>NC_088684.1:270466404-271716404 GCF_028017835.1 Emys orbicularis | reverse complement strand
AATGACTTACAAAAGGTTTCTTTGTCCTAATATTTTGTGATATTACAGCGTAATCAACACAGATCCCATTAAAAAGACTTCAGGGACTAGAAAGCTAAATATTTAATGCTTTTCTATCTATGATCAGTTTAATAATTAATGTGGTTCCTATCCAGGAAATGATAAAACACATCACCATCACACATGAAAAGCTAAACAAGCTCAACTAATATAAAGAAAAATATTATGCTTGACTACAACAATAATGAAATGAATATATATCTGAAAAGAATAAGTTAGAAGCCACATCAGTATAAATCTGTGGCCGTGTTTAGAAAGATCCCTAATATTCAATATCAAACATTACAAACAGCAAAAGTTACCATCTTAATGAAATCTGCCACAATGTGTTATTAAAGATTTCCATACAATCCTGTCATAGTCACAAGAAGTTCTGCTTCCTGTTCTTCATTCAGCCAGGGGGCTGTTTGTAAAATGATATTTTTATAGGCACAAAAATGGAATTTAACCGATACCGAGGTTTCCATTTGAAACTAGATGGTGTGAAATGTGTCATTCCAGGACAGTAAACGCAATGCTCTGTCACGGCTCTTTACACCCATTCTGATTTTTTTGCTCTCAAGTAGCCAGCACTGCGACAACTTGATTGCCCAATAGAAGCTTTTAGCTCAACTGAAGAATAATGCCCTAAAAGCTTGCTCTGATCTACAAAAGAGTAAACCCCAAGATGGGACTTGACTTGGGGTCTCAAGGTCAGGGAAGCCTCTTTGGTGAAGGTTTGCTGTTGCCCATGTCTCAGCTGCCTGTATGGAATACGCTGCTGGTCACTTATACATAGGGGCACTTCATTACTGCCTTGCCTAGCAGCAAGGCTTTCTGCTATACAGGATTTATTGCTGTTACTGTTGAGGTTAGAGATGGCAGTTTGCTGGGACATGATCTTCTCTTCCTCCTGAAGTTCTTCTTCATCTTCAGAGTGAAGTGAGCAAGACGCTTCACTGGTATGACTGTCATGTGTCACTAGATGTTGATGGCCTCTGTCCTCTGGAGATGGTGGAGAATCCTCCAGCTTGTCAGCTGGAGGCAGAATTGAACTGTGCTCATCCTCTGCATGGAGACCTTCCATTGGTTTATTTTGTCCATTTCTTACTGCCATTCTTTGGATGGCAAAGGCTAGATCAACAAGGCTAAGCAGAAAAGAGAGGCCACTCACCCCCCAAATGAAAATCATCATGATGGATTTCTCAGTAGGCCTGGAGATGTAGCAATCGACCATGCTGGTACAAGGAGACTGGTAACAGGAAAAGCGTTTAGGAACAAAAAATCCGAAGAGATAATACTGTCCAGCTCCAAAGCTAGCCTCTGCCAGTGTTCTTAGAAAAAGATGAACAGTATACGCCCAAGAAAAATCAGGAATATTCAGAAGATCTGCCTTGCAGGATGGTCTAGTGACTGCAACATTTTTGCAGAGTTCCTTCAAAGCTGTATGGCCAGCTAATGCCTTGATTCCTTCATATCTACATGGCAAACAATGTGCTGTCACAATATGCATGGCTACTTTGTGCAGAACATAGACATTGAACACAGCATAAGGTAGCAGAACAGACACCGTCTGAATGAGCCAGAATCGAAAGTGAGAGACAGGAGAGAAAATGTCATAGCACACATTAGAGCATCCTGGTTGCAAAGTATTGCAAATGAATCGTTCTTGTTCGTCTTGGTAGAGGGGGTATCCCGCTAACACTATCACCGTCATTCTCAGCAAAATTACTAATGTTAGCCAGATCTTTCCTACAGAGGAAGAAGAAATGGTGATAGTCTCAGAGTACAGAAAATGAAATCTAGCAAGTAAGAGGCTCATAATGTAATCCTCCAGCGTGTACAATATTTATGAACAAAAATCAATTGGAATCTTTCCATTGACTTCAGTGGGCTTTGGATCAGGTCCTTAATTCTACAGTCCTTACTCCATTAAAACCCTTAGTAATATTGTGGCAGGATCAAGCATTAATTTTTCTGAGTACCTCTCTTTTTTTATTTATTTTTTCATCAGACTCTATGCTTCTCAGAACTGGATCTTGTCTTTGTTAGATCTTTGCCAAGTAACATGTACACACAGACATTGCTCTATAAAGAATTAAATAATAATTTTTAAAAAAACCTTCTCCATGGCTGTGGAGCTCAGTTGGTTTGGGGGAAAAAGGCAGTTAGAACATGCAAGCTTTTTTCAGTCTATCTTAGGAGTTTTTACTAATATATAAAATCTTTGGACAAACACTGACCACAGAAAAATTCAATCCCAATACTGGATATTTTGCAAAGGGAAAAAATTAGGACTCAAAACGTTCACTGGAGTGGTTACTGAAACTCAGTACTACCTCTATACTGATCAATATATGCAGGTAGAGTTTGAAGCCAGGACATCCTGAGTTTCAGTCCTGGCTCTGCCACTGACTACCTATGGTCTTTGGAATGTCATTTAATTTAATAATCTCTCTGCCTCAGTTTCACAACTTAAAGCAAAATAAGGGGGGTTGAGTGATTAATATATACTTATCTACATTAACACCGGATAAAGGTTAAGGACTCAATTCTGCTTCCAGATAAATGCAATAGTAAAAACCTTTGACAAAAGTAGAAGCAGGAATGGGTCTGAATTAATGGTTGTACAGAGCCCTAGAAATCTAAAGTACTGAGTGGTTCTCTCTGATATAAACACACATGGTTTTATGGGCAGAGAGTTGGTAAAATAGCCCCTGTAGGTATTTTTAAAAATAACTCTTTTTAAAAGCAAAATCCTAATAATTTTTCTGTAGAGTGTATGGCGTATACATACTTAGTCTTAGACAATCGCCTCTCCTACTTGCCAAAAAGCTAAGTACTTTTTATAACATTTGTGTGACTCTTAAACATTTAAATGTTTGTAAAACATTGGGGGTGTTAATATTTTATTGGCATGCATTTGAGATGAGCTACATACCTCTCTTGTGGCCAGCAAGAGAGACTATACCAATAGAATAACAATAACACTACTCTCAGAAATGGTGAAACTAGGCAAGAACATATAAACAACTTGGTAGCTATGTCCTCACTACGGGGGGGAGGGGGGGTCGATTTAAGATACGCTTCGCGTAGCTGAATTCGACGTATCCGAGCTGACTTACCCCGCTGTGAGGACAGCGGCAAATCGACCTCTGCGGCTCCCTCATCGACGGCGCTTACTCCCACCTCCGCTGGTGGAGTACAAGCGTCGATTCGGGGATCGATTGTCGCGTCCCGACGAGACGTGATAATTCGATCCCCGACAGATCGATTTCTACCCGCCAATTCAGGCGGGTAGTGTAGATGTAGCCTGAGACTGCAGAATAGGTGATCATATTGAAACCCTCCCACAACCAACTAAACAATATATTTCCTAACCAAAAACTATTTCTGATGGCATTCTTGGTGTTTTCAGTTGGCTATTCTGGTGGAGAAAAATGGGTACAATATGAAATCAAAAGTAGCCCTTAATAAATAATAGCCTGTACTTTTATTACACTTTTTATGCAAGGATCTCAATGTTTCAAAACCATTCATGAATTAAGCCTCTCAACACCCTGGGATGTGTTAGAGCCTCAGTTTTTAAATTAGAATGTATACATGAGAGAGTTCTGCTTAAAAACCACTGGGTCTCTGTTAGGTTAGTACTATAGAGACAAGGTGGTGAGGTAATAACCAGAAACTTCTATGCTCAAACTCTGTTCATTTTTTTTTTTTAACATCTTAATGCAATTTTTAAATCTGTTCTCTTATTAGACCAACTTCTCGGTGAGAGGGACAAGCTTTTTACAGACAACTCTGTGCATTGTTTTCCCTAAGGGCTCAGTTCTGCAGACTGTTACTACAGTGAGCCATTTCACTGAGAGTTAGCGGGATTACTTGCTGTAGTGAGCAATGCACTGTAATAAATATTTACAGGACTGAGCTATAAAGGCCAAAGTCCATAAAAGTCAGTTGTCTTCAGTAGTCTTTGGATCTGGCCCTAAGTCACTCACTCAAAATTACACAGTGAATCAGTGACAAACTTATTTAAAAATAATAATAAAAAGTCATTGTCTGAGAAAATTAAAGTTCATTTTTAATATGCGCTTGAATGCTGTAAACTTTTAAAACCCAACTATGAAAAGCAAGATTGCTTAATCACCAAATAGTTTATTGAAAAATGTTTTCTTTACTTCTCCCTGTATTATTTACTTCACTGTTGAAGCAGGCTATGTCATATAATGGAAAAATGTACTTTTTACACCTGCCTTGAGCTTTGAGTGTTTCATTACAGCTCTCAGTAGAGCTGGAAGGAAACTTGGTGGGTAAGAATGGCCAGATTTGAAAGCCTCCCCCAGCATTCATTTGTAACATTTAGAAAATATTCATAGCAGATGAAGTAGGAATCTATTTTTTTTTTTTAAATCAAACATCCACAGCTCTTATATCCCATAGCAAAACAACTAACTTTCTTGTGGGGGGGAGGAGAGCGGAGAGCGGTAAGACTGATACCTGGAAATGAAAGCTGATGAACAGGGAAGAAACTTGGATGATTTTGGGGTACAAAATTCTAAAAGAAAGAGCACACCTTTTAAAGATACTTACCTACAAACGTAACATTGTAGTTGAGAGTGATAATCAAAAACCCCAGTGAGTCCCAGCGCTCCATCTTTGAACTAGTTCACTACACTTTCAGCTTCTGAAAGCTTAAGGAGGATTCTGGCATTTTCAAAGCAAATTAGACCTAGACAGAGAAGGAAGAAAATAAATATTTGGGGGGAAAATACCCAACCACTAACAACATTACTGATGAAGAATTATTTTGATGAAAGAGCTAAATAGGCCTGCTGACTTTTGCAAATTGGGAACAAACCCTTCCTAGGAAATACAGTTGATTTCACAAAAGTTCTAGCTTCACAGATCTATTTGCTGCACTTACCTCTGTGGTCCCCCTGTCCTGACAACTGCAAGTAGACAAAAGGCAACAGAAGTAATCTCAACCATTGTGGGCTATTCTTACCCTCCCAGGGCATTCCAGCCTCCTGGCATTGCTGGGATATTTCAGTGGCAAAAAATCAGACACGAGTACAGGAAATAATAGAAGCCTCTCTGTTTTCCCCAAGGAGACTACAGATGAAAAATACAAGGAAAGGGGATACAAAGGGACCAACATCCCTGTCTTCGGAAAGCATTTTCAGTTTAGCAACTCTTTACTAGGAAGCTATCCCACTGCAATTTTCCCAAAGTAATTTTATTAATAAAACACACCCTCTCGGAGAGGACATCATGGTCTTGTCAATCACAGTTGCACCAAAAATTCCATAACTTGCCTTCAGCCTGACAGGAGAGCAATCTCTACCCTGCGGGGGATATGGAGGGTGAATGTGATGAAATCTTTAATAGCATCTTGGAAAATAAAAATCTTCTGTTTAAAGTCATTTTCATTTGGATGAGTTCTTCCTGTCTGTTTTGCTATTTTACTGTTTTGCATTGTAGTCATCACTGGGAAGAGCCTAGTAGAAATTGCCTTAATTGACAATCTAAGCAGATATTTGTGATGTTTACTACAAGAAGTAAGCCATGGCATGAAGCATGTTAAGGCTAAACTGTACTTTTACAATCTGTTCTGAGTAATGGGCATAGCACCCCAAGAGCAAACCAGGAGGGAATGATGACTCTAAGCCCTTGTCTGCACTTGCGATGGCATGTGGACTACACATAGCTACACACTGCAGTGAAAAGCAGGCTTTTCCACTTCGCAGTGTGTAGCTACACATAGCAATGAAAGTCTCCAGGAGCAGAGGGGCAGCCAAGAAAGAAGCCAACAGTGGGGAGGCAGTGAGATACTACGCTTCTAAAAATAGCAGTGTAGACGTGGGAGGCCCTGTTTGGGTAGATAGAGAGTTGTCAGGTATATACTCGAAGGTTCTGGAGTTTCTGCACTCTACTTGCCTGAGCAGTGCCTCACTATCTACACTGCTCTTTATACCTGTGCTAGATATGTATGCAGTGTATGTACTATACACACTGTCAGACGTGTAGACATAGCCTGAGTCACCCCTAGCTCCAGAAAGAAAATAATCTACTACTGTTATAGAGCCAAGGCTCCTTCCACTCCTCACCCTGCATGGTGTGGTGGGGGTGGGAATAGTGGCCCCAGAATCTGCTTTTCCCTTCCCCTCCACCCCATCTGTAACCACATCTGCTGTGGTTGCCAGGGTAATTCACATCTGGGCCTTAAATTACTGGGTGGGAGGGGAGATTAAAGTAGTGTGTGTACGACAGGCCTGAAGGCCTCTATTGAGCCATAGAACAGGTAGAAGTGTGAGCTTGTCAATGCGATCCTGTGAATGTATTTCTACTTGGACACCCTCACTGCTAAGGGAGTAGAGATAGGCCAAGGTTTGCATGGACATCAGGAGTGAACTATTTGTAGGTTTGGCAGAATTAGATTTTTTTAATATTACTTTGATAATATCAGCGATTACTTTTAATCGAACACTTGATTTTTATAGATTTAAAATTTCACAGGTGTGGGATATTGGGGGGGGGGGCTCAGACAATGTGGGAGATCAGACAATTATTTAGTAACCATAGACATTAAGATTCAAAAAGTTAAAGCTTTATAACCATTAAAAAAACAAATTGTCAACATGTCAAAATATACAAAGTAAATTTCCTTAAACCGGACGAAGAAATTGGCAAGCAGCATTTTCTTTCTTTGCCGATCTGTAAATATCAATTAGCAGCTATGGAGAGATTTTTTCATCGGCTTGTGTGAGTATAGTAAAATTGACATTTACCCATTTTACTGAAACTGTCAACAGAGTGTCAGTGCAAGTTGTGGCATGGCTGGGTTATGTGATGTGGACCCTGGTCCACTGGTAACTGGATAATTTCCCGTTCTCCCCACCCCATATTCCCACAATATGTAACAATTCCAAAAACATTTTCTCTAGGCACTCTCTGAATTCAATGAGACCTAATCAGGAATGCTCAAGGCCTCAGACAGGACAGCAAGAGAATTATTTGCGTTAGTCTGCCTAAGACCAGGGAAACGTAAAAAACAGTGTACAGTGATGGAACTTCAAAAAAATAAAACAATGATGATTTACCTTAGTAAAATTTTTTAATCTGAAGTGATAAATATACGTAGTATTATGTTTTTAGTACTCTTGTAATTAATAAACACTTTTTTCCAACCAAAGGGAGCTCTTTAGTATTGTATTTTACTGTTTTTATGGTGCTTGAGGTTGCATTTTTGTGGTCTTGGGCGGGGGGGGAAGGAAGAGTTTGGAGTGGGAAAGAGTGCAAATAACCATATTTTTAATTTTGGAAAAGTAGCTACTCATGTGAAACTTCCTTTATCAAAAATAGAATCAGGAATGTTAAGATGCTGACAGGAGACTAATGCACAGCAGCTGCATTGACACAGTAGGTCATAAATTGTTCATCATGTCAAATAATCACAACTTAAAATGTCCTTAGCTGCTTTTAATAGGATAGACCATAACAGTATGTGAAAACTAAGCATATTTGTTCCTTAAAACCCTATCTGCCACCATCTTGATGGTGGCAGATGAGGAAATCTGTGCACAATGGCTCCATGACAGGGAGATCTGCTGAGATGGGTAGGTGTATTTTCTTTTTAAAAATTAAATAATTATCCTGTAGGCTTATGAACTGTGATGTAATCTATGCCCTAGCGAAGAGGGGATAGGGCACAGTCAGGAGACCTGTGTTCTAATCTGCTCTATCACTACTATGCTGGGTGACTTTAGGCAAGTCACTTCAGTTCTCAGTGGATCTTTTTTCTCTGTCTTATTTAGATTGTAAGCTCTTTGAGGCAGGGGCTGTCTTTGGGCTTGTCTCCACTTACTGTGGATCGACACTGCAGTGATTGATCCATCAGGGGTTGATTTAGCAGGTCTAGTGAAGGCCCGCTAAATCGACCGCCGATCGCTCTCCCGTCAACTCTAGTATGCCACCGGAATGGGAGGCATAAGGTAAGGCAACGAGAGAGTTTCTCCCATCGACCCAGTGCAGTGTAGACACCACAATAAGTCGACCTAAGGTACGTCGTCTCCAGCTAGGTTATTCATGTAGGTGAAGTTGTGTAACTTAGGTCAACTTAGCCCTATAGTGTAGGCCTGCCCTTTAACTATGTTTTCATACAATGTCTAGCAAACTAGGGCCTTGATCTCAGTTGTAGCCTGGAGGTACCTCAGTAATACACTTAACCATAAATGCAAGACTCAGTGCCATGTGGTATTTCTATGTTGCCTATGGAATTATGTAAAATATCAGCTAATTCTTCACTGCCGTTCATATTCAAAATTTGTTTTTGTCTTTCAAATAACTGCTCAGAAACATTTCAATTTTCCCTTAATTCATGAAAAATGTGAAGCAGTGATGAGAATTTTTCCATGCAGCTGAAGTTGTCTTTTCCAGATGTATCATCCCTCATGTTTACTCTTGGCCTTGCACTCTTCCCTAGGTTCCTCTTTGTCAATAGATACCAAAGCTAAATAATCTAGAAATGGGGTTATACCAAAATCCCATATCTGATTATCCCCAAACTTTGGCAAAGTTGAGTGCTGAAATCGGTGATCCAAGTGTAAGGGGACTGTTGCCCCCTTACTAACATTCAGAGGGGGTGTTTTGGTTGGCTAGCTCCCAGCACTAAAAGGGGAAGGGTCGATGGCAAATCAGGAGCCTGAGACTGACAGTCCCCAGGAACAATGGGGAGAGGCCAATGCTCCAGGTCAGCCTGATTGACAGGGCGGGCAGGCTAATCAGCATGACAGGAGGCCAGGGTGGGTCCCGTCCTCCGTGTGAGTTGGAATTGCCTGGGTCAGACAGAGTGGGGCTGAGCTAAGGAGAGAACAGGGGCCCGAGCTAAGTTGCTGGAAGCAGAGCTGCAGCCCCAAAGCCAGAGCACAGCCCAGAGAGAGCAGACCTGACGTGGGAGGAGAGCTGCAGCAACCAGAGCCAGAGGGGCTAGACAAGCAGCCAGGAAGCAGGTCAGAGCTGGGAGCAGAGTCACAGAAGCAGCCTGCAGAGCCAACCTGTCCTGGGGGCAGAGCTGTAGCAACCAGAGCCAGAGAGGCCACAGAAGCAGTCCAGGGAGCTGAAGGCAGAGCAGCAGCAGCAGCCGTGCTGAGGCAGAGTGGAGCTGGGGCTGGAGCAGTCCGGAGCCGGGTGCGGTGAGCAGCTGGGGAGAGCGAGGGGGACCCTGGGCAGTGGGCCCAGCGCAGGGAGACACCTCAGCCAAGAGGCTCTGCAGGCCAGACTTGGAGGGGGATCATAACCCCGATCGGGCAGGGGCGACGCTGGGAAGAAGGGTCCTGCCACCTAGAGCCTGAGAGCGTGTGGCCACTGCCAGAGCAAGTGTCCAACCCGCAGCGTCTGCAGCACAGCCAGGGCCTGAGAAGGAGGCCTGGGACCTACAAGGAACAGACTGTGAACTGCCCTGACGTTCCAGAGACACTGTTTGTGATGTTCCCTGCCACAGAGCAGGGTGATGAGTTTTCCTTTAACCTTTCCCATTTTTCCTTATTCTTTTTTAAAATTAATTATTAATTAAACAACTTGTATTTGCTTTAAATTGTATGAAATGATCAGTGGGTCAGGGAGGTACCCAGTGCAAAGAGAGTACCCCGGAGTGGGGACACCCTAGCCCCTGTCCTGGGTGACCACAGCAGGGTTGGGGATCGAGTCCCCAGGAATCCTGGGCCCAGCCTGGTCGGGGTTTATGAGGACTCTGCCAGACAGGAGAGTGGAAGGGGAGTCCTCAAGGGCAGGGAGGCCTCTGGGTAAAGGAAGTGAGAGCGAGGACTCAGATCCTTTCGCTAGCCCACTTCACCTGGGTAGTGCAGAAGCCAGGAAAGTTCCCCACAATAGCGGGACCATTCCCCTGCTTACACAAGCCCACGTATACAATCAATATATTTTTTAAAAAAAGAGGTGACTACAGGTGAAACATCACTTTAATATCCTGTAATAATTTCATCACTTCTTTTCCCTTGCAGTTCCTTAAAGAGCCACAGCACAGCCCTCACTTGAAGGGGTCAGCAATGAAACACAAGAAGGTGCAATAAATCTATTTTCAAATCCACAACGGCTGTCTGAGTTTAAAACCACTTACAACAAATTCAGGGCTTGAACCGGCAAACACTTACACAGGAGTATCCTATTGAGAGTGAAAACAGTTGTGCACATATCAGGACCACATTTGATAATGGACACATTTTATCCAAAGTGGTGAAAACAATAATCCACAGTTACATACAGACCTACCTGGGTTGACCCATGTCATGTTCTCTGCTAAAAGTTAATCAATGTGGCACAATGTATAATGTAATGTAAAGACTGGGCCTAGTCCTTGGCTCTGCCTGAGGACTCAGTGCAGCTCCGTATTAATTAGCATTAATATGTATTACACATGTATGGGAATAATATTGTATACTTCATATGGCATATGAATGTTGGGTAGTTTTGTTAATTGACTTGTGTGATACTTTCCCCCCGAATGCGGATTACTCCTGTTCTATTCACATTGAGGTGTACATATCCCAAAACACTTTGCAGAGCTGAATTCAGCTCTTAGCATAGGCAAATACAATACATTATTACTATGTCCTGGTACAGGTAGGGAGTTCTTTCACAGCCCATTGGTGCCTGGAATGTGGTATCCAAAACAGAGAAGAAAGGAACAGGTTGCTACAGAAAAACAAGACAAAATACTGATTGATGAGTTCAGTTTTGGTTGCTGTATAGAATGTTCTCTAACTTGTAAACAACCACGTGTGTGTGTGTGTGTGTATATACAGCTAGTTTTGAATACATATTTCCAGAGCAATATTGAATGTTGCGAGACTCTGCACTCCAGATTGCATTGGCAAAAAATTAACTCTTTCCTTTCTGTATTATACTGCTATGTCTTTGACTAATAAAATTGACTACGCTTGGTTATTTGGTCTCTTGAACAATTTCAATCTTGAATCAAAAATGAAGTTAAGCAATTGGTTGTATGTTTAGGAAGGGGAGATGCATAGATACCTTTTAAGCCATTTCTGGGCTTTCCTGTCCTGGGGCAACTCTATGCCAACAAATCCCCAGTCAGGAATTAGAGCAGTCAGAAGGCTGCTGTAATCTGCCTCAGTTGTGGCCATTAGGGCAGCTAGAAATGACTACTGTCACAGCCATACTCTCTGTTCCCCTGCAATGCACCCAGCAATAATTGCAGGAAAAAAGGGTGACGTGGGAGCTGCTAAGGCAACTGTACTATATAGAGGACCTCATGATACTGGGGTGATCTTTCTGTGATCAGTTAAAAGGGCTTTAGGGCAGCATTGTGCCAAAGTATCCATACTACGCTTTCCTAACGTGCCTGAGGATCGGACATCGGAATCTAGTTTCCTTAGCAGAAATGTTTATTTTTAAGAGCAAATGCACAGTCATGTGTCTTTAAAATAAAATAACCCCTTTATTTCAGATAGAGTTTTTATGCGTACTAACAGAGACCAGCTAGTGGCCAATCTTTCAGTGAACATAACCGAGCTCTTAAGAGAATGTTTTTGTTTATGAACTTAAAGACCATTCTCATCAACAAAAATAAAATGAAGCATTGATAATAAAGATTAGGAAGATACTATTAAAATTTACGTTCCTTTAAAAAATTGACTATAATTTTGTAAGTGTGAAGAAGCAAAGCTATTTAACCAAACACTAATGAGCAATACAGAGCACTGAGCGGTTAACAGAAAACCTAACCTAAATTAAGAAAAGCTTCAACACAACAACTTGGCAACAAAAGTGCATGTGGTTTGTATACATACCACATGCATACACACACACACATATATTCTTTAATGTAGTCCAACAGTGTGAGTAATGGTCTCACTGCATCTCCCTAAAAGGAGATAAGATAACATAAAAGCCTACAGGGAGATTTTTCAAAGGCACAAATGGGAGTTAGACAGCCAAATCCCATTGACTTTCAGCAGGAATTGGATACTTAACTGCCCTTTGCGCCTCTGTAAACCTTCCCTTAGGTCTTCATCTTCCGTGCAATTACTGCCAGTGGAAAATTATCAAAAACCACCCAGACCAGTACTGGCACTGCTACACTAGGAGCAGAAGAAGCAAGAAAAATACAACTTGGGAGCCAAGGCTAGGCAACTCAAGTACTAGCAGGTATTGGTGCTATTCTGGAGAGGTGTAAGTTTCTCACTACAGTTTATAAACTACTTGATGAAGGGTTTGGATTATATTCTCTTCTTTACTCTACTAAAACAATGAGGAGTACGGTGGCACCTTAAAGACTAAAGATTTATTTGGGCATACGCTTTTGTGGGTAAAAAACCCACTTCTTCAGATGCAAGCCCATGTTTTTTACCCACAAAATATGCCCAAATAAATCTGTGTTAGTCTTCAAGGTGCCACCGCATTCCTCGTTATTTTTGTGGATACAGACTAAGACGGCTACCCCTCTGATTCTTTACTCAGGCTCTTCGCCTAAACAACTTAGAAAACCTTACTCATGCCACAAGGAGGTATGTCTGCTGGGAAGTCGCCTTCCCCTCTTGCCATCACCTCCAGTCCAATGTCTCCTGGAGCTTTAATCCTTAACTGGGCCTTCAGAAAGGGCCAGGTAGCCACTTCCCCAGCAACTACTTTCAGGGAGCTACCTGGTGCAACCACTGACCCTTCTGCTCCCAGAAAGCTATTGGGGAAATGTATCTGTGAATTAACAGTTAGATTCAAGTCTGGGCAGTGGTTGGGCTTGATCCTTGACCCAAACTGGTTCACCCATCCCTAATTATTAGGAAACATATATGGCACAATCTAACAAGGTACATACAGTGTGCTGCAATTTGTTTTTTTCTTCTTCTCTTATTTAGTAAATCGAAAAGCAGAGACAGTTTTAGGATATGCCCACTGGGGTTTGATCTATTCTGATTCCTCTTTTGCCTCAAGGCAAATTGCCTTCTCAGTAACTGTTTGGAAAGGTCATCTTTCTTTATGAAGCTTGTGTTCAAAGATAATACCCTATCCAAGAAGCAGCTCTTTTAGACACTGATTCAGCAAAGAAATTAAGAACATAAACCCATCCCTATTCAGCAAAGCACTTAGACATGTGCTTAACTTTAAACACGGTTAAGTTTGACTTCAATGGAACTTGAGCATGTGGTTATGTGCTTTGCTGAATCAGGAGCTTGGGGGCAGCTTTCTCAAAAGTATTTAAATGCCTAAAGATGCAGGTAGGGCCCTAGCAGCATTTTCAAAAGCACCTAAGCAGGTTGGGCACCCAACTCCCATTGAAATGTATAGCAGTACGTCTACTGGAGGTTTGCACCAGTGTATCTACATCAGTGCAAAATCTCTGGTACAGACAGGGACTAGGCTATTTTGTGACTCTGTTTACATGACACTCAGCTTTGTGATTATGTTTTGTATACAGTAAACAAGCGTTTGAGACTCAAAATGCTGAACACATTCTGGGCTTGATTCAGTACTGTAGGTGAGAGTAAATGTGGGTGAATAGTGTTTACCCACTTCTCATTTGGGTAATATGGACTCTTGTTTAGGTTTGTTTAGTTTACCCACTTATTTTTTTACCACTATACCACTGGCTTGATCCTGCACTCTTATGGTCATCATTTGTTTCTATTAGTGCCGACTATGTGCTAGGCCAGGGGTGGCCAACCTGAGCCTGAGAAGGAGCCAGAATTTACCAATGAACATTAGCAAAGAGCCACAGTAATATGTCAGCAGCCCCCCATCCGCTAACCCCCTCCAGCCCCCAGTGCCTCCCACCCACTGGCAGCCCCGCCAATCAGCACCTCCGTCTCCCACCCACCACAATCAGCTGTTTTGCAGTGCGCAGGAGGCTCTGGTGGGGAGGGGGGAGGAGTGAGGGCATGGCAGGCTTGGCAGAAGGGGTAGGGGCTCTGGGGGAAGGGGTGGAGTGGTGGCAGGACCTGGGGCAGAGCAGGGGGTTGAGCGTGAGCACCCCACAGCACACTGGAAATTTAGCATCTGTAGCTCCAGCCTCGGAGTCAGCGCCTATGCAAGGAGCCACATATTAACCTCTGAAGAGCCGCATGTGGCTCTGGAGCCACAGGTTGGCCACCCCTGTGCTAGGCGCTTTCCAAACATAATAGGGGGCCCAGTCCCTGACCCAGGGAGCTCAGAATCTAAATATAGACAAAAGGCAAGGAAAAGAGTACAAAAAAGTTGGTAGGGGGGCAAAGTGGTCTTTGGCCATGGCCTGGTAAGAAAGTTAATGGCTCCAGTTTATCCTTCTACAGGTATTGACAGTTACTCCCCAAATATGTCAGTGTAATCAGCTGGCTTCCTGCTAGTGCCACAGCAGAAGGGGATTTGAATTCAAAGAGGGGAGTAGCCTTGCTCTTGAGCTTTTTTTGATTTTGCCTGAGTAGGGAGTTCAGGATCAACCCCTTATACAGCACTTTTCACAGTTGTCAAGTCCCTCTGTAACCAGCCAGAGACAAACCAAATACAACCTCCAAGTAACTAAAAAGAACTAGGATAACAAAACACTTGAGGGAGAGATTTTCAAAAGTCACAAGGAAGAGGTAAGCACCCAACTCCCGTTAAAAGTCAATGATAGTTGGACACAGCTCCCATTTGTGACTTTGCAAATCTTCCCCAAGTCATAGTAGTATGGCCTGCTTAATTTACTGATTCTCAGATCTGTTATTCCTTCCGTACGCACAAATCCCAGTGGCATGACTGGGAGGTATGCTCATATATCACAACAATAGACCCTATCTGAGAATCAGGAAACTAAGCAAGCACCATAATATGATTTAAGAGATTCCTTTAGTCTAGTTAATTTTAGCTGGCTCTATTGGCATTGTTTCTGGAAGGATTTTTCATATTATAAGGGAACCTTGGTACTTATACAGGTGAGGTATCAATTAATACCATGGAAATCATTAAAATAAGATATAAACATCTTAAAAATACTAAAAATAATCCAACAGGTTATAATATTGAATAGAGGGTATATTAGTATGTAGAATATCTCACTTTAAGTTTACAACTCAGTGCTGTATATTTTGGCTATATACCATGAAACAGAACTCCTCAAACATAGCCAGGTTTGTGGAGAGCAAATAGATTACTGTTTTCAGCATTCACAGCAAAAGAGGTTATTGTATTGGTTCTGGACATTGGTAAATAAATCTGCCATAGCAGGTTTAACACCCAGTCAGCCGTTTTAGAATTAAAATAGGAGTTCTTTACACCTTCTTGTATTTCATGGCTAACCATTTTAAGAAACAAAACCCATACTGTTGTCTCAGTTATTGAGGACTGAGACAGCTTTTTCTTACAGTAGAGACAGATGATTTGTAGTGAGATGGTCATTCAAATCAAGCAAAGAAAACCAGGCTCTACAGAGAAATGGCAAATGTTTAAATAAACAAAGACTGAAGAAATATGGTAGCAGGTCCTTTCCTTATTTTATTTAGCATGTAAAATTCAGAATGTAGAGGAACACTACTGGGTGTTGATTTCTTCTTGGATGCAAAGACATTTCTTCACAACCAATTAAGTTCATCCCTGTGCAAAAGACCAGCATAAAACCTATGCCTCACATAAATCTCACGTAAGCCCGCAAAATAAAACTTTAAATGCTAGAGAGGCCTTGTGCTGCACAAAATGAAAAGTTTCCTAAGAGCAGCATTTCCTCAACAGGCCCAGTCTATTCATTTATCACATTGCCCCACAGTGAGAGATCATTTGTTTGGATTGTTCTCCAGTGTTTGTTTGTTTGTTTTAGGAACACTATAATATTCTTCTTAATTTTCATTCAGGTCCTTTGTTGAAAATGCTCTGGTCATAAAGAGGATGGTGACCGATTGTTCTCTATGTCCACATGAGCTAGGAAAACAAGTAATCTTAATCTGCAGCAAGGAAGATTTAGGTTAAAAATTAGGAAAAAATTCTGACTATAAAAATAGTTAAGCACTAGAATAGATTACCAAGGGAGGCTATGGAATTCCCATTCCTGGAGGTTTTTAAGAACAGGTTATACAAACATCTGTCAGGGATGGTCTAGTAGTATACTTGATTCCACCTCAGCACCAGGGAGGACTAGATGACCTCTTGAGGTCTCTTCCAGTCCTACATTTGTATGATTCTGTGATTCAATACTTGGTTTCTTTTATCTATCTCATTATATACAAATCACTTGCATCCACTGGCCACATTAGAGATCATTAGCAGGATGAGCATAACAACGAGATTTCTTTAGCCTTACCTTGATTATACTTTTTACTTTTGAACTTGAAATCGTGAACCTTGTTAATGTACTGTTTAATAAAGTAAAAAATACACACAAACCTTATATAAACTGTCAATTGTCTGGAGTGGCTCAGGTACCAACCTCAGGGCAGAATGTTACAAAGCAGGGTACACAAACCCCAAATTGGTTGCGAGTTTTATACTTAACCTTGATCAACCAAGTATCCAGTATAAACTCCTCAGCCTAACCATGGAGTCACAGTCCCCCTGGGTACTCTGATATATCTTGCCACCCAGGTAAGCTTGCCTTTGTGATAGATGGTCCCTTACACCAAAGTTCAGGTTACTCCCAGTCCAAAAGGACCAGTCACTTACCCCAGGTCAATTGCACCTTAGATCCTACACAAAGACAATGCTTGTAGCCAATCCTATAATAAATTAAGATTTATTAACTATGAAAAAGAAATGAGTTATTTACAACTTTAAAACAAGTAAACACACACACACATAATGACTTACAGTCTTAGGTTCCAAAAGATAATATATGCAAGCTCTATAAATCCTCCAGGGCTAAGCTAGGCTAAGGGGCTGGGCTCCCTTGCCTTAAGCTTAGAAATCTTGCTCTCCCAAAATTCAAGCAGCATAGAGGCCCAGTTTCTTCTTGTCAGGGATTTTTACTCCCTTCCCACAGAGTTCAAGGTGATAGGACAAGTCTTCATGCAGGGCTGCTCTTCATGGTGTGGAGGGAGCAATCAACAAAGTCTTTGCCCTTTGATGTTTCACAGTGGCTCATTTGGTTTCAGTGGGCCTTCTTGTGTGCAGGACCTAACACATTCTGTAGGAAGCCAGCGTTAACATTAATTAATGCGTCTTTCCTGATTGGTGAGTTACAGTGGTTTACAATTCAAACACTTAAAATAAATAAATAAATAAAAAATAAATAAATAATTTATTTTTTTATTTTTTTATTTAATATCTGTACTCCATGTTATAAGGTTATATTAAGTGAGATTAATACATGCAGCATCCCACAAGCATTTAATAAAGTCTAAACACATTTTTATAAATCTAATACCTATTTAATATAATACTAACACATAGGTGAGCCAGACTGGTTTCCAACTATGCATTCTTCAGTGTTCAGTTGGAGCCTAGGGGCACAACTCTTTTTTTGTTGGACAATGCCAGTTTGTTGAAACCAAAATTTTGTAGGAACCTACCAGTTTTGACAAAACTTTCATAGGGAAAAGATTTCTCAGGTCCAGGATGGAATTTCTAGTCAAAACCAGAGAGCGAAAGAGACCCACCCCAGAACAGCCTGGTGTTCAGAGAACGCAGCTGGAAGATGCTGGTTCAAGTCCCTGATCTGCCTGATTCAAGTGAGTAATCTGACCACCAGGCTATTGGCTATTCGGGATGGGGGTGAGTCTCTCTCTCTCTCGCTCTTTGTTTATCTCCGTTTTATCTTCATGTGCAATGAGAAAATTGTGAAATCACAAAATGGGAAAACAGTTCCCTGCCAAGTTCTGAGGTTAGGGTGAGAATTGGGATTCTGGCTGGAGTTCAGGGAGGGCTCCAGAGGTGGTGTGTGGTGTGGTGTGTGTGAGAGAGAGAAAGGACATGCAGGGAGGGCTCTGGTGGTGGTGATATGTGGAGAAAATGGGCAGGGAGGTCTCATAGGGGATGGGTAGAGATGTGGGGGGGGGTCTTTACCTGGGCACTGAGCAGATGCAGCTCCAATTCACCACGTTCCAAGGCTTCAGGTTCCCAGTCCCCTGGGAGCCAGGGAGCTCTGCCAGTCCCACTGCAGCCCCTGGTCTCTCTGGAGAGTCTTTTCCACAGGTCTCCTCCTGCCCTGGTCTCACAACTCCTTCCTCTTGGTTAAGGAATTCCACAGCCCACCTCCTTAGGGTTGTGCCATGATTCGAGCAGGCTCCCCCAACCCACCAGTCTCTGGGTTCTAGCCCTGTTCCACAGAGGCTCTTTTTGGTCCTTAGACTCCCTTTGATTCTGGGGCCCCACAGCCCTCCTCCTTTGTGCTGGCTGGGCTGTGATTCAGGAAGGTTTCCCTAACCCACCAGTCTCCATTCTGTTTCCCATGCCAGGGAGTCTCTCTCCTGAGTTGATTCAATGGAACAAGGTGTCATAACTATAAAGGGAAGGGTAACAGCTCTCCTGTGTACAGTACTAAAATCCCTCCTGGCCAGAGACTCCAAAATCCTTTTACCTGTAAAGGGTTAAGAAGCTCGGGTAACCTGGCTGACACCTGACCCAAAGGACCAATAAGGGGACAAGATACTTTCAAATCTTGGGGGGGGGGGAAGGCTTTTGTGTGTGCTCTTTGTTTTAAGGGGTTGTTCGCTCTTGGGACTGAGAGGGACCAGCCATCAATCCAGGTTCTCCCCATCTTTCTAAACAAGTCTCTCATATTTTAAACTTGTAAGTAAAAAAGCCAGGCAAGGCATCTTAGTTTTACTTTGTTTTCTCAACTTGTAAATGTACCTTTTACCAGAGTGTTTATCTTTGTTTGCTGTACTTTGAACCTAAGACAGAGGGGGGTCCTCTGAGCTCTTTAAGTTTGATTACCCTGTAAAGTTATTTTCCATACTGATTTTACAGAGATGATTTTTACCTTTTTCTTTAATTAAAAGCCTTCTTTTTAAGAACCTGATTGATTTCTCCTTGTTTTAAGATCCAAGGGGGTTTGGATCTGTATTCACCAGGAGTTGGTGAAAGGAAGGAGGGGGGAAGGGTCAATTTCTCCTTGTTTTACGATCCCAGGAGTTTGGATCTGTATTCACCAGGGAATTGGTGAGAGGTTTCTAAAAGCTTCCCAGGGTAGGGAATGGTGGCAGCGGACCAGAACTAAGCTGGTAGTTAAGCTTAGAAGTCCTCATGCAGGCCCCCACACTTGTACCCTAAAGTTCAAAGTGGGGATACAGCCTTGACACAAGGATTGGCTGCCTTTGGGCCCCTTAAGGCGGCAGATTACCCTCTTACAGTGAACCACTTCCAACAAGCTCACATGCCATCAAAGATACACATACCACAGTCTGGGAACCTCTGTGCTAAATTAAAGAACACATACTAACAGAAATCTTTTCCCCACGTGTGGACTGTGATCAAATCTTCTCTTAACTTTCTCTTGGTCAATCTAAATAGATTGAGCTTTTTTCTTCTCTTGCTATGTTTTCCAGACCTCAGACCATTCCTGTACCTCTTGTCTGAATTAGGGCTGTCAATTAATCGCAGTTAACTCGTGCAATTAACTCAAAAAAATGAATCACCATAAAAAAATAATCGCAATTAATTGTAGTTTTAATCGGACTGTTAAACAACGGAATACCAATTGATATTTATTAAATATTTGGATGTTTTTCTACAGTTTCATATATATATTGTATTCTGTGTTGTAATTGAAATCAAAGTGTATATTTTTGATTACAAATATTTGCACTGTAAAAATGATCAGAAATAGTATTTTTCAATTCACCTCCTACAAGTACTGTAGTGCAATCTCTTTGTCCTGAAAGTGCAACTTACAAATGTAGAATTTTTTTTGTTACATAACTGCACTCAAATACAAAACAATGTAAAACTTCAGAGCCTACAAGTCCACTCAGTCCTACTTTTTGTTCAGCCAACTGCAAAGACAAACAACTTTGTTTACATTTACAGGAGCTCATAGAATCATAGAATATCTGGGTTTGAAGGGACCTCAGGAGGTCATCTAGTCCAACCCCCTGCTCAACGCAGGACCAATCCCCAACTAAATCATCCCAGCCAGGGCTTTGTCAAGCCTGACCTTAAAAACCTCTAAGGAAGGAGATTCCACCACCTCCCTAGGTAATCCATTCCAGTGCTTCACCACCCTCCTAGTGAAAAAGTTTTTCCTAATATCCAACCTAAACCTCCCCCACCGCAACTTGAGACCATTACTCCTTGTTCTGTCATCTGGTACCTCTGAGAACAGTCTAGATCCATCCTCTTTGGAACCCCCTTTCAGGTAGTTGAAAGCAGCTATCAAATCCCCCATCATTCTTCTCTTCTTCAGACTAAACAATCCCAGTTCCCTCAGCCTCTCTTCATAAGTCATGTGCTCCAGCTACCAATCATTTTTGTTGCCCTCCGCTGGACTCTTTCCAATTTTTCCACGTCCTTCTTGTAGTGTGGGGCCCAAAACTGGACACAGTACTCCAGGTGAGGCCTCACCAATGTCGAATAGAGGGGAATGATTACGTCCCTCGATCTGCTGGCAATGCCCCTCTTGAGATAATGCTGCCCTCTTCTTATTTACAATGTCACTAGAAAGTGAGAATAGGCATTTGCATGTCAGTCACTTTTGTAGCTGACATTGCAAGGTATTTACGTGCCAGATATGCTAAATATTCGTATGTCTCTTCATGCTTCAGCCACCATTCCAGAGGACATGCTTCCGTGTTGATGACGCTCATTAAAAAATGAGTTAATTATATTTGTTACTGAACTCCTTGGGGGAGAATTGTATGTCCCGTGCTCTTTTTTACCCACAATCTGCCATATAATTCATGTTATAACAGTCTCGGATAATGATCCAGCACATGTTCATTTTAAGAACACTTTCAATTCAGATTTCACAAAATGCAAAGTAGGTACAAATGTGAGATTTCTAAAGATAGCTACAGCACTCAACCCAAGGTTTAAGAATCTGAAATGCCTTCCAAAATCTGAGGGGGGCGAAGTGTGGAGCATGCTTTCAGAAGTGTTAAAAGAGCAACACTCTGCTGCAGAAACTACAGAACCCAAACCACCAAAAAAGAAAATCGACCTTCTGCTGGTGGCACCTGACTCAGATAATGAAAATGCGTTGGTCCGCACTGTGTTAGATGGGTATCGAGCAGAGCCCATCATCAGCATGGATGCATGTCCCCTGGAATGGTGGTTGAAGCATGAAGGGACATATGAATCTTTAGCACATCTGGCATGTATATATCTTGCGACGCCGGCTACAACAGTGTCATGAGAACACCTGTTCTCGCTTTCAGGTGACATTATAAACTAGAAGCTGGCAGCATTATCTTCTGCAAATGTAAACAAACTTGTTTGTCTGAGCAATTGGCTGAACAAGAAGTAGGACTGAGTGGACTTGCAGGCTCTAAAATTTTACATTGTTTTATTTTTGAATGCAGTTTTTTTTGTACATAACTCCACATGTGTAAGTTCAACTTTCATGATAAAGAGATTGCACTACAGTACTTGTATTAGGTGAATTGAAAAATACTATTTCTTTTGTTTTTTTACAGTACAAATACTTGTAATAAAAATAAATATAAAGTGAGCACTGTACACTTTGTATTCTGTATTGTAATTGAAATCAATATATTTGAAAATGTGGAAAACATCCAAAATATTTAAATAAATGGTATTCAATTATTGTTTAAGAATGTGATTAATTGCGATTAATTTTTTTAAATCACTTGACAGCTCTGGTCTGAACCCTTTCCAATTTTTCAAAATCCTTTTTGAATTGTGGCCAAAGAACTGGACACAGTATTTGGTAATGGTCTCAGTAATGCCATATAGAGAGGTAATACCACTTGCCTACTTCCACTGGATGTTTCCTTAATTAAACATCCAAAGATAATGTTTGCCTTCTCAGCTACAGCATCACACTGGCAGATCATGTTCTGTTGATTATCTAGCATGAGCTAGTGTCACTGCATTCTAGGATACTGTCTCATCTTGTAAGTGTGACCTATATTTTGTTCCTAGATGTATGACCTTACATTTGGCTGTATTGAAATGTTGTGCAAAGGAACCCACCTTACCAGTCTATCCTGGTGTAACTGACCTACCCCATTCCACCGATTTGTGTGTCATCTTCATATTTTACCAGCAATGATTTCATATTTGCTTTCAGAGCATTGATGCAGATAATGAATAGCATTAGGATGAAACCAGATCCCTGCAGTATCCCAATAGAAATACCCCATTGTATGACGCTTCCCCATTTACAATTAGTTTTTGAGATCTATAATAATACATTATTTTTTATTTTTAATCAGAATGTCATGTCGGACCAACAGCTTACGTACCTGGCACAACAAAGCATGCCAGAGGGGTATGATTTGTAAAGTGCATTAGTGCTATGCGCCGTCTATTTGTTAACATAAACTAGGTACCTCTTAGAGTGCACCAGCAGGGCTACACAGAGCGGTTAGAGCACAACATATTAGAGAGCTTTACAAATCACACCCCTCTAATGTGGTTTGCCAGCATCTTGTACACAAGCCTCAAATCAAATGACTTACATAAGTCAGTTACATGAACAAGTTACTTCTATCAGCCAAACTTGAGATACCAAAAGATAACCCCAGAACCTATTTTCCATAAAACTATGCTACCATCTTCTAATTCTTTACATATCCCATATCAGCCTTTTCATTGATTTTGCCCAGGATCAATGTCAGGTTAATCTGCCTATAGTTTCCCAGGTTATACCATTTACCCTTTTCAAATATTGGTACATTCGCATTTTTCCAGTCTTGTGGAACTCTCCCCATGTTCCGAGATTTGTTAAAAAAATAATTAATGCCTCAGAACTCCTGAGTCAATTCTTTTAATACTCTTGGGTGCAAGTTACCTGGCCCTGCAGATTTAAAATTGTTTAGTTGCTGTTTAACATCCTCCCTAACTACTGATAGAACAAAAAGATTCCATTATTACTGTAATACATCATCCTGCTTCTTTCCAAATTTGTTGAATACTTCTACCTTGTCTGCATCATAATTGATAATTTTACCATTCTTGTGTAATAGCTAATCCATACAATTGCTAGGATTTAGATTGTTCCTGGTATATTTAAATAATTTCTTCTTATTGTTCTTAACCCTATTGGCCATAGATTTTTCACTGATATCTTTAGCCTCCTTTTTCAGCTGTCTGCATTTCCTAACTGCTGATGTGTACTCATTGCTATCAGGTTCCCCATTCTTCCATTTATGTATTGTATTTTTTTTTATTGCTGCCCCTTTAACTCTTCCCTCTGAACAAGGATTTTTTTTTAGCCAAAGAAGTTTCTTTTGTGATTGTGAAATTATGTGTGGAGGGGGTTGAGGCAAACTGTGCATCTAATAAAGTATTTTTAAACAATTTCCCATTATTCATATTTTTATGTTTAAATATTTCCTCCCACTCTATCTGGCTCAGGATTGTTTTCAGCTTTGGAAAACTGGGTTTTAAAAGTGCCAAATATATATTACTGGATTGGACTATATTCTTTTTGCACAGAGCAAATGAAAATAGTTTGTGATCACTCACACCTACGCAAGGTCTAATATAGAATTATCCCAAGTCAGTTACAATACTCTGTTAGAAAGTTTTCTATATTTTTTAGAAACTCAAAGGATGTTTTACCATTGGCATCATGAGGACCTCCAGCATATGTCCCCCAGACTGAAATTCCCCTGATGATGCAATTTTTCTTTCTACACATTGAAGATGGATGTTTAACAAGCTGCTCATCCTGTTCCTTCATTAGATTTGGTGGTCAATAGCAGCCTCCCAACAATACCCCATTTTGTGATTTATCAGTTAGAACATTGAGCCATAAGGATTCCATGTCCTGGCCCTCTAAATTGCCAGTAACTCTAATGGTATCTCTTGTGTGGCGTGTCCCTCATGCCTCTTCTGCCTAGTCTATTGTTCCTAAATGGAATGTATCCAGTGATTTTAACATTCAGCCATGTGAATCATCCCGCCAGATTTGTAGTGTCCAGCTCCTGTAACACAAGTGACATCACCTGTAGTGCTCTCACAAGTGTTTGTGGTCTTGAGAATGGTGGTTGCTAGGTAATTCTGCTTGCAAAATGTCCACCTTCCAAGAGGTTCCACTGAAACTTAAAGTAGAAAATATTATCCTAATACTGTTCATCTGGCTAATTGGTCTGCTTTGAGCCAGAACTTAAAAAAACCCAGACCTTATATTTTGCTGATGCTGCCCCCGAAAGCCACGGTTATACCTACAAGTATCAGAATATTGGTGCAATGTGTTTGCTTTTTAAAAAAAACATGTGACATTATTGAAACTCACACATGCACCTAGCAATTATTGGGAGACTCAAGGATCTCGTTGTAATGTATAGAACCATAGGCGCCGGCTTCCTCCGGGCCCAGGGGGGTGCTCAACCCCCCGCTCCACCCCAGGCCTCAGCCCTGGAGCACCCACGGAGTCGGTGCCTATGTATACAACAAACTCATTCAAGTGTAAAGTCAGCTAGGAAAACATGGAAAGATAAATAGCTTCATTCTCCCAACATGTCCTGACCAGGTTCTGATACTGGTGTTATATAATCATACCTATGAGACTATGTGTATATACTGGGTACATAACCCGACCATTCAGAGCAGTACACATTTGCATAATAGTGTCATAATTATCCACAAGGGGGAGCAGGAGGGTAACTTGTTTCCAGTAAGACTACTATAGGGGTTTCAAGCCTGCATAGTTAAAGGTAAGGTATTTGAGAGCTGGGAACTGTGTGAGGCTACACATTTCTCACCACTATTTCATAGAACAAGGTGCTGAAACTCTGTGTAAGCTTTCAACTGGCCTGAAGAAGCTGTTTTTCCTGTCACTCCCTAGTTTGATCTTACGCTGCACTTGATTCATTTTATGTGGAAGGGCCTTGTCTCAAGTCCTTAGGGTATAATAATTTGAAGATTTTTATAATCTTCCTATATTCAGAAGAAGTCATAATGAGGACAGAGGTTTTTATTTCAGTGTAGGTTATATAATAGAAGGGTTGGGGTGAAAGGATATTGATGTACAATAGAAGCTGTTAAAGAAATTATGAAGCTCCAGTTTTCAGATTTTTTCCAGGAGTGTAATTTATCTAGATAATGTGTTCATGTTACAAGCTGGATGGTATATCTGGGAGAGGAGTGGTCTCATTTCCTACTAGGAACAGGTAAGTATCAGACTAGTGTATTCCTAGGGAATGCAAACAACAGATTCAAAGGATATTAAAAATGTTTTTTTTTTATTGTCACAGTACAGTACCAGCAATTGCAATTAGAATCCCTTCTCTAAATGCTAATAGAACCAAAAAATAAGTACTCAAAAGGCTCAAGCTAAGGGAGCTTCAGATCTAGTTCAAACACAAAAAAAGGCCCATTGCAATGGGGGAGGGGAGGGAATCAGATACTGGTCTGGTAGCAGAACGTGTGTCATGCTTCATTTAAAATAAATTTCTGGTCCTTATTTAGAGAGCACTAGGAAAAGACAGCTAGCAAAGCTAAAAGGAAAATGTCACAGCTGGACCCAAAGTTCTGAGGCAAACACAGAAGTTCTAATTATATTTAGAGTTTAATGTGCAAAATATCTTGGTTCAGCTACCAGCTAACAACAAATCTTTTCAAAGGCTAGTGTATTGTAATGAGAGGATGGCAGAAGGGAGTGCTGTGAATGAATGATCTGGGATTTCTTATGGGGCAAATGTACTGGAAAATATTTTAATTAGGATTCAGCACTGGGTCATTAATACCCATGTGACCAATGAAAGGAATGGAAAAAAATTCTACATGGCCTTTCTTTCAGTCAGCCAATCCTAACTCACCAAATATCTTATGCAACAACTTTGTGATCCACCGTTGCCCTTAAAAATGCAGCACTGTGAACTTGCATAATGGTACAATGATGCAATGAAGAGCTATAGCCCAGTTCTTCTATCTTCGGGTGCAATGTTATTTTGTATTAATTCCTCACAAGGAAGTATAATTGCAAAGACATCATAACTGTTAATGCTGCAAAATACTTTCCATTCTAACCACACACACACACACACAAACTTACACGTCATAGAAGAAGAAAAAAATCATCCCTTGGGCTGAAGTTTTCCCAAGCTGGGTCTCAGGGTGGGGGGGGGGGAGAAAGGTGAACTGTGTATTTGTATCAAGTCAGAGGTAAACCCCTTCTGTCGTTTTTTAATTATGGGAGACTAGGAAAAATGCTTCTCTCTGTAAAAATATTCAAGCTATGTGTCACATATGGCACAATCAGAGACTGAAGTCTAAAGCACAGCATGGACATAATCCTCACTGAGGAGTAGCATTTGGTTCTATACTGGGTTCTGCTTTGACAAAGTTAGGAACATTTGCAAACTGTATGTGCAGGTGGTTTGTTGGTTAAGTCTGTAGATGCCCATTGTCCTACCCATGCCTCCTCAGAGGCTCCGCTAGGCTGGGGACAGGGCAGCTACAAGGCATCCAGGGCCAGCTCCAGGGTTTTGGCCGCCCCAAGCAGCCAAACAAACAAACAAACAAAAAGCCGTGATCGCGATCGGCGGCGGCAATTCGGCGGGAGGTCCTTTGCTCTGAGCAGGAGTGAGGGACCGTCCACCGAATTGCCGCCGAACAGCTGGACGTGCCGCCCCTCTCCGAAGTGGCCGCCCCAAGCACCTGCTTGGTAAGCTGGTGCCGGCCCCGACGGCATCAGAGCAGGGAGCATCTCTGGAGTATGTCGGAGATGTACACTCCTGTGTGGGACCCTGTGTGCCAGCCTACAGGGATAATTCGAGCTGGGGAAGGCAATGGGAAAAATGGGGAAGGGGGAGTTGAGAGTGTTTGCTGATGCCAAGATCTTCCTTTCACTACCCATTTCACAGAGACTGCACGGAGGCTATTACACCTCAGAAGTGTGGGAAGAGAAAATTCCTCCCCTCACCCTGGTGGAGCAGAGCAGTGCACAGCCCAGCAGAGCAGACAACTGACCCTGGCTCTCCTGAGTTGCAGGGTAGGGCCCTAACCACTAGATCCTCTTTCCTCTCCCACTCCCCCCAATAGCTTTTTTCTTTTTATACCCCATCCCCTCAGAGTTAAATTTGAATCCACCATTGTCTGCAGCTTGGTTTAAGATTAGAAGGGGTGGAGCGGGAAATAAAACGACAGACTGATTGTAATGGCACTGATCAAAACATTCTTTGACAAATTTTTTTTGAAAGGAGGGGGCAGGCTGGGAGCTGTATGAGGATATTCATGTTCCTCTCTGATACTACAGGAAAACATTTGTAGCAACTCTCATTCTTACGAGACTATTACTTTGCTGGGGCCATTGAGAGCTGGAATTACCTGTCACATACAAGTTAGACAAAGCCAGGAACTAGAATCACTATACAAAAATGTAACACATACAAATGGAGGCCCAGATTCTCAGCTGTGCTCCAGGAGCACTGGGCACAGCTGGGAATGAGGGGGTGTGCGTGTGACAAAGTGCTGGGTTTGTGCCAGCCTGGTTCAAAACGGCACTCATGGCTGACAGCCCCTTGGCTCCATTCCAGCCCCCAGGGATCAACAGGGCAAAAGGATGCACCAGCCCCACATGAGGGGCTGCAGAAGGCCTGGCATAGGAGTGTGAACAAAATGACTGATTTTGCAATGAATTACAGCAAGATTATCTAAAGGTAAGTACCTCTGTTTGCTTAAATTCATTCACATTTAGTAGGCATATGCTTCATTAGTGTTCATGCCAAACATTTATTTCCACCCGGATTTTGTTAAGAAAACAAGTACTAATTTGACATTCCAGAAAACATTACTCTGTATTGCAGAAGCAGTTAAGCTGGGAATAACAAAAGGGCAGCTTGGAATTTTCTTTGATATTAACTGAGTGCATTTGATTCTTACCTGCAGACCTGGGGATCTGGTCAAGGATAACTAAAAACTTTCCACTCTCAAAAAGTCCTGGATTCTTTAAAGATTCATGCCTCATCTTGCAAGCCAGACAGCATCGCAATTACCATAAGTTCCTCTTCAGAATACTGCAGTATTTTTCAATGCACTTTAGGACAGTTCTTCACTTTTAAACAACGTAAGCAGGAAGGTCTCCATGAACAGTGAGACTAGGCCAGTATTCCCCTACGCAGACACATGAGTTCCACAACTCACCTGGGGCATGTGTACACTACAATTTGTAATTGGGTTCTAGCATGGGTTAATTAATAAGATTGCAAATTATAGCATGCACAAGCCTTTGGTTCTTATATTGCTCCAAGCATCTTTCTGCAATTTAATCAGATTTTAGATGTTTCTGTGTTAATTTTCTGTATTGAATTTTTCAGATCGTTTCTCTTTTCTAATGCACCAGGCTGTGACCTGCTTAGCTTCTAGCTCCCGGAATTTTCTTATCTTCATTCTTCATGATCAGCTGTCATCATTAGCACATCTTACCATTTTTGTTGCTTTTCAATCTTTTGTTTTAGCTTCAGGGGGATGTGACCAGAATGAAAGCAATACTGTTTTATCATATTTGTCCTTAGTTAGACCCCAATTCAGCAAAGCACTTAGCCACTTGTAGTATATTCTTAAGACCCACTGAAGTTAAGATTTGGAGGGCCTCTAATTCACAAATATGCAGGATATAATGAAAAAAATTATTTTAGTCTTATTGTCTGGAAGCTAGAATCACTCACTAGCTTCATTAGAAGACAGCATATTTAGACTCCATTCATTAATACTTCTTTATATAGCATACAGTCAACCTGTGGAATTCATTCCTTCAGGAACAAAAATAAGAAATACGGTGGTAGGAGTTATTAAAGTAATGAATAATTTAATTACTAATAACATTTAAAGTTATGAACACAGAGTGATCTAATTAAATTTCATGCTTCAGGGTGCAAAATGATCCCATGCAGAGGACAGAATCTTCTACCACTGCTCACACCCATTTGAATAGCATTCCAGAATGAGCATTATTGGATTAAAGGCAAGAATATAGCTTCATTATTGGATTCCCCCCCGGCACCCATCTACCCCAGAAGCTTCAAGTATTGGCCATTACCACAAGCAGCACGTTAGACTAAGCCAACTTGTGTGCTGCTCAAGTAGCCAAATCTGTGTCCTCAAACATAATGAAACTGCTAGCACAGATACAGTCTGCGCATGTTTCTTTATGCTTAGTGACTATGAATGTAAGAGTTGAGCTATTTAGGCGTCTCAAAGAAGTTGCCAGATTTTCTAAGTACTCTGCACCTAACAGCTCCTACTCAGAATGAAGACTGGGGAGCATTTCTGAAAATCTGGCTGCATTTAGGTGCCTAAATAGCTCAGCTTTTTAGAAAACCCAGTCCCATTTGTGGTGCTGGCCTTAGTTATAAAAATCTGGCCCTTGGTGGTGGTGTTAGTTATCACATTTCAGATACCAGTGCAATATCAATGCTTTCCAAACACAGAGGAATATTTGGTTCCTGCCCTGAAGCTTTTACAATCTGGAAAGACAAAGAAAGGGGATGTAATGTACAAGTGATAAGGGTGAAGAGAAACACACATCTTGTTAGTTTTTAAAAAAAATTATACACTCTAAATTCCTCCTCCTCCTCCCTACACAATTCAGCCACTCATCTTTCTACCCACGCCAATTCCCAGGTTCACTTTTTATGTCTTTCCCATGGGCAACCTCTTCCCTTTTCTTCCTTTCTCCCCCTTAGATGCTGTTTTTATCTATTTATCTATCTAAAAGTGTGTGTGTGTGTGTGTGTGTGAGAGTGTGTGTGTGTGAGAGAGAGAGAGAGAGTGTGTGAGAGTGTGTGTGTGAGATCATTTTTTCCAAAGATCATTTTGCTGCTTTCCTTGAAACTTTTTATTAAGGCAAAGTTAAAATAAAACATTAATATACTTCATTGTACACTGCTTATTTGGGATCAGGTTAATATCTGAAGAACTTGGCTAACAATTCTGGCTTGCTGGCTGGAGAGCCCTCCCCTCCTCTGAGTGTGTTAGGAAGGCTGACCAAATTTCTAAACACCTACCCCTCTTTCTGGTGCTGCTCTTATTTTATGTGGTGGTGTGAATGCTTTTTCATTACAAAGACAGTCCATATTTTATTATACCACAATTATGTTGGGGGGTAAGAAAGGGGGAGAGGAGTCACATTTCCAGTAAGGTGCAATACAGCATCTAGCTGGTAACAATAAAAAAAGAATTTGTCATTCTGTTTAAAATACACTTCCTTTCCTGGAGTATTAAATAAGAGATCTCCAGAAAGTTGTCATTTTGGCATAAGTCCCCTCCCTTTTCTATAGATGAGCACTGCAGTCACACTACCCCACTGGATTGCGACCTGGATGTGGTGGAGCGGTTTGAGTGTTCCCATGATCCTGAGAGCAATGCTGTCGGGAGTCTCGCACTCCTGGCAGGGTTGCCCCAGGCGGCAAGGTCAAAGGTGCGGTTCCAGATGAATAGCGATCCAGTCCCCACCCTCCCCAAGTCTTCAACGGCAGAGCAGGTGGTTGAAGAGACGATTTCTCTCATTGGCTGTGAAGGCGGATGAAAGCTTGTCTTGGTTTCCTTGCCCTTGGAGTAGGATCCTCATCCTGTCAAGCACCGTGTGAACGCAGGTGTGCAACAGTTTCCCCACATTAAAAGAATTAATGCACAAGTGTCTTCCATATTCACATCCAAGTCCTGTGGCGATTGGCGAGTGGCAATCGGAGCAGGACAGCGATGACTGGAGGCTCCTAATGATGGACTGGCACAGACTGGCTTTTAGATGGTCGTTTTGCATTCAGACAGAGGCAGGAGTGGAACTTGGCAGCCGCAACCAGGACTGAACAGCCATTTTTAGGATCCACTTTGCTCACCCCACATGGGGAGAGGACTAGAAAAGGTGCCCTAACATAGTCTGCCTTGTGTCCCCCCAAATGGATCACCTTACTGCGATCGAACAACGAAATTTGGAGCCTGAAACATTCAAACCTTGATGGACAACCTGAAAAGTAACTGGCCAGAGCGAAGAACAGCAGTCGTGGCCAGAGAACTCAGGAGACATGACATCGACATTGCTGCACTGAGTGAGACCCGATGTGCACAAGGACAGCTCAAGGAACAAGGTGGTGGTTACACTTTTTTCTGGAAAGGGGAAGGGGAAAAAGAACAATGAATCTACAGCATTCGTTTAGCTATCAACCAACTCTTCGAACTACCAGTCAGCATCAATGAACGACTCATGACCTGCCACTTTAAACTTGCCAAGAATCAGCATGCAACATTCATCAGTGCATACGCTTGACACTGATGATGAAACCGAAGGAGGATTTTATGCCAACCTTTACCAAAGTCTCTCCATCAACTCCTAAGAGGACAAGCTCATACTCCTTAGCTAATTTAACACAAGAGTTGGATATGACTCGGAGCTGTGGAAAGGCATGATTGGAAAGGAAGGAGCAGGCAAAACAAATTCCAATGAAATTCTTCTCCTGACCAATGCATGGAATGCAATCTAATTATCACAAACACCATGTTTCTCCAAAAGAATAAATATAAGACACTGTGGGAACACCCAGGCTCCAAGCATTGGCATCTGATCAACTATGTCATTGTCTGTGCTCATGACTGTGAAGGCGTTCACATCACCAAAGCAATGTCTGGTGCCAATGATTGTTGGACAGACCATTGCCTTATCCGCTCCATCACTTCCATCAAACTTGCACCAAAACAACAAATGAGGAAGAAAGACTGGATGGAAGATCGACATTGAGAGTCTTAAAACCCAACTAAATGTGACCTTTTCCAGCAGTGCCTCACCAAGAAACTGATGAATATCAAAACCTAAATGGAGAGCCCTGAAGATCACTGGAAAGCACTCAAATCGGCCATCCAGGCTGTGTGTGAGGGAACACTGGGCTTCTCAACCAGGAAGCACCAAGACTGGTTTGATGAGAATCATCAGGAAATCCAAGACCTGACTGATCATAAACGCAAGGCCTTCTGTGCTTGGCAGAATAACATCAATTCCAAAGAGAAGCAATACGTCCACCATCAACTCAAAGCAGAAGTTGAAAGGAAAACCTGTGGTGGGAGAAGAAAGCGAAGGAGATCAAACAACTCGCCAACAGCCATGACATGCACGGATTCTTCAATGCTACCAAAGCCCTTTATGGTCCTAGCATCCAAGGACTAGCCCCCCCTCAGATCCAGGGATGGAGCCAGCCTCCTCAGGGACAACAAACTGATCAATGCCCAATGGATGGCATACTTCAGAGATATCCTGAATCATGACTCCAACACTGAAAAAAGCATTTTTGACTTAATCCCATCAAGGATAACCTCAGAACCCCACCAACATTCGTAGAGGTAAAGAAAGTCAAACAAATAAAGAACAATAAGGCATCTGGACCTGATGGAATCCCCACTGAAATCTTCAAAGAAAGAGAAGAACTGGCTCACCAGCTTCACATCTTAATCCTCAAGATATGGAATTCAGAAGAAATCCCAGCTTATTTTAGCGATTCCACGATCATGAACATCTTCAAGAAAGGAGACAAATCGGATTGTGCGAGCTATTGAGGAATTGCCCTGTTGTCCATCTCTAGAAAGATTCTTGCCACAATTCTCCTCAACTGACTGCTCCCCTTGGCTGAGGAAATCTGTTCAGAATTGCAATGCAGATTCAGACTCTCTCAAAGTACCACTAACATCTTCACTGCCCACCAACTTCAGGAAAAGTGCCACGAGCAACATCAACCTCTGTACATGGCCTTCATCAACCTCACAAAAGCATTCGACCCCATCAATAGTGAGGCTCTGTGGAAAGTTCTTAAATTTGGATGTCTGCCAAAATTTGTTGCCATCTTCTGACTCCTCCATGACAAGTCTGTGATGATCAACAGCAGTGGATCTGAAACAGACCCCTTCCTAGTTAAGACCAGAGTTAAGCAAGGCTGTCAGCAGTCCAACCCTTTTCTCCATCTTCTTTGCTGTTATCCTCATCACTGACAAGCTCCTCCAATACAGAATGGACGGCAAGCTCTTCAAACTCATTCACCTCCAATCCAAGACAAAAGCTCTCTCTAAATCAGTCATTGAACTTCGATATGCAGATGACTGTGCCCTGGGCACCCACTCAGGCCTCAGATAAGGCATGCCATGGGAGGGTCAGTGAATGCTCCTGCCAAAGACTCTCTCACTCCAACATTTTTAATGTGCCATTATCATGGTATCTAGCCTAGGTGCCAGGTATAGGAGTGAGGAAAAAACCCAAGGAGTCTAAATGGATCCTATGCTTTGGTTAAGCTGCTCAGTTGGCTGAAAATTCTCTCCCCTCTCTCTCACCCTCCCTTCCTCCCTCCCACCCCCCCTTTGTCACTCCGCTGGTATATCTAGACCTTGTTATTAACGGAAGTGAGCGATCCCGGTTTCCTTTCTGACTTAATGACTGGAGAAAATGTTTAATGCTTTTAAGGGGGCTGTCTTCCCAGCTGCACTCAGCTTCCCAGTTTTCCAACTGACATGGCAAACCAGGCTATAGCTATCAGCATGCAAACTTATCACACAGGGCATGAAATTTGTTCAATTTATTCCCAGCTGCAGCTAATCCTTATTCACAGTATATGTTCGAAAGTTCCCCTAGAATGGTGAAACTCAAATTCTGGGCTTATCTTTGACCTGCATGAGGTCTCAAGAAATGGCTCTTCTGCTTGCTTTTATTTGTAAAGAGATCTCATTGTAACGTGACAATGACCCAGCTGTTGTATTCAGAAAGAAACACCACCAGACATGCACATTTTGACATAGCACTAACAGGATGACTGATATAGCCAGTTGGCTTACTCCTACAGGTAAATAATTATGCCTACAGAAAAAAAGTGTAGTGAATTTATAGGCTTATGGTCATTAAAAAGTTAGAACCTGTTCTGTAGTAAAGCAGCTTTGCTCAGCTCCACACAAACATTAGAAAGGATTTTATTTTTAATATATTCATATTTTTGTATGCTCTACAATACCAGAGATATTGCTAAGGGAGAATGTACATGAAGAAATGCACTTAAAAAGAACAGAGTCAAATAATTAAGGGTGGTTATTATGAACTACAATGTTAGGTAGATTCACATTGCAAGAAACAATTTATTCATACTGCTCTGTGAAGTACTTAGCTTGAATCGGTCTCCTACTGTTCTTGGCTCTCTTGAGGTTGCTTTCAGCTTGCCTAAGGATCTAGTAATGTTACAAAAGTAAACAGAAGTGCATTACATGAGTTTGCACACTTGAGGCAAAACAAAATGCAGAGGAGCAGCTGCTCTACTGATATCAGAATTTCAGTCTTCTTTTTTTTCTTGAAGTCATACTGTAGATCTGTGCCATACACAAATGGGAGGGGGAGGGGGGAAGAGAATAGTTCAAGAGCTTGAAGCCTTTTAAAAGATAAGCTCTAGCTCAACCAGAAGATATGGTCTTGCTAAAGGAATTATTGAGTAAAATTCTAGGCTTGCTGTTAGGCAGGTCAGACTAGATGATTAGACTGGTAATTTCTGGTCTTACCATCTCTGCTTACAATGTCTTCTTTTGTTTCTTCATGATCAGCTGCTTCTCTTCTTGAGCTTTCCATCTCCAGTAAAACTTATTTGCCCCTGACAATGGACATGGCACATCCTATGTCAGCACCTCAGTTCTATGCCAGTTCCAGCTCCCAGCTCCTCTTCTGTGGTCTCTCAGGGATAGGCAAATAATGTATTTGGTGATATCCCTGAAGTCGGCAGGGGAGGGGAGGGAAGCTGTTTCTTCAAGAGACAGATACCTGTTGCCTTTTATGGCTCTGAACACTTGAAATGATTATGCTTAGTTTCTGTATGGATTCAAGTCCTGACACCCATGAACACATTTGGTTTTTCACATACAAACACTAGTCCTTTGCTTAAAAAACAAAAAACAAAAACAAAAAAAACACACTAGTGACACCATGAGGGATCAGCTCAAGACAGGAGAAATGCTGGCATGCTTCGTAACAACCATAAATACATTTTTCCTCCAAGTGTTAAACTATTTAGATTAGAGGGATGGTGTGTATTGAATTCTATAAACTAGCCAGGCACTACTAAATTGTTAAGGTAAGAGCTGTTGGTGAATTCTCCATGATAAAACACAAACATATCAATTTAGTTCTGAGCAGGCATTTCCACCTGTAGTTTAGATGTATCATTAGAAAATGTAACATTTGTGAGCAATGTGTGACTGTAAAGAATTTCTGTTGCTTCATCTGTTATGGCTTTGTTTTTTCAGGCTGTCTACTTTTGTATTTCTGTACCCCCTCCCACATAATGCTATTTTCTGTAAGATAGCCAAGATTGCCAGATATCACTTTGTCATCTGCCTCCGTACACAAAAAAAACTAGGAAGCTCTTCAACTTCTGATGAGGTTTTTGCAACTTCTAGGCTATATGCCACATCCAAGGTCTATCTGGCATTAGTAAACAAAGCAGAGGATAAAGGAAGAAGTGTTCAAAAAGGAGAATGGCTGCACTAACAACATACATGTGGTTATTCAAGTCACTGGTCCTTGAAACGTTATTTGAGTGTACCAGATCCAGGACATGCAGCCTCCGAGAGAGTCAGAAAATACCAACCAGTGACAAGTCGTCCAGGAATTTTCATATTTTTATTAACAGAAGGGGTGCGGGTGTATATATATTTGAAAAATCTGTAGGTCTTTTTGCTGCTAAACAGTTCTTTTCCATACAAATCTATTTACATATTGATTCCAACATTTAAAAACTAGATAAAATAAAGCCTCAAGGAAGAGTGGTTACAAAAGGACAAATACAATGGCTGAAGTTATTCATCAACTGCAACACCAATTGCTTTTTAGAGAGGGAGGAATGGAGATGCCTGTTCTCAATGCAGTCTCTGGCTGTAAAAGGGTGCACAGAAAAACCATTACAAGATGTCTTCTATAAACATTTTCCCAATTCCCTCTGTTTAGGCTATAACGCAAGGGCCCATGGGCCCCAAACAGTGTATAATTCATTAAGGCTTGGTCCACACTGGGGCGGGGGATCAATGTAGGAAACGCAACTTCAGCTACGAGAATAGCGTAGCTGAAGTCGACGTTTCCTAGATCGAACTAAGTTTACTTACTGCGGGTCCACGCGGCGCAGGCAAGCTCCCCCGTCGACAGCGCTTCCTCCTCTCGGCGAGCAGGAGTTCCGCAGTCGACGGGGGAGCGCTTCTGGGATTGATTTATCGCGTCCAGATGAGACGCAATAAATCGATCCCAGAAGATCGATCTCTACCCGCCGAATCAGGCGGGTAGTGTGGACCTAGCCTAAGACAGTGATAGTTGAGGAGGTCTTATATGAAGTCTCCAACTCCATTCTGTTTCTGACAAAGACAATAGCAAAATAATAAATCCAGAAACATCCCAGCAAAATTTTTAAATAATAAATTGATATTGTAGATGTTGAAAACAAATCCACAAAGCATTTGCATTGATAAAACACTTTTTGGCTTTTTTTGTTTGTTTTCTGAAAGAAGACTTCCCCCTCTCGTGATGATATTTGCGATCCAATGATATTTCAAAAACTACACCAACACAGTGTAATCCTAAATAATAATTCCATTTTTAATTACATGGAATTGAATACCTTTCAAACAAATTATACTCACTTAGATTTATTGATAAGTATTGTATCATTGTTTGTGTCTGTGGCAGACTTAGAACAAACCAAAACAGAAAGCAAAGCATTCCATAACCATTTGGGAAAGAAAAGTCCATCTAAGTGTAAGTGATTCAGACTGCAAAACTGAAACTAAAGAAAAAATACACAGAGCAGATTTTTTTTTTTTTTAATTCTTAGTGCAAGAAACAACCAAGTTAATCACAGAATCAGTACTAATTAAGGATATGGAAAATTCTCCTATACAGAGGTAGAGTCCAGTGCACAAGGCTAAAACAATATTCAATAGTCTAAACGTGACTGAGCCGGGTTTTACGGAATCCACTTTTTTTTTAAATCAGACTGTATGTACATACATACAATAAATAGACTATACAATCTTTAAAGTAGTTTAATAAACTCCACAAAAATTATAGTAGATGCACTGAGATCTTTACATAGTTCAGAGTTCATATCTCTATCACTGAAAAATATGGATAAAACTAATATTCCTGCTATAAAGTTAACAGAAAATTGTTTTGCAAAGTCTTGATAAAACAAATCGTTTTACAGATCTGTAAAACCTAAATTTATGCTTGGCAGGGATCTCAAAGTCCAAATGCTAGGAAAATGTCCCGTTAGCTATATTTTGAATTGAGTTTCAAACGCTCTAATTTTTTTTTATTTTAAAGAGTGGTCTTTACATTCGATGTTCAAGGAAAAGAAAGGGACCTGGGTACTCACAGTTCTGATGCATTGGCACAATGATAAAGGATGAGAATTAGATTACTTTTAATGCCCTGAAAGACACTAAGAACATTTATGTTTCATACTATACATATCACATTAGAATATTAATAGAAAACTCTGTTTGGTATTAGTACTTCAATCCTTTCAGTGCCTCTCCACTTTCAAGGCATCTGATCAGCATTGCACTGGGAGTGGAATATGTATCCATGAGCCCGTATGTCTGCTATAAGCCCTTGGGGCTTAATAAAACTAATAGGGACTCTATCGTTTACTGAAGTAGTGCATAAAGCAAGTCAAATACAGGAAGTCTGCTGCCATTCACTTCAAGGAAACTTGCAAAAAAAAAATTCAGGGAACCCAGATTTTTCAACTGTATCTTTCTAAAATGTGCAAAAAATCTTCATAAAATCAGACACCCACAAGCATTATAGAGCAAACAAATGTTTTTACACAGATACATTATTTGATATAAAAGGTTCTTGTGTCTCTCATGAGGGAATAGGCATGGTAAGAGAAGGGAACCAATAACAACAGAAGAGTACAATAATCAACATAGCAGAAAATGGTCTTCACAGTTTGAATTTTGTTTAAATTTCTGAAAGCACCTACACTGAAAAATGAAAGGGTTTTTTATTTTATTTTATTTTTAATTCGATCTACCTGTGACAAATACCTTGGTAAAGATTAACATTCTGCTCTTCTATGGACCTTTTCACTGGAACAATTTTTTTTTTTTTTTTTAAAGTTTTTTATTTTATACAAACAAACACAAACTTTGATTTAAAGTAAACATATAAAAATTGAGGCTATTGCTTGCAACAATGGACCTGGAGGTGAAGGAATGAACTAGTTGGCCTATACAAAAAACCTCTCTTTTATATAATGAATTCTTCTAAACTTCTAATGCTATGAAAATTTGCAAAAAGGACGACAAGATCTGATGGAAATTTCAACAATTTGGCCCAAGTCTCATCATCATTGAATCCTTCCAACAATCCTGTCTTTATATTAAGGAAATATAAATGATTCCAGGAAGGCACACACACCTACATATACTATAAATAAAATAATCATGAAATTACGAATGATCATCTGATCTCAGTATAAACTTTTGGTTCAGCACTATGGTCAAGTTATATTTTTAAGTACAATAAAAGGCATATAAAACTTAACATATGCATAATGATTATGAAGAATAATGCAAATAAGTCAAACCACGGAGAAAAGTGCAATGAAAAAACCCACCAATACTATTTATTCAGAGGTTTGTGCTACTGTAGATACAGACTTTGTATTTGCTGCTGTGCAGAAGAGCTGGAAAAATAACCCAAAGAAGCAGGAAAAAAAACCAAAAAGATAGAAGATACTAAGGAGAATAATTTAAGATGAAATAATTCAACTCCATTCCTATAGTGCACAGCCAAACTTATCGTGTGGTTTAGTTTCATGCCGTCATTTCTGCTGAAGAGTACAGCATATTTAAAAAAAATGGCACAGTCCCCTAATCTCTTTCTGCCTCTCCTCCATTTTTTTTGTTTTGTTTCCTCTTCCAAGCATTTGACTAGCTGTTTCCTCACAAAAAGGGTAAAGCTGTGAGGAATAGTGACAAAAAAAGAGTTGCTTTCAATCTCCTTTCCTGTATACTGTACTGATTTCTCCTTCCACTCAATTTTTTATTCTTATGTGCTACACAAGGGAGAGGCACTGTAAAGGCAGCTTGACGGATCTAAAAGTAAAAACCCCAAAGTCTTGTCTTTCCCCCATTACACTCCAAAAAATTTGGATGGATGAAACAGTCCTTCTGTCGAAATATCCCAGACTTCATTGTTAGGAGATGATGGCAGGGGACCATCTAACCACAGTCAGATTGTCAGCACTAACTGACCGTTTCTTTGTAGATTTCCTGAAGTCTTTATACTTGTCTTCACACAAGCGAGAGATGGCCTGAGGATGAAAAGGGGAAGAAAGGTCAGGCCCTCTGGCAAGGTCAAAGAGGCCACCACTACACAAATAATACAACCACATAGTGCTATTTTTTATATATAGGCAGGATTACCATGTGGCAGGACTACCATGTGTCACTTTATGAAGCAATGCAGATAAGACTCTTAAAAAAATAATCTTTTGACACAGTCCATTCCTCTGGAAAAGGATAAACACGTTGGGAAGTTCCACTGTGTACAGTGTTAACTTTTAAAGGTTAACAGAGACCCACAGAAGCTTTTTCTTCACTAGGAAATGTAATCCTAGTTATACTATTAAAAATCTAGTTGAATGAATTGACACAATGCTTACCTGCTCACTGCAGACTAAGCTAAATTGTGCTTGGCATCATGTCAGCTAGTCATGGGTAAACACTACTGGCGCGAGGAACTACCCCATGACTAGCTATCATGATGCTGAACCTCCTTCTCCTTGTCTACACTGACCAGTCAGTCCTGGTCATCATCATGTCCCCGGACTCTTTTTATTTTTTTATTTAAGAAAAATCTAGAGTAAATCATGGTACAATTTCATAGTGGAGCTGGGCTCCAAGAGAGAAACATTTCCCTTTTTTTACAGTATTCAAACCATCTTCAGCTTGGAATGCGTGTATGTGAGTTTTTAAGTAATTCAAAAGCAAAAGTGGTCAACGATTCCTGAATTTTGAGTTTGATTAAAAAACCAAACCTTTTGACAGAAAATTAAATGCAAAAAATTCAGGGTATTTTTGTGACTGAAGATTTTGATTATTGAAAAAAAAAAAAATCTACAAAAACTGAAAAATGTCTATGAAATTTTTACTGGATTTTCAACAAGATTTACTGAAAAGTAATATTTATACTCAAAATAATCTTAATACTACCAAAGAGAGTGGTGATTAAAACTGAAGTGTTTTGAATTGCACCTAATGAAGAGGAAAAAAATTAGTCTTTTAAAATGTGGCTGTCTCCAAACATCTTGGGCCTAGTTCTCCTCCCACCTACACTGGTTTTACAGGGTCTAAACTCTATTGACTTCAATGAAGTTACATCAGTGAAAATTTGTGGGGGAAGATTTAGGGTCCTTGACTTGATACAACATCCATCTTCCTGATGCCGTCACTGCTTTTAGTTAGGTTTGGTCTTCCTGATCATTTTATCAAGGAATAGGATGTGTTTGGGTTCAGACAAAGGCCTTTTCCCAGCCTGTGGAATACGCCTACACTTTCAGCCTCAATCTAATTCTTTAATAAAGTAAAATATTTTATTCGGTGAAAAAGTATAGAAGAAGCCTTAGACACATTTATTAAATAAACGCTAACCTTATTTTGGAGCACAGGAAACAGTTTTTTCTTATTTTAGATAATTTACTATTACAAGAAAGAAGTTTTCTGCATGACAAATGCTCTGTTGGAGGATTTACTCGATCGCTCTGAGAGCCGAAATGTATCAGCCTATTTGAAGAATCACGGGATCTTTTTATGAAACACAATGATAATGCATCATTCCTTCATTTCAGGAGACACAGGGTCCTGTTAGCTAGGTAATTTATATAATCAGTGGAAGAAAATACAGACGATATTAAAGAATAATTTAATTCAGAAGAGACCTTGTATACACAAGAAAATTTAACATCCTTTAAAAAGAAGTCCAAAGATTATTCTAGTCTCAAAATTCCTTGAGACTCATTAGAGCAGCTCTGGAGGCAGACGGTTTAATTCACTTTGTCCTTAGCCAACTTTAGAATGAATGCATGTGAACGCAACAGAGTATGCCTGTGGAGGTACTATAAGATTATACACACTTTAAAAAGTTTAACTCCAGAACTGGTTTACAACACTTTTTCTACATTCAGGGTCAGGATTGTAGCTGGTGAGCAGGGCACACAATAATCGGCACCCAGTCCTCCATACTCTCCAAATACATGATAAATGTTGGGGAAGCCGTGCAGAGCTAAGGTTCTGCATTCTGATGCCAAGCACCAGGTTTACATGCAGAGGCCCTGATTCAGGAACAGTCTTGAGCGTTAAGAGCTGTCCAAAATATCGATGTTTTTCTGAATCAGGGCCAGAGACAGCAGTGGCAGACAACACACAAAGGCATCTTTATCTCTTCCATTAAAGTTGTGGGGGGCAGGTACCTAAAGAAGGGAGCCAAAGATAGGTAGTCAAGAGGGAGAATAAGGAGATTGGAGAAAAAGGGGCAGGGAAATGACTGAGGAGCAAAGGAAACGGGAGGGGGAAGTCACAGGTGATGCCATGGCAGAAGGACATTGTACATGAGCTCTGTCTCCTGTTTTGTTTTACTTGACAAAATTAAGTAAAATTTTGTCAAGTATGTGGTGAGACTTCTCCCCCTCTGAAATGCCTGAGAATAAGCCTGAACAATCTCTTTCCTCAAAGTCTCATGATCCAAGGATGCATCCATCCTTTGACTTCTACACTCCCTATCTCTCTGGATGACAAATCGCTGCAAAGCAAATACTTGAAATAATTACGTGAGAAATGGGCCACCCGGGAGAGGATGTCATAGAATCATAAGGTCCCAGGCCAGAAGGGAGGGACCATTGTGACCATATAGTCTGATCTGCTGTATAACACAGGCAATGGAACTTCTCCAAAACAATTCCTAGAGCAGATCTTTTTGGAAAAAAAAAACACCTAGATTTAATAATTGCTAGTGATGGAGAATCCACAACCACCCTTGGTAAATTGTTTCAATGGTTAAATTACCCTCACTGTTAAAAATTGACACCTTATTTCCAGTTTTAATTTGTCTAGCTTCAAATTCTAGCCTTTGGATTGTGTTATACCCATCTGCTCCATTGAAGAGCCCATTATCAAGTATTTGTTCCCCATGTAGGTACTTATAGACCGTGATCAAGTCACCCCTTAACCTTCTCTTTCTTAAACTAAATAGATTGATTTCTTTCAGCCTGTCATTATAAAACATGTTTTCTAATCCTTTAATCATTCTTATGGCCCTTCTCTGAACCCTCACTCGTTTATCAACTTCTTGATAAATCTTCTTGAATTGTGGGTACTAGAACTGGACACAGTGTTTCAGCCCAGTGCCAAATACAGAGGTAAAACAACCTCTCTGCTCCTACTTGATAGTCCCCTGTTTATGCAACCGAGGATTGATTAGCCCTTTTCACTACAGAATCGCAATGGGAACTCATGTTCAGCTGATTATCCATCGTGGCCCCAAATCTTTTTCATTGTCTTCCAGGATAGAGTCCTCCATCTTGTAAGTATGGCCTACACTTTTCCCCCCTATATGTATACATTTACATTTAGCCAATATTAAATCTCTTATTGTTTGCTTGCACCCAGTTTACGAAGCAATCCAGATAGTTTTGTATCAGTAACCGGCTCTCTTCATTATTTACCACTCCCCCACTCTTTATGGCATCTGCAAACTTTGTCAGTGGTGATTTTATGGTCTCTGACAAGTCCTTGATAAAAATATAAAATACAGTAGGGTGAAGAATTGATCCCAGTGGGACCCCACTAGACATACTCCCACTCTGTGATGATTCCCCATTTACAATTATGCTTTGAGACCGGTCATCTAGCCAGGTTTTAATCAATTTAATGTGTGCCACATACATTTTGTTTTTTAATCAAAACGATGTGAGGTACAAGCTCTACAGATGTTTAAGTCTATTACATCAACACTAGTACCTCTCGCAATCAAATTTGTAATCTCAAAAAAAAAAAAAAAAGATACCCAATTAGTTTGACAGGGTCTATTTTCCATTAACCCACATGTACGAGTCTGGGGCCCGTCTTATAGTTCCCTCTTCTGGCTGGACCCCGGCTTGCTCTTGGTGAGCCAGCACCCTCCCCCGGGGAATTCTGCCTGGAACCGTCTCACCAAGCCCAGGGACGGCAGTTTCCAGCAGGGTCAGTCATGTTTTCTTTTTATTTTATTTCATGTCTCAACAAAACAAGATCAAAACTTCCCTAAGTCTGTCCCTCACCCCCTGTAAGTTCATCAACCCATATGTTCATGGCTCTTACCTCAGAGCCTTTTTGATAATAGGACTTTGCACAGTCTGTTTTCTGTCCGTTTTGTTTCTGGGAGCAGTAACTCCAGCCTCTGGCAGGTATTGTAGCTCTCCCTCTCCATTTCCTGCTCTTCCTTTTATGAGGATCAGCCAGGTAAGCTGCAGGTCTTTTCCCCAGGTGCATTGGGTGGGACTAATCATCCAGCCAGCCAGTCAGGTGCTGGCCTCTGACCTCAGTTCAGTGATATCCCTTATACCTTCACACAATGTTGATTGACATTCTTTATATCACCCTCCTTTAATTCTTTATTAATGGGGTCCCAAATCAGCAGCTTAATTATCTTGCCTCCATACACCAAAACTATTAGTTTTCAACAAAATTATCTCAAGACAGTAGAGAAAGTCACCTTCCTGTGGTCTGCAGTGCATCACAAGTTATCCTTACTGATGAAAATAAAATCCTGACATACAAATTGGGGTCTGCTGGAAACAAGATGCATGTGTAAAATCTCTGCCCACATGACATTTCTGAAAGGTATTATTTTTGCCAGAAAACTCTTATTTGTTGCTTGCCAAGACACTTGCCATTCTAAAAAAAAGACAGGCAAATACTTGTCTTCCCTTCCCCATCAGTGTGAAACTATTTTGAAATGTTCTGTTTTCTATACTTCCGGAGCTTTTGCCCCTTATATAACTGGCTCTGTAGAAATCTGCAAACATGAACACAGCAAAACGAGGTTATTCTCTCTGCTAGTGCACCTGAGCAGAACATTTATATAAAACAACACTTTATAACCCAAGTCACTTATAGGTCCTTAGTAAGAATGAGATTCAGGTTTGAGACCTTTTCCGCATTTTATATCAAATAGAAACCAAACGGACTCAAAATATTTACAGCACAGTTTCAAAACCAAATAGAGGAAATAGTTTTACCATGGCAAAAGATTGGCTTGGAAAGTAAGTGAACCTGAGATGGAGTGCTCAGCCATTTGCTTGCCAAATCAGTCCATAATCCTTAGCAACCCATCATTTAGCTAGAGGAATTAATTACTTCAATACTGTCCATTTGACGGGAATATTTCTGTCCTAGCTTTCTGTCAGATAAGATGAAAACTGGGTTGGAATGGATCCTACTAATATTTTGCATCCTTGTTCTCATGTGGGAATTCTCATTGATGTGCAACACGACTAGGATTTTAACAATCTTGTATTTAAATGCAGTTTTTCATATTTGGGAGGGGTTACAAAATCAACATTGGAAGCCACTTTGTCAAGTTTCCGCCGAAGTAAAGTCCATTTTGGCTTAGAAACCTAAAGCATTCCTACTCAGGGTAGGAATAAATGGTCAGTTTTCAGAATGGAGAGAGGTAAATAGCAGGGTCCTCAAAGAATCTGTACCAGGAGCAGTGCCGTTCAATATATTTATAAATGATCTGGAAATAGGGGTAAACAGTGACATGGTGAAGTTTGCAGCCAATACAAAATTGCTCAAAATATTTAACTCCAAAGTAGACTGCAAAGAGTTACAAAAGTATCTCTCAAAACTGGGTGACTGGGCAACGGGATGGCAGATGAAATTCAATGTTGATAAATGCAAAGTAATGCACATTGGAAAACATAATCCCAAGTATACTTAATAGGAAAAGGTACAAATAAGGGTGACAAAAATGATGAGGAGTATGGAACAGCTTCCATATGAGAAGAGATTAAAAAGATTGAGACTGCTGAGCTTGGAAAAAGACAGCTAAGGAGGGATATGATAGAGGTGTATTAAATCATGAATGGTGTGGAGAAAGTTAATAAGGAGGTGTTATTTACCTCATCACATAACACAAGAACCAGGGGTCACCCAATGAAATTAACAGGCAGCAGGTTTCAAACTAACAAAAGGAAGTACTTCTTCATACAACGCACTGTCAACCTGTGGAACTCGTTGCCATGGGATGTTGTGAAGGCCAAAAGCATAACTGGGTTCAAAAAAGAATAAGATAAGTTCACAGAGGATAGGTCCATCGGCAGCCATTAGCCAAGATGGTCAGGGACGCAGCCCCATGCTCTGGGTGTCCCTAAGCCTCTGAATGCAAGATGCTGGGACTGGAGGATAGGGAAGGATCACTCAACAACTGCCCTATTCTGTTCATTCCCTCTGAAGAATCTGGCATTGGCCACTGTTGGAAGACAGGATACTGGGCTAGATGGACCATTGATCTGACCCAGTATGGCCATTCTTACGTACTATATACAAAAGAAAAGTATTGTCCTTACATTAATTCCAAAATAACTTGTATTCAGGAAGGCAACAATTTTCTTCAGACAAGGCATTTAATATTTAATCTGTTCTATCCACTAGCAAAATTAACACTGATTTTATGAGGGTCTCAGGGGACATACAAACCTTCGTAATAATTGATGTTTTGTAAAATTTAAGTTCACTTTGGAAATAAATTTCAGAAATGGAATGAGAAGAATTTCCAATAAAGATTAAGAGATTGGAAAGTTAGGGTTTAAATTTATATTTTAATTATATAATACCCTAGAACTTGCAGTTACATTTCTGTTGATCTAAGAAATTTAATCCTCTTCTACAAAATCTTCATTTTCTATTAACTTTTAATGTCAGGTTTTTGTAATAGGATTATGTATTCAAACAGATGCCTTCTGTAAAAAGAGCTCTGTAACACTGTCACATGATTTACAAGATAATAGATTGTCTTTTATTGGGCCTGGTTGTAATGCATGTGATCAGCCAGGAACATTCTCTCCAGTGTTATAAATGTACACACTTAATCAAGGTTTATGATTCTGGGCAAGATGTTGTCATTGGTAGGAAAAAAAACCCAAAGCTGCCAGTGCAAGTTTGGGCTGCAAATCACTTGCAGTGCAGTGAGGAAATACTTCCAATTCTCTAAGGCTCTGCTGACACCAATTTGGGAATGAATGCATGCAGATTTGGTCACCTCATTACCAGAAAGATTTTGACATACTGGAGGGAGTTCAGATATAACACACACAAAAAAGCAAAACAAAAACAAAAACCCCTCCAAACAAAACGAAAGAACAGCGGTCTGGAAGGACTGATGTTTGAGGAAATTAAAAAAAAAAAAAAAAAAAGTTAAATATATTTGTTAGTCACCTTTTCTGAGCCAAAAAGCAGCCAGGAAACACTCTGGGCACCAAGAAGCTAGTTACAGAGGGGCTCTCCTTAATTTGGGGAGAACTAGAAATGGAAAGAAGAATCTCTGCCTATCAAAAATGCATCTTCCTGGTCCAGAAAACTTTGTAGTCAGCAGCTAGTAGCCAACCTCCACTTCTGCAACAGGAAGCTGGGGGAGGGGTGGAGGGAATGTAAGACGCACCACTCTGTTTGTAGGTTATATCCCTTTCTCCTACTCTCTCTCTGTCAGGTATATCTAGACTGTAAGTTCTTCAAGGCAGACAGTGTACTTCTCTATGTAAAATGCCTAGCACAACATGGCCCTGTTTTTGTCTGGTTCCTAGACAGTTCAGTAATACAGGTAATCAAGCATTTATATAAAATGCATCAGTTAAGTTGGGGATGCATCCCAAAGAATTCTCTCGCTCAGTTTTTCCAAAATCCTTAGTGTTGAATTGGGCGTAGTGCTGTGATCATGGACTAGAATTGGGTACAGTGCTTTGCAGACTCATTCAAAATTACAAAGCCTTGACTGAATGTGAGGCAACAAAAATCCACAACTATTTGAATGGTGTAAATGATGACGAAGAAGAATTTTTTAGGTTGCTGCATAGGAGTATAACTAGGTGGGTAACAGGAGGAAATTGAGAAACAGAAGATTTAGGCTGGGTATCTCGAAAAGCTTCCTGGAACTAAAGTCAATTAAGTTGTGAAAGAATCTCTCAAGAGAAGTGGTAAAAGCCTCAACATTTGGCATAGTTAAAATTAGACTGCAAAACATATTAGAAGATGCGCTGTAAGGAACAATCCTGCATTGGCAGATAGACTGTCTGGATGATTTAACCAAATGTTAAAGGTCCCACTTCTACCTCCTATGACTGCATACAATAGGAAACAGTATAGATTCTCGGCCAGAAGAGCACTGGATAGATTGGTTTGACTGTTACCTTCAATCTGACTGTGGCCTACTAATATCCTGTACCTTGGCAAGAAAAATCTATTTTAATTTTATCACTGAAAGACAAAGCCTCTTACTCAGTGTCAAATTGTGGATATATAAAATATGGCGAGATATTCTACTCCAGAAATTCCATCAAGTATTAATGATTCAGACAAGTTTTTAACCTCATGGATTTTCTCAAAGACAGGTTATTGTTGATGGATCCTATCCAGCTTTTGCATTTGATGATGGATTTCACTTTACAAATTCCTTTCTCTGTTTTTTTTTTTCATGTCAGGCACATGAAGTATTTGTAAGAAGAGCATAGGTTTTGCCCTGGCAGATCTGATATTCTTGCTTCACAAACACACACTAGACACTATTATAGTATAAGTTACTCTGGTGCCGCCTACCTTTGCATTGTATTATAGTTATTGACATTGGCAATACCACTTTTCTTTAAAAGATTGAGAAAAACAAAATCTGTCACTAAGGAACAAGTTGCTTTATTTAAATCTTAGAATTGAATGAGCTTGTTTCTATTTTCATGGTCAATCATTCTATCCGGGGGGGGTACATATTAACTATTAACTTGCTGTCTATAATAACAGACTTTATTCCTTCTCTCAAAACATATTAGGCAAGCTCCTCAGCTGTTGCTCCATTGATTTCAGGTTACACAACCTGCAGATCGGCTCACTGATTTAACACAATGCTCACAATCTTGACCATGGCTGAGAAGTAAACAACACACTTAGGTCAGTGGTGCAGCAATGACTTTAAGACACCTTTACTGATTCTTGGCTGGTTATATGTTGGGCTCATCCCTGCGAATAAGTTAGAGCAGAATAAAGGCTGATGTAAATTACATTGTTTACCAGTGTCTCCAAGGGACTATTATGGCAGCCAGGGACTGTCAAGCAGCGGGGAAGCCTCAGTCATGTCCCCCTTTTCCCAGTCACAGGATGTGGGCATAGTCTAAGGCCTGGTCTACACTAGGAGTTTATGTCGAATTTAGCAGCGTTACATCGAATTAACTCTGCACCCGTCCACACAACGAAGCTATTTAGTTCGACATAGAGGTCTCTTACATTCGACTTCTGTACTCCTCCCCAATGAGGGGAGTAGCGCTAAATTCGACATGGCCATGTCGAATTAGGCTAGGTGTGGATGGAATTCGACGCTAATAGCTCCGGGAGCTATCCCACAGTGCACCACTCTGTTGACGCTCTGGACAGCAGTCCGAGCTCGGATGCTCTGACCAGCCACACAGGAAAAGCCCAGGGAAAATTTGAATTCCTTTTCCTGTCTGGCCAGTTTGAATCTCATTTCCTGTTTGGACATCGTGGCGAGCTCAGCAGCACTGGCAACGATGCAGAGCTCTCCAGCAGAGATGGCCGTGCAATCTCAGAATAGAAAGAGGGCCCCAGCCTGGACTGATCGGGAAGTCTTGGATCTGATCGCTGTGTGGGGCGATGAGTCCATGCTTTCCGAGCTGCGATCGAAAAAACGGAATGCAAAGATCTACGAGAAGATCTCAAAAGCCATGGCAGAGAGAGGATACAGCCGGGATGCAACGCAGTGCCGCGTGAAAATCAAGGAGCTGAGACAAGGCTACCAGAAGACCAAAGAGGCAAACGGACGCTCCGGATCCCAGCCCCAGACATCCTGTTTCTACGAGGCACTGCATTCCATCCTAGGTGCGGCCGCCACCACTACCCCACCACTGACCGTGGACTCTGAGAATGGGATATTGTCGACGGCCGGTTCCTCGGACATGTTAGCGGACGGGGAAGATGAGGAAGGAGATGAGGAGGACGAGGCAGTCGACAGCGCTTACAACGCTGATTTCCCCGACAGCCAGGATCTCTTCATCACCCTTACAGAGATCCCCTACCAACCGTCCCAAGGCGTTAACCCAGACACAGAAACAGGGGAAGGATCAGTCGGTAAGTGTTTTAAACATGTAAACATTTATTTTTAACAGAACAGGAATATTAACAATATTAACAATGGGTTTTTCATGATTACTTTGCCCTAGGCGCTTAACATTTCAGTCCTTGGCAGTGCAACTACTGAAAAAAAATCTAACAATGTCCGCTTTAGCATGATTGGTTTGCCCTAGGCGCTCTACTGTTTAGTCCCTGCCAGTGCAGCTACAGTAAAATCCGGTCTATATGTCCGGGGATAGAGCAGAAATCCTCCTGGGACATCTCCACGAAGCTCTCCTGGAGGTAATTGGAAAGCCTTTGCATCAGGTTCCTGGGGAGAGCGGCCTTATTGGGTCCTCCGTGGTAAGAAACGTTTCCGCGCCAGGAGACAAGCAAGTACTCGAGGATCATTGCCTTGCAGAGCATGGCGGCATACGGCCCTGGTCTTTGCAGGCTTTCCCGAAGCATCCTTTCTTTTTCCGTCTCTGAAATCCTCATCAGAGTGATGTCACTCATGGTGACCTGCTTTGAATTAGGTAGGGGAATGTTAGTATTGGGACTGCTTGCCTGTTCCTTTACAGAACTGTAACCGGCGGTTTACAGCCACGCGGTGGAGGCGGGAGAGGGGCAGCATACAGGGATCTTTCCCTGGGACAGCCGCGAGGGGGTGGGACAGGGGCAGAGTTCATGCTTGCCGGATTGCTGGCAGCAGGGACTGGCATTGCTTTGAACGTGAAAGGAGGCCAGTGCTATTATTAAAGTTTTAAGCAGCCACAAGTCTACGGCTTACCATGTCCCGCTTGTCTGATCTGCACTGCAAGACCCCAGGCACTGAATGCGAAGGCCGAAAATTCGACCTTGTCCTGAGTGCGCATGTGATAGGTGCTGTGCATGGTCTTGTTCACAGAGAAAGACTATGTTCTTTGTTCACAACGAAATTTATCTTTCTGAGGAATTCACTCCCTTTTTCCCATCCCACAGCTGCGACTGTCTCCCGACCTACCCTGGCATCACACTCCCAGAGGCTAGCGCAGATTAGGCGTAGGAAGAAGAGGACACAGGAGGACATGTTCTCGGAACTTATGGTTTGCTCCCGAGCCCAAGCAGCCCAGCAGACCCAGTGGAGGGAGAACTTGTCCCAAATCCACCGATCACACATTGAACGGGAGGAGAGGTGGCGGCAGGAAGACCAGCAGGTGACTCAAACGCTGCTTGGACTAATGAGGGAGCAAACGGACACGCTCCGGCGCCTTGTGGATGTTCTGCAGGACCGGAGGCAGGAGGACAGAGCCCCGCTGCAGTCTCTCTCTAACCGCCCTCCCCCGCCACAAAGTCCCATATCCCCCTCACCCAAAGTCCCAAGAAGGAGGGGCGGCAGAGTCCGTGAAAACTCTCACTCCACCCCTGCAGACTGCTCAAGTACCAGAAGGCTCTCATTCCCCAAAATTTGATAAGTCCTTTCCTTCCTGCCTCACCCAAGCCCCCGTCCCAGTTTCATCCCCCAGTTTCATGTGTAGTTGCTAATAAAAAATACGTTTCTGTTAATTACTGTTTCCATCATGTTCTTTTAGAGGAGAGTCTGTTTGAAGGGGGGCAAGGGGGTTGGTAATTGGACAGGACAGTCACCTTTACCAGGGTACAGACGCGGGGGCAGGTTCAGCAGCAGGGCACACACACATTGCAGTCACTAGTTACCCTGGTCAGTCTGGGAGGTGGTTTTCATGTTCTGTGTGTGTGTGGGGGGGCTATGTGACTTTGTGGCGGGGGAGGGAGGTTAGAGATCTTATGCAGCGGTCCTTATCCTGGATCACAGAGCCACGCAGCAGGGGATCTGTAACCGTCCTCCCCCTGCCACAAAGTCACATAGCCCCCACACACAGAGTCCCGAACAGGAGGGGTGGCAGGCTCCGTTGAAACAACCAGTCCACCAGTGCGGAGCCTGTCATTCCTGGAGTTTAGAAGCGTCCTTTGCATCACTACACTACACCCGCTCCCCACCAGAGTCTGCGTCCCAGGTTCAACACTTTGCCACGAAAACAGTAATAAAGAAAACTGTGTTCATTAACAAATTTCAAGTGATTTTATTTTTAAACGTGTGTTGGAAGGGGGGAACGGGGTATGTAACTGGAGAGGATAGTGAACATTAACCGGGTAAAGAAACGGGGACAGGTTCAGCTTCTCTGTAAACAAACTTAATGGTCACTCAGGAACCTAACTTTCAAAGCCTCCCGGATGCACAGCGCGTCCCGCTGGGCTCTTCTAATCGCACGGCTGTCTGGCTGGGCGTAATCAGCAGCCAGGCTATTTGCCTCAACCTCCCACCCTGCCATAAAGGTCTCCCCCGTGCTCTCACAGAGATTGTGGAGCACACAGCAAGCTGCAATAACAATGGGGATATTGGTTTCGCTGAGATCAGAGCGAGTCAGTAAGCTTCTCCATCTCCCCTTGAGACGTCCAAAAGCACACACCACCACCATTCTGCATTTGCTCAGCCGGTAGTTGAAGAGTTCTTTTTCACTGTCCAGGGCGCCTGTATAGGGCTTCATGAGCCAGGGCATTAGCGGGTAGGCTGGGTCCCGGAGGATCACTATAGGCATCTCCACATCCCCAACAGTTATTTTGTGGTCCGGGAAGTAAATACCTTCCTGCAGCCGTCTAAACAGACCAGAGTTCCTGAAAACACGAGCGTCATGAACCTTGCCCGGCCATCCGATGTTGATGTTTGTAAAACGTCCCCTATGGTCCACCAGTGCTTGCAGCACCATTGAAAAGTAGCCCTTTCGGTTAATGTACTGGCTGGCCTGGTGGTCCGGTCCCAGGATAGGGATGTGAGTTCCATCTATAGCCCCACTGCAGTTTGGGAATCCCATCACGGCGAAGCCATCTATGATGACCTCCACGTTTCCCAGGGTCACTACCTTTGAGAGCAGTACCTCAACGATTGCGTTGGCTACTTGCATCACAACAACCCCCACGGTAGATTTGCCCACGCCAAAGTGGTTCGCGACTGACCGGTAGCTGTGTTGTGTTGCAAGCTTCCAGAGGGCTATGGCCACTTGCTTCTGGACAGTCAGGGCTGCTCGCATCCGGGTGTCCTTGCGCTTCAGGGCAGGGGACAGCAACTCACAAAGTTCCAGGAAAGTCCCCTTCCGCATGCAAAAGTTTCGCAGCCACTGTGATTCATCCCAGACCTGCAGCACTATGCGGTCCCACCAGTCCGTGCTTGTTTCCCGGGCCCAGAATCGCCGTTCCACAACATCAACATGACCCATTGCCACCTTGATGCCCTCGGCGCGGGGTCCCGTGCTTTGTGACAGGTCTGTGCCACTCTCAGACTTCAGGTCCTCAACGCGCTGCCGTAGCCTCCTCGCCCGATTTCTCAGCATCTGCCTCTGGGAAAGGTGGATGATAAGGTGCGAGGTGTTGACAACGGCCATAACTGCAGCGATGGTCGCAGCGGGCTCCATGCTCGCAGTGCTGTGGCGTCCGCGCTGTCACTGACCAGAAAAGTGCGTGAACTGATTTCCCGCCGGCGCTTTCAGGGAGGGAGGGCGGGAGTGACGGTTGGATGACGACAGTTACCCAAAACCACCCTCGACACATTTTTTTCCCCAGAAGGCATTGGGGGCTCGACCCAGAATTCCAATGGGCAGCAGGGACTGCAGGAACTGTGGGATAGCTGCCCACAGTGCATCGCTTCCAATGTCGACGCTTGCCCCATTAGTGTGGACTCACAAAGTCGAATTACTGTCCTTAGTGTGGATACACACGTTCAACTTTGTAATATCGATTCCACATATTCGATTTAAGTAAAATCGAACTACTCTCGTAGTGTAGACATACCCTAAGAGCCATTACACCAGGTCTACATCACTGTAGGGTCCCTCTTCTCTGGATTGTTCTTCCTGTGACCAGCTATACTGCCTTAGAGCTGCTTTGCACCTCCACTGCCAAATTAATTCTTGATCGGCTTTTAGATAAAGAGAGAATAAGAAATCATCCATAAATGCTAAGAGACTATGAGCTGCCTCTGTTATGCAGATGTGTTTATAATGCTTCAACTCCCTCTCTTTTTATAGAGTTTATTAAGTATTTTCTTTTCTGGAGTCTTTGAGAACAGTCATAAGCTTATAGTCAAAATGAAAAAGGCTTTATCCAGATGTTTTACCTTGTGTGTGATACAGACATGGGCAACCTGTTCCACTAAATTCTCACCTACATTTTTCTATGCAAAACTAATTGACATTGGTTCAATACATTATAGAGCTCATTATCAGAAGTAGATACCTAAACATTTAACAAAGCTATCTTTCTACACATATGATTAGTATCTTGACAGTATTTTCATACTTTTGAATCACTAGTGTAAATAATTTTGTACAAATTAGTGTGGCCTGTTATCTAGGGAACAGTTATATTGTCAGCTAGAGCTGGCTCAGACATTTTGACAAATTTTTCAATGAAAACAGAAATGAAATTTTGCTAAAATATTCACGAATTCTCTCCCCATTACTTTTCAACCACCCCAATTCCCAGTCCGTCTATTAATTCCTTGTGTGACCTGGATAAATCAATTAACCTTTTGTGGCTTAGTTTTCCCTTCTGGAAAATAGGGATAGTAATGCCTGAATATTTCTTAGGAGCACGGAGAGTCTGAATGCAAGGAAAGCTTTGAGATCCTCAGATAAAGAGCTTCAGATGCAAAGCAGTAGTATTCTTAAGGGAAATTAAGACTGGTCAGCAATCAATGGCAGATTTCAAATTAGCAGCAACATGTGTACATTTTCATGTAATGATGTTAATGACATTTTAAAACCTTAAAATCAAAGGGTCAAGAAATATTCCTGCAAAATATTGAGCTGGTCTGATGTCCCTAAACACCATGCACATCAATGAGAATTTAGGATGCTCCGCACTTCACAGGATCAGGCCCCATGACACATTCAAGTATTCTTATAAATCAGGTCCTGTAAGAATGTATCTTAAGGTCTGACAATTTAATAGCAAAATGAGCTTGATTCTCCTCTCACACTAATGAGATTAAGGAGTAACCCAATTGAAATCAATGGAGTAACGAGAATGAGGCAGATGTACATAGAATGGGAATTTCCATAAGCACTTGTCAGTATCCAGATCATTACAAATATGTAGAATGAAAACAGGTTGTATGCAACCAAAAGGATCAGTAAAAACTGGTTGTCTAACAGCTGATCTTTGACCAAAGGTCAGTGTAAAACATACTGTAAAACTTGAAGTTGTTTTCTGATGGTCAGTTAACATAACCACTAACATTTCACTGCATTGAAACCAGTCTACAAGAGTTGAAAAAAAACATTACAAAACAAGCCAAAAGGTGAAGCACATTTAGCCCAAAAAACTGTCAACATAGCCACAAAAAATGGCACTTGCAGAACAGCACTTCTGGTCAGTAATACCACTTTGGGTTCATGAGATTCTGATTTTCCACCAACGATAGTCTGAACAAAAAATACTCCAAGATGTCTCATCAGCTCTCAACTCTGCAACAACATGAAGGGAAACCATCTTACCTCAAGTTTATATGCCCTTTCCCTGCTGAGGGGCTCCAAAGGAAAGCTCAGGTTATTCGCTTCTGCCAGGGAACGCAAATCAAAATAATACTTGGCATAAACACTGGAGGGAACATTAATGTTGAACTGCAACAACTCAAGAAACTGGCGCTCCAGCTCATTCCTGTTAATGAGAAAATAAATGTAAAAATAAATTTTAGACTCCCGCCACCACCTGAGTATACTTTACATCAAACTACAACAGATTGAACCAAGTACACGTCTTACTCCCAGGAGAGAATAAAACTAGTTTCAGTTTGTCACAGACTTCTCTCACAAGTGCTGGGACAAGTCTAAACCATGGTTTTTCTGAAAAATTATTTACTCGTTTCAGCTTCCACTATCATTCTTTAATTATTCAGGAAAAAATTAGTTCCCCACCATTCCCAGTCTTTTTTATGGATGCTTCCAATCAGAGCAAATGCGGTTACTTTCCCCCTATACATGTAAGCAAAATTCATACTGGGCAACAATAAAACAAGACATAACTGGTAAGACATTTACCAACGTAACTGTCAGTAATGGACACTATTATTGATATTTCCACACAAAATACTTTGTAAAGTCTGAGTTAAGGTTGTCTGACTGTATCACACACCAAAAACGAATGGAAATAAGCCAGTAAATCAGTGGTTTTCAACCTGTGGTCCATGGAACCTGGCCGTCCGTGGATTATGTCTAAGGGGTCCGTGTAAGACTGTTGTTACCAGAGAGCAGTGGTGCACAACATGGGGTCTGTGGACTCCTGGGGGTCCGCAGATTACGTCTAAGATTTCCATAGGGGTCCGCACCTTCATTCGAAAATTTTTAGGGTTTCACAAATGAGAAAAAAAAAAAAAAAAAAAAGGTTGAAAACCACTGCAGTAAACCATTGAAGTTAAAGGGTTGATGGTTTTCATAAATGACATTACACTGTTCTCTATATTATTTGAGATGCAGGTGTGCAAAGTAAACAAGGTAGGTTGTCATTGAAAATAGCAACTACAAAATATGTTTTGTAATGTTTAAGAAAAATGAATGAGGGATCAATGTTGTACATGATTACTCTAAAGCGAGCAATACAGTTTATATGGAAATTGCAGCATTAAAATCTGCATGTGTGTGTTTACTGCTGTGATACATTTAGGCTACATGTTGATTGCACACGATCAGTGTGATAAAAAGTGGACAGAAGGTGATGAAAGGAAATAGTTGAGGTTGAGAGAGGAAAATGCCAAGTTGAGCAGTGAATGACAACTAACTTTTTTGCTCTTCTCACTTTATACAGAGGCCATCACCTTGTTTTCAAAATATATCCCCATTCCCTATTAAATTCCCACATCCAGCTTTTAAACCGTGATACATATCAATATTGACATTTAAAAGCTTAATGGGGGACTAACTTTCTGACAGTGCTCTAACAGCTCTCTAGTAGCATTAAAGTAGTACAAGTGTTACAGAAAATCCACACTGGCGTAAAATTTAACTTTTGAAGAGTTTATCAGAAAAATACAAGATTTGACTTTCTCCAAACTAAGCCTGGAGGAATAATATAGAACATGAAGCCTGTTGAGGAGAGAGAGAGAGAGAGAGAGAGAGAGAGAGAGAGAGAGAGAGAGAGAGAGAGAGAGTCTGTCAATCTACTGAGGAATATACCAACTTTGACAAAACAGCACACATCCTCAGACTTCTTTTGGCTACATCTTCGCTCCCAGATTTCCAGGTAACATCAGTAGATCATCTACAACTGACTAGCAAAACTACAGACACCTATCAAAACATACACATATTCCTCATTTGAGCTAATGTAATTTAATTAACCAACTCTCCACAATAGATTATTGTAATGTGCTGTACTTATGGCTACCCATCTAGTTCACACAGAAGCTCAAACTAGCTCAGAACACAGCTATATTTCTGAGTGGTGTGAGCTTGTGCATTTATATACACCTACAATTCAATTCTCTACATCAGCTCCCTGTTTGCCTCTAGGTGCAATCCAAAGTGTTGGTATTGATCAAATGGTCTAGATCAGTGGTTTTCAAACTGCAGGAATGTAAGGCACTGGGTCAAGGTGGCTCTGGTCAGCACCACTGACCAGGCCGTTAAAAGTCCCATCAGCAGTGCTGCCCGGCTAACGCAGGCTAGTCCCTACCTGTTCAGACACCGCGCTCCGCCCGGAAGCGCCAGCAGCAGGTCCAGCTCCTAGGCGGGGGGGGGGGGGGGGAGGGCGGGTAAGCCCGTGCCACAAACCCCGTGCCCTATCCCCTGCACCAGCACTGAGCCCCCCCCACCCCAGAGCCCCTTCCTGCACCTCTCATCCCCGGCCCCACCCCAGAGCCCACACTCCAATCCGCTGCCCCAGCCCTGAGCCCCCCCAAACCCAGAGCCCCCTCCTGTACCCCAAACCCCTCATCCCTGGCCCCAGCCCAGAGCCTGCACCCCCAGCCCAGAGCCCTGACCCTCTCCTGCACCCCAACCCCCTGCCGCAGCCCAGAGCCCCATCCCCACCCTGAGCCCCTTCATCCCCAGCTCCGTCGAGTCATGGGCATCAACAATTTTCTTCAACTGGGTTGCCAGAAAAAAAGTTTGAAAACCACTGGTCTAGATTCTGGTTGTCTGAAAGACACTTTCACCCTATACCCTATCACAATGGTTAACATTGCGACTAATAGCTGTGTTGTAGTTGTGTGTGTTAATTTCAATATTTAAAGCCCTTGGCTTCCCAGACATAAGGCACCATAGAAATTCATAATACAATCCCAATTACTTGAAAAGCCTTTGGATGAATTAGCTATATACATAATCATGGAAGACGGTTTAGCAAGCTTTGAATTCTGTGCTTAGGTGTTTGGTGTTCCCCCAAACTAAGAGTTCAAAGCCTGCTGAGCCAGCTCACCCAGGATCATCTAACAGGGAGCCAGCAGGCTTCCCTGAGACTGCTGGCTTTGGAGCTCCATTCCTGAGGACTACAAGAAGTTGGCAAGAACAGACCTAAGATGCTCTGCCGGACTGAGTTACACAGGAGTTCCAGGGCCTAAGGGCAAAGTCCCCTGGGGAGCTCAGTCATGCCCAGCCAATAAGCTCTGCAGGAGCGGAGCTTTGCCTAGTCCTCAGAAGACAGATAGGATCTAAGGATAATCAAGAATGTGGGTAACATTTTTAGATAGGTGAAGTATGACTAACAGCACCATCATGCATTCCATCCACCTTTTTCTCGTGACACCAGAACATTGTGCCCTTTCCAATGCATCTTCAAATTCTTCCTCTTCAAATGCACCTTTGACAAACTCAAAATTATGCTAAAACTGACAATCTCCATCACCTTATGTAGGACCAATCTCGGGTAAATGGTCTGAAATATCATGGGACACAGTCAGTCTTCATTACAGCCACTCAAAACTCTTAGCCTTTCCAGTCTATGTAGGAAAAACACAGCAGCTTCAAAACCGGTTTTTAAAAAGTGTGATATGCTCATCAGGGGCTAAGCTGCAGGAGGAGTGAAAGGTCTTTCCTGCAACTCTCAGAACCCAAATGTCAGGAGCGCGGGAACAAGACCATGCAGGGAAAGAGTAGCTTAGCAAAATCCATCATGAAAAAAATCAAAACAGACAAGAAAGCACTGCAAAAATGTACAACATGGAACAATCCTGCAGAGGCAGCGGGTGGATCAGATGACCTACCACTGGTAGGACTTTCCCATCTATACTTTGTATTCTCAAATCTTATCATGTCTGATTTTGTTGGACTAGAAGTGACATCGACCTTTTACTGATTATTTTTAATGGTAACAGTAACTGTTGAATTAAAAAAATAATAATAATAATACCCAGAGTGGCATCTGCCATATTTCCCACCTCAGTGCCACGTGGGTATGTGTTTTCCCCATGCCGTCTGGGTGTGCATATGACTTAACAGAACAATCAGGTTTTATTTATTTATTTTTGGCCCATGACAATAAGCCCTCATTAGAAATGGCTAGTTAATACTGATTTAGACTAAACTTTCTTAATATTCCAGCAACGATAGGTCACATTTTATAAAGCTCCTCCCAGCCAGAGGGACACCAACATGCTTAATATAAAGCACTCAGCTGAATCATAGCATTTATCTTTTCCTTTATGGGACGAGCAGTGAACTAATTGGAAGCTAAACTGGGGCTGCTTGAGCAATAATGCTTGGACCTTCACTGCTTTGAGGCTGTAATCTGAGATTTAAAAAAAGATGTGCTGTCTGTATAAACATTTGTTCTCCTTTCCCCTTCTCTCGCCCCCAGTCCCCAATAAAAAGCTTAGACATGCCAACTATCCATACTCTCTTTAATGGTTATGCGTCAACATGAGTTAGAGCATAGACCAGACAGCAATACTTTCCATTAACTACTCACGCCTCATGTTATAATAATTCTCAAACAAAGTTAACATTCAAATGTACAGAAGCTATTATAAAAATGTCTTAAACAGTATATCTAATTGGGATTTTGTTTGGCTTACCAATAGTTAATTTTAATTAGAAAAATTCCCATTGAGTTTTACATTTTTGATAAGATTATTAATGCTTCACCAAAATGATCAATGGAAGAAAAAATGCTATCTTTTTAAAGGTCTTCTTTCTAAAGGGCTCTTTTTTGTGCTTTTTTGAGAATACTAACCATATTAATATTATTCCAGAAAAGCACATAATTACCACAAAACATTACAGTAAAAATAGCCATAGTTAATGAGTTATATAATTATCAAGAACATGTAAGGAAGCAAAATTCAGGTATTAGCTTTTTGCCTCTAGAGTCATCATAGATCAGTTTTTCCTTCTCTCTCTTTTTTTAATTATTTAATAGCTAGGGATCAGAAATGTAAAAAAAAATAAAAATTAAAACTGAAAATTATTTGAAAACAGACGCGATCTACATCAGCATGTCCTGAGGAAAGGCAGCTGAAAGCACTGAATAGAGCTCTCCCCCCCGGCTGTAGAGGGGGCACACGAATAAGCATGCATGGCATGCTGGCTGAGTGGCCCTGTGTCCCCCTATGTCTGATTCCCAGCGTATAGCCTCTTGCTACTGCCTACAGTTAATGGATTAGGGCCAGACTTCTAAAGGTATTTAGGTGCCTAAAGATGAAAATAGGTGCACCAGTGGGATTTTCAAAAGTGCCTAGTGGCCCTGGGTTCAACTTCTGTTGACAATCAAGCAACACGTTTAATTTATTGATTTTAGATTTATAAAATTCTCATTATGTTACTCTGAGCATGTATTAATTCATAAGATATAAACAATTAAACCAACACAACATCAGCTAAAGGTCTCAATCCTATTTAAACGATCTCAGTAAACGCCCCCTCTTTCTCTAAAGAAGCTAATCCTCCTCAACCCGGCCCCTCAGGGAAAAATATAGGATATGAACAGCGCCCACAGCTTGTACATCCATTCCCTAATGGAAAACCATTTTACGCAAACACCCACACAGATAGTTGCATATACAGGAGCAAACTGTAGTTTGCCCTGTGCAGGTGCACTGGTGAGCATCAGGGATGGTGCAAAGAGCACATTATCTCCTCTAGCGTACCTGTGTAGGATGCAGCAGCCATGCTGAAGCAGTTGCTCTAAATACCAGAAGATTGGTTAGCACTGCCTGTGGTACAGAACACGTGGCCTGGTTCTCACACAAACCTGCTAGTGCCTGAAGACCAATACTGGGGGAATACACACTGTGCCTTTTAAGAGCTGTTGCTTTCTGAGTGCATTGGCCTCTTGGAGGTATTCTACCTGATTAGCACTATGCTGGCATAATGACTCCAGTCTCTACCGCTCCAGTGCTATTCTCACATATACTCCAGTGCACCTCTGGTTGAACATGGTGCACATCACTGAACTCATGGTGTAGGGATGCTGGAAAGCATAATATATATATATGTGTGTGTTCCACAAAGGTCTACAAAACCTAACCTGCCAAAATTTCACACCCAACAATCTACTGGGAAACATAGTACTTACAATTCTGCTTTCTTGGCTGGCCCCTCTCTTACTGCTGGAATATACTCTTTAAAAAGATTTAGTGGTACCTTTAACTGGTATTTATTCTCCTAGACAAAAACTATAGCATCCCAGTATGATGCAGTATGTATCCAGCCACGCTGATGCAATGTCACCGCATAGTCATGTCATGATGCAAAAAGAGGTTGGGGGAACCCATTCCAAATATATTTGTGATTTTTAAACACCCTGCAAGCTAACTTGGCAAGACAAGGAACAAACCCACCAAAGCCAGTATTTCTGAATAACAGCAACAGCTGTATTGGTTGTGGGCCTGAGGCAACTAATGGACTTTGATGTAATGCAGAAAACATCATCCTGTATAACAAATCCAAAAATTGTGGACCATTGTCCACAAGCAGAATCAACAGCGGCAGTGAATATGATTTAAAAAGACACAGGTAAAGAATTGCAGGCTTATTAGTCCTGTTTTTATTCAACAATAGTTTTTAAGCATCCAGGGGGCCCATTATTTGCCACTCTTGCACTAACAAACACTCCAGTAGTAACGTATATTTTTAAAACAGTGTGTAACAATTCTGTTTTACTATAACAATAAATTGCAAAAAAATTGCAGTACACACAATTTCAAAAATGCTACAATCCCACAGAGCAATCAGCAACAGGCATAGTTGCATTTACAGTCCCAATAAATTCATCAGAATCTGTTAACATTCCATGTCTCTAGATATAATCTGGAGTGCACTAACTTTACATAATAAAGTCTGTTAGGGAGTATAAGAAACATCAAACACATATACACACAAAATTCTCGGCATCCGCAGACTGAGATAAAACATATGGAACTCACATGTCCTCAACTGTGATATCTTTCAGGATCTGGCAGTAATCCACATTCCACACTGCCTGGTCGTCCCAAACTTTGGATGCCAGTAGAATTGCACCCAGTACAATTCGCTTCCAGTTTGCTGGACAAATATCTATCTCTGCGTAAGTTAACAGTCTTTCAAGATATACCTGGGAAGACATGTTATAACCAAAACTTAGTATATTCTTCTACTTAATAGAAATATTAAAATGTATTTTAAACAACCCATTCCACCTATTTTAACTCAATGATCTGATCCCGTCAAGTTTGTTTTGGAAAGGAAAGAAGGGTTTAATCCATTCATACAAAACCAAATTAAAGGTTGGATCTGGTCAATCTATGTTTTGGTTATGACTTCTTTCCTTTCTGATCTTAGCACAAGAAAACAAAATTTTAGCAGAGTTTGCAATTGTCTTTAATGAATCCACTCATATTAATCAGCATTTGAATGCCTTTTGACATAACAGTGAAAAAAACAGGAGCAGGCTAACAATGCTGTGCACTGACAATTATAGAACAATTTAAGTCATGGGTGTAATCCCGGAGAATCAGTTATCATGTAATATACACTTATAAAAACAGTTACATGTGATGAAAATTACACAGAACGCCTCTGTTACATTGGTCTGCACTTAAGAAGCTTATTTGCACCTTGAGTATGGTGGGATCCCAATTGTCCTGTTTATATCATATTGTTTTAAAAGGACTCTGAATCTATATATGCCTACAGTGTCCCATACGTTATAACTATGCCACTGTCACCAGGGAGAAAGATCAGATACAGTCTCAGTGAAAGGATTTTTCCTTTCTCTCATGTGAAAGGGTTTCATACATTTCTTCTGTTGATCAGAGATTATTTCCAAACCTTCTAATAAACACTTTGGTTATTTTTTACACTATATCAAACACAAAAAATGAAAAGTAATAAACATGCTACACAAAACAATAAGGATTTGTAGGGCATCACGGGTAACGTTAACTTCTTCAGAAAATAAGAAACTCTAGAGATTTAAGTGATACCAAGAACAGCAAGGACCTAGAAATGTGAAGCTGGACCTCACAAGATCCTTAAATCAGCATGTGGTGATGGAGATGGTTGGGCTTTTAATCTTTAGCTATAATTTGCTGAGTCTGAAACCTACTCTGTTGTGTGTAAGTTTTGTGCACGTCTAATTCCCAAGTGCATGAGTACAAGTTTAGGTTTAAATGGAAGACAATATTTGTTTACTATAATACTTCATGCCGAATTCACTCACTAAATATAACCCTAACATTTGGAGATTGACTATCATGCACCTTATGTGTCTGGTAGTATTATTTCCATTCAGGTCACACAAAAGGTTTGGCCAATGGACATAACTTCAGACTGCACATAAAGCTAATTCACTGAAGCCAGAGAACTTTGACTTTTCCACTTCACTCATTGATTTTTTGGTTAGGGATTCATTTTGAAAAGACTGAACACCTAGCTCACAGACACATGACTGGTTTTCTAACTGCCTGCTAACACCCAATTGCAAGGAAACGGGAATCCATGGAAAATCATTGTTTCCAAATAAGCACAAAGACTGGTATTACTCCTGTAACTGCACAGACATGAAATAGGGAGAGCACCTGACGCTTACTGTGGTGAAACTTTTAATCATCTCAGATTACTGTATTTACAATTTGACATAAAAGAAATATACATAATAATCAACATTCAATATTGTTTGTTGCTGTTTAGAAGGACTGAAAGAAGCAACTACGTTTCAGCATAACACAAGGTCCTGTGATCTCAGAACTGATTCATTCATGTATTTGTCTTTATTGCATCTTTTAAAAATAACACAATTATAAATAAAAATTTGTTTTTGGAGCTCTGATCATGTAAGCACTCCAGGTACTATATGAAAATAAATACTATGACTAAATCACATTTTAAGAGAATAACAAACACTCACTGAAAATTATACAAAAAAGGTGGCAAATCCAACACTAGGAAAGAGATGTGGCCAGAAAGGTAAAAGGGAAGAGAGAGGACTGATCTGGATGTTGAAGAGGAATAATTTCAACACTCCAGGGCCCACCAATATGACTATCAACCTGCTAAAACCAACCTCCAGTGATGGCATCTCTGAAAAGGTGGTGAAAAATATTTCACATGTAGCCAGAGCCCAAACCATTCAATGGTGCCAATTTAAACTCAATCTGCCACTTCATGAACTGCCAGCGTAAAGAGTGTTACAAAATTGCAGTTGTTCACAATGCAGACTGCGAATCTGCTTACAGGTTCGAACAAGCCACAACCAACAGGAATGTCCTGTTGTGAGCTGGGTTAAACAGGAGACTGAATTTCAGGAAAATACAAAGTAACGCATTAGGAGAAAAATAATCCCAAAACACGGACAGATATTCAGTGGGAGGGAGAAACTTATGGAAACTGTAATGCCAAAGGGACCTAGAGCCAAACTCAGCTGTGTTGTAAAATGGGGCAGCTCCACTGAAGTCACTGGAGTTACATTTGCTCTACGTCAGCACTGAATTTGATCTCCACTGTGATGGTGAACAGTATATTAGAGACGGCAGGAAATTCAACTAATACCATTTTGAGCTTCATATAGAGAGTCATATCATATCACATCTAACAGGGAGGTTACAGTCCCTCTCTATACAGCTCTAGTTTGATCACAACCGCGATATTGTATTCAGTTCTGGGTAGAAGCAGAAAAGCATTGACAAACTGGAGGGAATTGAGAGAAGAGCAAGGAAAATGACAGATCTGTAAGTAGGCATTTTAGCGCCCTGGACGAGCAAGCATATTTGAGCCCCCTACCGTTAGTTTTTAGATGATCTGAGTTAGGATATTACAGAGGAATGATAATGATTTTTGTAGTGAGATGAGGCCCTGAAACAAACCCTTGGTATCAGAGGCCTGGTCTGAGGCCTGAACTAAAGTAAAGCAAAGTTAAGCTGTGAGCCAGAGGCAGGCCCTGCTCACAAAAGTTGACAAGAAGAAGGCTGCTAATTGGACATATACACATATCTAAAGGGTATCAAGTACTAATAGGATAAACATTGCCAGGATGGCACCAGAACATTCCGGTACGAATACATTCCACAGAGATCATAGAATCATAGAATATTAGGGTGGAAGAGACCTCAAGAGGTCATCTAGTCCAATCCCCTACTCAAAGCAGGACCAACACCAACTAAATCATCCGAGCCCAGGCTTTGTCAAGCCAGGCCTTAAAAACCTCTAAGAATGGAGATTCCACCACCTTCCTAGGTAACCCATTTCAGTGCTTCCCCACCTTCCTAGTGAAATAGTGTTTCCTAATATCCAACCTAGACCTCCCCCACTGCAACTTGAGACCATTGCTTCTTGTTCTGTCATCTGCCACCACTGAGAACAGCCTAGCTCCATCCTCTTTGGAACCCCCTTTCAGGTTATTGAAAGCTAAATCCCCCCATCACTCTTCTCTTCTGCAGACTAAATAACTCCAGTTCCCTCAGCCTCTCCTCGTAAGCCATGTGCCCCAGCCCCCTAATCATTTTCGTTGCCCTCCGCTGGACTCTCTCCAATTTGTCCACATCCCTTCTGTAGTGGGGGGACCAAAACTGGAAGCAATACTCCAGGTGTGAACATAAGAATGGCTGTACTGGGTCAGACCAAAGGTCCATCTAGCCCAGTATCCGGTCTACCCATAGTGGCCAATGCCAGGTGCCCCAGAGGGAGTGAACCTAACAGGTAATGATCAAGTGATCTCTCTCCTGCCATCCATCTCCACCCTCTGACAAACAGAGGCTAGGGCCTCACCAGTGCCGAACAGAGTGGAATAATCAATTTCCTTGATCTGGCAATGCTCCTACTAATAAAGGCCCAATATGCCGTTGGCCTTCTAGGAACAAGGGCACACTGCTGACTCATATCCAGCTTCTCGTCCACTGTAATCCCCAGGTCCTTTTCTGCAGAACTGCTGCTTAGCCAGTCAGTCCCCAGCCTGTAGCAGTGCATGGGATTCTTCCTTCCTAAGTGCAGAACTCTGCACTTGTCCTTGTTGAACCTCATCAGAGTTCTTTTGGCCCAATCCTCCAGTTTGTCTAGGAGATGAGGAGGAACAGGCTAACTCATCCTAAAAGACAGAGTCAAAAGGATAATATAATGGATAGACTTGTTGGTTTGAACCAACATGTACCAGGAGAGAGGGAGCACCCCAACATTCAGAGGGGCTGTACCTCAATGCATCAGAAGTGATGTGTAACAGGTTTGTACCTGTGTATAAGAATGGATCCGAGTGGATGTCTTTGTCCAGCCTAGGGGGCAGTGGAGAGTCCCGCCACTGACTGAGCTGCGTCCATTGTCAGGGGGCACATATTCATAGTATGTCTGGTAGAGTCTGTGGGAAACTATTACTGTGATTTGTTTGACAATAAACCTGGCCGCGTGCCTTCGTACCTTATCGGAGTCTGTGGTCATTGGGGGTTCTCTCGGGGTCTGCTGTGTCAGCGATCTGTGCAGAGCCGGGGCAGCACGCAGAGGGAACACACGCACACGGTTATCAACATTGGACAGAGCAGAGCACCACACTGGTGACGTCTGACGACACATTTATTTTTGCGTATTAGTACAGTACATAGACAATAAAAGCTACTGCACGATTCTTTTAGGTGCTACATTAATTTTCACACAATCTTTTAACATCCCTATAGTATCTTCCTACATAACCTTTAAATAAACTCATTGATAGGTACTGAAAAAAAACATGGACTGAAAATAATTGTAACATAAATATGGATATTGCAATGACTTAATGACATGAAACATTCAGAAAGACATAAAATTGTATTTCTGTTTATAGAAAGCTGATACTGGTGGTTTTCCATCACCCCACAGTGAGACTGTGGCTAGAACAAACAGCCACCTCTCTCGATGACACATAGGAGAATAAGAGGGACTCAAGAGTAAACAAAGAACGAATTTACCTCAGAGGCAGATTATCTAGCAACTGAATTACCAACATAGCATCTGACTCTCTATAAGAAGAGGCCACCCTTTCTTTGGCCTTTATATGAGGGAGACAGCCATTTTGGGGGGTGGGAAAGTTGTAATATTGCTTCTTGGTACAATATTTATGTTTGGCTTATACCTGATCATTTCTCCTCCTGAATCCTGCCAAGCAAACTGTGATTATGCCCCTTTAAAGGTGAAGGACTCTAGCAGCATGGCTTGTTTGTGTAAGGCCAGTTGGGAAGTATCATTCAGTTGGGGAAGCATGTTGTGACAGCTGATAAGAGCCATGATGCAGCCTGCATCTTGACAGGGAGTTAGATTAGATGACCCTTGCAGTCCCTTCTAACCCTATGGTTCTATGACATTTGATTTCTGGCCAGGCGAGGCCCCTCTCGCCTAAATGTGGAGACAGAAGAAAGTATATGGCTGTGGTGATTGTGAAATCAGATTATGCTGTGCTTCAGTGAGAGGAATGCCAGTGCCAGGGTTATAGTGGCTAGATGGACATATCACCGAGGTGCTGGCCCCGGTGTCGTAGAGACGGGTGTCAGGAACAGACTGGCTGGGTCACAGCCTAGAATGCTAAAAGCACAGGTCACAGTGGACATGCTTCTTCGCCAGTGCATATCTTACCATCAGCCCCAATCCAGATCTGTGCCCAATGCGGATTTCCCTATTGGGCACTTCACCTGTATTGCAAATGTCCTGTATTTTTTATCTGTCGTGGCACAACTGAAAATTGACCCTAGCCCAGAATTAGAGGCATTTTAAAAGAAAAGCCAAGGGGGTGTTCAGTATCCTGGGCCAGTCTGCCCTGAAGGTGTCAGTTCCCTGATGCGTGAGTGCACCTTGCTGGCCAGTGAATGGAGCATTATAACAATGGATCAGAGGGAGGCTCCTTATTCTGTTCTCTGTAATAACGGTTGAATCAAGATGGGGCTGCAACAAGTAAGGACAGGTCACAGTAACAGGAAAACACAGCTAAAGGAGGGAGCAGGGTGTGTTTTACCTACTCTGAGTGTCCACTAAAAACTTAAGGCACATTTTACTTGTGCAGTGTTTACTTTCTTTGTTTCTACTGTTGCTTCCCGTAACTGTAAATCACAAGCAGCCCAGGACATCTCCATTTTTCTTGTCTGAACACTTCCTCCTCAGCATGGAAGCCCCTCTGCCCACACCCTATTTTTGTAAACAGGGCTGGTGGATCATCCCATCACGGTAATGGTTACCTCCTCTGCCCCAAACTGTATCAGGGCTTTGCCCTCTGCCACCATCTGGCAGTGCCTCAGCGCTGGCCTGAACACCGGCTCTTACCTCCCTCCTCCAGTTTTACTCCTCAGCCCCCTCCTGCCCCTGCCTCCAGCTGTTTGATCCCCGGCCCGCAGTCAGTTTCCACCCCTTGCTCAGACCCTGCCCATCCCCCTCAACTTGTCCCCTTTAACCTTTTTAATCCTTAGTGAGGGCAGCAGCTTCAGCTAAGTAGGAGCCAAGCAGCACTCAGCACCCTGAACACCTGCTGCCCTGCCAGGGTCCTAGTCCTGGGAAGCCTGCTCCCGCCAGGGTCACTGGGCCTGTGAACCTGCCAGAATGGGGGTGAGGGGGCTGGAAAATGGGAGAGGGGAGGAAATATTAGAAGAGCTAAATATGTATAGCTTGGCTCAAAGAAGATTAAGGACATGAGACACAGATATTTGAAGAGTGTAAACACCAAGAAGAAGGAAGAATTATTTAGGATACAGGGAATATAGACTAGAAATAACAGGCTAATGTAAATAAGAGCACATTTAGGATGGAGGGGTAATTCTCCTTGGGGAAGGAGGCATGGCCAGCACCCTTTCCTGGGGGCCTGCAGCTTTAGAATCAAGTTAGGACTCCAGAGAACACTATTTTATTCTTATACTACCCTCCTCACCATAGTATTCAAGCACGGTCTAGTAGCCCATTAAGCAATCTGTCCTGTTTGGTTGGTTCTCTCTCTTATCCTCTCTCCAATAGGAGAACTGTGTGTGCAGCTTAGAGCTCTGTTTTGGTGGGGTTTTGTTTTTTTAAATGTACATGCTGTTATGCACTTACGTTAGAGAAGGCAGGTCTAAGAAGTGTGCCTGGCACTTGGAAGGTTTCTAATGGTCCTTAGCTTCTGCAGGAGTTCCTTCCACAGTCTCAGACCAGTTCCCAAGAAATCTCTGTCTCCTGCACAGATGGGCTTTACCCTTATGATAGTTAAATTGTGCCAGAGGAACGGAGCTGTTGGCTACGGTCTTCATCCCAGTGCTTCAGGCCACCTCTTAGGTATGCTGGGCCCAGACCATGAAGCGCCTTGAAAATAAGGATCAAGACTTTGAACTTGACTCAATATTGTACAGGAAGTCAGTGTAGAAATTAGAGAATGGGTCTGATGTTCTCGTGGTAGCCTGTGTAGCTGAGGAGACACAATGCAATGTTCTGGCTAGTGGAAGCTCCTGGGGAGAGATGCTAAATCAGCACCAACTTTTGGAGCTGTTCCAGCTGGCTCTGGGCCCATTTACAGAGCAAGGCTTTTGGGTGATTATCACCATTGTATCCCTAATTTTAAGCAGATTCACTGGCAGCGCGGGACCAAAACTTGGCTTCTGCTGGCACAAGCCAGGAAATGGCTCTGGGCTCAAGAGAAAAAAAAAAAGCTGGGTATTTACTTGTGCAATTCCCATTAGTATTCATGTCATTTGTACAGCTAAGTCTCTGCACATTTAGCACTCGGGTAAACACAGATCTTCTCACTAATTTCAATACAATTTTTGTATCATATAGACCTAAGATTTATATTGTGCTTTTATATTGTCATTGCTAAACTCATGTTCTAGTTGTCCTTCTTTCTTAACATACAAAAATAATATACCCTCTCTATTTTCCTGTCTTTAGGATCAGTTGCTATAAAGGTGACTAATAACCTGAATTTTAAAAGATCATCTTAGGGAAGTATGTTATAAAATGTACTAATCTGAATACTGGAGGAAATGAATCTGTACCTGAAAGACTCAGGAGAAGCAATCTGTCATCTTTATTGAAGACTCATCTCCATGTGACTATCTCAGTAGATTTTTCTGTTACAGAACCATAAGTAATACAATATAATTACCATGTATGGTGTCCAGAAGCCACGAGTTAAATGCCATGAATTACCTTCACCCACTTAAAATAGTTTGATCCATCTTTAGAAATAGCCTTAACAGATTGCAGACATTCTGGAATAGCACTTTATTTCCATGTAATTGATCCCTAGAGACTTGTCTTTCTGACACTAGGTTTATGCAGATGAAAGTCCACAATGCTTCCCTAGCTAAACATTCACAGAGCTAGATTCTAAAAACTAAAAGTAGTTGCCTACCCCAGTTCACTTCCCCATTCCTCTCAGTATTTCCAGAACCTCCAAAACCCATCTTTACCCAATGATAATCATCACTAGTGTGGCTGTAAGACTCCAACAAGCATGATTATAGAGTCTACAGTTTGGCTCTCAGGTTGATTGGCAACAAGAGTGCCATACAGTGAGCTCAGTTCTTATTTAAACAAACACCATAGGATAGAAAATGTTGGTGGCCCTTGGCCAAAGAAGATATGACTTTGCTTTTATTATCTGAGACTGCAAAACAGGTCGGACCCCCGCCACACACACATACTATTTTTCCTTTAAACACTAACTGCACTTCAATCCTTAAAAGAAACCTTGTTTACATATTTTGGTTACTTGAATGCTCTGCTCTGCTGTGGAAAATCTTAAGTAATGCTCATTTAAAAAAATTCTTACTTTGAAATATGCCGTGCCCCCAAACTCAGAAGCACTGGTCCTTATAGTAAAACAAAAACTTTCTTGATATATCTGCCACCTAAGCTGGCCTTATCTGCATGTCTGTATTACATTTGTCCATTAATAATGTCAAGCCCCAGCTACATACAACAGATTTTCCTGTAGAAAAGTTGGCATCTTTATATTTCACTGTAACCACAAATGAAATTCTTGTAAAGCAAACTTTTGGGCATTTTTAATAATACAAACATAAAATAACAGAATTAAAGCTAAAATCTCAGTCAGAATAGTAATAATTCTGGCTTTTTCTTGGCCATTTCAGACTTACACCAAATATCTGATTGGAGGTTACACTCAGGACATTAGCAGCCTAATATTTTAGCCATAAATTAAACTGCTTAGGTGATTTTTCCTTGCTGTGAATACCTTTCTGGTGACACACTACTAGTTGAATAATATTTATTACATACTTCAAAGCCCACCAACAGGATGCAAGCCTTTTTGAAGGAAGAGAAGACTAGAACTGAGATGGTATTGATTGTTTTCTTTGAATGAGAGCTAGGAAAAATTCGGAATGCCATCCCATGGGAAATTCCGATATTTCAAATTTTGTTTTCCTCCCAAATTGGGACAAAACATTGAATACCAAAATTTTTGTTCAAAGAAATATTGAAAAACACATTCTATTCAGAAATATCAAAGCATTTCATCTGAACGTTTTCTGGTCCAAACAAAACATTTAGATATTCCCAAATCAAAATGTATATTTTTGGCTTATTGAACTGACCCCAAACACTTTGTTTTTAGTCAGTTCAGCATTTAACTGCACTTCCCCCAGTATGAGCAACTGCCTCATAGGAGTTACGGTTCGAGATCTTGATATTCAATTCCCCTTTACAGGCCAGGCTCCCTGGCCAGACTACATCTCCCATGATGCACCTGTACTCCAGTGACTTCCATGATACACCACACAGACTGCCAGAGGAGAGGCCATGTTATATTAAGGGAGATGATGTCCTCAAGGGAAGCCAGCCAGCCCACAGGAGAGAAAGGAGTCTGAACTACAAGTCCCATCAGCAATGCACCACAGTGGGAAAATGCAGCTTAATGTTAAACTGACTCAAAATACAACCTTTTTAGATAATTTCAACAAACCAAAATATTCCAATTCAGGTTGAACTGACTCAAAATGAAGTGTTTCATTTTTATTTTTCCCAATGGAAAACCACACTTTTTTGTTGTTGAAAAATTGAAATGTTCCTAAAGAAAATGTTGATTTTGAAGAAACTATTTTCTGTTCCCAACCAGCTCTACTTTTAATGGCTGTTTTTATCTTCAGACAAAACGGAGGCTATGTAGGGAGCACTGAAAAGAAATAACTTGAAATTGCCATCTCTATTGCAACACTGGCAAGATTCAGACAAGTTGTTTGTGTGGCAGATTAGATGTTTCAGTGACAGAGCAGCTGTAAGAAAACAGGAGTAATTTGGTATACCTTTCCTGTTCTGCAAAATGCAAGAACTCTGTTGACCTGCACAGTTCTGCACTGAAAGCATTTAATTTTGCAACAAGCTTCACAAAAGGCCCAAACCTGTGAAGTGCTGACCGCCTTCTGAAGTCAACAAGAACTGAAGGAACTTGTGGGCTCAGGCCATTGAAAATCCTTCAATACTGGGTGCCTAAAATTTAGGCACCTAAATGATTCAGTGGCCAATTTCCAGTGGTGCTGAGTACTACCTGCTGTAGTCCCTCTGCAGAAAAAAAAAAAAAAAAATTCAAGCCACTTTTACTCAGATGCCTAAATATGCATCTAGGTGCCCAAGTTAAAAAATGTTCATCTAAGAACTTTAGAAATCCCAATCCACTTAAACAAGAGCCCAGTGGAGCAATGAAGTGGTAATAGTAGAGATTAATTATGTCAAAATCAAATTTATTGCAGATTTGGGTACAGTGAAAACCAGGAATTGTGAAAACTGTAGCAGAGGTACTTTTTTAGACTAGATAATATCTTTTCTGAAAGAGAGATGTGGGGTCAAATAAAGGGTAGATTCAGAATGCCCATTACATCATCCAACCCAATCCATGTAAACTACTCAGAAAGGGTTGGAGACGGGGGACAAATTTGCTTACTTTGCTTAAAATTCACTATCCAGTCAAAATGGCTAGTTACATGTGAAAAGTTTATACAACAGTGACTATCACTAGGAAAACAAAATCCCTGATTAACTATCTCACCTTAAAAAGATAACAGAGTAGCAGATGTGCAGAATTAATAATTACATATTTCTAATACAAAAGTCACTTGTTAGCCAACAAACTAAACTTGAATGTTTTTGGAGGGAGAGAGAGAGAGAAAGCACAAAGGAGCAAGTGGGCAGCCAACCTATGGCTAACTGAGCTGATGGAAATCACCTGGCATTATCAGAATGTTATAAAATTCTCAGACAAAATACCAGCAGTAGGAGCAAGGCCTCTGCCAAACATACCTTCATTTCTCATCAGCCAACAATCAACCAAGAAGGAAAAATGAAGGACTTTTTAGCATCGTAAAGGTAGAAACAAAGGCTCTTCTCATGATGTTTTTTCAGTGCTGTGGGTCAGATTCTGATTTGAATTTTACCATCGAAACTTCATTGATTTCAGTGGAATCACTGGATTTACACTGGTGTACCTGACAAGAGAGTCAAGCCTATGCTGTTTAAGGTTCCAATCCTGCAGCTGGTAGTGTGCAGTTGTACCTGTATGGACCCCAATCTGCTGCCCACACACACTATCAGTTGTGAGACTTGGGCCTAAATGTTGTTATCCCCCACATACCACATGGAGGCACAGTTTCCATTCCAATGCACATCAACAAAGTAAAAAGGAATAAATACATCTTTTTCTTCACAAGTACAAAAGTTTGGTGCATCCCAATGTCTGAAACTGAAAAGGGATTTGCATGGAAAGATTATTGTATGTACTGGTGCTAAGGTAACTTTTGCTAGGCACTGAAAGATGCTTACGGGCTCAAATCCAACCACTGAACTGCCATATGCTTCTGTTCTGAGAGATTAGCCAGCTCCCTGCTGACTCTGTCCAAAAACAACTTCATGCTTTGCACTTGCTCAGCTGGGCACCTAACATGTTCCAGACAGGCCTGGTGCCATTCATTTTGTAGAAGAGGATATCCTGGCATGATACTGCTGGCAGAGGTACAAGCTTGTCCAATTTTGAAATGAGACCAAATGTGAAAAGTAGTGAAGTATTTAGCTGCAAAAATCTCTGGAAAAGGTGGCCAAAAATAAAAACTATTATTAATTATTATTATTATTAACACACAACCCAGATATTTAACATCAAACCTTAGGTGAATCAGGAGAAACTCAAGTGTTCATAACCTCTGATTTTGCCTCAAAATTTCATCCAATTTCTCTTGGAAAGAAAGATGCAGCTAAAAGACACTCAGACTATTATATGATATTTATTTTCCATTCTCCTTGTGACATTGGGCCTCACTGTTCCTTCTTAACACAGCCAGGATTCCCACTGACTTAAGTGGAAGTTCTGCGTTCACAAGGAATGGAAGTTCAAGATCATTAACTCAGAAGTCTAAAAATAAAACCACATTCCCTGAGTGAATTTGTCCTTTTTCCTTTGGAAAAAAAAAATAGATTCCCCCCACTCTCTTAAATTTTGCTTCTTTGCAATATTTCTACTGAAGCAGAAGTCAACACAGTTCCATGTTGTTTTCTTGTGTAATTATGCACCGGCACAGATGCTACTAGTAGGAAAGTGCACAGCTCCAAAGAAAAGCATTTGTAGTCATTACTGCAGAATTACCGCAGATCAGCGGGTTTTGGTTTGGTTTTTTTCTTAAATCACCATCAGGTATGTGATATTGTATGGAAGATAGAGAACTGAGCCCAACAGGAGTTTTTTGGCTTTGTCTCACTGCCCAAAAGAAGAAATGGGAGGTAGCGATTTTAAATTTCCTAGACAGTGAATTTAGGATTGATATATAATATGGAGCAGATTTTATGTCAGATGATAACCTTATGCTGCCACATGAATCTTTGGACATAATAGGATATCAAAATTAAACAAAAAGATAAAGAATAGCATTGTGGCAATTTACTTTTATTTTTTAAATGACCAGATTTTATTAAATAAGCATCCAGGGCAGCTTTTATAAGATTGTCACTAGCAAGAGGAATGGTGGCCAGCACGTGGAAGGGTTTTCATATCTTGAGTTTGTCAGATATTCAGTAGGGCTGTGACAGCTGTAGAATTCATGTCACTAGGAGAGATTAAGTAGTATGGTGGGGGGACATATTTCACTAACTGAGTGCCCATTCCTCCCCTTCCTCTTACCTCAGCTACCACCTTTGTGATTCACAATGGGCTGTCACACTATGGCTAATGGGGCTTCCCGCTCCATAAAGGACACCTTTCTATTCTCAAGAAAATCCACTCCTATCTGGTGAAAATGGTTTGCAGACACCCAGCAAAATCAATAATCAGAAAGAAAAATAGCCTTCTCCTCCATACGTCAATTTAGGAAGTCAAACACATGTTTTTAGATTAAACAAATTTTCACTGGCAGTTAAAAGTCAGAATACTCGCTGTAAATGCAACCAATACCTGTAACGGGAGGGCAAGTTTTTCTTCTCTACACATGTGTGTGTACACACACCCCCCCCCACACCCACGAGACCCTATAATTATAATGAAACTGTCTTGCAGGAATACCTGATAGAGAGACACAGTAAATCACTAAGCAGTAGACTCTCCTTATGAGGAAATACTGCAGGTGGGATGAACTTTCTCTTTACCGTTCTGCAGTGCTCTCTTTATTCTATTGTTGGAAACCTGACTGTTTCCAGGATAAGGAGAACATGGGAACATTTGGTTGGATTCGTTAAATCCATATATTTCATATGGCAAACATTGACTCTCTTATGTAATTACAATACTCTCATCGCTGTGGCATACTGTGGAGATGAACGTGGTACAAATGCTGAATGTGATCTAGGCACCAACAAATATCGTTTTGTATCTATATTCATCTAAATTTAAAAAATAATAATTTTGGCTCTCGTAGGTACTCATCTGGCCCCTTTTACCATATTATCTGAGCAACTCACAATCATTTATGTATTTATCCTCACTGCAGCCCTGAGAGGCAGGGAAGGGCTATCACCACCATTTTACAGATAGGGAACTGAGGCACACAGAAACTAAGTGATTTGCCCAAGGTGACACAGGAAGTCTGCAGCAGAGCACAGAACTGATATCCAATGGACCATCCTTCCGCCCCAATTCTAGTGATCAGACTGCTTCTGTGTTTGTAGGACAAAGTGACAACATATAACTAGTGAAGACACCTACATAGTGTCCCGTTTTCCTTGAGCTATGGATAATATTAATACTGAGCACTTATACTGAGCAAGCCAATTAAACAGTGACCTTACTAGATCGTGCCACAACCACCTAACCAGCAACATAGAAACTTGAGAGCAATGTTGCTTGGTGGAAAATGATGATGTTCTCTCAGTTTCATCAAGGATGGAAGTACCTCCTAGAGAGGGAAGAGAACATATACCCAATATTCCTTTCATAAAGCCAGGTCACAGCTTGAGCACAAGCCAGCTATTCACCAAGACAGAAAATGTTATTTAAATGAGTTTTAATCAGCAATAAAATTCATTCTTTCAATTAATGTAGTTTCTGTGATGTTATTGTGAACATAAATAATGCAACTTAGTATTTTAACTGTCTCAACCGCAGATATTAATTTCCTCACCTATAAGTACAAGAAATCTCTTCGCAGCTTTGGAGGGCTTTGTGGAAATTAAATCTTTTTGTTTCATTATAAATTGGTTTTGCTGTAATATGAAAAGCTTTAATTGAAATGTTTTAATTAAGCACTTGGAACAGGGATGGGCAAACTATGGCCTGGGGGCTGAATCCGGCCCTTCAGACATTTTAATCTGGCTCTTCAGCACCCACCGGGGAGCAAGGTCCAGGGCTTGCCCCGCTCCAGCGCTCTAGTTGGGGAGTGGGGTCGGGGGCTTGCCCCGCTCCGCGCAGCTCCTGGAAGCAGCGGCATGTCCCCCCTCCGGCTCCTACACGTAGGGGCAGCCAAGGGGCTCTGCATGCTGCCCCCACCCCAAGTGCCGCTCCAGCAGCTCCCATTGGCCAGGAACCACGGCCAATGGGAGCTGCAGGGGTGGCGCCTGCGGACAGGGCAGCGTGCAGAGCTGCCTGGCCGTGCCTCCGCGTAGGAGCCGGGAGCCAGGAGGTGGGGGGGGGGGAAGACATGCCACTGCTTCGGGGAGCTGCTTGATGTAAGCACCGCCCGGAACCTGCACCCCGGCCCCCTCCCATGCCCCAACCCCCTGCCCCAGCCTGATCCCCCTCTTGCCCTCCGAACCCCTGGTCCCAGCCAGGAGCACCCTCCTGCACCCCCAACCCCTCATCCCCAGAGCCCGCACCCCCAGCCGGAGCCCTCACCCACCCACACACCCCAACCCTGTGCCCCGGCCCGGAGCCCATTCCCGCACACTGAACTCCTCATTTCTGGACCCACCACAGAGCTCACACCCCCAGCAGGAGCCCTCACCCCCTTCCTGCACCCCAATCTCATGAGCATTCATGGCCTGCCATACAATTTCCATACCCAGATGTGTCCCTTGGGCCAAAAAGTTTGCCCACTCCTGACTTGAAGCATTACAATGAGAGTTTTGTTTGTTCCCCCCCCCGGAAAGCAGCTTTTACGACACAGGCTGGGGGTTCATTTCACTTAGTTCTTTCATCAGGTGTATAGACTACAATCTAACCCACCATTGCAGCTGTCCATGCTTCTCAGGCAGCATTGCCAGGGTATGCCTGCATGCCAACGGGGAAGCAGTGCAGTCACCTCAAGACACCCAACATACTTTGAACTTTGTATATGTTTGTTTTTAATAATATATTGACATATTAAAGAGGGACTGTTAAAAACCCAATAATTCGAGTCTCTTACTTAAGATGCATTGTGATCCACTTTCCCAGAGACATGCTGCCTGAGTGCGGGCAAGCCTCAGAGAAGAATGAGTGGTGGACGGCAGGCTTGTGCAGGGGAGGCTGGTCTCTACCCACAGTCAACATCTCAAAACTCAAAGCACTTGGCAGATTTTGGCTAAAGTTTGTAATGTGACAGCAAAGCCAACTTAGGAGGGTTTAAAAAAAAAGAAAAAAAAGAAAAGAAGATTACTTTCCATGCAATCAGAGAGATCTGTTTCTAGGCCCCCACTGACGGCAATGGTGACATATGAGGAAATGGAAGTCAGAGGTGAAGGGAGAATATTTAACTAATGAATAACATGGTATTAAAAATACTATTGCATCATACTTATAAAAGACATTTTATCCAAAGGTTTGGAAGCACGTTACAGAAGTGGGTATTATTACCCTCCTATTTACAGACAGGGATACGGGAGCACTGGCAGATTAATGGTCTGATTTGGAAAAGTGCTGAGCATGTGCAGCTCCCGTTGAGTTCATTGGAAATGGCAGGTGCTTTGCACTTCAGAACATCAGGCCATGAATGTCTTGCCCAAACTCATACAACTAGTAAGTGGCACAGCCAGGAACAGAACCCAAGTCACTTGAGTTCAGGTCTCAGGTTCCAATCACTATGGATGCTCGTTAATTAAGACAAAAGAATCGTTAATAATTCAAACGGTATATTTAACTGATGATCAAAATCAAATCAGTCAGCTGTGGGGTTTTATTTTTAATGATTTCTCTACAACAGGAATGGAGGACTGTATGTTCTCCTCAATGTGACCACATTAACAAGATTCCTATGGAAACATGGAGTAGTGGTGTGACAGCCTGATGCAAACCACAGTCGCTACATTATTGCTATGCATAATAAACGCCCGTCTTTTCAACTAGAATGAGGAATCTCTTCCACAATGGCTCACAGAATGTAAATTTGGATAACAGGAGTTCATGTAAGATCATTCCATTGTATTTGACAGTCAGCTCTTTAAATTAAGTACTATTTCTTTAGGAGACAGAGCAATAAACTCATTGTATAAAACTATGGATAATGGCTGGGCCAAGCAGTTGACTAGCAGCACACTCCAATACCCATGTCCAAGTCACATGTGCCCAGAACAGCAAGGGCTGTAGGGGGCGAACCTTGCACGACTCTCCCCATATTCATGTCTCCTACTGACCAGCAAGAATGGTGCTGACAGACGCTGGAGGGAGCCAACCCCACTGGCTATTCTCTATCAGGGGGAGGGAGGGCTTGAAGAGATGCAAAGCTATAGGGCCTGTCAAAGAGGAAGAATGGGGTCAAACGTCAAGGCTCTGCCTCTCCAATTTCACCTCCTGTCCCCCAAAAATAAACCTGGTAAAAACTGCCCTACAAACTCACTCTGAAGAGGTGAAAATAACCAGCACGTTTGCTTTTTTAAACCTAAGCCAAGAATGTAGCAAAACCTGTGCCTGAAACCTGAAGAGACTCATCAGGGTCAGTAGGATAGAAATTTCAGGCCAGATTCTCAGCTGGCGGAAATCAGACTACCTCCATTAGCCCATGAAGTCAATGGAGTTATGCCTATTTAAACCAGCTATGGATCTGGCCCTTCATCTTTAGCACTCTATTTTTAGGTAGATAAACTTCATCCTTAGCTATTCAATTGTTCACTGGTATGACATGCCCCTCAAAGACACGTACGCGACAAGTAAAAACAGCAGCCACCAACATGCTCCAGTCACTCATGCAGCCCTTGTGCATCCATAACTCTTACTAATGCCATTAAGCTACTGACAGTTGTCAAAGAGTCTTTGCTGGAAGCTATAATGACACACAGTAAACCTGACCAAAGTGAAATGGTTTCAGTATCTAAAATTCCCACATGTCCAAGACATTTACCCCACCTGAGTATTATATTAGTGGCCTGTACTGTTATCACGCTGTGTGAGCAAGACGTAAACCTGACCGTGACACATGCTATACAGCCTCCTGTAAAACTTCAGTAATAACTTAAATAATTTATTCTCCAAATAACTCAAGTAACTTCCTTAGTCTCTACACAAAGTGTGATGAGAACCAACTCCTAACAACGTCCAGCTCTGTACAGCTGCACAGAAACAAGGGTGGATCTGTTGAATGATTGATGTCATTTCACAGACACTTACCAGGGTGACAATGGCACATTCAGCAGTCAGTTGAGCAGCACTGAATAATGTCCGAACAAAGCGGTAAATCTGTTTCTGCTCTGGGTCGTGTTTGTCATAGTCTGGTGGCACTTCGGATTTCTGGGGAAGAAATATTTTCAAACAGGTGACTGAATCAAAAACACAGGCACAGGGAAAGGCAGTGGACTTTGTCTCATGAAAGACAAGAAGAGGTAGATGAGTTTACCGAAAGGGGGTGAAGGTTTTCATCAAAAATATCTAAGAGCATCCTTCCGTCTGTGTCCCTGAAAAGAGAGAAACACTGTAATTTCACTGCCAGCATAAGACTGTGCATGCCTTTCACAAGCTAAAACAAGTCATCATTAATTGTAGCACTATTTGTGCTGGCCATCTTGGTTGTAAGATGGCTATACTTAGGTATTACAACCAAATCCTATTTACTGAAGAACAGCAAGACACTAGATGCAACTCCACAGACATTAACAACAATATTTGATTTATTTAAGTTAAGAACTTTGTGTAATTTTGGAATAAATATTAATGATCAGAAAAGAGGTTGTACCAACATCAGTGGTCAAAACTCAAGACTTTGCTCCATGTGGCTTTCTAATTACAGTTTAACCTTTATTCGATGCATCCTTGCTATTCTGGTCATGGGATTCTCCTGAACAGAGACTGTTGAATGTACTTTCTATCTGTACTGAACTGTGTGCATTCAGGGAAGTTATAGCTTGGATGTTCAGTGGGGATCTGAGATCACAAAATATATTTAACTGGTGCTGAACATAGGTTTAAGCCCCAGCACCTGAAAATAAAAGGTTTCTGCTTTGCAACCTACTAATGCATGAATAAACATTTTCTTAAATGGGATGAATATCTCAGCCTATTGTAACTAAAGTTAGCATGCAGCACAAAGTTCCTCATTAGCTAAGAAGATATATACTTTGGGCCACATTCTTATACTGTGTGAGTAAGGGTATCACCTTACTCCACATGTAGTCCACTGGAATCAGTGGTGAGTAAGGGTATTACAACTCCGGCGCTTTACAAAGGAAAGAGAAAAGGATTCTCTCTTTCTCCTTCCTCAGTGCTTTAGCTGCAGCCCACCAAGAAAGCATTTGCTTGGCTTTCAGTACTTTGTTAAACAGAAGAATGAGATATGATAAGCATTCATTTTCCTCACTGAAAACAACATTTGGAATTTTTGTCTCCTGGGCAGGGGTGAAAGTAGAAATAGGGACTTACCAGTACGGGGCTGGGTTGGGGCCAGCTCTGGCCCCCAGAAGGGGCGGAGCCTCAGGTGGAAGGGGCAGGGATGGGGGGGTTCAGAGCCAGCCCCGGCCCACCCTGTACCGGTAAGTGCCCTCCCCACCAGGGTAGCAGCAGCAGCTGGGGGCTCCGGCAGCAGTTTAAAGGGCCCAGGGGAGTAGCAGCGGCCGAACCCTGGGCCCCTTAAACCGCTGCCGGAGCCCCCAGCTGCCGCTGCTACCCCAGGGTTCCGGCAGCAGGGCTCTGGGGGCTATTTAAAGGGCTGGGGCGGTAGAGGCAGCGGGAGCCCCGGGCCCTTTAATTAGCCCGCAGAGCCCTGTTGCTACTCCAGGGCTCTTGGGGCTATTTAAAGGGCCCAGGACTCCCCTGCTTCTACCACCCCGGCCCTTTAAATAGCCCCCGGAGCCCTGGGGTAGCGGCGGCGGGGCTCTGGCAGCTATTTAAAGGGCCCAGGGCAGCAGGAGCCCCGGCCCTTTAAATAACCCCTGGAGCCCCACTGCCACTACCCCAGGGCTTCAGCAGCGGGGCTCTGGTGGCAGTTTAAAGGGCCTGGGGCTCCAGCCGCTGCTGGGAGCCCCAGGCCGTTTAAATTGCCGCGTGGGGAAGCCGGGCCGCCCCGGTAAGCCGTATCGGGGCGTACCAGCTTACCTTCACCTCTGCTCCTGCGAGTGAAGTATTTAATATCAAATCTGAAGTGTTTTGTTATTGTTTTGTTTTCTGAGCACCCAAAAGCATGTTAGGCACTTCACAAACAAGACAGACCCAGTCCCTGCTTGATAGAGCTAAAAATCTAAATATAATGAAAGATGCAACAGAGAACAACAAACAATGAAGAAAAGGAATTGGGGGAAGAAGGGATGACAATTACAACAGTACAGTACAGTTGGGTTAACTATGGAAAAATGTAGCTAGAATTGGTCTGATCTATCAATAGTCTCTCTTGAAAATGTTATTGTAACACCTGATTACAGTTTGGGAAGTTAGAAAGTAATCTAGTTTTGAGTAAATCTGGTGTGCTGGAGAGAAAAAGAATGAATGAAATGTTTCTTAAATAGTTTCTTCCCTTACAAAGCAGGGGTCTGGATTCAATTCCCATTACAGTCAGACTCATATTGACTTCTATGGGAGCGGGACTGTGCTTGTAAACCAACAACCATGACAAGTTTTGATAAATCCTATATACACTGCTGCTTCACTTTTGGTTGTGGTGCTGGGAAACTGAACTTTTAAAAAATGATTACTGTTACAGTAGCATGAACAACGGAGTGCTGTCCTCAAATTGTCCCTTTAATCTTGAGTCATAGACCGTCCTTTCATGTCTGTTCTTTAAGCAAATGTAATAGAGATTTCAACAGCTTCACTTCTAGAACTGTTTCTGAAGAGTACAGCAGAGGGCGCATTTACAACATGTTGTGTATCAATGCACATCTACAGAAGACAGTGCAGTTCTTTCTTGATAAATTCACCTCTCAGTTAGAACAGTGAAAGAAGCAGCCAAGCTTCCCAACAGGAAAACATTCAGTGCACACAGCTCTCAGATTATTGACATGGACACCCTTTAGGTACAAAATCAAAACAAGAGCAGAAAATATTTTAGTCTGGTTGTGTTACTTTAAAAAAAGTGATCCTAGACAACCATCCCCATTTAGAGGGTCCTGTGGCACCTTTAAGACTAACAAGTCATCTGAAGAAGTGAGGTTCTTACCCACGAAAGCTTATGCTCCCAATACTTCTGTTAGTCTTAAAGGTGCCACAGGACCCTCTGTTGCTTTTTACAGATTCAGACTAACACTGCTACCCCTCTGATACTTGATCCCCATTTATTCACTTAACCCTCACCAAGAAGGGTGAATGTTACAAGTATCACATTCATGACATGATCCTCAGACCCCAATCCCATAAACACTTTTACCCGTGCTTATCTTGTTACCTACTATAGTTACAAGTTACACTCTCACTGAAGACTGTGGGACTCTGAACAGAGTCAGATTACTATAAACTGAAAGAAGTTAGCTAAGATTTCCACTCCCCATCTATTTTTTCCAGTTTGTTTACTTTGCACTTTTAGGTCCCAATCCAAAGCCCACTGCAGTCTATGGAGTCCTTTGATGGGTTTTGGATCAGGCCTTTACAGCACTTTTATAAAAAGTTAGTTTAAGTGTTTCCCTGTAGAGGCTGCACAAGTACCTGCTAATGCAGACTCTCGCACCCCCGTACAGAGTCCCACCAGCTTCAATGCTTGTGGATCCCAATGCAAATTGGGCCACACTAAGTGAGACCCTGACCCACCCAGGCACTTAGGTACATCCTTAACATTAAGCATGTGAGTAGGCCCATTGAAGTCAACAAGATTATTCACATGGTTGAATGTAAGCACATTTTAAGTGTTTTGTTGGATTGGAGCCTAAGTCATTTCCTCCCCTGATGAAAAGACCTGTTTAAAAACAAACTTCAATAGGGAAGCTGAAAACCCCTTCTAACAATTTCAGGAAAGATTATTTAAAGGGTGCCCTCAGAAAATAGAATTGTTAAAAAAATAGTCAATTTACAAAAATAAACTCTTTAACAGTATGAAGTGAATAGTTAATTTCTAGATCTCTCTCTCGCCCTCTTCCTAATCGTCACCTTTTAATCACCACACCCAAGCTAAAACCAAACAAACATTACCTGGTATTGGCACACTTACTTTGGTGAATAATTTTGCTCCTGAGGCTACTAACTTATGTATAATGCCATTCCCATTGCACAATATATGAGTTTTTATTTCATGTCACATCACTACTGATAATTCATAACTACTCACTGACCCAATGGTTCCTAAAGCAACCTTTACAAAAGGGCAAACCAGAAGCCACAGCAGGACACAGTTTAGATTTATGTGTTGTAATTTGTACTAATTTTTTTATTAGTAAGTGGCCATAGTATGTGTAAGTAAAACTGTTAAACAGAAGTCCAAATTTTCTAACACTACAATGAATTTGAACCACACTTAGTCAGCATTATTATATTATTTTTTAAAACTGTCAATTTATTCCCACAAAAGCAATATAATCTATAGAGAACTCTCTTTAATCCAGGGTGGGGGGAAGCTACAAGCTAAGAGGAAAAAAATTAAAAAAGAAACAGTGAACATTTTTTAAAATAGGAGAATCATTATTTACATACCTGTTTTTGATGTGGTAATATATTGCAAGAGCTACACTGTAAAGCAAAATATAGAGTTAATGCCTTGGAACCAAATTTAAGATTATAAATACATTTTACACACACACACACACACACACACACACACACACACACACACACACACACACCCCTATACAAATTTAAAACAGCACAAAGCCCAGATATTAAAAACCACTGTAGAAACTGATTTAGGAGTATTTTGCTCGGCAGACAATGTCCACTTTTCATTGTGGATACATTGCCATATGGAACATTCATACTCCATATATCGAGTCTGTCACATTTCCATAAAATTTTGTCTTCCTTCTCCCCCCTCATCTCATGTACTCCATACCGTAACTTCTATTTAAAGGCCTAATCCCATTTAAGTCGATGACAAAACTCTCATTGACTTCAAAGATGCAAGATAAGGCCTTAGAAGGATTGGATATTCTCTGGAATGTAAAACAGAGGTCAGTCATTAATAAAAGAGTTTTTGTAAGACCCCTGGCTGAACTCCTCCATGGACCTTCAGCCTATTATCAACTGCATTTGTAGATCAGTGGTTTTGCTAATGCTGCTAAGCTAATATGAATTACTTCTCCTGTAGTGGCTTGTGTGATTTTTACTTTTAAATCCATTACATTTTGGCTGTCTCCCCATTTAGCTACTGAAATACCAAGCTCTTTTTTTTTTTATTATTATTATTATTAAGCATCAATTTACAAGTTACTTATTTTATTTTAACATATTATAGTATGCATTTTTCTTGCTCTCAGTCAAGCATTTATATTTGCTCTTTACTTAAAAGTCAAACTCAAAAATTAAACATGAAAGTCTTCACAGACAGTTCAAAATTTTAGTTGTGTGCAAATATGACAAACTGATCTAATTCATTCCCGAGAACAAGAAAAATATGGCTTCCTCAGATTGTCAATTTTCAGCTCCAGACTGAACAACCCCACAGTTGGGGGAGGTAAACATCAAAAGACAAAGCAGAACCACCAATCTAACTACTTGTTCTAACATCCTGAGGAGCCACTAGAACTAACAGGGGAATAAAGAGGGAGGAGGGACTTCACTGTTCACATTTATTGACAATTTGTTCTGTCAATGATTCATTGTTACATGCTAGTCTAGTGTTTTCTTTTAATGAGTCTGATATAAAAGGCTCTGTCATAAATATAAAGGGAAGGGTAACAACCTTTATATATGCAGTAATATAAAATCCCTCCTGGCCAGAGGTACAGAATCACTTACCTGTAAGGGGTTCATCAGTTCAATTAACCTAGTTGGCACCTGTCCAGAAGGACCAATGGGGAAAGAAGATGCTTTCAAATTGGGGTGGAGGGGGCAGGAGGGAGGGAAGGTTTTGTTGGTGCTTTTTTTGTTGGTTCCCTCTCAGGACCAAAAGAGAGACCAAACAGGTAACCCAGCTCCTAACAAGATCCTGAAATGATACAATTTCTGTAATTTTAGATGTAAGTAATAGCAAGGAAATTAGTTAGATTATCTTTTGTTTTAGCTTGTGAATTTTCTTGCAGGAACTTAACTACTCTGCCCTCAGGCAGAGTAAAAAACCTCAAGTTGCTCTCAGCTAAAAAGTGTCCTTTTAAAATCCTAAGTTCTGTGCTTCTGGTTCAAAATGAGCCCACCGTGCTGTCACCGTGTCAGGGTTCCCTCCCCACTCTGAACTTTGGGGTACAGATGTGGGGACCCGCATGAAAGACCCCCTAAGATTATATTTCACCAGCTTAGGTTAAAAACTTCCCCAAGGCACAAATTCCTTTCCTTGTCCTTGGACAGTATTGCTACCACCACCAAGTGATTTAAACAAACATTCAGGAGCCACTTGGAGCCCTATTCCCCCCAAAATATCCCCCCAAGCTCCTTCACCCCCTTTCCTGGAGGGCCTTGAGAATAATATACCAACCAATAGGTTAACAAAGTGAGCACAGACCAAATCCCTGTTTTTTAGGGCTCTGAAAATCAATCAGGTTCGTAAAAGAATTTTATTAACAACAACAACAACAAAAACAAAAAAAAAACAAAAAAAAAGTAAAAGAATCACACCTGCAAAATCAGGATGGAAGGTAACTTTACAGGGCAAATAAAAAGATTTAAAACACAGAGATTCCCCTCTGACTCTGCTTCCCAGTTACAAATTACCTCTTAGCATAGGGAAAATTCACAAGATAAAACAAAAGATAATCTAACGCATTTCCTTGCTATTCCTTCCAATTTCTGTAATTTTAGATGCATCATTTCAGGATCTTGTTAGGAGCTGGTTTACCTGCTTGGTCTCTCTCTCTCTGTCCTGAGAGGGAACCAACAAAGAAAGCACCAACAAAACCTCCTCCCTCCCCCGCCAGATTTGAAAGTATCTTCTTTCCCCATTGGTCCTTCTGGTCAGGTGCCAACTAGGTTAATTGAACTGATGAACCCCTTACAGGTAAGTGATTCTGTACCTCTGGCCAGGAGGGATTTTATATTACTGCATACATAAAGGTTGTTACCCTTCCCTTTATATTTATGACAGGCTCCATTTAAAAAAGTTAATTGGTTGTTTCACAATTTCCCTTCAGAACTTTTATAAGACAATTGTGATGCGTCAGACATCCCACATGTTGAGAAGACACCAGGTTGCAGCTATACTGTATGTTTCTCTTAGTGGAATTTCAAATTATTCTAGGTGACAAGCAGCTGAAAAATAGGAACATGGTAGAAAATACAAATTTTTTTGCTCAGATGAAGGTGAATGTCATATATTGCAAACTGTATTTTGCTTTGGCAATATAGAATTTAGCTATTGGTGACAGATGCATTAGAAATTCCTAGATTTAAATTGCTTGACTATATCTAAAATTGCAACTTTTTTTAAAAAGGAGATGTTAAAAAGTACTAAATAGTCCCTGGACAGTGCACCTTGCTTACTGAACACATGTCCGTCCACCCACCCACAGGAGGGGGAAAAAAAGGAAAGATAATTAATCATTTGATGTGACTGAAAAAATTCAGGCAGCTGTGAGTTAAGACTAAAAATGCAGCCCAAATTCTGCCCTCAGGAACATATATGTAACTCCATTTGACTTCAGTAGAGTGGCATGTGATATCTGAAAGCAGAGCCTGACCTGTTGCCCTTAAAGGGTGGCTTCGTAACAAAACATCACCCCACAGACTAGAAAAACACCCACTGTTTGGAAACCTATGAAGTAGTCCGAGGGCTGAATCTACATTTCTTAACTTTGGTGGATTAAGTCAGATCCATCAATATTTTAATTTAGGATGGTGGTGTGTTTTTAAATAATCTATCGGATCAGATCAGCAGTCAGTGCATTCGGGATAGGAGGGGCTTGTGACCATAAGTAGCTTTCTATCAACTTTCCACCCATCCAATCCTGGACTTTGCCAGGGGCCAATCCAGCCTCTTGATAAAAAGTTAAAGCAGCATAAGGGCTACTCTGATTTACACTGTGGATAATAGCTCTAAAGGAGTCACTCCTCCAGCCCAGACTACCAGAATGCACATTGCTCTGACCCCGCCCCCGCCTGTCCCTGACACACTCCCTCCCCTACACTGGGGAGCCAGTCCTATGCCATCTGAGGATTCCTCTAAACTAGGGGCATCCTCAAGTACTGCCAGGAGGCAGCGCTAAATCCATTGGCGCTACTAGAGTGGCACAAAAATTAATGAGGAAGGGCCGAGGACCTAGCTCAGTAACGTTTAGGAACAGGAAGTGGCCTATATGCTGCCCCTTTGTCAGCACTCCCGACACAAAGCTGCCCATTGTCAGCTCACTGCTGTGCAGTGCTTGCCTGCATTGAATGAGGAAGCCAAAGCTTGAAGTACTAGATTTCCAATCCCAAAAGCAGCAGGAAGTTCTGGAAATCTTAAAAAAAGAGCCTGTTCTCACAGGATTTCACAAGTACTGGATAAGCAAATACCAATCTTAATTTTTGGGTGCTCATCCAAAGCAAACTAGCCAATCAGAGGCTGGTTCACTCATCACGAGTACAACTGAAATCCTTGATCACGCCGTTCTTGTGAGAACATGTGCAATGCGGATAGTTATGGCATGACCCTAGAAGAAGCTGAGCATCAAAAATCTTTATAAAAAAATAATAATAATAACTTTAGACAATCCCACCCATTATCTCTGCACTACATCCATATATGACTGCACACACACACACCACTATTTTGTAGCTTGGTCTCTGCAGGGCCTGCTTAGCAGTTGTTTAGAAATAATAAAATATATGTTTAAGTCAAAGAATTTAACACTACCCACCATTTAATTGTATATTTGAGGTTTGGTTGACTGACTGTGCTGTCATCCAGGAAAATAGTGGAGCAGGAACTGTATTTCCTTCTCAATTGCCCAGGAGGATGCTAGGAAATGCAAAAGAACAATGGCAATTATATAATACAAAAATCTTTTTCTGAGGAGACATCACAATTAAGAAGTAGCTCTGAGAAAGAGAGAGAGAAATCACTCTCTCAAAGTTGATCATGTCTTGAAGAAATTTAGAAATGTCAAAAACAATCCTATATAAAAATCAAAATGATCCCTTCCTCACCCAATGGTTCTTTCTTAAAAGCACAAAAAGCCACAAGTGATCTAAACACCTACCTGAGAATTCATTCTGTGTCACCCCACCTGCCTTCCCCAAAAACGTTCAGCATCCACATTTAGAAAGCAAACATGAGCAAGTTCTGCACTCTGGTCCTCATTCCAAATGGAAAAGAGAGGACAAAAGGGGATTTAGAAATGGACATGAAACAGGTAATGGGGAGAGTTTGAGAGAAGAAGAATAAAGCACTGAAGATTATACAATAGGGGGAGAAAGGGAAAATCAAGGGGGAAATATCTTGGAGAACAGAAGGCTTAAAGCAAAAAGACCCCCACAAAACATTTAAAAAGTATGAGAAAATATAAGAAAGTTAGTCTGAGGAACACTAGATAAAACATATGAAAACAAAAATGACTGTTTTCTTTAAATAGAAAATTTGCTTTCTACAAAACTTCAGCCCTGATTCACCACTATCTGAGCAGCACTTGGACTTGGTGGAGAGCAGTGGCCCCAGGGAGCCAGTCTGAAACTGAGTGATCGCTAGCAAGAGTGCCAACCTCAAGTGAGGTTTTCTTCACCGAGAGCCTTTCATTAGCTGTTTAAGGATAGCTTACACTTTGCCTCCCTAAAGAAATTTTTTAGCATTAGCAGCCCTCAGTTAAGGACTTTCTACTGGTTTTCCCCTGTCCTGGAAAAGAGAGGACAAAAGGGGATTTAGATGTTCTCTCTGCGTGGCACTGTGACTAAGTGGAAGAGATATGGGTCAGCAATATCAGAGAGACAATTCAATCAATGGAGCTATGCCGATTTGTACCAGCTGAGGATCTGCCCCATGGTATCCTGACTCCCATCTCAGTGCTCCTTTCCAGATCTAGTCTATGCAATGTGCCTGTGAGCTATAAATGCATCACCAGCACTGTGTTATCTAACTCTAGTTCTGAAATGAAGGCCTAATAACTTTTTCCATTTAAGTTCTGGACTTTCTTTGGTAACATGCACTAACTCGATTCCAGTGATAAAAATTGGATGCATTTCTGTTCCTGTTTTTCCCTATGTCTGGGCAAAAGCATTAGAAGACTTTTGCAACTTTGAAACAGATCATGTTTTTATAATTCTCCTCTTGGGAAGTCTTTGTTCAAATAATTTCACAGCTTCCCCACAAACTCTATCCAGGCCCCTGACTTCATCTATACATTTTCTCGGAGATTTTAGAAAGGGTGCAAAATCTGGTATACAACAGAAAATTAGCTGCAACCTTAACTATGGAAAGGTTATCACCTGGGAATTCAGAAATACACTTGGCATTAATTTGGGAACTTTTAATCCACCTACACCCAAGCTATTAACATATGTAATACATGAGGTAAAAGAAATGAAAGCACTCAGAGTGATAACCGTAAAATATACTATTATCTGGTACTGCAGGATGTGGAAGAAATGACTAAGCTTCACATGATTTACAACTTCTGTCCCATCATCTGCTATTTCATAGTTCTATATTAGGTTCTTCAGTGCATTTCACAACCATGATGTTCACTTCTGACAGGAGTAAAACCAGAGCAAGTCAGATTCATTTGCAGTGGCTCTTATTTGGTATCTGAACAAAATGAACATGTACAGACAGAATAGTATCACAACCCCCCCAAAAATAGAAAAGGCTTTGAAAAATCCAATTATACTTTTTAAATGTCAAAGAACATTTCTGTTATAAATTTTAAGATAAATACGATTGGATTAACTAAATATACTCAGCAGACTTTTCTACTCTAATAGAAAGCAATGTCATAACACCACCACCACTGCTTTACACTTACACAAGTAAACAGTATTTACACTTCATCTGAGTAAGTACTAAACCAAAGCCCTAGCATGGGGATAGTGAGCACTACATTTCTGAAAGTACCATAAAGGAACCAACTATTCTGTACATATGACCATCAGACCCATAAGATAGAGCAACATTTCCAATTCCTAGTCTGCAGTGCCATCTGACCCCATTGCTATGCCAAAGAATGGATTCCCTGTCTTTCCCAAGTCCCTCTTTGGAAAGACATATTTGGTTCCACATTCTGTCACCCTAGTCTAAGCAAGAGGTCATTGGAAGGCACAGAGCCTCCCCAATAAGATAAGGGCTTGTCTACAGAGCTGGTTTGGAAATTTTTGGATTAAATTTTTTTGTTGGAAAATGCTGATTTATTGAAAGCACAACTTTAAGCGAGAATGTAACAGTTTCTCCTAAACTTTTGTTGGGAAAGGTTTGCAATTTTTAGAAAAATCAAAGGGCAAGACAGAGAAAGAGCCTTGTCCCAGAATAGCCAATAGCCTACTGGTTAGGGCACTCACCTGGGATGTGAGAAAATGACATTTAAGTCAGTGTCTGACTCAGGCAGAACGGGGACCTGAACTTGGGTCTCTCACATCCCAGGTGAGTGCCCTAACCACTAGGCTGTTGACTGTTCCAGAGTGAGTCTTGCTCTCTCTCTTTTTGTGAAAAACATCAAAAGGTCTCAGTTCTGACCTGATGCAGACCAGGAAATTTTTCAAAATCTCAAGTTTCATAAGACAGGAGAACAGTTTGTTGGCCAGCTCTACTTGGCTACACGTGAAAGTTATCCTGGAACAAGATAGGGTGTGAATTGAAAGGGGGAATTGGGCAAGTCTGCTTCCGAAAGTGGTGTCCTCGGAACTGGATCTGTTGTGGCTCCAAACAGTCCTATCAAATTTGTTGACATGCCAGAGAGACAGGATGCACTGCAGAGGAGGAAGAAGGCTGGTGACTCCTATTGTAGCTCAACTTTTGTGGTACGGTCCTCAGCTTGCCAGAAGTCATAGGACAGCACTGGGGTTGAGGACATATGGCTTGTGGCATGAGGGTCAGAGAGTAAATCCCCAAGGAGGGCATCATAGTGGCCTTTGAATCTTTTAGAGAGCACAGAGCACTGTCAGTGTGCTTGCTGAATAATTCCATGCTCTCAAAGGGCAGGTCCTTGATTGTGGCCTATACCACCCTAGGGATGCCTGATGCTTGGAGCCATGATGCTCTGAACAGTCACCACTGCGGCCATAAACCTTGCTGCAGTGTCAAAGGTTTCCAAGTGCTGCCTGCAAAGCCATCTTGGCCACCAATTGGCCTTTCTTGATTATATCCCAGAGTTCCTCCTTCCTGTCATGCAGGAGTTGAGAGAAACTGTTTTCACTCTGTCCCAAGTCAAAAAAGTCATATTTGGCCAGTAAGGCTTTGCAATTTGCCACTCAGAGTTGTAAAGGGGTAGAGCAGTAAGATTTTCTCCCAAACAGGTCAATCCCCTTTGGGTCCTTATCCTTAGAAGTACTTTTCTTTGATTTAAAATGTTCGAGTTTTGCCATGACAACCCAGATTGAGGGTTGCCAGACAACCCAGATTAAATGCAGATTGAGGGACCTAGCATCATTTCTCTACCTGTTTTGCAGTTAGAATTGTGTCTGCCACAAGGCCTTGGCTGGGTTGAGCAGCCCCTCATTTATGGGGAGGATGTATCTGGTCGAGCTAGGGATTGTCAAATGTAAAAAAACTTTGAAATTTCTCCAAGACTGAAATCTCCATCCCTAGAGTCTCAGCAATTCTTATAAGGAGGTCTTGAAATGACATGAAGTCATCAGTGCCAAAGGCATCCTTTGATAGTGAAACAGGATGCTGCTGTTACTCTGTCCCAGGATCTGGGTCTTCCTGGTAGTCTGGCACAGGCGATCTGGCCAGAGAAGCAGATAGGGAGAGTGACCTCTTCCTCAAATCTGCTGGAAACCAGCTGCTAGAGTCCTGTGAGGCAAGATCCCAGTAGGCCCAACAAGGCCACGGCACATGCTGTAGCAGTATGGCTGGGTTGTTTGCTATCAGCCAGTCCAATGCCATTCCTGCTGCACAGGTGACTGAGTCCAGAGGAAGAGCTGGCAGACTTTTCAGTGATACTGACCACAGATTTCAGAGAGTGTCCTTTGCTTGAAGATGGCAATAACATATGTCCTGGTGACTGAGAAGAGGAACAAACCACCTCTGTGGGTGGTGCCGAGGTATACAGCACTCTCAGTACCAGGGTTGGCATCAGTATCAGCAGGTGTCTTGGTAGTGATGACAGCCCTGGTTTCCCCAGTGGTACAGGCTGCAATGAGAGAGCTCAGATCAGTGCTGGAGAAGACTCTGCTGCTTATCACCAGCCCTTGACACCATGGGATGCTTGGTGGCTTTCCCCCGAGACATTAGGTGGCCTGTCTTTATGGGAAACACAAAGCTCTGTTTGGCATCTGCCTCTGTGCCTCTCAGAGCTCCATGGACTTCAGTGCTGGCATCAGCTTCAGTTCCAATGGTGTTTGTGGTGCCAGCTTTGGTACTGGCACCAGGTCTCTACTCATCTTCTCTTTGGAGTCACCCACCTACTAGACAGGGCACTGGATGAAGCTGGCTTGTCTGCTGTCTGGACACTGGAGCTCATCTCCTCAGGATCCAAAGAGACCTTTATAGATTGCTTCAAGGAGGTGAGGCTTCAACTGAGTGTCTCATGACTTATGCATTATTGTGGAGAACGAAAGGCAAATGAGCAACGTCTTGGTATGCAGGAAACTCCATGAAGAGGCACCTGTTTTGTCCATCTTTCAATGGAATTAGCCCATTGCAGGATGGGTAGGGCTTGAAGCCTGCAGGTTTCTAATCTGCCATGTTGAGAAGCCCTGGGTGGGGAAGTTTGTCCTGTAAATATTCCCTCCAGGTCAATATCACTCATGGAGGCTGTATGTCAAAGAATCAGAAGAGCTCTAAAGGCTTTATGAAGAGTGTGAAGAAATTTAGCCAAAGGCAAAAAGACCTAGCAGGTCAGACACTCACCAGGTTCTATCTTGCTGCCACAGGTGGTAAGGGAGATCGTGACCACCCCAGCCCTCCCTCCTTTCGTACAGGAGCACAAAGGTGCGTGCATGGCCCTGAAGGAAGCTGCTATTCAAAAAATTCTGATCTTGTACACAAGGCACATGCCTACTCACAGTGGGATTCACACTGACACATAGTGGAAGAGCCACCTGTAATTTGCATTGATAACAATTTGCTCCTGAGCGGAGGCTCTCTCTGCTATTTCAGCACATAACTGATTTCATGGTGAAATTAAACACTAGTGGAAAACATGGGTTTTACCAAAAAAGGTGCCAAAAGCATTTCAATTAAAAAGGAACATCGAACTGCTACAGTCCCAATGAATCTGTGAGAAGGCACTCACCCTCATAACATAAATGAGCCAGCAGATCGTCAGGTGGCTTCCTAAAACAAGACTGTCTCTCAGCAGGAGAACTTCAACCTGCCAGAGGAACGAGTTGTCTCATGCAGAGGACATGGATGCCCTTTGGCTATATAAACACAATTTAATGCATAGTCGGATCCATTTAGTCAAGGGCTCAGATCCACTGAGATGAACGCAGTATAAGCCTAGATTAATAGATCTATAGTAGGCGCTTTGTCCCTTTTTGTGGCCTTGAAAAAACACAAAGAAGGATTTAGTAAACCTGAGTTCTGGTGTTATGTGGAGGTGGAACTACAAGGCCCTAACCACATCTAGGGTTTGCCAAAGCCACTCTTTAGGGAAGGCAGGAGGTAGATAGATGGAAAGTATGACCATGTAAAACACAGCGTTAATTTTGGGTACAGTCTTGAAGGAGAACATTAAGGAGATCAGGAAAGAAAAATAGCCTAAACTAGGCAGTGAGCTCCAGCACTAGGTGCTAAAGCAACAGCTTCTAGTACTTAAAGACAAAACAGGAAGACTGACCTACAGACAAAGCAGTGAAGACAAAGATAATGAATAACAAGGTTCATATTTCAGGCAGCAATAGATTGCTGAAGCTTGATTTCTAGCTTTTAACCATTCAGAAGTGTATGACAGCTCACCGTAAGGTATGTAAAATGAAGCAGTGTCCCAACCCATCTTTAAGAAAATGCCAGGATCAAAGGGATGAAGAAAGAGGAAGCTCCGAGTCCTGTTAGGGAACAGTTCTAGATGTGGTACTACAATTTTTTACTTACTGATGTACAGGATGTTAGGAGGGGACCAGTAGCACAACAACTCACAAGTCAGCACTACTGGTGATGCTTGTCCGGAGCACTGTGAAGCTCTGTGCAGTAGATTACTAAGAAACAGAACTGCTTTAGGTCAAAGATGAACCAGATTCCTAAACATTTAAAATGTGATAGTGTGACTTGCAGAAAGGGGAGAGCAAAGGGTAAAACTGGACTGAAATCAGCATATTAATGGGACAGTAATTGCTATTTCAATTGTGGGGAGGCTAGCCCCTCCCTCTCTATAAATAAAATACCACAGGTCTCCAGAGACTGAAACCTAGGCCCTACAGCTAAAGGAAGACCTCAAATAGCATTAGGTTCTTTTCTAAGCCACAACCAGCAAATGCGGGTTGAAGGAATTGGTAAAGAATTGTTCTGGAGGCCTATTTCACAGGTCAGAAGATGTGCTTCTGAAGCATGGATGCAGATTTCTCTGGCTGGCGAGGATTTTCGCTCTTTCCTCCACAAAAGGTCAGGGTCATCAACATTTTACCAAATTTAGTTAGAGGACATAGCCATAAAATAAAACAGTGAGTATTTAATGAGATTTGTAAGGAAGGGGCATACAAAGGGGAGAAATTTGCTAGACTTGTTAGAGCACCTGTATATTTCATAGGACAAGCTTTGAGAGATCAGAATTCAAAGTACTTTCATTTCAGCCAGGAGCTTCTTGAGATGTTAAAATCAGCTGTTTTGCCACAGGACATTGGTAACTCTAAGGGAACACTGCTGCTCTATTCGGCACCATATTCTACCCTGCTACTTTCATAACTTCCAATCCAATAAAAGATATTACCTCAGTCACCTACCTTGTGTCTGTCTGTCTCTCTCTTTCTCTGTGTCTATGTGTTTTTTTAAAGATGCTTGAACTGTATGAACTGTCCAAATCTTAAACACAAAGGTGTCTTACCCAAACCAGAACAGCTGTAAGACCAATACTCACTGAGCAAAGACAAAAATCACAAGCTTTGTAGTTTGTATCACAGTAGTTGTTGTTGTGAGAAGACAAGACAAAATGTAAACTGCTTCACGTTCAGCCTGTGCAAAAGGATAAATCCCTCTGGGGCCTGATTTAAAAATGACTGAAGAAGTTAAAACTGGATTTGCAGGGTTTTGTTTTTAAACCAAAGGCACTGCAAATTATTTATCTGCCATCAGCTCCAGGGAAGTAGAGGCTGGTGACATCCAAAAACAAGTAGGCAAAAGGTGTGTATGGAGCCAACTTACAGCAAGAGGCTAAGATCGGGACTGTTTCTGACTCAAACAGGACAGGACAAAGCCTACTCTGAGGACTCTCCATTGCTTCAGGCTATGATTTAGGCCATGTCTACACTAGTGAGCTTACAGTGGCACAGCTGTACCGATGCAGCTGTGCCGCTGTAAGATCGCTTGTGTAGCCGCTCTATGCTGATGGCAGAGAGCACGCCCAGCGACATAATAAAACCACCTCAACAAGCGGCGGCAGCTACGTCAGCAGAGAGAAGCTCTCCTGCCGCCATAGTGCTGTGCACACTGCAATGTATGCCGGCAAAACTTATGTCACTCCGGGGTGTGTTTTTTTCACACCCTTGAGCAACGTAAGTTTTGCCAGCATAAGTGGTAGTGTAGACATGGCCTCTGTTCTGACAACCTGTTTTCTTCACTGAGGCAAAATGATTTTATGCGTCAGTGAGAAAAACTTGCCAAAATTAGTCAAATTACATAATATCATGCTTTGTAGCATGCTGCATAATATACCGAACCCTTCAGTGAATGGCTAGATGCTTATAGTTGTCGCACTGAACCGAAGAAGCAGGAGAGACTGCTTCTTTGTACCGAGGCTTGGTCTACACTACCAACTTATGTCGGTATAACCACGTCGCCTGGGTGGGGGGGATGAGGGGGTGACAGAGTTATAGTGACCTAACCTCTAGTGTAGATGGCACTATGTTGATGGAAGAGCTTCGACATAGCCTATGCCAATGGGCGACTCTCTCCCATGGGTGTAGGCAGTTTCTTTGCTACTGCACTGCTGTAAGTGTAGTCAAGCCCTAAGTTGTGTCTTGATACAGTGGTGTCTTCACTACAAAACGCAATCCAGTTTAACCACAGTTATTAAACTCCGTTGCACATAACCATCTTATTACATGGTCTGGCGCCATTGTTAGCTAATTAGGCTGATCCACATTTTAACCTGGTTCAAAAACAGTGCCCTAGCCTAGGTCTCTACTGGGGCATAAGCACAGTTTTTGAACCCAACTGTAGCATAGTTTGGCCCCAGACACACAGACTATTCAATCCACATTAGTTGATCTCCAAATGAGTTGATTAACAGTTCATAACTTTTGTTTCTGTAGCATACACAGGGCCTTCCTTAACCACTGATGACACATATCCAATTCTAGCAATGGGTTTTAGAGACTCGGGATCTCCTTGAGAACTAACAGCACGTCAGAGGCACAAGTTTATACAGCATGTAATTGGTTCTGTTGTGCAACAGCAGAAGGCCTTTGCTATACTCCCAGTACAGCAATTAATCCTCAGTAACTTCTTTAAGGACTACTACGTGTGCTACTCTTCCACCTTTAAAAATGGTGAGTCAAACACAACTGATGGCTATATTGTAATATTTCACCATTTCACACCAAAATGACATTCAGGCTCCTGGTTGGTAGGGCAAGTGGATGAGGAGAAGATCTGCATCTTGTTTAGGAAAGGAGCAAAGAGCAGATTAGGCCAGCTCTACAGAAGGAAGTGCAGTAGCCTCTCAGCAGTCTCTAATCCATCTTCCAGTAAGTATTGCTCTTCCCTTTAAACACACAATACTAAAACAAAAATCTTAAGGAGACAGGCACACAATATTTGAAATGGCATTATAAACCTCCACAGTCATTATTGGCCTTGGGCATTCCAGATAATAAATCACAGTAGTATTTCAGTTAAACCCTGCTTTTCATCCCAAAGGATCAAACTGCTTTATAAACTATGGCCCCAGTTCAGCAAGGTACCTAAGCACATGCTTAACTTTAAGCACAGGTACCCCAGTGAAGTGGATCCTGCAATGTGATCCAGACAGGACCCTTGCAATCACACAGAATCCCAATGAAGTTAGTGGGGCTTCACATGGGTGCAAGAGTCTACCTGTGTGGATCAGATTAAAGAATCAGGGCATTGGAAAACATCCACTTCTGGAATGGACAGTGGCAGCAAGTGCACAATAGCAAAGAGATGAAATTTTGCTCAGGACAACACACATGCAGCATAATTGCATGTGGAACATCTTACAGCCACCTTGGAAGGATAAACAGGTGAGAAAAGCCTGCTGGGATTTGAACCTGTAGTTGCAGAGAGTCTAGGTGGTAGAAGTCAATGTTAAGACCATCAAGCAATCCCCTCCAGCATCATTTTGTTATTACACAGCATAGGTGATCCAAACTTTAGAATCCAAAAGATGCTTAAGACAAATGTTGTATCTTGTTCCACTGAGGATAATTCCTCCTTTAGAAATATTTCCCTTATGGAAAAGAGGTTTATTTTTAGGATGCTACTGCTCCTAAAACTACTAAGATTAGAATGTGTATTGTCAGAGTAGAAGAGAGAAAGATCTTTGTAAAGTGGAGCATTTTCATGACCTCCAGAGGGGAAAAATCCTACACATCCAACTTGACACAGAAAACAAAAATCCCCTTCCTCCCAAGTCAGCTACTGCAAAAAAACCCTCCTGTTTGCCTTCCTTCTGAAGGCAGAGACACTGATTTAATCTCTCCATCAGCAAAGAGGAAATGCCAGCATCTTTTTCTCCCCTCAAGTAGTTTGACAAAGGGCAAGTCTACATTAAACGATGCAACTACGCCACTGTAGTGCTTTAATGAAGATGCTCTATACTGATGGGAGAGAGCTCTCCTGTCAGCATAGTTAACTCACCTCCCCGAAAAGCAGAAGCTATCTGAGTGGGAGAAGCTCTCCTGCCGCCATAGTGCCGTCTACACTGGGGGTTAGGTGGGTGTAACTACGGGCAAGGCTACACTTGCAGATGTAGAGCGCTGTGAGTTAAATCAGCCTTCGGAGAGCACAGTAGGGAAAGTGTTGCAGTCTGTCCACACTGACAGCTTCAAGTGCACTGGCATGGCCACATTTGCGGCACTTGCAGCGGCATTGGGAGTGGTGCATTACGGGCAGCTATCCCAGCATGCAAGTGACTGCAACGTTCTTTTCAAATGGGGGTGGGGGGTGGAGTGTGACAGGGAGCATGTTGTGTGTATGTGGGGGGAGAGAGAGAGTGGGTTTTTGGGGGGTTCAGACAGCCGCAGACCCCCCTCTCTCCCCTCGCGTCTCTCTCTCTCACACAGCATTCCACAGTAATGGTTGATTTGTCTCGGAGCAGATAAGCAGCCTACTGTCAGAAACGGAGCTTTCAAAGGGCACTTCCGCATTCCTGCAGAAATTCAAAATAATGACAAGAGTGGCCACTTGACTTAAGGGGATTATGGGACAGTTCCGGAGGCCAATCAGAACGCAGTAATGCAACACCTCGTTCACACTGGCGCCGCAGCGCTCCAGCGGGGGCGCAGCAAATGTTATTCCTCTCGCCGAGGTGGAGTACCAGGAGCGCTCTAGCCTTGCAGTCAGAACGCTCTACGTGCCTTGTCAGCATGGACGGGGAGTGAGCTAGTGCGCACGGGGCTCCTTTATTGCGCACTAACTCGCAAGTGTAGCCAAGCCCTACATTGCTCAGGGATGTGGATTTTTTTGAACAACGTAGTTACACTGATATAGGTCTGGTCTACACTACAGACCTAAGTCACAAATTTAGTAAGTTGAGACAGATAGATTAAAAGACAAGACAAGTGAACAATGGAGAAGCATTAAAGACATAACAAAAATCTTGATTATCAATTCAGTCTGCAAGGAAAACAATCAGCTTGAGATAAAATGCTTGAGATAAAAATTGGCTGGAGGAAAACATGAACAGCTGATACAAGGTGACTTTCCTCCCTTGTTAGCAGCTTATTCTAAAAATTCCCACTTAGGTGAGCATTTGAGTGGTATATATGGGACTCAGCACAATCCTAAATCAAGTCATGTCACTGTCTTTTTGGGAAAGGGTGTTGGACAGACTACTACATCGGAGCAATCATCCCTCTATTTTAATTGTTAAAAAACAAAAAAACAAAAACTTAACACAGTTGCTGGATCCTTCAAGCCCACTTAATGACAAGATACAACAAACTCTTCAGCTACCTACAGCAAAGTTCAGTAAATCACAGTAATTTTAGATCCCACTGTTTGTGTTGGGGAAACAGGAAATGATTCTCCCAGCAAAAGTACTTTATAAAAGAGAGCATGCTAGTGACTATGCTGAAAATGTAACTAGCTCAAAAGAAGCAAAATTGGCCATTTGATAATATTGCAACTAAAGTGCCAGAAAACTACAAATTTGCTAAATATGACAACAAAAAGGAGCCATAACTACAAAACTACTGAATTAAAATAACATTTTGTGTAAAAACCTATGTTTTATTATAAAAAACTAAAACTGTACAGAAAAAATGCATTTCCCATGATTTCTCTTTCTGATTGCAGCTTACTTGGCATGCCTGAACTCACGGGAGATGTTCAACACTAATTACTACATCAGTGGTTCTCAACCAGGGGTATATGTACCTTGGGGGGTAATCACAGGTGTTCCGGAGTGTACTCAGAGGTGTTCCGGGGGTACACGAACTCATCTAGGTATTTGCCTACTTTTACAACAGGCTACATAAAAAGCACTAGTGAATTCATTACAAACTAAAATTCCATACTTGTTTATACCACTCTATATAGTATACACTGAAATGTAAGCAAAATATTTATAGTCCAATTGATTTATTTATAATTGTATGGTAAAAATGAGAAAGTAAGCAATTTTTCAGTAGTTGTGTGCTGTGACACTTTTGTATTTTTATGTCTAATTTTGTAAGCAAATAGTTTTTAAGTGAGACAAATTAGACTCCTGAAGCAGGTACAGTAGTCTGGAAAGGTAGGGAGCCACTATACTAGATCAAACCATTAAAAGGCTGTACAGAAAATAACAATATTCTAGGTGCCAATCCTCCTGGTTATATGTCACAAAAGGAGAATAAGTACATGTAGAAATTTTAAAACCTAACAATGATCTTGGGGAGAAATAACTTGCAAGAAAGGAGCGTTTTCCTCTGTATTGTGACAAGCAGCTTTTGTACAAGGGAAGCAAAACAACCACCCAGAGTTTATGTCCTCTTGCCTGTTCCCTGTAGCACATGTGGGTAAGTCAGTCAGGAAACAGATTACTTATTATGGTGCCAAACAAAGCCAACTCTTCTTAGAAACATGCCTTAATGAGCATGGAAAGAGGAGCCTGGTGCCAGAGAGACTAAGTAATCGATAGAGTACTCTGTAACAATATTTGCTTTACCCTTAAATGCTATCTTTAATTTGCCACATACAGCTGTTGGCAAGTTGCAGCATCGTAAGCTATTTACTTCCATTCACTTCAAATAAGGAGACCAGACTAGATCATAATAGTTCCTTCTGGCCTTAAAAATCTAGGAGCCACCTTAGGTTACTATGTTTAGAAGTACCGAAGCAACATTTGCAAGTGTGATCTCCAATTTTGCGTGCCCAACTTAAATAATCAAGCTTCAGATTTCTAAGGAGGTGCTGAGTACCTTCAGCTACCCCTGACTTCAGTTGGAGTTATGGTTATTCAGTGCCCATGAAAATCAAGCCCTGAGTTTCTGAAGCTCAGTACTCCACAGCTGAGGAATCTCCAAAATCAGAGGCCACTTTTGAACATTAAGGCCACTTGGCCCTTATGTTCTTAAGCATATGAAGCATAGCTAACTCCTATGGAGTGGTTACCCATCTATAAGGGCAAAAACTCGTAGGTAGGGGAATTTTTCAGCAAGAAAGGAACAGCTGTCAAGAAAATACTTTAGTTTTCCAATTTACAATAGGGATTTGGTAAAAATACATTAAGGTAGAACACTGATATTTAATTATGTTAGGGAGGACTACCTTAAGCACTAATGGAATCCTAGTAAACACTTTTTCTTCCCCTACATAAAAGTAGCAGTTTTAACCCTGTGTGTAGCCTTTTTATTCCACCATTTCTGTCTCCTGCTTTATCTCTTGGTCAAAATGAAGTCTGGCAAGTAGCCCACGTAACACCGTTTAACTTATTACACTATAAGCAGGAGGATAAAACAAAGTAAAATCCAGCTTAGTAAAGGGGATGGCAGTTTTTTTGAAACATTCACATTAGTTCTATTGTGATTATTTTTCAATGATTTAAAACATTACTGCTAAGCACACTTTAGAATTTATAACATGGTGAATATGTTGGCACATGTCGTCTTGGAACAATCCTGGATATTCCTGGCTCTGCCTAGGAATCCTGAGTTAGCAAGTCTCCAGCACAGCATTTTTCAAAATTGCTGTCAATAATGAACCAGCTGCTAAGACCACTTCCAGGTTTCCCCTCTCCATCCCCTTCAGCAGATCTGATATTAATTATTTAGCCATCTCTTACTGAAAGTCACTGTTGCACTCAAGATAAGAAGGGCTCAAGCACAAGGATCACTGGGCCCTGTTAATCTTTCGTCCTCTTTATTTATTTGCCTAGGTGCTGAACAAGCCTAGCAGTAAGCAATTTCTGTACATGCATACTGCACAGACACAGTACTACTGACTTGTCAACATTGTAGTGTCAAGCAGTTGCTTCTCTAGCCAGAAATGATATTTTACACAGGAAAATCACCTGACTGGTGTCCAGAGGTTATCTGAAATCTTTAATTTCCATACACCTGGAGTTCGTAAATTAATTTCATTTAACCTAGCCTGAAAAAAGATAGAGTTGTAGGAATTTTATCTAACGTTTTGAATGCCATCAATAAGAAGGGAAATAAGGACATGTAAATTACCGTAACAAAATATTCCATCTTTCAGGCTCTACATCATCCTGTCCTGCTGCAGCTGCTTAGTCCCACATAGATTTGATGGTTTGTCATGCACTATACTCTTCCACCTATCATAAAAAACCCCTGGAGCATGCAGTCAGCCTTAAAAGGATCACTTTTAAGTCCTTTTAATAATGAATACCACACATTTTTCAAAGTTCCTTTATTCTTCTTCTTTGGAATATAAAATAGGAAGAAACTTAGGAAAAAACAGAAAAATACATACATATACGTATACATATACGTATATAAACACACTCTGGATGAGTGGGGGAGAAAGGATTTCTCTCAAGGCTTTGGCAAGGTTCTGCAGTAACTGTAAAGTCAAAATGTGGGGCGAGATACTGTGCTTCTCTCCTAAGCGTAGGTCTTCACTGCAATTGGGAGGAGTGGCTTCAGCACATTTAGACATATCCAAGATCTAGCTAGACCAAAGCTTGCTCGACTAACAGTGGCAGTGAAGTTGCAGCAATAGTGGCAAGTATGTAGAGTCGGAGGCTGTCTTCTTCATTTTGACCAGAGGAATTCTCCTCCAGCTGGGACGGGCTTTTAGAGCCCCTTTATTCTACTTTAGCCCTTTTACAGGTTGTAAACAGGCCTGGGTAGCAGGGTAGGGGTGAGAATCCCACCCATTGTGAGTGATGCAGTGGCAAAGCAAGTCAGGAGACAGTTAGCTGTGTTGTGTCTGGACAATGAGAACTCAAAAGAAGAAAAAATGTTTTGGGTTAATGTGCTTGCTGGCAGTTATTCAGCACATATTGGTAAATTTACAGGAATCCGATACAGTGCATTTTTATAATATGACTTTCAAAGGTAGTTTCAATGCAAACTATTCTCATATGCAGGTAAACAATAAAAACTAGTATTTTAGGAGAAAAATATTTGTTGGTCCAGTGTTGCCAAATCTCACAATTTTATCACGAGCCTTGCCATATTCTCTGTTTTTCTTAAAGCCTCAGCTCTTGTGACTACATAAGCAACTCAGGGGGTTTGTTTTGTTTTGTTTTTTGGCTTTTTTTAAAGTAAATGTTCAGACCTCATGGTGGTAGAGAAAAACTTGAAAATGTGACCAAAGTGCACATTAATGGCTCAGAAACCAGAAGGCATATAAAAAGATTTTTATCTATTTTATCAGAGGGGTAGCCGTGTTAGTCTGGATCTGTAAAAGCAGCAAAGAGTCCTGTGGCACCTTATAGACTAACAGAGGTATTGGAGCATGAGCTTTCGTGGGTGAATACCCACTTCGTCAGATGCATGGTCCGACGAAGTGGGTATTCACCCACGAAAGTTCATGCTCCAATACGTCTGTTAGTCTATAAGGTGCCACAGGACTCTCTGCTGCTTTCTCCATTTTATGTTATTTACACATCTTATGATTTATTGGGACCTGACTCATGATTTTTGAATATTTGGGGTTGGCAATATTGCTGATTACACTGTGATAATTCTTGATCTATAAAGCTCCTAGGTGCTAAGGTAATACAAAGAATGATAATAAAGATCCTGATCCTGTCCCTAACACAGTCAACTGGAGTTTTGCTCTTGATGTCACTGGCAGCAGCCCCACAATGTATTCATTTGAAAAGAATAGAAGTAAGAAAAAGGTATAGGATAAATATTAAGAGTATCTAACTATTACTCTAACATTTACCATATATTATGTATATGTTCTGCAATGCATCCCATCAGTTTGGACCTTAATAGCCCTTTTCAAAAATAACAGTGATACTCTACAGACTCTCCACATAACACAAACTTACACACTGCAAGCCCATTTTTAACTTTTGAGTTTTTCAAAAAAGTATTAATCTGAAATAATATTATAACCCACGCTAACACAGTGTGGCTCTCTGTCCCTTCTAGTGGCTATGCCACATATACAGGTTTGTGTGAATGCTACTAATTCCAAGCTAATGGAACTGGTCCTTTGGCTCAAATAGTAAAGAGCCATGCTTTTACATACTGAGGTCCATGGTTCAGTCCCCAGGGGCAACATTACACTCTCTCACACACAAGGGATTTACTTACAAAGATGCTTAGTTCTGCATAATATAGACAACATATAAAGCCGCATAGGGAGACATTTTCACTTACGTGGTTTATATAGAGACTCTTGCGTTTTTCTCTCACTGCAAAAACATAAAATGTAATAGAAATATTATATGACTGTATTTTGTCTCAGTTAAGCTTCTGTTACACCATTTTACGATCAAAAGTAGGAAGGTATCTATGTGTAACATCATCGCACTAATCAAGTTCACTCATTATCTGAGCACAGAAGGAACATCTCACATACCTGGACACTTGAAGGCATTTAAATTCTGCATTGTGCTGGATGATTAAAATTCACATCTGTTTATATTTCACTAAGACTGCATGCATTGGAACTTTGCCTCCAAAAATCACTTAGTGCAACTCTGCAGCCATTACTCATGCTGAGTAGTTGCTCTGGAGTCAATGGGACTACTCAATGAATAAATCCTACTCAGCATGAGTAATAGCTGCACGATCAGGCCCACAGTTATCAGACAAAAAGCTTACAAGCAAAGGAGCAAGCTAAAATAAACTTTAATGGTGAGATAAATGCTTGTTACAACTGATTTTATATACTGGTTTAATTTTTGTCAATATATTTCCTATTAACTCATCCCTTGGCCAGCCTGTGGAGCTCTGTTCAACAGCTATGATAATGCTGCATGTAGGATACCAGTAACATAACCAAATAGTGGAATTAAACTAATAATGGTTTAATACCATAGGTGATTAAAGGCACTATGGTGTGCTTGATCCTGTTCTCTATTTTCTCTCTTACACCACGCCCACCACTGTGGTATCTGAGCATCTTCCAGAAGCACCTTAAGCGACAACTAGCATCAGTCGTGTGAGAGTCTCTTTTTCTCACTTCCTCTCCATGGGAGGAATACTATGCGAGGATTTTTTTTAAAGGCTTTTTACAAATTTTGATTCTATGTCTGCATGTATTCACACTCACAATTTCAGTGTATTCATGCGTGCAACCTTGTTAACATGAGATTGCTTGCTTATAAAAATTCACAAACATTTGTTTCTCATCCAAAAGATGGCTAGTGGGAGGGACACAAAGGGGGCACCAGCTAAAGGAGGGCACGTGACCTCTCCATGTGACCCCCCCACGTGACCCGTCCCTGCCCCCCACATGACCCCCTCACATGACTCCTCTCTGCCATGCCCCCCACGTGACTTCCCCTCATGACTTGTCCCCTTTACCTGGCTGGGGGGGAGGGGAGGGGCAGCTCTGCTCCAGTCCCCCTGGCATGTGTGGAGCCACTAATGAACTTTCTCAGGCAGCCTCCGGCCTCTCTGCCTGCCTGGGCTGTCCCAAGCAAGCAGCGTGGCCTGAGACTGCCTGGGAGAGTACAGCCGCTGCATGCAGCGCCAGACAACATGGCTGGAAGAGGAAGCTGGAAGAAGAGAAGCTCTGACCTCGCCTCTTCCCTTCCGGCTCTGGCCCTGCCCCTTCATCTCCCCGGCTGCTGGCCTTACCCCCTGCCCCCAGCATTTTGGGGAGGGTAATGTGACCCTTTGCCCCCCCGGGTTGCCGATAAAGGAACACACTTAATTTGCTACGTGTATTTGATTGTGCAGTTTTCAAAACACAGTGTGGGGGGGGGATTCTGATTGGCTAGTAAGCAGTTAAGCTGCTTGCTTGTCCTTCTGCTGCAATGCTGTTCTTTCTATTCTGAAGCTCCAAGCGGGTGTTATTCCATCAATTAAGTAAATAATAAATCTAAGAAAATATCTACCATCATTTGGTTACTTAACATCTGGTCAAAGTATTTCTCTATTGTGTAATACAATGTAAGTGAGGTAAATAATTTTCACAAGCCGCAGGCAGACACTTTACCAAGCACAGATGTAATTTCATAATGGCAAAATTTATTTTGTACTTTATCAAAACTTTATTTGCACACAAATATCTAGTACCAGAACTGTGTTCGCTACATTCATACTGCATGTTGTGGCATACAACAAAATTAGTGACAAGACACGCCTCTGAGCCCCAGGTCAATATTTCAGTTTATCGGCTTTTCCTGATCCCCTACTCTTCTCTTTCCATATTCTTCCTCCCACCCTCCACATCATTTGGTGCCCTCACCATTGTATGATTCTCTAGTTGCTGAAGTATTGCACTTACTGCTCATTCTCCCATGCCATTTACCCTCTTCCAATGCTGGACAGACTGACACGGACCCAACCCTCACTCTGCAGATTCTCTCTCCTTGTAAGACCCAGATTGATCTTTTTCCTCATCTTTTCCCAAAGGAAAGTAAACTTCACTGAACTTCATTCTCCAGTGGGGGACCACAGTCAGCCAGGATTCTCTAATTCTGGGCTGCCCAGCACTGATGCAAAGTGTATGGTCCCTCAAGAAACCTATGACGGGGAGCATCAGGCACAGCAAAACTCCACTCTGTCACACTTCCTTCCTATCCTACCCACAACAAACCCCCTTCACATTAGGAATAAGGACATCTGGTACAGGAGATGTCAACGCCACTTCTGCCAGCTTTTCACCACCAGAGTGTCCTTGTGCAGAGGGAATTCTTCACCGGCTGCCCAAGGGCATTGGTGTGGTGTAAGCAGTGTAAAGTGCTCTTGTGCAAACCGTAGAACTTGACCCCATTCTAATTAACTAGCATTTGGTACCACAGACAGCTACAATTGAAGTATTTGGCTTCAAGAACGGTGGTTTAAGATGAAATGAAGCTGAACAGACTTAGAATCACAATTTTGAAGTTCAGACTCTAAGTCCCTATTTATTTTTCTATTACATTTCTTTCCCTTTTTTACAAAACTTGCGTCCTGGGTAGATTTCGTCAGGCATACTAACAGATGGGAGGGCTGCCAAAATTTCTTAATTTTCTTTTAATTTTAAGGCAAAATAACCTGTTCTCATTTTTGCAAGCACACTCAAATTGTTAAAACTGCATTTTTACTACAGTAGAATGAATAAATTATCCAGGGTTAAAACGGCGGAGAAAAAATGATTTTTTTTTGTTATTGTGCTCTCTTAGTATTCCTTTGTGCAATGTGCATAGGCAGTGTTAATGGTAGACTTCAAAAGGATGCAAGGCAATATCCCTGGGTTAATAATTACACATCAATCAAAGCCTCTCATGTTTTGAGAGTTCCTAAATAATTTAGTACAGGAATAAAGCTACGTTTCCTCTTGTTAGAGGAACAAGGGAATTGACTGGTCCTGATCTGAGGGCTGGTCTACATAAAAACAGCACAGTCTGTTTCATTCCTGCTCATCCCATAAACTGGGGTTTCCTTTGAAGCCAATTACTGTACCAGCATTGTTGAATTTAGCAAGTAAGGACCTAATGGAAGTGAAGGAAGGAGGCAGCTCTATCTAACTAATGAAAAGGGGGATTTCCAACACACTGAAGTAGCAATCAATCAAGTTTCCCCTAACTAATACAGGAGGGGAAATTACTTTATTGCAGTGGCTGACTTTAAAAACCCCGAATTAACCACAACCTCCACTTTAAACTCAGTGTGTGCAGCATGTACACACACCCTTAGTTTCCAGTCCAACACACAGGCCATCCAGGAAGCTTACAAGTGGAAATTTGGACAGAGGGAGGAGTATAAAATATTGCTCGAGCTTGCAGGGGTGTAATCAGGAAAGCCAAAACACAACTGGAGTTGCAGCTAGCAAGGGATGTGAAGAATAACAAGAAGGGTTTCTACAGGTATGTTAGCAACAAGAAAAAGTCAGGGAAAGTGTGGGACCCTTCATGAATGGGGGAGGCAACCTAGTGACAGATGATGTGGAAAAAGCTGAAGTACTCAATGCTTTTTTTGCCTCAGTCTTCACAGACAAGGTCAGCTCCCACACTGCTGTCCTGGACAACACAGTATGGGGAGGAGATGAGCAGCCCTAAATAGTGAAAGAACAGGTTAAGGACTATTTAGAAGAGCTGGACATGCACAAGTCCATGGGTCCAGATCTAATGCATCCGAGGGTGCTGAGGGAATTGGCTGATGTGATTGCAGAGCCATTGGCCATTATCTTTGAAAACTTGTTGCGATCCGGGGAGGTCCCGGATGATTGGAAAAAGGCAAATATAGTGCCCAGCTTTAAAAAAGGAAGGAGGAGAACCGGGGAACTACACACCGGTCAGCCTCACCTCAGCCCCTGGAAAAATCATGGAGCAGGTCCTCAAGGAAACCATTTTGAAGCACTTGGAGAAGAGGAAGGTGATCAGGAACAATCAACATGGATTCACCATGGGCAAGTCATGCCTGACCAAACTGATTGCCTTCTATGATGAGATAACTGGCTCTGTGGATATGGGGAAAGCAGTGGGCGTGATATATCTTGACTTTAGCAAAGCTTTTGATATGGTCTCCCACAGTATTCTTGCCAGCAAGCTAAAAAAATATGGATTGGATGAATGGACTATAAGGTGGATAGAAAGCTGGCTAAATTGTTGGGCTCAACAGATAGTGATCAATGGCTCGATGTCTAGTTGGCAGCCGGTATCAAGTGGAGTGCCCCAGGGGTCGGTCCTGGGGCCGGTTTTGTTCAACATTTTTATTAATTATCTGGATGATGGGATAGATTGCACCCTCAGCAAGTTTGCGGATGACACTAAGATGGGGGGAGAGGTAGGGATAGGGTCCAGAGTGACCTAGACAAATTAGAGGAATGAGCCAAAAGAAATCTGATGAGGTTCAACAAGGACAAGTGCAGAGTCCTGCACTTAGGACGGAAGAATCCCATGCACTGCTACAGGCTGGGGACCAACTGGCTAAGCATCAGTTCTGCAGAAAAGGATCAGGGGATTACAGTGGATGAGAAGCTGGATATGAGTCAGCCTTCTTGGCTACAAGGGCACACTGCTAATGGCATATTGGGCTGCATTAGTAGGAGCATTGCCAGGAGATCGAGGGAAGTGATTTTCCCCCTCTATTCGGCACTGGTGAGGCCACATCTGGAGTATTGTGTCCAGTTTTGGGCCCCCCACTAGAGAAAGGATGTGGACAAACTGGAGAGAGTACAGCGGAGGGCAACAAAAATGATTACGGGGTCTGGGGCACATGACTGATGAGGAGAGGCTGAGGGAACTGGGCTTGTTTAGTCTGCAGAAGAGAAGAGTGAGGGGGGATTTGATAGCAGCCTTCAACTACCTGAAGGGGGGTTCCAAAGAGGTTGGAGCTCAGCTGTTCTCAGTGGTGGCAGATGACAGAACAAGGAGCAATGGTCTCAAGTTGCAGTGGGGGAGGTCTAGGGTGGATATTAGGAAAAACTATTTCACTTGGAGGGTGGTGAAGCATGGGAATGGGTTACCTAGGGAGGTGATGGAATCTCCATCCTTAGAGGTTTTTAAGGCCTGATTTGACAAAACCCTGGCTGGGATGATTTAGTTGGGGATTGGTCCTGCTTTGAGCAGGGAGTTTGAGTAGATGACCTCCTGAGGTCTCTTCCAACCCTAATATTCTATGAAGCTTTTTTTTTTTTAAATGAGTTCTAAAATAAGTTTAAAGATATCAAAGGTGGTACTCCTAACATGCTAGGAGGATTGTCACCAGGCTTAGCACCTTGAACAGTCCCTGTGAAGAGGAGGAAAAAAATTGAAGACTTTTTGCATAAGCAGTACTTTGAGCCTACTATTTGGCACCCTGATTAACATTTATTGGGCCTTAAATAGACTCAGTTCTTAGATGCATTGTACACTACCATGACTTGAACATTGATATAGGGTCCTACGGAATCTGAAATCTTACGCTAGCTCTGCTTACCCCCTACATAAACTATGATATTGTAGTTTGACATCATGCAACATTACTGAAATTTTTTCCCTATCCCTACATAGCTGATCTATTTATACAATGGGCCTGAAATACAACCAGGCATAGTGCTTACTGCTGTTCTTTAGCCCACTGAAATGTGATTGTTCTGGGCACTATACCCAGTAGTATTTGCAGGACAGTGTTTCATTTGGCAGGCGAGTAAGATGTCATTTGTTTTTTCATCATCAAGTCAAAAGGTTGACGAGCAGGTTTTATACCTGAGCTGGTAAATTTCTGAGGCAGTTCAGCAAGGCTGACATACTGTTTTGTGAGAATAATAAATTCCTTCCTTTTCTCTTAACTGGAAGAAGCTGCGTAACTCAATTAACTGGGCTGAAAGCAATCAGAGTTTGTAAATTAAGTGTCATTTTTTAAAGTTTCTCATAATCTACACATTATAAAAAAATCAGTCACTAAGAAAAGAATTATAATAATTAGAGCCGATCAAATGTTTTCAAATGACTGAAAAATTTTCACCATTTCAACCAGCTCTAAGAACAATATTTAGCATTCAAATATTACTGTGCACTTTCAAAATGCTGTACAGACACTAACTAATTAATCCTCATGATACCACTGTGATGTAAGGAAGTGTCACTATGCCCATTTTACAGACTGCCAAGCCCAGGGAAGGATGAGGGGTGGTGTGTGTGGTTAAGTGACATACCCAAACCTCACAGCAACTCAACGGTAGAGCAACAAGTTCCTGGCTCTTTCCCTCTCCCCATTCTACCACGCTGCCTTTTAATTAAGGCCCCAATCTTGCAGATGCAGTCAGTAGGCCTCCAAGGGCAGAAGAGTACCCACACATAACCCACTGCAGAATCAGGGCCTAAAATGCATCTTCTCTGTAGACGACATTTTCAAAAACTACCAGAAAACAAACAAAAACTAAAAAAAGATGTCACTAGAATTTCTGAAATACAAATGTGCACTTAGCTGAATAAAAACTCAGTAAAGTATCATTTACTCAGTAAGTCTAAAATAGAGTTCAGATGCCCCCAAAAAGGAGCACCGAGAATGCACACTATAGTAACAACAAACAACAGAAATGTTGCTTGGAAAGTTTGGGTAGAAAATAACATGCTTTGTATTCATTATTCATGTCTACTTCTGACAAAACACTAACATCACTCAAGCTGGACATTGTAGATTTAATTAGCCAAAAGTAAGTGGCTTCCACTCCACTAATTACATCAAGAGGCTCACTTAAAAAAAAAAAACAAAAAACCAGGCTTAATTTCTATCAGGTTGTTTTTGTCTCCAAGTAAAAAAAAATTAAAAGCACCCAGACAAATAAAAGATACTGTCAAACCGTGCTGATCAATAAAAATGAAGGGATATTTTTGATTTGTTTTTAAAACCCATCAAAGAGCTCATGTGAACTGGGATTTACAGTTTTCAACCTGTATGGGGGAAGACATCAGGCTACACCCTAAGCTGGTCTAAATTGCCATTGGTCCAATGAAGCGACGTGGATGTACATTGGCTGGGAACCTGGCTCATTGTGTTTAGTTCTGAAAGACAACTGTACTGAAAGGTTTACACTCAGAGAAACTAGTTCTTTTACATGTTATTAGTATTTGTAGCTCCATTATATGTTTTGAACTTGTAATAGTCAACATGCTACAGGGCCCAATTCTGTAACCATTTATTCATGGGTCTGACCTAAAGCTACCTGAAGTCAATGGAGAGACTGTCACTGACTTCAATGGGCTTTGCCTCAGGCCCCATGTGAATCTCTCTGCACATTCATGGGTCCAAATGATTTCAATATGATGACTCGTGTGAAATAAGAGTGTGTGGGACTGGTCCAACAGACCCCAATCATGAACCCACTCATGTGCACGACTTGATGCATGAGAGTAGTCCAGTGGGGTCTACTCAACAGGACTATTCACAGGTGTCAACTTCTGTATGTGCACAGGTGTTTGCAGGATGGGCCCATACCCTTTAACAACCTTCTGACACTTAAATTAATTCAATAGGTTAGGATTCAAATAAATTACAGAGCATGGCGATAACTATGGGCCTGATCCTGTAGTCCTTCCACAGGTAAGAATCACTTTGAAGTCAACTTAGATTTTATTGTTTTGCATAAAAGAAACAGGATCATACCTTATTGTGCATTAATTACTAACAATAATCCACCAGGCCAGATCCTCAGTGTGTGTGTATCAGCATAGCTCCAATTAACACCAGCTAAGGATCTGGCCGATTATGTTTAGCCAAACCAATCTGCCAGTGTTGTGTCTTGTTCTCCTGAAGCTTGGCAAAAAATCCAAACAAAACCAAAAAAAACCCCACTTAATATAGGTTACCGCGAAGTTTAGAAATAATTTGAAAAGAGAAAACTGTAGTAAATCCAGTAACCTACCATCTGTTTGAGATTTACTGAGGAATATTGTGCTGGCCCTTGGGTGATCCGATGGGTTGAACTCCATGTTCAAATCTTGAAAGGAAGAAACAAAGTTACAATACGTTAAAAAGTTTATAATTGCCCAATGCAACAAGCAGACTTGAGCCCTTATTCCCACAAATGGTCCCCACTGGAGTGAGGACTACTTGCATCAGAAAGAGTTGGTTTCTAATTAAGTCAGTACCAACCTGCTTCCTCCTTTCACAATGTATGTGAACTTCCAGAAAGTACTATTTTCTTTGGCAAGATTAACACCCTCCCAAACTCACCTGTCCCCAAATCTCCCTCTGCCACCAATTCTTCATAAATCTTACTTCTGGCTAACTACCTGAGCATGGTGTAAAAATGGGCACTTCATCTCTAATCTTTCTGCTTTCTCTCTGAGCATGACGCCCGCAATCCTGTGTCCTCTCTTCGGCCCTTCTGTTGATCTCTAGAAAGCATTTATTCTTCTTACCCCAATATAAACATTTGCCTCAGAGCCCATAAAGAGGGTTGCTACCTTTCTGTGAGGCAATATTATCTTGCCCACAAAAAATGTTTTCCCTATCTTTGCCCTCCTAACATATCCCCTGGCCAGCGAAGCAAATCTGAAATCAAGCCCCATTCCTTGTCAGCTCTGCCTGATATGCAACAAGTGTCACACATCAATCTATACAGGGTTCTCACTCTCAATTAGAAAGGGGTTCATTATTGCCAAGTAATTATTTCAGCACACTTTACAAAGGAATCCATGCCAAACTGGTCATCACACCATTTTAGGAAAGTCAGATTACTGCTCCTAGAAACCATAGTTTGTTGTGGGGCTGACAAAAGATTCTGAGATGGCCATCTTATTTCTCTGATAACTCTGAACAATAGTGCATGACTACAAATAACATGTTTCAGGTGGCTTTCCATACCTTACTTAAAAACAGCACTGGAGAAGTAAAAAACATCAGATGACCTGCAATGAGATGGGTGGTGCTGCTAAGATAATTACCCACTAACCTGAACCCAAGATGAATTTCATTTTGTAATCAATACTTTAAAATTGTGTAATATGTCATCTTCCATACAATCATAAATAAAACCCAATATGGTTTTATCCTACTGTATAGGTTTCCATGCAACTTCTGTTTACAACACAGCAATGTAAAATCAGTCAAAGCAATCTCCTTAACACGTAGCTGAACTCTGACATTTCAACATAGCACTTGAGCAGCCAGATGTTTCCTTTTATTCAAGTCTAAGGCCATAAGATCAACCCCTTGTCTTTTCAGCAAATACGGACATTTTGGCACAGGTTCAAGCACTGTTTTCAGGAAATTTAAGAAAGAAAAACCGATGACCAGATCTCTAAGCTGAGTTTCCACCTAAATAACGTAACTGCACTATAAAGGGACATAGTGTGGAAGGAACAAAACATACAATGAAAATTAAAAAGTGACAGGAATTTGAAATGATATTTAACTCTTCAGCTACAATGTTCTCCTGTGACAATGTATTGAAAAGGATGAGCTAAAAGAAGAAAAAATGCTTTAGGCCAGTGGTTCTCAGCCTGTGGTCTGCAGACTATGTCTAAGATTTCCAAAGGGGTCGGCACCTCCATTCGAAATTTTTTAGGTGTCTGCAAGTGAGAAAAGTTTGAAACACACTGCTTTAGGCTATAAAGTGTTTACATACTATTGGCACATCACTATTCGATGAAGATTTACATCTTGTGAATAAGTTTTCAGGCTCTGGTTTTTTTATCTTAAGGATAAATGTATTTTGCTGAGGAAGAACTGTGTGGTAACTTGTAACTGCTGGCAATACATTGTTCATAGCCGAGAGAGAGAGAGAGAGAGAGAGAGAGAGCGCGCGCGCGCACTGGCACGCTTTTAGGCAAATTGGCTTGCTGGGGAAATCACAGTGTAAGGCAGGAGGCTGTGCAGCCTTAAAACCCCAGTCAGGGGGAGTGAGAGAATAGTCCCTATCCAGAGACAGGATAGCTGGGTAGAAACCTGAGGAAGCTCCTGGAGTGTACCACAAAGGGGAAAATACAGGTGCAGTTACCCATAAACTCTGACGTTATCCATTTCCCAATAGGATAAACTGAGGTACAGAGAAATTTTAAGTGACCTGAACAATCTTCAGTAATTGGTGGGAAGGAGAAAAGAGAGCAAGCAATGAAGTCAACTATAAAAATCTGTACCAAAATGATATGATATCTTTGCTTATAATGTTCTGCTCTGTACCATAGCATATTTTATAAAGGGGAAAAAAAAAAACGAAGAGGCTCTAATTGTCATCAATTCATTGTATTACAAAAATTGCTGTAAAAAATGTCACTATAAAAACTTGGAGATGCTGAAAGTTAAAAGATCAGTCTCAACACCTTCATTATGAATTTCTCTTCTCCTCCCCTCACCCAATAGAAACACCAGTCTATACTGGATAGCTCTTCCTTCTCCTTTCAAGCTTGCATTTCAAACTCCCTGTGCAGCCTCTCATTTCTTTTAATAATGACAGGACATGGAGAGGTAAACTGTTTTTAGACTGATGTAATTTATAAGGCAACACTGTGTTTTAAATTTTATTATGAAAGGTAATTAAATGGTTTAGATACTAGATATTCAAGTGCTGGAGCTTTTCAAAGACTGTGCCTATGGTAATTTAATACGAATTACTCTAAGTCCATAACTGACTGAGAAAAGATAATTCAATCTGGAGCAGTGATAAGAAAAAAATTTATTTTTCACCAATGCCATGGTTGGAATAGTGAGCACTCTTAGGAACACAAGAACAAATTAATTGACATGCTGGATCAGACCCAAGGTTTATCTAGTTCAGTACCATGTCTCTGACCGTGGCCAGTACCTTTGGACATGTGTTGTGTTGTACTTTAGACAGGAAAGAAACTGGGCAGCATCTCAGCCCAACCAGCTGAGATTCCATCTGCTCCCAGCATAGAACATTTTAGTGGAATATAAACATGTATGTCAGATGTAGACAATTAAGGTTCCTAAATTTTATTGTTCTGGTGATGTCTTCTGTGCAAACTTTGGGACTGATTCTTCCCCACTGAGGTCAGTAGCAGTTTTGCTATCAATTTCATTTGGATCAAGTCCGAGCCTTTTGACTCATGCTGCACACTGGGATGTTTCCCTAGCTTTTCAATATTTTTTGGCCTCTTACCATAATTTAAATGTTGTTTTTTTCCACCTCTTTAGATGCCCATGCATTTTCATTCCATTACAGAAGACAACATTTGGTACCATTTCAGAGGATTATAAGGTTTATATAGCTACATAAACTAAGGGTCTGATTCTACCAACGCAAGCATAACTTTATTCACATGCACAAACACTAGTGAGCTTACTGGGTCTCCATGACACAGAAGCCCCCTATTCTTTGCAATCAACTCATCTCAGGCCCGACAAACTCATTACACAACACATCTTACAGGGTATTTATTGATAAAGACTGACATGTAAGGTATCTACAGACAGTTTGTGACTTAATCAAGACTTAATCATTGCAAGATGTATGTATGGTGTACCTTTATCTACAGATTATGCAATAATTATATTGATTGCTTAACAATTCCCAGTTATCACTTCGAGGGTTGCCGGGTTCTTGTCCAAAGATCAGGCCCAGTATTATTCAAATTATTATGTAGTTGGGAACCCCGATCTGCACAGTTGAAACACTCACACTATAGGAACTCTTCTATATTTATAAATAGTTTATTAATACATTTAGCTCAGTCACAAGCACTCAAACTCAGTAAGGTACATAGAGATACTACAGAATGCACATCTGCACAGCCATATACTCACACCATCCCCTTGCAGAACAACCTGAAATGTTAGCTATCATCTTCTTCATCACCGTCACCTTCCCCCCTCATCACCAGTGGCCAAAAACTTGGGGGTTACCGTTGGGCTGTTTATCCGTGCCGAAGTCCGTAGGCCTCAAGCCTTATGCTAACTGCTGAAGCCAGTGTCTTACAGGATACAGGCCTGTAGGTTCCTTGCATTACTGCTGAGTATAATAAAGGCATAATATAATAAAGGCAAGCTAGCCCTAGGGACTACAACGGGTAATACTGAAAGAATAATCTAACTATTCTGAAAATATGCTTTATGGTCTTGCAGTAAAAGTTAGTCACCAGTGGAAAATATGTCTCAGGGATGGCCCATTCAAGCAGGAAGTAACTCTCATACCTCCCTAGTTAGCCGATGATATTATGCAAAGCTTAACTGTCAAACCTTGCTCCATTCCAAAACCAATGGAAAACCATCAGACAACTGCAAACAATCAAAACCACTTGGAGGTTAAAAAAGAATATTACATCAGACAGGGAATTGCTCTGTCTATTAATAGAGACAAACGCCTGTTTCAGTATAACACCGAGTGGGGAAAGGCACTCTGAATCCATTCACTGAGGCAACATCTCGGAGCAGGGGTGTTTTCATGAAAGTATGGATTCTGGTTCCTGTAAAGCCAGCCAACTCTGCAAGAGACTCAACTCTGAGAGGAAAAAATACTTTATTAGATAGGAAAGGCAACTATTAGTAAGTGTAGACCCTAGTTTGAGTTTTGTTATTTTGTATTGTAACCACTTGTTTCCATCACATTCTCTTGTTTCTAGTTGAATCTCTATCCTTTCTTAAATAAACCTTCTTCTGTTTTATTATAAGTACTCACAAGTGTGGTATGTTATACAGGAGCAGGGGTTTAAAGTGAAACTGGTAAAGTGCTCCATTGGGGGCAAAGGATCTGGGATTTCTCAGTCAGGAGAATGCTTCAAGAGAGTTGGGGACTGAGGCACAACTCTTGTTAACCTGCAAGACAAAGACAGGGCTGGCATAGCCCGGAGGAGAGTGCCTGAGTGGCTGGCATTAGGGAACTGACCCAGTTACCACAATCAAGACTCCCTCACACTGGAGGCAGGCGGTAACAAGATGACTCACAGCCCTGCATAGCCTGAGAATGGTCAGAGACTCATCTCATAAGTAAATTACACGTGTGCCTACATGTTTGCAGGATTGGGGCCCAAAGTCTTTTTTACCCCCAAACAATTTCTTCTTCAAGGGTAAAAATCAGCCTCAAGCACCTCCACAACATGAGATCCCACAACGGTCAATAATCCACCTCCCACGGTGGTATCTGAACAACAGAATTATAAAAATATGCAATCAGACCAAAGACTGTATTCTTCCCTGGCATAGCAGTGTGCCAAGAAAACATGTCGTATTTCTTGACGGATTTGCTGTCTTAAAAGGAGTTTTTTGTGAGCAAGCTAATGAGAAAAGGAGAGGCAAGTCTTAGCTGAGCTCTCTATGAGAAGTTGGAACATACACAGCCATTCCAAAATCTGAAAGGTGACTACAGGAAGGTCATGTATGTTTGGCCCTTAGAACTGTCAGAACCAAAGTCCCGAAGGGTATGTCTACACTGCAGCTGGCAGCATGCTTCTCAGTTCGGGTAGACCAGGGGTTCTCAAACTGGGAGTCAGGACCTCTCAGGGGGTCGTGAGCTGTCAGCCTCCACCTGGAACCCTGCTTTGCCTCCAGCATTTATAAGTGGTAAATATATAAAAACGTGTTTTAAATTTATAAGGGGAGAGTCACACTCAGAGGCTTGCTGTGTGAAAGGGGTCACCAGTACAAAAGTTTGAGAACCACTGGGGTAGACTGACATGGGCTAGCTCTGCTCGAGCTAACCTGCTAAAAATAGCAGAGTGGACACTGCAGCATGGGCAGTGGCACGAGCATAAAGCTGCCCAATACACTGGGTCCAAACTCGTGTAGCTAGCCCATACCACAACCTGTGCCACAACACCCACGCTGCTATTCTTAGCACGCCAGCTCGAGCAGAGCTAGTGCATGTCTGTCTACCTGGGCTGGGACGCACGCTCCCAGCTGCACTGTAAACATACCGTAAGGATCATAGCTGTTAAAGTCAAGTTCTGATCACAGAGAAGTAGTCTGTGAAACAATTCCATTTCAGGCCATTTAGAGCCCGGACTAAGAGTTTAAATCCAAGACATGATGATCAAAACAAAATCATCTCTCAGATATAGCAACATTAAGAAACACAGTTCAGTCTGAAGTAGAACACAACCTCAGCAAACCCAAAAAGCTTACGACACATTAGTAAAAACTTTCTATACTTGCATCTGCCTCTGCCTCATTCTTTACTTCAGAAAGATCCAAGTACTTAAAGATCTAAGTTTTAAAACTCATGGTCAGAAAGCATTGGGCAAAACGAAACAAGAAATAAGGGGAGGTGGTTTTTCTGGCACAATTTTAAAGACATATCACCATTCCTTAAACTCATTAGCATATACAGATAGAAACACTAGCCCCACAAGAGGATGAAGGACAAGTATCCTAGCAACTAGCTTCTTCTGAGGAACACAGAGCGTTCACTGTGTTGCAATAGGAAAATCAACACTTTGTTACCTGGTTTCAAAAACTCTATATATGGCTCTTGGAATAGACAACAGTGTTAACATCATATTTAATTTTAGAAAAATACGAACTTGTTTCTTATTCTTCAGCCAATAAAATGCACTATATTCCCACTCCCATGCTGTGACAATAAAAAAATGATGTTACTGAACATGACCTACACCTGTTTTATATTTGAACAGCTATAAAACACAATGAAATTGCTTACCTCCCTCTAGATGCAATGTTCTGCCCATTATTTCATGTTTAATCAGAAGTTAGTAAAGGATAGTATTGATCACTTGTATAGTATCCATAGATTATTGTTAGTTTTCACTGAAGTATGTAAAAATGGAAGACAAAAACGTACATCAATTAATATTCACACAGAAATTCAGTGCTGAGCACACAACAGCAGGAATGCCCAAAGAATAAAACTACATACCTCAGGCAAACATAGGCCCGAATTAAGTGCCTACTGAAGTCAGCGGAAAGACTCCCACTGACTTCAATGAGCATTGATAGTGCCTTGCTCTTATGCTGCCACACAAGGGAACAAGGAGGCATAAGACCTTCCTCTATCTCCTACCCCACACACCCTCTACTCTGTGCAGTCAACTGAATTGCTTCTCGGGATGTGTGTGTGAAGCTGGCTCAGAAGAGGTGCTATTTCTCCTGCATGCGGGTGAGCAGAGAGGAGTGAGTAGTGGCTGGGTTCTCGGTTCCACTTCCCAATGTGCCAGCCAGTGCAACTGAGCTGATACGGGCAAGTTGCGTATTGGAGGTGGAAGTAATCTGCTACTGGTAAAGAGCCATAGGTTGCTTGCCTCCTGGATCAAGGGGGAAATCAAGTAGGAATTGTGAGTCTCCTTACACTGACCTAGACATAATCTCAATTTGGTCCTTAATGCCTGAGATATGTCTGTTGGTTTTCTATATTGCCTTCTTCATTCTGGTGGCTGCTTATCTTAGCTTAATACTGGTTAGGGAATATTCTCATGATGGCAGAAACATAATCCCCATAAGGGTCAAAGTGTGTTAAATGGGTATGTCAAGTGATGATGATATCCCTAATCAGTCTCCTACCATCAAAAGAAACAGAACCAAAGATTATTTTTTTAAAAATGAAATCATAGGGAAAAATCAAAAAACCACTCCTGGTTCTTGTAGATCGTCTTGTATTGTGTTATAAAATCTCTATAATTTATGCAAAGAAGTCAATGCAGGGATACAATCTGCCTATTGAAAAACGGAATGACTCACTCTACTATGCAGCATGTCTAACTGGAATCTTTCAAAATACCATTTTTGGAGTTGATTTCTGAAATTATGCAATAGCATACCAAGCTTTGGGAATTAACCCAATCTGTTCAGAAGTTTCCTCAACTTTCAAAAGCCCAAATAATCAGGCTGAATTATATGCCAGGGTATAGAACATGTAATAGCAGCAATTTATATGTATAGCCATTTCCTAGATTATAATATAAAGGATGGCAATTCAGAAAAACAAATTTCAGCCAACATTGCTCCTGCCTATCTGTTCTATATATATGGAATCTATTACCTAGGCATCCAAGGGCACAATCCAGCAAAACACTTAAGCAAATGAGGAATACTCCCTTTGAAGCCACTGGGACTATTCACATGCTTAAAGTTTAGTACATATTTAAGTGATTTGCTAGATCAGGGCCTTCGTGCTGAACAAAGTAAGGAAGAAGCCAAAGAAACTAGTGCAACTGGTGTTTTCTCTCTACATTCCTCCAGGTGACAGGGGTGTACAAATATGTATGTACAACTTTATTTTTAAAATGTATTAAATAGGAATGATTTCCGGAGAAAAAAGAAAATTGAAAAGGTGCATTGAAAAGGTGCATTTCAGACCTAGCCAGGCTTGGGCTTTGTATGGCTCTTCCTACACTAGAGCTAGGGTCCTGATATTGAGAAAGCTCTGGCTCCCGCACTTGAGGGTCTAAATCTAGGTCTCTGCAGCTGCCTTGTCCCCATGGAGCATAGAGGTCTTGGAGGGTTGCAGAAGGTAAGGTGATCTCTGAGGGAGCCAGGTTGCAATCATTCAAGGGGACAGTAGATTGGAATCAGGTGTAGGAAATTCTCTTCTGTAGTGAATGGACAGCCAGCCGAATTGATCTTTGTGGAATATAAAGCAGGGTGCTGAGAGTTGTAAGTCTTCTGGCTTTCTTGTGGAAGCTGTGTTTAGCCCCATCTTAAGTGAGGTGCAGTCACCTAACTCGAAGGAGGTAAAAGCATGGATCACCATGGCTAGGTCCCTGCCTGAGAGAGAATGATGCAAGTTTGTTAGAGAGAGAGAGAGAGAGAGAGAGAGAGAGAGAGAGAGAGAGAGAGAGGAGAAATTCCTGGTCACTAGGACAATGGCACGTCCAGGAGCAGTGATGAGTCCAGTTTGACCACAAGGTTTCAAGCCACTGTGGCAATCTGTAATCCAATACCATTGATTGTAGTTGAGATTAAGGTTTTTCTCTCCTTCGACTTTCATTCTGTCTTTTCTAGGTTTAAGCTTGAGAAAACTGGCCATATCCATTTACTGCTCTGTTCCACACACTGGGGCACCTTGGTGATGGTGGAAACTACAGTAAAAGCTTTTTTATCAACACACGTTGGAGGAATGGGGGGGAAATTCCAGTTAACTAAGAGGAAGGGAGAGTTTGGGTGCGGGAGGAGGTGCGGGGCTGGTGGTTGGGGCATGGGAGGTAGTGCGGGGTGTGGGCTCTGGGAGGGACTTGGGGTGCGGGCAGGGGCTCGGGGCAGGGGGTTGGAGTGCGGGGGGTTTTCAGGTGCTGGATCCTGGAGGGCACTCACCTCAGGTGGCTCCCCACAATCGGTGACCTGTCCCTGCTGCTCCTAGGCAGCTCTGTGCACTGCCTCCACCTCGCCCCGAGCACTGGCTCCGCAGCTCCCACTGGCTAGGAACTGTGGCCAATGGGAGCCACAGGGGTGGCACCTGTGGGTGGAGGCAGCGCGCAGAGCCGCCTAGCCGCGCCTCCACCTAGGAGCAGCAGGGACTTGGTATGACCTGTTCCTGACTTTTATTAAAATCATTCCAGACAAAGTGGGGAGGGAAGAGGGCCAAGCACCCTGCCCCTCCCCCGCCTACAGCAGCTGGGAACTGAAGTGTCCCCACTGCCCAGCAGAGATGGAGCATGGCGGGGGGGAGGAGGGGGGGAGTTCCCCACCGCCGCCAGTTGGGGAGCAGTGGGGGGCCCTTTTCAGCTGCCACTAAGCAGCTCCGGGGTCCCTCTGCTGTGGCCAGAGGCGGCTGGGAGCTACAGGGGTGGGGGATGGCTGCTCGTGGTCACTGAGCAGCTCCTAGGTTCCCCCCCCCCAGCTGATGGGGGGGGGGGGGAAATGGCCCTTCCAGCAGGCACTGAGCAGCTCCAGGATCCCTCTGCCTGCGACAGCGGGAGGGACCAGCTACTCGCGGCAGCTGAGCGGCTGCTGGGAGGGTCCGGGGGGGGGGGGGTGACCCTGCCAGCGGTGGCAGCTGGGGATCTCAGGAGTCCCAGCCGTTGCCTGTCAGTTGAGGGGTCCCCCATGGCCCGCAGAGGCTGGGCTGCTGCAGGGGTCCCCCGCTGCTGGCTTCAGCAGATGTTACTGAGCATGCTCAGTACAGTTAGCAGTTTTTCACACTACAGGGCAGCTGGGCAGCTGGTGGCCCCCAATGTCACGGAGATCGCTGGAAGTCATGGATTCCGTGACATAATTGTAGCCATATATATAATACATGGATATACACACAAATACACAGGAAAAATACTGTTTTCAAGGCTTGTGAGCGTAAGAAGAAAAATGTTGCTTCCACCAGAGGAACTCAAAAATAATGAGAGCTGTAGCCTCGAGAAAATAAAATACCAGAAGGAAGAATACTGATGCAATTGAATGAGTTACAACATATACTTCCATGATACCAGTGTTATATTCTCTGTCTTGACTCAATGTCCTGCCTACTACATACTACCCATCATACTCTTGAATAAAAATATAGATGTCAGTTTGTTTTTAAGTCTTTAACCCTACTTAATGTACAATAATTAAGGAAAAATGTGAACTAGTGAAGAACAAGAGTTTTGAGCTATCTGTTCTGCATTTGCTACAGAAAGCTAAATCCCCAATAAAGGTGTTCAAAGATGAATTGCTAAGGTTTTGCTAAAAATTGTAAAACTTGTACTTAAAACAAAATCCCAAAAGAGGGGGGGGAAGTATTTCTTGTTTGAAAATGGAATTAACACTGTATTTTAAGTTACCCTGAAATGATAATTATTTCATACAGACCCTAAGGATCTGAGCTGCAGGCCTGCCAGCTGGAACAAATTATATCATAAATATCATGAATATAAGTTTGAAAAAGCCGATCCATTCTAAAGCTTTATTCTAACTCCATCAAAAATCAAGATTGCAAGTTTTTCTAAAAAATATGCTCAAGTTTAAATAGGAATGAATTCAAGGAAGTCCACGGCCTGTGTCACGCAACAGGCCAGACTAGATGATCCCAGTGGCTCCTACTGGCCTTGTAATCTATGAATCTTGCAACTGAATTTGCATGGGTGAACTGCATGGAGGCAGATGCAGGATAGGAATTTAATGGTCTATCCACCCCTTAAACTATTTTTCTTTTAATATGATTGCATCAGTGTGTATATACTGCATAAAACATTTGTATGTCACTGCATTTACAAGGTTCTTTACAAAACAGGTTTCCTAACCTGAAGAGTTTATAATTTAAAGGCAATAACATACTGGATAATAGCTCAGAAGAGGGAGGGACTGGAAGTGATGCGAAGGAAGGATAAAAAGAAGGTGTGATTTTTATGAAGAGGTGTATTTTAAGGAGACGTGAATTACACAAAGCACAGTGCCCTCATTTAAAATAATAATCTAAAGACACAAAATAAACTTGGAGTTGCAATCATATCCTGACAGACTTAAACAAACTATCAGTTGTTGCTACACCAAATTATTTCACCTGCCATGTCAATGTTTTAATACCTTAAATGCCAAATACCAAAGAGGTTTTAAACTACAGACTCCATGAACAATGCTGGCTGTAATGCTACACATTTAACCCACAAAAGGCAGCAGCTGGCAGGCTATTGTTTCGTATCTTGTAATTGGGTAAAATACACAACAGAAATTATCCAAGCCAAAGTTCCATCTATTTACTCGTGAACAGAAATTTTGGGTTAACCTGGAGATAAAGAGATCCAAGTTTATCTGAAAGGCTTAAATCTGTACCAGAAAATCATCAGATTCAGCATGCAGTCATCTACCTGACATTTAAACACTTCAGTGCTAGACAGTAGCATTAACCCCAGCTCTGCATTGTGGGCAGTTCCCAGCTTCACCAGCCTAGGTTGATTATAAGGAGACATCTCAAAGCTCCCTGGTTTTGCAGTAATGGGGAACACTGCTCCCAGGGATGCACTGTGCTCCTCAAACCAGCACCCAAGAGGTTGGCACTATATAGCTCCACCTACTCCTCAACTCTTCTCAGCATATTCACACTGAGTGAAGCTTGCAGTGAAGTTTTGCCACCAACTGTTCTCAATGTTCTTCTGGCAAATGGTCAATAAAAGCATTAAACTTCTGAAAGGTCAGGTAGTCATATTCTAACAGTAGTGTTGCTGACTAGTAACTCTTTCGACCAAAAAGATCCAGACCTTTCTGTTCTTATTATAGGGGGTGGCTTTTGGGTACGTTGCCTGCAGCTTTCATTGACTGTGTCCACAATCAGATTTTGGTGCTGGGTGAGAATAAAAACTCAGAATCCCTGGCCCGGACATAGTATTTATTATCAGTCTGCTTGCATGTGGGAGGGAGTGTTGCTGGAGTTTGCCAGATGGTTTTGACTGGCTCATGGAGGGCTTCATTAATTGGCAGTGCTACCCATGCTGAGATCCAGGTGTGCAATATGTCCAGGAGCTTGTGATGGGAATCCTGGACTTCTTTCAGGGTAATTTGCATGGTGTCATTGTGCCACTTCAACAGGTCCTGGAATTGCCTAACGTCATGACCCAATGATACCAGTGGCAGCATTACTGTCTCATCAGGTGACAAAAAAAAGATGTTTGTAAGGGGGGAGGGGGTTAACCTCCTCGTCTACCCTTGCCTCTTGCTCCTCAAAGATCTCCTCAGGCTCAGAGTGGAGAGAAGGGATGGATGGTACTGGCGAACAAGGTCTTGTGTGTTCCCTGTGGGACTGAGCTGAACTGTACCAACAGAACTTCGTACAGGCATTGATGATGTTGCAGAAGCTGTTCTGTGAGGTGCTGACATCAGTACCACAGGGGTTGAGCATTCCATTGAAGTCGTTTTCTTGGCTGTAGTGCTCTTCGGAACGGAGCCCTTTACCACTGAGATAGTTTAAGTCTTAGCAAGCTTCACAGTACCCTAAGTGCTCAGAGCCTCAGCAGCACTCCTCTTGGGGCCGGAGGTCTCCAGTGACCAGATCTTTGATGAGGAACTCTCGGTTGTGCTCCTCTTATCCCTCTCCTTAGACTTTGAGGGGAAGCTCTCAGTACCGCTGGTGCAGTTATTGGTAACTCATTCATGGGGAGTGTTGGAGACCAGGGTTTCAATGAAAGCTTTGAAGCTCTCGGTGATCATGCTCTCAATAATGACAAGGCACTGACAGAGGTGACGGGGTCCCTGTAGAAGGGGGGGGGGGCAGGGTTCTGCACCCAGGTCAGAAGCTTGCTCCATCATTAAAAGCATACAGTCTATTTCTCTGTTCTTCCGGGATCTTCCCTTAAAAGAAGTGCAGATCTTGCACTTGCTGGGAATATGTGAGTCCTCCAAATAAAGAATGCACTTGGAGTGCCTGTCACTAATGGGGATTGCTTCTTTACAAGAGAGTTGCCTTTTGAAGCCTGCAAAGCCCAACATCCCTGACAGAAGAACACTTGTTCAAGACCCTCAACAGGGAAAAAAGAAAAAAAGATGAACAAATATTCCAACAACTGTAAGGTACTAAACCTACCTCTACTAAGAGCTAACTATCAAAACTAAAACACTTATGAAAGAGTGAACAGGCACACAGCAAACAGGCACATGTTAAACTCCGTCTCTGGCCAAAGGTGGTTGAGAAGGAACTGAGGGAGGTTCACCCACACAGTCCTATACTGCCTCGGTACAGAGCCTGAGGATGTGTACGGCAGATGCACAGGCCAAAGCAGGCACTGCCACCAAACAGGTACAGGGGCGTATGTGCACCTAAAGTGGAGCACCCACAGGGACACTACTCAAAGAAGAACCTCCCTTACCAATCAGTATCTAAATATATATAAGCCAGTCAGAGGTACTGCTCCCTTTTTAGCACTGAATTTCAGTTACGTCCATAAGCCCCTTACAACAGGAGGGATGTCAGACTGCCTCAGCACATTTCTAGTTCAAGCACATCCAACTGTGAGAGGATTTAATACCCATCTGGATCTTATTAGGACTACGGACACTGAGGCTGTTACATCCCAGCACCCATGAAACTTGGGATTCCCCAACACCTTCCTCTCTTATGCTTGTTCAAAGGGACCTGAGAGGTCCAGGCTGCTCAATCAGATCCACATGCTTTATATATCAGGCAAGAAAGGGGGAGCAAAAGTGGGGAAGAAGCTGTGCTGACCAAGGGAGAAGATGAACGTGGATCAAAAGCTCAGTGAAATAAAATCTCGGTTCATACTCTGAGACTGTTTGTTCTTGGAAGTAGTAAGTATGAGCTGGGGAGATCCCACCTTGTGGCGACTGCATATCTTGTGCATACACCCCATATTGAAGGTGGTAATGCTCAACTGCAGAGCCATGTGATAATTTTAGTTATTGTGAACTTCTGACTGCATCACTAACACTCTGCCCACTCATCAATTTCCACTGAGACTTATTCTGGCACTCCAAACCTGGGAGCGGCTTCAAACAAGCACCAAGTTTTATACAGTTATTTTTAAATTCAACTCCTATAGAAATGTTTTCTTCTTCCCCCAAACATGGAATTCTTCCCAAAATTACATTGGCCCAATGCCCAGAAAAAGTAATGTTCAGTCCTGGATCAGTAATTCGTTCTAGGCAGATATCTTGCAACTCTGCAGATCTAAATAGGAGATTTATAGCAATGGAATGGGGAGCTTCTCAGTTTCCTATTCATTCACTCTTCCATCCACCCATGCCCCTTTTCTCTCTCACCCTCACCTCTTTCCTCTAGTACTCAAAATCTTGACATTGACCAAGGCACTCATGAGTAATGTGACCATTCTAAACTCCTACTGATAAAACCTCTATACACCAAGCCATTATGTACTCTGTATCTGCCACATAATTTACAGAAAAAAAAAACTATTGTAGGTATAATTGAGGGTGTTTTGTTTTGTTTTTTCCAAAGAAATGCTATTGGTACTAATTTTGAAAACAAAAATGCCTGTAAAGCCATGTGACCGTTATGCTGAGCCCAAATGTGCCTCTATAAGCGAATGAAAACTGTTTTCAGTCCATAAACATGCAGAAATGCAATCTGTCTTTGGATATTCCAGGGTTAAGTGAAAGCATTGAGTCCCGCTGGGATCTGAGAATCTCCCCTTTCCAATGGTACTTGCTCTACAGGGCCATATGATAACAGACTTAAAAGTTTCAACATTTTTATATACACCTCTACCCCGATATAACGTGACACGATATAACATGAATTCGGATATAACGCGGTAGAGCAGTGCTCCGGGGGGCGGGGCTGCGCACTCCGGTGGATCAAAGCAAGTTCGATATAACGCGGTTTCACCTATAATGCGGTAAGATTTTTTTGCTCCGGAGGACAGCGTTATATCGAGGTAGAGGTGTATTACACACAAATTATATTAAAAGAACATTCTTAAGGTTGCAAAGTCAAGCACTCAGAATTTAAGAAATGCCATAATTAAAGTTACCTGTGCAGTCTTAGAATCATAGAACTGGAAGGGACCTCGAGAGGTCATCTCGTCCAGTCCCCTGCACTCAAGGCAGGACTAAGTATTATCTAGACCATCCCTGACAGGTGTTTGTCCAACCTGGTCTTAAGAATCCCCAATGAGGGAGATTCCACAACCTCCCTAGGCAATTTATTCCAGTGCTCAACCACTCTGACATTTAGGAAGTTTTTCCCTAATGTCCAACCTAAACCGTCCTTGCTGCAATTTAAGCCCACTGCTTCTTGTCCTAACCTCAGAGGTGAAGAACAACAATTTTTCTCCCTCCTCCTTGTAACAACCTTTTATGTACTCTCAGTCTTCTCTTCTCCAAACTAAACAAACCCAATTTTTTCCATCTTCCCTCATAGGTCATGTTTTCTAGACCTTTAATCATTTTTGTTGCTCTTCTCTGGACTTTCTCCAGTTTGTCCACATCTTTCCTGAAATGTGGTGCCCAGAACTGGACACAATACTCCAGTTGAGGCCTAATCAGTGCGGAGTAGATGGGAAGAATTACTTCTCGTGTCTTGCTTACAATACTCTTGCCAATACATCCCAGAACGATGTTTGCTTTTTTTACAACAGTGTTACACTGTTGACTCATATTTAGCTTGTGATATACTATGACCCCCAGATCCCTTTCCGCAGTACTCCTTCCTAGGCAGTCATTTCCCATTTTGTATGTGTGTAACTGATTGTTCCGTCCTAAGTGGAATACTTTGCATTTGTCCTTATTGAATTTCATCTTATTTACTTCAGACCATTTCTCCAGTTTGTCCAGATCATTTTGAATTTTAATCCTACCCTCCAAAGCACTTGCAACCCCTCCCAGCTTGGTATCGTCTGCAAACTTTATAAGTGTACTCTCTATGCCATTATCTAAATCACTGATGAAGCTATTGAACAGAACCAGACCCAGAACCGACCCCTGTGGGACCCCGCTCGTTATGCCCTTCCAGCATGACTGTGAACCACTGATAACTACTCTCTGGGAATAATTTTCCAACCAGTTATGCACCCACCTTAGGTTGTATTTCCCTAGTTTATAAGAGAGTCATGTGAGACAGTATCAAAAGCCTTATTAAAGTCAAGATATACCACATCTACCACTTCCCCCCATCCACAAGGCTTGTTACCCTCTCAAAGAAAGCTATCAGGTTGGTTTGACATTATTTGTTCTTGACAAATCCATGCTGTTATTTATCGCCTCATTATCTTCTAGGTGTCTGCAAATTGATTTCTTAATTGTTTGCCCCATTATCTTTTCAGGTACAGAAATTAAGCTGACTGGTCTGTAATTCCCCAGGTTGTCCTTATTTCCCCTTTTTATAGATGGGCACTATATTTGCCTTTTCCCAGTCTTCTGGAATCTCTCCCGTCTGCCATGACTTTTCAAAGATAATCGCTAATGGCACAGATCTCTCCTCAGTCAGCTCCTGGAGAATTCTAGGATGCATTTCATCAGGCCCTGGTGATTTAAAGACATCTAACTTGTCTAAGTAATTTTTGACTTGTTCTTTCCCTATTTTAGGCTCTGATCCTACCTCATTTTCACTGACATTCACTATGTTAGATGTCCAATCGCCACCAACCTTCTTGGTGAAAACCAAAACAAAGAAGTCATTAAGCACCTCTGCCATTTCCACATTTTCTGTTGTCGTCTTTCCCTCCTCATTGAGTAAAGGGCCTACTCTGTCCTTGGTCTTCCTCTTGCTTCTAATGTATTTGTAGAATGTTTTCTTGTTACCTTTTATGTCCCTACCTAGTTTGATCTCGTTTTGTGCCTTGGCCTTTCTAATTTTGTCCCAACATACTTGTGTTATTTGTTTCTATTCATCCTTTGTAATTTGATCAAGTTGCCACTTTTTGTAGGACTCTTGAGTTTTAGATCATTGAAGATCTCCTGGTTAAACCAAGGTGGTCTCTTGCCATACTTCCTATTTTTTCTGCGCAGTGGGATAGTTTCCTCTTGTGCCCTTAATAATGTCCCTTTGAAAAACTGCCAACTGTCTTCAATTGTTTTTCCCCTTAGACTTGCTTCCCATGGGATTTTACCTACTAACTCCCTGAGTTTGCTAAAGTCCGCCTCCTTGAAATCCATTGTCTTTATTGTGCTGTTCTCCCTCCTACCATTCCTTAGCATCATGAACTCTACCATTTCATGATCACTTTCACCCAAATTACATTCCACTTTCAAATTCTCAACCAGTTCCTGCCTATTTTTCAAAATCAAATCTAGAACAGCCTCCCCCCAGTAGCTTTCTCCACCTTCTGAAATAAAAAACTGTGTCCAATACATTCCAAGAACTGGTTGGATAATCTGTGCCCTGCTGTGTTATTTTCCCAACAGATGTCTGGGTAGTTGAAGTACCCCATCACCACCAAGTCCTGTGCTTTGGATGATTTTCTTAGTTGTTTAAAAAAAGCCTCATCCACCTCTTCTCCCTGGTTTGGTGATCTGTAGTAGACCCCTACCATGACATCACCCTTGTTTTTGACCCCTTTTATCCTTACCCAGAGACTTTCAACAAGTCTGCCTCTTATTTCTATCTCTACCTCAGTCCAAGTGTATACATTTTTAATATAGAAGGCTTATGATACAGTCTTTAATTATATGACCAAAAATTATTTTTTTGCACAGGACCGGTTTCACTCAGTGCACAGGATGGATGATGCTCACTTAATGAGCAGCTATTCAATATTTTGTTTTCTCTTTACTGTTCAATGTCTGACCTCCACGCCTTACTTATTGCACACTGTTCAGACCCTGCTCTGAAGACAGAATTATTAATTTCCTCAGGATCTTTTATATGGTGCTCATCACTATAGTATCTGAGTACTTCACAAACATTAATTTATTTTCTTAACTCCCTTGTGAGGTGTGTGGATGAGGCACAGAGATTAGGCCCAAAAGCATCCATTAATTCTGGGTTATATTGAGGACCTGATTTTTCAGAGTACTAAGCATTATACAGCACTTTATATGTTCAAAGCACAGCGCCCACTGGCTTCAATTGCAACGATGCGTGCTCAGCTCTTCTGAAAAAACAGATCCTAGGCACCCAGAAAGTCAGGCACCCAGAAAATGGAAAACAATTAGTGAAACGAGTTTGGTTTGGTTTTGAAACGAATGACTTGATTAGCATCACATAGGAACTCTGTGGCAGAGGCAGGGATAGAATTGAATTATCCAGAGAAACATTCCACTGCCGTAAGTGTGAGACTCTCTTTTCTCTTTCTGCAATCGACTGCCTCATTTGCTACACACCTTCTAACTTCTGCAGTGATTGAGACGGGGTCCTCCTTTGCTACAATTCATCCCCAGAGCAGGTCCACTCTCTGCACTGAATGAGACAGGGGTCCTGTCATGGGGAAAAAACCAGAGAGACACCATGTAATTAGAAACTATCATAATGCACAAGGGGGCTGAATTAAGGTTGCAGAAGTTCTGTTCAAAACTTTAAAAAATTGACAGCTGTCAGTGGTTTTGTTGCTCGTTGATTCTTTATCTCCCAAAATATTATTTGTACAATCTAGTATTCTACATGCTGCTGTGATACAAATATTTTTGAACCTTTATAATCAATATTTATAAGCTTCTTGTCCCATTTATTGTTTATTACTAAATGAGCATGCCACTTACAAATAGTCAGAAGGGCTTTACGTGCACGGTGACCTATGTTTCAAAACAAGAACTGTTTTTTGAGCAACTGTAGTTTAAATATAGGGTGACCAGATAGCAAGTGCGAAAAACCGGGACGGGGTGGAGGGTAATAGGTGCCTATATAAGAGAAAGCCCCAAATCTCGGGACTGTCCCTATAAAATCGGGACATCTGGTCACCCTATTTAAATACTAAAATCCACTCCCACCAGTTTTTCAAAGGTGTAATCTCATTTAGTAGAGTTATTCCTGGTTTACATCAGATTAAGTGTAGATTTAGGCCTAGAATTCCTTACAAAATTTCTATCTGCTGGGTCCACTCTGCACTTGATCACGATATAAGTGTGCCTGGAAACAGCAAAGAAACTAGCAAACAAGCTTTGGATGGATTAACTAGTGCATGCAGGGTAGTGTGGTTTGCTATATAAAGAGAAAATGTTCTCATTTAGCTGAAAGCAATAAACTAGGCAATATTAATTAGTGATTTAATATTTTCAGACAACTGTGAGGATATGGAGGCAACAGCCTTGAAATTAAAGAGTGGCCCGTAACACAGAGGTTTTCATTAAAGATTATGCTCCTGACCCAAAGATCTGGAAAATCAAATCCAGAGATCAGATATGGCACTGTTCTTCTGATCCTCTCCATACTATTTCACGTAGTCTATATACTTAATAGTCTTTGCTTTGATAATACAATTAATATTTAAGTCATAAATGAAAATGATCCAGAACTTAACTGAGGTAAAAAACAAATCGATGTTTTGTGGAAAGAATTTTTTTTTTTTTTAAAAACAGCTCAAATTGGACAATGAGAGTGCTCCAAGGTGCAATGGCTGGAAATGCAAAAAAAAACTATGTAGAGTTCAATTTCCTTCAACTATTTTTCCTTCAATATCGTGACCATGCTTAAATGCTTTTATATTATTTATAAAGATGATCACAAAGAAAATATTCATTAAGAGTATATCTATGCAAGCAAATTCAAACCTGTACTTCTCCAATGATGCAATCATCCAATGTTGATAGTAACAACAGCAAAATGCTAGTTAGACAACACAGTGGTTAAAATTACCTGCCTCTGGAAAACTGCCTGCCCCTGACAGTAGAAAATTAAGTATCTAAAAAGCGCAAGTTTGGACAAGATCAAAGATATAAATCTCTAACCAAACCCAGAAATACTCACATGCTAACAGACTAATTATTAACAGAAAATATATTAGGTTCGTCGATGCTAGATGTTGATGTGTTCTCTTATTTTCTTACATTTCCATTGCTCTGCCCATAGGAGAAAGTCCAATAAAAGCTACAGAAATGCCACTGAAAAAGATAATTTATAATACAGTACCCACTTAATCAGAATGGCTGCTTCATCCACTCTTCTCCAAGAGAACCAATTGACTCTAGCGACAGTGAACAGCAGCCACAGTAACGGCTATGTTTCCACCTAACAGGGATGCATCTAGCCAGCATCAAGGAAGGGGTCAAGTGATGTTTATCCAAGTGCTAAATGGATGTTAATTTCTCCTGTCTGAGCACCTTTAAATACAGAAATTTCCCCATAAAGATAAAATGCAGTAAATCACGTTTATTCAAGACAGAACTTTATCATTTTAGGTCTTCTCAGACTTTTTCCTTTAAATCAGGACTGCCAGTTAAATAGCACAAGAAAGAGTCCACTGGAGTTCCAGTGTACATACTACTGGACATGTATTGGTGCTTTCAATCTTCTTAAGGGGAGTAATTGAAACTTCATGCATTTACGCACAAAAACGTGTAAGTTTTGTCCATGACGTTGGGATTCAGGTGTTCCTAGCGTGTATCCCATTATCGACAATGGGTGCCAGGTATTGAGCTGAACTTCAAATCAACAGGTCAAACTCCCAATAAGTTGTGATCCCAAAACAAACACTCATAAGGCAAAGTAGGAGGGCCAATGATTACAGTCCTAGATACTGATAGCTCTACTCCCTTCCAGGGTCACTGGAATAGCTGGTCTAATCAAGCACAAAGCAGAAGGACTCACTCACAGGGTCAGAAGGGACCATCATGATCATCTAGTCTGACCTCTTGCATATTGCAGGCCACAGCACCTCACCCATCCATTCCTGAAATAGACCCCTAAGCTCTGGCTGAGTTACTGAAGTCCTCAAATCGTGGTTTAAAGACTTCAAGTTACAGAGAATTCACTATTTACATTAGTTTAAACCTGCAAGTGACTCATGCCCCATGCTGCAGAGGAAGGTGAAAAACTACTAGGGTCTCTGCCAATCTGACCTGGAGGAAAATTCCTTCCCGACCCCAAATATGGCGATTAGTTAGACCCTGAGTATGTGGACAAGACCCACCAGACAGATACCTGGGAAAGAATTATTTGTAGTAACTCGGAGCCCTCCCCATGTCCTGTCTCCAGCCATTGGAGATTTTTGCTACTGGCAGTTACCAATGGGCCACATGCATTCAAAGAAGTGGGTATTCACCCACGAAAGCTCATGCTCCAATACGTCTGTTAGTCTATAAGGTGCCACAGAACTCTTTGATGCCACCATAGGCAGTCCCATCATACCAACCACTCCATAAACTTACAAAGCTCAATCTTGAAGCCAGTTAAGATTTTTGGCCCCACTGCTCCCCTTTGGAAGGAACTACTGGAGCCTTTTTGAGGGAGTGGGAGCTGACATGGCAGAGTAGTTTTAAACTAAATCACTCTTCTCCACAGGCCTAGAAGTGTCAACTTTCCAAGAACAGTTTTATTTACTGTACAGACTTTCAGCCTTAGAACATTGACTTGACATGCATTTGACCTGACAATTGGCACTTCTGGGAAGGAAGGGGGGAAAAGGATTGTTGACATCTTGTGTTTCAACCACAGCACCCAAAACACAGCTACATCTGAGGTGATATAGAAAGCGTCCAAAACAAAATATACAACCAATCATTTGCCCATTGATGGCAATGACAAAATGCCAAATGTCTTCAATGTGAGGCCACCTTAAGTGTTCCAATTTTGCTGGCCGGAATAACACTCTCATTTAGTAACACATATTTCTCCTGTCCACTCTGAGATTAAAGATGGGTAGGTAAATCAGACATTGAACTCTTCCACCTACTAACGCACATTTGGACACAAGCCAATACTACGCTGAAAAGTATACATGCCTGTTATGTAAGAGGACTACAAGTGTTGCTATTTTCAAAAGTTTTGCAAAAAGTGTCAGCAATGGAAAATTTTGATTTAAAAAAATAACAGATTTGGAAACCATCCATGATTTTTTGCAATATTTTCTGTCTCATGATCTCACTTGTACAGCGGGGCACAAGCTGGGCTTAGCTTCTCACCTGGGCATTGCTCCTGGAGAGCAGGGCCTCTATTTTTTGTAGTGTCCTGCAGTTTCTGAGTATACCTCTACCCCGATAGAACACGAATTCAGAGCTGTCCGGGGGGGCGGGGCTGCGCGCTCCGACGTATCAAAGCAAGTTCAATATAACGCAGTTTCACCTATAACGCAGTAAGATTTTTTGGCTCCCGAGGACAGCGTTATATCAGGGTAGAGGTGTATGTGGATGGGCACAAGAAAGGGAGGGAGAGACTAATGGGGTAAATTAGAGAAGAGAAATGTAAAACTCAGATTTTGGAGGGAGAAGGATGAAAAGACAAAATGCAGGAGAGGCAGTAGTGGGCAAAATATAGGGAAAGAGAGAGATGGGGAAAAGTGAGTGAGAGAAGAAAAAGAAACAGACACTTAAGACAACTCAGGAAAAGATACAGAATGATCTATCATAGAAAAAAGAAAAGAAAAAAAAAGTGGAGCAAAGCCAGAGAAGGAAATAAGGCATAGCAAAAGCAAAGATGAGCTAGGTACAGCTGATTAAATAGTATTCAAGTAAACAGACTATTCAACAGTTTTAACTGCTATTAGTCAAATAATTTATTCAATTATCACTTTTAGTACTCTCTGATCATCTCCACAGCTAGTGAGATTCTATTTGGTGAACATATTTGACAAATTCTAGTGAAATTACTTGAATAATATTAGGACTTTTTTTTATTTGGCTATTCAACCTTCCCTAGTAATAAGTCACCTTTTAAAATGAAAAAGCCCAGGAGGTCCTTCTGTTCAAAAAACATAGTTTAACTATTTCCTCTTTCCCCCCAGCTGATGCATTATCCTCTGAACACATGGAAGCAGATAATAGCATTTTACCAAGTTTGGCAAGGACGACACAGTACAGTTCTAATTTATGCTGGAGATCAGACTGTACTGTGGTTTACCACAAGATTGTGGGACAACAAAGGTGACTTAAAATCACCTTCGTCCTCATCCACCTGGCCCATAGTCTGAATCCAATCTGGAATCACTGTTCCCCACCAAAAGAATCCCTCAGCTTCACTGTCTCCCCGATAATAATACTGCAAACCTGCCAGCTCCCAGCTTTCCTTTAAATAACTAGAAGTGTTAATTTCACTTTGCTGTTTCTAATTTGTCCCTATTTTCCAGTTGCATGAAGCACGCACAGGATCTGATTATGTAATCTCCAGATACGTGGGAGGGAACTGCAGTCTTGCCTGAAAAATCTCCTACTGCTTATGCATTCAAAAGCCCAGCTGCATACATCTCAAAGGCACATCAATGTATCTGAAATTACAAGTGAGACGTTACGTTCTATATTACAAAATGGACTACCAGATAAAGGGTAGAAGAGGGACTTAATTTTTTTTTTTAATTTAAATAAATGAACTTGAACCAGATCTTTATCTGGCGTAAATGAGCAAAGCTTCATTGAAGTTAATGGATCTGTACTGATTTATATTTGCTGAGGTTCTGGCCCCTTCTGGGTATGTCTACTCTGAAAAGTAAACCCAGGGTTAGAATTTAGGCTCCAGCCTAACCTCACTTCCATCTATAGACAAGTTGCACTAACCCAGGGGTCCAGGATCACAGGAGCGGAGAGTCCAAGCCTGAGTCAAACCGGGACCCAGGTTCAAGCCCTACTGCTTTGCAGTGTAGACACAGCTTTGGGAATCACCAGAAGTATTCCACAATCACACAAGCCAACTCTCTTTGTCCTCTGAACAGTCAAGTGACGGACAGTGAAGTTTTCCAACACTGCAGCACAAACGAGGGGCTAGAGTAGCCACATTTTGGGAAGGTGCTAGGAAGTCTGGGATATGGGTGTTTGGACTCAGGCCTTCATAATGCAGTGTAGACACTGGAGCCCTAGGTTGGGACCAAGGGTTCAACAATTCCTAATCCAAGGTTACAAATGAGTGTAGACACTCAAGCCCTAGGTTAACAAACCCATGGTGCTAATTCAAGTTCTATTAGCCATGAGTTTACATTGTAGTGTAGACAGACCCTCTGAGAAGTTATTTTGATGGTCTCAATCCAACTGCCAATGTATAAAAAACAGGTTAGTTACCTGTTCGGTTACTACTGTTCTTCGTGATATGGGTGCAGACATGTATTCCATGTAGGCATGTACACGCCCAGCGCATTGAAACTGGAGAAGTTTGCCTACTAGTACTTGTAGACGGAGTGCTCTAGCACTGTGGCCCTAACCCCCTTCCCTGGCTCTAAAAGGTTGGTGGTGCCCCGATCCCCCTCAGTTTCTTTGCACAGAACAACAAGAGTAGAGACTCCAATGCAGAGAGGATGGAGGGTGGGTCGTGGAATACCCGTCTGCACCGACATCTCAAAGAACAGTTACCAAACAGGTAAGCAACCATTTTCTTCTTCGAGTGGTTGCAGATGTGTATTCCACTTAGGTGACTTACAAGCTGTGCGAGTGGGAGGTGGATCTCAGGATCTATTTAAATAATGACTGCTGGACGGACTTCCCAATGTTTGCATCTGATCTTGAAGCAGTCATGATAGCACAGTGCTTGGCAAAAGTATGTAAAGAGGACCAAGTGCCAGCCCTACAATGTCCAAAATTGAAACATCACTGAGGAATGCTAATCAACGTCACTTGGGCTCTTGTCAAACGGCCCCTGCCATCTCCATGGAGGCATAGTCTGAGTTACCTCATAAGCTGTTGTAAGCTGCAGCACGTTATTTACCTGGAAGCTGCCTCACAGGGAAGGAGGACTGTCAGAAGAAAGGCTGTGAACAACACTGTTGCTGACTGCTGTAGTGGTGGCCCCTTTGTGGCCAGGATAGAACTCCCAATGAACATTAGCCTGGGAGTCTTAAACAAATGCAAGGTCTCACCAGTTTTGTCTGAGAACAAAAACCAACCGTCACAAGATCAGTCCTCTCCTGTTTGCTGAACAGTCAGAGCTATACCAGAATTCTGCAATCACACAATCATCCTCAGGGACACAGACAACTCTGGCCGAAGAGCGTGCCACATCCAAAGCTGACTGCAACAAGGTTTTGGCCACCCTATGGCCCTCCGCAATAACATTTTAAACTATTCCCTGGAAGCTTCTGGCAGTCCCAACTGACGAAGTCATAGCTGGATAGCAGGACCTGATGGTTCATGATGCGCCATCTGTAATGATTAAGTGGTATAAATTTTTCTCCCTATCAAATCCAGTCTCTTGGACTCTTTGTCCTTAGGTTTGGAGTTGTACTTCCCTGCTGTGATCTGTCAATTTCTGCACTTACGACAAGAGAGTTAGGCTTGCATGGGAACCTAACAATGTTTCTCAGAATGCTTCACTGCAGGAGGCAAAGAGTCTGAAGTATTCCACAGGGACTTTACAGGTTCCAAGAGAGCTTCATTTATCAGGAGAGCCACCCTCCCTGGAGCTGATGCCTGGAGACTATCCAACACCTTATGCATATTCTTCTGTACAAATTTGGCCTGGATGCCCATGGCAGAGGCCATATGTCTCAGGACATCCCAATATGCCTTAACATCTTCAGGCACAGGAGAAAGAGTCCAGTACTGCAGAGCCATCCGGTGACAACAAAAAAGCAAGACACAGTGCCAGTGTATGCTCCTGCAGGGGAGCCAGCTCCTGTACAAGAGGATCAGGCTGAACCAGCTCAGGAGGGATGACATCAGCCTGTTTCTGCAACAGAGCCAGCATGGGAACAGAACCCCCAACCAAGACTGGCAACTTTGCGCTGGATTGGGTCGAAAAAAGGAATTTTGGAGATTGACTGATGTCCCAAGGAATCCCAGGAGGCCACTGGGAATACAGATGGGCATAGGTAACCAGTAGGTACTGAGCATGGTGCTCCTGTCCCTATTATGGGAGTCGTGCAGGTCTTGGTACTGATGGTTATGGGAGGATAGTCTCAAGTGCCTTTGAGAGAGGTGCTTAGAGGCTAAGGAGAAAGATGTCCCCAAACCAGATTCCAAGAAGCCGTGGAAGTCCTTAGATGGCAACAGAGGAGCTACTTTCAATGGGGCCCACAAACAACAAGCCTCATCTGAAAGCCAACATGGTGGTATTGGTAGGTAGGATGAATGAGAAGCCGATGCTGTCAGTACAGGAAAGGACACTGCACTTCCCATCGGTACCTAGGAAACAGCGGAGGATCAGTACTATGATTGATGACAGGGTCTGTAGTACCAACCATTACTGTGCCAAAGAGTGCATCAGTGCTGACGAACCCCTCGGTACTGCAAAAGACACTGGCCACAACTGTGCAGCCTAGGACCTAGACTGTGCAGGAGGTGGTGCCAATGAACCAGGCAACTCTGCAAGCAGACCATTGTCTGCTGTGCCATTTGCATAGTCAGAAGAGGTTGAAGCCACAGCAGCCAAAAAGCCCCTGAACTATTAGGGAATCAGGAACAGAGCGGCAAAGCAAGTCTGATGTCACTTGGTATACCAGGGGCGTGGAGACAGTCAATGCTGACACCGATGTCATAGGTACCGGACTCAAGAGAGGCCCCATGGCTGGTACTGGAATTGACAGCACAGTCTGCTGCCGGTCATAGCATGATACCAGGGAGTGGTTAGATGAAGCTGCTCCATCCCATATGTCAGAGGAACCACAGTGCTGGTCAGCACTCCTCTGAAGATACAAAGAGGAATGTCCCCAGGACCTGGAATGGTCCCAGTTTGTCTTGTGGGATCTTTTTCTCAGAGGACCAGAGAAAGGCAAATAACCTCTTTTCCTCTTCAGAGAGGCACCAGTCCTCAAACTTGGCACAACATCATTTGATGGCTCCAAAGAAAACTGAAAGCCGGTTGATCAGTAGGGGCCCCCAGTGCTAAGGCAGGCCTCATGGTCTACTCCAAGAAATGCTGTTTCAAGCAGAAGACCCTTGCCACCTGCATTCTTTTCTTGAATGACTTGCAGATGGAAGGCCTTTTTTTAATGTGCCTTTCTCCCAGACACAACAAACACAACATGTGTAGGTCAGTATTGGGAATAGCCACCCCCCATGACATACAATGCTTAAACCTTGGTCAGGGCATCACGCAGGGCAGCTAACGACCTCACTAAAAACTAAACCTAAACCTAAGGGTACTACTTAACTATGCTAACAACTGTATACAACCAAAAATCTCAGAAGACTGAGGTAAAACACCACACACAATGCTCTGACTCTAGCTCCAGGCAGCAAGAAGGAACTGAAGAAAGTTGGGTCCACATCACCCTTACATAGCCAGGACGGTTAGGGTCACAGGGCATGAACACCGCCCCATGAGTACGGCTAGGCAAAATTCTCTGACTTTAGTGCACTGGATATATATGCACATATACCTAAGTGGAATACAAGTCTGCAATCACTTGAAAAAAAAAGTAAAAAGTATCACAACCTCCGAAACTGGCCCTAGATGTCACTTTTGTTGGCAGCCTCACCTGAGAAGCCAAGGACTGAGTGAATCACGAGCCCAATTCAGTAGAGCTTTCAAGCATGTGGTAACATTAAACATGTGAGTGATTAATTCCATTTAAGTCATTGCTGGTTCAAGGTCCTAATGACTAGACTACCTCTCCCCCACATAGGGAAGACTACATTGTAGCTAACTAAGCTGAACTTGTTCTTGGTCAAGTGGAAGTCTTCAGGTTCCAGTGAGGTCAAACTGGCATCTTCTACATATACTGACTCCTCTGAAATTTAATTTATATAATACATTAACAAGTTTGAGGATAATTTTGATCATAGAGAAGGCTTAACTTTTGACAGATGTTAAAGTGCTGAGCTTCTCAAAGCAAATTTTGTTGAAATGTGTCTTTCTTTAAAAATCAGTAGCATTAATTTTCTGTTCTCCATATTCACCTTTCAACTTTAGACTTTTCCAAATTCAGGACTGTCTGTTTATCTTGCTGGAAGGGTGGATTAGGGATCCACTGTACACAAACAATACTACTTACATAATGGAATAGAGAATTCTGGATGTCTTTTCCCCATAAGCTTGCATGTCCCATTTCTTCTCTCAGATACATGCATCAAACTCCCAGGACTGGCAACCCAAGTCTCTCAGCTTTTTCCATTTGCTTCATGGCTACTGTTTTCTTCTCTTTTCTGACTCTGGTGTTGCTTTTGAAGGACCAATATCTTAACGCTCTATGAGAGTCCCATGACTGCTCATCAGAGTCACATTCTACACTTCTACTTGACTTTCTCACAAGTATCCAAACAAAGCACTAATATTCTCACTGTCTGACCACCTGAACCATCCCTTATCCCTACTTCCTCCATCTTTTGCCTCCCCTCAGCAGCCACAGGTACTGGGAGCCATCTGAAAGTGGAAATTCTAATAGACTTTTTTTTAGAATTTAGGATTTTTTTCCACTTCAAAGAATATAGGGGTTGAGGCATTTTATTGCTACTGAGCACTGACGTTTCAAAGTTTCATATTGTCTTAACACAGAGTACAGAGGAAGAACAAAATATTTTCTTCCAAACTTTCACCTTAGCAAATTAATTTCAAATTCCACTTGATTATATCCATCTTGATTATTATTCCACTTGATTAAGCCATCACATCCTCCTACCATTCTCCCAAATATGTATTTGTTTTCCGATCAATACAAAATTTTCCAACTCTGTCAACTATAAAAGATGACAAGACCAATCTTCATACAGATACACACACAATTTTATATGTTGACTATGGGCTTGCTATGGAGACAGGAATTCCTTTTTGATACATTTCTTCTTTTGTTCCCATTCTCTTCTACTTGATGCCCAGTCAGCATAACCTACTTAGTCCTGCTATAAGTGCAGGAGACTGGACTAGATGACCCCTTGAGGTCCCTTCCAGTCCTACGATTCTATGGAATGCAGCTTCACCATATAACATTAAAACCTGTAGTGAGACGCACCAAAATTTGTGAGTTTCTCATTTTTTTTTTATCTACTTGAACCACTGGTTGTGATACGCTGCCAGCTTTTCTATTATTATTGGAATGGTACCTATCGTATACTGTCATACTACATACTTCTGAAAATTGAATGTTCCATAACGATGAAACTAAGATATCACATTAATTTTCATGGCAACAAACAATGGATGATGAGCCAAGATCACTGCTGGGCAAAGCAGATGCATCTCCCCTGACATCAATGCAGCTGCAGCAGCTTGTACTAGTGGTGAATCTAGCACTGTAACTCCAGTGCAGAATAGAAAGGTTAGAATTTTCAGAACCCAGGTATCTGAAATGGCAGCTAATGGAAAACAAAATATTAGTTGCAAAGTAAATTGCAATTTATTCAGAGGTTTGATTTTCTATGCCTGCCCCAAAATGCAAGTTCCTTTTCAAACTGTAATGTCATACTTGTTCACCCTATTACCTCAGATGTTCTAACTACATGTAGTTTGATTCAGCAAAACAAGTAGAGAGCTTACCATCAGCATCTAAAGAAGTATTGTGACTATTCAAAGCTGTGTTATGGGAAAGGTGACTATTTCTAGAGTTTATTTAAGTGAACATTTACTTCACTCAGATAGTCTTAAGATGCAGCATCTGTTTCTGTACGAATCACAAGGGAAAACAAACAAGTCTATATTAACCAGCTAACAGTGAAGACACTCCATAAAAAAATAAATCTGAAAGCATAAAAAAAAAAAAAAAAAAAAAAAAAAAGGATGCTGAAGAGTGAGAGAGGGTGTACCAGACCCTTTGAGGGCCCCGATGGAGGTCTCACGGTCCTACCACACCCCGGCCCAGAAAAGGAGTAGTAAAGGTGGGTCCTCCAGGCCTGCCTAGAGAGACTGCAGGGAAGCAGCCAGAGTGCAGCAGTTAAGTTCCCTGTAAGCTGCACAGCAGCCTATTTAGCGCCAAGCAGGCGCTCAGGGAACCCGCCCGGGGGAGGGACACCCCACCCCGGCCCCAACTCTGCTGCGACCCAAGGACCTGATGCAGCTGGAGCAGGCCGGACCCGGCCCAGCCTCAGGCCCAGCCGGGATGCCCCTCCCCCAGCCTGGCCCCAGGCGCAGCCAAACCCAGCCGCAAGCAAAACAGTCTGTAATAATTACCATGGGATATCTCTCCTATCTGTCATTGGAAAACATCTTGGCTTTTGTCTTCCTGAACCAACTGATTTAATCTGTCTCAGAAGCCAATCTGAGGCTCAGTGCAGATTCAGAACTGGTCGTAAAACCATAGACATTATTTTCAGTATCAGGCAAATACAAGAAAAATGTATTGAACAAAACATGGGTCCGTTTAGCGTCTTCATTGATCTGACAACGGCATTTGATACAGTTAGTATAGAAGGATTATGGATGATCTTCAGCAAACTTGGTTGCCTAGCAAAACTGGTAAAGATCATTCATTTATTCTATAAGGGAATGCAAGGTCAGGTACTTTTTAATGACTATCTCACTGACTCCTTTCCCATTTCAAATGGAGTCAAACAAGGCTGTGTCCTTGCTCCTGTACTGTTCAACCTCTTCTTCACCCAAGTTCTCAACCATGCTACAAATAGGCTCAACAGAGGCATATATATCAGATACACACATGACGGCTCAGTCTTCAATCTTGTAAGGCTTAAAGCAAAAACAAAAGAAACAGAACTACTAATAAGAGAAGCACTCTTTGCGGAGGATTGTACCCTCCTAGCCAGGGCCGGCTCTAGGTTTTTTGCTGCCCCAAGCAAAAAAATTTTTGGCTCCCCCCCACTGCACCCTCCTGCCGCCCCAGCCCTGGGTCACTGGTAACTCGCTCCCAGGGCGGGTCATTCAGCAGGAATTTTGGATGTGCACAGAACACAGACAGGATTGGTTCCCATATGGTTACAGAACTGCAGTAAAGTGGAACAATTTTCAGCTTGTGTGATTGAAGGCTATCTGGATGCATATTATAAGACTGTCCTACATAAATGAGGAAAAGTTGAGGTGCCTTTATTATTCTTTTGTTCCATTCTTTGTTTCTATGGGGAATTTGCCAATGCAATATCACTGTCTTCCTTTTAAACAAATAAAACTAAAACTTAAAAAAAAATAAAAAAATAATAATAATAATAATAAAAGCAATGGCTGTTGAAAATAGCAATTCCAGTCCTAATAACCACTGGGAAGCATTTCTTGCTCAATTTATTCTACTTTTTCCTACAGCAAGTTACAGTGGATCAGTATATTTGATTTGGGAGAAATGCAGTAACAGCTGCCGAAATTGAGCTTGAGCACTCCTGAATTTTGAGGGTGTTCAAATCTGGAAGGCAGGTGCTGGATTCCCTTTCTGAATATTAGCTAAATCTGGAAAAGTCAATTTCTGCTTCCATGGCTCAGAAGTGTAAATCCTCCTACATGCCTGGTACTGTATCTAAAGCTGCCCAGTTTAGTAAAGCCTCCCCTCCCTTACTTTTCATTTTAAATTCTAGTGGGATCCACATACCTGCCTTGCTAGGCTTCAGATAGAGAGGTGCAATGTCCATTTAGTCCACCCAATTCTTTCTTTGGGGGAGAGCCCAGGGCTGGGGCGGCAGGAGGTGCAGGTGGGGGCCAGAGCTGGGGCAGCAGGAAGTGCGGGTGCAGGTGGGGAGGGAGAGGAGAAGAGCCCAGGGCTGGGATGACAGGAGATGCGGGTGTGGGGAGAGCCCAGGGCTGGGGCAGCAGGGGGGTGCAGGTGGGGGCCAGAGCTGGGGCAGCAGGGGGTGTGGGCGGGGGAGAGTCCAGGGCTGGGGCAACACAGCGGTGCAGGGGGAGCCCAGGGCTGAGGTGGGGGGCAGCAAAAAACCTAGAGCTGGCTCTGTCCCTACCATTTACAGCAAGCTGCAGCATGAGGTTTCAGTTCTACTCTCCTTTCCCCTCCCTTTCCTGTTAATTGCGGCTGAGGGAATGCCGGGAAAAATGTAGTTCTTTCCCTGCTCCAGGGCTGGCTCTATAGGCAGGGAGCTAACCAAGGAACTACAGCTCCCAGGGCTCCCTGTTGGTTCTCAGCTCTCATGCTGGATTCTTGCGCCCCTGCAAATTTGCCGCCCCAAGCACCTGCTTGCTTTGCTGGTGCCTAGAGCCTGCTCCTAGCACACAGAGGGAGAGCTCCAGTGCATCGTAGATCGCTTCGCTGAAGCATCCTAATAGCTTGGCCTCAATCAGCCAGGAGAAAACTGTGGTGTTGCATCAATCATCTTCACCACTCCATGCCATATCCCCTAGCATATCCATTAGTGGAACCCAACTAAAGCAAGTTGACAATTTTACCTATCTCAGCAGTAACATCGCCAATGATTGATCTCTTGACAAAGTGATCACAAACAAGATACAGAAAGCTTCTCGGTCACTAAGAAAGCTACATATCAAAGTCCTGAAATCCCACAACATAAGCCTCTCAACAAAAATAAAAAACTTTACAATGCTTTTGTGCTTACATCTCTCCTGTACGTCTGAGAGACCTGAACACCATACAAATGGCATATCAAACAGCTAGAGGCCTTCCATATGTGGTCTCTGCGTGCCATTATGGGGATTCACTGGCAAGACAAAATTACCAACCTGGAGGTTCTCCAAAAGTCAAATGCCACAAGCATCAAGGCCATGCTGATAAAAGCCCAACTACGCTGGGTTGGACACATCATTATGATGCCTGAACATCAACTCCCCAGAAACATTTTCTATGGAGAATTGGCACAAAACACCAGAATCAAGGCCACCCTGGAAAGCGCTACAAGGACAATATCAAGAACAGCATACACTTCGGTGCAATAAAACCAGATGAACTTGAGAAGGCTGCATCTAATAGATCAGCATGGCAACACAGAATACTCAGCTTTCCAAGTCTTTGAAGAGGACAGAAATAATCAACTGTTAGCTGCAAGAGAAAAGCGTCATACCACTGCTATGGCTACCAAGACGCTCACCAATTGCTTTGTCTGCCCAAACATGCGTATCATGCTTAGGACTTCAGAGTCGCTCTAGAATCCACATAAAGAGATACCATGAAAATGTAATCATCGAACTGACTGACTACGCAAAGAGACAGAAATACACATTTTCAAATAAAAGTGGAAAACCATTGCCATCCAGCCAATAGAGAAAGCAAGCAGATTCATTATGCAAATTTTCAAAAATTCAAAAAAGCATTTCTTAATACATGGCTACAGATCTCTACATTTCTCTTTCCTTCACCTGCCAAGAATGACTGTTCTCATTGGATTCCTCATGGTGACAACTTCACAGCATTCCTTTAAATTTGTTTTATATTGAAATTAATCTGCCAGTTATCCAAACATATCCATTTTAGCCACTGCAATTTTTCTACTAATATAAAGACAATCCTTTTCCCCATACACGTGTTTATCGTTTTCAAACAATTTTTTTATTTTGTGCTCTTCCCATTCACTTTGCAGAAACAATTCAATTTGAACATTACTGTAACAATGGAAAAAATGGCTTAGGAAAAGAATTCTGATTGACACATTATTAAAAATACTAATCATAGGTATTTGTATGGCTCCCCTTCACACAGAATCTGAGCTCGCAGCAATCTGATAACCCAAACCCAAGATGTTCCTTCCACAAGGAAGCCGAGATTATGATGACATTTCCAAAAGTCTGCAAACAGACAAAACAGGGAAACAGGGAAAAGTGATTGGTGTGTATTTTTAATACCCACATGAATTATTCACAGCACTGGTGAAACTGAATACTGGAAGCCACTCTTTACAAGAGCTGTCTAGCTGTTCAGAGGCTGATTGCAGATTGATCAATTCTACCACTAGAATTTAATTCCTGGAGTGAAAACAAAAAAATATTTGAATGCAGGTGCTTAATGACTAGCAATATTCCATAAACCTTTTCAAACTATACCATTTACAGAGAGATAATTAGTTTCATTTCTAGAAAGTATTATATCCTTAACTGAGGACAAGTCTACACTACAGTGCTACATCAGCGCAGCTGCACTGATGCTGCTGCGCCGTTGTAGCACCTCTGGTAAAGACGCGCTATGCCAATGGGAGAGCGCTCTCCCATTGGCAAAATTACACTACCTCCGCGAGAGGCAGAAGCTATGTCGGTGGGAATGCGTGTTCTGCCAACATAGCACCAGTGTGGACAGCGCTTAAGTCAACGTAACTTGAGTCACTCAGGGGGGTGTCTTTTCCACACCTCTGAATGACGTAAGTTACATCGACTTAAGCGGTAGTGTAGAACGGCCCTGAGTCCCTCTAAAGTAATCTTTAAAACAAAATAAACAAGAACACAGATCAGTGTATTATAGCTTAGCTAATGCTGTGAATTTATGTAAAATGCTGTTCAGTATTAAATCAGAGCATTTTTTTTTCAAAGAGACACTCTATGAGATTCAACTCAGCCAAAGCATTTCTCTTTCCCCACTTATCCCATACTTTCTCATTCCAACACTAGAAATTCCTACACTTATCTTCTGCAAATACAGGTCAAAACATAAGGTATATTATAAACTCCTAAGGGGAATTCTGTGCCACTGAGCAAACACAGAACTAATGTCTCCCAAAGATTCCTCCCCCCACCCCCTGCAGATTAAAGAAGGGTCACACCGCAACTACACCTTTCACCACCAGGGGATGATGTGGCACCAGAAAAGAGGGCAGCTGGCTCATGGGCCGGAGCACCCAGCTGCGGAGAGGGAGGTGGCAGGGGCTGCCTTCCTCATAACACTCTGCCCACGAGGCCAGGTGAGGAGGCATGGGATATGGGGGGGAATAGGCAGAGAGGGGCACATGGAGCTGCTGGGGTGTCACACAGACTGGGGTTCAGAAGACTAGTGGGGGGACAGACCAGAGTTGGGGCACAGGAGCTAGTGGGGTGACAACATTGAACAATGTTGAATGGAGAGTGGGGGTGCAGGGCCACATGGGGACATGTGCACCTATGGCTCACTAAATGGGGGTGCAGAGGCACATGGGGACGGGGCAGATATGCTTGACTAGATGGGTGAGGCTAGGTGTTAGCCAGGGTCTGCATGGGGGAGGCTCCCCAATTCCCTAACAATCCCTCCCCACAAAAAAAAGTTTCATACTTCTCCCATCCACACCCAACAACCCTTCAGGTTCACTCCTCAGGATCCTTCCCAGCAATTACTTCCCTCTTCCTCAGCTCCCCCACTACCCCCAACTCCCCTGAGCTTTTGCACTGCTTCTGACGGGTGCATGAAATAAGTTTCTGTATTGTAGTGTAAATGATCCAGAACTTTGAGTAATAATTTAACATGCCTAGTAAGGAATCTATTTGTCAAAAACCATTTCCTGAATCTTTTTTGTTGTCTGTATTGTTACAGACATACTTGCTGACAGGTATTTTGAAATAAATTACCAAAATTATTGAAACTGGAGTGATTACATTATGTAATTTTGACAAAAAATATGCAGAACTTTGCAGAATTTTAAAATATTGTGCACAGACTTTTTAATTTTTTGGTGCAGAATTCCCCCAGGAGTAAATTATACTTTGAATTCAGTCTGAATCCTAACAAGGTCAACACTCACTTCTTCCATCAGTCTTACCAATTCAACTTCTCCAAGTTATACCAGCTTCATCCCCCTGTTCACTTCCAGTAACCTACACCCTCCCATGTCTGTGATTTCATTGTTTCTACCTTTGATCAAACTTTATAAGCCCTGTCAGACAGGAATCTTTACTTTTTACTTCCATCGCTTGAGCGCGGTGAACATCAATGATACTATTTAAATAATTAATATTATGCTACCAAAATTCATGAACAGGTGACAAAGAAAAAGGACTCTTCAAAATATTTTGGTAGTAGTCTGGTTCCTCTGCACATAATCTGTCTCATGTTAAAAAGAAACCCTGAAACACATATCTCTAGTTTTTAAGAGCCAAACTCCTATGCCCTCAGATTAGACCAATTTTGTTTTACTCATTAATGGATTATTTTAGGGAATGGCCCTCTGCCAGTCCAGAAAGAACTGCTGGCTAACTTTATTTACTTCTGGGGGCTGGAATATGCAAAATTTCTCTCTCCAAGAAACAGCCACTTAACCAATTTCATGCTGAAACTTGAGAGAATGCTTCTAAGGCCACATGTACACTACAAAGTTTGGTCAACATCAGTAAGGGTGGTGAACAGCCATTAGACTTTTGTATATCACTCGGATGCATGCATACTTGGCTGCTTGCACTGGCGCTGCACATAATCACCATGAATAGTTTCACTGATGGAGAACACGGTGCACCCGGGGTAGGTATCCCAGTGTGCCCCATGCTGTCATCCAGTGCAATGCCTTGTAGGACATTTTTGCAGTTCTTTGTGGGATACTATCAATTCACTCACGGGTTTCAGAGAACCATGGATCAAGTTCCCATGATGCTACATTCTCCCATAGTCTGGCACACCACTTTTTGGTCTCCACCATCTTTCTAATGGAAACATGGACCCTGCCCAGCTCAGTACAATTCTCATGACCACGGCTAATACAGGACACACTTCTCCTGCAGCTGCAGAACTTCCATGACTAATACTTATAACCGGGCATGCAAGAAGAAAGAAGAGATGTTCGATGATGATGAGTGGATGCTGATAGATATAACAAATAAATTGCCAGGTTGCTTCTGGCATTCACAAAACAGCTCCACATAGTGGATTTCCACTTCTGGCCTCAAGAGTGGTGCGATCACATTATAACGAAGGTTTGGGATCACAAACAACAGCTGCAGAACTTTCAGATGCAAAAGGTCACATTCCTGAATCTGTGTGTCCATCTTGCACAAGGTAGTTAGCCAGCACATCCTGAAGGGACTATTCAAGCTGAATGGCCCATCAAGGTACACTTAAACAATGGACCATGGAAGACGCCCATCTTTACCTGATGGACTTTCATGTGAACGTTCTAACTAGAGTATGGGTAATGGCCTCTACTATGACTAAGCGAAGCAGGCACGGACATGCAACTTCCCCATGTGACTCCAAAATCCAGCTTGTTACCTGTATTTTTCCACAAGCTGTGTGGAGGACTTTGTTTGAAGCTATAAAAGGCCCTGAGAGCATCTCCATTTTGCCTCTTTCCTGCTCTAAACTCTGGACTATGAACTTGTACTAATGGAAGCATTCTAACCAAGGGACTGAGGACCTTGGAAGCAACCAAGCCAGCAGTTTATTCCATCACTACTCCAAGCCAGATGCAAGAACTTTGCAATAATTGTATGTATTTGATTCCTTTAGCCAATTTTAACTCTCACCTTTCTTTTTATAAATAAACCTTTAGATATTAGATACTAAAGGATTGGCAACAGCGTGATTATTGGGTAAGATCTGAGTTATATATTGACCTGGGTATGTGGCTGGTCTTTTGAGATCAGAAGAACCCTTTGGTTGATTAAATTGGTTTTAAATAACCACTCATCATTAAGTCTGGTGTTTTGGTGGTGATATAAGGACTGGAATACTTATGGAGACTGCTTTTCCGACTTCTTGTTAGCCAGTGTGGTGAAAGAAGTTTACTTCTGTTGCTGGTCAGGGTATATCTTATAGGAGAATAACCACCAGCTTTGGGGTGTGTCTGCCCTATTTCTCAGGGGTTTGTCCTGAATTTGGTATTTTCAGTTGTGACCCACAGAGGCACGGTGACAGGGGTTATTATTGCCCAAGTGTTCAAGGCCATTAAGGATCTCCTGCTACACAGGACTGTGACTCTCGGCAATGTGTAGGAAATAGTAGATGGAAATACAGCAATATGATTCCCGAACTGCTGTGAGGCAACAGACAGGATGCATACGCCTATTCTGGCACCATCTCACATTACCAGTGAATACATAAACAGAAAGGGATATTTTTCCATGGTTATGCAGGCACCGATGGATCACCAAGGATGCTTCACTGATATCAACGTGGGCTGGTCAGGCAAGGTGCACAATGCTTACATCTTTAAGAATTCGGGACTTCTCCAAAAGCTGCAAGCCGGGACAGTCTTCCTTGATCACAGCCACTACTGACATGTTGAAATGATTAGTGATTCTAGAGGACCGAGCCGACCCCTTGCTTGTCTGGCTTATGAAGCCATACACTGGTAGGGTTGCCAACCCTCCCGGTTTCGCCAGGAATCTCCTGGAATTAGGCTCTGTGTCCCGGAGGCTACTGAAGCCAAACTGGGAGATTTTAGGCTGCTAAAAAAGTCTGGCGGCGTAGCAGGGCTAAAGCTTTCCCTGACTCCGTGCCGCTCCTGTAGGTGGCTGACACGTCCCTGCGGCCCCTGGGGAGAGGGGGCTGGCCAGGGGGTTCCACGTGCTGCCCCAGCGGCAAGTCCGCAGCTCCCATTGCCAGGAACTGCGGCCAACGGAAGCTGCAGGGACAGTGCCTGAAGGAAGGGGTAGCACGCAGAGCCCCTTGGTCCCTCCCAGGGGCCGCAAGGACATGCTGCCGGCCACTTCCGGGAGCGGGGCCAGAGCAGGCAGGGACTCTGCCTTAGCCCCGCTGCATCGCCGCCCAAGGTAACCCCAGTGTTGTTTTCTAGTTATATTTCCTGAGGTTTTTCCAGTTTTAGGCCTGATCTACACTACAGTTAGGTCAGCCAATGTTGACTTGTTTTGTTCTACATCTAAATTGGTCTCCTGCTGACGTAAGCATCCTGTTACAGTGATGCAATTACACCACCTCCTTGAACAACGCACAGTCACAGTTGACCTATTTCTGTTGATGCCGTGCCAGTGTAGACTCTGCATTACCAGTGTCAGCCCTAACAGTCCTCCAACACCTGTCCTACAATGCCCCTGTGATAGTGATTTTGAATTCTACTGCTCAGGGGTCACAGACACTGGAAGTCTCCTCCTCTCCCCCTACGTTAAACTCACCAGCATGTTTTTGAAATACCTTTTACTGATTGCCCCCTGTGGTGAACACACTTACTAACTGGACCACCTTTGTGAGCATCTGACCATGCCGGCTCCACGCGCACACAGAGCTGCTAGGTACATCCGTGGCTGGAAAAGGAAAGAAGTCATGGATCTCCTTGGCCTGTGGGGAGAAGAGACTGTGCAAGCACAGCTAAGGAACCACCAAAGAAATATAGACCTCTACATAAAGATTGCACCGGGAATGCAGAAACGGGGCACAACAGATGAGCAGCAGTACACCACTGAAAGCAAGGAACTTCAGCAGGCATAAGAGAAGGTGAGGAAGGCAACAAGTCTGCAGCAGCTCCACAGACTTGCCACCTGTACAACAAGCTGCATGCCGTACTTGGGACGGACCCCAACAGCACCCTGCATACGTCTATGGATGCTTTCCTGGAGCTTGACACAGAGATCCCTGAATGGGTTGAATGGAGAGAGAGAGAAACCATGCAGTGAGCCAGGAGCTGTTTGAAACTCTGTTGGAGGTCAAGCTAGTTCCTCCAAATGAGTGCAGATGAGGCCAGTGATAAAGCGGAAGGAAGCTTGGGTAAGTGTATACCTGCGTTATTCCTTAAAGCTTTTTTTTGCGTTTTAGTTGCCTGAAACCTCCTGCCCAAAACATCTTCTCCATTAAAATATAGTGTCCATCCTGTCCATGCATTTAGAGAATGAAGGCAATGACTTTTGATGGCTCCCTTTATTTTTAAAAAAAGTTAGAAAATAAATTTTAAAAATAGTATGGCAGTCTGAATTACACAGTCCACATCAGATCATTCTCCTGTGCTTGGATAGAGGTAGCAGAAACGTAGAGGCGGCATCCTCACTTTTATTCTTTGTCTTGTTATAGTTGGGTTTGGTGGGGTGGACCGCAGTTCTCCCTATGCAGACTGCTTTGCATATCTGAACAGGGATGTCCCTTGAGCAATCTCGATTAAACTTTCACAGAGAAACTCTGATATCCTCTCCCTCTCCAACATTTCTAGGGATGGTAGCATTGTTTCTTCCCCCATGATAAGGGGCATTCCCATGCCACTCTGGGATAAATTACACTGGCACCATTGTAGTAAACAGGCTAGCAGCATATGGCCAAGGTGGCTTTGGGATGCCGGGAGCCGCTATGTTCTCTGTCATCCTCAGGAGTGAGAGAACTGCCAAAATCACCACTGCCTGTGAAAGTATTGCCAATATTCACGGCACTTTCCCTGTACTCGTACCCAGGGGCTCCTAGCCTCTAAACCTTCCATGCAACAGAGCAACCTGCACCCTTCTTCTCCTCCTCTTTCCCCCGCTGGGCTGTGCTCACCATGGCTTGAGATGCAGAGTGGTGCTGTAACGAGGTTCTCTGAAGCTAAAATGACAATCAGCATTTCTTATTAAAGGTATTTATGGGAATAATGTACGGGAGTTTTGCATTAACTTCCCTTTTCTGTTGTGACTGTAAATCTAATGCTGCATCTGTGTGTTTTAATCAGCAGCCTCTAATGTTGAGAGGTGCCCCTCTACACCTGTTGAACACTTGACCCTGATCCAGAGAAGAAAAAAGCAGAGTAGGGATAATATGTTCTGCAAGATCCTCCAGTGCCCTACAGCTGATGACCGTGAACACAGGGATTGGGTGGGCCAAATGTCCAACACCAGGGAGAAGGAACAAAAATGGAAAGAGCGGTTGCTGCAGGAAAGGCAAAGAGACCAAAAAGCACACTAGGAAATGTGCTAGCATGTTATGGATTTGCTCAAGCAACAAACGTGGATGTTGCAGAGCATTATTGAGCTGCATGTCCAAAGACTCCAGACACAGCAGCCTTTCCAATCCATGGAAAACTCCATGGTCACTGCTCTCTATGTCCCCACAGCACAACAGGTGCCAGTATGGCTGGAACCCTTAACCCTACCACTCCATGCCCGGGGAAAACAAGGAGAACTATGACTACATCTACACCAACTTCTGAAAGCCACAGGATCAGCCATGATGCACTCCATGATTTCTAATATGAACGAAACATTGTAATATGTTTAATACAGAAACGTTAATGTTTTCTGTTTACTTGGTAATCCATACTTAAAAAACCCATCTTACAGTACTGCAAAAAAAAAAATGTTGCTTTGTGTATTTGCATTTTCACTTTGTTTCTGTGTCTTTGAACACAATGAAGTTCTATATTTGGAACCTCAGAGTATAGTAGTTTACACCACGCATAAGAGCCTCGTTACAAAATGCATAAAAGAAATCTGTAACTCGCCTATGTTTAGGCTCTGTGCACTCAAAGGCACACTAGTTTTATAAAGGCATGACACAACACTATTGTGACTGACTGTTAAAATGATCTTTTTAAGGCTTCTCTCAGCTGAATGGGACCATAGTTGGTTCTTCTAATAGCCCTTGTGTCCGTCTTTTCAAATTCAGCACACCTCTCCCCTCCACCATGCTGATAGCCTTTCCCCCGTTGCCTGACATGCTACGCAGTACACAACATGCATCTTTTACATGCATGCAGATGTTTGCCTTGCTGAGTGTCACGGGGTGCTCCACATACCGCTAGGCTCGCGCCTCCTCTTGGCTGCTCTGGGGATCAGCTTGCAAGGTCGATGCCCCTTCCCACGGTTGCATGCTGTCACTCTGTCTCGGGGTCTCTCTCTCTCTGGTCTGCAGCCCCTCTCTCACTCCAGGAACCACAGTGTCCTCTTCATGACTTGGCCCTGCCTGCTCTGGCCCCACACCGCTCCTGGAAGCGGCCGGCACGTCCCTGCGGCCCCTGGGAGGAGCCAGGGGGCTCCATGCGCTACCCCTTCCTGCAGGCACCTCCCCTGCAGCTCCCATTGGTTGCAGTTCCCGGCAATGGGAGCTGCGGACTTGCCGCGGGGGCAGCGCGCGGAGTGCCCCAGCCCACCCCCTTCCCCCAGGGGCCACAGGGACGTGTCAGCCGCCTACAGGAGCAGCACGGAGCCAGGGCAGGCTGGGAGCCTGCCTAGCCCCGTGGTGCTGCCACTTTTAGCAGCCTAAAATCTCCAAGTTTGGCTTCAGTAGCCCCCAGGAGACTGAGCCTGATTCCGGGAGACTCCTGGCGAAACCAGGAGGGTTGGCAACCCTATTTGGGAGTGCAAACTTGTCCTTCACTGGACCCTTCCCTGGTTACTCAGGTGAGCTGCTGTGTGGCACCCATGGCCTGAGCACTTCCTGAGAACCGTTGGGCCTAGGTTCAAGGCCTATGATCCCTCACAATAAGATCGTGGAGGGATCCTGCTGGAGGGCCCCTGGCAGTCCAGAAGCTAGATGGAGAAGGTGGTGGCATCAGGCAGATCAACTTGGGGACAGGTGACGTGTAAAGACTCAACTGCGGGCAGCTCATCACAAGCTTCTCCAGTGAATTGGCACTTCACAAGTGCTCAGCTGCTACTGCTGATTTCTTTAAATCTCCTGAAACTGCTGCTGGCAACTTGAGAGACAGGAGGCTCTAGAACAAGCCGGTGACCACCTCAATCCACTGCACAGGGACGAGTCCGAGTCCAGAGAAGCATCATCGTTCCACAGAACAAAGGGGTGGTAGGAAGGAGAAAGGAAAGCAGAACAAGGATAGACAGAAAAGCTCCCAATGAAAGCAGAAAAACTGCACAAACCACCTCCTTGGGTTGGAGACAGGAAGCTTGGCAGTTTGGGTGTCAAACTGGCTCTTGGGGCCCAGCGCTGGTGCTTGGCAAGATTACATTGCCTATTCCTGTTACCAGAAGCCAGCGAACAGAATTACCCGCTGTATTCTTTCTGGACTGGCAGAGGGGCATGCCATGAGAAACGCCAATACTGATCTCCCACAGTTAGCGTTCAGAGCAACCATCCAAACAGCTTGCAACATTTTTATGCTGCCAGACCTCCAGGCTATGTTCTGCCTTTGCAGGAGGAAGTTTTCACAGCAGCAGCTACATTGATCACGACAGTGAAAAAATACAGAAGCAAGGGAAAGGAACATGCAGATGTTTATCAGAGCAATATCTTCAGGTGCTACTGGGATGCTGCAATCTGGCTGCAAAACTGTTCATACAACAGTATTACTTTGTCAGTAAACATTCCTGTGCCTCTTTCTTACCACACTAGCAGGGAATAGCTATTCAGAACCTATCACTTCTGAGTGATGTCTTCCCTCTCCCTGGAAACTGATTCTGTGCCTTCAATTCAGCAGTTCCTGGATTCTCTGAAACAAATCACTCTGCTTGCCAATGGCACAGCTAGTACAATTGTGAAAAAATGTCTTGTGGCAACATTAACAAGAGGTTAACGTCAGCTCTTAATATAACGGAAGCAACTCCTTCTGAGGCAAAAACAGATTAGTAGTGGAAACTCAGTCCAAAGACCTCTAGTTTACTTGACGCAGCTCAATTAGAGGAAGGAAATGTACAGCAGCTGAGCACTTTGTAAATGCTTTGCATTTTTCTTGAAAACATGAAGCAGCGTTCCCTCTTTGGAATCCTACCTCCTAAGTGCTACATCCTTTGAAAACCACTACAGTCTTCGAGTTTTTCCTTAGTTAGGTCCTAATGGCTTGTTAAAATTAACTTGAGGATACAATTATTGTAAATACATGAAGATATATCTTTTTTTTTTAATAGTGATCTTTTTTAATTGTCAGTGCAAGCACAATTAAAAACCAAAGTATCTGGATATTTTCCCTCTTTTCTTTGGTGAGGGAAAATAAAACCCTTCCCTGCTTATGATGCTTCCATCTGGATCTTCTGTGAGAAAGCAAAGTTTGATATGTTCAGGTGTCTGATGAGGATGTTTCTTATGTGTTTGCTTTTACTGAGCTGTTTTTTTTAGGGCCTGAGTTAATTCAGGAAGATTTTTGGTCAAAAAAATATATGGCCTGTGGTTAACAGTATCTCCTTTTCATTTTTAGATTTATTAGGAACTGGGAAAACGTTTGGGAAAGGTGGAGCCTATACAGGAAGGATGGGCTCCACCTAAACCAAAATGGAACCAGATTGCTGGCACTTAACATTAAAAAGGTCGTAGAGCAGTTTTTAAACTAAGGGCTGGGGGAAAGCTGACAGGTGCAGAGGAGCACATGGTTCGGACAGACACATCCCTTATGTCTGAAGAGAGATTAATAAAACTGGGACTTTTCAGCTTGGAAAAGAGACAACTAAGGGGGGATATGATAGAGGTCTATAAAATCATGACGGGTGTGGAGAAAGTAAATAAAGAAGTGTTATTTACTCCTCATAACACAAGAACTAGGGGCCACCAAATGAAATTAATAGGCAGCACGTTTAAAACAAACAAAAGGAAGTATTTCTTCACAACGCACAGTCAACTTATAGAACTCCTTGCCAGAGGATGTTGTGAAGGCCAAGACTATAACAGGGTTCAAAAAAGAACTAGATAAATTCATGGAGGATAGGTCCATCAACGGCTATTAGCCAAGATGGACAGAGATGGTGTCCCTAGCCTCTGTTTGCCAGAAGCTGGGAATGGGCCACAGGGGATGGATTACTTGATGATTACCTGTTCTGTTCATTCCCTCTGGGGCACCTGGCACTGGCCACTGTCGGAAGACAGGATACTGGGCTGGATGGACCTTTGGTCTGACCCAGTAAGGCCGTTCTTATGTTCTTATTTTTGTTGTATTTCAGCTCTACAGTACAATGGATACCACTGACTTTAAAGAGTTTGGGAAAGGGAATTTGGAAGGGATTTCATTAAGTTCATGAGAGCAACTCAGGAGAAAAGCAAGTGCAATCCTCAGTACTGATATACTATGCAAAAGTGTACAGGAGCAGCACGACAAGTTGGGGGGAGCAGAAAGTGATTGCATAGACTATGTGGTGGAAGCTGATTCACAGAGCAGTACTGATATCTGGAAATAAGCAACAATGACTGAAAGGGTGAGTGAAAAAGTGTTGTCCACCTCCTGGAACAATTTAGAACTGTAACAAGTGGGTTGCCAACACACTTGCCTTGTGTACACTAAAAGGGGGAAGGACCCTGATGACAGGGCCCTGGAAAGCAGAATCTAGAGATACTGAGCAACTAAGACAAAATCTCTCGACACCATTCTCAGAGAATACATGGTCAGCTTGGACCTCATCAACCTTCTGTCTCTTCCTTATTTACTCATTTCCTTACCTAAAGTACTGACTCTACTCTCCCCTCCCCTCCCCTCCTCCCGCCCACCCCCCCCTTTTACTTCTCCTGATGATCTGGTCAAATACATACAAAAGGCAACAATAATTACATTGGTTTCAGATTAAAGAAATAAAAAAAATTAAAACCCTGCAGTTAAAAAAATAAGGTGTGAAGAAAATGGAGGAAAAAAATAGTCTCTCTCGCTACCTCCAACTAACTAGAAAAAGACAGACTGTCACATTTTTAATGTTGTTCCAAGCCAGCAAGTCCTGACTGCAGCCCTGTTACCAAAATGGAGCCTTTTTTTCCCTTTACAGTTTATTTCTTCACTTATTATCTTTTCTACTGTATTCATATATTAACTCAAGCATCTTTCTTGCATTAGATATTAAGAAAAGGGGGAGATTTTCAACGTTATTGTTCAGTGCTAGGGAGATGTCCGATCACCCAGTTTAGCATCTATATACGCTATTAATTATAGGACAATTTTCCAGAATAAGTTATAGAATTTAGTGCATAAATGCAACTTAAAAATCCCTTTTTTCCCCTCATATCACACCTTCCTCTACAAATAAACTGCACACCAAAAGTACAGTGTAGTTTGGAATATAATTATACAGCAGACAAACTACATTGTATTTAGTTGGTCAACAAGCTTGTCACTACAAGAAATTAGTAAGATCTACAAAAAGGAAAATCGTCCAGCCAGACAAAAAGAGCTACTCGATCAACTAAACGTAATGGAGAATAAAGACTTAACTCTTATAAACTTCTTTACATATTCAAATTGCTTTTCAAACATTAACTAATTAAATTACAGGAGTACACAGATGAGTGGAACACTGGGAAACAGACATTTTACTGCACCCACTTTTTTTAAACAACAGAAGAGCGAAATTAAGTTGCAAAAGAAAAAGCCTAAGAAAGGTATCCAGATTTCTCCAGCTGTGAGAAATAAAGAGTTTTCAAAATTATCATATTTAAAAGGATCACTATCTGAAGGCTCTGGACCAAATCCAGCTGACAACAATGGGATTGCAAGGGACATAAGACAAACTAATAAACACAGTGTGTCTCACACACGTGCATGCACAAATTTGGAAGTAATAAATATGCTTATTATGCACCTCTGGTGACTTCATCTGCCCTCTACCCATTAATAGTCCATCTCCCTCTTCCAAAACTCCTCAGCACTATTTCTTTTAAAATAATCAATCTCCTAAAGACATGTTCCCTTGTCTCTCCCAAACATGGAATCTTTGTCCTAAAACTACACTGACCTGAGACCCAAGACAAGTCAGATTCAGTCCTGGGCCAGCACAGACTTTTCTAGATACAGAATTCTTACTGTTTAAAATCCATTATCTCACTGACCTGTAAAGCTAGAAACAGAAACTTATCGCATTGGGATGGGGAGATCATCAGCATGGAACCTAACATTAGTTTACAAAGACCTGGAAGATGCCAGATAATACAGTTACTTCAGGTTGTTTTCTGTAGTTTTTTTTTTTTTTTTTTGGTCTGACCCCTCCACAGCTAAGCTCCTGGTAATTAAGCCACATGGCTTTACATGAGAATGGATAAAAATAAAAAATAGTTCCAAAACATTCTTTCAGAATTCTCTAAAACTTTTCCAAAGAGTTCTCCAGTAACACGACATAAAAGACTATGATTTGTGTGGTTTTTAAAATCAAAAATATAGTTTAGGATTAGCTGCATAACTGATTCTTGGGTTCAACACCTCAGGCCATTTCAAATTCATTCAGATAATCTTTTATACCTCAGCAAATTATTACATATTTCATATACATATTGTGACAGACCCAGACCAGTGGGGTACAGGAGTCTGGTAGAGGGCAAATATACTGGTCACTGGATGAGTAGTTTTCTGTTCCCTGAGTGACCAGAGCAGGGGCTGCACTAGAGTAATCAGGAACCTGCTAAAACCAGTTAAGGCAGGCAGACTAATTAGGACACCTGGAGCCTATTAAGAAGCTGCTAGAATCAATTAAGGCAGGCTAATCAGGGCACCTGGGTTTTAAAAGGAGCTCACTTCAGTTTGTGGTGCCAGTGTGAGGAACTGGGAGCAAGAGGCGCAAGGAGCTGAGAGTGAGAGGGTGTGCTGCTGGAGGACTGAGGAGCACAAGCATTATCAGACACCAGGAGAAAGGTCCTGTGGTGAGAATAAGGAAGGTGTTTGGAGGAGGCCAGGGGGAAGTAGCCCAGGGAGTTGCAGCTGTCATGCAGCTGTTACAGGAGGCACTCTAGACAGCTGCAGTCCACAGGGCCCTGGGCTGGAACCCGGAGTAGAGAGCGGGCCCGGGTTCCCCCCAAACCTCCCAATTGACCTGGACTGTGGGTTCTTCCAGTGGGGAAGGTCTCTGGGCTGTTCCCCAACCCACATGGTGAATCTCTGAGGCAAGAAAATCCCCCAATAAGCACAGGACCCACCAAGATAGAGGAGGAACTTTGTCACAATATATACACACACACACAGATACACCACCACACACCCAAAAATCTGCATTAAAAAAAAAGTCACTACAGCACTTGGGACTGAAACCTCCGATTCAACATAATGGCTCTTTCCCACAGTCAGGAGCGCCGCCAGCTTTTCTGCCGCCCTAGGCGGCGGAAGGTCCCACCCCGAAATGCCACCCCCCCCCCCGAGGCGGTGGAAGGTCCCGCCACCGAAATACCGCAGCGGACGCCGCCCCCCAAATTGTAGAGCCCTAGGCGACCGCCTAGGTCACCTAATGGGTTGCGCCAGCCCTGCCCACAGCGACTGCAACAAAGGCAACTTAATTTAAATAGCCATGGAGTTGACAAGTACAGACATCTTTCTACAAAGTATAATTCAAACACAGGCATGTTAAACTGGATTTAAATGTTCTCAAGAAATAGCAACTTCTTAAGGGAGAAAACTTAAGATGTCAAAGTTAAAAAAGAAAAGAAAAGCCTGCACGTTGAAAATTAAAATGCCATCTTGCAACGTTGACAAATATGAAGTTCACGTATCTCCCTGTTCACCGCCAGCCAGGTTGCTACATAAAGTTAATTTTTCAGACATTTATGGCTCAGGAACATACCTGTAGAAAACAGCAGACCTATTAACACCCTAAACTGGGTTTAACAGCAAAAATAATTCAGTTAAGGATGCCCATCCGTAGCAAAGAATGCATTTTTCACCCACTGGACATATGATCATGTTTCTTTTGAGGATTATTGCAAGATAACGTTAGGTAGGGTTCATGATTACTCATATTATGGATATTTCTGGTTTGTTTATTATCTTAATTTCAACTCAACCATCTAAATGTGCACATTATTAGTTCAGTAAACCACGTTTCAGTCACTGTCACCTTCGTTCTCCTTCCCTCAGGCTAGGTCTACACTACAGCGGGGGTCCGACCTAAGATACGCAACTTCAGCTACGTGAATACCGTAGCTGAAGTTGCGTATTTTAGGTCGGCTTACCTAGCGGTGAGGACGCGGGAAAGTCGACCGCTGCCGCGCTGCCGCCGACTCCGCTGCCGCCTCCTGCCGAGGTGGATTTCCGGAGTCGACGGCAGAGCGATCAGGGATCGATTTTACCGCGTCTTCACTAGACGCGGTAAGTCGATCCCCGATAGACCGATTGCTACCCGCCGGATCGGCGGGTAGTGAAGACAAAGCCTCAGTCTCTGTTTGTTTGTTATATCCGCTGGTTGCAATGTCTTGTGAACTCTTCATGACTATCTCTTCCTATGAATTTGTAGAATGCCTAAATAGGTCCCCTAATCCTGAATGGAGCCTCTGGAAACAATTGTAATACAATTAGTAAATGACATCATAACCAACTGTGTTGAAGCTTATAGCATGAGCACCAAGTGAATTTGTACTTTTAAAATTTGGAGGAAATCTTTCCAAGCACGGCTCATTTGCTGGATTAAGAGTTTCTCTGACCACTGATTCAAAAAAAAGAAAGATTCTCACAACTAAAATATGTTCAAATGTGGCTGTGATAATCAAGATGTCAGCAGCAGTTTTTGGATGCTTGACAATAATATCAACTGAATGTGAAAACTGAATACTAGGCTGGACAGATTATAAAATCTTAATAAGGTTACATTTAATACAGTACATTGTATTTACTGTGCGGGGGAGGGAGAGACAGATTGGATGAAGAGTCAGAGGAAGGAGACTGGGAACGAACCAGTGTGGGGGAGGAGAAAGCCAGACTAGGAAGGGAGAAATGGGAATGGCTAGGCAAGGAGACTGGGCCTGGATGTGGGAAGGTGTGGAGGCTGGCACTCAAAACAGGGAGAGACTAGAGTGGCTGTGCAAGGAAAATGGGACTGAGCCAGAGTGGGGGAAAATGAGAGAGAGAAATGAGTCAGGGTAAGCCTGGAGGGGGGCAGGAGAAAAAGGGTCAAATTTGGCGGAAATAGGTAGAAGAGTCGGTAAACCATACTCTCCCCTGGAGCCTGAAATTGAAGTCAACATTCCTCCACTGTCAAACATCTGTCAAAACCACTGCCAAAGTGTCCCATACCCCTCCAGAGTGCTGTTCCACATAAAGGATAATAACCTACTACTGCCATCAGTTACTCCATTAGCTTAAGTGGCCTATGCAGTGGATCTAAAGGTTCCAACACAGCTGGTGAAGCATGTGGGTGTCAATATGATTTTACAAGATGGAATTTGTTTTTTAAAACCCTAGGAAGATGCAAAAACAAAAACCCAAAAAAACAAAACAAAAAACAAAAAAACGAGTCAGGGGACCTGGGGAAAAAAAATAGTTGGTGGTCATGTAATTGAAGACTAACATAATGCACATACAAAAGGGGGCCTAATTAAGGATGCATAAGCAACCTTACTTCTGGCACTTCCTAAATTCTGAGGGCTTGACTTTGCAACCTGACTATTGTTCTTTTAATGCAGTTTGTATGTTAATCATAAAAATACCATTGGCCATCTGTTTTTGCCCTATAAAGAAGCAATGTCACATTCATATCTTTTTGCTATTCCTATTTACTAAATTAAAGGGAAAGGAACTAAAGTTACTATTTGACATCAGCTTAGAAAGAAGCAAATTTAGGAACTACCTAGGTTTTGATGAGGTCATTCATCACCATGGTATCTGAGCAAGAAGAAAATACATACCAAAAATACCCCTAAAATCTTTTTCTAGCCCTGCAAACTTAGGCTATTGTTTTGTTTTGTTTTTAAAAAGCTATATATATGCAAGTGTGAGGATGCTGAAGTGTTTGAGATGACTATTGTGGGAAAATCGCGCGAAACAGATCTGGATACATGTTCCTGTTAACTTGTGTAAGAAAGTGGACAAGCCAGCACATTCTGAACCAGACAGAACTTCCTTGGGGTGTTGGGCTTCATTCCTAGATAAAGGAAAGCGCAGTAGCCGAGCTTACATTCTATCCAATAGGATCAGAGGCAGTCCTCTGACCAGCAACAGATGAAAGTGGGATTTGTTTGCTATCAAAGCTATTTGGGCATCTAAGTACAGTGGAGTCTAAGAATACCTCCACGGCTGCAGACAGAACTATCTGAAGATTACCAGGGTTGTATTGGAAAAGTTCTTGGATTGTTATCTTCTTCCTACCAGCATCACTCCAGTCTATACATCCCATTCAAACGTGTACCTTACCAATGCTTCTGAAATTTTTTTTATATTTCCATTAAAATTGGTAATAAACCCAAATATTTACTAAACTAGAGATATTCATGGTAAACATTGTTTTGCCAATAACTGCAATCACCACCACCTAAATCTGTAAATGCAACTGTTGTCCTGAAACGAGAGTGTTTGCACTTTAATTCACTTTTACAACATGCTCTCACTGGCCTCACACAAACTAGCACAGCATATTGTGGATTTGTTTTGTTTTTTCAGTTAAACCTTTTTACGGCAAATTCACATATCATTCCCAACAATGGACACTGCTATCTAGCTATTGAAATGTTTCCTTGCCACAACTTAACAACATATTTGTCTTTTGACATATTAATAAAACATAATCAATTATAGGTAGATGTGATAGGAAGAGTGCTATCTTCCTTCCAAGTCTTTACCTTACTCTTTTATAAAAAAATATCAGTACTAAATACCAATACTATGACTTTATCCCAAGAAGCCCACCGTCTGAGCATTAAAGAGAAAGGTGTGGTAAATTGCCCAAGCCTGATAAAAACTACTGTACCTCTCTAATGGGAAAATGGAGGCATTTGTTTACTCTTATCAGTTTGTGTGATTTAACCTAATGCCATCTCCCATTTAAATGGCAGGATCATTCCAAAACTTAACAGCTTGAAAGACCTAGATCATTCATTTAATAATGGCTGAGGTCATTTAAAATATTTCATATCAGAAAGAGATTCTTACTTACGACCTAGAGATCTCCCTTTTACATAGGAATGCAGTTTTTCAAGGTCTGGGTATACATTAGGTCAGATTTACTAGTCTAAGGATTAACACAGTCCATTTTAGGGCCAAATCCAATTCTTAATGACGACAATGAGAGTCTTTTCCTTCATTCTTAACAGAAGTATAGATCAGGCCTTTAGAAGTTAGCTGGCCTGGTAGAAAAAAAATCCCTCTTTTGCACGCTCTCAAGTTTTGGGTAAGAGCATTCGTTATTACCAAAATACTTTAAAGGCCTGATCCTATCTCCACTGAAATAAATGGCAATGTTCCCATTGAACTCCTCAGTGCAGGTCTTAAAGGAGTAAAATAAAGTGTGTGATGTAACTGGGAGCGATGCTTGCAGCTGGAACACATGTGGCACAGAATTCAAAGAACAGTTTCAATTTTAACCAAGAGAAGCTAAATACAATACAGTATTTTCCTGGGAATGCACAGAACAGTGTCAGAAGTCCGATATTAAAGTACACATGCCTTGAAGAAACAAACATTTATAAGCAGCAGCTTAAAATGAAGTAAAAATGTTGCCAATGCTTGAAAGAGGGCTTTTCACAGATCATATGGTACTATGGCCCACAGAATATCTTCAGCAATATTTTACCAAGTAAACCACCATTTCTTTCAGGGGTTGAAATTGAAATTAATGGAGATATCCCATCTCCTAGAACTGGAAGGGACCTTGAAAGGTCATCGAGTCCAGCCCCCTGCCTTCACTAGCAGGACCAAGTACTGATTTTGCCCCAGATCCCCAAGTGGCCCCCTCAAGGATTGAACTCACAACCCTGGGTTTAGCAGGCCAATGCTCAAACCACTGAGCTATCCCTCCCCCGGTTAAGTGATTTTTATAGGTTCCCGGTTATTAATTCATGGCAAAGAACAACAACATTTCCCACTAAATGCACCTCCTCCCCCACAAGACAAAAATCAGGTTATACTGATTGATTACATAAGCTTTTGGGAGATGCAGCTTTATTAGTCTTTCTATTTCTGGGCAATGGCTACAACGTCAGGGTCAGAGCAAAATGCAATTATTGCTATCAGCTATCCTGAAGTTTGCAATATGGTCATTGTTCAAGCAGTCCATCTAGCACCCTGCAAAGCTAGCTTGTAGGGCATTCAGAGAGACCTATGTTTATTTCTGGAACTGTGGGATCCACAGATTATAATATTTGTGGCCTCCCGATGATTTTGTCATGGCAGACCATCCTATGAATACAGTGAAACCTCGCTATAACGTGATGATTGGGGACCAAAAAATTCGATCGCGATAAATGCGGGGTCGTGGTATAGCGGGGTTACAAAAATTTACCATTTCAAGCCGGTCAGTTTCAAGCTGGTCGATTTCTCTTGGGCAGAAAACGACTTGCCTTTGCCAACTGCCCATAACAGTAACTGAAAGGGTGCAGCTCCAGCAGCAGGGGCTCTCAGCCATGCAGTGAGAGAGGGAAACACTTGGGGAGAGCAGGGGAGACGTGCAAGGGGCAGAGGAAGAGCAAGGAGCAGCTGGGGAGGAGAATGGCTCTTCTCGCCAAAAGGAGAACCGGGGGTAGCGGGGAAGAGACAGTGGGGAAGGCACATTCCTTTATTTATTTATTCATTTTTTGCTTCGGTGGTGCTCCGGCTGCTTTTTTTTTTTTTTGCTTGGGGCGGCCGGAGCCACCTTATGATCCGAATTCGCGTTATCGCGGGGCTTCACTGTGTTTGCCCTGCCCATGAATACGATGAATTTGGGTAGAATCTCACCTGGCCAGTTTAGGTGGCAAGGATGACTCAATTAGCTGCTTCTGCCTCCCAACTGACTGCGACCAAAGACTGTTGTCCCAGATTGCACAAGACGACATTATCCATTGGGTTTGTTTCTGACCCCTGGGTAACTACCTCACATCAGTGAATTAAGATCATGAATAATACACTTATTAAATAATTTCAATGGGAGCAACAGAGCTAGAGATGGTTAACAATATTTCCAGAGTGAGATACCGTACAGTTGCTACAGTCAAAGCCATTAGGTTATCAGTTTTATAGATATGCAATAGATCAATAGGTTCTTTAAAGTTTTCTACGAACTATTTGTATGTAAAAGGATAAGAATGTCTCATGTTAGGAGACAGTAGATTCAAAGAACGTAAATAACTACCTATCACTTTTAGTAGAACCAAGTCTTTACCCCAACTAAGATATCAAAGTTTGTTCAAAGTTTGCTTCCTTATAAAACTCATCTGCCCTAGCTTGTTATTAGTCTAAAAATCCAAGGCCTGAAGAAGCCGTGTGTCTGTTAATGAATATGCACAACAGAAGATGTCCTAAAATTGTGTTTATACTTTCAAATCCACCGATCAGAAATGACGGGCTGTACTCCGACCTCCCTGCTTGACAGGTAGCAGCACAAATAGCCGTCTGAAAAAGTTCTACATTACTTATTGGAGTATAAGCTTTCGTGGGTGAATATCCACTTCGTCAGATGTATGCATCAGATGAAGTGGGTATTCACCCACAAAATCTTATGCTCCAATACTTCTGTTAGTCTATAAGGTGCTACAGGACTCTGTCGCTTTTTACAGATCCAGACTAACACGGCTACCTCTCTGATACATTATCTATGTCTCTGTTCCACTTGATCCATTGTGCTGTCACACTTCTCTGTCATTCTTCATTGATCAAGTACCAAACAATGTCCAGTTCTATCTGGTGAAAAGTTTAGTTCGGGTAAAATTATATGGTTATGCTAAGATCATAATTAGTGTGTTAAACACCCTTGTAGTGAGTATTGGATTGAATGGCATTACACATTACTGTAAATATGTGCCCCCAAAACTGAATCTGAAAAATACCTCCAGATAGATTACAGGTCCATTTACTTCCAAGGAGTTACATAGCTATAATCTACTGGTCCCTATACTTGCAATTAAACAATACTGATGGTGGCAACGATGCACAAGACAACATAGAACCCAGCGCCCTCCTGCATAGCTGTGTTAGCGGTATAACAGGATTAAAGTAGTAAAAAATCATTTCAATTACTAAAGTCAGCAGATTGGACTGAATACTAACAGTAAATTGTTCTCTTGAGTAAGTGGGCGACTAGGGTTGCCAATTTTCTAAATCCCAGAAAACTGAACACCCTTGCCCCACCCCTTCCCCAAAGCCCCTTCCCTTCTCGGAGGCCCCACCCCCCACTCACTCAATTCTCCCCTCCCTCTGTTGCCTGCTCTCCCCCACCCTCGCTCACTTTCACTGGGCTGGGACAGAGGATGTTGGGGTGCAGGGGGGGGGCTCTGGGCTGGGGCCAAGGGGGTTGGAGTGCAGGAGGGGATGGAGGCCCTGAAAGAAGGTGCGGTGTATGCGGGGGGGGGGGGGTTCCCAAGCTGGGGCAGAGGGTTGTGGAACAGGAGGGGGATTCAGGATGCAGGCTCCGGGTGGCGCCTCAAGCAGCTCCCGGAAGCGATCAGCATGTCCGGCTCCTAGAGGGAAGGGTGGCCAGGGGACTCTGAGCGCTGCCCCCACCCACAGGCACCATCCCCGCAGCTCAGGGTGGGGGCAGCGTGCAGAGCCCCCATGGCTGCCCTTCCACTTAGGAGGCAGAGGAACATGTTGCCGCTTACCAGGAGCTGCGCGGAGCTGGGCAGCTGCCAGCCCCGCTGCTCCGCCAACTGGACTTTTAATGGCCCGGTCAGCAGCGCTGACCAGAGCCACCAGGGTCCCTTTTCGACCAGATGTTCCGGTTGAAAACTAGACACCTGGCAACCCTATGGGTGACATTGTTATATAGTCACTTTTCAATATAGAATCACACTTTAAACAGCATTCCGTTCCCACATTTAGCAGGCACGTCCCTATATCAAAATTAAAAAGTCAATAACAAAACAAAAAACAACTGCCACCCTGGCTGAGTATTTTGGTCAAAAGTGTCCTCATACAATCAATGATGAATTTCATTAACAGAAACTGGAAACAGAAGAGAATTGCAACAATAAAATGTACAAAGGACTATTCAATATGTAAAATAAACTCAAAGCAGCATTACAAATAGCATTTTAGATCTACTTCCTCCCATAAAAAATATTGTTAAGTTATGAGGGTTCCCAAAGAAGCGCTGCACTTTGATCTTGGTACAGCTGCACTTGAAAATAGCAATCCTTCCATTTCTTGTACACTGGGGGACCTTTGATGAAAGGCATTAGACAAACATTAATCTAATTTCTTGGAGGCCCAGGCACTTGTCTGAGCCTGTTAGTTGCCTCATATAGTGACTCTGCATGGAGCTACGGCCGTGGTCAGTCTTGGGAACCAAGTGGGCCCAAGTAGCCCTGGGAAATGTTAACATGCTCTGAATTTGAGCATTGAAAAGTGGGGAGGGCCATTGATAGCTTTCAGTCTTAAACGCCATCTTTCCAATGCAGCTAGGGCAGATTTTATAGGGAGATTTTATATTAAAGTTCGGCGAAGCTGTGGCCACTTGGCAAATGTATTGTCACTTGGTATATAGGGCATTATGCAATATCAGAAAGATGTCTGTGCATTTCTGAATACTTAAAATTAAAAGAGAAAACAAGAGCAAAACTACACTGTACAAATAACGCAGTTGTCATAAAAAATATCATATTTCTTCACAAATTACCAGTTTTTCCCCTAACTAGGTAATAATTCTGGTTATTTCTAATTTGTATATGCATACACATACTTGTGCATGTATTTTCCATTTCACTTTTCATGAATGGGCCACAACAGACTACAACAGAAGGGTCAACTTCTTGACTTTTTGGCTAATACCAAGTGCAGTATTTTTATTTTTTCAATATATCCTCAACTAGTAGACTATATTGTGTCTTGGCAGGAAAACTAACTCAATTATATAACAGGCTAGTTTTAATTAGAAATGGAAAAGACCTAAGTGCCCCTTACAATTCTAAAATGTGTCCTTTGGCACTAATAATTTTATGATGCAAGCAAAATTATGTTCCAATTGAATTAAAGAATTGAAGTAAATTGTATCAGGCTGTTTAATCCAAATGTTCACCCTGAACAGCAATTACATATTTATTCTCATATTCTGCAGGAACCAATACATAAAGGCCGATTTGTCTTAAATTTTGTTGATATAATGAAAAGTAAAGACTGTTCACAGTTTAACTAGAAGCAGCTGGTTTTTCTTTGTGTGACTGACCTTCATCATTGCTGGTAACCATCATAACATGTCTTATACATTAACAAATGACAAGTCATTAGTGACTCTATGAAACTTGCATTTCCCTGGTAACAAAAGCAAAATGCACACATCTAAAAAAACTAAAACAAGCCACCACAATGCAGCCTTTAAGTTCGGAGGCGGGGGGGAAATTACTTTTTAGACACAGTGCTTAGAACACATTAGCGTATATACTCGTTCATAAGCCAAATATTTTTGGTAAAAAGGTGATGCATCGAAGAGAGGGGGTCGGCTTATAAACAGGTCTACACCAAAATTTGATGATTTTAAACTCTATGGAATCATTGAATTGAATATCTAATACATTGTCATTTTGTTTTCTTGGAGCATCTGCAGGCATGGAGCCCATCAGCTCCCTGTAGCCACGGTTTGCCGTTCCCAGTGGCACGCCACTTCCCGCAGCTCCCATTGGCTGGGAACGGCAAACTGTGGCTACAGGGAGCTGATGGGCCCATGCCTGCAGCCATGCCACGCTCCAAGTAAACAAAACGTCCTGACCTGCCAGCGGCTTACCCTGACAGGCCAGGAGCCAAAGTTTGCCAAGCCCTGAAATATAGGGTCGGCTTATGAAAAGGTCATACAGTTTTTGCTATTTTTATCTAACCATCTTGGGGGGTCGGCTTACAAACGAACGGGCTAATGAACGAGTATATACGGTATTTACTTTCTGCGATCCTTGGAAGTTTCATAAGCAGTCATAATTTTTGCAGATTTCTTCTGTGAAAGTTTATCAATATAATATAAATGTATATTTTTTTTAAACTTTGGGAGATATGGACATTATTCTTAAGGAAAAGGTTGGAAGGATTTGATTATTTGTTTAAATTATTACTATTTAGATTCAGTTGACAGCACCCATAGTGTTAAAAAATAGGCTCTCTATTGTTGTTTATAAATCTCAATAAAGGTGCATAAGTGCGTTATTGGCTTGTAGAAGACAACACGCTTGGCCCAGAAAAAATTTACTGTCTAAGGGACTGGTAATCCTCTATGAAGAAATAAGAGGAGAAACTCCATGGATGAAATCCTGGCCCCACTGCAGACAGCAACAAAACTCCCACTTGACTTCACTGATGCCAACATTTCATAAAATTTTTTCCCAATATTTCTTTCAGGGAGAGTGGGGAGGTCAGAAAAATGGTAATGTTGAGGGGCACCCTGGGCACTTTGGGTGGGAGGAGTGTGTGTGTGTGTGGGGGGGGGAGGAATGCTTTGTTGCTAACTCTCAAAATTTTATCAAGATCTGTGTGATATTTGGTGCTTTACTTCAAGCCCCAGTTCCTGGAAGCAGTGAATATTAGAGAAAATCAGCTTTCGGGGTTTTTGTTTGTTTGTTTGTAAAAGTTTCCAGCCCTCATGGTTAGGGCTCCATGTCAGTCCCGGAAGTCACAGATTCCGTGACTTTCCGCAACCTTCGTGACTTCTGCAGGGGCCGGGTGGCTAACCCCAGGGCCACCCAACCAGCTCAGGTGGCCCCCAGGACAGCCACACCAGCCGCTGCTCCAGCAGCCCGTGGCCCTGGGCAGCGGTCTCTGGCCAATCAGCCGGAGCAGCCACGGTCCGCTGACCCCGGGGCAGCAGCGTGGCCAGTTGGATCAGCCACAGTCCGCTGGCCCCTAGCACCTGGTGCTGCTGATCCTGTGCGCCCTCCCCCAGCAGCGGCCCCCTGGTCCTTTCCCCTCCCCCCCCCGATTTAATCACAGTTATTTTTAGTGCAAGTCATGGTCAGTTTTGTTTATTGACGGTGACCTGTCCATGACTTTTACTAAAAATACCCCTGACTAAATCGTAGCCTTACTCATGGTTACGCCAGGGGGGGAGCTTAAATGCATGTTCCAAGTGCACCAAGACGACTCAAAAAACAGAAAACAAATGAAAAGAACTCAGAGGTTTTGGTTTTTTAATCTCATGATTTTTAATGTTGGGGGTTGGCAATATTGCAGTAGGCTCCCATATGGCCACAGAGTGTCTCTGGAGTCCCGCAATAAGTGCCGCCCCCAAAACTCTCCTCAGGAGGGAGCGTTCCATGGCCTGGAAGTGGGATAGGTGAGAGGTAATCTTTCTGAGCGCATCTCGCCCTTCAGTCCTGACCCCTCTCCAGTCATGAAATTTGGATCCCTGCATAAAAATCTCTACTGAGTCGGAGGTGTGAGGAGACAAGAGCAGGCCACAGAGCCAGTTCTCCTCCTCTCTGCACACAACCACATCCTTTTTTGGTTTTGCTCACCTCCAACTGTTCGTGTGGAGACTAAATGCAAGCCCTTAAGTTAAGGGGAAAGAGTGCAAAAGGAGAGATTTGGCTACTCCTGGGGGAGAGAAAAAGTGTGTCCACTCCAACCTCACTTCTTCATTAAAGCAACACCTCACTCTCTTCTCCTTCCAGCCCTTCTCTCTCTCCTTTCTGAATAAAGTCCAGGGGGGGTTACAGGAAAGGCAAGGTCAAAGAAGCAGCATTTATCTCTGCCACCTCACTACTATTTTCTCCAGTCTCTGCCCCTTTACTGCATTTCTTGTCCTGTATCTGCAGGTTCAGTTTTGTGTGTGTTGTGGGGTGTTTTGTTTGTTTGTTTGTTTTTAATTCATTCCTGCTTCAAAGTCTACTTTACTTCTTGATTCTTCTCCTTTGGCCTCTATCCAATTTCTGCCACTGGCTTCCATTCTTACATTTTCTATGCTTCTTCTTCCTACTTGGTCTCTCTCTTCTGCTTGTTTCTCACTTCAGTGTATTCTATCTCACCCTCAGTCACCCAGACACACATTCTCTCTCTCTCTCTGGTACACTTGCATTCTCACGCCCGGAGTTAGGGAGATGTGGAAGAGCACAGATTTAGGCCACGTCTACACTACAGTTAAGTCAACTTAAGTTATGTCGACGATCATTAACGGCTGTAATTACATAGCTTGTGCATGTTCACACAACGTTCCTTGTGTCAGCAGAGCGCATCCACAATTGGTGCTCTCACACCAACAGAGAGCAGTGCACTGTGGGTAGCTATCCCACTGTGCAACTCACCACCTTTTCCCACTAGGAGTTCTGGGAATGGGTCGCAGTGCATCATGGGGGGCTGGGAGGGAGGGCTCACCACCCTATGGTCCCATAATTCCATGGGCTTCCAACTATGTTTCGCGCCATTTTTCAACTGCACGTGTAAACTATGTGCCCACCATCTCTGCCTGAAAGCATGGATCCTGCACAGCTCTCCTGTCTTGTGATGAGCATTATGAACACAATGCGGCTAATCCTGCAGTATTTCATGAGCTGTGAACCTGAACAGGAATTCATAGTGCTTACCCTGCTGTGTGCCATGGAAAGAAATAATTCAAGATTGATGTTGGCATTCATGGAGCAGCTGCACATGGTGGACCATCACTATTGGGCTCGGGAAACACAGCACTGAGGGGTGGGATCGTATTGTTATGCAGGTATGGGATGTACAAAGCCACCTTCCTGGAACTGCATGTAGAGCTCACCCCCGCCCTGTGGCGCAAGGACACCAAAATGAGAGCTGCCCTCACAGTGGAAAAGCGAGCGGCGATTGCTGTGTGGAAGCTGGCAACTCCAGACTGCTACCGGTCAGTCACTAATCAGTTTGGAGTTGGAAAGGCTACTGTGGAGGCTGCAGTGAAGCAGGTGTGCAGGGCCATTCATCGCCTCCTGCTGTGAAGGACTGACTCTGGGCCATGTGCGTGAAATAGCGGATAGCTTTGCAGCAATGGCATTCCCTAACTGCAATCAGCTAGGAAAATGCCATGTGAATTCTCCATGCCAAGCAAACAGGAAGGGGAATTTCAAAAATTCCCAGGTCATTAAAGGAGGAGAGGCAAATGCCTGTATACCTGGGTGAAGGGCAGTGGAGGAGAAACTGCTAACCAGAGCAGTCATGATGGGCATTGTGGGACACTAGGGTTACCATATTTAAAAAAAAAAAAAAAAAAAAAAGGACACTCCACAGGCCCTGGCCCCGCCCCTTTCCCACCCCCGGCACCACCCCAACTCCGCCCATTCCCCAAAGTCCCTGCCCTAACTCCCCCTCCTCCCTCCCAGCCACGCGAAAAGGGCTGCCCGAGCGCTACCGGCTTCACGGTTTGCCGGGCAGCCTCCCGACCCTGCGCCCCCGGCCGGCGCTTCCCCAGTGCAGCTGGAGCCCGGGAGGGGAAGCGCCCAGCTGGGGGCGCAGGGTCTGGAGGCTGCCCGGCAAACCGTGAAGCCGGTAGCGCTCGGGCTTCGGGCAGCCCCCATGCCTCCGGACCCTGCGCCCCCGGCCGGGCACTTCCCCTCCCGGGCTCCAGCTGCTCTGCTCCTCCCCTGACTCTTCGGCTCTGTTTAAGAGCCGAGCTGCCCGAGCGCTACCGGCTTCGGGCAGCCCCCTTGCCTCCAGACCCTGCGGTGCTGGAGCAGAGCAGCCGGAGCCCGGGAGGGGAAGTGCCCAGCCGGCAGCTCGGGGTCTGGAGGCAAGGGGGCTGCCCGAAGCCGGTAGCACTCGGGCAGCTCGGCTCTTAAGCCAAAGAGTCAGGGGAGGAGCAGAGCAGCTGGAGCCCGGGAGGGGAAGTGCCCGGCCGGTATTTTTCCCGGACACGTTCGGCTTTTTGGCAATTCCCCCCGGATGGGGGTTCGATTACCAAAAAGCCGGACATGTCCGGGAAAAACCGGACATATGGTAACCCTATGGGAAACCTTCTGGAAGCCACTTAGGGCAACATAAGCAAGTGCAGTGTCTACGTTGACACTACATCGCTCTAACTTGGTTGCAAAATACTTTATGCTGTTTGTCGAGGTGGTTTTATTTTGTCGGCGTAACAGGAGAAACATTGGAGTGTGTACACCTCCACTGTTATGTCGATGAAACCTGCCTTTTGTTGACAAAACTGCGTAGTGTAGACGAGGCCTTAGGCTATGTTGGTGTAACTTATGTCGCTCAGGAGTGTGAATAAACCACCTCCAGAGTGACATAAATCACACCCACATAAGCACTTGTGTGCACAACACTATATCAGCAGGAGAGCTTCTCCCGCAAACACTGCTTCTGCCGCTTGTGGAGGTGGTTTTATTATGCCGACAGGAGAGTCTGCATTCTGTAGTAGAGCAGCTGAGCTACCTGTAGCCTCACTACTCCCAACACTGACAGCTATCAGTCTGACGATACATAAAGGACAGCACTGGCTCAAAGGTTTGTGCTGGAAGAAGGGCTGAGTTGGGTTGCAACATGCGACAGGAAAGGTGAGGGTGCTCCCTGAGACACACACATGCTTGGCCAGCCTGCTGTCAATATCACCAGCTCAGCTGGCTGGAGGCCTTCTGATGGCTAGAGGCTTCAAGGGTTTACAAAAACTGGACCACCACATCGATTTTTGTAGAACTGATCAGAAAGTCAGGAATGGTCTGAAAACACAAAAAATATTTCTATTTTACAGGGAGCCATGCTCACTTAGATGGTAAAAAATGTTGGGTGGGAGAAGGACAAGGGTCATAAACAGTAAGAACATGTGGCTGTGTTAGCTGGTAAGGGTTGAGTTATGTATTTTTTTAATTTTTAAAAAACTATAGTTACCAAAAAATGGAAGATGGCAGTTTATAGCCTCATGAATGGAGAGTGTGTTAAAGAAATATAAAGGGGGGGGGGGGTGATTGGCAAATTAGAGGGGTGGATTCAGAAACAGGGGTCTGTATGGAAGGCAAGGGTGAAAAACGGAAACAAAGTTGCGAGTAAAAGGAGAAAACAAAAGAAATAGTATAAAAATCTATTTTCTACAGTAATTGAAAGCAACCTTTACCTCTATACCTTCGGTAAAAGACACTATTAGCTTCCACCTTGTGCATAACATTTTAACATGGAGATTAAAAAGAAAAGAAAAAAGATTATTTTGAGGGAAAAGGACTGCAGCTACCATTCAAATGTAGTGTTTAAACTGCCACTTGTCAAACTACTTTGGGGGGTTTGTAGAGGGACAGAAGGATGGCTAATACAATTTGGAAAATTATGGTAGGCATGACACTGAGGGGCTGGGAGTGGGAGCTGTTCTCTGACCTTCCCAAACAAATCCTGGTCTCTTGAATTTTTGTCTCCAGCTTCTCTGATCTCCCCAGTCATTTCTCAGTCTCCACTCACTGCCCTGCCTAATGCTAAATTCTGCCTAGACAGTATGTCTCCAATCTTCTTCCCAGCAGGTCTGGCTGATCTTTCCCTCCTTCTCAGCCTCTAATCTCAACAGGCAGCTCCTATTAGCTCTGATCTTCCCAGAGTGACTGGTCTTTTCACTAAGGGTACTTCATCAGGTACAGAGAACACACTATAGAACAGAAGCCTTTAACCCCTCCTACATATAGGGCCAGTCATTTCCTTCTCTGCAGGGCTCTCCCTACTCTCCAGGAAACAGCAACAAAAGGGGCCCAGTTGTCGACAACTCTCCAAACCTACCTCCTGTGGCAACACGTAATAGAGACGGGCAGACAGAAATATTTTACTTACACAACAGCTAGTAGAAAGCAAAAATAGAGACCAACTTTATGTTACATGCACATATATATTATACACCCGTCCCACCCTTGTGCTGAGAGTCAAAGCAATCCTTTGAGTCCTAGGCTGACAGGTTTATCATTGTCTGTCACCTGTCTCCAATCAAATAAAATGCCTGGGGCTGCTCCGACCATTTGTAGCTGCCCCAATTGCCACAGAACTTCCTGCTCTCAAAAACATGCGTAATCAACCACAAGTCAGTTCAAGCTCTTGCTCTGGAAGCAAGTTGTCTGGCTTTCTCCTGTCTCTTAATAAAACTATCACTGTGTGCCCAATTCTGATACCCGTCCACTGAGATACACCTCACTCACGTCAGTGGGACTACTTGTGAAGTAAAGTACCATTCAACATCAGTACAGGTATCAAAAACCTGCCCCTGTGATCCTCAAACAGCATGGCAGATAAATCTGGGTGAAGTTTTTCAGATAAACCGTTTACTCAGCAAAAAAGCAGTTTCATCTGACCCAGAACTATTTGTGAATTTGACCTAAATAGTTTTGGCCAGGTGGTAGGGGTGGGGTGGCAGGAGATTCAGAGGAGGGTTATGAATCCACATCTACCACCTCCCAGGTGAGTGCCTTCATCATCGGGCCAGAGAATCACTCTCAGTCTCTTTTTCTCTTTGGCCCAATAAATATTTAAGTATTTATACAAAGTGGAATAGCTTCAACAGGAGAGATTGAGAGCAACTCAGCCCAGAATACCCAATAGTCTAGCCTGGTGGTTGGAGCACTCACCTGTGGGGAAGGATCTGAGTTCAAGTCCCTTCTCCAGAGTAGGGATTCAAACCTGGGTCTCCCACAGTCATTTTTGGAACTGAACCAAATCATTTGCCTGGTTTTTCAGTGTGCTAGCCAAACCAGAAAAAAAATAATTATTCACCCACTCTAACGGCAACGTGTTTTCTCTCAGAGGGGTTTCCTTGATCCTAATCTCACAGTTCCACTCCATCACTCAGTTCCTACCACAACCACCAATGATCTCTTTTCATTGGCTCCTGTGTAACATGAGTTTATGGTTTTGAAGGTTCTTATGGGGAAAAAAGTAACCAAATGGGCTTCCTAGCCCTTCTAGGTGACGGGAGCACCAACAAATAGGTACACTGGAGCCTTCTGGGCAGCAGTAGCTCTGAATAATTATTTCTTTTGATGTATGACATAAAAAATGCCCATTTCCTACTCAGACACTACTTAACAATACAACCCAAACAAAGGCAGCAGCAAAGTACCACAAAAGCTCTAGCCCACCCCACCCCCCACCCCCTCAAAAAAACCCCACAGAGGCAAGATTTTCCCAGCCATTATTCCATCCTCACAAAATGACTGCTCTGCAGCATTCCTTCAGCATTTAACAATCCTGGACCTATTTCAAACCAGAGATACACCCACAGCTGAATTCCCCTCACTGAGAATGCTCTGCAGATATTCTAGCAACGGTGATCTTCACTGACAACCTGAGCCAGTGGTTAGGAACATAGGAATTGCCATACTGGATCAGATACATGGGCCATCTAGCCCAGTATTCTGTCTCCAAGAGCAGCCAGCACCAGACATTTCAGAAGAAGGTATAAAAGAACTTCTGAGTAGGTGGATGTGGTATAATCTGCACCCCCATGGATGCATCATCCTAATCCATAATAAAGATGGGCTTTGAATACTGGAGCACCATTTTTAAATCCCTCCCCCTCCATCTTCTCATTTATGTGGAAACAGACTTTTGTACTTCCTAACCTGCATTGAAAATGCAAATCTAACCATTGAACTAAATTGGGGGGGGGGGAGGGTTGTGTGTGTGTTTAACATGTTACTGTTGAATAAATATTGCCAAATGATTCTTTAGTCTTATGTTTTACAAAAATATCTACCTACATTTCGAATGCGGTCACTGCTGTAGCATCTTTTTCTAATAATACAAGTCCCATGTTATGCTAATGATTTCTTCTCTGCTTTGCACACATATTGCTGGTACAAACAAGACAGAATCACATGCTGACTGCAGGCTCAGTCTGTGCATTCGTCGGGAGCACAATCTAAAATTAATTCACTTAACAACCAATTGTTTTCAGAAAGAAGTACACAGGATTGTACTTAGAAGAATTCAGAGCTAACTGCAGGGCAGCTAGCATTCAGTCCTTAACTCTAATAGTCTTAGCGTCAAGCCCTTTATAATGAAACATTATCTTGTTTAGTACCTTAAAGCATACACAGAATTAGATTTTATATGGACAGAATTTTTCAGTAGTACCTTATTATGCCAGATGATTTAAATGGATCAGTACATCAGAAAAGCATCTAAACTAGAATCAATCTTTTCTTGAGAAGTATTTTAGTATTTATTCAACTCATATGGATGATCTTAAACTATCCCATTGCAACTCTGAATCCCACCCATTTCACTGCCTACATGACATGTACTCTGTAACATCGTACGGTTGTGGAAGAGAAACTGAAAACAATAAAGAGATTATAGCAGATTATTTTGCATATTACCTAGTAACTGCATTCTCTATAAATGTCCTGGTAATTTTAAAACACTGATCTAGTTCACTGAAAAAAATTATGCTTGCAAAACAGCTTTGCAATGCTAGAATGCCTATAGCTCTAAATTCATGCCTTCCTGTACTGATGACTAAGAGGAAGAGACCTGTAGAGATAATGTATTTGCTCTTTGCTCACCAATATAAGAAAATGTAGTTGGGCAGTATCTTTCAAAATAGACACAAATGCAAATGCTATAATGACTTGGAAACTGCTTGAAAACTGAGAGAGAAAGATATAAAAACAGTTTTAAATAGCCTATGTAAGGAAAGGGTGAAAGGAGTATGGCCTCCTAGCCAAAATCAAATTCTTAACAAGTAGGGCTGTCAAGCGATTAATCGCACTGTTAAATAATAATAAAATACTATTTATTTAAATATTTTTGGACGATTTCTACATTTTCAAATATACTGATTTCAATTACAACCCGGAATATAAAGTGTACAGTGCTCACTTTACATTTATTTTTGATTACAAGTATTTGCCCTGTAAAAAAATAAGAGTATTTTTCAATTCACCTAATACATAGTGAAATTTCGATCATGAAAGTTGAACTTACAAATGTAGAATTATGTACAAAAAAACTGCATTCAAAAATAAAACAATGTAAAATCTTAGAGCCTACAAGTCCACTCAGTCCTACTTATTGTTCAGCCAATTGCTCAGACAAACAAGTTTGTTTACATTTGCAGAAGATAATGCTGCCCACTTCTTGTTTACAATGTCATCTCCTAGTGAGAACAGGCATTCACATGACATTGTTGTAGCCAGCATTGCAAGATATTTACGGGCGAGATGCGCTAAAGATTCATATGTCCCTTCATGCTTCAACCACCATTCCAGGGAACATGCTGATGACAGGTTCTGCTTGATAACAATCCCAGGCAGTGTGGACCGATGCATGTTCATTTTCATTATCTGAGTCAGATGCCACCAGCAGAAGGTTGATTTTTCTTTTTTGGTGCTTCGGGTTCTGTAGTTTATGCATTGGAATGTTGCTCTTTTAAGACTACCAAAAGCATTCTCCATACATCGTCCCTCTCAGATTTTGGAAGGCACTTCAGATTCTTAAACCTTGGGTTGAGTGCTGTAGCTATCTTTAGAAATCTCACATTGGTACCTTCTTTGCATTTTGTCAAATCTGCAGTGAACGTGTTCTTAAAATGAACAACATGTGCTGGGTCATCATCCAAGACTGTTATAACATGAAATATATGGGAGAACGCAGGTAAAACAGAGCAGGGTACATACAATTCTCTCCCAAGGAGTTCATTCACAAATTTAATTAACACTTGTTTAAAAAAAAAAAAAAAAAAAAAAAAAAGCGTCATCAGCATGGAAGCATGTCCTCTGGAATGGTGGCCTAAGCAAAAAGGGGCATACGAATATTTAGCATATCTGGCACGTAAATACCTTGCAATGCTATAAAAGTGACATGCAAATGCCTGTTCTCACTTTCTGGTGACATTGTAAATAAGAAGAGGGCAGTATTGTCTCCTGCAAATCTAAACAAACTTGTTTGCCTGAGCAATTGGCTGAACAAGAAGTAGGACTGAGTGGACTTGTAGGCTCTAAAATTTTACATTGTTTTGTTTTTGAGTGCAGTTATGTAACAAAAAAATCTACTTTTGTAAATTGCACTTTCACAACAAAGAGATTGCACTATAGTACTCGTACGAGGTGATTGAAAAATACTATTTCTTACAGTGCAAATATTTGTAAACAAAAAATAATATACCCTTTAATTTCAATTACAACACAGAATACAATATATATATGAAAAATATAGAAAAACATCCCAAATATTTAATACATTTCAATTGGTATTCTATTGTTTAACAGTGTGATTAAAACTGCGATTAATCGAGATAAATAATTAATTACAATTAAAACAGAGTTAATCGCATGAATTAACTGTGATTAATTGACAGCCCTATTAACCAAGAATCTTTACGGGGAAGAATACGTGCCAGATCAGGGGAGAGCAAGAATACTCCATCCTCAGAACTCTGGTAAGAAGGCAAAAAGAAGCTAAACGGAAACAAATACTGAACTACGTATAACCGTAAGTCAGTAAAAAAAAGAAAAACACAAACACCACACTTATTCAAGTAAAGAACTAAATTCCAAAAAAGGATTCTGACCTATGGATGTGTTAATCACAAATCTTACCTTCAGTCCTGCTCCCATAAGGCTTCTTTTTCTGCAATACTTTCTCAAGTGACCTTTTACAAGACTAAATTAACCTCAATGTTTTTAGATACTGCAGGATTATTAAGAAATAGTCACTTCGATACTCAAGTTCACACTGAACTCCAGAGTTCAAATTTTAGGTTCTGTTCAAGGTTATACCATAGTGGGCCTCCTTCACAAAAACAGATCACAAGAAAGGTTTTTAAAACACACAAAACAGGTCTTAATACTTTTTATTAGATTAGCCACAAAAATAAGACAGGCTTGTATACTCTCAGTATCATCTTTTCAGCTACTAATGAGAAATGACAAAGGTTTCAAGGGCTCTGGTGTTTGGTTAGTATAATAAAGATATGATGGCAAAACTCTTAGGATGGACATTCTGGATAATTAACTCAACATTAAAGATAAACATTAAAGTTGGATATTTAAAAATCCAAAGTGTTCATATGGCAGACATTGCAACGTCATGCAGTATCTGTGGGGACCACTGTACTAAATTTATGAATGGATTATGTATGACTGTGTTCTATACCATGGGGGAAAGTTACCACAACTCCTCCAAGAACTAAAAAATAGTGGGGAAAGGGGAAGGTGGGAAGCGATTAAGGTGAGTCACTGAGACTAAAGAACTCTATAGAGGCGGGGTGGTATGCATATACTGGTTCAAACTGAATTTTCCAGATATTTACACTAAAAGGCTTTTTGGTATAAAAAGACAGTTTCAACTGACACAGGGTTTGAAATGGACAGGACCTTCTTTCCAAGGAGGGCCCCAACCCTTGCAGAAGGATTGGAAAGACTTTGGCCTACTAGAGACCCATCATACTGATGGGTGACTCCTGGGATGCTTAGTGCCTCCTTAAATTTGTTCATTGTTTTTATTACCCTTTCTCTGTAATGCTTCTACCCTAAGAATGATTTTGCTTGCTTGTATGGTAGCTTTCTTGATCTTGTGGGAACCAGTAGCTGCTGGCAATACAGTGTTCGCAGCCCTCAGAAAGAAAGCAATACACAGACGCTGGCTGTTAGGCAGAATGGATTGCTGGGGATATCCCAGTGTATGGTATGGAGCTGTGTAGCATTAAAAACGCAGGTCAGAAGAGAATGGGACAAGCGGCCCCACCCAGAGACGGGTGATGGCTGGAAACCTGAGATGTGACTGTGTACTCTGGGAGTGGCCCATGGAGGGGAGAATACAGGTGCAGTTATCCTGAAACTGTAACAGTAAGCAGTGACCAAAAGGTTGTTACTATCCGGTGCCGTTTCAATGACCTATGTGAAATGAATTTGGTAAGTCCAGTTCCCAATGGACATGTATCCACATTACAAAAAAATAGCCCCACAACTGATAATCCACATCAAGGGCCTTTCTCTAGAGAACCATTCCCACCTTCCTTTATGCCCAAGTGGACACAAACCATCTTAACGCAAAGGGCTTGTCTACACTTGAAACACTACAGCAGCACAGCTGTGCCACTGTAGCACTTTAGTGTAGACCAGTGATCCCCAAACTTTTTACTTCATGCTCCCCCTTACCGCTGCCCATGCCTCCCTTGTCCCCCAGGGCTAGGAGCGGGGCCGCCACTTCAGGAAGAGGGGATGCAGACAGGGGTAAAGGGGTCAAGGCTGGGGCCACAGCTGAGGGTGGGAGCAGAGCCCGGGGCACGGGCCACAGCCGAGACCCCAGGCAGAGGGCCAGCAGTCGGAGCCAGGGCCAGGAGTAGAGCAGGGTGGCACTCTCTCCCCACCTCCCAGTGGGGGTTGGCCTGGGCCCCAACCATGCACCCCCAAATGTTCCTCAGCACCCCCCTAGGGAGGCGTGTTCCACAGATTGGGGACCTCTGGTGTAGACACTACCTACACCAACGGGAGGGGTTCTTCTATTGGTGTATGTAATCCACCTTCCCGAGAGATGGTAGCTAAGCTGACGGAAGAATTCTTCTGTTGACTAAGCCCTGTTTACGTAGGGGGTTAGGGGGTATTAACTATGTCACTCAGGGATGTGGATTTCACCCCTGAGCAACATAGCTGGATCAACTTAACTTTTTAGTGTAGACTGGGCCTGGGTCAATTGAATCCACTTAACCGTCTTTCCAGTAGTATCACCACCTTCTGACATATGTTTCAGACAAAATACTACCAGCCTGATGCAAAGACATTTTCCAAAGCCTTAGTTTGAAGAGAGAGTTGTGTTTTTGGGGCACATTGCAGTATGATATGGTTCTTTGTAAACAGAGCAGCTGACAAGACATTGGAATATGTTGTGTTTAGAAAGGAAAGTGCAGGACTGGGTAATCAAGAATTCATGTTCTATTTGTATATTTCGCAATAAATCTCTGGGGAACATTTTGCATTAGAGCATGGGAGAAGAAAGGAAAGCCATGCAAAGTCTACCTGCCCTGGCTTCAACATAATACATTTAGAAAACATATATACAGCACCAAAACAAAAACAAATGCAGTTGATATTTATGTAGCAACTACAATGCCTTAAAAATGCCAAGAAAATTAAGTTTAGCCCTGTTTTTTTTCCCCCTTCTGAAAATCCTTTGCTTTACCAAAAGCTACATAAGCACTCATTTGAAAGCATTTGGGATTTTACATAATAATTCCCTTTTACAGACATACAAACGATGATTCAGTGCTGTCAGCACACATGACCAATATCAGATGGTGCCCTCCCAAATCAGCAAAATAATGCACTCTCATTCAACACACAATATAGATGAGAGATTTTCTTGGATTCTTAAACTCATTTTAACAGTTTCATTGCTGGAGAGAAAATAGCTGAACCAAAGCCCCAGATTCAGCCACCCCCAAACTTTGAGGAGCTGTAAACCTAGATTCAGATCTGACTTTTGGAGATTGAGCAAAAACCATTGAGTTTTTTCTTCCTTTTGTGTTACTGGTGTGGAGATGTTTCTGTGAAATATACATTTTCATCCAAAACACAAATATCCTTCCAAAAGCAAAGTACCATCAGAGACATTATCTAAAGACTTATCTTCAAACACACAATCTTTTACTAGTTTAATAAAGTGGTGTAGTTAAACTGATAAAATCCCCTGTGTGCATAGAATTCTATCAATTTAATTTGCCCCTGCAAATTTACAGAGGACAAGCTAAACTGAAATAAGCCAGGTTTAAAAATCAATTTAAGAACATCTGTTCACAAAGTTCCACTGATTTAACTAATCAGTTTCAAATCACGCCTTTATTTACACTGGTGCAACTGTGTGTTTAGATCAGGCCTAATACATACTCTGAATGTCATAGATAGAGGGTTCTGAGGGAGAGACTACATCCCTTCCTACCAGAGGGAAGAAAAAATGGTTCTGCAAACTTCGGTCTTGCAGCAGTGGGTGTCTGTCCTACCTAGTAGCTTATTAATTAAAATAAAGCTCTAAGCCAACACTTATTATTGTAGAAATTGACTTGAATTGTGCAATACAAATGCTTTGATAAATGGATTGAAAAGGTTGCCTAATTCCTCTGAACATTGTGTAAGTATCTCTCTACCTGACATAGAAAACCATTTAATGCGCTACTCAGTGAATTTCAATGGATCTTTTTGCCTTCAGAGTAACAATGTAACATAGGAAAGACTATTTGTATTCCCTCTCTGCTGGAGGTAGGCAAAGCATTTTAGGGACAACTGCGTGATAGATCAAGGTTCTAGCTTTACTTGTAACAGATACTAACCAGTCACAGCACTTCAACAACAAAGCTACAGCAAACAAAGCCCTTAACTAGAGAACAGAAGCAATGAAAGGTGTTAGATGAGGCCTTCTGTGTCATTCAATATACCCAAGGCAGGAGGCTCTTAAGATAGGATAGGATAGAGTTAGGGCTTCGCATGGGCTGTCAGTATTCCTGGCTACTGGATCAGGACTACAAGCAGGAAGCTTGGCTTCTGTAGGAAATGGCTGGAGCAATGGACACGTCTATATGAAAAGCAGCAGTGAGGAGGAAGAATTTATTTGAATTAAATTACAGCAATACACAACAACATCAGTATTATCAGAAGTTACAGCGAGTTAAAACCCCCCAAACCCTCTCTCAAATGCGGCCACCAGGGGCTTTTCGTGCAGCCATGACAATCTCCTGGGTGGTGATGTGGGGGGGCAAAGCATCAGCTCCTTCCCCTCCCTCCTTGTTGCTCCTGGATGCGCCGCGCTGAGCTACCCCTGAAGAGAGGTGGGCACAACACTGCAGGAGAAAGGCAAGTTCTTGACCCAGGTTGGGAGGAGGGGTTTGGGCAGCAGGCTGCAGCGGCGGGACTTGAGAAACCTGGCTGTGCGGCCCTAGGTACTGACCCATCCCGGCACTGGCCACGCTGCCCTGGCCTCCAGCTGTGGGGCTTCAGCCTCCGGCCACTGGTTCCAGCTGCACGGCAGCAGGTACTGGCTCCAGTCCCAGGCTCCAGCCGTGCAGTGGCAGGCGCTGGCCACAGGCGCCAACCCCCAAGCCACACAGCAGCGGGCTCCAACCACAGGGCTCTGGCCACCAATCCCTGGCTCTGGCCATGGGGCAGCAGGTGCTGACCCCGGCTCTGGCCGTAGAGCTTCAGTTGGCCTCTAGCCCCAGAGCTTCAGTTGGCCTCTAGCCCCCAGTTCTGGCCGTGCGGTGCCAGGCGCTGGCCCCGAGCTCCAGCAACACGGCCCTAGCCCCGGTGCTGAGCCCCTGCGCTGCATGACAGCAGGCGCTGACCCACAGTTCTGTTCCTGGGCTCCAGCCACGCGGTGACCGGAGCTGGCCCCAGGTGCCGACCCCTGGCTCTGGCCACACAGCAGCTAACGCTCACTCCTAGCTCCAACCACACACTCCGGCAGGCGCTGACTCCTAGCTCCAGCCACGCACTCCTGGGCTCCGGCACCCAGCTCCGGGCTCTGGCCTTGCGGCGGCAGGACACACTAGCCCTAGGCGCTGACCCACTGCTTTGGCTGCATGGCAGCATCCCTGGCTTCGCCCCCGCAGTTCCTGTCCCTGGCTCTGGGTTCTGGCCATGGGCACTGAGCCCTGGCCACATGGCAACAGAAACCAGACCCTGGCTTTGGCCATGCAACAGTGGGTCTCATCACCCATCGCCCTGGGACCCCACTGCCTTCTATCCACCCCCACCCCCATTGCCCCAGGCCCCTGCTGCCTCTCCCAGCCCCGCATCCATCCCCCCATTGCCTCTGGCCACTCCCTGCTGCCTCCCACTTCTGCCCCCCCCCCCCCCAATCCAGGGCTTAATGGGTCCTGGGGCTTGCTGAGAAAAATATTTACAAACATTCAAATATCACTTTTCACAGCAGACTGACTAGCTATCTATGAAAAGTGATACTTGTATGTTTGTTAATATCACTTTTCACAGCCTCCCCCGTAGCTACTAAGTGGACTGTGATATTAACAAATATACAAATATCACTTTTCACAGCAAGCCCCAGGACCCATTAAGACCTGGATGGGGGGGCTGAAGGGGGAGGCAGCATTATTTTTATTAATGAGTCTGCCAAAAAACCCTACCAATATAAATAACAATGATTTGGAAGTGAATCTGTGCATATTTAATTTTGTCCCCTAAAGTTAATTAAGTATTTTAGGAAAAAGCATCAGTGCAGGCACCAGTGAGAGTTGGTGGCCGCACTCAGAGGCAACCAAAAAAATTGTTGTGAGAACCACAGGACTAGGGCTTGGGGGGGGGGGGGGGGGGGGGAGGAGGTTTAGCTCACTATAACTTCCGATAATACTGATGTTGTGTATTGCTGTAATTTAATTCAAATCAATTCTTCCTCTTCACTACTGCTTTTCATATAGACGTATCCATTGCTCCAGCCATTTTCTACAGAAGCCAAGCTTCCTGCTTTGAGTCCTGATCAAGTAGTCAGGAATACTGACAGCCCATGCGAAGCCCTAACTCTATCCTATCCTATCTTAAGAGCCTCCTGCCTTGGATATATTCAATGACACAGAAGGCCCTCTCAAAGGTTTGTTTTTTGTTTTTTTAAAATCACTTATATCACTATTAAAACAAATTTGAATATTCAATCTGCTCCTTAAACTGCCTCCCTCAATTGATTTTTTTATGTCAAGCACACTTATAGTAGTAATGTCACATTCACTGCTCTTCAGGCGCCCTTTAACTAAACACTGAAGCGCAAAACATGCTTCTCTACAGAGATAAAAGAGCCAATGTTATTCCAAAAGCAGATTTCTCTCTATTGCTAGTGCTTAAGACAGACTAAGAAACCAAAGGGAACAGACCACAACAGTAAAATTGGAAAACGAGAGAGAATAAGGCCAAGAGAACTACTGAAGGTAGGAGATAAGTTATTTAATCCTCTGAACTGTCTCCTGGTGTTAGAGTAGGCCTAAAACGTTTTTTCAGCAAAGAAAGGCAAAAAGCAAACATTCCAGACTGGATATGAAAGGGAGAAAATAAAATTAAAACTTCACTTAATGGGGATGATTTTCCTCTCAATTTAGGCCTGGTCTACAGCTAAAACTTAGCTATGTCGCTCAGGGGGGCTATAAAAAATAGTGCACCTTGAGTGCCGTAGTTAGATCAGCGGCTAGATCGATGGTAGGTAGATGCGGCTAGATCATGGAAGGATTCCTCTGTCAACCTAGCTACCACCTGTCACGGAGATGGATCACAGCCACATAAAAAAGAATCTGGCACATCAGAAAAAGACAGGCTAATAAACAGGGACAAGTTTTTAAAGTGCTTGTACACAAATGCCAGAAGTCTAAATAATAAGATGGGTGAACTAGAGTGCCTTGTGATAAAGGAGGATATAGATATAATAGGCATCACAGAAACCTGGTGGACTGAGAGCAATCAATGGGACACAATCATTCCGGGGTACAAAATATATCGGAAGGACAGAACAGGCCGTGCAGGGGGAGGAGTGGCACTATATGTTAAAGAAAGTGTAGATTCAAATGAAGTTAAAATCTTAAGCGAATCCACAGGTTCCATAGAGTCTCTATGGATAGAAATTTCATGCTCTAGTAAAAATATAACATTAGGGATCTATTATCGACCACCTGACCAGGACAGTAATAGTGATGATGAAATGCTAAGGGAAATTAGAGAGGCTATCAAAATTAAGAACCCAATAATAGTGGGGGATTTCAATTATCCCCATATTGACTGGGAACATTTCACTTCAGGACGAAATGCAGAGATAAAATTTCTCGATACTTTAAATGACTGCTTCATGGAGCAGCTGGTACGGGAACCCACAAGGGGAGAGGTGACTCTAGATTTAATCCTGAGTGGAGCGCAGGAGCTGGTCCAAGAGGTAACTATAGCGGGACCGCTTGGAAATAGTGACCATAATACAATAGCATTCAACATGCCTGTGGTGGGAAGAACACCTCAACTGCCCAACACTGTGGCCTTTAATTTCAAAAGGGGGAACTATACAAAAATGAGGGGGTTAGTTAGACAAAAGTTAAAAGGTTCAGTGACTAAAGTGAAATCCCTGCAAGTTGCGTGGGCCCTTTTTAAAGACACCATAATAGAGGCTCAACTTCAATGTATACCCCAAATTAAGAAAAACAGTAAAAGAACTAAAAAAGAGCCACCGTGGCTTAACAACCATGTAAAAGAAGCAGTGAGAGATAAAAAGACTTCCTTTAAAAAGTGGAAGTCAAATCCTAGTGAGGCAAATAGAAAGGAGCACAAACACTGCCAACTTAAGTGCAAGAGTGTAATAAGAAAAGCCAAAGAGGAGTTTGAAGAACGGCTAGCCAAAAACTCCAAAGGTAATAACAAAATGTTTTTTAAGTACATCAGAAGCAGGAAGCCTGCTAAACAACCAGTGGGGCCCCTTGACGATGAAAATACAAAAGGAGCGCTTAAAGATGATAAAGTCATTGCGGAGAAACTAAATGGATTCTTTGCTTCAGTCTTCACGGCTGAGGATGTTAGGGAGATTCCCAAACCTGAGCTGGCTTTTGTAGGTGACAAATCTGAGGAACTGTCACAGATTGAAGTATCACTAGAGGAGGTTTTGGAATTAATTGATAAACTCAACATTAACAAGTCACCGGGACCAGATGGCATTCACCCAAGAGTTCTGAAAGAACTCAAATGTGAAGTTGCGGAACTATTAACTAAGGTTTGTAACCTGTCCTTTAAATCGGCTTCGGTACCCAATGACTGGAAGTTAGCTAATGTAACGCCAATATTTAAAAAGGGCTCTAGGGGTGATCCCGGCAATTACAGACCGGTAAGTCTAACGTCGGTACCGGGCAAATTAGTTGAAACAATAGTAAAGAACAAAATTGTCAGACACATAGAAAAACAAACTCTTGAGCAATAGTCAACATGGTTTCTGTAAAGGGAAATCGTGTCTTACTAATCTATTAGAGTTCTTTGAAGGGGTCAACAAACATGTGGACAAGGGGGATCCGGTGGACATAGTGTACTTAGATTTCCAGAAAGCCTTTGACAAGGTCCCTCACCAAAGGCTCTTACGTAAATTAAGCTGTCATGGGATAAAAGGGAAGGTCCTTTCATGGATTGAGAACTGGTTAAAGGACAGGGAACAAAGGGTAGGAATTAATGGTAAATTCTCAGAATGGAGAGGGGTAACTAGTGGTGTTCCCCAAGGGTCAGTCCTAGGACCTATCCTATTCAATTTATTCATAAATGATCTGGAGAAAGGGGTAAACAGTGAGGTGGCAAAGTTTGCAGATGATACTAAACTACTCAAGATAGTTAAGACCAAAGCAGATTGTGAAGAACTTCAAAAAGATCTCACAAAACTAAGTGATTGGGCAACAAAATGGCAAATGAAATTTAATGTGGATAAATGTAAAGTAATGCACATTGGAAAAAATAACCCCAACTATACATACAACATGATGGGGGCTAATTTAGCTACAACGAGTCAGGAAAAAGATCTTGGCGTCATCGTGGATAGTTCTCTAAAGATGTCCACGCAGTGTGCAGAGGCGGTCAAAAAAGCAAACAGGATGTTAGGAATCATTAAAAAGGGGATAGAGAATAAGACTGAGAATATATTATTGCCCTTATATAAATCCATGGTTCGCCCACATCTCGAATACTGTGTACAGATGTGGTCTCCTCACCTCAAAAAAGATATTCTAGCACTAGAAAAGGTTCAGAAAAGAGCAACTAAAATGATTAAGGGTTTAGAGAGGGTCCCATATGAGGAAAGATTAAAGAGGCTAGGACTCTTCAGTTTGGAAAAGAGAAGACTAAGGGGGGACATGATAGAGGTGTATAAAATCATGAGTGATGTTGAGAAAGTGGATAAGGAAAAGTTATTTACTTATTCCCATAATACAAGAACTAGGGGTCACCAAAAGAAATTAATAGGCAGCAGGTTTAAAACAAATAAAAGGAAGTTCTTCTTCACGCAGCGCACAGTCAACTTGTGGAACTCCTTACCTGAGGAGGTTGTGAAGGCTAGGACTATAACAATGTTTAAAAGGGGACTGGATAAATTCATGGTGGCTAAGTCCATAAATGGCTATTAGCCAGGATGGGTAAGAATGGTGTCCCTAGCCTCTGTTCATCAGAGGATGGAGATGGATGGCAGGAGAGAGATCACTTGATCATTGCCTGTTAGGTTCACTCCCTCTGGGGCACCTGGCATTGGCCACTGTCGGTAGACAGATACTGGGCTAGATGGACCTTTGGTCTGACCCAGTACGGCCTTTCTTATGTTCTTATGTTCTTATGATCAAACACTGACAGAATAACCCTTTCCATCAACGTAGGGATTGTCTAAGCTGCAGAACTGTAGTTGTGTCGCTATAGTGGCTGGAGCATAGACATGGCCTTATTCTAAGTAGAACCCCTACTAACGTCATTAGATTTATGCTGATTTACACAGAGGCTAAATCAGAATAAGGCCTAATATGTCTAAAGAATAAAATTCAACTTCATTCTTTATAGCGCTTGCCATTAAAATTATTTTTATCCCAAAATGCTTTATAGAGTTGACCACAACGAAAGTTAAAATAAATAGCAGAATGAGTGTAATTAAAGAGGTATAGAGATGAGAACAGATATTCTTTCAGATGAGATTTTAAAATAGATGGGGAGTTGATGAGCTGGACACTTGTAACAAGTGGTTTCATTTGGCAAGAGCAAATAGCTAAGAAGGCACATCCATCCCAATGGGCAGAGAACAGAGGAAAGATCAATTAGACCAGCAATTCCTGTTGTCCTAGTCCCCTCTCTTTCTATTCTATGAATAGAGACACTGAAGGATGAATACAGACTGATTTTAGAGGCGCTGAGCACCTTCAGACAGGAACTGTGGCCCATATATCCATGGCTTCAGGAATCAAGCAGCAGAGAGAAAGGATAGTCTAGGGGGTTAAGGCACTAGTCTAGCACTGGAGACCAAGGTTCAATTCCCTGCTCAGACACAGACTCCCTTGGGCAAGTCACTAAGACTGTATCTACACTACAAAGATAAGTCGATTTATGTTAGGTTGACTTACAGCCACCGCATTAATTACTGAGGTGGTGCATGTCCACAATACCCTCATCGGGTCGGTGGTGTGCGTCCTCACCAGGAGCGCTTCCACCAACGTAACAGGGGCAGGGTGGGGAGCTGAGTGCCCAAGCCGGGCTCCTGGCAGGGAGCTGCCAGCAGAGCTGAGAGACTGGGCTCTCCGCTGCCAGCAGCCCGGCTGCTCCCCAGGGCTCCCCAGTGGTCTGCCCCCACCCCCACCTCCCCGTTCCAGCAGGGAGGTGTGAGGGAAGCCGCCTGGGGTTTCTCGCGTCACTGTTCCCTGCCAGGAGCAGGGTCCAGCCACCCAGGCTTCTCGCGTCCCGGCTCTTAGTGAGGAGTGGGGTCCAGCGGCCCCAGCTTCTTGCCCCCGCTGCTCCGAGCAGGGCCTAGCCGCCCAGCTCTCCAGAGCTCTCCAGCTCTCCAATTGACAATTGAAATTCTTGTCAATTTCACGACTTGAGCCCAGCTCTCCAGAGGAGTGGGGGGCAGCTGGGCTCAAGTCGTGAAATTGACAAGAATGATAGCCAACAGCAGCATCTATACAGACACCTAACTACACCAACACAAGCCCAATGCTTCTTGTTGACGTGTTTTGTCAACAACTGTGTAGTGTAGACAAGGCCTAAGCCTCTCTGTGCCTCTGATCTTTATCTGTAAAATTGGGGTAATAGCACTTCCCTACTTCACAGGGGCATTGTGAGGACAAATACATTACAAAGAGTGTGAAGCATTCAGCTACTCCAGTGTTGGGGACCATATAAGTACAAGAGATAGACAGGCAAAAGATCTGTCAGTCAAGCTCTATATTAAAGGCACCAATCTGCCCCACTTCCCATCAAGGAAATTTCCAGAACCCAAAAGAAAAGGTTCTTTGTATTTTTTCCTTTTTACTCTCTCTTTCATCCTGGCATAGCTGCCTCGGAGGGGAAGAAGGTGGGATGTGGAATGGGAGGATAAAGGAATTATCTTCAGACCTAGCTGGAACATCAAGTTAACCCATTCCCTTCTCTCCCTCTCCCTCTTCGGCCTCTTGCAACCTGCAAAGGAACCTCTCTCTTTACACTCACATCTTTAACCCTTCCCCAAATACCTTGCAATGCCTGCAATAGCGTTAGCAACATACAATGCTGATCTGCCTCCCCAGGGGACCCCCAGAGGGAGCGGGCCATTGGGTTGTGACATTAGTACTTGCTGAGTCTGATAGCCTCTATTGAAACAGATTGGCTCCGCAGAGCTGCAGCTGTGCTACTCAGGATGCCAAAATCAAAGCCATGACATCCCCACTCCACATTACAAATAACCGCCACATTTATGGCATCTTATTAACTCCACTGTTAATTTATGAAGAAAACAATGTATGTAGACACAAAAAAAGGTTAAACTCTGCAAATCTGATTTGTGTCACTGTGAAGGAGCAGCTCTAAAAGGGCATAAACAGCTATCAGCAGCCCACAACACTTCACAATTCTTTAAAGGAAGTAATTGTAGGAAACTCACAACAGGCACACCTTTCCCTGGAGACAAGCTGGAGACAGAAAAACATTACTCCACAATGCAGCACACCCTTTCCCCTCTACAGCCAAGGCCAAACAGAACAACAGAAATGTGTGACAGCACATACTGGCTCAGATACAATGCATAATATACAGCATATTCAAACAGAAATATCACAACACATGTACTGTACAGCTCATTTCTGTCTCCTAAAGCTAATCCTCCTGAGAACACTGAAAAAGCAAGAGATAAACACTCTGGAATCCCACCAGGAAGCCCAGATTCTCCCGTCTACTTGTATGCATCTGTCTTTTTACATGACAGGACTCCAGCCACAAATACATTTGACTAGGTCAATGATTTTCAACCTGTGGTCTGTAGACTCCTGGGGGGTCCGCAGACTACATCTAAGATTTCCAAAGGGGTCCGCACCTTCATTCTAAATTGTTTAGGAGACCGCAAATAAAAAAAAGGTTGAAAACCACTGGACTAGGTCATTAGGTACAGAAAACAGCAGTGAGGGACACATGACCACTGCTGCTTTTACTAGAAGTCCAGATCAGTGCTACATTTTCTTCCCCTTTCAAAAAGTTTTATTAAAAACAAATACCTTCAATTCAATTTGGGTCCAGAATTGTTTTCTTTTTTTTTTTTAATTTATTCACTTGTAGCCTTGTGAAACCAAACAAACAGCACTATAGTACTGCTATCCCATGCACCAAACCTACTCATCCACCCTACACTATAATGGTTATAGGTGGGGGTGGGGGAGGGAGATATACATTTAGTTTTGAATCAGGTAAAATCATTACTCAGTGGTAAGTGTATTTTGCAAGGTGTTGTACAAAAGCCAGATAATGAAAATAACTAGAAACAGACCACAAAAAGAAATGAAATTAACCTGTATAACTTCCTTGCCCAAAACATGAAATTCCAAAGTAAGAGAATGGGGGGAAAGAGTTCGATTTTTATAATTTTTCAATATTAATAATGTAAATACACATTATTAATATAGGTCGAGATATTTTTCTATGTGCAATTTTATCTTGACAGTCTTTTCAACCATTCTTCTTGAGAAATAAAGCAGCAAAGCATTCCAGAATGAAACAAGAAAATGTCAATTCACCATCATTTAACTCTTCCATTGTTTAAATCAATAATTACCCAATGAGAAAAGCAGATTAAGCCCAGTGCCAGAATGCTGTGGCTGCACATTAAGTGGTTAACTCCCTCGGCATCAGCATCCAGTTTTGAATATCAATGAAGCTCTGTATACTTATTCAGAAAGAAAACTGAATGAAGTGTATACTCTGCAGAGCTGCAGGTTTTTGGTCATATATAAAAGAATTCAGATTTCACTCTGCTGCATCTTATTCTCAACCATGCAGAACATGAAAATCAAATCAGCGAAGTTCTAAACCCACACAAAAGTGCATGCTCTTTTTATGAAGTAGGTCAGGGATCTCAAACTCAAATCACCACAAAGGGCCACATGAGAACCAGCACATTGACCCAAGGGCCTCATCACTGACACCTTTTCATATAAAGATACAAAAGCCCCCGCCCTTGCTCCCACTCCACCCCTTCCATGAGGCCCCGCCCCTGCCCCCCTCTTCCCGCCCCCACTCCAACCCCTTCCCCAAAGTCTCCACCCTAACTCCACCCTCTCCCTGCCCCATTCCAATCCTTTCCCCAAATTCCCACCCCTGAGCCCACGGCTCCTCGCTCCTCCCGCCTCCTCCTGGAAAGCACAGCTGTTTGGCGGCGGGAAGCACCTGGAGGTAGGCAGAGGAGCGGGGACGCGGCATGCGGGGGGGGGGGGAGGGAGGAAGGAGGGCAGCACGCTGCGGGGGAGGAGGGCAGCCGCAGGAAATAACTCCGGGGGGCGGGGAGCTTGGCAAGCCACAGCAAATAACTCTGCGGGCCGCATGTGGCCCGCGTGTTTGAGACCCACCCCTGAAGTAGATGGACTTGTACATTTTTATAGCACATCTCATCTCAAAGAATCCCACATGGCTCAGTGACTATACAAATCAGGAGTCATTCAGCCCTAGACAGAAGTAGGGACTGTATTGGAGTTGCACCCACTCACATGAGGACTGATTTTAAATATATATTGATGGAGAGGATTACATTATTTTGCCCACCACTGCAGTGTAGCTGCTTCTGAGGTAAAACATGACAACTACGTAATTGCACAGCAGCAATACTCAAGCCAGGTCTACACTACGAAGTGTTGTCAATAGAGCTATGTCAGGCAGGGGTGTTTAAACACACACACACACACACACACACACACACACACACACACACACACACACACACACACACCCTGAGCTGACATAGCCATACCAGCAAAACTCCCTGTGTACATGCAACTAGGCTGACAGAAGAATGCTTATGTTGGCATAGTTAGTGTCGTTCACGGAGGTGGTGTTACTATGCCGGCAGAAAATCTCTCAGTGGACTCTGTGACTATACTAGGAGGCTCTGCTGGTATAGCTATATCAGTACAGCTGTTTTGGCTAAGTCCGTGTAGTGTCAATTAGCCCACAGTCTGACAGAAAGGCATAAGTCTGACTGCAGTCTCTACTCCCCTCCCCACCCACCGACTATAAACACTGCTAGCTCCTGGAAGTCCAGGAAATATATGACATTCGTGGCTTTTCGTGCAACATCCCTTTCAAGATGTATGCAAACATTAGGTGCGTAAGTGGGTACACGAATACTGTATAAGTGCAGTGGCCTAAGTGACTTGGGCCTGAAGTGGCACAAAGGAGATTAATGGAAACTGACTTTGTCGGAGAAGTAACATGGGAAGTAAGGAAGTAATACACTTTTACAAAGCCATCTCTTCACAACAGTGGCACTAAATGGACTTGCCTGACAGATACACAGTCTTCAAAATGCAACAGAGGGTCCTGTGGCACCTTGCGTCTGATGAAGTGGGCATTCACCCACGAAAGCTTATGCTCCAATACTTCTGTTAGTCTTAAAGGTGCCACAGGACCCTCTGTTGCTTTTTACAGATTCAGACTAACACGGCTATCCCTCTGATACTAGTCTTCAAAATGAAGCTTCTGTTTCCCATCCCACCCAGTAGTCAATGATGGATGTGATACGGCTACTGCAGTAGAAAAATTAACACAAGAGGGGGATCTAGCCTAGCGCTCTGGTCAAATTCCAACAAGGTAATTTTATTCTGCATCTTTAAAAGTTCAGTCAGGCTTCAACTGCATCCCTAAACTATTGCATAGTGGTACTGGTGCTGTTATACTGGCTGGTAACTTCCACCTGAGCGACAGCTCATTCCAATAGTGACTGGATGAAGAGTTCCTCATAAATATGCAGCTTTTAATTCTGTAATGGTTTGAGGGGAGAAAAATGCATTCCAGAAATCAATAAGTGACAACAACAACAACAAAGGGGGAATTCAGTGAGGCCACAGGAGAGTTATTGGAGAGAAATATACGGGAAAATGCCTTATGACCAACTTCTTAATACATTGAAGTGGCAGAAGTGCCTTACTAAACAAACAGTCCCATTAAACAAACTGTCTTATTAATACAAATGGGAATGCTCATGGAGAAGGGGAATAACTCAGCACGAGTCAGGGTGGCAGATTCACCACCATCACCACCAAGTAAAGAAACAACAAAGCTCATATTACACCCAAACTGGTTACACAGTTTACTAGAAAAACAATGACTCAGGAATATATGTTTCTGATGATAATGCTGCTTTGGTGAGGACATGTGTTTGTATGTTATGGAATTGAGGAAGCCTATTTATGGAATAAGGGAAAGTTAGATTAAATATCATATACAAACACTAGCTAAATTATCTCTGTTTGCTTTTCACAGGAACAATCATTTTAAGAGAAAAACATTAATAGCGAGAGCAGGTTCCAGGTCTTTGAAATCATCTCCTATTGTAATTCCCTTATTATTAAAGATAGACAGTTATGTAGTAATATACAGAAGTTAATTTCCTAACTACCCAAAAGAATCTTCAAGGCAATTCTTAACATTGTGTAAGGTTGGGGGAAGGGGTTGTTTTTGTTTTTGTTTTAATTCAACAAACCACTTCAAAGTATTCATTGCACAATTTGTGAATTAATTCAAGTAGCTTTGGTTGGCTGCCTAATTCTTCCTATCAACTGCAACTTTGTTGTACCTAAGACTGCCTTTCTTTATCCTGGCAATCACTTCTAATTTCTTAGAAAGGTTACTTTGACTTATCTGGATAGATTTCATCTGAAAGAAAGGATTGAGAGAAAGCTCAGCCACCTGTTAATATAGCTAAGCCTCTGAAAAAAGGGTTTGTGCAGTAACAGAAAAAATTGCAGTTAATACCAACCAAAAAGAAAACCAAATTTGCAACACAGAATTCCAAACAACGGTTGCAATAAAGAGTGTCATTTAGGGTACGTCCACACTACCCGCCGGATTGGTGGGTAGCCATCAATTGGGGATTGATTGATCGCGTCTTGTCTAGACGCAATAAATCAACCCCAGAATGCGCTCCCTGTCGACTCCGGAACTCCACCAGGGCGAGAGGCGGAAGCGGAGTCGACGAGGGAGCCACGGACATCGATCCCGCGCCGTGAGGACAGGAGGTAAGTCGATCTAAGATACGTCGACCTAAGATACGTCGACTTCAGCGACGCTATTCTTGTAGCTGATGTTGCGTATCTTAGATCGAGTCCCCCCTCCTCCCCCCCAGTGTAGACCAGGCCTTAGATTACATACACACTTCATATATAAAAGACACAGCCACACCAAAGCCTGTTTAAGTTAAAAACTAAATTTTGCTAGGTTTGGGAGAAATTTGTTTAAGCACACATTAAAACGTGTTTTTTACAGTTGTTTCTGAGCCTGAGCTAAGATTTTAGCAGAACCTAATAAAGCCCTGTCCCCTTTCAGACATCACAGCACAATCTTTCTGCCTTAGCCCCAAAGGAGCAGCTGCTGCCTTCAGGCTTTTGCAGGGACAATTAGCATTAGAGCCTAAACTTTTCAGTCTAGGGCCTAACATATTTCAAGAAGTTCAAGGGGCCACAATCAAAACTTTAACTATTTTCCCAGGCTCAGGCACAACCAGCTGAGCCAGTTTCCCTGGGGCTTCCTTCCACAGCCTGGAAGAAGACACGCGCGCCTCCCTCCCTTCTGCAGTGCAGCAGGTTGCCAGTGGCGGTGCAGTTGACCAGCTGTAGCAGAGAAGTGCAGTGATCCCAGCTCAGACCAAAAATTATTCCTGGGACTGCAGGGGCAACAGTGGTAGATAGCGTCTGTGACGTTGCACTCTATATGATTTTATGAAAATGTGCAAATGTGACTGGGATATGCTTCATGCAAAAGGTCTCTTGTAAGGTATCATTACAAAGCTTATAATCTACTGAGTATGATCATCTGATTTGTATAAATGTACCACTCTTGTATCTAAAACTAGAAATATAAAATGTAACTCTGAGGGCCTATTGTAATTATGCAAAGTGTGGGCCATTAACGGTGGTTTGGAATCTTGGTGACTCCCATTAACCAGGACAATTGACTGCAGATGGCTCTGTTTTACCTGTAAGTCTTCCTGTATGTGTGTGTGCTGGCAAGGGGTAATGAAGTCTTGCAGTGACATGTGATCATGTCACCTGAACTGAAATCCATCTTTAACCTGGTGCTTTTCCGTTGGGGGGGGGGGGGGGGAAGAGAAGAGACCCAGAGGGACAAAGGATTCCCGCCTTATGCAAAAGATATATAAATGGGTGGAACAAAACAAAAGGGAGAGCAATCATGAAGAATCCCCTAGCTACCACCTGAGCTGGAACAAGAGCTGTACCAGGGGAAAGAATTGTGCCCAGGCCTGGAAGGTGTCCAGTCTGAGGAAAAAACGTACTGAAGCATCTCTAAGGGTGAGATTATCTGTATTCAGTTTGATTAGACATAGATTTGCGTGTTTTATTTTATTTTGCTTTGTGACTTACTTTGTTCTGTCTGTTACTATTTGGAACCACTTAAATCCTACTTTCTGTGTTTAATAAAATCACTTTTTACTTATTAATTAACCCAGCGTATGTACTAATACCTGCATATCTCTCTATCAGTGTTATAGAGGGCGAACTTATGAGTTTACTCTGTATAAGCTTTATACAGGGTAAAACAGATTTATTTGGGTTTAGACCTCACTGGGAGTTGGGCATCTGAGTGTTAAAGTCAAGAACAATTCTGTAAACTGCTTTCAGGTAAGCCTACAGCTGTTAGGGGATGTGACTCAGACCTGGGTCTGGGTTGGCAGCAGGCTAGCGAGTCTGGCTCAAACCAGGCAGGGCACTGAAGTCCTAAACTGACGGGGCAGAAAAGCAGGGGCAGAGGTAGTCTTGGCACATCAGTTGGCAGCTCCCAAGGGGGGTTCCGTGATCCACCCCGTCACAGTGTCTCTCCCTCTTCCCTGTAGCAATGGGGTGATTCAAATTCTTCTGTTTAAAAATCACAGAAGACAGTTCAGAGATGTGCATTTGATTACAAATGTAAAATGCATTCTCCTTAGAAAATGCTGCTGTCACGAGCCACAAGTGGCCCCCAGGTTAGGCATCCCTGTATTAGAGATACTGCAAAAGTATCATTAAGTATACAGCAAAATTTTACAAAAGAAAAATAAAACCCTGCCTTGCCTTCACTAAATGAAGAGAGAAGGGAGGAGAGGGTGACTGTGTTGAAGAGGGGAAGTTCTAAGTTTTGTTTAAATTTTATTTATACAAATTTCTATTTCCACTGGAAAGACAAGGCTGATGTACCACAGGGTAAACCCACACATTGCTGCCTTGATCTGCAACCCAGCCTTGCAATAACTGTGTTTACAGCCAGATGACAGCAGTGACAGAAGTGGAAGACACTTCGCTCTGGCACCCCAGTCACCTTATTGACACATGAACTCAAAAGCATAGGTGAAAATATTGAATGCTAGTATCATGATTAAGTATAGCCTTTCTTTCCCCCTTCAAAAAAATATACCATTAAGGTTGCAGAATATAACACCAGGATAAGCAAGAGGGTAACACAGAAGCTTTAACTTGTTCATACTGCACAAGTTTATGCTAAAAAACAAAAGGAAATACCATTTAAAAATAAAAACATTTAAAAAGAAAAAATAGGAATACAAAATGATGCCGCTGCAGAAACATGGCCAAATTAACACTGTTGCAGGAGCCTTCACTTTTGCCTTTCCTGACTTTTGGTCTCGACTGTGCATCCTTACTGTTGCTTTAACAGCTTTCTGCACTGAATTATATTATACTTTTCACCATCTGGAAGTTAAAAAAAATATATCAGCTCTCCAAAACAAGGTAGCAACATTGCTAAAATACCAACTTCCCTGCTGGGCAACCTGCCAAAGAAACAGATCTGAAAAGCTGGATTTCTTCATAATTGCACGCGTATGACGTACCCTATCCCCTGTGGATGTATGCTCACCCCTTAAGAGCAGACAAGGTATTGAAATATACAATCAGCTACATAAGGTGCACTTATCAGGATCCCTATATGTTTCAAAGCCCCATGTGATGAGAAAAAGAAACAGACATGAAAGACAGAGATGGACTTACGCACTCCTGCAAAGCATCCTGGTTTCATTTTTGGTAACTCACCCTAGCAAATAAGTTGGACTGTTATCAATGTTATCTCTTCTGCTGGAGTGAAGCTGACAACATCCACAAGTACAGACAAAGCCTTTGGCCTCTAGGTCCCTTATGTGCACCTGAACCAGGTTGGTAATGTTCAAGAGTTGCTTGCCTCTAATGGTTATAAATAGTTGGCCTAGTGACGGTGAAATGAGTTGGAGGTGTCAGCACTGTTCATGGCATCAGTCATTTCATGGTAGACAAATGTTCATAGCAGAACCACCACCATCCACAACACGAAACGGCCGATAGAACCCAACTATCTTTCCCAGAGCTAGAGGTGGTCTCTCCAGGTCTAGGACTGGAAGGACAATGAGGAAGGCTAGCACTGCCCATGACTGTGCTGTACCTGTTCTTTCAATCGTTTCCTTTGTTTTCCAGAGTGGTTAAACCAAATCCTTTCACAAGTGCGAAAATCTCACTTAAAACATTAAAAATATAAAATGCCAAAACTGTTACCTTGTACTGTGTACTGATTATTTATTCTGGGGATTTATAAATAACATTAGTCATTCCCTTCTAAAGCCCTGTCCTTGCCAGCTAAATAATGGAACCCAACAAATGAGGACACTGAAGTACTTCACCCCAGATCAGGGCCCCCTCATGCAATGGGAGAGGGATCTGAGGAAGGGGATTTCCAAGACTCCCAGAGGATCCCCTGATACATCTCCCTGGGGAGGTAGGGTTTCAAACTTGAGAGACTGCCAGGCGTGCAGAACGTGTGACAAAAGAGCACCGTGAAGGCAGCTGAACCCCTAAAGAACGGTAGGCTGAAAGACAACCTATCTTGTGGATGGTCTGCTCCCGTAAAGTCTATGATGAGAGCACAGAGTGAAGGAAATTATCCAGGCCTTTAATTTAAAAAAAGGTGAAACAAAGATAGAAAAACTGCATAATGTCTTCAGCACATTTCTTTCTATGTAGTTGTCATTCATGTATTCTGGGATGCCACACAGGGCAAAGCTATTTCCTGAGACAGCAATTTACAAAAAGATTAAACTATCAAGTTTTGGAATAATTGTTTATAACCACCGTGTGTATTACAAGATCAAACTGAAAAATGTCATAATGCAAAAACAGGGCATTCCCCACAGTGCTGGTACAAGAACACAAACCATTTGCTCCAAATTACAGATATTACGACCTGTTTCACCTGGTTTGAGGAGCTCTCAAAATCAACATGAAGCTATTAGTGGCACATGGCTGCAATAGTAGAGGACGACAGTGCTGTGAGGGTAGTGAATTCTGCAGCGTTTTCTTCTTCACAGTAAATTAACATCAATCCACCTCTCTCTGTGGAACAGAATAATGCTGTAAGAGGCCAGTCCTGCTCCAACTGAGATAAATGGCAAAACTCCCACCCAACTTCAACAGTTCAGGCACAAGCTCAAAATCTTTCATCAGAAAACAAGAATATAAAAATCAAGACTTGCAGTTGGGAATAGAATTATGATTAGGAATACATTTAGAACGTCCCCATGTTAATGAGGAATAAAATAAATACAAAGAAATGTATTCTACTTAGACTTGTATAGATTTAGCCTTATTCCATAATAAGTAAAACAGTAAATGATACCGTATATAACTTTATTTAGCCCACACATAAAATGTGTGCACACATCCTCAGAATTTGGAACATCTGCACAAAAATTCAGATTATGTACAATGGAATTCGACTAACTGAATACCTCTCATACTGTTTTCATTTTATACTTCTTATACTATGCCATATATTTTCCACTTCCAAGTCCCTAAAAGAGTAATTTAAGGAGAATACAAAGAACAAATTAACAAGATAAAAGAAAGCATCATCCAAGGTAAGTCTTTCCCCTTCATTTTCTAGTGTGCCTTCACTTTCCATATCGGTCTTCCAAATTTCAAACTCTCCAAGGCAATGAGCTTGGAGTCTTTAATTTTGAAGATGACAGCTTTTAATAAGGTTGATTAGGGTATTTTTCTTTTAAAATGTTATCACAGCAGCCTTTTTTTGTTGTTGGTGGTGGTGGGGAGGAGGAATACAGGAAGCTAGAAGAGTAAGTGTAGGTTCTATTTTGATTACTTAAATTCTTAGGAGTTGTGTACATGGTCGCAACACAAAGGGGGTCAGAGTCAACACACTGTAGACTTGTATCTGAAGCTTTTTTTTTTTGCTGCACATATAGGCTTATTTCTGGGTATACCACCAATATTTCGAAGATGATACTGTTATAAAAATCATCTAAGGCAGGGGTCGGCAACCTTTCAGAGGTGGTGTGCCAAGTCTTCATTTATTCACTCTAATTTAAGATTTCACGTGCCAGTAATACATTTTAACATTTTTAGAAGGTCTCTTTCTATAAGTCTATAATATATAACTAAACTATTGTTGTATGTAAAGTAAATAAGGTTTTAAAAATGTTTAAGAAGCTTCATTTAAAATTAAATTAAAATGCAGAGCCCCCCGGTCAGGTGGCCAGGACCCAGGCAGTGTGAGTGCCGCCGAAAATCAGCTCGCATGCCGCCTTCGGCACACGTGCCATAGGTTGCCTACCCCTGATCTAAGGCAAACAGAGGTATTATTTTATTGGCATGATTAGGACAACTTTCATTCCAGTTTGACAGCATGCTTATGTCCAGCAAGATGAGCTATGCACGGAAGGCACAATTTGTTATTCTCAATTGCACACCTGACATTTGTTTTATAGCTCTTGGAAATCAATCAATCCATAAAGAGGATGTGAGATAAATTCCCAGGTTGGGGAGGGCATCAAGGGATTTCTATAGCTGATCATATATTACTAAAGGGACTGCAAAAGGAAAACGTTGTTACCTTGTACATTTATCAGACAGTGTATTTCTACTCCATTTATTCTATGTTGCTATTTGGTCAAGCAAACCAAATATCGAAGACATTACTGGACAGGTGACACACAAAACACAATATTATAGCCAAAGGCCAGATCCTGCGCCCATTCAACAGGAACAGGACAAAGCCCTAAGCTTCCCTGACATAGCTTTCCATCTCAGAAAGAAGAGAATTGTGCATACATAACTCCTCCCACATATATACATCTAAGCACAGTCTACTGTCTAGCCAGAAAACCACCCATGAGATTCATTTTCCAGGCTGTCCAGATAAAATATAGGAAAACTGTTATATGCCTTACCAAAGAGAAAAATTAAAATGATTTTAAAATACAACCTTTATAATATTTAAACCTAAGCCATAACTAATAACTGTTTGCAGTTCAACCTCATTAAACCAGAAACGTTCAGAGCCACATTTTCAAACTTGGAAACAGAAAGTTAGGTTCCTAAATCAAAGTATGCTGGCTGTCTACAACTCCTGCTGAAATAATAAAGTGACCAGTGCACCTCTGAAGATGTTGAGGGGGGGGGGAAATGAATTTAGAAAGAAGAGAGAATTAAAATCTCAAGTAGCTAAGTCATAGTCTAACAGCATGTCAAAGATTTTAAGACACAAAAGAGTACCAGTCTCTTCTCTTTCTCCCTACACAGGAACACTAACATTCAACATCTATAATAATTGCTATTTAAAAAAAAAAAAAAAAAAAAAAAAAAAGAGTCACCAAAGAGCATCAATTGCCCACCTACCTTTATGTAGCTGTGAGCCATTGACCCAAAATTCTAAGTTTACAGAAGTATATGTTAGAATAGCACTGATTTTTCTTCACACTTCAAAGTGTTGACAAAGCATATTAGTACTCATTTACCAATCATGAGTGGTCAGCCATCTGAAAAAGAAAAATAATTGGAACTAGCTTCTCTGGATTAGCTTGGCTCAATAATCAAAAAAGCTAAACGTTACTGATCCATATGGTGGGAGCTGTGAGGGTTGATAGATAGTTCACTGTCGAGAGTCCACTGCAAAGTTTAAAATAAACTTAAGTGTGGCCGTCTCAGCTCAAGTCCCTAGAAAACATCACCCAACATCACTAAATTCAATTTATTTAATTGGCAACACCGGGCAGTTCCTGGTACAGAGAATGGGAAGAATAATATAGTGCTTCTCTGAATAAGGATACTGTAGGAAAGAGTGTTAGAAACCTCACAGTGCAGCTAGTTTTTGTACACCATGCCTTCATTTGGTCTCAATTCCTTAGAACAACCATCATCATTTCATTGCCTTCAGGGTTATAATTAGCTAGGTTTATAATTAATGCCACTTTAGTTAAACTGCATATGGTAAACCAGCAGGAATGAAGAGTAAACAACAAAACCTAGGTTTAAAAAACATTAAGATTTCAACAAAACTAATAAAATTTTATAAATGCAACAAAGACTAACCTGACATCACCTCAGTGTTTATCTTAATTAGGATTTTTCTACCTTAATAGTTTTCATTCAATTTTAGATAAAATGTTTAAATCTTATTGTTCAAGTTTTGTTAATTTTACCCATAGGGGAAAGGAAGAGGGGCTAGGGGAAGGGAAGAGGGGGCAGGGGACTCTCAGATTCACAGAGATTTATACAAGGGAAGTTCATTTTACAGACAAGAGTGAAACAGGTTTCAGTCTTGTCCCTGGCTCTGAAGAATGGAGTGGTTGGTTATCGGGAGCTGACATGTCTTACTCATGAAGGCAACATCTTGTGGAGAAGAATTCTCCCCCCGCCCCATTTGATTAAATACGTGAGTAACCAATTAGGCAACTGTCAAGTCTACCACACATTTCACGTTAAACAGCAAGGATTAAAAAGGAAGATGAAAGACACTCAGTCTGTCCTGATGGAGGAGATGGGAAAGTGTCACCATGTTCTGAGAAAAATTATACTTGGGATGTTAGCAAGGGCGAATGGCCTATATTTTTGCACCATTGGCCCTGACAACAAAGTAGTAAGAGATACTGATAATGGGTGATTGACACGGAGCACTCTTGTCCTTCTGGACCTACTGGACTATATGCTAAAAGAGACTAAGGAAACTGGGAGAAAGCCACACAAATTGAAGTACAAGCATGTCTCTTCACTTCGTTCTCCTCCCTGAAAACTCTTCTTCCCTATCAGCATAGGCCAGGTATCCCAAACAGATGGACTCAAAAGCTAATGAAAGAACTAATCTAGGGCAAAGGAAGGCTGACAATCTCCCAGCTCTAGCTAGAAAAAGAAAAGAGGAATAAACATTGTGACAAAGTTCTTCCTCTACCTTGGTGGGTCCTGCGCTTATTGGCAGATTTGCTCGCCTCAGAGATCTTCCCCTCTGGTGGAACCCACAGTCCGGGTCAACTCCTCCTCTGTCTGATCAGGAGTTGGGAGGTTTGGAGGGAACCCGGGCCCGCCCTCTACTCCGGGTTCCAGCCCAGGGCCCTGTGGATTGCAGCTGTCTATAGTGCCTCCTGTAACAGCTGCATGACAGCTACAACTCCCTGGGCTACTTCCCCATGGTCTCCTCCATACACCTTCCTTATTCTCACCACAGGACCTTCCTCCTGGTGCCTGATAATGCTTGCACTCCTCAGTCCTCCAGCAGCACACCCTCTCACTCTCAGCTCCTTGCGCCTCTTGCTCCCAGCTCCTCACACTTGCACCACAAACTGAAGTGAGCTCCTTTTTAAACCCAGGTGCCCTGATTAGCCTGCCTTAATTGTTTCCAGAAAGTTCCTGATTGTTCTGGAACCTTCCCTGATACCTTACCCAGGGGAAAGGGACCTACTTAATCTGGGGCTAATATATCTGCCTTCTATCACTCTCCTGTAGCCATCTGGCCTGACCCTGTCACAACATATATAACAAGCTCCCTGCTTTACTTTATTTCAATTTTGGTTTCTATTTCTTCCGACATGCAAGAACTAGCAAGAATCTATAAAACCCAAATTAAGACAATGAATGTTACTAAAAATATTTATTCTAGAAAAATTCTGAACATCTCCTTGTAAATGTACGTCAGACAGCCTAAAAGACACATTCCTAATGAATTTCTTTCGAGAAGGTCAGACTGAGCACACATAATAGCAAGCCTTTCCAACAAAAACTTTAGTAATGTTAGTCTTTTCCCCACAAATAATTAAATTAATTAATAAACAAACAAGCTAGTTTAAACTAGATTGTGGGTCAAAATATGGCAAGCCCCTTAGCTACTTAATTTATTTCAGTTATGCACGTGCAATAAAGTCTCCAGACTCTTGAATACTTCATTTTGTTTATACATTTTGAAAAAATATATTTGCTTCTGGGCTGTGAAATTAGATATCAAGTTCTAGCACCAACAAAAACTTGGTTTAAATTGTGAAGAGTTACCAAAGCCACGACTGTAACAGAACAAATACAAGTGAAAACAGTACTGCTGATGAACCTTAAAATGTCTATCAGGAACCAGTGACCACCTCCAATAATATTAAAGTCCTCACAGTGATGTCAGTTGTATGCAGGGAAAAAGTAAAGACATCTGAAAACCAAGCTTCAAGTGAAGTGGATGCAATAGTTTCAAATTTTGGTCAGTCAGTAAGGCCCCGATCCTGCTAACACTTTTGCATGTCAATAGCTTTACAAACATGATCAATCATAGCAAGTTTAATGGACATAAAACACATATCTAAAGTTAATCACATGCACAAGAGTTTGCCGTGTTAGAGCCTGAATTTATAACCAGCCCAGAATTATTTTGCAGTGTTCAAAAAGTTGTGTGCTTTAGTAACATATCTTCCCTCCCCCTGCCCCACTCTGTACCCATATCCACCACAAGTAGGACCAGAATAACCCAGTGTTATTCTGGTCCTCAGTTGTGCACTACCTCCCATTCTTCACCTCTAATCATAATGTAGAACTGCTCCAAAAAAAAAAAATCAAAAAAAATCAAAGGGTTGCAGCACCCCTTCCAAGTTTAACCTCCCTCTCTTCAGAGCCTGCCCTCTTTGATTAGTACCTACAATCCTCTTCCTCCCTTCTCCTAATGACCCACACAAACAACTCTGGTGTCTTCCTTTCCCCAAAATACCTATTCATTCATCCACCATGCTGCTCCTCTGATGTGCCTAACATTCAGCTGCATCTCACTGCCTAAACTGGCTGGCGCTACTGTGGTTGCTAAAGTCATTGGGGCAAGATAGCCACCCATCAAGATCTTCCTGTTATCCACCCTGCTCCTCTTGCTGGTACTGTTCACCCAGCTGCCATTCCAGAATAGCAGCCCTAAAATCTCTAGCCCCAGGCCTCGTGTCCCTATTGGTTTAGATTATCCTGACCACAAGATCTTTCTGACATAAGTAATATTTGTGACTTTGCATTCTATATGATTTCATGAAAATATGCTAATGAGTGTAAATATAATGCAACTGGAATGTGCTTCATACAAAAGGTCTCTTGTAAGGTATCATTACAAAGCTTATACAGTCGAATTTTGCGTAAGTCGGGAACGTATACCTGACAATTATGCGCACACAAAAAAAAGCTTACGGAACATACGGAACTTTTTCTGTAAGTGCGGATTTGCGTAAGTCGGGTTTGCGTAACCCGGGGAGCGTCTGTAATCTACTGAGTGTGGTCATCCTATTTGTATAAATGCATCACTCTTGTATCTGAAACTAGAAATATGAAATATAACTCTGAGGTCCTATTGTAGTTATGCGAAGTGTGGGCCATTAATGGTGGTTTGGAATCTTGATGGCTCCCATTAACCAGGACAATTGACTGTAGATGTCTCGGTTTTATTTGTATGTCTTCCTGTATACATGTGTGCTGGCAAGTGGGTAATGATGTCTTACAGTGACAAGTGATCATGTCACCTGAACTGGAATCCATCTTTAACCTGGTGTTTTTCCATTTAGAAGGAGGGGTGGGAATCCAGAGAGGAACAAAGGATTCCCGCCTTATGCAAAAGATATATAAGTGGGTGGAACAAAACAAAGAAGGTGGTCATCGTGAGAAATCCCCAAGCTACCACCTGAGCTGGAACGAGGGCTGTACCAGGGGAAAGGATTATGCCCAGACTAGGAAGGCGTCCAGTCTATGAAAGAAACTTATTGAAACATCTGAGGGTGAGATTTTGTCTGTATTCAGTTTTCTTACTGGATTAAACATAGACTGGCGTGTTCTATTTTATTTTACTTGGTAATTCACTTTGTTCTGTCTGTTACTACTTGGAACCACTTAAATCCTACTTTCTGTATTTAATAAAATCACTTTTTACTTATTAATTAACCCAGAGAAGGTATTAATACCTGGGGGGAGGGGGCAAACAGCTGTGCATATCTCTCTATCAGTGTTATAGAGGGTGAACAATTTAGGAGTTTACCCGGTATAAGCTTTATACAGGGTAAAGCGGATTTATCTGGGATTTGGACCCCATTGGGAGTTGGGCATCTGAGTGTTAAAGACAGGAACATTTAAGTTGCTTTCAGTTAACTCTGCAGCTTTGGGGCACGTGGTTCAGACCCTGGGTCTGTGTTGGAGCAGACTGGCGTGTCTGGCTCAACAAGACAGAGTGCTGGAGTCCCAAGCGGGCAGGGAAAGCAGGGGCAGAAGTAGTCTTGACACATCAGTTGGCAGTTCCCAAGGGGTTTCTGTGATCCAACCCGTCACAATATTTAAGAATCCTGAGTCTCCTCCTCGCTGCATTACACAGCACCTGCAAATATTAGCAAACAGGCCTCAGGAGAAGCTAGAATTCAGTATAAGCAAGAGTTAATGTAGAACATCTCATTTTTCTCTTTGTTCTTGCTTTATATTTCCACGCAGTCTTCTTCCAACCTTCAACAGCCTCCTTTTTTCTTTTTTCCAATACAGCCTCTGTGACTAGTGCCTTCATTCATGCCATTGCTACTTGCTTTCCCACAACGAAGTCTAGGAATGCTGGCCATCATCCAGCTGCCATTGCATCAGCTCAATTTCATTCAAACATCCTCTAGATTTTCCTTCCCTATACACAGCAAACGTCCCCACAACTCCACACTCATTCCTGCTACCTCTGTCTAGGATAGCCTAATTGCCTGCAGATTCCCTACGCTCACTGCAGAACATTACCTCATGAGTAAATGATTGAGACTTTTAGCCCATAATGTGAACAAATAGTGAGTCAGCCCAACCGAAAAGGGGAACTGTAATCAAAACCACAGATTTAGCACACACCAATCAGAGCTATGATCAGCTGATGAATTGCTGAAGTATGCCCTGTGAAGCTACCTAGTTCTTCACTATCTTCTTAACGACACAGAAGGAAAGCACTCTTCTTCTGTTGGTGAAGCTGAACTTACTAAAGGACTAGGCAAAAGTTGGTGGTGGAGAGAAGAAAGGTTACATCTGCAGAGCAGCAAAGCAGAAATTCAATCCCATAACCTCTTAGGCAAAAAGCAAAAAAAAGGTAAAAGTGTTATACTTCCCTCACTCTTTCTCCACCAAGTAAGTGCTGGAATTTCCTAAAAAACGAGAAAGAAGAGCAAAACAACTCTAACTAAAATACATCCAAAGAGCCAATCACCCCTTGGCTCGATTCCAGTCGGAGAGGAAAGTAAACGCCAGAGAGAGCAAACACTGTGAAGGAGTGGACTGTTTTCAGACAAGAAAGGTCACACATTGTCCATAAATGTGCTGAAGCAGAAGAGTTCTAAATGTGTCTGAGAAAAAACAGCTTCTTTGGTCAAAACTTCCTACTGTTTACATTGTATGTTCCCATTTAAAAGGGCATTATATTTACAGTCTCCCAAGTATATGATACAGGCCTGTGCTGACCTCCACCATACCACCCTAGGACAAGAGAAAACACTTGCATATTAAAAAGGCCTCAGGGTTTGCATCAACATTCAATCAATCAATCCCTAAGGCCTGGTCTACACTAGGAGCTTATGTCGAATTTAGCGCCGTTACATCGAATTAACTCTGCACCCGTCCACACAACGAAGCTATTTAGTTCGACATAGAGGTCTCTTAAATTCGACTTCTGTACTCCTCCCCAACGAGGGGAGTAGCGCTAAATTCGACATGGCCATGTCGAATTAGGCTAGGTGTGGATGGAAATCGACGGTAATAGCTCCGGGAGCTATCCCACAGTGCACCACTCTGTTGACGCTCTGGACACCAGTCCGAGCTCGGATGCTCTGACCAGCCATACAGGAAAAGCCCCAGGAAAATTTGAATTCCTTTTCCTGTCTGGGCAGTTTGAATCTCATTTCCTGTTTGGACAGAGTGGCGAGCTCAGCAGCACTGGCAACGATGCAGAGCTCTCCAGCAGAGATGGCCGTGCAATCTCAGAATAGAAAGAGGGCCCCAGCATGGACTGATCGGGAAGTCTTGGATCTGATCGCTGTGTGGGGCGATGAGTCCGTGCTTTCCGAGCTGCGCTCCAAAAGACGGAATGCAAAGATCTACGAGAAGATCTCTAAAGCCATGGCAGAGAGAGGATACAGCCGGGATGCAACACAGTGCCGCGTGAAAATCAAGGAGCTGAGACAAGGCTACCAGAAGATCAAAGAGGCAAACGGACGCTCCGGATCCCAGCCCCAGACATCCCGTTTCTACGAGGCACTGCATTCCATCCTAGGTGCGGCCGCCACCACTACCCCACCACTGACCGTGGACTCTGAGGATGGGATATTGTCGACGGCCGCTTCCTCGGACATGTTAGCGGACGGGGAAGATGAGGAAGGAGATAAGGAGGACGAGGCAGTCGACAGCGCTTACAAGGCTGATTTCCCCGACAGCCAGGATCTCTTCATCACCCTTACAGAGATCCCCTACCAACTGTCCCCAGCCGTTAACCCGGACACGGAATCAGGGGAAGGATCAGTCAGTAAGTGTTTAAAACATCTAAACATTTATTTTTTACAGAACAGGAATATTAACAATATTAACAATGGGTTTTGCATGATTACTTTGCCCTAGGCGCTTAACGGTTCAGTCCCTGGCAGTGCAACTACTAAAAAAAAAAATTTAACAATGTCCGGTTTAGCATGATTGTTCTGCCCAAGCCGCTCTACTGTTTAGTCCCTGCCAGTGCAGCTACAGTAAAATCCTGTCTATGTGTCCGGGGATAGAGCAGAAATCCTCCTGGGACATCTCCACGAAGCTCTCCTGGAGGTAATTGGAAAGCCTTTGCATCAGGTTCCTGGGGAGAGCGGCCTTATTGGGTCCTCCGTAGTAGCAAACATTTCCGCGCCAGGAGACAAGCAAGTACTCCGGTATCATTGCCTTGCACAGCATGGCGGCATATGGCCCTGGTCTTTGCAGGCTTTCCCGAAGCATCCTTTCTTTTTCCGTCTCTGAAATCCTCATCAGAGTGATGTCGCTCATGGTGACCTGCTTTGAATTAGGTAGGGGAATGTTAGTATTGGGACTGCTTGCCTGTTCCTTTACAGAACTGTAACCGGCGGTTTACAGCCACGCGGTGGAGGCAGGAGAGGGGCAGCATACAGGGATCTTTCCCTGGGACAGCCGCGAGGGGGTGGGACAGGGGCAGAGTTCATGCTTGCCGGATTGCTGGCAGCAGGGACTGGCATTGCTTTCAATGTGAAAGGAGGCCAGTGCTACTATTAAAGTTTTAAGCAGCCACAAGTCTACGGCTTACCATGTCGGCCTGCTACACAAATTCCGGTGTCCTGCCCGGCTTCTCTGATGTGCACTGCAAGACCCCAGGCACTGAATGCGAAGGCCGAAAATTCGACCTTGTCCTGAGTGCGCATGTGATAGGTGCTGTGCATGGTCTTGTTCACAGAGAAAGACTATGTTCTTTGTTCACAACGAAATTTATCTTTCTGAGGAATTCACTCCCTTTTTCCCATTCCCACAGCTGCGACTGTCTCCCAACCCAGCCTGGCATCACACTCCCAGAGGCTAGCGCAGATTAGGCGTAGGAAGAAGAGGACACGGGAGGACATGTTCTCGGAACTTATGGGCTGCTCCCGAGCCCAGGCAGCCCAGCAGACCCAGTGGAGGGAGAACTTGTCCCAAATCCACCGATCACACATGGAACGGGAGGAGAGGTGGCGGCAGGAAGACCAGCAGGCGACTCAAACACTGCTTGGACTAATGAGGGAGCAAACGGACACGCTCCGGCGCCTTGTGGATGTTCTGCAGGACCGGAGGCAGGAGGACAGAGCCCCGCTGCAGTCTCTCTCTAACCGCCCTCCCCCGCCACCAAGTCCCATACCCCCCTCACCCAAAGTCCAAAGAAGGAGGGGCGGCAGAGTCCGTGAAAACTCTCACTCCACCCCTGCAGACTGCTCTACTACTAGAAGGCTCTCATTCCCCAAAATTTGACAAGTCCTTTCCTTCCCGCCTCACCCAAGCCCCCGTCCAAGTTTCACCCCCCCAGTTTCATGTGTAGTTGCTAATAAAAAATACGTTTCTGTTAATTACTGTTTCCATCATGTTCTTTTAGAGGAGAGTCTGTCTGAAGGGGGGGAAGGGGGTTGGTAATTGGACAGGACAGTCACCTTTACCAGGGTACAGAGGCGGGGGCAGGTTCAGCAGCAGGGCACACACACATTGCAGTCACTAGTTACCCTGGTCAGTCTGGGAGGTGGTTTTAGTGTTCTGTGGTGGGTGGGGGGTGCTCTGTGACTTTGTGGTGGGGGAGGGCAGTTACTGATCTTATGCAGCGGTCCTTATCCTGGATCACAGAGCCACGCAGCAGGGGATCTGTAACCGTCCGCCCCCTGCCACAAAGTCACATAGCCCCCCCACACACAGAGTCCCGAACAGGAGGGGTGGCAGGCTCCGTTGAAACCACCAGTCCACCACTGCGGAGCCTGTCATTCCTGGAGTTTAGAAGCGTCATTTGCATCACTACCCTACACCCGCTCCCCACCGCAGTCTGCGTCCCAGTCTCAACACTTTCCCACGAAAACAGTAATAAAGACAACGGTGTTCATTAACAAAATTCAAGTGATTTTATTTTTAAACGTGGGTTGTAAGGGGGGGAACAGGGTATGTAACTGGAGAGGATACTGAACATTTAGTGGGTAAAGAAACGGGGGCAGGTTCAGCTTCTCTGTACACAAACTGAAAAGTCACAGGTTACCCTGCTCACTCAGGAACCTAGCTTTCAAAGCCTCCCGGATGCACAGCGCGTCCCGCTGGGCTCTTCTAATCGCCCGGCTGTCTGGCTGGGCGTAATCAGCAGCCAGGCTATTTGCCTCAACCTCCCACCCCGCCATAAAGGTCTCCCCCTTGCTCTCACAGAGATTGTGGAGCACATAGCAAGCTGCAATAACAATGGGGATATTGGTTTCGCTGAGATCACAGCGAGTCAGTAAGCTTCTCCATCTCCCCTTGAGACGGCCAAAAGCACACTCCACCACCATTCTGCACTTGCTCAGCCGGTAGTTGAAGAGTTCGTTTTCAGTGTCCAGGGCGCCAGTATAGGGCTTCATGAGCCAGGGCATTAGCGGGTAGGCTGGGTCCCCGAGGATGACTATAGGCATCTCCACATCCCCAAGAGTTATTTTGTGGTCCGGGAAGTAAATACCTTCCTGCAGCCGTCTAAACAGACCAGAGTTCCTGAAAACACGAGCGTCATGAACCTTGCCCGGCCATCCGACGTTGATGTTTGTAACACGTCCCCTATGGTCCACCAGTGCTTGCAGCACCATTGAAAAGTAGCCCTTTCGGTTGATGTACTGGCTGGCCTGGTGGTCCGGTCCCAGGATAGGGATGTGAGTTCCATCTATAGCCCCACCGCAGTTTGGGAATCCCATCTCGGCGAAGCCATCTATGATGACCTGCGCATTTCCCAGGGTCACTACCTTTGAGAGCAGTACCTCAACGATTGCGTTGGCTACTTGCATCACAACAACCCCCACGGTAGATTTGCCCACGCCAAAGTGGTTCGCGACTGACTGGTAGCTGTCTGGCGTTGCAAGCTTCCAGAGGGCTATGGCTACTCGCTTCTGGACAGTCAGGGCTGCTCGCATCCAGGTGTCATTGCGCTTCAGGGCAGGGGACAGCAACTCACAAAGTTCCATGAAAGTCCCCTTCCGCATGCAAAAGTTTCGCAGCCACTGTGATTCATCCCAGACCTGCAGCACTATGCGGTCCCACCAGTCCGTGCTTGTGTCCCGGGCCCAGAATCGCCGTTCCACAACATAAACATGACCCATTGCCACCGTGATGTCCTCGGCGCTGGGTCCCGTGCTTTGTGACAGGTCTGTGCTACTCTCAGACTTCAGGTCCTCACCGCGGTGCCGTAGCCTCCTCGCCTGATTTCTCTGCATCTGCCTCTGGGAAAGGTGGATGATAAGGTGCGAGGTGTTGACAGCGGCCACAACTGCAGCGATGGTCGCAGCGGGCTCCATGCTCGCAGTGCTGTGGCGTCCGCGCTGTCACTGACCAGAAAAGTGCGCGAACTGATTTCCCACCGGCGCTTTCAGGGAGGGAGGGCGGGAGTGACGGACGGATGACGACAGTTACCCAAAAGCACCCTCGACACATTTTTTTACCCAGAAGGCATTGGCGGCTCGACCCAGAATTCCAATGGGCAGCGGGGACTGCGGGAACTGTGGGATAGCTGCCCACAGTGCACCGCTTCCTATGTCGACGCTTTCCCCGTTAGTGTGGACTCACAAAGTCGAATTACTGTCCTTAGTGTGGACACACACGTTCGACTTTGCAGTATCGATTCCACATATTCGATTTAAGTAAAATCGAACTACTCTCGTAGTGTAGACATACCCTAAGAGATAAAGGAATTTCTGCAGTTTGCTTTCAATCTAAGGGGTCATCTTAAGCACGCTTGATCGGTCAGGCAAGTCCCTAAATGCTCAGAGCAAAAGAGGCCTGACTATGGAGTTAAAATATACACCATTTTAATAGTGCCAGTAAAACACGGTGGATTAAAATAAATAAATAAATAAAAACGTTTTTTTTAAACAAATAAATCAGATTTTTTTAATTTAAATCGGATTTTTTTGATAAAATGCTTTTTGAGGAAAAAACCTATCTAAAGATAGTTTTAATTAAGATACATTATAGCTCCAAGATATCTCATCATGGAATAGAGATTATATTGTCTCATACTATAGAATTAGAATTTATATTTATGTAATGTTAAAGAAAAGTTTTGTAAATTACTTCCAATAGTTTATGGATTAGGGACCCAATCTTAAGGAGTTCAACAGGCTTCTGTAAAGATTAGTTAGGTTAATCTTTCTATCTACCCAATGGGACTCAGTCTAGAAGATACCATCAGAGATGCTTAGTTTTGCAGTTCTCAAACTGTGGATTGTGTCTCCAGAGGTAACATGCTTAACAGCAAAAATGTTTGAAAATAAATAAATAATAAACAGAGGTGAGAAATAACAGACCTCAACTCTATTGTCCCTCTACAAATTTGTCACAGAGTCAATCCCTTACCTCTCTCTAAAAGTGCAAAGTTTCAAAAAGTTCAATGAAAAGACAGCTACCTTTTCCATAACTGGTGTCCTTCAAGATGTGTTGCTCATGTCTATTCCACAATAGGTGTGCGTGCTCGCCATGTGCACCGGAAGTTTTCCCCTAGCAGTACCCATAGGGGAGCGCCCCTAGCGACCCCTGGAGTGGTGCCTATATGGTGCGGTATAATGGGCGCTGTGCGCTCCCCCCACCCTCAGTTCCTTCTTGCCAGACAACTCCGACAGAGGGGAAGGAGGGCGGGATGTGGAATAGACATGAGCAACACATTTCCAAGAACACCAGTTAGAGAAAAGGTAATGGTCTTTTCTTCTTCGAGTGATTGCTCATGTGTATTCCACAATAGGTGATTCCAAGCTATATCTGTTGATGGTGGGTAGGAGTTCACAAACTCTGGAGACGGAGTACAGCCCTGCCGAATCCGGCGTCTTCCCTGGTCTGGGAGACAATCGCATAATGCGAGGTGAACGTGTGAACCTAAGACCATGTGGCAGCCCTGCAAGTGTCCTGAATGGGGACATGGGCTAAAAAGGCAGCCAACGAGGCTTGCACCCGAGTCGAGTGCACCCTCACAATTGACAGCGGAGGGATTCCCGTCAGGTCATAACAGGTATGGATGCACGAGGTGATCCAGTTGGAGAGTCATTGAGTGGAGATCGGCCGACCCCTCATGCATTCGACCAAGGCGATGAACAGCTGCAAAGACTTCCTGAATGGCTTAGTCTGCTCCAGGTAAAAGGCCAGAGCCCGTCTCGCATCTAGCGTGTGGAGGCGGCGCTCCTCACTGGACGCCTGGGGCTTGGGGCAAAGGACTGGCAGGAAAATGTCCTGACCCATGTGGTAGGCGGAGACCACCTTCAGGAGGAACGAAGGATGCGGTTGGAGCTGGACCTTATCCTTATGGAACACCATGTACGGGGGCTCGGAGGTCAGGACCCTGAGTTTCAAGACCCATCTAGTTTACGTGATCACCACCAGGAAGGCTACACCTTCCACGAGATGTGCGACTAGGAGCATGTAGCTAACGGCTCAAAGGGGAGACCCGTCAACTGGGTCAGCACCAAGTTCAGGTCCCACTGCGGGCCTAACATATGGGAAGAGACGATCTAAACCCTTAAGGAATCGGCCAGTCATAGCATGGGAGAATACCGTGTGCCCCTGCACCGGTGGCCGGAAAGCCGATATGGCCGCCAAGTGCACCTTGACGGACAAGGGCGCCAGGCCTTGGGCTCTAAGATGAAGGAGATAGTCTAAAATGAGCTGGATCGGGGCAGCCACAGGGGAAACGCCCCGCTCGCTGTCCATTAGGAAAACCGAGGCCACTTCGCCAAGTAGGCTCGACGCATGGAGGGCTGCCTGCTCCGAGCACTTCCTTTCCTCCCGGCCTAACCATTGAGCAGCCACGCCGTGAGGTGGAGTGCCGCCAGGTTGGGGTGGAGAAAGCGGCCCTGGTCCTGGGAAAGCCCCGGCGGGGCGACCACCAGGCTTGCAAGGGTCCCATACCAACGTTGCCTAGGCCACACCGGTTCAATTAGGAGGACCCAGGCCCTGTCTGTTTTTATCTTTTCCAGAACCTTTCCCATCAGTGGGAACGGGGGGGAAGGCATAGAGAAGCTGGCCTGACCAGGAAAGGAGGAAGGCATCGGAGATAGCGCCCACTCCCAGTGTTCCCCCCCCCCCCCCCCCGCCCGAGCAGAACCAGGGACACCGGCGGTTCTGCCGAGCCACAAAACAGGTCCACCTGGGGAGTTCCCCACTCTTGGAAAAGTCTGTGCACCCACCTCTGGGTGTAGAGATCACTCGTGCGGAGAGAAGTCTCGGCTCAGGCGATCCGCCCATGAGTTCCAGGAGCCCGGAAGGTGGTAGGTAAATGTTGTGGGCTATACAGAAGTCCCACAGCCTGAGGGCTTCCTGGCAGAGGGCAGAGGAGCGGGCCCCGCCTTGCCTGTTGATGTAAATCGAGGCCACGTTGTCCGTGAGAACCTTGACCCCTCTGCCCTCCAGGTGCAAGCAGAAGGTCACGCACGCCAGCCGGACTGCCCTGAGTTCTTTGACGTTTATATGCAGGGCAAGGTCCTGCGCAGACCACAGACCTTGGGTCTGAACCATCCCCCAAATGGGCTTCCCACCCAGGTCCGATGCATCGGATACCAGCTCCACTGACGGGGGCCTGCCCCGAACGGGACCCCGCAGAGCATGTTCCCTGGGGTCCCCAGCTCGGGCACAGTGAGAACCTTGTCCATCCTGTCTCTGGCCTGGGAGAACACCAAGGCCAACCAGAGCTGGAGGGGCCTCATCCTGAGTCTGGTGTGGTGAACCACATATGTGCACGCCGACATGTGACCCAGGAGCTGGGAACACGCTCTGGCTGTCGTCACGGGAAAGTTTGTGACTGTTTCGATGAGCCCTTGCAGGGTCTCAAATCTGTCCGGTGGGAGGGAGGCCCTGCCCGATGTCACGTCCAGGACTGCCCCGATAAACTCAACGCGCTGTACCGGGACCAATGTAGACTTGGTGTCGTTCATCAACAGGCCCAGGGTGACGCACGTGCACAGGAGGAGCGCCACGTGATCCCACACTGTGACCGGGAGCTGCCCTTGACCAGCCAGTCATCCAGATAGGGGAAGATCTGGACCCCACGGCATCTGAGGTAGGCTGCCACCACAGACATACACTTTGTGAATACCCTGGGAGCAGTGGACAGGCCAAACGGGAGGACTGTAAATTGGTAGTGCTCCTGCCCAACCATGAAACGGAGGAAGCGCCTGTGCCCTTGAATATATGAATGTGGAAGTACGTGTCCTGCAGATCGAGAGCAGCGTACCAGTCCCTAGGATCCAGGGAGGGGACAATGGAGGCCAGAGAGACCATGCGAAACTTGAGCTTTACCATGTACTGGTTCAGGCCTCGCAGCTCCAGGATGGGCCTGAGCCCCCCTTTGGCCTTCAGGATAAGGAACTAGCGGGATTAGTACCCCTTGTGTTTGAACTCTGCTGGCACCACTTCCACCGCTCCTAAGCCACGGAGCCGCCCCACCTCCTGCTCTAGCAGGGCCTCGTGAGGTGGGGGTCCCCCAGGCGGGATGGGAGCTAAGGGTGGTTGGGCGGTGTAGAGATAAACTGGAGGGTGTAGCCCTGAGGGACAGTGTTGAGGACCCAACGGTCCAAAGTCAACTGCGACCACTCAGGGAGAAAAGCACACAACCGTTTGGAGAAGGGACGCTTCATTGAGAGTGGATCCCTGGTGTGAACTGGTAGGTCGCCCCCGGGCGTCCTGTCAAAACTGACGTTTCCCCGCCTGTTTACCCTTGGAGGACCCAGGCTGGTGGGCAGACCGGGACTGCCTCGTCAGGCGTTTCTTATAGTCCTATGACTTTTGTCATAACTATAAAGGGAAGGGTGACAGCACTCCTGTGTACAGTGCTATGGAATCCCTCCTAGCCAGAGACTCCAAATCCTTTTACCTGTAAAGGGTTAAGAAGCTCGGGTAACCTGGCTGACACCTGACCCCAAGGACCAATAAGGGGACAAGATACTTTCAAATCTTGGGGGGGGAAAGGCTTTTGTGTGTGTCCTTTGTTTAAGGGGTTGTTCGCTCTTGGGACTGAGAGGGACCAGACATCAATCCAGGTTCTCCCCATCTTTCTAAACAAGTCTCTCTTATTTCAAAATTGTAAGTAAAAGCCAGGCAAGGCGTCTTAGATTTACTTTGTTTTCTCAACTTGTAAATGTACCTTTTACCAGAGTGCTTATCTTGTTTGCTATACTTTGAACCTAAGACAGAGGGGATTCCTCTGAGCTCTTTAAGTTTGATTACCCTGTAAAGTTATTTTCCATACTGATTTTGCAGAGATGATTTTTACCTTTTGCTTTAATTAAAAGCCTTCTTTTTAAGAACCTGATTGATTTCTCCTTGTTTTAAGATCCAAAGGGGGTTTGGATCTGTATTCACCAGGGAATTGGTGAAAGGTTTCTCAAGGCTTCCCAGGGAGGGAATTCTTAAGATGGTGGCTGCGGACCAGAGCTAAGCTGGTAGATAAGCTTAGAAGTTTTCATGCAGGCCCCTACATTTGTACCCTAAAGTTCAAAGTGGGGATACAGCCTTGACAACTTTTTATAAGGGAGCTCGTATTTAGGGTGGGTGGCCGGGTGGGAGCCTGCTGTGGTTTAAACTTGGGCCTAGCCGGAGCCGGGACATAGAAGCCAAGTGTCTTAAGCATAGTGCGGGAATCTTTCAGGCCGTGCAATTTCATGTCCATCTGTTCTGCAAACAGGGCCTTGCTATCCAACAGGAGGTCCTGCAAGGAGTTTTGCGCCTCACTGGACAGCCCAGACAGCAGAAGCCACAATGCCCTTCTCACGGACACTGTGGAGACCATGGACCTTGCAGCTGTATCCGCAGCATCCGACGCTGCCTGCAAGGTTGCCCTGGCAGCTGCTGTACCCTCCTCCACCAGAGCTTTGAACTCCTTCTTGTCATGCTCCTGGGGGGAGTCCTTGATTTTGGGTAGAGAGCCTACAAACTCAACTCAGACCGACCCAGGAGAGCCTGATGGTTCACCACCATTATCTGGAAACTTGAGGACGAATAAACCTCTCTCCCAAATAAGTCCAGCCTCCTTGAGTCTTTATTTTTCAGAGCAGGGGCTGGTTGGCCCTGCCTTGCCCGGTGGTTGACCGATTCGACCACCAGGGAGTTGGAGCAGGGTGGGTGTACAGGTATTCATACCCCTTGGCGGGCACAAAGTATTTCCGTTCCGCCCTCTTAGAGATGGGGGGCAAGGAAGCCAGGGTTTGCCACAAGGCATTTGAAAATGTTGCCACCCCTTCATGGAATGGTAGGGCCATCCTGCCCGGTACAGAAGCCAACAGGACATTGAAGAGGGAGTCTGAGGGTTCCTCCACCTCCTCGGCCTGAAGGTTGAGGCTCGATGCCACCCTTTTCAATAGTTCCTGGTGGGCCTTAGAGTTCTCCTGCGGAACATAGGGAGGAGGGGCCGTAATCGCCTCATCAGGGGAGGGCGAGGATGCAGGTGCGGTACTCTGCATACCCACTGGTACCGGAGGTCCCATCACTTGGTCGCCCTCCAGGCACGGACCTGAAGATGCACGTCCCACCGACTCCTTTCTGGGAGGCTGGGAAAGGGAGGCTGACAGTCGCTCCGAGGCTCCGGCCACCGAGGGAGCCTGTGTCGGGGGCCACGGGGCCCACTGGTACCACGGTGCCGGCCAAAGAGCCCGGTGCCACTGCACCTGCTGTGGCACTGGTGGAGCAGGCTGTTCAGCCTGACTAGCCTGTCCCATCAACTGACAACTACGAAGGGAGGCCAGGCTGGCGTACAACCTGCCGCTGTCCCTGGACGGGAGGAGCGCTGGCATCGGGAACAGTGCCGACCATGAGACCGTGATCCTGACATGGAGGAACGGTACCACCGTTAGCAGCTGCTCTGCGATCGGCACCAGCAGGCAGATCCGCGATGGCGAGGGACCAGCAATCGACGCCCAGGATTGTGGGAGTGGTGCCGCAGCAGGGTCCTGGAGCGAGATGAAGAACAGGGATGGCATCGATGCCCGTATCGCGATGGGCTACGGTAGCCTCTCTGAGATGAGGACCTCCGGTGCCGTCTGTCTCGGTCTTGACAGGGCCTGGTCCCTTCGCGAGGTCTACGATCCCTCGAGGCGGAGCGGTGCCTGAAACCCCTGTCAGTCAGAACCCACCCAAACAACCTGGTGGGGGTCGATGGTGACCGGCGTGGGTTGACGGTGACCGACGTGGACTATGCACGGGACAGTCGCTGAGCAGCGAATAGCGTCGGGAACGTTCCCTCAACCGCGAACAGTACCAACCAGGAGGCGACTGCGGTGATCCAAGCGGTGGCTTGCCTCCGGACGGGGGAGCCAATGGTGGCAGTGCCTCTGGTACCGGCAGGGACATAACGTTCCGGGCCGCTTGCAGGGTCTCCAGCGTGGGGTACCCAGACATCCGGGGAAGCCTGCGCCGACTGGGCCGGGCTATTCCGCTCAACCTGAGTCAGAGGCCTGGAGGCTGACAGGGATCGAGAACTGCCCAACGAGGGTCTAGTCTCTCCCCCAGTCTTGCTCCAGAGCCTCAGTGGAGAAGACCTCTTCTTAGCCTTCTTGGCATGCCCCGCAGACAGGAAGGGGTGCCGACTGGTGGAAGGCACCGAAGGGTCGCCACGCACCAACGCTGGGGTACCCAGTGCAGACTCGGAGCGCCACACCGGAGTCGGGTCAACGCCGACTCCATCAAAATGGCTTGGAGCCGAATGTCCCTTTCTTTCTTGGTCCGAGGCTTGAAAGATTTGCAAATCTTGCAGCGATCGCCGAGATGGGTTTCCCCCCTAGACAGCGTAAACAGTCCACGTGCGGGTCACTCACTGGCATCAGCCGCCTGCAAGTGTCGCACAACTTAAAGCCCGGGACATGGGGCATGCCCCAACCCAGGCGCACTAAACTAAACTAACACTAATCTAAACTACTTCAACTACAGGTATTACCACTACGAAGGAACAAGAGTTCTAGAGGAAAGCTGCAGACAGGTGGAGCAGAGCAGTTCTGATGCACCTTCACTGGCAGCAAGAAGCAACGGAGGGTGGGGGGAGCGCACAGCACCCCTTATACCGCACCACAGAGGCGCCACTCCAGGGGTCGCTATGGGCGCTCCCCTACGGGTACTGCTAGGGGAAAAACTTCCGGCACTGGAGCACGTGGCGAGCACGCACACCTATTGTGCAATACACATGAGCAATCACTCGAAGAAGAATAGAAGATTGTTGGGGGCAGAATAGATCTGTACAAGGAGAAGAAGTCTGGAGATAAATGTGAGAAGCGAGGGACATATGCTTGTTTTGTTAAAATATTATATGTTTGCTGTTGAAGAAAAAAAAAATCCAGAATACTTAATGTTGTTGTTTTAGTTAAATAAAATAATTTAAATGTCTGTCTGGTGATATTCTCCTCCTAATACAGCATGGCAAGAAAATCCTCCAAATAATGATTAACCTGTTGAATTGGAGGTATTTATGAAGTCATTGGGAGGTGAACTATCTGTTTCAATTACCTTTGGTAAATGAAATAACCAAACAATCATTCATTTTCTGATATAGCTGTAAAACTAATCTGAAAAGTTTTCAAAATAAATCACTGTTTAAAAATGGATAGTGTGTACCTTCTAAAATGAAACCTACATCTATCTCTGAGTTGTAAAGAATATGTATTAAGGTTATAACAACCAACAAGAATGCACTTTTATGTAGAAAACCATGATTAAATCGAGTCTTCCTGACTAGTGATTTAAATCATGATAATCCACCCTGTATTAAAATATTAAAACCTGTCATAAATACAACATTAAAGATAAAAGCAAAAAAAGTTAAAGCATGGACACGCTCCCTCAAGGTGAGGGGAAGGTATTTAGTAAAGCATCTTAGAAAGAAGTTGATAGGTAAAGAATGACTCTCTTACACAGGAGATGGAAAAAGGGATCATCATTTCTTTGTGAACCCATAAAGTTAAAATATTTTTATCTTAATTTTTTTGCAGATACATACATTTACAGACATCTATAAATCCAGCACCTATTACAGCGAAGATAGAAGAGACAGAGTTTTAAATGTGCTGCATCATGTAACTCCCAATATCAGTGGCCTCTTGGGAACAGACACCAATTTTAAAAAAATCCTTTTTAATGAAGCCAGATCCTTATTAACTTTTTAAAATAATTATATACCATCCCTCATTAAGTGATTTCTCAAATCCAATTACTTAAACTCTGTTTTCTAAAAAATACAGGACTCTACACAACAATGAGGGGGAGAGGGGAAAACAATTCATAAGTTGTAGTCACATATTAAAAGTTTCACCATCAGATCCTGATCCAAAGCTCACTGAAGTCAATGCAACACGCAAGTCTTTTCACTGACCTCAACAGACTTGGTCAAGCCATTATAGATGGATAGGAAGAGAAAAATGTGACATCCTCAAAACATTACAAACCTAATGGGTTTAGTGGATATTATTAATGTTTAATATTGAATATTAATTTTACAAACCCATTGAGGAAACTAAATAGAGGGGTGAAAATCTGTTATTAGTATTAACTCCTTGTATACGACAAATATTTTTAGTTCTCAAAGCAGTGAGAAGGGACAATATACAATAGTTCCCATTAATCCACATTATCAGCTCAGAATACAACAAATCCTTCTATGGAAATCTCTTGTTGGACAAGTCCAATATAGAAACAGATGGGTAGGAATTACTTCCTATGGTTCCTTTATTAAATCAAGAAACATATCACTCCCCACTTCACTGCACAACCACTGCTTTCTATAAGAGGAAAATCCATCAGAATCTTCTTATTTTTGTTGTAACCTCCTCTTAGGTTTCTCATATGAATACTTCCCAGGTTCACAAACAGTCGCATAAAAAGACTATATACATGTCTGCCTTGTCAGAAATCATGACCTGGACAATTTTCTCACAATGTTGCACATGCTTATTTTGCACAGCAAGCCTGGAAGTGGCAAGATTTTTATGTAGCTCATACACTGCCCCTCACTGTCAGACCTGAGTAATAAACTATAATGCAGTTTATGGCATAAACTGCCTTTCACTAGCCAGTTCTCAAATGAATTTTTTCCTCAGTGCTGCAATACACCATAAAGTATCCATGACTGACAGATCTCTGTAAAACTTTATGGCTGTCAAAACTGAAAGATTAATTAAATCACTCTTCTACATGTCTCAGGGTTGCCCTGAATTAAACAAATTCTGATGTGAAATAGATGCTAACTTCACACATTATTCACACTGAGATCGCTCCAATCCATACATTGCATATCTTTGACAATACTGTACTTGATAAATTTAAAAACACAACAGATTATTTTTTAAGTTCTGACTGAGGGTAAATGTTGTTTAGCTCGGAACAGAAGTCCTTAACCCTAACTCATAGGGCACAAACATAGGTGAATACGCCCTTGAGAAAGCCATGTATGGTACTGCATATGCAAAGTAACAGACTTTGGCTTTTTGGAACCCTCAACTAGGTTTTGTTTTGTTTGTTTGTTGTTTTGTTTGTTTTCTTAAAGCCTCCAAAAAAAAAAAAAAAAAAAAAAGGGCTTGAGAAAAAAAGAAGAATGCTACATTACTTTTCAATAACCGGGTTATCACCGCTACATGTAAACTGGCATCAGGTGGAATCCACTGTTCCCCTCATGCTAGACATTTGAATTCCTCTCTGACATCTGAGAACACACCTATCAGTCATAAATTAAGATATTCACCTTATGCCTGACAATGTGCAGCTGCATGAAGGAGTCCATTCTTCACTCGGATACCGCCTGTCTGGTAACCTCTCTCATTTATTGGTTCCATTCACTTTTCAGAATGGAGCAACAACTTTAGGGTTTGTTTTTGTAAACATCATAGCACATCTCAATCTTATCTGATGAAGGTTAAGTCATGGGAGATGCTCAAAGAGGTTTTGGACAGAAATCACTTCAACACCACCAAATCAATGCTTGTCCAACCCCACTCCCAGAGACATCTTATTCTGGACCAAAGCAGAAAAGCCATTCCCTCAGGAACATCATCATCATCTCTTGTCAATCACAGAAAGAAAAACTCTTCATCCAGAAAAGCCATTTAGGGAGTGGATGTGGCAAAAAGGAAGAACTCACCTTATGTAAGTTCTGAACGCATTTAACTTTTTTCCTAAGTATGAAAAACAGAAGGAGAAAGAAAAAAAGCAAGAGTAGGAGAGAAGGCTGGGGTAGCAACGCCATATTTCTGCTCTTTGTCTCTTGCTTCCAGTCAGTCCCAGAATGGGCTGGGAAGGACATAAAAACAGCACATTCAGTCTGAAGGGAAGGGCACCTCAGGTCATGGCAGAATAGCAGAGAGCATTGTGTGAAAAGTATTCTACAGGATCTCTATTCTGGGCCCATCCCCAACTAGTTTCCAAAAGAAATGAGGCAATAACTCAGCATGCCCAAATGGCAAAGAAAGAAAAGACGTACTGAGTCTGCCATTGTAAAATGGTGACTGACAAAGCTTTGTAATGAGGCATTCTCTGACTGCAAAATACAAAAGGCAATATCAGAGATGGGACTATCCAATGTGGTTGCTCCCCTTTTGCCCATGTGCATCGCATCAGAGAGATTGCTGTATCACCACTGTTTTACAAAGGTGCAAACAACCCTTCTTCCATTTTACATAGGGTCCCACAAGATATCAGGCCAGCCCTGTGGCTTGACAGTCCCCAAGACTGAAATTCTCTAGAGACTGAACAGTTACAGTACAGACAGAAGCAGAGCAAGTGTCTTCTCCCTATCACTTCAACTATGAGCTGGAGAAAGAGAGAGACTGGGGATAAGTGCCCACACCCCCACTAATTATAAAAGAAAAGGAAGCTGCTTACTGAAAATTTTATGCAAAAGAGCAACATTGCTGCAGAAATGGTTTAGCTACTTTACAGCTATTACAAATCTTGTCACTTTGAAATCTTTCAGACATTTCCAGTGTGCAGCATTCGTATGCAATTTCGTAACATCACAACTTTACTGAGGAAATTACTTATGTGCAGTTGAAAACCACAGTTCTAAATATCAGCTCCACTGAAATTAAGTAACTGGCACATCGTTTTAAAGCAAAGGAGTAAAATGATTACACTAGAAATTCTGTCCACCACATACATATTGTGGCAGACAGTAAAATAAGTCATCAGGCTCCATTCTGCTATGGCTTTAATGATATGAGCATTTATCTATTAGAATCAGCTTCTATGCACATTAAGAGCAAATTTAGAGAGACACTGTGATGGGTACCTGTTGATTAAAAAAGCAGGTTGCCTTAAAAGGGATTATGGTGTTCACATAAAAGAATGTGTGTCATCAATTTATCTGGAATTAACTCAGACTTCAGGATTTGCCAGAATTTAAAGTGTTTAAAAGTCTGTAAATAATTAATCCAGTAAAGGAAAATAATCTCTTAAGGGTCTGGGTTAAACAGGGATTCGCCTTTTCCAACACAAGCAAAAATATGGATTCACAAAATACACACAAGCACTCCTAACAGGAGGTTGGTGCTCCCATAGAGAGACATGCTTTGTTTGTTCATTTCCTAACAATCCCAAAGTCAGAATCCAGCTGAAAGAGTGCTGAGAACAGACTGTGTTTTACAGAACCCAGCAACAGGCTGAAAAGGCTAGCCATTGTGTGTCACAAGAAAAAACAATTATCCTAATAATGTTGCTGATCAATGCAAATACAATGAAAAGTCTTTCATATAAATTTAACACTTAAAAATACCCAATCTACATATATATCTTAGCCTGAGAGTAACATTTAATAAAAACCATGATAAAACCCAAGTATTCTGTGGAAAAGGCAATGAAGTTATAAATTTGAATCCTCTGGATCATTTTATTGCCTCAGAGGACACAGAGAAACAGCCAAGTTATTTATACTTTCAATACCCATGAGGAAATTGCATTAATGATCAAGTTCCTGTTTCTTAACCCACCAATATTGCCCTAGTAAATTATTTTAGTAGGATAATAAATATCCCTTTTGCATCAGAAGGTTTCTCCATCCCCACAAGCAACTTGCTACTTCTTTCTTCGGTTTAATACCACATAGCAGTGGTGCTGCAGTGGGGTAGGAGGCAGGCTAAACTAGGCATATGCACTGGATGACCAATTTCACTAAATTATTTAACTTCCTTAATTTTTATCAACCGCACCCATATTAGCATTCTCTCACTGGTTCACTCACATGCACATGCAGCAGTCAAGTTTTTATCCTCTACAAATCACATTTGTAGCAGACAAAAAGAGCCCAGAAAACAGAAATTAAGCTTCCTTCCAAAAATCTTGTCCACCAAGAGGCTGAATGGTTATGATAGCTGCAGACGGTACTCTCAACTCCACTCGACCCAAATAGCCAGTGGACAAACTCATGATCAAAATGCAACCTACCCAAATAGTTAAACAATGTAGTGTTGCTAGTCTCAGAGGCAAGGCCATGCCACTCAGGCTTTGTCTTCACTACCCGCCAATCCGGCGGGTAGCAATCGGTTTTTCGGGGATCGACTTACCGCGTCTAGTGAAGACGCGGTAAAATCTATCCCTGATCGCTCTGCCGTCGACTCCGGAAATCCACCTTGGCAGGAGGCGGCAGCAGAGTCGGCGGCAGCGCGGCAGCGGTCGACTTTCCCGCGTCCTCACCGCTAGGTAAGCCGACCTAAAATACGCAACTTCAGCTACGGTATTCACGTAGCTGAAGTTGCGTATCTTAGGTCGGACCCCCGCTGCAGTGTAGACCTAGCCTTAGATATTTGAAAAGGTGAGGGACAATTAACACACTCATATATAAGTTAGGTACAACACCACTGCATTCACTATGTTGGTCCCAGAATATTAGAAAGACAAGGTGGGTGAGGTAATATCTTTTATTGGACTAACTTCTGTTGGTGAGAGACAAGCTTTGGAGCGTACACAGAGCTCTTCAAGTCAGCAGGCACAATAGCTACAGATGGCACTGGTAAAAAATTAATTCTGCATATATGAATCTTAACATCTTTTTACAGCTCATGTTGGTACTGGGCAGACATGAGTGAGTATACTGTACTTATTCTGTTCACCACCATTGGTTTTGGGGGGCTGGGGAACATAAGGAAAAATGGAGGGGCAGGGGGGGAAAAAAAGTGTTGCAGTTGGAAGAGGAGGCATATCTGCCTTATTATGACAACTAAAGTGCTGCTGACTAATCTCACATATTTCTGACCTTTCATAGTTGTGTGGCCACATAGAGAGGAGAACGTACCGTAGCCCTTTGAATCTAGTTTCGTTTTATTTCAGTGGCACGAAAGCAAAACCGTGAGAATGAAAATAGTATTGTAATCGTTTGATTTACCTTGCGAATTGATACTAAGTTTTTAAATTTAGGAATACAGCTTCCTTAATCAAAATAAAGGGTCTTAATAAGTATGTAACACATAAGAACTAATCTCAACTAATTTATTAACACCATACTTAAAAAGCCATACTTACTGCAAATAGCTTTTGAATATATTCACCAATCTTAACTGCATTTCTGTCAAGTGTTTTCAGAAGGACACAATCAACCTAAAATCTAGTTAATTTCAAAAAGTGAAATAAAAGTATTTTTAGGTACTGCAGCTGCCTGGAGTCCCCCTGAGGATTTTTTTTTGTTTGTTTTAATTCATTATCACACTTCCCTGTTTTTAAGTGTTTTTCTATCCTGGCAGCTGGGAAAGAACCCAAAAGCAAGCAAAGGCCCAAAAGGACTCCCACTGACTTTGATGGGAGTTGGACTGGAATGTAAGGTCCTAATCCTGCACACACTTATGCACAAGTAGCTCTACTGACCTCAAGGAAGTACTCGTAGAACAAAGTTAAACACATGCATAAGTGTTTGCAGGATTAGGGCCTAACTGACTACACAGAAAACAGTGCTAACACATTCACTGTTTCTCAGGTATAATTTTCCCTGATTTACATGGGTCTTTCACACAGCAACAGGAGAGATTGGGAGGGGTGGGGGGGAGAAGAGAGAGAAATCTATTTTAAAAAAATGGAAAAAGCTCTTGTCAATATCTTGGACTACTTACAACTCACTTTATATAAAAAAAGAAAAGCTGAGTAGATATCAAACGGAGCCACCCTGAACGTATTTATCTCAAAATAGAATTAATATGTAACTAAATATTTACTCCTGCTCCATAATCTAAATCTCAGAGCAATTAAGCTCAAGGAGCTGTAACCCGGATTGATTTATCAGAGATGCAGAAACAATTACAAACAAAATAATACTTTCTGCATCCTCAGACCTACCAATCTGTAACTCACACAGCGTATAAAGAAATCCCATCCAACAAAGAAAAATAGGGGCACTGCCCATCTTCTACATCTCAGGGGAAGCCAGACCCCCCCCCAAAAAGTCAGAGGAGAGTTCAAAATTATAGTGCGAGGAGGGGAAAAAAATATAAAGAACAGATGACATCCTAAAATTTTCCTATACCAAGGCCTTACCATGAGGTAGCCAAAGCCAAAATAAAATGTGTTTCAAGGGAATATGTTGTATTCTCTGCCTCGTAAACATCAGGAATACAGGGTCTGTGCCCTCAGAACAAAGTAGCAGACCCCACCGAAAGGCCCGGTGACATTCCACATGTTACAGAGAGCCCAAGAACCAAAGCCATCAGGGAAGAGAAAATGACCTTCAGAACCGGTAATGGCCAAAACCAATCACTGTGTCTTTCAAAGAGTTCACTAAAGCAGAAACTCTATTTTCTATATCAACTGCTACAGTATCATATCTGCTTTCAGCTCTAGCCAAGTGACTCCATGAGTGAGAAAAGACAGATTTTCCCTCAGGGGTCTATGTCAAAATCCACCCCTTCAAAGAAGGTAGGATTTAAGCAAAATGCTTTGGCAATAGAAAGAATCTGTAGCTTGGCATTTTCTGCTTTTTTCTTTTCTTTCCATTACATAATAACTTGGTACTGTTATGTGTATCTTTGCTGAGGAAGAGCAAGAATTAGAGCTTGGCGTGAGGAGAAAAAACAAGGATCTGGAGGGCACTAAACTTTGGTACTCTATTTGGATTCCTACTTGTTAATCAAGAAAGACTGGTAAATATGGCCCATCAGTGCAAGATCAAAAGAGGACTACCACTGGATAAACAGGGAAAAGGAAGTTTCCTTTTAAACATGAATTAATTCATTTCCACGACATCGTTGAGGTGGCCAAAGAAACAGTGTTTAGCAGCAGAAATATGGATTGCTTGGTTGAATGCTATCTGAATTTCAGCAGAGTGGTAGGAGTTTGTGAAGAAAAACAACTGTATCAGTTTAGTAAAATCACAATAGTAACCAGAGCTGCCTGACTTCACACTGAAGTTGACTTACAAAATTTATTTTTGTGCTTCAAGGTGCCTGAACTTCACTTCTTTACGACAAACCTAAAATAACTAGTTCCTGTTTGCTGATAAAGTGCAAATACTAAAATTAGGGTTACTATACATCCGGATTTTCCCAGACATTGCCTCTTTTATGATCCGCTGCCTTCTGTCCAGGTGGATTTTTCGAACAAGCAGCAATTTTTGCAGCTCAGAAAGAGCCCCGACTGGCCTGCTTCCCGATTAGTCCCTCCCCTGCGTCCGCAGCTGATTGGTCCATTCCCCTGCAGCCACAGCTGACAAATCCCGCTCACCCAGGCCCTGGTTCCCAGCCCTGGGGAGGGGCCCCCACAGGGAGGCTAACTGACAGCTGGTGCTGCGTCCTGGGCTTGCGCCAGTCGCCCTCCCACTGTGACAGGACGTGACATTGCCCCTCACATCCAGTGAGCACCCCGCAGCAGGTACCCCCTCCAGCATCTCCAACTGTATGCCTCCCAGTACCAACACACACATACCCTTCCTGCATCCCCCAAAAACCTCCTCCTGCACAACCCAAATGTACCCCCACTCCAGCTCCCCCTCCCCCATTCCATCAGGGTCCTCTTTGTGGGAACCTGAAATATGATAATCCTAACTAAAATAATCCCTGTCACCTAGGCAGCTCTCAAAAGCCTTTAAACACCGTACATCTTACAGTTTTATACTGCTGCCCATCAAAGTAGTGTCTGAGCACCTTCTATACACAATTAATAGCAATAGCAAAGTCCCTTGGATCATTCATACACCACTGAAACATAGCCACCTTGGAGTTAAAACACAACAAGCCACTTTGTTGCGTAGGGCTGCGTTTTCAGATAACGACTTCTCCATGAAGAAGACACATGGTAAATATAAATTAGGCAGAATGTAATCCGGAGAACAGGATTTGCCCAAGGACCTTGTGTGATGTTGTGCAATCTATATGGTTTTATAAAAATATGATAAGTGAATATAATGTAACTGGGATATGCTTCATGCAAAAGGTCTCTTGTAAGGTATCATTACAAAGCTTATAATCTACTGAGTGTGATCATCCTATTTGTATAAATGTACCACTCTTGTATCTAAAGCTAGAAATATGAAATATAATTCTGAGGGCCTATTGTAATTATGCAAAGTGTGGGCCATTAATGGTGGTTTAGAATCTTGATGACTCCCATTAACCAGGACCATTGTCTGCAGATGGCTGTTTTTTACCTGTGAGTCTTCCTGTATGTGTGTGTGCTGGCAAGTGGGTGATGAAGTCTTGCAGTGACATGTGATCATGTCACCTGAACTAGAATCCATCTTTAACCTGGTGCTTTTCCAGTGAGGGGGGGTGGAAACCCAGAGGGACAAAGGGTTCCCGCCTTATGCAAAAGGTATAGAAAGGGGTGGAACAGAAAAAGAGAGAGAGAGGAGCCATCATGAAGAATCCCCTAGCTATCACCTGAGCTGGAACAAGAGCTGTACGGGGGAAAGAATTGGGCCCAGGCCTGGAAGGTGTCCAGTCGGGGGGGGGGGGGGGGGGGAGAATTACTGAAGCATCTCTGAGGGTGAGATTATCTGTATTCAGTTTGATTAGACGTAGATGTGCGCATTTTATATTTTATTTTGCTTGGTAACTTACTTTGTTCTGTCTGTTACTACTTGGAATCACTTAAATTCTACTTTCTATATTTAATGAAATCACTTTTTACTCATTAATTAACTCAGAGTATTTATTAATACCTGGGGGAGCAAACAACTGTGCATCTCTCTCTATCAGTGTTATAGAGGGCGAACAATTTAGGAGTTTACCCTGTATAAGCTTTATACAGGGTAAAACGGATTTATTTGGGTTTAGACCCCATTGGGAGTTGGGCATCTGAGTGCTAAAGACAAGCACACTTCTGTGAGCTGTTTTCAGGTAAACCTGCAGCTTTGGGGCAAGTAGTTCAGACCCTGGGTCTGTGTTGGAGCAGACTGGTGTGTCTGGCTCAGCAAGACAGGATGCTGGAGTCCTGAGCTGGCAGGGAAAACAGGAGCAGAGGTAGTCTTGGCACATCGGTTGGCAGCTCCCAAAGGGGTTTCTGTGATCCAACCCGTCACACCTTGGGCTTAGCACTCCTATTTCTTGTATAAAGTGGCATAGAATATAAAAGCTTGTAAGAATCTGACTATTGACCTCAAGTACATTTCCTCCTAGTGAACTCTATCCACAGCCTCCAACAAAAAGCATTTTAAAAATTCATAAAAGCCTTTCCACTTATCCAGCTACCCAATATATGTTAAGACCATCTACTCTCTGGAAAGGGCTTTTTCACTTGGCTCTGCATTGACATGCTTTCCTGTCTCATTTTCTTCTCAGTGTGTCGACCCTCTTCTGCAATACCCACAATAGCATAGCAGAGATTAAATTGTCAATAGAAGTTTTCTGCTCCGAATTCATCTCTTTCGCCCTTCACAGACAGCCACTAGGTAATGAATTATCTTCTAAGAAGAAGATGGGGCTTCAGCTCAAGGTCAGACAGAAAATTAAAAACACATTTTAACACTAGTGCTTTTTAAACATCCCTCATCCCCCTCCACTATTTACCCAATGGCCTACTCCATAGGAAAGCTGGTGGTCTCAGGCCAGTTCCTACTGGGCAGATATCTACAACATACATATAGACACAATCTGTAGGCAGTCTGAGTAGAGAAGCTAAGGACTTCCAGCTAAGGACTCCAGTTTCTGGAGGCTGAACTACATCACCCCAAGAAACGGTCCTTTCAAGTCAAGGTTGAGGCAAACTAACCTGGTCTGCGGAAAAGCACGCACCAACACTCCCCATGCTGCACCCATTTTGTGGCTGAACAGCCAAGCTCAGTCTCCAAAGCTTTTGATGTAGCACTTTGCATAAGCACTTATAATTAAAGTGAATGTTTGAACACTTAAATTGTTACACAGCTAGTGTCTCCTGGTGAAATGAGTGTCTATCTTTCAGGATGACAGTTACCACAAAAGAAAAGAAATGCCTCATGGAACTCCAAGCACAAGAAATACCCAGAACACCCCAGATTAACCTAAATGAAGTGTGCTAATCCAAGAAAATCTTTAGTTAACTCTGGGATGCGGCAGAAGCCACATCTGGTCACATTGGCCTTTTCTAAACTCTGATTTAAGAATGGGAGGGAGGGAATGCATTCACATCTATGAAACAGAGGCTAAATCTAAAGAGGAGTCCAACCACTCCCTTGGCCAGCAGCAACACCTTGGTAAACAGCCCAGTCCAGCCACCACCACTGCTTCCAACCACTCTGCTGGAAAGGATGAGAACCCGGTGGTTCCTATCAGAGTGCTATCCTTGGCACCTTCATCATCTGGATCATTTTCAAACCAATAGGAACCTGATAAACATGAAATCCTTGCTCCCTGCCTCCTCCAGGACTCTTTTCAGGGAAGGGAGCATTATCTGTGTGTGTTTTCCCTCCCTCCCACACCACAATCTCCAATTATTATGATGTGTTTACACTATTCTGCCCTCCCCTGGACTCCTATTCACTGGAAGGGGCTGGGAGCTGCCTCTTCTATTCCTCTCCCCACCCCAATATTCATTTGGGTCTTCCTGAACTACAAAGGAGAATCTTTACTTGACTGATGGCAGCATGAATCTAACATACAGGCTTCGTATAGAAACTGTGCACATGGGGAGAAAAAGTATGTAACTGGTGAGAAAAAACAGCATACATCTTGCCCAACATTTTTTTTTTGTAAAAGACAACCCCAGTACCTTTCCAAGAGCTTTCCATCCAAATGCTAATGCCTGTGAGCCATTTGTTTTTTTATAAAATTTACCACCACAAAGTTCCCCATTCTCTGTTATTCATACTTTTGCTACAGTGTCAAAAGGAAACCCCATTTTAATGCTTTGTTTCCCTTCACTTCTGTAAGAGTCTTCCCTAATATAGGCTACTAGCCACTTCCCAGCAACTATAAAAAAAAAAAAAAAGAATTGTTTTTTCCCCCTCCTTGACAGGAGAAGATAAACAGGAGTTTTGCTTTTTCTGAAAGTCAACATCTTGTCTCATTATTATGTTAATACTCTATCCAGATGTGAAAACCTGACTACTCTATGCAGTGGGAAATCCATAGTCCACAGGAGGACTGGGGGCAGGGGGAAAACAGGGATTTGAGATGTGTTCTAGGTATACTTTCTAGGGAAAGAAACAAAACTTGGAACTCTGAAAGATGACTTTGTCCCTATGGAAAACTATTAAAAAAGGGCCAAAATTTCCCTATCCTGAGTTTATGGCTATTAGGAAGCTGTCTGTAAGTGATATTGTAAGTGGTAATGAGATAGTTACACAAGGCCCGAAAGAGGAAAGCTCAAACTACTTAACATGAAATTCACATTCTGAGGAGTGAAGATGCTGCTCTTGGTTTGAGTTTATCACTACAAGCGACCCTAAGAAAGCCTACAGTTCTGCATTCTTGTTTCACTTGAGTTTCTCTACCTGTCCTCCTTCACGCTTTGACAGAGCTCATGAGATGTCCAAATGACCTTCTGCTCAGACTGGTGGGTGTGCACAGCTTTCAAATGCACAATGGATTAAGGACCCAGCAGCAGTGGGACACATGGTTATGTTGCTGATTGACTCCTTTGGGGCTCTTTTTCTTTACCCCATTCTTGTTGGTCTTCTCTTCTTTTTTACAGAGCAGCTGGGAAGACAGGACTGCACAGCTCTCGGAGGCAGGGAGAGAAAAGCAAAAAAAAAAAAAAAAAAAACCACCACACCTCAGTGGCTACAGCTCTATTTAATTTATGAGTTCACATTACGAATCCATATGTGCTGACAGTCACCAATCAAATCCAAGAGTACCTAGTGTTCTGTAAATAAAGATGTGGTGCTTTCTAAATAGTGATGTCTTCTAGTCCATAACACTGAGATCACTTGTTTGAATATTCAAACAAGTAATTTTACTATAGACTCTAGGCTTTATCTCTAGCTCTCGGAAGTGCAGTCAACAACTAAGAGTCCTGGATAACTAGTGAAACTAGGAATTTCCTATTTTGACATGATGTTTGCACTTCATTTTCCTGCCCATTGGGGAAAAAACTTGGGGTATGATCTGTAAGAAAAGCAGCTGTATATTCAATTATAAAACAAACTAAGGCTATGGCTACACTATGAGGCTTTTAACGACACAGCTGTGCCGTGTAGGTGCTGTTTGTCAGCAGGAGAGCTCTCCTGCCAACAAAGCACTGTTTACAAGGACGCTTTTTGTCGGTAAAACTTTTCTTGTTCCAGGGAGTGTTTTAACACCCCTGAATGACAGAAGTTTTGCCGACAAAGTGCCAGTGTAGACAAACCCTAAGCCTTTTCAGAGTAAAAGCACATGAAAGGCAAAAGTCATGACTTAGGGGAAAGGAATTGAGAAAACATGCTGGAGAGTGTATTGTCCTGTTAGTCTATTGTTTTAAAACACTACATTTCCTTTAGCAACCTATTGAAGAAATTTCTTTTTCATTGTAACCTGAGTTTATTCTGCACAAAGAACTCCATGCTAATTAGGGGACATACTTCACCATTTCTACTAACAGTTTAAAACAACAAGACAGATCCTCAGGTGGTGTAAATCAATTTAGTCTATGAAAGCCCTACCCTCAGCTTGAAGTCATTTCTGCATTTCTCTGCTTATCTGTAACATAATAGTTTTTGAATGCCACATCTGATCAATTCCAGAATTTCAGGGAATGCTCAAGGCACCGATGCAGAGAACTCTGTGGATTTGGAGGTGGGGTTGCGGAAAAACAAAAGAGGGGGAAATGAGGACAGACATGCCAACTCATGCAAATTTATTGCGAGAGACACCATTCCTAAGTACAATTAAGCCTTACTCATGATCTCACAAGAGAGTTATCCAATCTCAAGAATTTTTTTTCCCTTCCACGAGGAGGGGCTCCCACTGTCAGCCCCCCACTTCAGGGCTCCTGCTGTCGGCTGCTACCCTTCCAGCCTGGGATGTGGGAGAGAGGACCCCACTGTAGCCCGCCCCCTGTTCCCCCTCCCCCAGGCCTGGGGAGGGTGAAGTACTCTGAAAGGAGCAGAGGTGAGGTTTGGAAGGCTGAACTATGTCCTGGTGACTGCAGGGGGACTGAAGTGAGGAGGGTGCGGCAGGGCTGTATTGATGGTGGGTTCTGAGCTGGTGGGGTGAGTGCCGAGAGGGTGAAGTGAGGGCGGGGGGGGGGGGTGGTCGATGGGGGCTGGAAGACTGGACAGAATTAATTGCTGGGCAGGAGACAGGTAAATGTGAGGGGGAGAGCTCTGGCAGCTGGGGCCAAAATCTCCCTACCCAGCACATATGGGAGAGTGGGCAACACTGTCACATGCACACACACTTGGGATGGGCCGGGGGAGTTCAAAAATAAATAAATCAAGAGACTGACCTAAAGTACATAATCCAATCTTTAAAAAAAAAAAAAAAAAATTCTTATTTTGGGAGGTCCGATTCATGATTTTTGATCTCTGGAAGTTGGCAATACTGTGAGGGACACATGGAGCCCCTGCCATCAGTTTAGCATAGCCACAGTTACAAGCACCTCTGCAATCAACTATAGAACAACTGGTTGACTGCATCCCTGAATACCTTCCAGCATAGCACCACCCCTGCTCATCCTCCCACTAGAGCTTAACATGTTGACACCCTGAATGACTTCTCTCCCAGACACATCACAATGGGGGGCAGGGGGGGCAAGAGAGGCAATGCGGGAACCCACTCAGTTCCTGGCATGGGGTGCGGGGGGGTAACAGAATGGGGTACCAGGCCACACAGAGCTCCTAGCATGGTGTGGGGAAGGGGGAAAATGGAGAGTACATCGAGCTCTGGGGAACACTGGTATGGGCAGCACACAGAACCCCTGAGAGGGAATGGGGGCAGTTGCAGGGAGTCATCCCTGAAATAGAGGGGCATGGGAGGGTGGTACACAGGGATCTCATGGGGTAGAAGAGGGATACAAGGAGCTGCTGGTGCGTGCAGTATGCTCAGCATACTGAAGCTAGGAGGCATGTGACCTCCTGCTTCACAACAGCTGAATAGAATATCTGGCCCTAAAAGTTTTAAGTGAGCATTAGTGCAGGTGAAAAGTGCTTAAACAAATGAACCCAGGGAGGGTGAAATTCCAACAAAACAGAGATAGCATGAGCAGTAGCAATACAAGCGCCTCTGTGTTTCCCCACCAACAAGCCTCAAAACTAAAGACCAACCCTCGAAGGGCATTTCCTAACAATAGTTGTTAATTTCCCTTCAGTGTTGTTTGAATGAGAAGATTCACAAATACACTAAGAAGAATTCAGGAGTTATATTGTATAGTCAGTGCAAGAGATAGAATCAAAAGCACTTTATTCTTCTGTCACAAATATTGCTATTATCATGCAAAATGCATTTAGCCACAGTTATGAACAACAAAGGTCTATTATTATTTTTAAAATTAGTTTACAGTATCAAGATGCCCTTTAAAAAAAGATTTTCATGCTGGAGACGGGCAAAGGAGAATAAATATTGACTTGAAATTGATTCTTGTTTCCAAGATCCAGATGTAGTATGTGCCAAATAAGCTAATGTCAGAATCTCCTTTGGCTTTCATTCTAAATGCTGCCTGGCCTTTCTTTAGCTTCCATCTTCCTAATAGGCAAAGAGTAAGTAATTTTGCAACTCTCCTTTTACTACTGCTTGAGTTTATTTTGATTTTTTAAAATCAACAAAATCACCGAAGCCTGAAAATCTCACACATACACATCCCCTGCAAAAGAGGTAAGTATGACAACAGCAGTATCCTAAGACTAAATAAAATAATACAACTCATCCACAGGTATTTCACAACCCTCGATAGTTTGCTGGGTCAACACCCTGCACATTAAGGTAATAATGAACCCTCTCAACCAAAGTAACAAAGAAACTGGAAATACTGAACACGGACATTATATCTACACTACAATCTTAAGTCGACCTAGATAGTGTCCACACTCCTCTCCTTCTGTCGGTGGTGCGTGTCCTTCCTTGAAGCGCTTCCACTGACTGAAGAGGGGCAGTGCAGGGGGCTGAGAGCCAAGGCTCTCAACTCCTCACAGCTCCCCCCGGGCTTCTTGCCTCCCTGCTAAGCCGTCCGGGGCTTCTTGCCTCCGGTGGGGAGACCCACACCCAGAGTCCAATCGGCTGCTGTGCTATTGGTGGAGAACCAAGAGCCCGGGGGGAGGAACCGGGCTCGGAGCCTCAGCGCAGCCAGGCTCCCTGCAAGGAGCTTGGGCAGCAGTCAGCTGAGGAGCTAGGCTTTCTTGTCAATTTCACAGCCTCAGCAGAGCCCAAACATCTGCACAGTAAAGTTACAGCCCCGCAGCCTAAGCCCCGCGAGCACAAGTCAGCTGACCCGAGCCAGCTGCAGCCATGCACCAGTCTTTTATTCCAGTGGGGATGTACCCGATGAGACAGTACTGGTCAGCATGCTAAGCAGTGGCCACACCATGGCATCAAGTGTTTTTTAGACTTCATGGCCAAGGAGAGCTTAAGAAACTTACTCACCTGTTCCATAACTGCTGCTGTTCGAGATGTGTTGCACCTGTCCATGCCACTTCATGTGTGTTCATGTCCAGGGCATGGTAGTCAGAGATTTTACTCTCAGCAGTACCCATCAGGGCAGCACATGAACACTGCTACCTCGTGCTGCTGCGTGATGGTATTAAAGGCAGAGCCACCTCCAGCTTCCCCCAGTTCCTTCTGACTGAGCAGACTCTGATAAAGAAGGGAAGCAGGGTAGGTCATGGAATGGACACATGCAACACATCTCTAAGAACAACAGTTATGGAACAGGTTAGTAACCATTTCTTCTGCGTGTGATTACCGTGTCCATTCCACTTCAATGACTCACAAGTCGTTTGATCTGGAGGTGGGATCGGAGTCTACGTGAACAAGGATTGGAGGCCCACAAATACAAATCTGGCATCACCTCTAGATTGCTGAGAGATGGCATAATGTGAGGCAAAAGTATGCTCTGAAGACTACGTTGCCACCGTACATGTATGTAGGATAGGCACTTAAGCTAGAAAGGCCACAGACACAGCCTTGCTGAACGTGCCATTACCCCATTTGGTGGAACTATGTTGACCAAGCGTATTCAGGAGGATATCTAAGATGAGATCCTTTGAGAAGAGACTGGAAGTCCCTGCATCCTATCTGCAACTGCCACAAATAATTGTGAGGTTGATCTAACCAGCTTAGTCCTGTCCAAGTAGAATGCTAGCACTCGCCTGACATCCTAAGCATGGACTCTCTCCTCATCCTTATGAGCATAAGGCTTTGGGAAGAAAGAAGGTAAGTATATTGCCTGATTGAAGTGGAAGTGAGACACAACTTTTGTAAGAAAGTTCGGATGGGGATGCTGGTAAATCTGGTCATTGAAGACCGTATATGGAAGTCCAGACATTAGAGCACAAAGTTAACCGATTCTCCTGGCTAAACTGATTGCCACCAAAAAGACTACCCTCATTTAAAGATGTAGCAAGGAACAGGTAGCTAGCGGTTCAAAGGGAGGACCTATTAGTTTTGACATCATGCTTAAATCCTACGGGGGAACAGGATTCTCCACCGGAGGGTGTAACAGTTCCAGACACTACAAAACGTGATCAACATAGAATTGGAAAAAACAGAACAATTATCAGTCGGAGTGTAGCCTTTTATTTTATTTAAAGTGAATTTAGTAACGTTGTATTACACCACCACGGGTTTGGCTCTGGCAGCTACAGTTTCAAGTTCAGAGTGAAAGTCACCTCTGCTACCTACTTTAGATTTAGAGCCTCTAGGAACACATAAAGACCAAGGATAGTGACCACAAATACATTCACAAGTAAAAGGTCTAGTCTGTTCTATGAGTTTTATTAAAAAGTTACAATTAAAGTTATGATTACCCATGCATATAGAAATTCTATAAAGACTTATGCACAAGTATAATCATGCTCACGTCCTTAACTTCTTAGGGTCTGATGGATGCCTTGCCAATTGATCATCAGTAGAGGGATGGTTCCTGCTGGAGTTTTCCCATAGGGAACTTGTTTTACCCAATCTGGTAGCCCTCTTTTATCTTGTAATTCTGACTACACTACACTCTATGAATTTGCATGAAGGTGTCCACCCTCTTTTTCCTTATTTGTATTGTGTCCCCCAAGAATATTGGGGTACACATTTTTCATAGGTTACTTGTAGTTTCTTTTATTCTCATTAGCAATTATGCACATAGTGCACCCTGCAACTAGGGCAAATGTTAGAAAAATGTGACTATCGAGTGTCTTCTAATCAAAAATTAATCTTGCAGTTAATTTTTCATAATACCACCCACTGGCACATCTTTTCCTATTATCTTGTGGCATAGGGTCATTCTTTGGACACTTACATCAAGCATTTCTTAAGCCTATGGCCTAGTATGGCTAAGCTGACATTTTACAGGCCTCAGCGTTTCAGCGCGACTTACTTAGATACCTAATCCATTCTAAATACTAATAATCTTATGCTTCTATAATCCTACAATTTAAATCTGTTTAGCATACAATGATTATATATGACATGACATGCTAGTTAATCATAACATCAGACAATAAAATGAATGATAAAATGAACCAATTGGCCACAGGAGGACAGAAAGCCAAGGTAGCTGCTAGATAGACCTTGATGGCCAGGACTTTTTGTTTTACTAATTACAGATATTCCAGAAAATGATTTATTGGAGCCCAGACTGGGGGAGGGTACATAATGCCTGTACTCAACCCACTATGATGTGGGTGGAAGGGAAGGTGCAGTCTGCCACTGTACTTCAGTGGGCTCCAGGAGAGCCTCATTAATCAGAAGCACCAGGTCCTACCGTGGCCAAAATGTCACTACGTCTGTGGGACAACTCGCAAACCTCTTCCACCTGGATATTCAAGGCAGAAGCCACCCTCTTTGAAAGGTCCTGATAGCTATCACACAAAGCCTTCTGACACCACTGCCTCGCCAGGTGAGGAAGAGGATGAAGCCAAGAGCTCCACAGTGGAGCCTCCTCTGGCACTTGCGGGGCAATACCCTCCTATTCGATACTGAGCCCGGCCTCCAACGCTACTTGGTGGCATGGGTCTTGCTACCTACTCAAAGAAGCAGAGTCGGGAGGGCATGGAGACAACCTGGAGGCAGGTGGAAACTCCCAAGGATTCCAAAACAGCCACTGGGCTTTACTGGCTTGACAAGATGGGCCCCTCCAGAGGTTACCAGTAGCAGTAAGCCCTTGGAGGGGAATGGTGAGGTATAAGATGCAACTGAAAGACACACGATCCAACCTACAAGTCCAAAGATTAATCAGCTCATTCTGACGTGGGGGGGACTATTCCTGTCGATGCTGGTGATCGGTACTGAGACCCTGGAGAAGACAGCACCAGAGAGATCACTGACAGCTTCCCTCTGGACAGCACTGAATGATGAAGCACTCAGATCCGGAGGCGCCCATGGTACCACGTGCTGGGTCATAGCGGTCAGCAATGCTTTACCCAGTCAGAGGTTCCATGCAAGAGGACTCCTGAACTGCTGGCGAAACTGATACCAATAGACTCAATAAGTCCCATGCCACAGCATAAGATTCCAGAGCTGATGGCACTGGGATAGCCTCCTGCTGGGTAGGACACCACAGACAGCACCATTGAGCTCAAACAGTGCTACTTCAGGGGCTGGTCTCAACAGTGCCTGTGCCAGCGCCAGAGTCAACAGATCTGCCCAAGTGGATGACTTCCTTGGGGAGTGCCTTGAATTCAAGTGCACTCAGCTTCCGGGCACCAAAGGTCAGCAAGCTTGCAGACAGATGGAGTTCCCGCTCCCAAATGCTGAATCCTTCAAGAGTAACTTGAAGTGTTTCTTCCTCAGTGCCTGGGAAGGCGACTGGTGCCAGGAGTCAGCCAACGCAAGAGTAATGCTCCTGACTGAACCACATGTGTTTGGCAGCCAGAGTGGGAATGCTCAGAGAGGGTGCAGAACTGCCTGCCTCAGTAGAAATTTAAGTCTGGCCACCCTGCCTCTTTGGTCCTTGGTTTAAAGTCCCTACAAACTTGACACCGATCCCAAATTTGTGACTCTCCAAGACACGTCAGGCACCTGGAATGAGAGTCACTTACTGGCAGCGTCTTTTGCAGGAATGACAGGCTTGAAGCCTCATGACCGAGGCATGCTCCAGCCCCAGTACCAGAAACCACTAAAGGAACTGACGTGCATAACACTCTAAAAGTAAAACTTAATGCTAAAATCTACCTAATACTAAAACTACAGCTAAATGAGTACCAACTGGTACAAAAGAGACAACTTGGGAAAGCTTGTGAAGGCAAAACAAGATGCTCCAACAATTGTTACGGGCAGTAAGGAGGAACTTAGGGGGCATCTGGGGGCAGCTTTGTCTTTTATACCATCATGAGGCAGCAGAGGGCACAAGCCTCGCCCTGATGAGTACTGCTGAGGAAAAAGTCTCTGACAACAGCATACGAGGTGCGCACATACCTGAAGTAGAATGGACATGTGCAATCACTCGAAGAAGAGAAAGATTCAATGGTACTTAAAATAAGTGCTGAAACTCAAGATACTTTTCCGAATCAGGGCCTGGATCTGTATCAATCTCAGCTATATGCACACAAACAACATTATGACTGTGTTCTTTAAAGTTGATGTACACATCTTTCTGGAGAACCAACCAACCAACGGTTCTGATTTACGTTTGCAGACCAATCTAACTAGATTTCTCCTTGCTTCCATTTATTTCATTGCAACAACCTCAAATGTAGACAATACCATCAAAGTAAGTGTTATCATGTGCTACTTTAATATCAATGGTATTTGCTGGCAATCTCTTATAGATAACACAGTAATAAAGTATAGGAAATGTGAATTTTACAACCAGATCATTGAATGAAACAGAACACTAAACTAAAAAGCAGATGAGGTCAATGGGACTACTTACGATCTTCATGTTACACACGCTCACCTGCTTAGCATCTTCCAGGACAGATTAGACAATGGTTTAAGCCAACATTATCCCCATGCATGCCCTGCTTCAGCAAAGCACTTCAGAATGTGCTTAAGTCCCACTCTTCGCTGAGAGTTAAGCACAGACTGAAGTGCTTTAAGACGTAAGCAAGTGTTTAATGGAATGGACTTGAGTACATGGTTATGCGTATTGCTAATTTGAGGACTTGCACACCAAATTATTTCTTGCATCATTTTCGTACTGAGATCATGGTCTGAGATAATGCAGTTAGCAAACACTAAATGTCTTAAATTATTCCCACTGTATCTGCACTGACTGTTTCACCAAGATGCAAGAAAGATTAAAAACCCATTCCTAAAACTGACACGGGACCAGGAAAGTCTGCACACATTCTTGCAGTCTAGGCACTTCTATTAGTTTTTGTCAAGTAAATAAGACAGGCTAAGCTATACAGCTGACTATACTATCACAAAGTTTGGCAGACTCAATATGTGGCATTCCCTCTAGTGTTTGATTAGCACAGTATGATTACACAGAACAAGTTGCTTGTAGGGATAATGGGATCAACAGAACATTGTAACAGCAGGTAGGCATAGGCAACAGTACAGACAATTTCAGCAACTTTCCACAACAATCTTATTTTAACACACTCGTTTAAGTTACCTCCCTTTAGGAGGAAGAAGGGGACAAAAGAAAGAACTTCCCCATCTCAGCAGTGTAACCTGTTTTTCAATGTAACCGCCAAATGGATCAGTTTTGGGTCCCAATAGGGAAATGAGATTTCTCATTTACATTATAAGGCCTGGTCTACACTACGACTTTAATTCGGATTTAGCTGCCTTAATTCGAATTAACGCTTGACCCGTCCACACAACGAAGCCATTTAATTCGAATTAAAGGGCCCTTTAATTCGATTTCTGTACTCCTCCTCGACGAGAGGAGTAGCGTCAAAATCGGTATTGTTAATCCGAATTAAGGTTAGTGTGGCCGCAATTCGATGTTATTGGCCTCCAGGAGCTATCCCACAGTGCACCATTGTGACCGCTCTGGACAGCAATCTGAACTCGCATGCACTGGCCAGGTGGACAGGAAAAGCCCCGGGAACATTTGAATTTCATTTCCTGTTTGCACAGCGTGGAGAGCACAGGTGACCACAGAGAGCTCATCAGCACAGGTAACCATGCAGGCTGATAATCGAAAAAGAGCACCAGCATGGACCGTACAGGAGGTACTGGATTTGATCTCTATATGGGGAGAGGATTCAGTGCTAGCAGAACTGCGTTCGAAAAGACGAAATGCCAAAACTTTTGAAAAAATTTCCAAGGGCATGATGGAGAGAGGCCACAATAGGGACTCAGATCAGTGCCGCGTGAAAGTCAAGGAGCTCAGACAAGCCTATCAAAAAGCAAAGGAGACAAACGGTCGCTCCGGGTCAGAGCCGCGGACATGCCGCTTCTACGCTGAGCTAAATGCATTTCTAGGGGGGGCTGCCACCACTACCCCACCTCTGACTGTGGATTCCGAGATGGGGATAATCTCATCAGGTACACCTGATGATTCCGTGGAAGGGGAAGAGGAGGAGGACGACGACGAGCTGGCAGAGAGCACCCAGCTCTCCGTTCTCCCCAACAGCCAGGATCTGTTTCTCACCCTGACTGAAGTACCCTCCCAAGCCTCCCAAGCCAGCACCCAAGACCATGACCCCATGGAAGGGACCTCAGGTGAGTTTACCTTTTAAAATATAAAACATGTTTTAAAAGCAAGCATTTTTAATGATTAATTTGCCCTGAGCACTTGGGATGCATTCGCAGCCAGTACAGCTACTGGAAAAGTCTGTTAACATGTCTGGGGATGGAGCGGAAATCCTCCAGGGACATCTCCATGAAGCTCTCCTGGAGGTACTCCAAAAGCCTTGCCACAAGGTTTCTGGGCAGTGCAGCCTTATTCTGTCCTCCATGGTAGGACACTTGACCACGCCATGCTAGTAGCAAGTAATCTGGTATCATTGCCTGACAGAGCCTGGCAGCGTATGGTCCCGGTGTTTGCTGGCATTCAAGCAACATCCGTTCTTTATCTTGCTGTGTAATCCTCAGGAGAGTGATATCGCTTAGGGTAACCTGGTTGAAATAAGGGAATTTAATTAAGGGGATAGAGGTGGCCGTTCCTACTGGGCTGTTTGCCTGTGGCTGAAAAGAAATCCTTCCCTGCATTTAGCCAAGTGCAAAGGGGGGGGGGAGGATTGGCCCAGAGCTTTTCGCGTTTTGCTAGCAGGGATCTTCCCTGATACCAGCCACGCGGTGGGGGGAGGGAGAAAGCACTCATCCCAGAGAATTGGATGGTGGGGGGGTGTTAACCTTCAGCAGCAGAAAACAAGCTAACAGGAAAACTGCAGCACAACGGGCTTTGCTTGGTATGTGGGAAAGCAGGGCGCAGAAGCCTAAAGACAGTGGCTTACCATGGCAGCATGCAAGGTGAATTCTGTTGCCCGGACCTGCGTCTGTGATCTCTAGCAGCAAAGCCACAGGCACTCAATATTAAGAGGCAAAATGCGACCTTGCACAGAAATCACATGTGCTATGTAATGTGAATAGTATACACCGTGAAAGAGTATAAGCATTGTTCTGAAAAATGTATCTTTTAAAAAAATTCTCTCCTTTTTTCACTCCCTCCAGCAGGTGCAAATGTTTCAAGCCTCCCTCCTCCTTCCCGAAGGCTATCCCAGATAAGGCGTCGTAAAAAAAAGACGAGAGAAGAGATGTTTGCCGAAATCATGCAATCCACCAGGAATGAAAGAGCTCATCTGAATGAGTGGAAGGAGACGGTTTGCAAGTATAGGAAAGAAGCCAGTGACCGTGAGGACAGGAGGGACCAACGTGAGGACATGAGGGACCAACGTGAGGACATGAGGGACCAACGTGAGGAGAGGAGAGACGCTCGAGATGAGAGGTGGCGGCAGGAAGATCAGAGGAGTCGGGAAGCAACGCTGGGGCTGCTGCGTGAGCAAACAGACATGCTCCGGCGTCTGGTGGAGCTTCAGGAACGGCTGCTGGAGAACAGAGTGCCGCTACAGCCCCTGTATAACCCCCCTACCTCCTCACCATGTTCCATAGCCTCCTCACCCAGACGTTTAAGAACACGGGGGGGGAGGCTCCGTACACCCTCCCATTCCACCCCAGTGGACAGCCCAAGCAAAAGGCTGCCATTTTTTTAACCTTTTTTTACTGGGCTTTTCCTTCCCGCTGATCCTCCTCCCAAACCCCACTCAGGTTCTCTCCCTCTTTTTATAATCAATTAATAAAGAATAAATGATTTTTAAACAATGGTGACTTTATTTCCTTTGAAAGCAAGCTGGGGGAAGGGGGAGGGTGGGTTCCTTACAGAGAATGAGTCAATAAAGGGGGCGGGTTTTCAGGAAGGATAAACAAACATAAATTTCACACTGTAGCCTGGCCAGTCATGAAACTGGTTTTCAAAGCTTCCCTAATGCGCAGCGCTTCATCGTGTGCTCTTCTAATCGCCCTGGTGTCTGGCTGCGAGTAATCAGCAGCCAGGCGATTTGCCTCAGCCTCCCACCCTGCCATAAAGGTCTCCCCCTTGCTCTCACAGAGATTGTAAAGCACACAGCAAGCAGTAATAACAATGGGGATATTGGTTTGGCTGAGGTCTGAGCGAGTCAGTAAGGATCGCCAGCGACCTTTTAAACGGCCAAATGCACATTCTACCACCATTCTGCACTTGCTCAGCCTGTAGTTGAACAACTCCTGACTCCTGTCCAGGCTGCCTGTGTATGGCTTCATGAGCCATGGCATTAAGGGGTAGGCTGGGTCCCCAAGAATAACAATTGGCATTTCAACATCCCCCACGGTTATTTTCTGGTCCGGAAAGTAAGTCCCTTGCTGCAGCCGTTTAAACAGATTGGTGTTCCTGAAGACGCGAGCGTCATGAACCCTTCCCGGCCAGCCCACATGGATGTTGGTGAAACGTCCCTTGTGATCCACAAGTGCTTGCAGCACCATTAAAAAGTACCCCTTGCGGTTTATGTACTGGGTACCCTGGTGCTCCGGTGCCAAGATAGGAATATGGGTTCCATCTATCGCCCCACCACAGTTAGGGAATCCCATTGCAGCAAAGCCATCCACTATGACCTGCACATTTCCCAGAGTCACTACCTTTCGTAGCAGCACCTCCGTGATTGCTTTGGCTACTTGCATCACAGCAGCCCCCACAGTAGATTTGCCCACTCCAAATTGATTACCGACTGACCGGTAGCTGTCTGGCGTTGCAAGCTTCCACAGGGCTATCGCCACTCGCTTCTCAACTGTGAGGGCTGCTCTCATCTTGGTATTCTGGCGCTTCAGGGCAGGGGAAAGCAAGTCACAAAGTTCCATGAAAGTGCCCTTACGCATGCGAAAGTTTCTCAGCCACTGGGAATCGTCCCACACCTGCAGCACTATGCGGTCCCACCAGTCTGTGCTTGTTTCCCGGGCCCAGAATCGGCGTTCCAAGCCTATAACCTGGCCCATTAACATCATAATCTCCAAAGCACCGGGGCCCGCGGTCTCAGAGAATTCTGTGTCCGTGTCCATGTCCTCATCACGCTTGTCGCTGCGCTGCAATCGCCGCCTCCTCCTCCTCGCCTCTTTTTTCTGGTCCTGGGTAAGCATAAACTCCACGAGAACGTGCGAGGTGTTTACAATGTTCAAGACTGCGTTCTGGAGCACAACGGGATCCATGCTTGCTGCGGAATGGAGTCTGCAGAGTTCACTCAGGAAAAAAGGCGCGAAATGGTTGTCTGCCGTTGCTTTCAGGGAGGGAGGGGGAGGCTGTACCCAGAACCACCTGCGACAATGTTTTTTGCCCCATCATGCACTGGGGTCTCAACCCAGAATTCCAAGGGGGGTGGAGACTGCGGGAACTATGGGATAGCTATGGAAAAGCTACCCACAATGCAACGCTCTGGAAATCGATGCTACTACGGTAGCTTGGACGCACACCACCGAATTAATGGTGCCTAGTGTGGCCGAATACATTCGAATTTATAAAATCGGTTTCCTAAATTTGAATTATATAAATTCGGATTAATCCTGTAGTGTAGACATACCCTAAGAGAGAAACGCAAAAATATGTAGCAAGAGAAGATTTACAGCTGGAGGTATTAAAGTTTGGCAGAGCACCAATGACAGTGACAGAAATTGAGACATTTGTTCTATGAATTGCAGGTCTTAACATCGTTGCTAAGGGACTGAATCTGCTTGTAACTTTGTAACAAGAGGAAAGCAGCCTACACAGCTCAGTACTTTTTAAAGCAAGGGGAAAAAACAACTAAATTCCATTTAAAGCATAGCAACTAAGTGGATTACTCACATACATATGTTTCCAGAGAAAGTGCATGCTCAAAATACAAATGTCATTTCATGTCAGAAGGCACCGAAGATCAAAAATACGAAATCTTATCACCCTAGAGACAGCTATTTGATCTGATGTTGTGTAGGCTTGAGAAAATAAGGATCAATATCATTGCCCCTGCAATAAAACCTGCAGGAGCAATAGGAACCAGGAATGAGCAGCAACTGTTAAAATGTAAATGTAATGTTAGGATGCATAAGATATGGGCTACAAAACAATATTGAAATTTACAATGCCATCAAATATATCAATAATACATTCTCACTTAGACTACTATGTTCAGCTCTGCTCATCATATCTCAAAAAAGATATAGCAGAAATAGATATGATCCAGAGATGGGATGAGAAAAATTAGAGACTTGGAAAGATTTCCATGTAAAGAGAGAGAGAGAGAGAGAGAGAGAGAAGGTTGGGATGAGTTTAGAAAGGAAATATGATAGAGCTATACAAACTAACACATGAACAGAGGGGGTAAACCAGACAGACAATCCTATTTACCCTTTGACAATACAAGAATTAGGGATCAATTTCACATCCCAGACCAGGTCTCAAGATTATACTGCTAACACAACAGCACAGTAGACAGAAAGATGCTACACTGACAGAAACTCTATCTGTTAAGGTGATACATTAATCAGAACCCTTTTATAGCCTCTTGTGTGGGTTAAGGACCACTGTATTCTAGGAGAAGGTTGAAAGAGTAGTGCTGCTATTTAAGAGGTATTTCTTCTCTCAATAATGGAACAGGTCAGGCTCTCAAAAAAACACATTAGTCACTCAAATTCACTTTCAGGTTCTCATGGCCTACCACAATGAGGACTTTCCGCTGCAGACAGTATGGTTTAAAAGCTTAAAATATTCAGCGTTCTACTCCCTTCTCCCACCAACCCCAAGACTGCTAAAAATAATCGTTTGGGTGGATTTTTGTCAAGCTAGAATATTAATGATAAAAAGCTACAGAGAAGGGAGTGCCAACGATAACTAACCCAATGGTAGAAAGACCAAGAGAGCTGAGAAATAGGATCTGTTATATGTGCACATGGGAGGATAAAACTCCACTGTTCACCTGTGGAACTGGATTTTTTTTTTTTTTATGTTTTGTTTTAAGCTAAAACAATCCCAGAGCCACTTGCCACAGTGTCACTTGAATAAAATGTTGGGGTTTACTAGTTTAATTTTTTTTTTAAACAGCTATTTTGCATTTTTTAACAATACATTTAATCCAAAGGGCAAGAGCTAAAAGGATGAGTCGCTAGCAGAAACCATGCTCTCCAGAGTGCTCAGGGGTATGTCTACACTACAAAAAAACACAGCCGCAAGTCTCAGAGCCCAGGTCAACTCTCTCAGGCTCACATGGCTCATGCTACAGGGCTAAACATAGCAGCGTACAGGTTCCCACTCAGGCTGGAGTGTGTACACTGTTATTTTTAGCCCAGTAGCACAAGCCCCGGGAGCCGAAGTCAGTCGACCTGGGCTATAAGACTCACTGCTGCTGGGTTGGTTTTTTGTTTTGCTTTTGTTTTACAGTGTAAATGAACCCTAGTCTCATTAAGTACCTTGTTAAAAAATAAAAAATAAAATTAATGGAGATATCCTATCTCCTAGAACTGGAAGGGACCTTGAAAGGTCATGTGAGTCCAGCCCCTGCCTTCACTAGCAGAACTAAGTACTGATTTTGCCCCAGATCCCTAAGTGGCCCCCTCAAGGATTGAACTCACAACCCTGGGTTTAGCAGGCCAATGTTGAAACCACTGAGCTATCCCTCCCCCCAAGTCACCTTAAAATAGACATCACATATGGTATCTGAACTGGGTCCTTAAAATGAACAAAATAGGAGCATGTATCAAGGAACATTTTTAATTAATTGAAAGCTAATCACAGTTTGAGTTTCTGTAATTGTAAAAAAGTGGTTTAGTATTTCTCTTCAGCCTATAAAAGCATAAAATGCTAGAAAAATTGTCCTATTTATTGTTAATTGCTACATGGGTTTAACAGTCATAAAAAACTTCAAAATGTGTACAAAAAAGGCATGCCAGGAAATTTCATCTTAAGGCTACTATTACATCCTGAACTCACCCCATGGAGTTTGGGTATTGTAGAAGGCTAATGTCTGTCTACAGCTGAACCTGAAACTGTGTTAGCATCATGAAATATTGTTCTTTCTAGTAAGGTGAAAAAATGGTTTCAAATCTCAATGTAGACAGAATAGAACAGTGTGTGACCTTGCATATTAGGCAGCTTGTCATGCAATAATTGCACTTAGTCCCCAATTTAGTTTCTTTGATCATGTTAATAACAGTATTTAAGACAAACAAACAAACAAACGTTCTAAAATTAAAATGCAGTTAAATTTAACAGCTACATACTGAGAGAGCGTCTTCTCTTATGTAATACTATTTAGTCTTAGTGAGACCTTGGCACTGGTAGAGGAAGATGAGACCAATTTATAATAACGTCTACCCTTACTGACTAGGGCAGCCAAGCTACCATGTCTGCCAAGAGAAGAGAAAAAGGAAGAAATATGTATTAGAATGAAAACTGAAGGCAACTCTTGCCTACCTTAGGCCTACACTGCCACTTAAGTCAATGTACGTTACAACCCTCAGGTGTGTGGGGGGGGGGCGGGGGGGAAATCACCCCTCTCAAACACATAGTTTACATCGACCTATCACAATGTCTACAGAACAGAGCTTGGAAGGAGAGAGGAGGACAACACCACTGCTCCCTACGAACAATTAAACTGTGCAGAAATGGGAAAACAAAACCCCACAACCCACACTTGCCCAACACAAAATCACCACTCGCCACACACACACACACACACACACACACACACGCTTTTACAGTCTCTGTCATGCTCCCTAGAGACAGAGTGCAAGCAAGCCAATTTAGGGTTTGCTGATCAAGTACAGCTCAATTTTTTATTTTTTTCTTCTTCTATGCAAGACTTGCAAAGCACGAACAGCTGCTTCTTAACACCTGAAAGTAATAAATTCTTCTCTTCACACAGAGAGAAGCAGGAATAATTCATAGTGCATTTCTATATCCATCAGAAAGCTGTGAAGAGATCTCATGAATGCAAGAACAATGTGGTAACTGTATCAAATACATCACCTTACTGAAATACTAATGCACAGTGGAAAGCACCACACTGGAAGCAAACTTGGGTCTACTACTGATTTGCTCTTTTGCTCCCAAGGTTGCACTAGCTGGAAGACGGGCCCATCAGTTTCACACTGTCAGGTGGCAACAATGTGTGCTTTGACCAGTATAGCTTATGTCACTCACAAAACTGGTATAAACTATACCAGCAAAAGAATTTTTTGCCCATATAAACTGCACCGGCACAAAGAGGATTTGCCAGTATAGCTATAATGGTACAGCTACACAGGGCTGCTCTACAGCTATGTCTACACTACCACTTATGTCGGTATAACTTATGTCACTATGGGGTGTGAATAAGCCACCCCGAGCGACACAGTAATGTCGATGTGGACAGCGCTGGGTCAGCGGAAGAGCTTCTCCCATCGCTTGTTGGTGGTGGATTAATTAAGTTGACAGGAGAGCTCTCTCTCATTGGCTTAGAGCAGCTACACTAGAGAGCTTAAGGTGGCACAGATGCAGCAGCACCACTGTAAGCTCTCTAATGTAGCCATAGCCTACACTGAAAACTTACAGCAGCACAACTAAGTCTCTCAGGGGTGTGAATATCCACATCCCTGAGAGACATGGCTATGCTGACCCAACCTTTGGTGTACACAGCGCTAGGCTGACATAAGAATTCTTCCATCTAGCTGCCACTTCTCCGGTGAACTACAGCAATGGGAGAACCCCTCCAATTGCTGTAGTGAGTGTGTTCATTAAAGCGCTACAGTGGCGTAGCTGCAGCATTGACCTGGCCTAACAGAAGTCAGATTACCTGTGCAAAGAACTAATGCAAGAGGGGCAGGATCTTCAGCTAGTGTAAACTACCATAGCTCACTGAACCTAACCGAGCTATGACATTCACACGAGCTGAACATCTACCACGAGATGTTTACGGTTACGCTAATAAATCCTTTGCAAGTTCACAGACATGAAGTTTTACAACCTCAAGAGAAAAACAAAACAAGGACTTAAATGCAGAACCTGCACCCACCGCCCTACAAATGCTGGAAACAGTTCCTGAACCAGATGAATAGCTAGTAGCCAAGGACTTGCTTTTACTGCTTGCTCAAGGTATAACTTGACCTAACCCGACTTCCCTTCACACACACAAATCTCTAGCTTGAGTTAAGTGGTGCTTTAAACTCAAGCTACCTGGCCGTTAAGGGGCATGGGTAATGCTTGAGCTATGCAGTGAGCATGCTACCACAGGCTATGCTCAAATCAGCACAACTCCTGAACTGCTAATCCAAGCATTCTGCATAGCTTGAAAGTTTCACAGCATGGCCACACTCACTCAACCTAGGCTAACTAACCCAAGTGGAGTAAGTCAAGCTAGCTGTTGCAGTGAAGGCAAAATCTGCTATTATTATTTAAAACTAAACAAGTACAACTGCACCCAGCAGTACTGGTTTAATAAAAGTAATATCAACATTTAGCAGAACGTCTCACACACAGAGATTTATAATCTGGATGTTAAATACTCGAGGATAACGTTTTCTATTTAAAATTTCACATTTCATCTTTTTTCTTTAACATTACTTTTAAAATGTATGGTTATGCTGGTTAATTCTTTGATTGAAATAAACAACGACAAAGCAAAACGTTCCAAAGCAAGAATGGTGCTAATCTTCAAAGGGTCCATTTTCATTAAATATAGTTATCAGTCTACAGTAAGGACTATAGGTCATTTAAGTTTTCATTTTGTAAAAGTTTATTTCATATTCTTGTTAAGATATAACATAGAAAAGACATTTAAAATCCAGAATTTTTTTTTTTTTTTTAAACTGGACACTGAATGTGACAATATTCATGTAGCAATACCAGCCAACAACACTACACAGCATCAGGTTTCCTCATGTATCTTGTCAACGTAGTATTCTTAGTTACCTGTGCAAATGTGTGTCAGTACAGCGGTCTTTACATTTTCAAACGTGTACATTTTAATCCACAATGTTCTGTTTCAAGTATTTGTCTGAGCTAAACTTTGGGGCTCTTGTGCATCTCAAGCATTAACTGAAATTCTTGGAAACAAATCATATGGTAATGTACTAAACTAAGGGTTATAGTAATAAGCTCACAAGATGACTAGTTTTAACAAGTGTGCATCTTGATGGTTCCATTTCTACATATTTATACATACACACACATTTTACACAGTGTGAATTAATTCACTTTCTGCAAATGACATGGGAGAAATGAGATTTTAGGCAGGCTTTGAACAAGGTGATAGTAGTCACTTGGCAAAGAGGGAGCAAAAAGGAAAAAGGCACGGAGATGAGAGGGGGAGAAAAAAACACCACCCAAAGCAAGGAAAGCATCAACACTGGCATTAGTGGCAGAGTGCGATATAGGAGCCAAGCTCAGTGATGTAGGCCAGGGCAGAACGGTGTAGGAGCTTGAGTGCAAGCACAGTAGTTTTATTAAAGGGTCAGGTGTCAGCGATACTTAGATGCATGACCTCCAAGAAAAACAGTAGGCGCTGCAAGGTATAGTGTTAGAAAGTCAGTAGATGACAAAGCTGTCTCTGAGCCAATACTGAACCAATGTTCCAGCACAAAGTTTAAGGGCACTAAACTACACTGTCTTTCAAAGGAGATATAAAAACAAAAGATCAATCATATTTACAGTAATTAAAAATCATATGGCCCATTTTTATAAGAGATGGGGAGGTGCTAATCTGAGCAAGATTACACTTTTAAAAACAGTTTAGTCTGTGGTATGCAAGGTTAGGTACTTCAGAAATGTGTGTACATGAACACTCCAAACTAAACTAAGGAAGTGGCTAAAGTACTTTTGTGGGGCTGGGTCTATTCCTTCATGAAACGTGGCCCTAGGTGTTCAAAGATTGTTGTATTTTATCAGCACTCAACTGGATACAAATGAATGTATATCCTTCTGTTGGCTGGTTCTGGAACAAAATTATACATCCTAAATATAGACATTGAAATCACATAATAGTCTTTCACAGAAAAGGGGATATCACTCCTTTAAGACTTCAGCTTTTCAATTAATAGATTTGGAATCCACCCTCACCCTGTCACTAGATCCCAGTACCACTCAATCAGTTAAAATCGTAGATGTTTCGGGCCAAATTCTGCTATCAGTTATACCTGTGCAATTCTGTTGAGGTCAGTGAGATTGGAAAAATGAAAATGAGGCAGGATTCAATCCACCATTCTGAAAGGAACCGACATTCTCATTCCATAAATCTTCATTAAGTAAGCCAGACAGATTATAAAACCTTACTACACTTGAGTTTTATACTTGGCAACATAAAACCTCATAATTCTCACAGAGTCCAGCACACCTGAGGCACACTATGTAATCTTAATTCAGATGTTCTCACATGGCTAGTGCCCATTTTCACAAATAAACTGCTTTCAGGGTGGATTGTTTTCAAGAGATTGTCTACCAGCTACAGAAAAATTAACCTACCACAAAAAGTTGAATAGGTTTATTAGGGATGTAGTCACACAGGGTTCAGTAATCTGATCTGCAATGGACAATGAAAAATGTGACCCAGCAACATTAGAAGGATTTTGCAAGGGTGGGGGGAGGGGGGGGGAAGAAAGAGACAGAGTAACTTCTTATAATAAGAACTGTATTTCCTACCAATACCAAGAGCAACTTCTGATTAGCCCCTGCTCAATGAGCTCAGTCTTTGAGCTCAGTTGGTTTCAGGTTATGACAGTGGTCTCATACCATATATCCTGTGAGGTTATCCTCTCTCCACCAAAGCTCTCACAACAAGCCTACTGTGGAAAAAAACTATGCCACACAGGAAAATCAAGTCTGAGAGCCACTTTTTTCAGATCAGCGGATCTGACTGTGTGACAACAGACATGCTGACATCATGTATAAACGTAGTCTAGACTCTAGACCACAGTCAATCTAATCTAAATGTCCTTTATCGAGCTAGCTTTCATAACAGCACCTATCACCAACACACCTGAGCCCCTTACAGAGTCCATTCTGTGTGATTTTCAAATCCAGAACCCCCGTGTCCAAACGGAATAAACGATCCAGCCCACGTGTCTTAATCAGACCAATAACCAAATACTACAACAATTTTAAAGTGGACAAAGTATCTAGCAAAAGACTGGGTTAAAAAAAAAATCAGGTCATCTAAGTAATAACAGCAGTTTACCAGATTGACACATTAAGTGATCTACTGTTTTCTCTTATATTTGTAGCCAGGATACTGCTAGATAAGTCTCTTGATGAGCAACAGATAGAAAAGTGGGTCATTCAAATTCATTAAGAAATCCTCAGCCACAACTTTCCTGAAGTAAGATTTTAAAGTTGAAACCATTTCATAAACTTTAAAAGTTTCTATGAGCAATCAGTCACTAAAAAGAGTGGGCATCCTCTGAGCTCCATATTAGAATTCCTCTTTTGCTTCTGGGCAGAATATAGCAGCAAAGCAGATAACCAGTTATCTTTACTGCTTCTGTCTATGCCTGAAGATAATGGTCTAAGTGAAACCCAATGGATCCAACTTTTCAGAAAAATGTGTTGTTGACTGATAATCAAAAAGGTGATTCCTGAAGCATTTCCACATGGCCATCAACCAGAAAAAACATTCAGAACAGGAGTTTAGCCTTCTAACTTGGAAGTCTCTGAAAGAAGTTTGCTCCCACTCAAACATTTCCAAAATTCCCTTCACTTACAGACATAAAGAGTTCCTGATATCTTACAAAAATGATGCTTTTTGACAAAATGGCATCAGGCAGGTATAGCTGTAGGCCCAATCCTACATTCCTTGCTCAGGCAGAACTTTCATTTAAGACAATGAGAGTCCCCTCCCCTACAAGAACTGCATGATCAGGTCCTGTAATTGCAATTCACTGGTACCTCTCTTCATGACAGCATTTGCAATGGTTTCAGTACAAAGCTCAGAACGACTAGCAAACCTCAAAAGGTTCCGTTTGCACAGGCTCTCAAGAGTTCATTTATTTACAGGAACCAGTTTCTTCAACAAAATTAGGCTGGGAACTGTAAGAGGAGAATCTCTTTCACAAGATATCCATAGCTTCTACTGGAAATGCCACAATAATCAGTTCTCTCACTGTATTTCAGCATTGCCATTCTGGTCCTGCCTTGGACCAGAGCATGCAATGATGCAGGGAACAGACAGGTGAGACGTTACATTTTTCAAACCTTAGTAACAAATTAAGATTGGTTTAAAGATGGGAGAAGGTTTAGGGTAGTTTTATTTTACAAAAGTTGCTTTGCCCAATCCTAAAAGCTAGAGTTCTATAAATCTCGATTAACACAAGAGGACTGAAGGCAGACTTGAAGGTAGAGGACAATAACAACTCATTCTACTCACCACAATGTGTAATTGTCCTGAAAGCACAATTTATAATCAGTACTTGAGTGAGAGGAAAAAAGAAAAAAGTGCTAGTGAATTAGCATTTCCAGAACTTGAACATCACTGTCAAACATACTGTATCTGACAGTGACGTTCTCGCTGCAGTAACAGGTAGTGAGAAACACAGGTTAAAAAAAACAACAACAAAGTGGCATAAGTATCCAAATTGTTTATTTACAGTGATACCACCAGTTTGTTTTTTCAAATAAATATCCAATTCTTGAAGAGCTAAATAGCTCTCAAGAATATTTCATGGATTTTAGATATTTTGTAGGATGCCTGAAGAATCAAGACCTTATCTCTTCACCAAAAAAAAAAAAAAAAAAAAAGAATTGACCAGTGTTGTTCCTTCATTGTTTCATGTAAAATATGTTCAAGTTATTGAAAAACAGTAGAAATATTATTACAGTGCACTATTTGTTGTTGCCCCCCCCCATTGTGTCACCATAGGCATATGTTTGCCATACAGTTTCAAGCAATCTAAAAACAAAAATGTACCCAGTCTCAGGAAATAAGATTTCAGAAACAGAATAGTCTTATTACATTTTGTAATCAGTCTATCATCTTTGACCAAAGACCTCCAGTGGATCTGACTGCAACACAACAGATATGCAAAAGTGAGTATTTCAAATTATTTGTTTTACCCATAATATCCTCAATTGTGTTCAATGAAGAAACACTAACTCATTCTTCATCAATCTCCTCAATGAAAACTGATGCCTCTGACCCTATACCTAATCAGTATCATAGCGAGGAGCAAGATTTGAGCAAACAGCAAGGCAAGGGAGACAAACCACAAAATTTGTTATATGCTCTCAGAGTTGAAGGCAACTCCCTCACCTGAGAACTTAACTTCATTTGCCACAGTGCTGAGCCTGATGAAACAGAGATAGATAGTATTTATTTTCTATGTTCCACTGGTAAAGCACAGGGTCCTTTAACTGACAAGAATTTATTAGGACAGAGACAGCATGCACACATGTCCCATCAGTGCTTCCATTCATGGAGTACTGTTACTGATCTGAAAATTGGTCTAACCCATCGGTTCTCAAGCAGGTTATGTGTACCCATGGGGGGGACACAGAGGTCTTTCAGGGGGTACATCAACTCATCTACATATTTGCCTAGTTTTACAACAGGTTATATAAAAAGCACTAGCAAAGTCATAAATTAAAATTTCATACGACTTGTTTATACTGCTCTATATACTATTCACTGAAATGTAAGTACAATATTTATATACCAATTGATTTATTTTATAATTATATGGTAAAAAAATTAGAAAAAGCAATTTTTCATTAATAGTGCGCTGTGACACGTGTGTATTTTTATGTCTAATTTTGTGAGAAAGCATATTTTAAGTGAGGTGAAACTTGTGGTATACAAGACAAATCAGACTCCTCAAAGGGGTATAGTAGTCTGGAAAGGTTTAGAGCCACTGGTCTAACCAAACCATGAAGAGAATTCTTGGCGAAAAGTAAGTTTATAAGGAAAGACATTTAGAATTTTTTGTATTGTCACCACACTATAAAGAACAACTCCTCACCCCCGAAAAAACCCCAAACCTCTCACTTAGAACTATAGAGCAAGACCTGTTCCTACTGATGGGAAACAGGACTAGATATTATCCATATCATCATGGGAAAAGGTGTTTACTGCTAATCTGGACAACACTGGTATGACAAGAATCAGTCATTCACAGGTTAACAACTAGTTCTTAAATCTCCCCCAGTTCTCTCAAACCTGGCCATTATAAATTTTTTTCCACCCATTGATCCCATTACAGTCCAATTTTTCTACTGTGGAAATAAAAATGTCTTAAAGACAACAGTCACAATTCCAGAATGTAACTTAATTAAAAGAAATAATCATAACCTGAGGTAAAGTTACTCTATTATTAAGAATTTCGTTTTAGCCAATGGTGAGAACTGGTTTAAAACAAAGTTTGCAATTGATCACATAAGCTATGAAAAAAATGTTGAAAAAAATCTAATGTGTGCCAATGTGACTTTTTTGGCTTTCTACCAAAGGCAATTCACGTCAAACTATGAAAAAGTTGATGTTTTACCAGTTAAGTTTTAGGACTATTTCAGCTAATCAGAAACTAGTTTATACTTATACATTAAAATCACACTTAAGAATAGGCCGAGTTCTAATTAACCAGAGCACACAAAAGGATGTTTGGTCATTACTGAGTCAATGAGAATATAGTTTTTCCAGTAATACTGGAGAGAGAGAACATTCATCATTCTATTATACCAATGCTTCATCATCAGTGTAATGGAACAAAATAAGTCACTGGTACTGAAGGTCATTACAAGATAAATTTCTCCCACTTCCATAACTATCTGGGTTTGTCCTTTATGTTTTATCCCCCAACTAGAATTGGCTTTGGCATACACATAGCAACAGATGACCATTAACCCATAAAAACAGTTGAGTCCACAGACCATCTTTGTTCAGGAAATTTGGGTGGGCAAAAATTCACTTGTGAAATCCAAATACTTGAGTGGATTGGGTCTGGAAGCTGTGGAGCAGTGTAAACAGTGTCACATCAGTCCATGCTGGGTGAGGGGGCAAATACACACAAAGATCTTGAAAGTAAGGTCTGAGGTAAATAGCACTCCAGGCTTTCAATCAATACTAAGGTGGGAGAACTATAAAGGCCTCAAATCAGAGGAAAGGGCAGATAAATAATGCCATATCACACTGTACATGGCAAGAATCCACACAAGATCCCAACACTGTGAACCACATACATGGGGAGGTGGAATCCACACAAAGGTTAAGGGGTGCCGGTGGGGATAAACAGAGCTACATCATGACATATTAGTATGGGGGTAAATACTGCTGCATTGTGATATATCCAAAAGCCTCGACATTGTGGATGAAGGCATAAAAAACCCAAACAAACCCTCTGTCTCATCATATATTCTGCAATCACCAAAAGAGCCAGAAAAAAACCTGGAAGAGGAGGGGAGAGAATAGATTCCCCGAGGGATAGAAGTGATTAAACACTGAGAGGCTAGGAAGAGGCGATGGGAGCTCCCAAGGTGTTTGGGGAGGGAGGGTTGGGGGTTTCCATGTTTCCCCCCTTGAGCAGGACAGCAGAGAGTTCCCCCACTTGGCTCTTTCTGTGCTTGTTGGGGGATGCATTTCCCTGGGGGCTGCCTCTGTGGCTGGAGATAGAGGGGATTTCCCCAGCCCAGGAGGGCTGTGGGGGGATTTCCCCGGCTGCCCTAGCTGCGGGGAGCTCCCCATCCCAGCAGCCCCCACACCTCTCTTACCATCTATGTTCTCCCGGTCGCTGATGTGCTGCAGGTTGCAGCCCGTGTCTTCGCGGCTCAGCTCGGGCTCCGGGCGGTAGGACTCTAGCCGGGAGTGGGCATTCCTGCGTAGCTTGGGGCTGGAGGAGACGCAGCAAGAGGTGGTGTTCCCCATCTTCCTTCGCCGCCGGGCCAGGCGCGGGAGGATGCAGGGGGAGCCAGTCACCAGCGGTGGCGAGAAGCCATGGACAGCAGCGGAGAAAACAACAAGCAGGAGAGGAAGAGGCGGTGGCGGCTGCTGCTGCTCCCTCCAGCCGCACTCCCCGGCTGATCCCCACAGCGGCTCATTCAAGAAGCCTTGCCCCAAGCACGTCCAACCGAGCGGAGGGCGCAGCTGCTAAATCATCCTGCCCTGGCATGTACTGCACAAGCAGGCTAAGCCCGGTGCATGCACAGCCCCATTGCCAGCGGCTGAGCTACCGCGCTCCTCCTCCACCTCCCAATAAGCGGGCTGGATCCACTCCCCCGGCGCACACAGCAGCGGCGGCACCGCAGCCTCCTCAGCAGCGAGCAGCCCGAGGCTGCCTTTGCAAAAAAGGTTCCGGTTCAAGTGGGTGGTATCATCTGCCCGCCGGGCTGGGAAGGGAGACACGGGGCGATCTGCCCGCTCCCGGGGTACGCCCAGCTGGGGCGCTGCTGCGACTGGAAGAGGGGAAGCCCCCGGCGCAGGGCTGTAGCCCCTCCTCCTCCTCCCGCCGCTGCTGCTGCCCTGGAAGGGAACAGAGCCACCGGGGGGAGGCAGCTCATGTGGGGATCGCGACTGTCCAATCTTCTGCTGCCTTCCCGGAGCGCTGCTACACACACGCGCTGCCCAGCGCCGGAACCTCGCTATGGGAGGGGGGCGGAGGGCACGAGGCCCCGCCCCTCGGCCCCGCCCCGCCTCTTTCCCCTAGGCCCCTCCCCCGGCCAGCCGGGCTGTGGGAAGAGCCCCCAAGGGAGCCCGGGGATCCCCACAGCGGCCTCCAGATCCTTGGGCGGCTCTTACCGCGACCGAGGTCCGGCCTGGGGGAAAGAGGAGCAGGGGCGGAGCCGGGCCTCTTGGCGAGGGCAGGTTCAGAGCCGCCTCAGCCCCACACACCGGGAAGAGACTGGTGCGGCTGGCAGGGGGGCGGGAGTGATCCCCCCGCGCTTCCCCCTCTCGCCGTTCCCTCCATTCTCGCTCCTCCGCCGCCTACTCACCCCCTCTCTGCTTCTATCGCTCCCACAGTCACATTCGTTCTCCTGCACAGAGCTCATGCGCTTCCTGCTTCTACTCTACAAAGCAAGAATCAGCCACCCCATCACTAAGCTCATTTTCTTCACGGTGTTTTCCCCCTTCCCTTATTTCTTCATGAGTCTCTCCATGCAAAAAAGGGGGCTCCAGGGGCGCTTGAGCTATGGGTGCTGGGGGTGCCCCACCAGCACCCCCTGGCTTTAAGTAACCATAGCAATGAATGAGTTACAGTGTTGTTCAATGGCGTGCAGGACTCACATTATAATAAATGGTTCCAGCGCCTCTGTAGAGGCTTTTAGGTTTGCTCCTGAAAATACCTGGGTTCGAACCCAGTGCCCAACGGGGGGTGACCTATGTAGACAGACATGGTTCATTCATAGGCATGTATTAACAGTTGCTTCAGAAGTTTAATCCCCTTGTGGTTCTAATTTTTAAAAACTTCTTTAAAAATAATTGTATTATGTCTTCAGATGAAACACAGAACAAATGTGAAAGTAATAGAGATGGGCCAACCAGACAGTACAGTTAGACATAGAGCTCAAGGTTGAGTTTGGGAGTGAATCAGGACTAGGGGGCGGGTTTGACAGCTCTGAAATCATACAGTTTGTTCTTGCACTATTTTTGCACCAAATGACAGAAAACTCACAAGAGCCTCTGTATTCTTAAAATGTCATTTCCATTCAAATCTAAACCAGGAAATAGGCCCTTTATAATTTATCATTGATCAAACTATAGGGGCTGGCCTAATCCAGCGGACCGGCTTTGAGAAGCACTGCTCTAAGGCACCCTAGAGGCTCAGAAACCAGAAAGCAAAGGAAAAGAATCCAGTTTTTTAAACGTAAATCTCATCTTTTAGCCAATCGCAATTTTATGAGGCCTGACTCATATTTGAATGCTTGAGGTTAACAATATTGCAATAGCACCCAAAAAGGTATGTAACCTTTATAAATGCACAACTTTTGATGAGTTATTAGTTTACTTACCCATGGCTGTTTGTACTTTACTTTATGTACTTTAAAGTACATAATGTACTTTAGTAACACAAATTAATGGGAGCATCTTTCCTATTTTCTTCTGTTGGGAGTGAATGTCCTAAATAGTCTGAGTTTCATCCAAAGAAAAATAAATTAAAACTTTTTTTACTTGTGTTCTCAATTTTATCTTGACTTGTATTCTTCTTGGTTTCATCCTCAAATCTCACTTAGTTGTCAGTCTATTGATAAAAGAGGCTGGTGCTACATTATGTATTTAAAAGATAATGTCAAGGGAAGATAACATTGCCACAGGATAATGGACTCCTGCTGGTGCTACACAAGAGCTGAGCCCAAAACACCTGTGAAATAAATGTCAAAAAGATATTCTTGGATGTTCAATTATAATTACTTTATTTCAGCGACATCAAATGCATGATGTAGATGTAATCTTATTATTTGATAGATCTTGGTACAATAAAGTCAGAGCTGCTCCCTGTACCATTATTAACTTGGTTAAGTGCCATTGACTTCAAAGGAAGGTCTGTTGTGTGCTTCATTTGATCAGAGGCCAGCATGAGCTTCTTTCTTCTGTGAACAGCTCTATTCTGCCTACTGCAGAACAACCATAAAGCCCCTCAACACTAGGCCCAGGCCTTTGAAGATTGGCCTGCTTGGAGCTGACCGGGCTTATATGGCACTTACTCCCGCATAACTACACAGTTTATCCCACAGGAAAGGAAGTGGGCTTCAATAAGGAGGGTTACTGTCAAGTTATGAAGATGGAACCCATCAGGGTTCATAAGGTTTGATCTCTGAGATCTTCCTATAACATTCATGAAAACTTGTAAATGATTGGGACAGTCTGAGGTGGATCATTGTACTGCTTAAAATAAGAAGTCTTGACTCTAGGTACCACTGTTGATGTATAAGAATCTGAAAGATAATTTTTAATCCAAAATCATTTTCAGTCTGTACAATAAATAACATGGGAGACAGAAGTGAAAAAGTAGGAATGCATTATAAATAATAGAGTGGTGGGCAACCATATCTTTTAATATGGATTAAGTTTTCCAGGCTCATAATTTACATCTGGAAAAGAAAATTAGCTAGAACAGAAACTTCCATCCGAAGAAGTGGGTTGTAGCCCACGAAAGCTTATGCTCTAATAAATTTGTTAGTCTCTAAGGTGCCACAAGTACTCCGTTATTTTTGAGGATACAGACTAACACGGCTGCTTCTCTGAATTCCATCATACAACTTCCATCCCCACTCTGCCCCCTAATGGCTAACAGAGGTCCTACTTGCAATAAAATGTCAAAAATTTAGCCCCAGAGCAAAGTTTTATAAACCCTTGAAAATAAAAGTTTAAAATGAAAATTCTTGTGATCTCTTAACTAAGACAAGACAATTTGGTCACCATTCAATTTCAATAATGGAAAGAATTTTTGACATGCTTCATTTATAGGATATAATTTCTGCAGTCTCTGAACCAATATTGTGTTCCTAATGGCACATTTAAATATAGATGTTCCATGTATGATAAATAAGGTTTAGAAAATAAAGTATGTTATCCCAAAGGTAGTAAGAAAAAACAGAGTTAAATAAGAGTAAATGTCATTTTTATGTGGAGATGATTTACAGATCCATATAAAAAGAATCTAATTCTATGCTAATTAGAAATTTAATCTGGTCATTCAACCTATTTGTGTTTATTCTGGACAAGTTCTGACTCCTTGTGTCAAATTGTAAAGAATAACATAATTAACCTGACATAAAACTCCATCTTGAGACTTTAAAGAGGTGAATGCCCTTGAGGTTATGTGGATTTTCTGTCAAATGGAGCTAAGACTAGAGACTTCTAGTTAACAGTTCAGTGCCAAGTGCCTACACATCAAGGAAGTAGAGAGAGAACAAACATAAGGGTTTAAATAACTGGAAAATAATGAGAGAAATTTATATGAGTATTATTTAATGAGACTCTGTCTACAGAGGAGAATAACCCTTTTAATGAAGTCCGAGAATAAAGAACGAATGCAATATAAATACCTATACATATAAACAGAACATAAACATTGCAAAGAGGTATATCTAGCAAAGAGTGTACTCAGTCTGGCTATTCTGTTGCTACTTGCATTTAATAGACCCAAAGTCTGCTAAAGGAAGAATGCTATTACACCCCCTGGGCTGGATTCATCCCTGGTGTAACTGCACTGATTTCAGTTGGAGTTGGTTGTGTTCAGCACTTCTGAACACCAGGCTACTATTATTCATCAGTCATACAGGCCCAGATCCTCAAAGGTATTTAGGCTCCTAACCTGCACTGAAACCAGTGCCAGTTAGGAGCCTAAATACCTTTGAGGATCTGGGTCACAGCTACTTAGCTCTCTCAGATACTACTGGACTTGGGAGGGAAAGGGGCAAAGAGGGGTCTGGATAGTGTCTGCCTTCACTATCACCGCCACTTCTTTGGCCCGGGGGAAGGAAAAAAGTCTTTTCTCCCTTCAAATAAGGAGGCTGGGAGCACTGCTACCACCATTTCATATTGTGGGCTCAGTTGCCTGAGTGCCAGGAGCTCTATGCCTCCACTGCATGACAGAACCAGCTTTCCCTTCTCCATCCAGAAAGTACAGAGACTTTTTTTTAAATATAGAAATTATTCCAGAATGTCTGTATACCTGAGTCTCCTCTCAGCTTCTCAGTCTCCTCAGGTGCTTCAATAGCTGCCTCATAAAATAACCCTGTAGTCCAGGATGACAGCTTCATCTGACGCTTTAGCTCTACACCGTAGCAGCAGGTGGTGATGGAGGGCAGTCTGCAAGTTCTTCAGCCACACTACTCCTAGCCTCAGCTAGCCTGGGAGAGACCTATTCCTTAAATCACAACGCAATATGCTTCACCACAGAGCAATGCAACGTGCAAGAGATCAGTCCAATTAGTACCTGTTTTAGGAGTCGGTATTTAATGGTTGAAATAAACAGTTGGTTAGATGTAGGTGGAGAAATACTGTGTTTACATAATGTTTTGTTGCTGGTCTGGTCTGTTGGCATTACTTCTGCAAAAGTGTCTTAACCTGTGAACATTTTCCACTAGATTGTTTGTTTAAACCATGCAGGCAGGTCCACGAGTAAATTAGTATCTGACACATTTCCTTTCCTGGTCACATGGGCTCCCTCGCTGTGGTTATTTTCTTTAAGAAAGAAATCTCAAGCAATTAAAAAACAAAATCACTAGAACACATGCAGTGGCAAGAACCACTATGCAATCATGCAGTTAGAGTTTGTAGATGGGGTTTTCTGGTGGCTCTAATTGTAGGAGCCAAGAGTGAGGGAATAAAATGTTTGATCCCAAGTGGACTAAAAGTGCAATTAAGTACATCTTATAATATTTGCAACCTTTCTGTCAGGTGTTGTCAGCAGCTGTAAGGGCAGACTCAAATAGCTAGGGGTCCCTCTTAAAACTAGAGGGTCACTGTAGCAGGGTGGTCACCCCACTCATGCCCCGAAGGGCTTAAAACAGCCCTGGGAGAGGGCTAGGGCAGGGGGGGAAAGCTAGGCTGATTGGGGGAAGCAGCCACAGGTGGGGCCATGCCCCAATCAGGCCACAGCTGGCCCTATAAGAGGGCTGAGGGCCAGAGACTGGAAGACACGCTCTCTCGCTAGCTTCTGAGAGAGAAGGACTGGGTTGCCTGGGAGCTGAGAAGGGTACCTGAGGTGGAGCAATGCTGGGGAAGGGTAGAGGGAGCTGGGGAGCTCCAGCCTAGCAAAACCCCAGGCTGCAGGCCTAGTTAGAGGCCTACAAAAGGTACTGGGGCTGCAGGGGGGCAGCCCAGCGATAGGCAGAGGCAGCCAGTCCAACCCCCCCGTGCCAATGATGAGTGGTTTATAGACTGCAGTCTGCCCCAGGGAACGGGAGCTAGATGATGACTGGCAGTAGCCACTGAGGCAAGGTGGGGATAGAGGGTTGGGGGTTCCCCTGGGTGGAGGAGACCCAGATTGTGGGTTACTGCTGGGGGCGGAACCCCAGCGTAAAAGGGCACCGGGGACTAGGAGGGACACAGGGGCCAGCGGCAAGTGAGACACTGGCCTGCAGAGGGTGCTCTGGGCTGGAAGAGCTAATTCCCATGATGGCCAGCAAGAGGTGCCGCGCTGGTGAGTCGACGCCCCACCACAGTCACACACTTTGTTGCTTCAAGGCAAAGCTCACTGCTCACAGCAGGGCCTCCAGGAATTCTTCTGTTCCCTGTGTTCCCCCTCCCTTCTCTCTGTATTTCAGGGACTCCCGGAAGCCCCCATCCCTCATACCACAGATTCTGTGTGCCCTCACATTCCCCCTACTGCCAGGGTCTCCCATTCTTCCCCCTGCAATGAGAGGGGCTCTGTGTGCCCCATTGCCTCCTCTGCCACATGCCAGAGACCCCATGTGCTTTAATATCTCCTTCCCCATACTATTGTCCCCCCATACTAGGTGCTCTGATGCCCTTCACCCCACATCCACAGACCCCCATTCCTCCCTTTGCCCCATGTCATGGGCTCTGGGTGTCCCCCATTCTCCCCATATCAGGATTCCCCTACTCCCTTTTCTCCCCCATGCCACCAGGACTCTGTGTGCACTCTCCTTCCCCTCCCCCATTCTTTTTCTTTCTGTCTGGGACACAGGTCATTCACCCTATGCTACCAGCACTCCCAGCTATCTTCGAGACACCACTGACTTCCTGAGGAAACTACAATTCATCGGTGATCTTCCAGAAAACACCATCCTGGCCATTATGGACGTAGAAGCCCTCTACACTAATATTCCACACAAAGATGGACTACAAGCTATCAGGAACAGTATCCCCGATAATGTCACAGCTAACCTGGTGGCTGAACTTTGTGACTTTGTCCTCACCCACAACTATTTCACATTTGGGGACAATATATACCTTCAAGTCAGCGGCACTGCTACGGGTACCCGCATGGCCCCACAGTATGCCAACATTTTTATGGCTGACTTAGAACAACGCTTCCTTAGCTCTCGTCCCCTAACGCCCCTACTCTACTTGCGCTACATTGATGACATCTTCATCATCTGGACCCATGGAAAAGAAGCCCTTGAGGAATTCCACCATGATTTCAATAATTTCCATCCCACCATCAACCTCAGCCTCAATCCACACAAGCGGTCCATTTCCTGGACACTACTGTGCTAATAAGCGATGGTCACATAAATACCACCCTATACCGGAAACCTACTGACCGCTACACTTACCTACATGCCTTCAGCTTCCATCCAGGACACACCACACGATCCATTGTCTACAGCCAAGCTCTAAGATATAACCGCATTTGCTCCAATCCCTCAGATAGAGACAAGCACCTACAAGACCTCTATCAAGCATTCTTAAAACTACAATACCCACCTGCTGAAGTGAAAAAACAGATTGACAGAGCCAGACGAGTACCCAGAAGTCACCTCCTACAAGACAGGCCCAACAAAGAAAATAACAGAACACCACTAGCTGTCACCTTCAGCCCCCAACTAAAACCTCTCCAGCGCATCATCAGAGATCTACAACCTATCCTGAAAGATGATCCTTTACTCTCACAGATCTTGGGAGACAGACCTGTCCTCGCTTACAGACAACCCCCCAACCTAAAGCAAATACTCACCAGCAACCACACATCACTGAACAAAAACACTGACCCAGGAACCTATCCTTGTAACAAAGCCCGATGCCAACTCTGTCCACATATCTATTCAAGTGACATCATCATAGGACCTAATCACATCAGCCATACCATCAGGGGCTCGTTCACCTGCACATCTACCAATGTGATATATGCCATCATGTGCCAGCAATGCCCCTTTGCCATGTACATTGGCCAAACCGGACAGTCTCTATGCAAAAGAATTAATGGACACAAATCTGACATCAGGAATCATAATACTCAAAAACCAGTAGGAGAACACTTTAACCTGTCTGGCCATTCAATGACAGACCTGCGGGTGGCTATCTTACAACAGAAAAACTTCAAAAACAGACTCCAACGAGAGACTGCTGAGCTGGAATTGATATGCAAACTAGATACAATCAAGTCAGAATTGAATAAGGACTGGGAATGGCTGAGCCATTACAAACATTTAATCTATCTCCCCTTGTAAGTATTCTCACACTTCTTATCAAACTGTCTGTACTGAGCTATCTTGATTATCACTTCAAAAGTGTTTTTTTTTCCTCTTACTTAATTGGCCTCTCAGAGTTGGTAAGACAACTCCCACCTGTTCATGCTCTCTGTATGTGTGTATATATATCTCCTCAATATATGTTCCACTCTATATGCATCTGAAGAAGTGGGCTGTAGCCCACGAAAGCTTATGCTCTAATAAATTTGTTAGTCTCTAAGGTGCCACAAGTACTCCTGTTTTTTTTGCGGATACAGACTAACACGGCTGGTACTCTGAAACAGGTCATTCAGAGTGTCAGCATCTTAAACTGTCCTGGGAGTGTAAGCGGAGCTGAGGTGAGAGGTGTTGTTATGGTGGAAGGTGTTAATGGCTGCTCTCAACTGGTCCTTTGATCTATAGACAGTTACAGAAGTGGCTGAAGCTACTGGGTCTGCTATCCAGATGCAAGGGGCTTCCTGTGTCCCTCATTTTCCCCCTTTCAGGTTCCTAATTTTCACCAAAATCAGTAGGTGTTTTAGCATTGATGCCTGATCATTCCTTGAAACTTTGGAATTGATTGGCTGTGGCATTCAAATGTTATTACAATACAGACAAAGAAATGCCATCAAGTTGAGTGGAGGACTTTGCTGAGTATATGGGGAGAGGATTGCTAGTGGCATGGAGGAGAAAGGGCATGAAAGCGACATGCAGCAATGTCGTGCCAAAATCAAGGAGCTGAAGCAAATGTACCAGAAGACAAGGGAGGCCAACTGTCACTCTGGTGTGGCGCCAAAGACATGCCATTTCTATAAGGAGCTGCATGCCATTCTCAGCGACAACCCCACATCCACCACCAAGAGCCCCATGGATACTTTGAGGCCACTGGAGGCAGCAGCCAGCAGACTCAACCATGATGACAAAGTGGTGGACGAGGAGGTAGAGCTGGAGGATGATGTGGAGCACATGGCAGGGTTGTCTGGTGGCGCAGCCAGTCAGGACCTCTTTTCCACTCTGGAGGGGTCTAGCCAGTCCCAGAACTCCAGCTCTGGTGCGCAGTGGCTTTTGATACTGCACAGTGAGAGGAGATTGAGCTCTCATGTACTTTGTTATATGGTAGAGGAGGGATAAGGCAAAGAAATTAACAACAGAGCCCGTCGGTCCACACAATGGAACCACGGCGGAAAAGTTTGTTAATGTACATGGGGGATACCCTGGGAATCCCCCATAGGGATCTCTAGGAAACTTTCCTGTAGGTTGTAGTGGTCCCTCACCCTCAAGTGGGGAGAGAGGCCACTCCGCTTCACTGTGTCAGGCAGCAGCTCTGGGCTCAGACCCCGCTGGTGGCAACTATTTCTGCAGGGACCAGTGCCGCACACAGACAAGCAGCATATGGAGCCAGTCTGAAGCCACACGCATCCAGGAGATGCACCCTTGCATTCTGGATTACCCTTAGGAGTGAGATATCGGGTTCGATTCCCTAGCCCGTGGAAAAGGACACCAATATTCAGAATAGGCTCCCTAGACGCTTATAGTAACCTCCTTCTCAAACCACCCTTTGTCTCTTCTTGACCATTCCCCCTTACCCACCACCCAAACCAGGGGCGGCTCCAGGCACCAGCACACCAAGCGCGTGCCTGGGGCGGCAAGCCATGGGGGACGGCCTGCCGGTCGCCGTGAGGGCGGCAGTCAGGCGGCTTTCGGCAGCATGCCTGCGGGAGGTCCGCCAGTCCCGCAGCTTTGGCGGCAATTCGACGGCGGGTATCCCGAAGGCGCAGGACTGGCGGACCTCCCGCAGGCATGTCGCTGAATCCGCGTTACCAGCGGACCTCCCGCAGGCATGCCGCCGAAAGCCGCCTGACTGCCGTGCTTGGGGCGGCAAAATACATAGAGCCGCCCCGACCCAAACACACCATTATTGGGACTCATGCTGAACTGTGTGCTAGCCAAGGGACAGTAAGAAAGAGGAGTGTGTAACTTTTGTGAATCACGGCTGTGAGCACACTCACAACACTGTCTCTGTTCATTGTTTCTTTGGCTTCTGCAGATGCGCCCTTGAGAAGTCACTCCTCCACACCAGCAGAGTGTGGCAACCCAGGAGGAGTAAGGAGGATATGTTTCACAAAGTGCTGCAGTTAACAGATGCAGCATATAGCAAAACAAGAGTGTGGAGGGGGACTATCAATAAAAGACTCAGGCTGGATAGAAGTACGTGATGTCTCCAAGGATCACTGTGGGCATTTGCAAATCCCTCATTGGAATCTTGTGGTCTGGAAAGAAAGTCCCAGCGTGCAGCTTTCTATACAATCCCGTGTTCCAAAAGATGCGTGGTTCATGCACCTTCCCTGATCACCCCGCATTGATGTCAGTGAAACTCCAGTGATCCACCAGCGCCTGCAAGACCATGGAGAAGTAGCCCTTTTGTTTGATGTACTCCTTTGCAAGATGGCTGGGGGCCAAAATTGGGATATGCATTCTATCTGTCGCCCTGCCGCAGTTAGGGAATCTCATTGTCTCAAAGCCATCAATTGTTTCCAGCACATTATCATAAGTCAGAGTCCTTTGTAACAGGAGGCAATTAATGGTACCACACACTTGCATCACCACAGCCCCCACAGTGAACTTTCCAACTCCAAACTGATTCGCAACTGACTGGTAGAAGTCTGGAGTTGCCAGCTTCCCCACAGCGATCACCACTCGCTTTTCCACTGTGAGGGCAGCTCTCATTCTGATGTCCTTGCATCACAGTGCTGGGGCGAGCTCCTCACAGTTCCAGGAAGGTGGCTTTGTGCATCCAAAAGTTCTGCAGCCACTGCTCATCATCCCATACTTGCATCACAATGGAATCCCTCCACTCAGTGCTTGTTTCCCGAGCCCACTACCGATGGGCCACCATATGCAGCTGCTCCATGAATGCCAGCAGCAAACAGCAGGGCAGGCATCACCGATCACTCACTGTTTTGCAGCTCATGAAATATTGCAGGACCAGCCACATAGTGTTCATAACGCTTATCATTGGTCAGTAGCTCAGGATCCATGCGCTCAGGCAGAGATGGTGGGCGCACAGTTTACAAGGGCTGTTGAAAAACAGCGCGAAACGAAGTAGGAAGCCCATGGAATAATAAGACGGAAAGAACTGCATCACGGGACAGCGAGCACATCCCCATGATGCACTGTGATCCGTTCCCAGAGCTCCCAGCGGCAGAGGGTGACGAGTTGCACTTTGGGATAGCTACCCATGATGAAACACTCTCTCTGTCAATGCAAGAGCAATGACTGTGGATGTGCTCAGCCAGCACAAGGAGTGTTGGGTGGACGTGCTCCACTGATCTTATTAAAGTGACTTATGATTGTCAACATAACTTAAGTCGTCTTAATACCGTAGTGTAGACATGGCCTTAGGAAGAAAAGGACTTCATGTGTTGCTAGCTGTGAAAGGAAGAGATGTATGCCCATTGTCAAAATGCACCAGTATCAAACTCTCTAAGAAGGCAGACAAAATAAATGAAGTAGATTTATTTCTTTTTCATGGTCAGATGGGATCTTCTGTTTGTATAGGAGAAAACATTAATAAAGCAAAGGATGTGGGAGGGAAAGGGTTTAGTTAAGTAAAAGGACTCTCACATACTATGGTGTCCGCAGAGTACCTTAGTTTAGCTATCAAAATCTGAATGTGGCATCTATAAACCCTTCTCATCTGAATCACCCCTGGGGAGAGGGGAATATGTAAGCTACAAATCAAGCTTCCTCTTTAAGAAAAGTACACATGACCAATATAAGCCTGTTTTTATTCTCAAATTCATCCCCATGGGCATGATATCCTTGCAGAAAGAGAAGGTCTCCCATTTGTCCTGAAAAAATTGTTCTTAATGGTCTCCTCCTAAGCAAAGAAGTATAGTGGAGTACTTAGACTGTATTTAACTATCCTCTTCAGGGCTGGAATAAGGTAGAATCCATGGATTTGTGTATCAAGCCCTGAACTGGAAGTCACCCACAAACTACAACTCTATATGAGGAGGGGTCTGCTGGCAGAGACTGCTGGGCCTGCCATGGGTACTGGGAAGGAAAAAGCATAGCATGGGTAAGGCTAGAAAAAGAAGAGAAGGATGTTATGGAAAGCTCTCTTCTATCAATTAGCAGGTTTGGTAACCTGTTCTTGCATCTGGTAATAAGAAGGTGCCTATTTCCTGTGTGAAGACTGCTACAAACCTAGCAAACACAGAGTGGATCTGGAATCCCTGACTTTTTCCAGCGTTTCATTTCTGGTCCCACAAAAGGCAGCTTTTCTGGTTTATTTTGCACACTCTCAGCTAACCCAGAACTCTTTAGCCACATGGCCCTCCTTGAGAATACTATAGTTGCTATTGAGAAGCTGCAGTATCAAAGGCATCCTATGTGGCTTGAGGGAAAGTTTAGCTGTATTCTCCCACAGCTATTTGTCTGTTTTAGCCACCTGTAGCGTCTTAGACTGTGAGCAAGCTGGGGCAGGACATTTCTTTATTTTTACTTAAGAAGGATGGTCCAGTGGTTAGAGCACTAGCCTGGGAGTTAGAAGATCTGGGTTCAATTTCCTGCAGGCTTATTGTGTGACTTTGGTCAAATCCCTTAGCCTCTCTATACCCCATCGGCAAAATAGGGACAATAGCAATTTCCTACCCTCACAGGGGTGGTCTGAGGATAAATGCATTAGAGACTGAGTTACTCAGATATTATAGAAATGGGAGCCAAATAATTAAACAAAATAGATGATTCATATGGTACTTTAAGGTAGACACAGTAGAGTTCTTTGATGCATGTCCCATGCCTATCTTGAAATGCCTGGTGGAGATTGATGTAATTAAGGAACAAATCACTTTGAAGTTTCTGTGGCTTATGAACTCTACCCACAACATCACTTGACTGAGTGAGCAGACAGAAGTAAATCAACTGAAAGAAGAAAACTAAAAAGATATGAAAGTAGCCATCTTTCCACTCTAAATAGAGCCAGTTTAAGTCACCAGCACTTGTAATATGGGCCTGGGAAAATTAGTCATTGACCTAAAAACACTTCCCACTGGATGTCTGCGAATACATTTCACATCCTGCAAAGAAAAATAATCACTGAAGAGAAAAGAACAAAAGTAGATAAAGAAACACCATATGGTGAAATGAAAATAGATTGTGCTAGCAAGTACATAAATAAAAGTATAAGGAATATAAATATAACCAAAGTACATTAAGTTAATATTATTGAACAATTTAAAAGTCAAAAGCCAAAACAGTAGACTTGAGTCTGCCTCTTAGTAGAAATAAAACAGAGCTTTCCTTTAAATCATCTGACATTCTCTAAGCACAACAGGAGCGTGTAATTGTACATCCCCAGTTTGCTGCAATCCCAAGTAGCTCTGGCACTCCTAAAGATGACCTGAAATTTTTCTTTAAAGCCAGCAATTCATGGTTAAACAGGAATTCAGCACATTAATTTAAAACATATTAGGCCACATACTCAGCTGGTGTAAGTCACCAAAGCTCTATCGAAATCAATGAAGAGGCACCAATTTACATCAGAATCTGGACCACTTTTTTTGCTTTTTAGATTAGTGATGTCCACACCTGCTGCAAATCACTGGCTCTCACTTTCCAAAAATGCACTCTGCTGATTGACTCATACCAACCATAGGATTCCACTGGAGGTGGTTTATTGAGATAAAGCAAGCCTATGTTTTTGCATTAGAATTTTATTGCTTTCCAACGTTATTAATGTTCTTAGGCCTGATACTCCATTCCATCACTCCAGTTTTATGGCAGTATAAGCTCATTGCACTCAGTGATGTCACACTAATGTAAAACTGGAGTGAAATGCTGTTGAAGCTAGGCCTTTGTTTTCAAACTGTTCTTCAAAGGAGACGATTCAAATCATTAAATCATGACAGCTCAATCACAGAGCTCACTGCAAGGTATAGAGCACATGGTGATAATTTATTAAATTCTAGGAAATAACATGGGAGCATATTACAGCATATGACTACAGGCTGCAACCCTCCTGCATAGGCTTGGCTTGAAAACCAGAAGATATATCTTCGCAAATTCATTTTTCTTGAACAAACAGTGCAGAAAAACAATTACTGTATATACTCGTTCATAAGCCAAATATTTTTGGTAAAAAAGTGACGCATCAAAGAGCGGGGGTCGGCTTATAAACAGGTCTACACCAAAATTTGATGATTTTAAACTCTATGGAATCATTGAATTGAATATCTAATACACTGTTGTTTTGTTTACCTGGAGCGTCTGCAGGGATGGAGCCCCTCAGCTCCCTGTGGCCGCGGTTCACTGTTCCCAGCCAATGGGAGCTGTGGGAAGTGGCACACCACTTCCCGCAGCTCCCATTGGCTAGGAATGGCAAACCGCGGCCACAGGGAGCTGAGGGGCTCCATCCCTGCAGACGCTCCAGGTAAACAAAACGTCCTGCCAGTGGCTTATCCTGACAGGCCGGGAGCCAAAGTTTGCCAATCCATTTATTGATGTTAATACTGCAGCCTTTTAAAGTTGCAAAGGCTTTGTTTAGTGGACTAGATTGGCTTGAAATGGACCTCATAAGTCTTGAGCCAATATGAAAATATAACGTTCAGAATCGATGGAATCTCTAATAAAATTGAAATAGCCTGTTATCCCTACAGACATGCCAATCTACAGGGCTGCTTTGAAATAAACAAAGAACAATAATAATTTGACAGTGATAAAGCAGGTGACATTCCTATATAAAGTCCTACAAAATCTATAACTACAATAATAATAATCTATTTTCATACTAGTATTTAAAATGAACAACGGTGAAATCAAAAGAAAAGTCTTCTTATCATGCAGCATTCAAACTTAAAGTTGTTGAATATGCAGAAGCAAATAATAATTGTGCTGCTGCTCGTGAATTCTGTATCAATGAGAAGCAAGTAAGAGAATGGTGAAAAAATAAAACAACACTAAAAGACATGCCAAGAAGCAAGAAAAAATGTCCAATAAGGTGCGCTTCATTTCCTGAGCTAGAGAAAGATCTCAATAATTGGGTTGTTGAATGTCGACAAAATGGGTACATTGTCACTAAAACTGGAATTCGTTTGCGTGCTCTGCAAATGTCGAAAGACGACAAATACAAGTCAGTAAAGCCGTCAATGTTTGTCGCATCAGTGGATTGGTGTACTCGCTTCATGAACTGTCATGGTCTCTGTTTTCCCATTGGCTGGGAATGGCAAACTGCGGACACTGGGAGCTGAGGGGCTCCATGCTTGCAGACACTCCAAGTAAACAAAACGTGCCAACCCACCAGCGGCTTACCCTGATGGGCCGGGAGCCAAAGTTTGCCAACCCCTTAAATATAGGGTCATACAGTTTTTGCTATTTTTACCTAACCATCTTGGGGGGTCAGCTTCTAAACGAACGGGCTAATGAATGAGTATATACGGTAACTGCCTTTCTATAAATGTTGTTTGAGACGTGTTGTACATATCCATTCCACTGTAGGTGTGTGCGTGCCTTGAGCACCGTTGGAGAACTTTTTCCTTCAGTGGTACCCATCAGGGTGGCTTGAGCACTCTGTTGTCACATGCCCCTGTGTGCTGGTATAAGAGGGTGGAGCTTCCCGGACCCCATCCCCTCCCCCAGTTCCTTCATATCAGATAGACTACAACAGAGAGGAGAAGGAGGGTGGGTCATGGAATGGACACATGCAACACATCTTGAAGAAATGTTACAGAAAGGTAGGTAACTGTTTTTTAATTCGAGTGCTTGCACATGTCCGTTCCCCTGTACCTGACTCACAAGCAAACAAACATAGAGGTGAACAGTGATTGTAGGACAACCCATCCAAAACTGAGAAGCAAAAGTGTGGACTGATAACTAAGTCACCACTTTGCAAAAGTCTCTGATAGGTACCTGCACCAAGAAAGCCACTGATGTTGCCTGCACTCTAGTAGAATCTGCCAGTACTCTATCTGGTGGGATTATATTAGCCAATTGGTAGCATAAATGAATGCACTAAGATATCCAGGATGAGATTCTCTGAGTGAAGACTGGTTGGCGCTTAGCTCTGTCCACCACCACAATAAACAACTGTGTGGAGGCCCTAAAGGACAAGGTATGTTCCAGGTAAAAAGCTAGAGCCCTTCTCACGTTCAATGAATGAAGTAACTCCTCATCTCTATGTGCATGAGCTTTCAGCAAGAATTTTGGCAAACAGATTCACAGGTTAACATGGGAGCTGCTCATAGGCGTGCTTCAGTGTGGGATAGTCTCTTTGGTCTTGGTAAAAGGCTGTCACCGTACCCCAGCCTGGGGGCATGGGGGCTGTTCGGGCCTACCAACCAGCTCCTCTGGCAGGGCTGGCTGGTCTCCGGGGTCTGTCTCATCCACCTGGGTTGTCTCGTTGTCAGGCTTCTCCCCTTCGAGGACCATCTGTGTGGGAATGTCCCAGAGATCCATGTTCTGGAGAAGCTGGGGGAAGTCTGGCCAGTCCCACCCAAGGATGACGGGGTAGAGTAAGTCTGTGGTGACTGACACAGACATCTTTTAGGTCATCCCTGCTACAGTTAGTGTCACAGAGGCCGTGAAGTAGGTCTCGATGTCTCTGTGCACGGAACGGAGCTGTACCTGGACCCGGGTCACGTCAAGGGCTGATATCAGTCATTGGCATACCAAGGTCTGACCGCACCCAGAATCAAGTAGGGCGGTAACTGACCGTTGGCTGAAGCATACAGGAATCACTACCACTGCTCAGGCTTCTCATCCCAGTCTCAGTCTCCTTCCCCAGCCAGTGCCTATTCCCCACTCCTGCCCCAACTTCTTGTTCCCAGTCTTGTTCCCAGCCATTCCCAGTTCTCCCCTCCTCAATCCTCATCTGACCTGCCTCTTCTCTCCCCCCCAACACCACTGACTCCCTGATCCAGACTTCCTCCCCGGGTTCCTCATCCAGTTTCAGTTTTCTGTCCCACTTCTTCCATGGCTTCTTGCCCCAGTCTTTGTCCATCCAAACCCAGTTCTCTTCTCCCACCCAGTACTTTGTCAGATCTGGCTCCCCTCCCTCCCACTGGTTCCTAGTCTCAGGCTCCTTGTCCTGCCAGTCCCAGGCTCTCCTTTCTCCTCCCCTTGCCCCCAGTTCTTTGTCTGATCTCAGTGTGTCTCACAGCCAACTGGATTCTAGTACCTGCCCCGGCCCTCACCAGTTCCCAGTCCTTATCTTCTTGCCCAGCCTGTTCCATCCTCCCCTCCCTCTTAGTTCCAGCCTCCCCTTCCCTCTAGATCCCAGTCCCAGTCTCCTTGTCCAGCGAGTCTCAGTCACAATTTACCTTTCCCCCCACTCGTCCAGTCCCAGTTTCACCAGACGACTTGTCCCAATGTACTCCTTTCCTCCCCCTCCCCTCCCCGTGGGGATGAACATGCTCCGTCTGGTGTGCACTAGGAACTATGAGAGGCTCGAGCATGTGTAGTGAGGATAGAATCTTCAGACATGTTAGCTGCTAAAATCAAAGAAGTCTCTACTGAGCATGTGAAAACTGCGAATTTTGGGTAGATTTTCACAGGGATAGCAAAAGGCACATTACTGACTCAAAGGCCATCCTGCTGCCAAATTTCAAGTCTCTGCTCGAAAGCATAGAGGCACTACAGCTGTTGAAAGAAAAAGTTCTCCAGAATTTTTTAACATGGGCAAACCATTGTGTTTTTCCATAGCCTTGTTTTCAGAAAGCACCAACCATTTTTGGCTGATATTTTCCAGAAACATTCAGCCTGAGGCAAACATCTGGCATGGCAAATTTCATCCCAAATAGTTAAAATTTTGACAGTGGCCAATGCCAGGTGCCCCAGAGGGAATGAACAGAACAGGCAATCATTGAGTGATCCATCCCCTGTCATCCATTCCCATCTTCTGGAAATCAGGCGCTAGGGACAAGCAGAGCACTGGGTTGCATCCCTGACCATCTTGGCTAATAGTCATTGATGGAACTATTCTCCATGAACTTATCTAGCTCTTTTTTTGAACCCTGTTATGGATAAAAACTGGTCAAACAAGACCCCAAACTCAACTTAGCACTAAAAGCAGCTAATTAACTTTAAATTAACTATTTTCTAACAATAACAGGATATATGTATGAAGGAGCGAGGGAAGCACTTATCACAACAAGTCTGATATTGCTCCAACAACTGTCACTGGCAGTAAGAAGGAACTGAGGGTGGCCAGGGGTGGCTCCGCCCTATTATACCAGCATGCAGGGCCGTGTGGCAACAGAGGGCACTCGAGCTGCCCTAATGGGAGGAAAAAAGTTCTCTGACAACAGTGCTCAACACCCACAACTACAGTGGACTGGACATGTGCAAGCACTTGAAGAAGAATTATGTATTGTGTAAAATAGGACTGAATGTCAGTGTATGAACATTTGATCATTTTCTGTCAGATTTGATTCTGACCTACCAATAACTATAAGGTTTTCCCATAAAAAGAGAAAGGAGGGGGAAAAAGAAAATGCAGCAAAACAAGACCCTTTGTTGGTAATACACCCTGTGAATTAAAGTAATCTCTAAGAGTAAAAACAGGTGAATCATATGCATCATGGGGACTTGATGCAGGAATTACACAGTGATGTTCTATTGCCTGCATTATGCAAGAAATCAGACTACATAATCACAATGGTCCCTTCTGGCCTTAAAAATCCATGAAAAACAGTCTTGTTCCTATTTTGACTGTACTTATGTATTCAACATGTATAAAGTTTTCTGAGACCAGGTTCTACTGGGACTTTCATCTCCTCTCTGTCCATAGAATGGATACCAATGGCACAGTGGTTCTGACGTTCATTTTCTAAGCATTGCTTCAGTTTTTCTATAAGCAAGATATGCTGTTTTCTCTGGATCCATTTTAACACTTGCAAAATATTCCCAGTTTCTCAGCCATTATGAGATGTGGACAGAGAATTCCCCATACATGGCTGGAACTGTACCCAGTGTATAGGAAGTTGAAGTTAAAAGAGCATCATATGTGTGATTTTAACATTTCCCCTAAAATGTTTTACCAAAAAAGGTTTAATTTCAGGGTAAATCTGCCACTGATGTAGGGAAGTGGATTTCTGACCACAACCTATCTAAGAGAAAGGAGAGCAAATGTTATTAGTGACATTAATGGAAAATACAATCTTCATCATCCATCCATAGTATTCACATTTATACCTATTTGGGCTTCATCTGTAATCCTTAGTCACATGTATAGTCCCATGGACTCAAGTGATTAAGCCTTGCAGAATCAAACCCATTGCAGGCCAGTCACTATGAGAAAGAGAAACATATACTTTGAGTTAAGTATTTCATGGGGTCAGTGGGAGCTGTGGGTGTCAGTACCCCTGGCTAACTTTAGGCCAGCAGTTCCCAAACTTTTGAGGGTTGTGCCCCCTTCCTCCGTCTGCACTCTCCGCCCCCCTCCCCCCCCCCCCCCCCGGAGCTGGGAGCAGGGCCGTAGCTCCGGGGAGGGGGGGAATGGATGCATGCAGACAGGAATAAGAGGGCTGAGGTTGGGACTGCAGCTGGGGGTTAGTCTGGGGCCAGAAGCGGGGCTGCAGGGCGGGAGTGGAGCTGCAAACAGGCTGCGGTGGGGGCTGGGTCAGGAGTAGAGCCGTGTCGAGGCTGTGGTCGGGACCGGGTGTGAGGCCAGGAGCCGGGGACGCTGCTGGGGCTGGGACCGGAGCAGAGCTGGGGGCGGGGAGGGGCTGGGTGGTGCTCCCTCTCTGCCCCCCATGGGGGGTGGCTTGGGCCACGCCCCCCCCAAATATTCCTCCATGCCCCCCTTAGGGGGCATGCCCGCAGTTTGGGGACCTCTGCTTTAGGCACACACATCTGCAAACATTGACCTGTGTTGAATGAGGCAGAGATTGTGTGGAACAAATAGTTTGTGACCATGTAATGGCTGTACCATAAGGTCTAAGTCAAAGCTCACTCCAAAGCGAATGGAAGACTCCCATGACTTCAGTGGGCTTTGATCAGATCCATAATGCATCTGTGCAAAGGAGAAGAATTAAAGCTGGATGATCCACCTTAGTTTTGTCACTTGTTAAAACTTTTTTGTGCTTGACTTTGAAATTTTCACATTCTTTTACTGAAGGCTGTTTTTCCTTGTATCAGTGAGTCTTATATTGTATGTTATACACTTCCATTGATGTTGTAGCAAATCACTGAGGGATTTGTGCCTCACTCAATGTCAGTTGAACTATTACAAGACATTATTGACAGAGAAGATAAAGACACCATGAAAGGTAAAATAGAAACATGTCCATTTTGCACCAATCATAAGTTTTTGCGTTAATGCCACCAAGGTCTCACAGTAGGGTTTGAGTGTAAAAATGGCCAAGGCCCCCATTTCATTGGATCTACGCAGGAGCACGCTTACCCCAGCACAAAGCCTCTTTTAAATCTATACTATAGGGCAGCATCAGGCACAAGGTTCTGCCTGTTTAGATCTGGGTTGCAGGATCAGAGGCTCAGTCCATCGGGAAGATTGGCACAAATTGGAGATAAACACCTAACTCTCAGTGAAAAATCAGTGAGGGCTGGATGCCTACCTCCCATTTGTGCCTTTGAAAATCCCCCCAATAGAACTTTAACCCAAAGTTATAATAACCAAAAGTTACATTTTTTATTTCCTTATAAAAAAGCATGTATTTCTGCCCATTTCTAGTTTCTCCTCAGGCAAGTATTACTTTTGGTATATTCCTAACCCAGATGAGATATGACATTCAAAATTAAGCTGAATAATATTTTTATTCTGTGAAAAACTGTTTGAACACCTCAGGCCAATTAAATCTCCAGCAGTTTATTAGAACCCCTCTGCTGTGTTGTTCTCTTCTTTGAATTTATTACACCTATTGCTCAACTTCAGCACGCTGAACGTTTCCACATTGCATTGCTAAGCAAAGGCCAGAACCAGAAGGGTTGAGTATGGAGACTGAAAACAACCCTGGCTTTTTTGTCAGTCTTGTTATTGTCTTTATCAATCGTGCTGGGAATCAATATTCTGAACAATCTGATTTCACAAGCAGAAGCTGCTGGATATCTGCGAGGGGTCATTGTACACATGTATTTGGAAGTAACACATACAAGGCTTTTTGCTGTGCCAAAGGAAAAAATATCAATGTCACAGTCTTCTTTTTGTCACAGAGAAGCCCACGTATTTTACAAGAGAAACAGTTTCCAGGTGAATGTATCAGCTTTGTCACTGAGCAAAGCTTGCAGTTTTCTATGCCACTTCTCCACAAGAATCTATTAACACCAGATGCACAGCCAGCCAGCCACTCCAGGTTGTTACCAATTAGTTATTTGGCAATTACGAGCTACTGCTTTCCCTTTCTCAAGTTGTCCTTTCTCAAGATGTACACACTGGTGTCTAGTCAACCTTGAGTTTTGAAAATCTACCTGGAGGGCAGGGGAAGTGAGAAAGGCTGTCTACTCCATCTACTGACAGGATGGAAAAGATTCTTCAGGGAGTAGGCAGAAGTACCCCTCATCATCCCAGCAAAAATCAACAAAGAGCCCAGTTTCTTCAGGGAAGTCCTACAAAATGCAAGGGCTTCTCTCTGATTCTTCCTGACGCATTTCAGACATTGTTAAAAATGATTTTATTGCTCATGAGGTGTCCTGGATTGACAGTGCTAGAATATGAATGCATAATTAGTGCCATATCCTGCTCCCTTTTATATCACGGGTAGTTTTGCCATTGATCTCAATGAGAGAGATGGATTGAGCCTTACACTGTGCATGTGCAATCAGAACCCTATCATACATTTAATTCAACTAGTTACATGAACCAGGAGAGCACTGATTTGCACATAGGGCGTCCTCCACGGTAGTCTATTTACACAGGCAGTAATTCTATATTATCTTATACAAACACACTGTGTAGCACCAGAGAAGCATTAAATACATCTTAAAAACACAGCCAGAAGAACATTATTCGGTGTCTCCTAGTCACCAAGAGGTATTTTGGCAGGATGGCTATACTGTAGTACCTACTAATTAAAACAAATTAAATTCCATCTTGCTCTGATGTATAGTTAAAATCCATAAATAAGATAAATGTGGGAAAGTTTCACTAAGGAGAATCAATGCTACCAAATTAGTTGGCACAATCAACCAATGCACTATGGAATTAACATGTAGAGGTTGCTCCAGCAAAAGACAACAGCTTGATTCTGTATATCATTGTAATGCTCAGCAATGCAAACTAATGCAGTGCCCATAGCTAATTAGCAATTCTATCTTAAAGTAACAGGGGCTGTCTGAAAGTGGAAATACAGCATTGTAATGTAATGGGATGTGAATTAACCCGAATCAGCTAGTCTGTGATAGCATTAGGCATACGTCAGTGCAGACAAAAAACATCATTTATCAGTGCATGGGAGAGCAAGTGCATTTCTCAACTTCTGATTTTGACTTTTAAATTAATAATATTAATATTATAGACACTGCCCCGATCAGATGCTGCTGTATAAAGAGACCCCTTTTAAGCACAAAGACTTAATATCAAGAGAAAAGACACTGCTGCTATAAGTCAAGTTTTCTGTATTTTACTAAAACACAACAAAATAGTTAACAGTAAAAACCATACACTTAAATAAATGCACGCTACCAAAAAGATCTCTATAACTAGGATTTCCACTTGTATAGTGAACTAATCATACTGTTTTGATGAAGCTGCTAGTAGCAGTGGCAAAGCAACAGTATAAACAAATGATGAAAATAGCTTCAAACGTTTTCAGAACTGCATAGATTATTAATTTAGTAGCTTTATCTGAGTACTTCTCAAAATTATTCAGCTGGAATTCAGGTAGACTAAACAATGATTATTCTGCATAGACTTGAATTTGTGGTTAGAATGAAAATTACATAATTTTGCAGCCATGGTTCTGATGTTTCACGCTACCAAAAAAAATATATATATATATATATATATGTCTTGTCCAGAATAAAAGTTGATGATTTAAGACCTTTCTTTAGGCAGCAATGAATTCCTTCTTCCCCGCTCTGAGTCCAGGTTACTGTCAATCCCCAATCCATTTGAACCCAAACACTGCAATGCATTTTAGATTCTCCTGGCATTGTGGATTTTGGAGGTGCCTAAGTCAACAATATTTTGCTGATGTCTTTCCCAAAGACTTATGGAAGCAGTTTGTTTAAATCCTTGTTTGTATTTTTGTGCAATTATGCAAAGAGAGCCTTTGTCTCTAAAAACTTAATTAAATGTTTTGTTCTACAAAATGTTCTAAAAGAGTAAAGACTATTCAGAAAAACTTGAGAAATGTTACTAAAGTGTGGTTTCCATGAGTTAAGGTAGAAAATGTCAATTGTGTAAGGAAATGTATATAAAGAAAAGAATAATAAAATAAATAATAATAAGTAACACATATATAGCACCCTCTTGCTGAGGAGCCCAATGTACTTGACACAGGTGGGTAAGTATTACTATCGCCATTTTTCAGATGGGGAAACTGAGACACGGAGACAATACATTATTTGACCAAGGTTACACAGCAAGTCAGGACAGCGTTGGAAATAGGAGCCAGGTCTCCTGACTCCCAGTCTTCTGCTATAGCTGATAGGCAATACTGCCTCCCACAGTAGGTTGACTAGGTCTACTGCTTCCCAAACAGAGGCTATTATGGGTCCTCTCATGTATCCTGAATGTAGACCATCCTTTCAGGTTTCAGTATCAATTTGGCTCCCTCTGGTGACTGATAACAGCAAAGCCTGAAATATTTTCGCAGTTCACGTTTCAAATGTAAAGTAGTTCCCATGCCCATCTGTCTGCCTGTTTTTCTTTGCTCTCACATGAAGACTTCCATTAACCTCAACAGACTTTGGATCATACAGTTTAGCACTGGGTACAAAGGGCAACCTATACTGCTACAGCAGAACCTTACAATATATTCCAATCTCTGTCCAACAGCCAATTGTCATTACTTTCTATTCCAGTGAGCTTGTTGATTATCATTCCTGTGAGCACTACTGTCTGTGTTGTACAGATGAGCAGCATCCAAACAGAGGAGTTGGTTCACTTGGTAAATTTTGCTGCTTAGGGTCTAACCAGGTTTTCTGCTGCAATTATCGGCTGATGTTGTGAGCTGACATAAAACCTGTTGTTTGTTCTAGTATCAATGTCATTTCCATCAGATATAGTCACCATATCTTTGAGTGGCTTTTTTTTATGGGGAATTGTTGTTAATGGTACAAAGCAGATGAATTTGTCAGGAATCTAGCCCTTAATGAGATCTAACACACGTTTTACCATTGTGCTATGTAGGGATATGACTTATTAGACAGAGTTATTCCATCACCAAGTGATTGCTTTTAAACCCAATTGATCTTCTTACAATATTTCTCTGAATTAGTGCAAAGTTAATGTATTATTTTAATAGGATTATATTTATATCAGCTATTCCATTAAGTGGGTTTCACTTGACTGGGCATCTATCCAAGATCTTAGATAACTAATCTCTTCAAGGTAGCCCACAAACTTATCCATTGTGCCATTCCATGAGGGACATTAATTGACTCATATTTTCTCTTTGATCTATACACAGAATTCCCCCGTGCAATAGCATTAATTATTATAAATCAGTCAAACAATTTTATTTTCTATGTGGCGACCTCTCAAGAGTGATTTACATACAAAGACAATTGAGCTAACAGTCTACGCAGAAATGAAGTTTTGACTAAAATATGCTTTACATTTTTAAAAATAGTCCACCCTAGTTTAAATTTAAGAATATTACATGTACATGTATGCATACACAGTAATTATATACTTTACACTTCTCCAGGTATAGTGAATGCAGTTTAAATTTTTCTTTACCTTTTTATCAGTAGGTAAGATAATACTGGTTCTAGCAGTATTCTCCATTTTAATGACAGGGAATACCAATTCAAACCCATTATAAGGAAAAAAAATTAACTGTGTCCACTCTGTATCTAACTATCCATGCACGTAGAATTATTATGTATATATATGTAGGCAAGGTTGGTAGTGCTATTATTAAGATTGCCTGACACTTTCATTGTAAGACTCTATTTTCAGTTGCTTACAACTTTCCAAAATTTTAACTATTTGGGATGAAATTTGCCATGCCAGATGTTTGCCTCAGGCTGAATGTTTCTGGAAAATATCAGCCAAAAATGGTTGGTGCTTTCTGAAAACAAGCCTATGGAAAAACACAATGGTTTGCCCATATTAAAAAATTCTGGAGACTTTTTTCTTTCAACAGCTGTAGTGCCTCTATGCTTTCGAGCAGAGACTTGAAATTTGGCAGCGGGATGGCCTTTGAGTCAGTAATGTGCCTTTTGCTATCCCTGTGAAAATCTACCCAAAATTCACAGTTTTCACATGCTCAGTAGAGACTTCTTTGATTTTAGCAGCTAACATGTCTGAAGATTCTATCCTCACTACACATGCTCGAGCCTCTCATAGTTCCTAGTGCACACCAGACGGAGCATGTTCATCCCCATGGGGAGGGGAGGGGGAGGAAAGGAGTACATTGGGACAAGTCGTCTGGTGAAACTGGGACTGGACGAGTGGGGGGAAAGGTAAATTGTGACTGAGACTCGCTGGACAAGGAGACTGGGACTGGGATCTAGACGGAAGGGGAGGCTGGAACTAAGAGGGAGGGGAGGATGGAACAGGCTGGGCAAGAAGATAGGGACTGGGAACTGGTGAGGGCCGGGACAGGTACTAGAATCCAGTTGGCTGTGAGGCACACTGAGATCAGGCAGGGGGAGGAGAAAGGAGAGCCCGGGACTGGCTGGACAAGGAGCCTGAGACTAGGAACCAATGGGAGGGAGGGGAGCCAGATCTGACGAAGTACTGGGTGGGCGAAGAGAACTGGGTTTGGATGGACAAAGACTGGGGCAAGAAGCCATGGAAGAAGTGGGACAGAAAACTGAGACTGGGTGAGGAACCCAGGGAGGAAGTCTGGATCAGGGAGTCAGTGGTGTTGGGGGGGAGAGAAAAGGCAGGTCAGATGAGGATTGAGGAGGGGAGAACTGGGAATGGCTGGGAACAAGAAGATGGGGCAGGAGGGGGGAACAGGGACTGGGTGGGTAAGGAGACTGGGACTGGGATGAGAAGCCTGAGCAGTGGAGACTGACCTGGGGATTGGGTAGATAAAGAGAATGGGACAAGGACAAGGACCCCAGGCTGAGAAAGAGACAAGTCTGGGACAGGGACAGGGCAGAAGAGTGTGACCACTAGAGAACCCCTCCAGAGCCTGGAATGGAACCCAAGATTCCTGTGTCTCACCAATCCTTTGCTGTCAGCAAATATCTGTGAAACCTACTGGCATGTCTCATCCCCCTCTAGTGCTGGTCCACATAGAGGATAACAACCTACTACTGTTATCAGTTATTCCATTAGCACGCGTGGCAGAGGTCTTTGCAGTAGATGTAAATGTTCCAAGCCTGGTGGTGATCCATATATGTGTCAATACGATGCCACAGAATGGAATATCTGTTTTTTCCGTTTTTTTTTTAACCTAGGAAATTGCAGAAAAGCCCCCCTACACTAAAATAATATTATTAATTCAAGTCAAGTACTCAAAAGTTAAGAAATGCCAGAATTTAGGTTTCCTGTACAACCTTAATTTGGTCCCCTGGGGTGCATGCAGTATGATACAATTGCTAATTATGTGAGCCTATACTATTTTTTCCACAGGACCACTGCCTCATTCAATGCACAGGATGTGCCTGCAACAGGAATGAATCAGGGTTGTGTAATAATGGAGGCTGTTGTGTGTAGGATCCCTGCTTCATTTGTTGCAGAAGTTGGAAGGTGTGTACTCTTTGCAGGTACTGGGACGGGGGGGTCTAGGCCTACCCAAAACTAGAGGCCCACCCCCTCAATGGAGAGGGAGAAGCCACTGGACCCAGGCCACACCTGAATACTGGGGACAACAAATGACAAAACATGGACAGGAGGAAAGTCAAAGGTTGAAAATCAGGGATTCAGAGGGGGGCGCCAAGCAGAGAACCCCCAACAGTGCCCACCACTCCTCAAAGGCATCTAGAGAGTCAGTGAAGTTTTCCCAGAGGAACTCTGCTCACCAGTGGAACTTAACCAGGGACCAGAGATAGGCCCCATAGTCACAGAACACCCTGGTATGTCCAGTTTCCTCCTTCTGGTGTGATGGATGGCCATCTTGGCCAGCACCAGGAGGCGTTGACGAGGTCTTGCAACTCTGTAGGTTGTGCATAAATGGGGAGCTGTGGGGAAAAGTGAGCCAGAACCTCAGTAAGAGATTCTGGGGGAGCTGGAAGAGGGGCTGGAACCTGATGCACCCTACATAGATGTGTGTGAGGCTCTCCTCACCACAGATTGGAAAGTGTGCACTATTTGTAGTCCTGGGTCAGGCAGGTCTGCACAGAACTAATGCCCTCTTCTGCCGAATTAAGGGGGAGGAACCACTAAGCCCAGGTCACTATTGGTTTCTGGGACAACAAATGATAAAACAGGTGTGGGAGTGAGGTTAAAGATAAAAAAAAATCAGGGATGCAGAGGGGGACACCAAGCAGAGAACCCCTGACAGTGTTGAATTCTCCTCAAAGTGTCTAGGTATTCAGTGGACGTCACCCAGAAGAACTCTGCCTGGAGATGTGATTGTACAAGGGATTGGAGATAAGCCTTAGAGTTGCAGAGCACCTCTCCGTTCAGCTTCCTTCTTCTGGTGTGATGGATGGCCACCTTGGCTCATGCTGGGAGGAGGTTGACAAGGAAGCCTTACAACTTTGTGGGTGATGAATGGAGTGTATGTAAATGAGAAGGTGCAGGGAGAAGTGCAGCGAGAACCTCAGTAAGAAGTTCTGGAGTAGCTGGAAGAGGGGCTGCAACCTGAGGCACCCTATGTAGATGTGTGCCAGGGTCTCCTTCTAACCACAGATTGGAAAGTGTGTAGTGAATGAGGCAGGGGATTGCTGGAAGAGAAATCATGGTCTCATGGTTAAGGCAGCAGAATGCAGCCCTGGAAAATGAGATTCTATTCCTGCCTCTGCCACAGAGTTCCTGTGCGGTGCTGGGCAAATCACTTAAACAAAACTTTTCAAAGTTCCTCATTGTGTGCTCCTCATTTTCTGATGCCCAACTTGAATACCTGGGATCTGATTACAGAAATGCAGAGCACTCACAGCTTCAACTGAAGTCATGGGAGATGTGCTTTGAATATCTTTATGGGTGGCGGATAGAAGAGGCCAGGGGAGACTAAGCCTCCCCAAACAGCCAGCCTGCCGCCTTTGGTGCACACTGCCACCGAAAGGGTGCCCAGGCCGTTACCCTGCCCATGCTCTGCCTGAAGGCCCCACTCCCACTCATCCTCTTCCCCCCAAGGTCCTGTTCTCACTCTGCCTCTTCCCATCCCCATTCTGCCCACATGGGGGCTTTGGGGAGGGAGTCAAGAGGCGTGCGTGACGGATGGGCGGCCTTGGGGGCGAAGAGGCACGTGTGAGCAGTGAGTGGCCGGGCGAGCAGGCAGGGGCCTCGGGGGCGAAGAGGTGCGAGTGGTGGGTGGGGGTTGGGGGAGGGGGCAAAGAGGCACATGAGACGGGCAGGGGGCCCTCAGGGGAAGAGGTGTGAGAGGCGGGCGGGGGGCCTCAGGGGAAGGGGCCAAGCAGGGCTGGGGGTGGAGTATGGGTGGGGTTCCAGGGGGAGGAGACCTTTGACCTTTATCTCTCTGTGTCTCAGTTACCCCTCTGTAAAATGGGAATAATATCTCACAAAGCTGTTGTAAAAATTAATTTAATTACTGTCTGTGAAGCACTCAGATACTATAATGATGTGCAGCTAACAAAAGCCCTTGAGGAAATTCATAATTCTGTCTTCAGAAGCAGGGTTTTAATGGTGTGCAGGAAATAAGGCAGGGGGCCACAGATTGAACAATATAGATAAAACAAAATATTGAATAGCTGCTCATTAACTTAGCACCATCCATCCTGTGCATTGAATGAGGCAGGGTGTGATGAGGCATCTGCCTCACACTAGCCCATAAAGGGTTAATAGAACCCTAGGGAGGCTGCACAACAGACAGCCAATTGGAGAGGGTTATGAGGAGCAGCCAATCAGGGCCAGGCAGGCCCATATAAGACGAGCCGCAGGGGAAGTGGCCCAGGGAAATAGACTGTGGGGTTGGAGGGGATGCAGCACGTGGCTGTCATATACAGGGTCCCTGGGCTGGATCCCGGAGTAGTGGGTGGGCCCGGGTGTTATCCACTCCCTCCCCCCACCCCCCCGTTTGCCACTGAGGAAGTGGCTGGACAGTGGACTACGGTTCCCCCGGAAGGGGGAGAACAGAGTGTGACACAGCCAGAGGGCTAAAGAGGACACTGTGTTCACTGGTACAACTCGCATCTTGGAGCAGAAGTGACAGTGGTGAGATGTCACCAGACGAGGGTGCACAGGCGGACTAAGCTAATTCCCAGGACAGCCAGCAGAAGGCACCACAGCGATGAGTCGAGCCCCGTCACACAGGGATACTGGGGGAAAAATGGTATGTGATTATGTCATTAGAGACTGTATCATAAAGCATAAACACAAATTAAGGTTACATAAACACCTTTAATTCTGACACTTCCTAACTGTTGAGTGTTTTTTTTCAACTTTAATAATTTGTGTGTAATATGCACATGTGTCTATGTTATCTTCATGGCATATACAGAGAAGTTATATAAAAACATACAATACTCTTGTAGGAAGGTTGCAACATAACACTACTTTATTTCTTAGAATCCAGAACCTACACACAAAGAATCCAAAAACAGAGAGACAAAGCAGGCTGCTCCCTATAGCAGAGGCACAACTCAACCCACATTACTCTAGGCTGGCTTTCTGCAGACTGACTCAGATTGCACTCAGAGCTACAGAGCTCCATAGCCTCCAAAAAGGACCAGGAAACACTTTACAAATTAAAGTGATAGCTTGTAATTTTAACATATACTAATTTTCTATATACTACTGTCTGTCACTTATGATGTATATACACAAATCAATACACACACACACACAATATAAACCTTCTTAATTTTAGGTATCACTGATTAAGATCGCTTCTTTGTGACTTAATGAGGGACTATACTATTAACAGGAAGTCATTAGAATGTGATCTCAGAAGGCAAGCAAATAAGGTTGAGCAGATTAATAAAAGATGGAAGCAAACAGAGTAAGACTAGGAACTGTGAACAAGGAGAAGATAATATAAAACTGTAGCTATTGTATGTAGAATACAAAATAAGCCAGGTTTAAAAGAGGAACACGGGGAAATAATTAACTGGAAGGAACAAATGAGGAAGCATGACAACATAATTCCGTCCTATATAAACATCACTGGCAGGTCTCAGTAACACTAACCTCCTGAACAGTGGAGCAATCTGAGTTAATGGGAAGAATATATCAACAGCAATAAGAAGCAGGCTCTCTGCAAGGGATTATCACCATACAGAAATGTGCAAAACAAAGGCAATACCCCTAAATTTTACTCTTCGCTCTGACACTCTCTGTGGCCTTGGACTTGTTATTTAACCTCTCTGTGTCCAATTCCTTATCTGTAAAATGCTTGTTCCACCATGAAGAATTCCCCTGCATCAAGTGCAAACTGACGACCCTTCTAGAGAAAAAATGTGGACTTGAGCATTAACTGACTGCTCTGAAACAGACAAGGTCATTAGAAGAACTCCCAGAAGGCCTGCTGCAAGACGCATCACTGGAAGATCAGACTGAAAAATGGAAGCAGGAGGGGGTCAGATGGAAGATCACATCAGAAACTAGAACTGTTTCTGCAAGGATTTCTCCTACCTCAAGAGATACCAGGTTCTGACTAAGAAGAAGAAGCAATAAGTTCTGCTGGTGGGGGACACATTACTAAGGGTATGTCTACACTACGAGGGTATTTCGATTTCACTTAAATCGAATATGTGGAATCGATATTGCAAAGTCGAACTTGTGTGTCCACACTAAGGACAGTAATTCGACTTTGTGAGTCCACACTAACGGGGAAAGCGTCGACATTGGAAGCGGTGCACTGTGGGCAGCTATCCCACAGTTCCCGCAGTCCCCGCTGCCCATTGGAATTCTGGGTCGAGCCGCCAATGCCTTCTGGGTAAAAAAAAAGGGTCGAGGGTGCTTTTGGGTAATTGTCGTCATCCGTCTGTCACTACCGCCCTCCCTCCCTCCCTGAAAGCGCCGGCGGGAAATCAGTTCGCGCACTTTTCGGGTCAGTGACAGCGCGGACGCCACAGCACTGCGAGCATGGATCCCGCTGCGACCATCGCTGCAGTTGTGGCACTTGTCAACGCCTCGCAGGTTATCATCCACCTTTCCCAGAGGCAGATAAACCAGGCGAGGAGGCTACGGCACCGCAGTGAGGGCCTGAACTCTGAGAGGGGCACAGACCTCTCACAAAGCACGGGACCCAGCTCCGAGGACATCACGGTGACAATGGGTCATGTGGATGTTGTGGAACGGCGATTCTGGGCACGGGAAACAAGCACGGACTGGTGGGACCGCATAGTGCTGCAGGTCTGGGACGAATCCCAGTGGCTGCGAAACTTTCGCATGCGGAAGGGGACTTTCATGGAACTTTGTGAGTTGCTGTCCCCTGCCCTGAAGCGCAATGACACCTGGATGCGAGCAGCCCTGACTGTCCAGAAGCGAGTGGCCATAGCCCTCTGGAAGCTTGCAACGCCGGACAGCTACCGGTCTGTCGCGAACCAGTTTGGCGTGGGCAAATCTACCGTGGGGGTTGTTGTGATGCAAGTAGCCAACGCAATCGTCAAGGTACTGCTCTCAAAGGTAGTGACCCTGGGAAACGTGGAGGTCATCATAGATGGCTTCACCGCGATGGGATTCCCAAACTGCGGTGGGGCTATAGATGGAACTCACATCCCTATCCTGGGACCGGACCACCAGGCCAGCCAGTACATCAACCGAAAGGGCTACTTTTCAATGGTGCTGCAAGCACTGGTGGACCACAGGGGACGTTTTACCAACATCAACGTTGGATGGCCAGGCAAGGTTCATGACGCTCGCGTCTTCAGGAACTCTGGTCTGTTTAGACGGCTGCAGGAAGGTATTTACTTCCCGGACCACAAAATAACTCTTGGGGATGTGGAGATGCCTACAGTGATCCTTGGGGACCCAGCCTACCCGCTAATGCCCTGGCTCATGAAGCCCTACACTGGCGCCCTGGACACTGAAAAAGAACTCTTCAACTACCGGCTGAGCAAGTGCAGAATGGTGGTGGAGTGTGCTTTTGGACGTCTCAAGGGGAGATGGAGAAGCTTACTCACTCGCTGTGATCTCAGCGAAACCAATATCCCCATTGTTATAGCTGCTTGCTGTGTGCTCCACAATCTGTGTGAGAGCAAGGGGGAGACCTTTATGGCAGGGTGGGAGGTTGCGGCAAATAGCCTGGCATCTGATTACGCCCAGCCAGACAGCCGGGCGATTAGAAGAGCCCAGCGGGACGCGCTGTGCATCCGGGAGGCTTTGAAAGCCAGGTTCCACAGTGAGCAGGGTAACCAGTGACTTTTAAGTTTCTGTACAGAGAAGCTGAACCTGCCCCCGTTTCTTTACCCAGTTAAGGATGACTATCCTCTCCAGTTACAGACCCCCTCCACCCCCTTCCAAAAAAATAAAATCAGTTTTACTTTTGTTATTGAACACCGTTGTCTTTAGTACTGTTTTCGCGGGAATCTTTGAAACCGGGGACGCAGACTGTGGTGGGTAGCGGGTGTAGTGTACTGATGCAAATGATCCTTCTAAACTCCAGGACTGACAGGATTCACAGTGGCGGACTGGTTGTTTCAACGGAGCCTACCAGCCCTCCTGAGTGGGACTGCGTGTATGTGGGGGCTATGTGACTTTATGGCAGGGGGAGGAGGGTTACAGATCCCCTGCTGCGTGGCTCTGTGATCCAGGACAAGGACCGCTGCATACGATCTGTAACTGCCCTCCCCCGCCACAAAGTCACAGAGCAACTAACCCCCCCCTCCCGCCCCCCACAGAACATGAAAACCACCTCCCAGACTGACCAGGGTAACTAGTGACTGCACTGTGTATGTGCCCTGCTGCTGGACCTGCCCCCGCCTCTGTAGCCTGCTAAAGGTGACTGTCCTGTCCAATTACCAAGCCCCTTCCCCCCCTTCAGACAGACTCTCCCTCAAAAGAGCCTGACTGAAACAGTAATGAACAGAAACGTATTTTTTATTAACAACCAGACAGGAAACTGGGGGGTGAAAGTTGGATGGGGGCTTGGGTGAGGCGGCCAGGAAAGGACTTGTCAAATTTTGGGGAATGACAGCCTTCTGGTGCTTGAGCAGTCTGCAGGGGTGGAGTGAGAGTTTTCACGGACTCTTCCGCCCCTCCTTCTTTGGACTTTGGGCGAGGGGGGTATGGGACTTGGTGGCGGGGGAGTGCGGTTACTGATAGACTGCAGCGGGGCTCTGTCCTCCTGCCTCCGTTCCTGCAGAACATCAACAAGGTGCCGGAGCGTGTCCGTTTGCTCCCTCAGAAGTCCAAGCAGCGTTTGAGTCGCCTGCTGGTCTTCCTGCTGCCACCTCTCCTCACGTTCCATGTGTGTCCGGTGCATTTGGGACAAATTCTCCCTCCACTGGTTCTGCTGTGCTGCCTGGGCTCGGGAGCAGCCCATTAGTTCTGAGAACATGTCCTCTCGCGTCTTCTTCTTCCTCCGCCTAATGTGCGCTAGCCTCTGGGAGTGTGATGCCAGGCTGGGTTGGAAGACAGTTGCAGATGTGGCTGTGGGAATGAGGAAAAGGCAGTGAATTCCTCCGAAAGATAAATGTAGTTGTGAATCAAGAACATAGTCTTTCTCTGTGAACAAGACCATGAACCACACCTATCACATGCGCACTGAGGACAAGGTCGAATTTTCGAACCTCGCCTTCAGTGCCTGGGCTTTTGCACTGCCGATCTGGGAAGCGGGGCAGGACACGGTACTCTCTGTAGCAGGCAAACATGGTAAGCCGTAGACTTGTGGCTGCTTAAAACTTTAGGAGTACCACTGGCCTCCTTTCACATTGAAAGCACTGCCAGTCTGTGCTGCCAGCAATCGGCCAAGCAGGAACTCTGGCCCTGTCCCACCCTGTGCCAGGGAAAGATCCCTGGATGCTGGCCCTCTCCCGCCCCCACCGCGTGGCTGTAAACCAGCGGTCACAGTTCTGTAAAGGAACTTGTTGCAAGCAGTCCCAATACTAACAGTCCCCTACCTAATTCAAAGCAGGTTGTCATGAGCGACATTACTCTCATGAGGATCCCGGACACCGAGATCCAACGGCTGCTTCGAGAAAGCCTGCAGAGACCGGGGCCCTATGCCGCCATGCTATGCAAGGCACTGATACCAGAGTACCTGCTTGTCTCCTGGCGCGGGAACGTCTCGTACTTCGGAGGACCAAGTAAAGCCGCTCTCCCCAGGAACCTGATGAACAGGCTATCCCATTACTTGCAAGAGAGCTTTGTGGAGATGTCCGTGGAGGACTATTGCTCTATCCCCGGACATATAGACCGGATTTTCATATAGCTGCAGTTGCAGGGACTAAAGAGTGGAGCAGCTTGGGCAGCACAATCATGCACAACCGGACACTGTTTGATTTTTTTAAATAGTTGTTACTGATTACTTAAGCGCCCAGGGGGAAGAAATCATGAATCACAGATTGTTCTTAGTCTTAATATTCAAGTTTTGTAAAAAATAAAGGTTTATATGTTTAAAGCACTTACCGCTTGATCCTTCCCCTGAATCTGTGTCCGGGTTAAATGCTGGGGAGGGTTGGTAGGGCATCTCTGTAAGGGTGATGAAGAGCTCCTGGCTGTCGGGGAAATCAGCTTGGTAAGCGCTGTCGACTGCCTCGTCCTCCTCATCTCCTTCCTCATCTTCCCTGTCCGCTAACATGTCCGAGGAACCGGCCGTGGACAATATCCCATCCTCAGAGTCCACGGTCAGTGGTGGGGTAGTGGTGGCGGCCGCACCAAGGATGGAATGCAGTGCCTCGTAGAAACGGGATGTGTGGGGCTGGGATCCGGAGCGTCCGTTTGCCTGTTTGGTCTTCTGGTAGCCTTGTCTCAGCTCCTTGATTTTCACGCGGCACTGCGTTGCATCCCGGCTGTATCCTCTCTCTGCCATGGCTTTAGAGATCTTCTCATAGATCTTTGCGTTCCGTCTTTTGGAGCGCAGCTCGGAAAGCACGGACTCATCGCCCCACACAGAGATCAGATCCAAGACTTCCCGATCAGTCCATGCTGGGGCCCTCTTTCTATTCTGGGATTGCACGGCCATCTCTGCTGGAGAGCTCTGCATCGTTGCCAGTGCTGCTGAGCTCGCCACGCTGTCCAAACAGGAAATGAGATTCAAACTGCCCAGACAGGAAAAGGAATTCAAATTTTCCCGGGGCTTTTCCTGTGTGGCTGGTCAGAGCATCCGAGCTCGGACTGCTGTCCAGAGCGTCAACAGAGTGGTGCACTGTGGGATAGCTCCCGGAGCTATTACTGTCGATTTCCATCCACACCAAGCCTAATTCGATATGGCCATGTCGAATTTAGCGCTACTCCCCTCGTTGGGGAGGAGTACAGAAGTCGAATTTAAGAGCCCTCTATGTCGAACTAAATAGCCTCGTGGTGTGGACGGGTGCAGGGTTAATTCGATTTAACGGCGCTAAATTCGACATAAACGCCTAGTGTAGACCAGGCCTAAGGTGTAAGGACAGAACAGCATTGTACAGTATGTGGCACAATGGGGCCCTGACCTGATTGAGGCTTCTAGATGCTATCACAATACAAATTCTGCAAGCAGGATCCTGTGCTGCCTGTTGCTAGCAGGAGCAAAAAGCTGAAATGTGTTACAGAGTGCAAAGGAAACAGCAGACACAGGAGCTCTTTGAAAAGTATCGTGGATGATTTCAGAGACCTAGCTCAAGAAGTGAAAGAGGACAGCATGGGTGATTTCCTCAAGTGTTCTGCCAGTCCTAAGGTTGGATAAGTAGGATTGTAGAAATAAACCAATGGCTAAAGAGGTGAGGAGGTTAAGATTCACAGAGCACTTATGCCTTCTCCTTTTGTGGAGGGAAGGGGTTGTTCAAATTGGACAGCTTTGCCTAAATGGTAGGGAGACCTACCCCACTAGCAGAACTAGTCAGGAACTCTTCAAATTGAGGCACTGGCTTGGCTAGGAAATTAGTTTGGAACAGTTTAACTATTGTTTCTTAACTAACTAAGCTTAACTAACTAAGCTTACAAGAAGTGGAAGATTGGACAAATGACCAGGGAGGAGTATAAAACTATTGCTCAGGCATGCAGGAATGAAATCAGGAAGGCCAAATCACACTTGGAGTTGCAGCTAGCAAGAGATGTTAAGAGTAACAAGAAAGGTTTCTTCAGGTATGTTAGCAACAAGAAGAAAGTCAAGGAAAGTGTGGGCCCCTTACTGAATGTGGGAGGCAACCTAGTGACCGAGGATGTGGAAAAAGCTAATGTACTCAATGATTTTTTTGCCTCTGTCTTCACAAACAAGGTCAGCTCCCAGACTGCTGCACTGGGCAGCACAATATGGGGAGAAGGTGACCAGCCCTATGTGGAGAAAGAAGTGGTTCGGGACTATTTAGAAAAACTGGATGTGCACAAGTCCATGGGGCCGGATGCGCTGCATCCGAGGGTGCTAAAGGAGTTGGCGGATGAGATTGCAGAGCCATTAGCCATTATTTTTGAAAACTCATGGCGATCGGGGGAGGTCCCGGATGACTGGAAAAAGGCTAATGTAGTGCCCATCTTTAAAAAAGGGAAGAAGGAGGATCCGGGGAACTACAGGCCAGTCAGCCTCACCTCAGTCCCTGGAAAAATCATGGAACAGGTCCTCAAGGAATCAATTATGAAACACTTAGAGGAGAGGAAAGTGATCAGGAACAGTCAGCATGGATTCACCAAAGGGAAGTCGTGCCTGACTAACCTAATTGCCTTCTATGATGAGATAACTGGCTCTGTGGATGAGGGGAAAGCAGTGGATGTGTTATTCCTTGACTTTAGCAAAGCTTTTGATACAGTCTCCCACAGTATTCTTGCCGCCAAGTTAAAGAAATATGGGCTGGATGAATGGACTGTAAGGTGGATAGAAAGCTGGCTAGATCGTCGGGCTCAACGGGTAGTGATCAATGGCTCCATGTCTAGTTGGCAGCCGGTTTCAAGCGGAGTGCCCCAAGGGTCGGTCCTGGGGCCGGTTTTGTTTAATATCTTTATTAATGATCTGGAGGATGGTGTGGACTGCACTCTCAGCAAGTTTGCAGATGACACTAAACTAGGAGGCGTGGTAGATACACTAGAGGGTAGGGATCGGATACAGAGGGACCTAGACAAATTAGAGGATTGGGCCAAAAAAAACCTGATGAGGTTCAACAAGGATAAGTGCAGAGTCCTGCACTTAGGACGGAAGAATCCCATGCACTGCTACAGACTAGGGACCGAATGGCTAGGTAGCAGTTCTGCAGAAAAGGACCTAGGGGTCACAGTGGACGAGAAGCTGGATATGAGTCAACAGTGTGCTCTTGTTGCCAAGAAGGCTAACGGCATTTTGGGCTGTATAAGTAGGGGCATTGCCAGCAGATCGAGGAACGTGATCGTTCCCCTTTATTCGACATTGGTGAGGCCTCATCTGGAATACTGTGTCCAATTTTGGGCCCCACACTACAAGAAGGATGTGGAAAAATTGGAAAGAGTCCAGCGGAGGGCAACAAAAATGATTAGGGGTCTGGAGCACATGACTTATGAGGAGAGGCTGAGGGAACTGGGATTGTTTAGTCTCCAGAAGAGAAGAATGAGGGGGGATTTGATAGCAGCCTTCAACTACCTGAAGGGAGGTTCCAAAGAGGATGGAGCTCGGCTGTTCTCAGTGGTGGCAGATGACAGAACAAGGAGCAATGGTCTCAAGTTGCAGTGGGGGAGGTCCAGGTTGGATATTAGGAAACACTATTTCACTAGGAGGGTGGTGAAGCACTGGAATGCGTTACCTAGGGAGGTGGTGGAGTCTCCTTCCTTGGAGGTTTTTAAGGCCCGGCTTGACAAAGCCCTGGCTGGGATGATTTAGTTGGGAATTGGTCCTGCTTTGAGCAGGGGGTTGGACTAGATGACCTCTTGAGGTCCCTTCCAACCCTGATATTCTATGATTCTATGATTCTATGTTTCAGCGAAAACATTTTCCAGCCTCAGGCATAGTCTAGTCTGAAGGGTGGATATGTAGTCAGTTCTAATACTAGCCAGACTCACCATGTCAGAAACTACTGGAAGAATAATTAAACACTTCTTTAAATACTGTTCTTGGCCCAGTAAGTACCAGCGTCAGAAGAAATGGGGTGGGGCACAGAAAGAAGAGAGAACCCAGAGCGGCAGCACAGTAAAGGGAGTTAATTGAAATAAAAATCCCAAATGAATTTAATTTAGAAGGTCTGCAAATATAACACACAAGACAAGTATACACATACCCGCTCTCTAATTGCCTGAGCTGTGACAATGTGAAGAGGATACAGTGCAAGCTTTTAAGGAAAAATTTAGGCTGCTACCAATTTAAAATTACTTCCATTAATCTCAATTTGTGAATGTAAACAAGACTGATTTACATACAAATATTCATAATATGATGAAAATTTGGAAGTATTATGCAAAGTTGAATAAACAAATTCAAATATTGTGTATCCATTCATCACTTAGGGAAGTGGTTTTCGAACTTTTTAGGCTGCATACCACTTTCCAAATAATGTAGTCTACCACATACCTCCATCTGAGATAGGATCATAATATACCTATGAAACCAGAAAGGAAAAAAATAAAAGGGTCTGTAAGGGATAACACGATGCCATTGTCCACCATTACGAGATTTTTCTCGCGTACTCCCTGACGAGAGCTTGCGTGCCCCTAGGGATACTCATACCGCAGTTTGAAAACCACTGATTAGGGAGTATTCCCAGAACATTGTGCTACAACACATGAAAATTCATTTACTGTACAAGAACCTCAGATTACATCTGAAGCACTGACTTTTTCTGGGATAATTCACTTTTTAAAAAAGTTTTAATATTTTTACTTTCTTGAGTTCCCAATTATAGATCTATTTATGGCAGATTCTACAAATACCATTTTTGTCTTTAATCCACATTATTCACATTTTTGAAAAAAGACTAGTGAATTTAAGACACGTTTGCTATGATTTAGTTATATTTAGGCAGTCACCAAAGGCTCCATTCAGGATCAGGTATTAATTCTGCCAGGTGCCAAATGATGCAGTCATTCAGTTAAGGCTGCACGGAACCCTAATGAAATCTATGGGTGCAAGGGACCTCCTGCTCAGATATGACTGCAGGATCAGGGTCTAGTTTATTAACTATTGTAAGGCAGAAATGAATGAGCTTTGTCTAAAAAAAAGAGAACTATCCACTCAAAGCGTAGATTTTCACCACTTCTTCTCCGCTGTTTTGCTTTTGTTTCCTGCCTTCTAATTACTTTTTCTCCTGCTTTCTTCTCTGCTTTTCTCAAACACCAAAATGAATTTTAATTGGGATGTTGAAAGGTAAAGTATTTCCTTCCACCTCCATATCCTGTGTTCCAAAATGACTTATTTTTTATATATTTTTAAATTTTTATTCCACATTTTGTAGTCCAAAGCTAACTAACTACTGACCTCCAGGAACCATTAGATTTAACACTCTGAATAGAGTTTGCAGTGTAAATTCTTGAAATTTGTGTTACAGAGTTTATATTTATTCATCAGTGTATGCTCAAGATTCAGGATCACCTATTTTGGCTCCTTATCAGATGCCAATATCAGTCAGAAAGGAATCTGTAAATTAAATTTTTTATAAGTATGATGGCTTTGGATATTGAGAAAAGGGGCCAGTAATAATAAAATTATACAGTCATTTTATTACTAGATAAATCTTTAGTGCTGACCAACAAATAATATTAGTTTTAACTTTTTCAATAACTGCAAAACAGCTTTTATTGTAGAATTCAATACTAAAAAATAAAACCTTATATAAAAGAAATATTTTATTTCTTTCATTGGTACTGTTTGATTCTTTAATTGTTGCTTGGAAAATAATAAATACAGTTAACACTTCATTCCGCCAGGTGTCACTATAAAACAATCATAGGAATCATTTACTTTGTTTCAAATTCTAACCTGAAATTTTACAACTAAGGGGGAGTTGCATCCTCAAATGGAGAATCCCTATGTCCTCTCTGCTCTGATCCCCTCCTCTTACCTAATACAAAAAACAGCGCAAAAGGGATTTCTTCAATTAGCAAGTATATTTAGAAACCAATCTATTGAAAAATTATTTATCAACCTTGGTTTTACAAAAATGTCAATAAATAATGCTTAGTTTTATGTTACCATCCATGTGTTACTTATTCAGGGTACATTCCACTGCCTTTTACACAATTGACATTGGCTTAGCAAAGGAGCAGAGGTCAGCTTGATGATTTAGGCATAACAGATATTTAAAATTCTTATATTAAAAGGTATTATCTCTCAAGAAAGTTACTCTAAACATGACACACACACACACACTTACTTACTTTTCCCTTTTAAATTCAATGTGATATATGCAAAGAAAGTTTAGGCACATTTAAAAAAAATCAGCAAAGCGAAATACTGTACCTCAATTGGAAAGAACACAGGCCACAAGGCACAGGTTTTCTATTCATGTGACTCAGAGTGCATTTGCTTCAGGGAGATGGTGGTAACTAATAATTTATACTAAATTTAAGAATACAAAGCAATTTTGGGAAGAGCTCATCTTTTAGTCATGTGCAAATTTCATCATAGCATGTTTTTAAATACGTACAAAAGGAAGACTAGCTGGGGGCTGGCCAGAGTTGAGGGGTGAGGGGCCCAGCTTGGGAGTGAGGGAAGCGGGCTGGCTGGGGCAGGGCCGCCCAGAGGGGGGGGCAAGTGGGGCAATTTGCCCCGGGCCCCACAGGGGTCCCCACGAGAATATAGTATTCTATGGTATTGCAACTTTTTTTTTTAATGGAAGGGGCCCCCAAAATTGCTTTGCCCCAGGCCCCCTGAATCCTCTGGGCGGTCCTGGGCTGGGGTGGGAGCAAGGGACCCTGCAGGAGTGCGGGTGAGGGGCCCTGCTGTGGGGGCTGGCTGTAGTGGAGGCTGAACTGGGTATATGGCTTGGCCTACCAAAGCAACAAGTGTGCAATCCTCTAATAGTAATTTTGTGCTTTACCCAAAGCCATAAGCCATTAGGCACTAATTCCATCTCTATTCAGCAAAGTCCTTGAGCATGTGCCTAACTTCAACAATATGCTTAAGTTCCATTGACTTCAATAGGAGCTAAGCATGTGATTAAATGCTTTGCTTGAATTGGAGAACTCCTTCAGTAGAATGAGCATCGCTTGCCTTAAGTCTTAATTTAAAAGAACCAATCTTTCTGATTATTTCATTAGACACTGCTGGTGCTCAATATGTGATGTATGTAGCCATATATTGAGTTATGCTGTGTGCTAACCTTTTCAGATAGAGGAGTCAGCCTTCCTGCCACATATATTTTTCTCAGGGAGGGAACAAGTGTTATAGATCTATATCTGGTGAAGTTTTTATTTGGTGTGAGCTTAACCACATTTGAAGCATCATGGAAGAAAGCCATCAAATGTGGTTGCAATAGCCAGGAAGTGGCTCACATTAGAAGCTTGTATCATCCCTGTGTCTTGAACCAACCAGGAACCACATAACAAAACAGTAGCTTAGCTGCATCACAAGACTTCTGAGTAGTGACATTTTTACAGGATATATTAACCACATCAGCCTTCACTAATATGGCCATTAAAGGGCAGGAAAAATCTCAGGAGGTAACAAAACAAAGGCACTTCCTTTGTTTCTTTTTTTCCATTTAATTTAATAGATTTCAAACTGCATTTGATATGAGTAAGAGCTTTTCCCTTTAATCTACACCCAATACTAAGCGCTCACAATATCAGCAACTGCTTCGATTGTTTGAGGTGTCTGAGGCTTGTGATGTTATTTCCAGGTTATGGGAACCCTGCAGCCTCTGTAAGTCATGAAGTTGTGATGGTAACAACCCGCCTCTTCTTTGAGGTGCTGCATCACTACATCCACCATGCAAGTTACAGTTACTACATTTTACTGACAATTATTAATAAACTACTCTCCTCATTACCTGCTGGACACCAATGAGGTTCATAACTGAGGCCCGTTAGAAATCTGTGAACACTACATAGGAGGAGGACAGGCTGTATAATAGACATTAGAGATGGAAAATATCTATTTGATCAGCTTATTCATCCACCTACCAGATTGATTTGGGGTAATTATTGCATTGCCCTAAAACTTAATACTTGAAATCTTGAAACTTAAGAAACTTGTTGTAAGTTAATGCTCTCCCATTACCCAATGAATACTAATGCTGCTGCTGAAATAATGAAAGTGTTCTTATGTTTATGCAGTACCTTTGATCCAGAAGAATCCCAAAGTACTTTATAAACAGACTTTACAAACCATATATTGCACAGTAATCACTTTATTCAACACTGAAGTGCAGCCATTTCTGCATCAATTGTTTAAGAGCTCAGCAACAGCACACGACAATGTCATGTTTGACTGCTTTAAGGGAAAAAAATCCTTCACACTGATTTAACAGTGGTACCATTACCACAATTCCATAATCGGACAAAGCACAAGGGAAAGTTTTAAGTAAGCAGAATGAGGCTACTCCCAGTTAGAATGAGAGTGGGATGCTGGGCTCCTCTGAAATACTGCTGCTTTCAATAAAACAGGAGCTCTCTATCTTATATGGCCCCCACCACCATAGTATCTGATTTCATCACAATCTCTAATGTATTTATCTTCCCAACACCCCTGTGAATTAGGGAAGTGCTATTATCCCCATTTTACATATGGGGAACTGAGGCACAGACAGGAAAAGGAACTTGCCCGAGGTCACACAGGAAGTCGGTGGCAGAGCAGTGATTTGAATCCAGTCCCTAGGCTAGTGCCCTAACCACTGGACACTCCTTCATCAATATAGGTTGAGAGAGGAACTGAGAGGGGCAGGATGTATGCCCTGGGATATGGATCCAGGGCTGCAACTTGTATTTTCCTAAAATTTGGGTTCAGATCCTTATAAAAACCATCTATAGGAAGCCCAGATTTTCTTTTGTGGATAATTGCAGGGGACTGTCTTTCTCCTTCTTGCACCAAGAATACCAAATCCTCTAGATACCTTAGTAAGATCAATTAGTAAAAGTTTTAATGAATTTCATTAGGAAATCATCCAGCTTTTGAGAGTAACTATGATCTAGGAGCTATGGCTACTAAGGTTTCATCTTGTGAGCCTCAGACGGGTAGGTCTAGGGGGCCAAGTGAAGGAAGTTCCAAGAGACTGGCATTATTCGTGGCAGACAAACACATACAGCAATTTACAAGCCAAGAGTGTTTTCATTAAGTTACTACAAGTGATGAGCACATTAGAAGAACCTATATAGAACAGAATAAACTCGTAAGGGATGATCAGGATTAATTAAGCTTGAACTTGGTCAATCTTTCTGGCTGCCCAGCATATGATGGGAAAAGGTAGAAAAAGTAACCCTGGAAACCCAACCAGGGGACTGATAGAGCATCTGGTCTCCAGGCCTGTGAGTGAGAATGCTAGGGACAGAATTTATCTTCTTGGCTACAATTCCCAGCAACACCCTTGGGAGGAGGCTGACTATTGCATTCTCTACTGCCCACAACTCTAGGAGGCTGATGCTGACCTGGCATTCATGGGAACACCACTTTCCCTGAAATATATGAAATCCTATCTGAGGAGCTCTTCCCACCAGACTGGCCTCAGCCCTCATATGGATTGCTGGAGGATCTGCCAACAATTTGTCTTGGAGATATATGTTGGGGTGATCACTGCACCACATGGGGAAGGCAAGCTTGGGCCAGTAGAGCTTCATTTTCTTGTAGAGCATCCCCCTTTGTTGCAGCCTCTATGCCTGGTGTTGGGGAATAATTTCCTGGCTCTTGTAAATCATAAAGGATAACAGGATTGGCAGTCTGGGTAGAACTAAAGTTGTAACTGACACAAAGCTTCCTTGCACATCTCTCAATAATGGATGATTTGATGAGTCCAAAAGGCCTTTTTCCCAAGGCTAACCAAAGAGCTCCATCCCATCAAATGGCACTTGAATTAGATTGCTCTCAAAGTGGGGTCTGTATCTAGAGCCTGGAGCCACAATTTTCATTGATGTTTCAAGGAAGCGATCTGATGGAAAATCTGGTGAGGTAACAGAAGGCATCACACAGAAGAACTCATGTCAGGTTGAATACAGTTTCTTTCTAGTCCCCTCTTTAGGTCCCCAGAGATCTTGTTTTCTGAGAAGAGGAAGTGGTGGCAAAACAATGGAGGTTGGTTTTAAGGTGTTTGATCTTTTGGTCAAGAAGTCCTTTGGTAAAAGTCCACCTGACTATTTCTGTGTGAACCTGATCCTGACTAAGATGAAGGAAGGCCAAGTCAATCTTTGGGACAGGAGAGAATTTGGTGGCTTTATTCCACTGGACTTGGTAATAGAGATATCATTGATCACTCTCTTTTTGTCAGAGTTGGGCTACTTAAGTCATCAATGCTCTCAACATGATCTGCTTTTCCTTTGCCACATTCTGAATGCAGGGGAGACTGCAGCGGGTAGTACTGAAAGGTGAACTGTCGGGTTGGAGGGAGGTCACCAGTGGGGTTCCTCAAGGTTCGGTTTTGGGTCCTATTTTATTTAATCTATTCATTACTGACCTCGGAACCGAATGTAGGAGTGGGCTGATAAAGTTTGCGGATGACACAAAGTTGGGAGGTATTGCCAATTCGGAGAAGGATCGGGATATTCTGCAGGGAGACTTGGATGACCTTGTAAATTGGAGTAACAATAATAGGATGAGATTTAATAGTGAGAAGTGTAAGGTGATGCATTTAGGGATGACTAACAAGAATTTTAGTTATAAGTTAGGGACGCATAGGTTAGAAGTGACGGAGGAGGAGAAGGACCTCGGAGTCCTGGTTGATCGCAGGATGACTATGAGTCGGCAATGTGACGTGGCTGTGAAAAAAGCTAATGCGATCTTGGGATGCGTTAGGCGAGGTATTTCTAGTAGGGACAGGGAGGTGCTGCTTCCGTTATACAAGGCGCTGGTGAGACCTCATTTGGAGTACTGTGTGCAGTTCTGGTCTCCTATGTTTAAAAAGGATGAACTCAAACTGGAACGGGTACAGAGAAGGGCCACTAGGATGATCCGAGGAATGGAAAACCTTTCCTATGAAAGGAGACTCGAGGAGCTCGGTTTGTTTAGCCTAACCAAAAGAAGTCTGAGGGGGGATATGATTGCTCTCTTTAAATATATCAAAGGGATTAATACCAAGGAGGGAGAGGAATTATTTCAACTCAGTAGTAATGTGGACACGAGAACAAATGGATATAAACTGGCCGTGGGGAAGTTTAGGCTTGAAATTAGACGAAGGTTTCTAACCGTCAGAGGGGTGAAATTTTGGAACAGCCTTCGGAGGGAAACGGTGGGGGCGAAAGACCTCTCTGGCTTCAAGATTAGGCTTGATAAGTTTATGGAGGGAATGGTTTGATGGGATAACGTGATTTTAGTCAATTAGGCATTAACGTGCCATCGCTGGTAAAATGAGGGTCCGGCTGTAGAATCTTGCCTGTATGCTCGGGGTTCTACTGATCGCCATATTTGGGGTCAGGAAGGAATTTTCCTCCAGGGTAGATTGGCAGAGGCCCTGGAGGTTTTTCGCCTTCCTCCACAGCATAGGGCAGGGGTCGCAGGCTGGAGGATTCTGTTGTGGGTGGGTCAGCTTTTGTGGCCTGCATCATGCGGGAGGTCAGACTAGATGACCATATTGGTCCCTTCTGACCTTAAAGTCTATGAGTCTATGAGTCTATGAATGAGCCCTAGGGAACTGGATTGCTGATTCAGCTATCTTGAGAAAGGAATGGATTAATTCAACCAAGAGATGGCAAACAGAAGACCTGATTTCTCTCTTTCAAGGTGCTCAGAGTGGGATGAATGTTCCTCTTCTCTGATGAGCACAGGGCAAATCAGATGTGCCAAACCCATGAAAAAACACATAAATTGGGCTTGTTTTTGGCTTAATTGGCTTGTGAGTTGCTTGTTGGCTAGTTTTTGGCTTGTTGCTTGTTTGGCTTGTAGCTTGTTGCTTCTTTTTTTGACCTGCTCCTGGCAAGCAAGGGCAAGGGGGGGGGGCAAACAGGGGCAAGGCGGGGAGAATGTCAGGGGTGCACAGCGAGCCCACAACAGTCCCGGACTGCACGCCAGGGGGATTGAGTCACATAGAGTGTTGGGGTTCTTAGGGATTGGCTTGTTTTGGCCTTATTTTGAATTAGCTTGATTTCTGGCTTATTGTGAAAGTCGGGGTGCTTATTTACCCCATGAAAGTTGGCAACTGTGCTTGTAATTTGTAAGGGAATATGCAGAAAAGAGGCCATTTTGGGAAACTGGGGAAGAGAAATGATATTTACTGTCCTTTCATTGAGAGGATATGAACAAACAGACAGTTGGATTGGATCTCACAACACATCATCATCAGTGAGCCCAACTCCAAAGGCGTTTGATACTTAATTTTCAGAGCAGAAGGAAAACTGAGGTGGGTTTTTTCAAGTCAATGGACCTTGCACTCATAACTCCCTAATGCACTTCTGAAAATCCAAGCCTTACTTATTACAGAAGATGCTTCTATAGTCCAAGAAGCAGGTCTTCATTCTGCAGATCTTTGCATTGTGCACATCAGGAAGTGCAATGCTGCTTCATTCCCACAGCAAGAGTGAGCAGAAGCTATGCATCGGCAGAAATGAGGTTAAGCATTAAGCTTGTGCAATGAACAGAAGTAAGCTTCAAGCCCCTTGTATGCTCTTTCCGTTACATTCACAAAGGCAGAGTAAAAAAATGAAACAGAGGTAGGTGAAGAATGGGCTTAACTTAATCCTCTTTGGCTGTATTCCTGTTACAAGAGAGGAATAACTTTGTAGCTGCACAATAATGCTCTTTAGTGTATTCTTGCAATCCCCTCTATTCCTTGTCCTCCTCATCATTTTATACATTGTGCTACACTCAATACTTGTCCTGTGCAAGATCAAGACCTGAATAAGAAAAATGTTTGAACAGTATGTCTCACAGACAGTGAGAATTCTTTTCAGGCTACTGCATAGCCCCAAGCAAAACATCAAGTTCAATGGCTCACTTTGGAGACTTAAGTTAAAAGTGTCCCCTTACACCTTTATATTTACTTCTTATCTATGTGTGTGGTCACATGGCATTTCCCATGCCTCTGGAGGCTGCTAGCCCTGACTGCAACACTCCTCATGGGAAAGGACCCCTTCAGCCATGCCCTTTTGCCTGAGAATCCCAAGCAGGGAATTCTTCAGACATACTTCATTCCCTCCTTTTTCATAGAGGTTGAAAGAACATTACTTACCTTACAGCAACTGTGGTTCTTGGAGATGTTGTACTCAGCGTGGATACCACTGAAGATACACACGAGTCTCATCAGTGTGAGACTGGACATTTTTGCATAGTGGTGTCCATTGGGCTGTGCACATGCTCTTTGCCTCCTCACGCTCCTTTGCGAGGGCATAAAGCATGGGGGGTTGCTGGGAGCCTTCCTCTGTTCCTTTGCAGTTTAAAGCCTCTGATAGCTGAGGACTCCAAAAAACAAGGATGGAGGGAGTGTTGTGGGATCCACTCTGACTACTGCATCTAAAAAAACAGTTACTGTAAGTTCTTTCTTTGAGCATTTGTCCGTGTGGATGGCTGGCAAGCAGCTTCTCCTCAGGATGATGGGAGTTAGGAGCATAATTTGAATGAGCCAAACAATTATTAATGACAAGTGGACTTTGAGATAACTGAATGCCAGTCTCACCTGTTTCGGGAGCAGTGTACACCAGGATTTTTGGAATCAGTTCCCTAACTGGATCCAAACCATTTGGGGCTGCTCATATGAAAGATCTTTTCCACTTCGAGAAGTAAATTTTCCTGGTGGAGGATTTTCTGCTCTGCATGAGAATCTTTTGAACCTGTATGGAGCAGTCTCTGTCTGTACTGCTCAAGCAGCCAATATCTAAGCCATCAGTCATAACGACTAAGGGTACAGGTGCAAGATCTGATTGTGGTTCTGGGATATTGTATCTGGCAGGCCAGGTCTGACATCCAAAACTGGCTTAGCCAGTAAAGGGCTATCAGGATGACCGTAGCCTTGTCCCGATGTTGGATAGCATCCTGGGGATCAGGGGAATTGGTGATGGAATATGAGGTCTACGATAGACTCCTTCAGTGACTGCTTGTGGTTGGTCACTGCATGCCTGCTTACAAAGTCTTCCAGGTTGTTGTTGACCCCTGGAAAGTGTAGAGCCAGCAGGGCTAATTTGTGTTGATGGAACCACATCCATAGTCTGATGGCTTCCTGGCAAAGAGGGAATGATCAGGTGCCTTCCTGTTTGTTTATGTAGTGCATTACTGTGTTGTCTGTCAGGATTTCATGTGTAATCTTAGGTCATCCTGAGGTCATGTTTCTTATGCATCTGCAGGAGGTTCAGGTAGGCACACCAAATGCATCCCTGAAACATCTGTGATAGGTGTCGTAGTTGGGGAGGAAACAAAGGGACCCCTTTTGGTATATTCATTGGGTCTACCCACCAAGTTAGCTCTGATAAGACTTGGGATGGGACTATGACCTTTTTGTCTATGTGGTGTCTCGACAGGGTGTGCATGGACCTCAGCCATAGGTATAAGGGGTGACGATGAAGTCTGGCAAGCGGCATCATATACGTGCATGGCAACATGTGACCTAACAGCCCCAGACACATATACACCATCATTGAATTTGACTTCAGGTCATTGACTAATAATGGGAGAGACCAGAATCTGTCTTCTGACAGGTAGACTTTGGCTGATATGGAATCAGTCATAGCTCCTATGAACTCTATCATCTGTGATGGGGCAATGGCAATTTCTGTAGGTCATAAGGAGTCCTAATTGGGACAACAGGAAAAGTATGTAATCCAAGGATCCCACTCTCCTGCTAGGACCTGTCTCTGATCAGCCAATCATTCAGGTACAAGTAGATACAGATGCTCTGTCTCCTTAAGTACACTGCCATTAGTGCCAAGCATTTTGTGAATACTCTTGGTGCACTGGAGAATCCAAAGGGCAGAACTCTGTATTGGTAATGGTTTGGCCCCACTGTCAATCTTAGGTACTTCCTATGGGCTAGGTGGATTTGGATATGGAAATACATCTCCTGAAAACTGAGAGCCATGAACCAATCTTGAACTTGGAAAGAGAGGATGATGGAGGCAAGAATTACCATCCTGAACATGAGACAGCATATTTGTTGAGTCTTCTCAGGTCTAGGATAGGACAAAGACACCCTTTCTTCAAAATCAGGGAACACTGGGACTAGATGCCTCTCCTCCTGAACTTTTCTGTTACCTCCTCCACAGCTCTCAGATGAAGCAAGGAGGCCACTTCTGATTGCAGTAGGCTCTCATGAAAAGGGTCCCTGAAGAAGGATGGGCAAGGGGGATAGGTGGAGGGTAAAGAGTGAAAATGGATGGGTTAGCCATGGGTGATGATCCCTAACACCCATCTGTTTGATGTAAGGGCAGATCATGCCCAGAAGAATTGGGCGAGGCAGATTCCAAAGGTAAAGCTCATTTGATTGGATCTGATGTGGCTCCCAACTGTGCTGTCAAATTTGCTGTTGTGTGCCAGGGGTAGGTGTGTTGCCAAGGAGGAAGAAGGTCAGTGTCCTCTAATGTACCTTAGTCTTTTCTTGGCCTGGTATTCAGGATACTTGTGTTGGTCAGCTGGGGTCTGTGGCCTCGACTGGGCCTATGGGTGCTACAGCTTGTGGTACAGTGTTGGGATGCAAATCCCTGGGGATCGTAAAGTGACCTTTGAGTCTTCTAATGAGTGCAGAGCGCTATCTGCCTGCTCTCTAAAGAGCTCCATGCCCTCAAAAAGGACAGGTCCTCACTTGTGGTCTGTAGCTCCTGTGACACTGTGCCTGATACTCTTCATAGAGATATTATGATTATGACATAGTTATGATGTATTTTGTGCAAGATACGGCATGTGAGATGTCATTGGAAAGGTTATGATTTGCTGAATATGATTATCCTATTTGTATGCACGTATCATTTTTGTATCTGAAGTTACGAATATTGACTATGTATCTATATTTCAAATGTGTTTACACCTGGAGAACACCCACTACACAAAAGGCTCTCAGTCTAGATGGCTGGCTGGGAAGGGCCCATTCAAGTTAAGGGCCATTAGAAAAAACAATAGGCCTTAGAAGAAGCTTATCTCTCATCTGGGAAGTCTTCCTGAGAACGCTACAAACAGCCTCCAAGGCTGCTGTGACACTACAGGGACATTTGACCAGGTCACCTGGTGCTAGACTCCATCTTGGGATGTCAGTATTTTTGCACTGACTGGCATGGGAACCAAGTTTTGAAACAAAGAGATCTTGCCATATGCAAAAGCTATATATGACAGGGGAGTGACATCATCTGGGTTCTTCACTGACTCCCCACCCAAGAAGACTCCTGGAAACACCTGAGGAACACAGACAGAACTGGGGGAAGTGCTGGACCCAGGCTAAAGGGATTTTTAGCCTGTGAATGAAACACCTGGGGATTCCAAGCTGTAAGCAAATGCAGCTTGCCCCTTAAGAATCTGCAGCCTGCTTGTATCATCACTTTGGGTGAGAATTTGCTATTCATATCCGATCTATGTAGTATATTAAGATCAGTTTGCAGTTTTTTTATTTGCTAGGTAATCTGCTTTGATCTGTTTGCTATCCCTTATAATCACTTAACATTTATCTTTTATAGTTAGTATATTTGTTTTTACTTTGTTTAAAACCAGTGTGTGGGAATCATAACTCGGGTCAGAAAGTTGTCGCATATTCCTCTCCACGTTGAGGGAGGAGGTGAATTTCATGAGCTTACATGAATTCCCTGTGCAGTGCAAGATGGTATAATTTGGGTTTACACTCGAGAGGGAGTGCATGCCTGAGTAGCTGGGAAGTTCTCTAGCTGGAGCCTTCCCAGGCAGGGCTGGTCATAGTGTCTGCATGTAACTGCAGGTGGGTGTGTCCCTAGCTGTATGTGTGCTGGTGAAAGTGCAGGCTGGAGCCTGGAGTGGGCTGGACAGCTTGTCACAGCAGTACAGTGTAAAGGGAGCCCAGGCTGGTGGGTCAGGGGGGCTCAGTGGTACCCCAGTTCCAGGTGTCACCCTGGGGGGAAACCTGTCACATCTCCCTTGGGATACCTGATGTTTGGTGCCATGGTGCTTTGCACATCATCACTGTGGTGACCACGGACCTTACCATTGTGTCAGAGGTATCCATTACAGCTTGCAGTGCCATCTTGACTACTAGCTGACCTTCCTTTATTGTGTCTCTTAGCTCCTTTCTGCTATCTTGTGGGAGCTTTGCAAGGAGGGGTTTCACCCTTGGATAATAAGGCCTGCCAGTTGGCTACATGCAGCTGTTGGGAGGCACAGGAGTATGACTTTCTCCCAGACAGATCAAGTACTTTCAGGTCTTTGTCTTTGGGGCTACATTTGCTCAAATTTGATTTCCTGTATCACCAATATGACTAAGGAGCCTGGGGTGGGGTGGGTACAGAAGTACTCAAAACCCAATGGAGGTAATTGGTATCTGTTCTCAACCCATTTCGCAGTAAGTGTTTCCATGGCAGATGTCAGGCACAGAGCCTTGGCTGGGTCCAATAATCCCCTTATAAGGAGAGTGATCCTGGCTGGACCAAAAGCTGAGAGGATATTGAATAGCTTATGGGATTTTTCTGATATCTGCCATCTCTAGCTCCAGAGTTTTGGCAATCTGCTCAAGGAATTCCTGGAATGATTGCAAAATGGACAGGGCTTGAAGCCTGCAGGTTTCAAGTCTGCCATATTAAGGAGACCTGTGCAGGGTGAGGATCTATATAGGGAGTGTGTCAGTCCAGGACAGCCTGTATAGGGAGGTCTAACTGTTGGTACTCAGTCAAGATGGGTCAATATGATCACAGCTATCAAAGAGGAAGGTAATCAAAGGTGTTTTCAAGAACTTCAGATTCAGAAGGTCTGCGTAAGATTTAGTCAAAGCTAAGAACTAGCAGGTCTGAAATTGTCCAGGTTCTGTCTCGCTATTGAGGGAGGGGGGGTAAGAGGGAACTGAGGGAGGGTCATGGTCGTTCTGCCCTTTATGCACTCACACAGGAGCACAGTGCACATGCATGGCCTACTCAAAAATTTCCAGACACATGCACACCTACAGTGGGATCCGCACTGACACCCACTTGAAGACTTTTTTTTCATGTCACCAAAACAGGCTGCTTGAAATTCCCAGAGAGTAATCTAAAACTACAGGGGCTGCAGTAATATAAAATGTATTAAGAATAGAAAGAGAGAGTCAGATTAAAACAAAATGGTATTCATAACATGAATTAATAGTCTGACCCTCTGCAAAAACTATTCCAAATAGGTCCATTCTATTACAGAGAATAACAATAACTTTTCCTTTCCTCAGGAGTGTCCATCTTGTCCCTTTCACTCTAACTCTTTGGCCAGGAAGCATGTTAGAGAATCTGCCTTTTATCTTAGGTGTCTCATATCATTCCTTCCTTCTTGCTTTGTCCTTCTGGGATGCCACAGTTGTACCTTGATCGGTCCCCCTGTAACCTCCTCCACAAATATATTTACATAAATGTAATCTTGGAGAAGTATATGACAGTCTCTTATGAAATGTTCATTATATGTGTCCTGAATCCATTCAGGATTGGATTTGCTGTTTTGAATCGTCAATTTGTGGATCCTGTTTTTTCTTTATCACCTTGACAACCCAGATTCCTTCTGTGGGAGCATATACATATAGTTATCTCCAGTCCCATCCTTGCATCTTATTTCCAAATAAGCATTTCCCTTCTCCAACAGTCACAGGATCTTTGTTCTCTCTTAGCAACCATATATTTGCATGTTAATTGTCCCAGTAAGAGGTGTTAATCTGAAACTGGCTCATTCTGTCTTTAAAAAATACAGGACTCATATTTTTGTAATTCCCTCCTAACATTAATTCTGTGTTATACTAATCCAAATTATAGAAAGTTTAACAACAATAGGCTACAGGAAGTTTCTCCATTTTTTCTAATCTCTTTCAGTTAGAAGAACCAGTCTTTTTGCCAGGTGGATTTTTCTGAAGGTATATAAATATGATACCTTTCATTGCTGCAGATAAGTAAATAAATCTCTAAATGAGAGTTTTTCAGAAGGATAACCACCGATCAGAAAATCCTTTAGGTTTAGCTTCCATTGTTTACAAAAAAATTTCCCTGTGGAAGAATGAATTGTTAATTACAGAACATATAATAAATGTGTCTTCTAGAATCTTGAACAAAGGAGGGCCCATAGTACAAGCTGTACAGACTTGGAACAGACATGCAATCCATTTGTTCCAGTTTCCAACAGTAGCCAACACTAGATGTTTCAAAGACAGGCATAACCACACAATGCACCTAATTTTGCAATACTATACAGTGCAAGGAGGGAGCTCTTCCAGACCCAGCAGGTGATCACTTTATGCTTTGTGCACAACCTTTGTAATTTTATGGCAACTGTCGTAACTGTAGATGTTATGCAAGCATCATAAAATATATTGTCATAGAAAAGGAAAGTGAACTTAAAGTTATTCTTCAGGAATCCTACTACTTTAGTCATTCCCTACATAGTCCATTACCATCTCAAAGGCTTGCCCCAAGTCATCAGGGAGGACTGAACACATTAAGACTGAAGCATGTTGCTGAGTATGGCTCTTTTGAGAGCCAGGTCAACTGGAAAGGACATAGAATCAGGAGCTAATTGACCTGTAGCTCATGGCTACACTAGAACACAGAAGTTGTTTAAGAAGTAGGGGTGGAATTTAGGAATATAAAAATATCAGTCCTCCTACTGAGAAGAAACTAGTTATTTGCATTTCAAGGACTTTGAAGTATCAGTTTTGCTGATCCCATTCATGATTTATGTTTTCCATTATAGTAGTGTGCTCTGGGAAGATACAGTGGAATGGAAATTTCTTCTCCCAAAAACACAACCTTGTAGTTATCAACACTGGCTTCTAAACCCAAAGAAATCAAGGCCCTGAGAATTAAGGCCTCTGCTGTATCTGCCTGGGATATCCCATTCTCTGAAGTCTAGCTGATCAGGTTGCATAAATACTTAATCCAAGGTTTTGGAGCAGAGGGAAACAATCCCATAGTTGGGACCCTCCTTCCAGAGGATGTCATGGTATCCTCTCGCACTGAGGATACCTCTCCAGGGGAGGTAACTCCAGTTATTAGGAAGAGACAGATAATAGTTATGGGGGATTCGATCATTAGAAACATAGATAGCTGGGTTTGTGATGACCGGGAGAACTGCATAGTGACTTGGCTGCCTGGTGCGAAGGTTGCGGATCTCTCAAGACATCTAGATAGACTTATATGTAGTGCTGGGGAGGAGTCGGTGGTCATGTAGATACCAATGACATAGGGAAGGATAGGAACTCTTTGCCAGAGGATGTTGTGAAGGCCAAGACTATAACAGGGTTCAAAAAAGAACTAGATAAATTCATGGAGAATAGGTCCATCAATGGCTACTAGTCAAGATGGGCAGGGATGATGTCCCTAGCCTCTGTTTGCCAGAAGCTAGGAATGGGCACCAGGGGATGGATCACTTGATGATGACCTGTTCTGTTCATTCCCTCTGGAGCACCTGGCATTGACTACTGTCAGAAGACAGGACACTGGGCTAGACGGCCCTTTGGTCTGACCCAGTATGGTCATTCTTATGTTCTCCCTACTTCCAGTCCTTGGATGAAATCCTGAGCCCCCTGAAGTCAATGGGAGTTTTGAATGGGGGAGGGGCAAGATTTCATCCTCTATTTTCAGTAAAACAAATTAAACAGGAATGAAATTTTTCTTCCCTGACTTTTTATAAGTAAGGCAATGTGGGTGACCAGTTACAATGATATGTCCAAAGATTTTTACTGACAACTTGGACCTAACACTGAACAATTAGATCACTCCCACAACATTATCTATTTTATAAAATAGTCATATAAACATGTAATAATTTAAGCATTATTTTCCACCAAGGCACAATGGAAAGTTGAGTTTACCAGAAAATTTCAACCAATTTGGAATGGATTTATTTTTAAAAACATTCAGCACTTAAAGGCCATTGTGGAACACCATAAGTCAGCAGAGAGCTAGTGTTGGCTGCAGAGCCTCCCTGACCAAAAAAAAAAAAAGAAATCTTCAGTCCCTTTTGCCATCTCATAGAAAAACCAAAAAGGATTCCACATCTCAGCCCCCATTATAATGAACAGTTTGGTCCTGTTCAGAACATTGATCAATTAGCATTCAGGATGCAAAGTCAATTCTGATACATAATCCACTAATACATCAGATATTTTGTATAATGCTTGAAGTAGAAGTAACAAGGAGCCATCTAACAGATATTTGTAACTTCATCTAGGTGTTTAAAATATTTATATTATAATATTGAGGAGCTTGCTTAAGTTATATAAAGTTTATACTAAAACCTTCTCCGAGGTATTTTTCATATCACACCATCAGTTTAAAAACAGTTTAAACATGCCAGATGTTTAAATGAACAACAAATACTACAAAGGGTAAACAACATGGTTCTATTAAAAATTGTCTTCAACCATGGCACTCAGTGACAGCAATACAATATTTTCTTGGCAAAGCAACTAAGAAAAATTGGCCATAAATTAATTTATAGTCTAGTATTCTAATACATTTGTGTAATCATAACATACTTTATATAAACTCTTTCCTGAGATACTTTGGGTAGTTTAATTTTGTTGTATTACTGGATGCATTATCTTTGATAATTCACTTTAAAACACCTGTACAATATTTGTGTGTGTAGGACACTATCAATAACACGTAAAAAGTAGTAAATGCAAATATATGGCAATGGAACAGCTCTTATAAATGTTGCACTTTTAACCATGTTACACACACTTTAAAATTTGTCTCCTTTGGAAAAAAAATGAAGTTACATCTAAGAATCTACAAAATGCAAAAAAGTATTTCAGGAATGTTAGGGGTTGCAGTATAAGATAAATGATACAAAGAAAAAGTCGTAATTCTTATTGGCTAGGTATTGTCTTCAAAAGCAACTGGACATGTTGTAATCAGTTCACAGCATAATAAATATTTCTACTAATCTGTTTTGGAAGAACAAATGTCTTTTAGGGTTTCAAGCTCCTCTATAAGTTTCTTGTTCTGAACTTCTAGCACTGCAACACGACTCTCCAGACATTTTATGTATTCTTTCTTCCGACGTCGACATTCTTTAGCAGCTTCCCTGCAAAAAGCAGAAGTAAAGAGTGCAAACAAAAACGCCATTTGCAGCTATTAGAAAATGCAGATTGAAGAAAGCTCAGTATAGTATGGAGACCATGACAGCATTCCAAATTTTGGAACAATTTCCCAAATCAGTCTGAAAACACTAAGCAAAACTGGGTTCACAAGGGTCACAAGTGTCCCTTCCTCAAATTCACATGGCAATCTGTAGAATTGCTTCATCTCATGACTTGATTAAAGTTCATAGTAAACAAGGTCCAAGTCAAAGACAGTTATTCTGCTTTATGGCAATAAAGATCTTTGAGGGCCTTGAGTTCCTCAATCAGTGTCTTGTTTTGGTTTTCAAGCACAGCCACACGATTTTCAAGACATTTGACATACTCCTTCTTCTTTCTGCGACATTCTCGAGCAGCTTCCCTAGAACCAACACAAGGCAAATAACTACAGGAACAGCCACAACACGGCAAAGACTGGATAAGTGAAATTACCTGAAATCCCTACAATTCCACAATAAATCAATCATGTGTCAGACAAAAAGAAAGCTAAGCAATAATTGTAGACAACTGCACCATTAAGCAGCAACTTAAGACAACAGGAACAGCTTGTTAATTAATATAGTTTGCTCAGCTTCTACAGTATGATGAATGAACTTTTACTCACATGAACCGAGACACACACAGTGGGGACAATAATCAGATGTTAATGAACTGCCTTCAACTGCACTGTTATGATTAAATTACTGCCTTCATTTCTGAAAATAGCATTTTTTTGTTCCCATCACATCCCATTTTGATGTGCTTATGAAGGCATTTAGGGCATCATATTCTGCAATCAAAAAGTTTAACTCCAAAAATGTTACAGAATTACCTTTCAGAACATTTAATGTAGCAGCACCAGATTAAACGCTAAGTATCAATTTAATGTAACCTTGACCTTACTTTTGCAAAACTATGGGTTAGGGTTAGTTATAGTTCAATATGGGTATAATTGTTTTCTTTAAAAACGTTCACTTGTACTCATACAATCCTGATTCTTCTTTTTATGCAAAGACAACCACCCATTTCACAAATCTATTCAGAATTCTGTTACATAAACGTTAAGCAGTTTGGGAAGGATTTTCAAAAGCACTTAAGTGAGTTACCACCTAACTTCGTTAGGTATTTAAGCACTTCTGAGAATCCCACCCCTTAATATTTACAGGGATGATGTTATAAATTGTCATCATATATTAAGAAAAATGCTTTCCTGTATGCTCTGAAGAAGGGGGTGTGAAACTAGTTCAAAAACTGAAGAGAAAAGAATTAAAAAGAAAAGGAAGCAGTATGAAAACACAACAATCCTTATGAGTGATTTAAAATGAAGACAGGCAAGAGAGCAACACAATATCATGAATGCAATGAGAAAGGGTGCAGCGATTCAGTAATTTAGAGCTCTACATAGGAGTCTATTTCTTCCTGCTAAGTGCATGCAACTAAGTTCCACTGAGGTTAGCAGCAGGTATGCACATGCATAGATGAGAAAACAACACCATTATAAAAGTCAAAGTAATGCATGAAGAAAGCAAGGTAGTTTAGCTTATTCTGCACACCAAAGTACATCCCAAGAAATTAAAAAACATATCCAAAAGTGACCCAGTGCACCAACTGTCACACATAAAGCTACCGAAATCAAAGTTATACTATGGCAGTTTTATTTATTTTTCAAAAACATCTTCCTCCCAGCATATCATGTAACAGTCTGCAACAATCGTTTCAGAGTACAATAAAAGTTTCTTTTACAGTACACACTGGATAGATATTTCATTACACACCCACCAAATTTAAAGGTAGTTCATATTTAAAAAAATACAAACCACAAAAGAGATAATATAATTTGTATTACAGAGAAAATAACTGATTTTAATCACACAAATATTTTTCATCCTGCAGGATTTATATTTTTGATGTATATTTGGCATAAAGGTTTTGAAAATAATGCAGATATCTGAGTTTCAGACAGCAATAATTTTATGCTTCCTTCCAAAGGCACAAGCAGACAGCAACTGTAACCCACATGCTTTATACTTATGGTTGCCAACCCTCCAAGATTGTCCTGGAGCCTCTAGGAATTAAAGCTTAATCTTTAACTAAAGATTATGTCATGTGAGGAAACCTCCAGGAATACATCCAACCTAAATTGGCAACCCTATTTATACTGCATCATCTGACCTTGTTTGTCCCAAAGAAGGAGAGAGAAGCAGTGGAGGGGAGACATGGATTTTAGTTAGAATACTGTCTCCCCATACGTACAGAGTGCGGTGCAGGGCAACTTAGTTAGAAGGACCACAGAAATAGGGTGTGGCAGTTACTTAGACATGCTCATTAGCTTTTTCTGAAGTTGTATAGGAAGTTTTCATTGTGGGCAATCTGTGGGGCCTGACGGGTCACCACTCTCTGAGAGCTGAGCCAATGAAAGTGCACTGGGGAACAACAGAACTGAGAGATGTATCTGCTAGAGGGCAGGGTCCCAATACCTGTACCACTCTGGATACAGGCTACAGATTTCTTTTTCACTAGCAACTAAGGAGATCTAGTCCAAGGGCTGAATGCTTCTAGCCGTGGAGATTTCCAGACTGCCTGTCTGCTGACAGGGTTCTGAAGTGTTTGAAAGGACTGAGATGCAGCCATTCTTCCCAGGCTCTGAAGAGTCCAGGTGACACACATTACATATTATGACTACACTATTTAAAAAAAACAACAGTTACTCGCCTTCTTGTAACTGTTGTTCTTCTAGATGTGTTGTTCACGTCTATTCCAATCAGGTGTGCGCGTGCCCCGTGCACAGTTGCCAGAAATTTCCCCCCAAGAAGTTCCTGTTGGATCAGCTGTGGAGCCCCCTGGAGTGGCGCCTTCATGGCGCTCAATATATGACCCTGCCGACCCAGCCCCTCCTTAGTTCCTTCTTGCCGGCTACTCTGACAGAGTAGTGGATATTGGAATGGACGTGAACAACACATCTCGAAGAACAGTTACAAGAAGGTAAGTAACCGTTTTTTCTTCTTTGAGTGCTTGTTCACGTAGATTCCAATCAGGTGACTCCCAAGCTCTACCCCGGTGGTAGGGTCGGAGTCAAGGAATCGCTAATTGGAGCACCGCTCTGCCAAAAGCTGTATCATCTCTAGTGTGCTGTGTAATGGCATAGTAAGAGGTGAACGTATGCACTGAGGACCAAGTAGCTGCCCTGCAGATTTCCTGTAACAGGATCTGGGCCAGAAACGCAGCTGACGAGGCCTGTGCCCTTGAGGAATGAGCCTTAAGAGGTGAGTCTGGAACCTTGGCCAGCTCATAATATGTGCAGATACAGGCCGTGATCCAGGAAGATAATCTTTGAGAGGAGACTGGGAGTCCTTTCATGAGGTCTGCCACTGCCACGAACAGCTGGTTCGACCTCCTGTGTTCAATGTAGAATGCTAATGCCTGCCAAACATCCAATGAGTGCAGCCTTTGCTCTTGGGTACTGTTGTGTGGTTTGGGATAGAAGACAGGTAGAAAAATGTCTTGGCTAGTATGGAATTGTGACACTACCTTAGGGAGAAAGGCTGGGTGAGGTCTGCGTTGTACCTTGTCCTTGTAGAAGACCATGTAGGGTGGGTCGGAGGTAAGGGCCTTTAACTCTGACACCCTCCTGGCTGACTTGATAGTGACTAGGAAGGCTACCTTCCATGACAGGTAGAGAAGGGAGCAAGTCGCCAATGGTTCGAATGGGGGTCCCATTAATCTGGAGAGGACCGGGTTAAGGTCCCATGCCGGAAGAGGCTGTCTAACCCAAGGATATAGCCATTCCAAGCCCTTAAGAAAACATCCTACCATACGGTTAGTGAATATGGAGCGTCCAGATGTGCCCAGATGGAAGGCCAAGATAGCAGCAAGCTGTACCTTGATGGATGATGCTGCCAGGCCTTGTTGGTTGAGGTGCAGAAGGTAGTCCAGGATGAGTAGTATAGATGCCTGAAGTGTAGGAGTGTGATGTTGGGCACATCAGCAAGTGAACCTTTTCCACTTGGCCAGATAAGTGGCCCTGGTGGATGGTTTTCTGCTGCTGAGCAGGACCTTTCTTACTGGTTCTGAGCACAGGAGCTCCATTGGATTTAGCCATGAAGCTTCCAAGCAATGAGATGGAGAGACTGGAGGTCCAGGTGGTGAAGGTGACCACGGTCCTGCGTGATCAGATCAGGGAAGAGTGGTAACACGATGGGAGTGTCCACTGACAGCTCCAGAAGCATGGTGTACCAATGCTGGCAGGGCCACGCCAGGGCCAGCAGAATTACTACAGCTCTGTCTGCGGATTTTCAGCAGCACTCTATGCACGAGTGGGAATGGTGGAAAGGCATATATGAGACCATCTCCCCAGCGCAGCAGGAACGCATTTGAGATCAAACCCAGGCTGTGTTTCTGAAAGGAGAAGAACATTGGGCACCACCTGTTGCTCCGGGTGGCAAACAGATCAACCTGGGGAAACCCCCACTTTTGGAAGCTGGAATAGATGACATCCGGATGGATGGCCCACTCATGATTGTGAAACGATCTGCTGAGGTGGTCCGCTAGTTCGTTCTGCACACCTGGGATATAGAACACCTCCAGGTGAATGAAGTGGGCTATGCAGAACTCCCATAGTTGAAGGGCCTCCCAACATGGGGGGGGGGGGGAAAGAGCGGGCTCCACCTTGCTTGTTGATGTAAAATATGGCCGTGGTGTTGTCCGTCATTACCCGCACACTCTGGCCTTGGAGCCAGGATAGGAAGGTTTGGCATGCTAGCCGTACTGCTCTGAGCTCTCTGATATTGATATGCAGGGAGAGCTCATCCTGCAGCCATAATCCTTGTGCCTGGAGCTCTCCCAGATGCACCCCCCAACCCAGAGCTGACGCATCTGTTACTAGGGCCAAGGAGGGCTGGGGGCTGTTGAAGGGGACTCCCTTGCAGACTGTGCGAGGGTCGAACCAACATTGGAGGGACTCGAGTACCTGGTCTGGTACCGTGACCACAGATTCCAGGCTGTCGCGCCCCAGGCAGTATACAGACATGAGCCACGCTTGAAGTGGTCTGAGCCTCAGTCTAGCATGCCAAACCACGTAAATGCAGACTGCTATGTGGCTGAGGAGACTCAGGCATCCCCTCGCGGTAGTGGTCAGGTACCACCTGAGGCTTTGGATAATGTCTGTCATGGTCTGAAATCAGGTCTCTGGCAGGAGCGCCCTTGCCTGTACCGAGTCCAACACTGCACCAATGAATTCTGTTCTTTGAGTCGGTGACAAGGTTGATTTGTTCACGTTGAACAGGATACCCAGCCTCTCAAAAGTTGCTGTGACTAGTCGGACTTGAGACTCCACCTGCTCCCTGGTGTCCCCCCTGAGTAGCCAGTCGTCAAGGTAGGGATATACCTGCACCTGCCTCCTGCAGAGGAAGGCTGCTACAAATGACATACACTTACTTGGTGAACACTCGTGGGGCTGTCGACAGACCAAAGGGGAGGACCATGAACTGATAGTGTTTGTGGCTGGCTACAAACCGCAGAAATCGTCTGTGCGTGGGCCGAATAGCTACGTGAAAGTATACGTCTTTCATGTTGAGGGCAGTGTACCAGTCTCCCAGATCCAGGGAAGGAATAATAGTGCTCAGGGAGACCGTGGGTAACTTCAACTTCACCATGAACCTGTTGAGGCCATGCAGGTCTAGAATGGTCTGAGACCCCCCTTTGCATTAGGGATTAGGAAATAGCGCGAGTAGAGCCCCTTGCTCCTTAGCTCCTGAGGAACCTCCTCCACTGCTCCTATGGCAAGGAGCGATTGCACCTCCTAGATAAGGAGCTGCTTGTGAGAAGGGTCCCTGAAGGACGGGGAAGCGGGGTGGGAGGGAGAGGAGGAGAAGAATTGGAGAGAATATTCTATTTCTACTGTGCGGAGAATCCAGTGGTCCAATGTTATTTGGGACCATGCACAGTAGAAGTGGGTAGATGATTCCGAAAGCAGGGTTGAGGATCCGATATATGGTCTGACACGTCGTCCCCAGGCACACTTTCAAAAGGCCTGCTTGGAGGCCAAGAAGGTGCACGCTTGGCCCTGTGATGATGAGGGCTGGGACAGCTTATGCCTGCCGTTCCTACCTTGCCTTCTAGAAAAGTCTTGCCTAGGGCGAGGTTGGTAAGGATGTTGAGGGGGTTGAGGTTTAAAGTGTGTTCGCTGAATAGCGGGGGTATGCACCACCAACGACTTCATCATCGCCCTCGAATCCTTTAGGTCTGGAGTCTGTTTGCTTCGTGAATAATCCTGTCCCATCAAAAGGCAGGTCCTGCAGAGTCTGTTGGACCTCAGGGGGTAGGCCTGAAACTTGAAGCCATGAGGTCCGCCTCATGTCTATGCCAGAGGACAAGGTACGCGCCGCCGAGTCAGTAGCGTCCTGTGAGGCCTGTAAAGAGATCTGTGCCACTGTCTTGCCCTCCTCCACAATGGCCCCAAACTCACCTCTGGACTCCAATGGTATTAGCTCCTTAAATTTGAGCATGGAGTTCCATGAGTTAAAATTATATCTACTCAGGACCGACAGCTGATTAGCAATCCTGAGCTGTAGGCCGCCCGTGGAGTAGACCTTTCTACCAAAAAGGTCAAGTATTTTTACAGTCCTTGGACTTAGGCGTGGGTCCCTGCTGCCCCTGCCTTTCACGTTCATTAACCACAGACATCACCCAGGAGCAGAGCTGTGGGTGGGAGTACAGATACTCGTAACCCTGTAAGGGAATGAAGTATTTGCATTCTACTTCCTTGGCCATTGGGGGGATGGAGGCCGGCATCTGCCACACAGTTTTGGTATTGTTTTGAATGGTCCTAATGAGTGGAAGCGCTACTCGGGATGGACCTTCTGGGGCCAAATGTCCACCATTGGGTCCTCCTGTTCCATCATTGGGTCCTCCTGTTCCACCACCTACTCGGCTTGCAAGCCCATGTTTCGCACCACCCTGCGGAGTAAGTCCTGATGGGCGCGACTATCTATGGGTGGTGGTCCTGAGACCGAAGTTCCTGCGACCTTCTCATCCGGGGAAGAGGATGAGGATGCAGGCGGGAGAACCGGGTCATCCCAGGCCTGTTGGTCCATGGAGACCTGCTGATCGACCTGCTGTTCTGGGTCGATGATCCCGTTCCACCATAGGGGCAGGGGTCTGTGTCGGTGAAGCTGCTGTAACCGGAATCCCTTCAGCACCTCTGGGTGCGGGACAGCTGGCCAAAGCCGTTGGCAGCCTGGGCTCGGATGCCATCAACTGGGAGCCCTTGGACAAGGTACCCTGGGACTGGTGATATGCCCAGGGGGTCCAAAAAGGCCATTGTGCCGGTCCTTGCAATTGGGGTGGCCATGGCATTGTACCCACATCAGGCCGCCGATGTGTCAAGCGGTGCCGGCTCCAGTGTGAGTAGCTAGACCCCGTGTCAGATTCTGAGGACGGGGACCGGGATCTAGAGGGCCATGGCGGTGCCAATCGGAGCTGGCCAGGTGAATGGTGCCATGTGGAAGGGGAGCGGTGCCGAGACCTCGATCTGTATCGAGGGGATCGGTGACGCAGTGATGATTGGTGCTGGAAGTGGGACCTCTGACGATCCAGGGACCAGCACTGGGACTCTGAGTGGCGCCCCCTTTCTAGTGTTGGGGATCGTTGACCTGGCAATGCGGGCAGGCGCACCATTGTTGGCTTGCCATGAGATGGCAGTGCCGGGGGCTTGTTGCGGAGAGTCGGAAACCGCGGTGCTGTCATGGCAATGAAGTGCCGCGCGGCCTCAAAGATATCCGGAGTGGATGGCAGGCCCACCTCCTCCACCATGTGGATTGGGGAGTCCAATGGTCCCAGGCTCAACGGTACTCCTTGCATGTCTGAAGTTCCCGGAGCCGACTCCAAGGATCTTGGGGCCGGGTGTTCCTTTCTGGGACATGCCCCATTGGCCGAGACCACAGGGGAGGGTCTCACAGGAGATCCATCTCTACCCTGCTTGGTGTGCTTCTTCTGCGGTGCTGGAGAATGGGACCGGTGCCGGGCGGTTCCCACAGTCTTAGGCATAGGGGATTGGCACGGTGCCACAAGTCTCTGTGCTCGGAGATCTTCTGCGGTGCCGTTTCTGGTACCGATGCCGGAACACTCTGCACTGAGGAGCTTGGTGTCGGTGTCACGGAGTGTGGGGGGACACAAGACCCTGCACCCCCAGCTTCCTGCTATTCACCATGACTCTCAGCTAGCCAGTAAAGCAGAAGGTTTATTTAGATGACAGGAACACAGTCCAAGACAGGTCTTGCAGGCACAGACAACAGGATCCCCCCAGTTAGGTCCATCTTGGGGTCCCAGGGCACCACAGCCCCCTTGGGAGGTCAGAGCCCCGTCTGCCTCCCAGCCATTCCACCAGCCAGCACTGAACCTCTCTCCCCAGCGTCCCCTCCCACAGCCTTTGTCCAGTTTCCCGGGCAAAGGAGTCACCTGGCCTCTAACCCCTTCCTGGGTTCTCACGTTACATGCTCAGGTATTCTCCCTCACGGCCAGTCTCCCATACCCCCATGCAGACCATCCTAGCCACACTCCCCTGTCTTCCCAGCCAGCACTCTCCAGTCAGCATTTAAAGACCACATTAAGAACAGTCCCAGTTCGTCACAGTCGGGTCCTGCCGTGCCGAGGCAGGCTGCGGTTTAAGAGCCGCCTCCATGAGGAGCTGTTTCAACCTGAAATCCCACTCCTTTTTGGTCCTGGGTCGAAAACCCATGCAAATCCTGCACCTATCAGCTTGGTGAGCCTCCACCAGACACTTTAAACAAGCGTCGTGGGGGTCGCCCGTTGGCATGGGCTTATTGCAGGACTTGCAGGGCTTGAACCCCGGGGATCAAGGCATGCCCCGAGGTCCCCAAGGGGAAAGGTCGGGGCGGAGGGGAAACTCCCCATTCCTAACAGAACTACTAGTAACTAATAAAACTAGAGCAACTATAAACTACTAAGGTAAACTACACTAGAAAGCTAGGGGAAGCGAGTAGAACCTGTAATCAAGCCACTCGCAGTTCCGACAACCATCACAGGCGGTAAGAAGGAACTGAGGAGGGGCCGGGTCGGCAGGTTCATATATTGAGTGCCATGAAGGTGCCACTCCAGGGGGCTCCAAAGCTGACCCAACCGGAGCTGCTGGAGGAAAAATTTCTGGCAACTGTGCACGTGTGCACACCTGATTGGAATGGACGTGAACAAGCACTCAAAGAAAAAACGGCGAAATCATCTCTAAACGAAGATCAGAGGGAAATGTGTTTATACATGTATACTAAAGAACAGAACTATAAATGTAATGTTGAAATCTTATATTTAGATATATTTAACAGCAACAAAGGGGTGGACGATCGCTGGGGCTTTTTGGCTCCTGGAGAAGTGTAGGTAACGTAACTATGTGATGTGATAGACCCAGGCCAGTTGGGTACAGCAGAGTAGTAGAAGGCAGATATACTGGCCTCTGGAGAAGCAGTTTTCTGTTCCCTGCCTGACCAGAGCAGGGGCTGCTCCAGGCTAGGGAGGACACATGACTCCAGTTAGCCTGCAAAGAGTCAAGTGAGGCCGTTAAGCTAATGTGAACACCTGACTCTAATTACGGCCCCTCTGATACTGTAAAAAAAGCTCACTCCGATCAGGCTGGGGGAAGGAAAAGGGAGCCAGAGGAAAGGAAGTACGGCTGAAGGGCTGGGTAATAAAGACACCCTCAAGCTACTGGAAGGGAGCCCTAAGGTAAAGGTGAAGAAGGTGTTAAGAGAGAGAAGCGGGAGAGCTGTGGGGAAGTGGCCCAGGGAAGTGTAGCAGCTCTGGCGGTGAAAGGTCATCTGCCAACAGCTGCTACCACTAGGGTCCCTGGGCCAGAACCTGGAGTAGAGGGCGGGCCTGGGTTCCCCCCAAGCCGCCACTACAGAAACACCTCCTGGGAGGGGAAGACAGGCCCCTCTTCTTGAATAAGCCCGTAGGGACAACAGAGACTGTGGGAGTTCTCTCACCAACCTCCTTGCTGGCTTATGATGAAAAGGGCTCAGTAGACTGTAATCCTGGCCCTAGAGAGAGAAGGGCTATGTGGAGGGTCGCAGTGAGCCTCTGAGGCTAGCATAAACCGCCTGGAAGCGCGGGACCCACGGAGACAAGGTCAGAGCTCTGCCACAGTGATAAGTACACTAGCTGGATACCTCTACAAAATATGACTGGCAATAAAAAAGTTAATGTTGATATTTAAATTGTCATCATTATATTTCACTGTTAAAAGTCCATGGGGATGAGTCAGACAGCTCATGCCTTTGATTTGAGAATTCTTGTTTCAGGCTCTCTGTAGACTCAGGAAGACAACACTGCATTGATTTCTGATCTGTTAACCTTGAAACTGATTTTCACAGTCATGAAGGCTACAAATATTTTTTTTCAATGAAAGCTTAGATTTAGTAACACAGTTTTGCAGGAAAGAGTGTTCCTCATGACTCAGTTGAAGAAAAGCTACTTATGGTTTAGGCAATTATTCGCCATTATGCATCAGTGCTGTGTATGTACACACTTGCTGGTGACGTGGTTTAACAGCTAAGAATGTTCTGCTCTCCCTCCATCACATCAAGGGCCACATGACCTTAAGAGTAAGAATTTATTATAATACTTTCCTTTGAAGAAGATTAATTGTAGCTGACATTTGCCCTTTGCAGCAGTGACTAATAATTATATTATTGTTACACACTCTTACCTATTTTTCATAAGTCTCAGTTCCCTTTTGCGTGTTGCCTCTTCTGCTAGCTGCTGAGGGCTGTGCAAAGTTCCTGGTGAGGCTGCCATTACCACTCCTTGAGGCAAGGCTGTGGTGGGAGTTCGGATCTGGTAAGTTGGCATGTCTCCAGTGGCAGCTGTATTAAAGAAGAACCATTTTTACTTTATATAAACTTACCTGTCAAAATCTAACTGAAATAGCAGACGTCTGTTGATATGTTAATCAGGAGCTCTATTACATCAAACATTTCATAGGCTTGTGTTGTGATGACACAAAAGCTAACAAATACAACTAAGACTTCTGTCTATTTTGTAACACGTTAGTTACACAACACATTTTAAAAGTAGTGTTTTTAACTTGGAATCAGTCCCTTTCTGATATTCTCCCTTTGTTTTATTAGTTTCTCTAATTTTTCATTCATTTCTAAGCTGTTCTCTTGCTACTTTTATGACAAAGGCAACCTTTAAAATGTCGTTAAAGCTGGGTAAGTCTTAATGTATGTGGCATGTCTGACATTTAAAATTAATATACATTTAAACGTTGAGTGTCTCATACTTAAAAATAAGAGCAAGTTCTTGCTTGTAAATTTTGATATGTTTTCTATATCATTGCAGACCAAAGAGCATAATTTTCCCTAATCCAGCAGATGAATACAGAAGATCAAATTTCAGGTGCTATCACATAATCTCATTAAATTTTGTACTGCATTTCTTTAAAAAGAGTAATTCCAGTACACAAATAATGGAACAGTCAGTGAAATTCAGAAATGGGTAAAAATAAAAAGGTAAAACTCCCCCAACACTCCACTGTTTTTGAGGTGGGAGGGGGAAAGAGAGAGACAAGTTGGGAAGATAAGATAAGTCAGTTATATGGAGGAAAATATAGAAAAAACTAAATGAATAAATAATTACCCTTCTTATAGCCTTCTTCCACATCTTTTCACACCAGTGGATCTTCTAAAGCAGTACTCAGAAATTGTGAAATGGGAGAAAAATAGATTTAAAATAATAGACTCCTAGGAAGACCACACCAAAAATTCACTGGACATAGGTCACATTCAAGCAAGAGAGGATGGCCTTGTAAGTAAGGCACTGGACAGATTGGCATTCAAGAGATTTGGGCTCAATATTGGTCTCCCTGTGTGACCAACGGCAAGTCACTTAGCTCCTGATTTGGCAAGGTACTTAAGCACATTGATTTTGTTTCAGTTCACCATTTCTAAAACGGAGTAATAATACTTCTGTGGTCCGACACTATATTTCTCATGTCTATTTAGATTGTCATGTCTACTTAGTCTTTAGGGCAGGGATTGACTTTCACTGGATGCATCTTCATTAGGAAAAAGGTGTCATCTTAGCTTGAGTTAACTAGCATGAATCAAAATCCTAGTGAAGATAAGAACATTTGTAATTTTTACTTGAATTTGCAGGTAACCCTACACTTCCCCATAGTCTTTAAGATCACCTGTTAACACCTGTGTAAACTACAAACTGCCTTTTATTTCACAAGGATTTTAACTCATGTCAGCTAACGCAAGATAAAAACATCTTTTTTCTCTAGTGAACACGCTGCCCCTATGTATGTGTGTCTAGCACAACTGAGCCCTTATCTCAGTTGGGGCCTCTAGAGGATGCTACTGTAATTCAAATAAATAATGATAATAATGCCTTGACCAGGTCAGCATAATGTCTTTCCCTACCTAACAAATAGATGCCAGTGAGTTCTAAAAGCATGATGTTAGAGGAAAACAATTGTTTTGATCCAGCAAAGCTAGCAATCGGATCATTACACCAAAACTCAGACAAAGCCTCAACATTTTTTAGTTCACATCACAGTATATCAGAATAATGTGATTGTGCAGTAGAGTAAATCGCTTCAAAGCACTTTACAACACACTGAATTAAATTACATTTGAGCTGTGATTATTTCTATCTGCAAACCATTTTATATAATGTCTCAAAAAATTAGAATTGACCAGAAAGGAAATTGCCATTTTCCTTAAAGACAAGCTGCAAAAAGTGACATAAAGAGACGTACATGTCAAGTATATGCAGCTATTTTTCTATTCTTTATTAATTATTATTATTATTTGTTTAGCATCAAGAGCCTTTGGTGCTATACAATGCACAATAATAAATATAGTTCCTGTCCCCAAAGATATTGCAGTCTAAAAGGCAGACCCAGAGAATGGGACACACTGGGAAATCCAGAGGAGGGGGTGGCTTTATTTGGTTTGGGGTGGTGGTTGTGTTTAATTATAAATGAAAAACATGCTCCTTGTGAGACTCACAAAAAAGTGGGTTTTTAAGAGGAACTTGAGCGAAGACAGGATTACACTTGGAAAGCTGGTATGCGCAGCATTACCTACTACTCCCAAGGTGATATAGAAAAATGCACAGAGCCATGAAGGGAGAAAGGAAATTGTGTATTGAGACTGGAATCACTGTCAGAGTGAAATGGTTAAGAGGGGACACAAGGCAAAGTTTAAGATTTAGGTGGGGATGGAGTTATGAAAAGTTTTGATGGGAAGATTGAGATGTTTTAGAAATGCTGATGTTTGGTACCATTCTAACCTATGTGAAATGTGCCCAGATTCCATAGTGATGGATGCCTTACAGATACCTGCAATAACTAATAAAATAATAATGATCCATGAAACATTGGAAGAGTGGAAGTGGAATGCCTCAAAATAAAGAAAGTCATTCAGTTTATCATTTACTTTAAACTAATCTGTTTTTGTCTTTCTGGTCCCCCTGAGGTAGAGATTCACCAGCTCCTGCTCTATATGATGCTCCACCATATATTCTATTGGTGACTTCCATGGCAGGTATGATATCACCATCACAGAGAAAGTCAAAGCATCATATTGAATAGGAGTCAGTGAGACTATTTCAACAACCTAAAAGACAAAAGAAATAATATAATCTGATCAATGCAGATGGACCCTGCAAACATGTGAAACCCCATTGTCTTTAATGGTACTCTATGCAAGTGTAAGAGTTTAGTCTACCATACGAATCAGACTGCAGGATTTTATTACAGAGGGAAGAATTACAGCCACAGTGATCTTTTTCTTCCTGAACAAAGTCCCAGAAAAATGTGATTCACAATAAAAGTATTTGCTCAATTCACTTATCTTAAGGAAATACAGTAATATTCATTATGACTTTATAAAGAAACTTAATGTAGATTGTAAATTCTTTTCACAAGACAGACCAAACTCAAATCAAACACTAAGGTCGGTGGTACGTATTGGTAACAGCCAAAGAGTGGGAACCAGGATAGTCCTATGGCTGACCCATGCTCTCACTGCATTTCCCCAAGCAAGTCACTTTCTCCTTAAGATTAAGCAAAATTAGTTAAGCAAACTGGGTAAAAAGCATTCACTGAAAGCCTTGGGCTGTATCTGAGTTCAGGCACATAATTTATAAAATGACTAAATTACTAAAAAATCCCACCAAAGCAACATTTTAGCTTACCTTGTAAATCAACCTTATCTGGAGAATTTAATAAGACCAACATACTAGTAAAAATCCCTTTAAATACAGGCTGTTGAAAAAATATTCTCTTGATGAGCACTAGAGAGTAGGCAGAGTCAAGTTCTTATAAAGGCTATCCAGGAAAAACAATGTGACAGTCTATATATCCCTCCCCCTTTGTGAAGCATACCAATAACTACCTTATTAGAAGCGTTTTTAACTTTTCCCCCATAAGCTTTCTAGTTTGCTCCCGAATAGCTGTTTGTGTGAACACAAGAACCTAAAGTGTGGACGTAGAGAAGATACTTACACTTTGGAGTAATAAAACAAAGTATATGAAATAGCTTTACTCAGCTAAGAGCAGAACGTAGACACAAGCTGCAAACTAGTTCACATTACAACTCTGCAGCGTTTGATGAAGCAGAAAGGAACTGACTAAATCACAGCATGACTCGGAGCTGACGTCAATGTGTATCTTGTTTGGAGTTTAACTTTTCCAGTTCCCCACTGCAACACGATTCCAGGAAATCTAATGACGTCAGCCTTTTGAACTCAATTAGCTGAGGAACAGACCATTTTAAACAGAGGAGGAAAAAACAAGCAGGCATTACAACACTCACAACACTACAGCTCTTTCAGATGCATTTGTGCTCCCTATTTTCTTTAGCAATGAATAGTAAAGGCTTATTTATATAACTGGAACAGTGCACATCTTTCACTTACAGCTCCACTTCAGTTTTGACAGGCTAAAGTAAGCTGACGTGATAGTTTATTTATTGCTAAACCAAAAAGCAACAGACCAGCTGCACATATTATTTATAAAGAAAAGAGACTACTGCAATGCAACAACAAAGATACACTAAAGAGTGCTATTAAAATGGTAAATTTACACTAAAATGCTGTATTAGCTAATGAGGAATAAAAATAATTGGCACCAATTTGTGCAACTTTGCACTGTAAAATTAAAGAGGTACTTCAACAAGTTCTAAAAACAAGTTCCACAGACTGCTAACTATGTAATCTTTTCTGGATTTCCAAATAAAGTATAGAACCTGCTATTTTAAAGACCCTGACAAGAGATTCCTACCTGTTTCATCTCCTGTTACAGCCATGATCAGCTTTTGCATATGGGATTCTCTTGTTGCTCTATCACAGCCCAACATGAAATGTTCCAAACTAGCAAGCATGTGCAGGGTTACAAGCAGGAACACTGACATCACAATGACCTCACTGGCCTACCTCTGTCATTAAAATGCTTTGTCCTGGAACAGCTCACTAAAACTGCAGCCCAAAAAAATTGTTTTTGATGATAAAGGATCCTTTCATATTTCTGTAGCCTAGCTTTGGTTTATTCTAATTTACATATGTTCCTAATTTACAAACCACACTCATCACAGATCTACTTGTAAATCAGACTCAAAGACACACTGACAGCAAAGACTGATGGAAATTATTTCATAATTTTAGTATTGCCAATTCCAAAAATCATGAGTCAGATCCCTAAAAATAGTTAAATTAGACCAAAATTCAAGAGATTTTTTTAAAGAAGTGTAAATCATAATTTTTGGTCTGCCTTCTAATTTTTCAACTCTTTCTGCCCACACGCAACGTGTGTGACAATTATAGAATTGCCAACTTTTACAAATTTATAGTGAGTAAGGAGATTTTTTGTTCCCCTGGCTGGAGCTTTTCCTAGAAAACTCAATTGAGACCAGGGCCCCATTGTGCTAGGCATTGTACAAAAAGATGGTAAGATACAGTCTCTGCCCCAAAGAGCCTACAATGAAGTACAAAACATAGTGATGAGTTTGTGACACAGGAACTCAAACTGGGACTCACCAATCTTATATCATACGGGACTACCAAACATTCATTAGATGGGAACAATCCTTGCTGAACGGGGAAGGACTCAAAATCATGACCTACAGGTGAAAGGCTCTGTAGCTCCTTAGCAATGCCCTGAGCCTCCTGTACTCCATTAGTACAAATGTTATACCTTTGAGAATGAGGTTTCTTTCTGGACCTTGTCCTTGTAGAACACAGTGTAGGGCAGCTCTGAGGTAAGTGCCCTAATCTCAGAGACCCTACAGGCAGATGTTATTGCTAAGACCTTCCACAAGGGGAGAAGGAGGGAACAGGATGCCAAAGGTTCGAAGGGGGAGCCAGTGAGCCTAGACAGCATGAGATTTAAGTCCCATGGAGGGACTGGGTCCTGGACGTGAGGGTAGAGTTGGTTCAGAACTTTTAGAAATTGTACTGTCATGTCATGAGCGAAGACTGACCTGCCCTGGAATGAGGGATGGAAGGGGGAAATAATGGCCAACTAGACCTTGGTAAATGAAAGAGACAGACTTTGGAGCTTGAGATGCAGGAGGTAGTGCAGGATTGACTGCAGCGAGGCCTGTTCGGGCCGAATATCTTGGTCCAATACCCAGCACGTGAACCGCTTACATTTGGCCAAGTAGGTCACCCTGGTGGAGAGTTTTCTGCTGCCCAACAGGACTTGTTGGACATGGGCCGAGCATTCCTGCTCCTCCATATTTAACCATGCAGCAGCCAACCCATCAGGTGCAGTGCTGCCAGGTTGGGGTGCAGAAGACTGCCGTGGCTCTGTGACATCAGGTCCGGCTGAAGCAACAACTGTAGCAGGGCATCCACCAAGAGGTCCAGCAGTGAGCTGAACCAGTGCTGGCGCGGCTAAGCCAGAACTCTGAGGATCACCTTTGCCCTGTCCTATATGATTTTCATGAGGATTCTGTGGATTAATGGCACTGGAGGGAAGGCATACATGAGTGCCCACGACCACGGGAGCAGAAAGGTGTCTGACAGAGAGCCTGTGTCGATCCCCCGAATCAAGCAGAAAACATGGCACTTTCTGCTCTGCCTGGATGCAAACAAGTCCACCCGAGGAGTCCCCCGTGTTTGGAAGATGATGCTGACCATCTCCAGGTGGAGTGACCATTCATGGTGAGATGAGCAGGTCCTGCTGAGGGGAACTGCCAATGTGTTCCTGGCCCCAGGGAGGTGCACGGCTGCGAGATGAATGGCACGATGAAAACAGAAGTTCCACAGCTGAATCGCTTCCTGGCAAAGGGCTGACGAGTGGGCTCCGCCTTGTTTGTTGATATAGAACATTGCAGCAGTGTTGTCTGTCAGGATCTAAACCACCCTGACCCTCAGATGAGGCAGGAAAGCTTGGCAGGCCAAGTGAACCGCTCTGAGCTCTCTGATGTTAATGTGGAAGGGGCGATTGTGACTCAACTAACGTCCTTTTGTGCTGGGATCATCCAGGTGGGCTCCCCATCCCAGATCCAAGGCATTGGAGACCAGGGTTACTGATGGGGATCGGGCCGCAAAGGGGACTCCCTCCAGCACCGATACGGGATTTGACCACCATGCGAGCGACGACAGTATGTGGTCCGGTACCCTGACTATGCAGTCTATGTTGTGTCTGTTGGGGAGGTAGACCGACACCAACAACACCTGTAGGGCCCTGAGATGGAGCCGCGTGTGCCAGACCATTTAAGTACAGGCTGCCAGGTGGCCCAACAATCTCAGGCACATGTGAGCGGTGGTGAGAGGTTTGGCCCACACGTACAAGATCAGGTCTGTCATGGCTCAGAAGCAGGTCTCAGAGAGAAAGGTTCTGGCCCGAGTGGAGTCGAGGACCACCCCACTGAACTCTATCCGTTGCACTGGTATCAGAGTTGATTTTTCTTTATTTATCAAAACACCCAGATCACGACAGGTGGAACATACCAGATCGAGGTTCCTCTGCACCTGACCCCGAGATCAACCCTTGATGGGTTGCAGGGTCTTAGGCACATCCAGTACCAGGTGCGGTGTATTCGGTACCAGTAGGACCATCAGGTCTTTAGCCACCTGGGCAACCTCGGGTGTTGCAGGCCCCAGTAGGAGCCGGAGTCCCCTACCGCTCCCAGGAGTCGGAGGAAGATCCCTGGTTGGGCTAGAGGGTCTGACCACAGCGGCACCCCGTTGCAGCTCCATGGTGAGACCCCTTCCCCTCCTTGGATGGCGCTGGGGAGTTTCTTTTCTTTTGCCACTTTTTAAGCACTGGCGAGGGGGAATGGTGCCGGGAGGAACCTGATGCCGGCAGAGTGCTCTGCACTGACGCTGAGGTGCTGCGCACACAGTCCAATCGGGAAAGCTGCAACACCAGGCGAAGTGCAGCCTCCATGGGGAGGGCTTTCAGGCAGATGACCCGCTCTTTCTGGGTTCTGGGACAAAAGTTCTTACAAATCCTGCACTTCTCCTTTATATGGGACTCTCCCAAGCACTTCAAACAGCTGCTGTGGGGGTCACTAACAGGCATAGGCCTGTTGCGTGATGAACATGGTTTGAAGCCCAGGGAATGGGGCATGCCCCGCTCTGGGGCGAAGTCCCTGCTGGGACTCTAACTAGTAAACTAACACCTAACACTTAACACTTAATAGCTAACTAACTATCTGAGAACTATATACAAAGAAGACAGTCAATGGGCTGTTAGAAAAACCGCTAACACTCTTGCGAGGCAAGACAAGGCACTCCGACCAACCGTCACGGGCGGTAAGAAGGAACTGAGAGGGTGTGTAGGACCGGTGGCGCCTAATATACCGATGCATGAGCGCGGCACTCCAGAGGGCGCCACAGCTGGCCCTACGGATATCGCTAAGGCAAAAATCTCCAACAACTGTGCATGTGGGCACACACACACACCTAGAATGGAATCAACATGAGCAAGCACTCAAAGAAGAATTCTTAATTTCATTTTGTTTACTCCAATTACACAGCAACTTCCAATCAAACTCAAACTGCAGCACTCCACTCTTGACCTACTATGAAACACTATCTCACAAGGCCTGGACAAAAGTGTACATATGAGCCAGCAATGTCATCATGCTCTTCCCTCATTACTATATTTCCTCTAAAGTACATAAACATTTATTTTCAAATGAGAGTAGCTGCCCTTAGTGAGCAAACCAACCCACTCTTCTCCTAACACTAACTTTATCAGTTCTTTTATTAGTAATTCTTCCACTGATTTAACATCACCATAATGTGCGCACCAACAAAAAGCACTTTGTGAAAAAATCATTTGTATAAATCTAAAATTTAGTAGATCTCAAAATATACCTTGCACAACAACTTGGCTTCCAGGTACAAAAAACTGCTGTGTGCCATCAGGTGTTTGTGCTGCATATTGCACAATGGTAGCACCTGGCTGAGGAGCTCCTGAATTTGTCATTGTTAATGTCTGCAGTCCCTGGACGCCATCAGATGCTGGATTAGAAATCTGGATTGCTCCACCTTGGGCTATGGCAACTAAACACAAAAAGAAAAAAACAGATTACGCAATAGAAACAAATATATACAACATATTATACTATATTTACCACTTTTGGAAGAAAGTTTTTTTTCATCAGATAGGGACTTCCAATCATCTCTGTGCTTAAAGAAATTTGCAGAACTAATACTATGGCATGGCATGCTGAATTAATATACACCTCTATCCCGATATAATGCTGTCCTCGGGAGCCAAAAAATCTTACCGCGTTATAGGTAAAACCGCGTTATATCGAACTTGCTTTGATCCACCGGAGTGCGCAGCTCCCCTCTCCCCTCCCCCACCCGCCCCCCCGGAGCACTGCTTTACCGCGTTATATCCGAATTCATGTTATATCGGGTCATGTTATATCAGGGTAGAGGTGTATTTTTAAAAAACTGTACCAGCCTCTTATGTGTCATTCTCCTATTTTGTATTATTCACTTTTTGGGTCAATCACATGGAGAATGCACTACTTCACCCATTTTTTTTTCAGTTTATAATCCCAGCAACTCTAATGTTTCCATAATAATTTCCATATAAGACTGATAAAGACAAAGCATCAAGCCCTTGGGGAAATGGAGTAAGAAGTTGGGGGTAATTATAACAGATGCAACAGGAAAAATAAAAAGACATTCAAATTTATCCTGACCCTTCCATAAGATGCAAAATACTGGGGATCAGGAGGAAGGGAAAAGGGTACCTTTCCCTGGAACTCAAAATCTTCCTCCTTTTCTCAAGTTAGGATGTCTAGGTTTAGGCTCATTGCACTTCAAGGTTCTCTATATGAGAAAAGACTGGAAATTTTTGTTTTGAGATACCAAAATATGAAAATAAGAATCTATTATCATGCAGTCAAAAATATGAAAGAAAATGTATGTATACATTTTGTCCATATCAGCTTGATTAAACTCTTCCATGTGACTCACAGAATACTCAGCATAATAAGTGTTTTGTACAAATCAAATTCATTGAAGGGTTACATGCTAATTTCAGCAGAAGTTCACAAATACTCATTTAAAAACAGGAACATATCCACTAACTTTTATAATACCCATTTAGAAACACCATTTAAGGAGTACCCATTCCCCAGGAAGAAGTAAATGCTCTTTCTATGCAGGTATTTAAACTGCACACATCACCAAAGTATTTAAATGTTGCTGTGTGATAGTACATAAAAATCTATTATAAGCATAGCAGTGTTGCCAGCTCATGATTTTACTGTGAGGCTCATGTTACTTGGTGTGTTTCTTAAAGTCTCAGCTTCTGGAGTCATATGAGTTCAGGAGAATCTCAGCTTTCGTTATTTTTAAAAAGTAATTTTTTGCCCCTCGTGGTTTGGAGAAAAGCTGTAAAATGTGAAACCTAAAGTTTCAAAAATTATAAGATAAATAAGAAGATATTTATTATTTTTAATCTTATGATTTTTAAACGTATTAGATGATTTGGGGGGTCCTGACTTGTGATTTTTGAATGCCTGAGGTCAGCAATACAGGATGTTTTTCTTTAAAATGCAACACAGTGCATTAAGCCTAGCCCATATCAGAGGGCCTTCAATTACTGACAGTTGATCTAAACACAAGGTACACATACTGGTACTTCTGAAAGGTAGGGGTGTTTGTGTTCCTGTTTGTTTGCACAAAGGGCCAGATATGGCAGTGCAGGTGCCCTATAGCTAGCTTATAGAGTATTGGAAAATTCCCCCTGTATAGAAAATCGGGTGAAGCAGCTGGCCTTGCATGAATCATTGAATCATAGAGTATCAGGGTTGGAAGGGAACTCAGGAGGTCATCTAGTCCAACCCCCTGCTCAAAACAGGACCAATCCCCAGACAGAGCTTTGCCCCAGATCCCTAAATGGCCCCCTCAAGGCCAATGTGCAAACCACTGAGCTATCCCTCCCCCCACATGGTTCAATCCCACATCCAACCTGACTCTAGCACAGCAAGTCCCCACAGGATATTCTATATGTCACAAGCCAAGACAGACTCCAGAAAGCACCAGAAAAAAGAAAGGAGGTGGAATAGCAGTTCTGCTCCCCGCCACAGTTGCCAACTTTCACATGGTAAATAAGTACCCCAACTTTCACAATAAGACAAAAATCAAGCCAATCCCTAAGAACCCCAAACACTCTATGTGACTAGATCCCCCCAGCGTGCAGTCTGGGACCATGGTGGGCCCGCTGTGCACCCCTGACTCTCTCCCCGCCTTGCCCCTGCTTGCCAGGAACTGATCAAAAAAAGAAGCAACACGCTACAAGTCCAACAAGCTACAAGCCAAAAACTAGCCAACAAGCAACTCACAAGCCAATTAAGCCAAAAACAAGCCCAATTTCTGTGTTTTTTTCACGGGTTTGGCATGTCTGCTCCCCACAAGTCTGGGATGCACAAGATGTTCCATCCAAGAAGCAATACATTTGAGCGCATCCATATGACCAGTGAGATGAAGGACCAGAGGTACCTAGGGCTCCTGGAGTTGTACAATTCCTCCAATGGAAAGCCTGCCAACTTCCTGCAGGATCGTATAGAGTTGCTGCCCAGCATGGTATTGGAATCTTCCAGATTCCTTGTCCTTCACAACCTCAACATTCACAGACAATCTCAATTATACATATTATGCTCTCATGGCTTACATGGAAACCATGGGATTCTCCCAGGCAATCTCTGGACCTATGAATGCAGCCAGAGATAAGTTGGATCCTATCTTCAGCCCTGGACTGGCCACTGGAAACTTCACCAGCATACCAATCTCCTGATCCAATCAATCATCACCTCATCCAGGCAGAGATCAGACCCTTCTCTCCTTCCCATCAGGTGGTGACCAACCAAAGCTGGTCCTCCCCTGAAAACTCCTGAACACCCTAGGTTTTCCATTCATCCCAGGTGAACAAGCCACCTAAACACAAGGCCAAGGTGCAAATGAGTTTGTACAACAGTACAGTACCATGTTATTCACTACTATCAACAGCTTGGCCCAAGCTGTCCCTTCGCACAGACAACAATGATCACTATGGGTCACAGATGAGCTATGGCAGATAAAGAGCGTATCTAGAAAGGTAGAATGCCAGTGATGCAAAAAACATTTTGAATTCTCCACCATAGCACAAAATAACGCTTACAAGACTATGCCACTGCAGTAAAGATGGCAAAATGAGCCTTCGACTCCTCCAGAATCAACGTGGCAGAATCAAGGCCTACAGAGATATCTTGCATAGTGAACTGCCTAATCAACCCAGACTGCATAGCCTGAATATCCAAATACTAAAGCTGTGAAGAACTGTCAACATACTTTAATTATAAGATTAACTGAATACATACATACAGCTAACTTGGAAAGAAAATTCTACCCCTAACTAGATTGCATTATCCTCCCATCACCCATGACTGAGTTTGGTCCCATCACACATGCCAAAACTCAAGAAACCCTGAAAAAATATTAGAATCACAATCAGTGAAGCAGATCTATTTCCCTCCTGACCCGTAAAAGCCAGTGAAGAACTATTAAGCAAAGTACTAATGGAAATAGTCAATGCCTCTTTCAGAGAAGCACATCTACCAAACTCCTAGAAAAATACAATAGTTTGCCCAATTCTCAGGAAGCCAACACTCATCCCTGAAGATCTTTCCAACTACTGTCCCATCTCCAATCTCCTGTTTCTGGGCAAAATCATTTAGAAAATAGTAACCACTAAGCTCTAGCAACATGTGACAGTAGTCAATATCCTGGATACCTCACAATCAGGGCTCAGATCAGGACACACCACAGTGAGGGCTCTAGTGGCACTACAAGATTACCTCCTCATGGCCATGGACACAGGTAAGATCAACATGCTTATACATGCATCCGACGAAGTGGGTATTCACCCACGAAAGCTCATGCTCCAATACGTCTGTTAGTCTATAAGGTGCCACAGGACTCTTTGCTGCTTTTACATGCTTATACTGTGGACCTCTCCGCACACTTTGATACAATGGACCACAAAGTAGTACTAACACATCTATATGATATAGCAGGAGTAAATGGCCAGCAGTATAGACTCCTATTGTGCCTCTCCAACAGAACTCAGAGAGTGGAGATAAACAACTGCTCCTCCTCTCCAAAGGCCTCACCTGTGAGGTCCCACAGGGATCCATACTATCCCCACTTCTCTTCAATACTGGGAGAGATAATGAGACATCACAGGCTTAGTTGCCAACATTATGCCAATGCCACTCAACTCTCTCTCTCTCATTCTCAGCTGAGGTAACCACTGCCTCTACTCTACTCTACATGTCAGAATGTATACAGGAAATTAATTCTTGGATGAAGAGCAGCTGGACTGAACTGAACCCAGGCAAGACTGAAGTGATGCTGGACAGAAAGGGGAAATATTTCCAAGAGCTGATCAAGATGTTGTCTCCAGCTTCCATCGAAGACATATAGTCCTCATTCATCAAAGGGGTGCGAAGGCATACAGCCTCTCAGCATCCTGTTTGACTCTTTGCTAAGCTTGGTAGCATTAGTTGCCAAAAATTACTTTTTTTTTTTTAACCTCCAGTTTGCTAGGAACCTTCATCCCTTCCTCCATCCTGCCCACCCTGAAATTGACAAAGGGGAAGTGGCCAGGGAACCTTTATGCTGTGTCAATTCTTGGCTGACATAACAGCTCCTTAGGATTGTAGGTGGCTGGAATGAAGTGATAAACTCGCTGAGGATCTGTGCTTAAAAGCTCAAGACCCAAAAGGAAGTAGTTAGGCAATATGGTATCTTTTTATAAAACAACAGTAAATTCCAAATGGTCAAACCTAAAATTTCAACTGCCAGTATTTAGCAGTAACTGACCATCACTATTACAACTTGGATTGACTCTCAACTCTAACTTTGCTTTCACATGACAATTCTGACAAAAATGAGAAGCATCTCAAGAAACATTTTGCTATAACTCCCTTGAGCAAAGGTAGATCTATATATTGAGTTCACTGCAATAAAAGGTGAATGGGATTTTGTTTTAAAGTTTGTGTCCTTTTCACATACAATGAAGAACTTTTTCAGATCTAGTTAATGAACTATTAAATTATGGAGTAAGAAAACTGCTTGCAAAACGATACAGCTTTAAAAACAGAGACCCCAAATCAGACTCATCGTCGCATATGAAGGTTGGTATCTGCTTTCCTTGAAAAGTGCCTAATATTGAAGCATACTGCTGCAAATGTATTTAACAAATACTGTACATGAAATCAGTCTAAAAATGCAGAACATGTTCTAAGCTATCAGCATGATTTCTTATTTGAGGGAAGAACAGCATGCATCAGGATGCTTCTAGATCAGGCTCATGCCAAAGCCTTTTTAAAATTAGATTAAATAAGATTTAGTTAAATTTCTTATGGACTCTGCTAATTCAAGCAGACATTGGTGATACATTTCTTTTGCTTATTGCAAAGTAGATGTCTTACTGAACAAATATTCCAATTAAAATAGAGAAAAATGCCTGCACTACTAGTCAGTACAGTTTTGGCAAATTATAACAAAGGAAAGTGATGTGCGATTACAATTTAAAAAATTCTTGTTACTAGAATTTGCACTTAATTTCATATTAAAACATTAAATTTCTTAAAAAAACTCACTAAACAGTCACAAAAATAATCAAAATAAAGTTTTAAAGAGTTCTTTCAGATTAGACACAAGAGTGATCCCTGAGCCCAAAGAGGGAGGCTGGCCACCTGGAGAGTATTTTCTCCAAAAAATCCCAAAATGAAAGTGGAAAAACATGGAGTAGACTGATGCAAGAATGCCCAGGAGTGCTGCTGACTTCCTGAAGCCCAGGAGGTGGAGGTCCTGATTAATGAAAGCATGGGAGTTCTTCAGGCTTTACTGAACGACACCTCAGACCTTAGTCACCAGGAAGAAGACAATGATGTGACTAGTGAAAACACAGGTCCCCAGATTGCCTGGCTGCTGAGTTAAGATGTTTTAACTCCCAGTTCATCACAAACCTGTAGGGATGAATATTCATTGTATGTCTGTAACAATTTTTTTTTTTTAATGGAGATATCCTATCTCCTAGGACTGGAAGGGACCCTGAAAAGTCATTGAGTCCAGCCCCCTGCCTTCACTAGCAGGACCAAGTACTGATTTTGCCCCAGATCCCTAAGTGGCTCCCTCAAGGACTGAACTTACAACCCTGGGTTTAGCAGGCCAGTGCTCAAACCACTGAGCTATCCCTCCCCCAATACCCCTCCACAGACCCTATGGAGTTCCCCTTGTATGACAAAGTTGATAAACGTCTCATTGCAACTAGAACCAACCCAACCCAAAACTAATAGACCAGTGATATTTAAGACGAAAAAATAATTTTGGCATTAATGGTGGCTACATGATTTCTGACGTGGGAACATAGTTAAGAAAAGTAAAAGTTGGAAAACATGACCAAAGGAATTTTTACACAGAAAGAAGATTTATTCTTTGTAGCACTCAGTAATAGTATTTTATACTAATTCTTGAGGCTAATGAAAATATTTAACCCTTCACACATAAGGCCCAATTCTGTTTCCATTCAGATCAGCATCCAAATTCATATTGACTGCAACAAAGCAAAATTGAACTATAAATCATGTAGAGCTTCTTTTATATGTACTGAAAGTTGCTGCATAGCATAAGTAATAATTGAATTTGTGTTTAATTTCCAAATGCAGATAGGTTCTTCTGGCACTTATTTTCTTTTCAGTCTTGGACACATTCAACAACTCTATTGCTTTGTGTTTTGCTACTTCCATTCCTTCAAGTCTATCCAGGTTTTCCTGAAAAGGCTACATTTTGGAATGAATTCTTCACATTTTTTAATATAACTTCAAAGCTGAGTCTCTTGACAAAACTGTAGTTTGGTCATGACGACCCAAAATGAAAAGCTGAACACAACTAATAAATACACTCTCCAGTTGAGTGGTACAAGTTGTGAGCAGCTCCCAAGAGGTCCTGAGCACTACTGTTGCAGTCACTGGGTATTAAGGACTCAGCATCTAGCAGGAGTGAGTATCAATGCCCTTACTTTTTAGACCCAGTGGATTTAAGGACTTTTATATTCTACAGCAGGGGTTCTCAACCTTTTTTCTTTCTGAGCCCTCCCCCCTCCCCATGCTATAAAAACTCCACAGCCCACCTGTGTCACAACAACTGGTTTTCTGCATATAAAAGCCTGGGCCGGCATTAGGGGATAGCAAGCGGGGCAATTGCCTGGGGCCCTATGCCACAGAGGCCCCCACCAAGCTAAGTTGCTCAGGCTTTGGCTTCAGCCCCGGGTGGCAGGGCTCAGGGACCCGGGCTTCAGCCCCATGTGGTGGGGCTTCAACTTTCTTCCCTGAGCCCCAGCAAGTCTAACACTGGCACTGTTTGGCGGACCACCTGAAACCTGTTCGCAGCCCCCCATGGGGCCCCGGACCCCTGGTTGAGAACCACTGTTCTACAGAACCTTAATTTGGTCATCACCATTAACATCTCTACAACCAGAGTAATAATGAATATAAAGAATAGTAATTAGTAGTTCAGTGTTAAATGTAAATTTTGTTTTCTCAGTGTTGATAAAATCATTTTACTTTTACAAATTATAAAGGATAGCTAGAGGAATTCTAAGAACAGTTAAAGAATTAATTTATTTAGAAAGAGCTATTCTATCCTTTTCTAAGTTCCATTGTTAACATTTTAATAGGAGTCCTCTATTCTCATATACATACTTCAGAAGAAGCAGACCTCCTTGCCATTTTCCTGCCATTGTGTAGAAGAAAATACACTGCTGTTTTTAATAAAAATCTTCATTATTTCTACACATGAGAAGACCTGAGACATAAATGACTCATTGTAACAGTAAATTCTTTGTTTTTAATGCTATAAAAAAACTCTACATAAAAAGGAAAAAGATTAATGGAAATTCAACCCACAGAAAAGAAATGACTGCAAAATTTAACATTCATAGTGAGGTGTGAAATGTTTAACATGTAAATAAAGCAAAAAAAAAATCTTTGAGGAATACTGCTATGAAGCTATTTTTTCTACTACTGTTTAGAGAAAAAGGATGAGCAGTTGGAAATTGTAGCTTATGGTTAATTATTGTAGCTTATGGTTAATTATTATTACAGAAAATTATTGTTAATGCAACAGGAAGATTTGAAAATCAATCAATCAAAAGTCAGAAAACTGAGAGATAAGACAGAAAGTTTCACTATACCTTTCCTTCCTGTGCTTATCCCTAAATTATGGTCTCTATCTCATTACAAATTATATGTCAATTCATACCATAAACAAGGTTATGTTTATATCATGGAGGTCATGGTCATTCTCTGCTTCAGTCCCAGGGGCTGTTGGACTTTGGAGCTGGCAGCCAGCAGGGCCCTGGCAGGATTCCAGTGACAGCAGCGACAGGCGACAGGGGGGGCCCCCTGCAGGGTTCCAGTGACAGGTGACAGACTTCTGAGGGGGTCCACCGCAGGGTTCCGTCAATGGGCGACAGCCTCGCGCAGGGGCAAGGGGACGCCTCGAGCAAGTGACAGGGGGTGTCCCGTTTTCCCTTTGGGAAATATGGTCACCCTGCAGCTCCCAGCTGCGGCGGGCAGAGGGGGAACCCTACAGCTCCCAGCCACCATGGAGGCAGGGAAAACCATGGAGCCGCAGCAGCAAAAGTCACAGACAGGTCACAGCTTCTGTGAATTTTTATTTATAACCCATGACATGTCCATGACTTTTACTAAAAATAACCATGACAAAATCTTAGCCTTAACCATAAATAATAGGATGAATGTGACATGTAATAAGTAACCATACAGTACACACATTCTTCAGATGACTTGATTACTGACACAATTAGAGATTTAAATACAATGAATACTCTATTTCACACCACTTAATTTTATAGTACTGATATTTTGCATTAGATTAGCAAAATGGTATTAAATTTTTAAGATAAAAAGTGAGCCATAGTCACATACAACTTTGTATTGCACTGTATTAATGTTTTAATCAACATTTTCCAATCAACATGCGCATTTAATACAACATTAAAACAATACAATAATGAAAAACAAAAAATTCTTATAATATACAAGTACAAATACCTGTGTATGGAAAAGACAAGAGAGACACCTACATTTTGCCTCTTTCAGCCAATGCCTGGTTCTTCCATTCTTTAAAGCACAGTACAATGATGTACTTGATTTCAAAATGACCCCAAGTTTGGGAAATTAACAGAGGCTTTGAGGTGGGAGGGAAACAGACCAGAAGAAGTTTTATTTTTGCTAATGTGATGTGGCAGAAGATGCAATCTGCAATCCTCTTGGACAAATATGAAGATAAATCTCATTCTCTTTTTCCTGGTCCAAATAGCTCTCTCCATTTTTCACTCTGCTATTTTTAAATTCAGCAAAAGATAGTAACAGTATTTTTAAAATTAAAATGCTATACTGTATCTTAGCATACGTACTGTATTGCCCTGTGCTAGTCTGATATAGGCTGGTTGGTACTGCCATTGCAGGGATGCCAGAAGGTGTTCCTTCTTCCTCTGACTTTTCCTCTTCAATCTTAGGGACACCAGTAGCATCAGAAGATAGTTCATTCAGAATTTTTCTAAAACATAATTTGAACAATTTAATTTAAAAGCAATGCCCGTAAGGGAAACATTTTGAGGACTGTCTTTTACTGATATTTATACTATGAGTAGCATGTTGGTTCCAGGATATTAGCAAGACAAGGTGGGTGAGGTAATATCTTTTATTGGACCAACTTCTGATGGTGATAGAGACAAGCTTTCGAGTGTACACAGCGCTCTTCTTCAGATAGTATTAGTAGTAATATAAGTAGTATGTGGCAGTTAAGCTAGTTTTAAAAAAGCATAAACTTACCGGTATGAAGGCCTTCTTGAAAGAATCTCTCTACGTTTTTGAGAATCAATTACACCCTCCGAGTCTGCAGAGTCCTCTGCATTTGCAACTGATGTTACCTATAATTCCAAAATTTCTGAAATTCATCATCTTAATACATTCTGGGATGTATTAACAGGTGTGTTGTGAGCAAGACACAAGAAGTCATTCTTCCGCTCTACTCTGCGCTGGTTAGGCCTCAACTGGAGTATTGTGTCCAGTTCTGGGCACCGTATTTCAAGAAAGATGTGGAGAAATTGGAGAGGGTCCAGAGAAGAGCAACAAGAATGATTAAAGGTCTTGAGAACATGACCTATGAAGGAAGGCTGAAAGAATTGGGTTTGTTTAGTTTGGAAAAGAGAAGACTGAGAGGGGACATGATAGCAGTTTTCAGGTATCTAAAAGGGTGTCATAAGGAGGAGGGAGAAAACTTGTTCACCTTAGCCTCTAAGGATTGAACAAGAAGCAATGGGCTTAAACTGTAGCAAGGGAGATTTAGGTTGGACATTAGGAAAAAGTTCCTAACTGTCAGGGTGGTTAAACACTGGAATAAACTGCCTAGGGAGGTTGTGGAATCTCCATCTCTGGAGATATTTAAGAGTAGGTTAGATAAATGTCTATCAGGGATGGTCTAGACAGTATTTGGTCCTGCCATGAGGGCAGGGGACTGGACTCGATGACCTCTCAAGGTCCCTTACAGTCCTAGAATCTATGAATCTATGAATCTTATATAATACAGATGCTGGTAACAGGGTTGTGACACTACACCCCATATTCTTAATAGAAATATTGTTATAATATGATTATAGCATATCTAAGATATATTTTATGCAAGAGGGTCTTGTGATCTATCATTGGAAAGGTTACGATTTACTGAATATGATTATCATATTTGTATGCATGTATCATTTTTGTATCTAAAGTTAGGAATATTGACTATACATCTGTACTACAAAAGTGTTTGCACCTGGGGAATGCCCACCAGACAAAATGCAATCAGTCTGGCTGGTTAGCTGGGGACAAGTCAATGAACCATTAGGGAGAACAATAGGTCTTTGAAGATGCTACTCTCCCACATTCCTGGGATGCTACAAACAAGGCCTTTGACTCATGGCTGCTTTGACACTGCAGGGTCATGTGATTATGTCACCTGGTACTGGACTCCATGATAGAACACCAGTATTTTTCCACTGGGGGGAGGGACGGAGGAACCACACTGGAAAACAAAGGATTCCCAGCATATGTAAAACCTATTTAAGTCAGGGAAGTAAAATAATGAGCAGTTGTTCTTCACTGAATCACTGCCCAGGATGACTGCTGGAAACATCTAAGAAACAAAGCCAGAGAGGGGGAGAAGCACTGAGCTTCTATCTTCTGTAGTTAATAACCTTGTTTTGTTTTCTCTAAAACTAGTTTGTGCAATTTATAACTGGGGGGCAAAAAACTATGCATATCTTCCTCCACATTGAGGGAGGGAGCAAATTTCATGAGCTTACGCTGCCCAGTTCTCTGTACAGTGCAAGACAATAAAATTTTGGTTTTACACTCCAGAGGAGGTGTGCACTTGAATGCTGGGCAATTCCTTAGCTGAAGCCTTCCCATGCAGTGTTGATTTCAGTGTCTGTGTTTTTCTGCAGCTGGGTGTGTCCCTACCTATGTGTGTGCTGGAGAAGGCTTGAGGGCCTGGTTCAGCAGGACAGTGTAAGGGAGCCCAGGCTGATGGAACAGGTGGACTCAGTGGTACCCCAGTGCATCAGATGGCACCCCAGGGCCGGGGGCAACCCATCACAAGGGTGACTGACTTATAGGCTACGTCTACACTATGAGCTAGGCTGTGATTCCCTGCTCATGCACACATACTTGCACTAGCTCTGATTGAGCAAGTATGAGCATAAACAACAGCATAGCCACAGTAACACACATAGCGGCAATGGAGACACAGTATAGCTGTGGATACATATTCAGCACATCTAGGCTGTGCCTCAGTTGCCACCACACATGCTACCACAGCCACACTGCCATTTATACTCGCTCTAGGTTGGTGAGAGCTAGCACAAGAGTGTGTACATGGAAAGAGGAATCACATTGCTAGCTTTTAGTGTAGCTGTAGCCTTACTCTGCCCAGGGCTACCGAGCAGGGGCTGCTCCAGCCGGCCGGCTGGGGACCACTGCCAGGGGCCGCCGGAGCAATGGCTGGTGTGGCTGTCCCAGGGGCCAGATGCTTGGGCGGCCTTGGGGTCAGCCACACTGGCCCCTGCAGAAGTCATGGAGGTCACGGAAAATCACAGAATCTGTGACTTCCGCGACCTCCATGACAGACACAGAGCCTTACATGTAAATAATTTCCATGTTCAGTGTGGTGGAACCTTGAAATTTTGTACACTCATTCATTATAAACTATAGGACTATACCCAAATTTGAATTCTGACATTTCCATCATAGATCATCATGTGGACACCAATTTGAAACCTACATTAATTTTTTTCTGTCCGGTGATCTCCAGTTTGGAGAAATAAAGGTAATCCAAATTCTTTATTTCTAATTTTAGGCAAAAAAAACTGTCAGAGGTGAATAAGTTTACTGTATGCATCCATGTTGTTAATCACATCCATTCAAAAATGTAGATTGCTATCAACTAGTAAAATATAACCATCTCTTAAATTGCAATTACAGCATTAATCAATTTCAACTTAATACCAAAGTCAAACTAACTACTAAATGCAAAATGTTATACTAACACAACTTTAATTTTAACTTCAATGCTAATGCACAATATACATTAAATGCAAAAGTTAAAGTTGCTGTGGTAACCTCACCACAGCCACAGAAATTAAGTTAGCATCCAGAAATTAAGGAATACATTTAACAACATAAATGATCCTCTAAAATACTACATACCACATGTGCACTGGGGTTAGGTTAGTATTAGTGTGCAAACTTTAACTTTAGAACTTTCTTGACTTTTGTGAGTTTACATTTTCACATTTTCTTAGAGTTGCATTAGCATCATTTTTTACATATTAATTTCAGGTTTGGGGATTTTAAAAGCAAAAAACTGCACAGCTAAACCACAGTCTATACCAGCAGATATTATTTTGTGCAAAATTGAAACTGCAATTAACCGAGTAAGGCAAAACACTATTTACATGATTCATTTAACTGCTCAGTCCACAGTTGTGTAGGATATGTGCAAAAGTGGAACTGTGCAGTTATATTAGTTATATGGAAAATAGCATATTCACATAGAGAAAACCAAAAACTACAGTTTTTGTAGATTAGACTATTTTTAAACTACCTAAATATTAACTTGATTCAACAAAAGTGAGCTAGAAGTCTGACAGAGTCAGACTTGGACACAGTAAAGGTTCCTTGGAGTTTTATATCAGCTAACATCAGAAAAGATTGAACTCAGATGATTGCTGTACCTGTCTCACATAACCTAGGGCCCTAAACACTCGGGGCACAAAGCAGAACTTGCGTGGATCTGAAAGGGCATGAATTCCTGGAAGATTCTGAAAACTTGTGGCATTAGGGCACCTCATCCCAAGAGTATAAACAGTCAGAGGCTATGACTTCAAAGACCTACAGATTACTGTAAACAAAGAAACCTAACGGCTCTTTTCCTTTACTGATTTAACTGCAATTCCATTTCTGCTCAAAACCATTTTGCACAGTATGGCGCTTGCTAGGATACACAGTAAAATGAAGCATCCAAATATTTCAAAAACATAATGAGAGGTATTTCTGCAGCTGTGAACAAACCTAATTTTAAACTAGACTGCAAAACCCAGCTGGGATGAGCAGAATCAATTTGTGGAGGTTCTGCTCATTTCTCTTACAGAAATTATGAAGGTTGGCAAAGGGGACTTAAAGTTGCCTTAAGGATTCCCCTAGCCTAGGCATAGGGTCACTCCAAGGCAGGCTGGAGGCATGTTAGAGGTCCAAGGGGCAGGGCAGAAACATGATGCTATCCAGCAATAATGTCGGTAGGGTGACCAGATGTCCCGATTTTATAGGGACAGTCCCGATCTTTGGGTCTTTTTCTTATATAGGCTCCTATTACCCCACATCCCATCCCGATTTTTCACACTTGCTGTCTGGTCACCCTAAATGTCGGGCAGAGTGGTCTCCTTGAGGCCCCTTAACTGATGTGCACTGCTGAGATACATTAGGACAGTGGTTCTCAACCAGGGGTCCGGGGCTCCCCGGGGGGCCGCAAGCAGGTTTCAGCTGGTTCGCCAAGCAGGGCCAGAGTTAGACTCACTGGGGCTCAGGGCAGAAAACTGGAGCCCCACCGAATGGGGCTGAAGCCCAGGTCCCTGAGCCCTGCCCACCCGGGGCTGAAGCCGAAGCCTGAGCAACTTAGCTTCGCGGGGGCCTCTTTGGCATGGGCCCCAGGCAATTGCCCCGCTTGCTATCCCCTAATGCCGGCCCAGGCTTTTATATGCAGAAAATCAGTTGCTGTGGCACAGGTGTGCCTTGGAGTTTTTATATCATGTGTGTGTGTGTGGGGGGGGAATTCAGAAAGAAAAAGGTTGAGAACCCCTGCACTAGCAGATCTAGCCTTAAGCATGTAGCATATGTGGAGAAAGTGGCCAAAATCAATACATGTCATTTCTTGGCTATCTGTACATATAATTGGGGGTTAAACCAATGAAAGGGATATACCATTTGTCTGCTGCAATGAGTTCTGTACCTATGGATTTTTTTAATGATATGATAAAAATACTTAACACTTGCTGTTGGTGAGGGATTACCAGAAAGAAAGACTTCATTAGAGAGCAGCCAGAGCTGCTGGTTCTACAAGCTTTCACCATCTCCATTCCTTCCCAGCTCTACTCCAGCTCACAGCTCTAGACTGGTGTTTAACTACAAGGCCAAGTTAAAGTTCAAGGGCAGGGTGGGTAAAGGCCCTTCAGCCCCTCTTTCTTCCTCCCTCCTATGAATCTGCTGTAGACACCTGGCAAAATGCAGAGGGGACTGGGTGGAAAAAAGAAAGGAACTTCAAAGAATGAGCTGAAATGCAAAACATTCGCCACAATGCAGAGCAGTTATGATCCCTAATTTTGGGCAACAGCTTTTTCACTCAAAAGGCTGTGGTGTCCCAAAATACTCAGTCTTTGTCACCCTTCTTGTTCAAACTCTTGTGAAGCCACGGGGCAGAAGGGGGCAGGAGACTGTGTGCAGGTACAGACACCATGTCATCAATATGCAGATGACATTAAGCTTCTTTTCGTGAAACCCAGATTATACCATTTCCTCAGTGTCCCAGTGTCTAGTAGAAATAGGGTCCTGGGTGAAAGCCAGCTTAATAAAGAGGTGCTGCTGATTGGATGGGGAGAATACTTTAAGGATCTGATGAAATCTATAATTGCCCATGTAATGGGGTATACCAGCCCGTTAGGGCTTTTGGAACCCTGTAAGGACAGAAACACCCTATCTCCCTTTAATAACCATATTCCCAAAGGTAAGGGAAAAAAGGAAGCAACCAGCCTGGGTTAACTGGGCACAAGTGCTTCCTTCCTTACGCCCTGATTGTGGGAGAAGACAGGGCAGCTGTAGTTGGCCCAATACCCGCTACGGGAGAGCATCTGGTTCCTATTCCCCTAATAAAAGAGATGGTCGGTGAGAAGCCCAGGGGAAATGTTTCTCTTGCTGGGTGACTTCAAGCCATGGGGCAAATATTTTATTTTTGTATGTTTGTTCCGAACTAAACTGAGTTGAAGAATGGTGATGATAGCAAGTGAGAAGTAGATTCCAGTTATCTAAGAGACCACCTCTCTTTGGAAGGAACACTTCTGCTGTCTGTGTCAAGAGTAAAATTTGAGGGAGCTCAGGATAGGATTAGGCAAGGTATTGCCACTCACAGCAAATACTCCTTCATCTGGTTGTTTTCAGAGTAGTTGTAAGATATTTTTGTCCAGTCTTTTCACTTATGAGAAGTTTAGTACACTGGTCCCCGTCCTTTAACTTAAGCAAGATCAGGTTTGTGAAGGTTTGCCAAATATATGCTACTTCTTTTGTAGCCATTTTTAATTTTTATCTTTATCACGTAAAGCAAACCCAGATGCAATAATGGATGCTGCTAAGAATAAACAATAAGAAGAGAAGCCGTATTTATAATACTTTTATTTGTATTGCTCCCAGATACTCTCATCAGTATAGGGGCCCCATTATTCTAGACTTTCTGCTAATACACTGAAGAGATAATCCATGCACTGAAGAGTTAATAATCCCATTTGAGACAAGATGTGGAAGGAGCAGAACAACCAAATGAGAAAACGAAGTGGAAGAGTCATTAAAATAAGGCCATGTGATTATACAAGTTTGCTATTGCACAAATTGAGGGTTCCAAGGCATCATTTCTTTAAAAGATAAACAAGAAATATTAATGAATCTCTACACACCACCTGCCTAGCTATTATCAGTTGGCCATTACCCATGAGCATCTTGGCAGAAGTGGGTCTTCTATCCACTGGTGAGAAAGAAGATGGAAAGTTGAAGATCCAAGGTGGAGGTTTCAAAATGGGGGAAGGAGGAGAAACCACAAGCTTAAAATAATCAATAACTACAGCAAAAAATATAAAAGACAGCTAACCTGAACAGCCTGCATTGGTGGTGACTGAATCACTGATGGCTGTGTGGCTTGAATCACTCCCTGGACGTGTACAGTTTGACCAGAAGGCAACTGTACTAGAGTTACAGCTGGAGATCCTCTTCCAGCACTTGATCCAGCTACAGAAACCTGCAAGAATTATGATAATCATGTTTAAATAAAGTGCTCTGTGGATTTCAACAGATACTTCAAAAAGCAATAACACAGATAAGTTAAATGATAAAATTTTGAGCCAAACTGCAAGAAAAAATACACATTATGCTACTTATTACTAGGACAAAATTATTACTATTTGTGCTAATTACATACCTTTAAGCTGTCTCAAGTTGGTGACCAAAAAAAACACTTGTCACTTTTTAAAATCTTGACCTTTTGTCTTAATGTTTCAAAGACCCTGTCTGTTTTTTATTAAAGATCTTCAAGCTTTCAAAGACTAAATCTTCTATCCCTGGCTTGTACTTTAGGACAGAGTCACAGAGATCTCAACTAGAAGTATCTGTATGGGGTGAACAAATCCAATCATGATAGGATACTCTCAATCAGTGATATGAAATCCTTTGGTCCTCTTTTATCCAATCTTTGGCTTTCTACTTGTATTCTTCAGGAAGATGTTCTAATATAGAGGACAATTTTTTCCCTGTGATAAAACAGTTGTATCACTAAAGCAATACTTGGATTGTAAACTCTTCGAAGCAAGGACTGTATCTGTATTATGTTCATACAGTACCTAGCACAATGGGGCCAGTGCCTCTCAACACTACTGCAATATAAACAACAATACACCACAACTGATGATTTTCAATCCTCAAGGCTGACATGGTGGAGGAATATGGTTTCTTACCCAGATTAGCAATCATTCTGTCCTCTTTTTCTTATAGTATTCTACAACAAAATCTTCCACCCTTAGGCTTTACTACTGCACCAGAGACTATCAGAGATCCAGATATTGGTTGGGAGAAGAAATATTCTAATCCCTATAGTGGGAACTGTTAAATTTTATTAGTTTGTTTGCCAACAGGTAGTCAAAACCCCTTTAAAAGGCTCCAGTAAACTTTAAATAATTGACAGCGCAATTGTCTCTCTTTTCTGGGTCTCTAAAACCAAATTTTGTGAGACATCTTGTGGTATTATGATACCTCTAAATTTAGAGCATATGCCAGTCTAGATTAAAAAAAAACTCTTAGAAATGCCTATAACCATCCAGCTGCCAGAGATGTTGAAGTGATGGAAATATTGTCCTATAGAGAGGTAAACAAGACTGGAAACTGTCATGAAGCAAAGGGAAGATTTTTAAGATCACTGTAATAGATCTGAATCTGTCTCTGGCAAATCATGCCTAATCCTGGACACAAGAATAGATGATATAGAAGAAAAGAACAAAGACAATTCCATAGGATTTGTAGAAGAAGAGAAGAGACAGTCCATCTTTTTCAGCTCTTCAGTGTGAACTGGAAAAAAACAATTTGCTTGTGCTCAGGGTTACAAGAATTCATCATTCTCCAAGATTGTTTTTTTCAGTCCTGCCTTGGTTAGCATCCCAAAGATATATCTGGTGGAGAGTGGTCACATCCCAAAGCTGGACTACTCTGAAACAATAGATCTATGAACAGGAGATGGTGGAGAGGACACACTGACAGGAGCAGAATATTGAAATACAAGATGTAAACAGGCCAAAATGGATCTAAAAGGTTATGATAATTGCATTCAGTCTCATTTTCCAAAGTATCCGAGACATTCAGAATAGAGAAGAAAAAAATTCCGACTGTTGAAAGGTCTTTGATTAATGATCCCTGAAGATTTTGATTAGTGATCCCTGAGCAATTTTTCTGTGGGAAAACTCTGCTGGCAAAAGGTCATTTGTTAAGACAAAAGGTCTATCAGAGGAAAATGTTATCTTCTTGTTATTTATTTACTAGGAAGTGTAGAAACATGCAGTACCATCAAAAAGCCTGGGTGCTGAATCAACCATACCTGAAGAAGGAAGTTTTATAAGTAAAGTAGACAGGATCTGGTCAACTCCTTTTAATATATTTATTACATAACTGTTAAATTGTCAATAGGAATCTGAACAGACTCTATCGGGAAAGCTAAAAGTAGAGGGCTTCTTACAACTCCCAAAAGGAAATCATCCTAGCCTGAAAAAGGCTTCTAAAAACAAGCATCAAAGACACCCAAAGCTTTCTCCACTCTATAACACATACACTCATATTGTCATTAAGATGCTGACATTTTGAGCCCAAGAGCCAGCCAGTCTAAAAGATGGAAACTCAATATGAACTCAGAATATGATCTGCACCTTAACTAGAATATTGAACTATAAACGCTTCTAGAGCAGGCTTTCCTTGTAAACTTAAAGGCCAATTATATATAATAGCAATTACAAGTATATTTAAGAGTCCATTTTATGCCATCTTATAACCACACAAGAAAACGTATCCAAAACTCCACCAGAGTAAAGCTTATTTAAAATTTCACGGGGAAAAATGATTTTACTTTAATGAGTTCATACATGATATTATGTTCTGGGTGAAAACAAGCACATTTAAAGCTGGATCAAACTAAAAGAAATCTGTTCTTGTTTATAGAAAGAACTACATAAATAGAAAAAACATAATTTACACATTAAGCTAGAATTACATGAAAATTATTACATTTGAGTGACTTTTTCTTTTAACATTTGCAGAACCTTAACAAAAAGTGATTTCAACTCATCAGATTTACTTCTGTCATTTTTTTTAATTGAGTTTTGTTTCTGTAACTTTGAGATTAACAATCATGTTTCCATTCTGATACTGTGCATCTCTTTAAAACAAAGTATAAATAATCCCGTAAAAGTAACATTGGATTTATTTTCTTTCATTCTAAATTGTTGACTGTGTTCCAAAATTGCAGCCTTCTGCATTAACTAAAATACCAGAACATTTTGACTTGCTTATTAGGTTACTTGTGTACTGATACTGATGGAAGTAGTCTTGGCAAGCCATGCAATCCTTATGTCTGTAACCCTTCTGCCCATCTAAGTTGGCAGCAACAAGGGCCGGGTTCTGTATCTAGGGGTTCCGTTTCAATAACGCAATGCAAAACCGGCTCGAGCCCCCACCCAGTGACCTGGGACAATTACATACCACCCCCTGGGTACCTCTAAGAGGCAATACTTCCCCTCTCGCAAGCACGGAGTCTGAGTGTAGCAGAAAATGTTTAATAACATGAGGTAAACGACATCAGCATAAAATTGGAAAAACACCACAAACAGGATTCATAACACAAACCATGAGCAAAACCCACCCCAGCAAATTGGGCTGTGTCCTTTCCCTTTGGTTTTTGAATCCAGCAACCCAAAAATCACCCAGAGTCCCCAAAGTCCAACACCCCCAAAGTCTCTTGGGTCCAGCAACCACCCAAAGTCCCAAAAGTCCAACAACCCCCAAAGTCTCTGTCCCTGGTCAGTGCAGCCCCAGAGTAAAAGGGGGGGGGACACGCAGGGTGTTAAGGGGCACCTTACGTGATCCGAGGCTGGCCAGCCGTCTGTTTCCCCGTGGGGGTTCCGCCGCAGCCTTCACCACAAGCCAGTCCACTTTCCTGCCATCCCACGAACTGCTCCGCTCTACAAGCTGCTCCGCTCCGCTCACCGACCTGTGAGCCGTTCCAGCTGTTCCCGCAAACAGCTCCGCTCGCCGTTCCTTGGGCCACTCCAACCGGCCCCGCAAGGCTCCGCGCCGCTCGCTGCTCCTCCAGTCGTCCCCACAAATTGCTCCGCCAGCTGCTGAGCAATATAGCTTCAGGCTCCCCCACTAGTTAACACTTCACTCAGTGATCTCAGCTGTTAATAACTTTAGCTCTTAGCGATTTCAGCTCATAGTATAGTAGGGGAGCCCCAGTGCTAGTGCACCATTGGCCCAAAGTGAATTCAGCTCAGCAGCCTGCAACTAGACTCCTAATGGAATCAAAGTTAGCTCTGACATTCAACAGTGGAGAGAGGAGGTGGTGCAATCGGTGTTTCAAACCCTCAGAGGGGGCCCATACCATCAGGCACGAATACCTGTCCCCATCCTCTCTCAATTCACTGGGTTTTGTAACCCATGCCCCTTGTCAAGCAAGTGCTACTTAGGTAATGGTGAAGGACTCACTCAGTCCTTCTGTCATACAACAGTTCCCTGGCTTTGATTCACAGAATCAGGGTAACAAAACTTTATTCTTCCTGCCCCAATAACAGAGAAACTGGGGATCCCACACCAGCCAAAGTAACCACTTTCAGTTGCTGTTGTTTCATGCCAGGCGAGTGGGTGTGCCTATGCAAACAAGATTAGCCCCTGGAGTTCTTTTCCACACTCGCCATAATTCACCACCAGATGTCAGGGTAGAGCTCATCCTGACTCTGCTTACATGTCAATAACGAGCGATGCTGCCTACGACATCTGAATTTCAAGGCTTGCCTAGACTGCCAATTACTGAAGGCTGATGAACAGCAGTGGCAATTCAGCAACCTGAAAAACACAGTTTTAAAAACACTGAATAGTGCAATGTTACAATGCATTTCACACTGTCCCAGGCAAGCAGAGGAAAGGAAATGTTGCATCATGTAGTATCATGAGATCTGATCCACTGAGGTGCTCGGCACCCTCAAATGCCAATGACCATCAACGGGCATCAAGGGCACTCAACGCCACACGGGCACTCATTTTCTGTATATTTAGAGCCAGATTGTGTCCTACTTCTGGGTCGACGTGAAAGAGAGGAGAAGGTGTAGTAAGGACTACACACAGTCACTATTCTGATGCTTGGGCCTGCATCCATTCAAAAGAAATACTTCCCAAGGGTAGTGGCACTGCTATAGGGAAAAGGAGTTTTGGAGGTCTCCTGCTTCCCGGTTCTGTACTGATTATGAAAAGTGGAACGCCTCTTGAACAAGGATTAAAAAAAAAAAGCACAGAAATGCTCTCCTAAATCCCTCACCTATGACTCAAAGACTTTAGGTGTTGAAAGGACTTGGGCCTTCAGCAGAGAGAAGATTTTTATGACTGTTTTCTTTTTTATATTGTACTCTACCAACTGGTATCTGGAAATCTAATGCAAACATTAAAACAACCGTCAACAACTGGCATAAATCAAACCCATTCCTACCTCTACCAGTTCCACCCTTCATGAGATAAATATCCTGGGTACAGGCCCAAATTTTTAAAATATATCTTACATAGTATCTGCCCTCCAACCAATAAACCCCCCACCCCAAAAAAAGGGGGGGCTCTGACTACTGGAGTGAAATCAAGAACAAAGGGCCTTCCACCAAAACTGCTCTGTGCCCATACCCAGGAATTAAACCACAGGGACAGAAAACAAAGGTATTTTGGTAAGACACAATTTCTGCAACAGTGCAAGGGGGAAGAGGCTCTCTCTGCAACAGTCAGCTCCCGAGCCACTCATGGCTTTATAGATGGTATTCCTTGCTTGAACTGCACTCCAGAAAGAATTCTGAACCACTGCTCATGATGACTTGCTCCAATCAGGCTGCATGCTGACTGACTTCCCCCAATTAAGCTGCACGCTGACTAGCTGAATGTTGTCTATATTCTTCAAAGTCGGTCTTAAGACTATATGCCAGTATAGTGACAATAGAATAGATAACTGTGTTGAGATCTGCATCAGAAGGAACAGGTTGGTCTAGTCTGGACTCAAGAAACAAATGATCAATTTAATGAAATCCCAAGATCACAAACAACTGAGAAAAATTGTGACAGTACCTTTTCAATCAAGGGAGTAGGTACAGTTCCCTTTCTTTTCAAATGTACTTTTCTCTACCGAGCAACACCAGCTTCATTTTTTTCTGTATTGAATTTAAGTCAAGCACTGAGAAGGTAGAACAACCAAATATTCCAGGTTTGATGTGGAGACACAGAGTTCATTTTCATCAACTTAATGATAATACTGCAGATCAAAATGCCTTTCTTCAACAGCCTTACATACATGAGGGTGACAGGATGGAATGCTGTGGGACCTTCACTAGGAGAGGACATGCAATTGCCACAATCCTCTGAGTCTTCCCTATATGAATAAACAGATCCTCTGTACAACAATCCCATTCACCTCTATCAGCTCCCACAGATAAGTTAACAGTAACTCAAGATAGCCTTATCAAAACTTATACAATTTAATAAAATTGTAAGTACTATGACCTCTGATCACTGCCAGAAGATCACCAAACAAAGCAATAAGTGTTGTTTCAATCTTTTCCCCAGGTCTAAAGCCAGACAAATCCAGGAATCTAGAAGAATATAGGTGTCAGTTAAGTCATCTTTAAAGTGGTAAGATTGTTCCTGTCAAACAGATAGTTTCTTGCGTAAGAATCTAACCACTGCCTGCTGTAGGTCACCAGCCAGCTTTCTTTCACAAAAAATGACATAATCAATTCTGATCAATAATGGGTGTGATGCTTCACTCCATATTCTTTATGCAAATATGCTTATGATATGAATATGACATAACTGAGATATACTTTATGCAAGATGGGTCTTGTACGGTATCATTGGAAAGGTTATAATTTACTGAATGTGATTATCCAATTTGTATGCCTGTATCATTTCTGTAACTGAAGTTAGGAATATTGACTATGTATCTGTATTTCAACTATGCTACTTTGGGTGACGCCCACTGCTAACACTTCAGGTACAACAATGGAAAAGCCAGACAGAGTCAGGTGATCTTGTCACCTGATACTAAACATTACATAGGACTTCTTGTAACTTTCCACTGGAAGGGAGGGGGATCAGGTTTGGGAAACAAAGGATTCCCGCCTTATGTAAATCCTATTTAAGGGTGGGGAGGAAGGCAAACGAGGCTCCTCCTCTCCATGGCCTGTCTGCCCAAGAAGGAAGACTGCTAAAGCCACCACCTGAAGGGAAGAGGGGAACGGGGGGGGAGTCCAGACTGAGACAGGGGTCCAGTCTGAAAAGAAATATAACTGGAAATCTGAACCGCAGAAACTTTGCAACCTGCCTAAAATAACATTTAGGGTAAGAAATTACATTTTGTAACCTGTTTCTTAAGTGTATTGAGCTTAGCTTGCGTACTTTGGTTTATTTGCTCAGTAATCTGCTTTGTTCTGTCTGTTATCTCTTATATTCACTTAAAATTCACCTTTTGTAGTTAATAAACTTATTGCTTATTTATAGTAACATAACCCAGTTTATGTAATTTCTAACTGGGTGGGGCAAGAAGTGGTGCATATCTCCCTCCACATGGAGGGAGGGGGTGAATTTCATAAAACCTTTGGGTTTGTACCCCTTAAAGGGAGTGGGCACTAGAGTGTTGGGGAGAGCCCCTAAGGCTGAATCTTTGCAGAGCGGATCTCTGTCTCTCTGTGCACCTGGGTGTGGCCCTGCCTGTGTACTTGGCTGGAAGAGGCTTGTGAGCCTAACCCAGCAAGGCCAGGAAAAGGGCACCTAGGCTGGTAGAACAGGCTGATTGAGCAGAGGAGGCTCAGTTAAACTCCAGCACATCAGGTGATACCCCAAAGGGCCCAAACCCGTCACAGTGGGCCTGTGCTCTCCCCACTTGTTATTAGCCATGACATGTGAAGGCCCATTTCACAGGTGGCTAAACTAAGCTTATTCAGAACATCCTGAAGTTCCATCAGCAGAGCTGGATGAAACATAGCCACTGCAGAAATCTCTTGTTTTACATTATCTCCGTGGTTTCAGACAGACTGCCAGAGATCCAATTGATTTTAACAGCAATTAAATAAACTCTTAAAAGACAGAAATGCTTGATTCTGTTTCTAAGTGGCATTAATATGGATCCAACAGGCTGCTTACTGTTCACTGGTCTAGACTTTGTAGATCCTGTGGTTTAGGGGGAAAAAAACTTTTTTACTTTCACCACAGAAATGACATGAGGTATATATAACAAATCTATGTTACAATCGACTGGGAAAAAACCTGCTACTAGCTCATTAGCCTCCTTTCTTATTGGTGTATTTGTCATAGGTCCTCTCTGTGAGGATGCAGAGGAAGGGGGATACCTAAATGGCAATGCTTCAATAGTCAAAGTAAAAAGAGTATAATGGTCCAGTAGGCTTTTAATACACTGGCCCAGTGGCTGGTCACCATTATTCTTTATATTCCTACAGACCAACAGGATTCATTAGTCTCCAAGGGCAGACATTTGAGAAACACAATGATTGGAGAAAAGATAAGTAGTTATCTTTGTCACAGTTTCAGGGTAACTACACCTGTATTCCCTCCTCCATAGTTCACTCCAAAAGTTCCCAGTGAGGTTTCAGGTCTCCAGCCATCACGTCTTTGGGCAGGAATCCTTGTCCGACTTCCTTCTGATCAGGGGGTTGTAAGGCTAAACACTGTGATATCCCCAGCAAGCCAATTTGCCTAAAGGCCAGCAGCTTTGCTTTGTCTCCAAGGTCTGTGAACAGCGTATTGTCAGTAGTTACAAGTTATCACACAGCTCTTTCTAAGCAAGCACATTTATTCTTAAAATAAAAGCATTAGAGAGAAAACATAATAAAAACAATAAACAGATTTAAATACACACTAAATATCCCAGGGTCACCCATGCTACTAGGCCAAAGTCTTTCGAACCCTTCTGCAAGGGTTGGAGTTGCCCTTGGACAGAAGGCCCTGTCCATTTTCTGGATCAGAAAGAAGGCCTTAGTCAGGGTTAATCCAGACTTTTATCCAAAAGTCATTTCTTTGTCTCATGGCAGTGGTGGGCAGCCTGTGGCTGGTCAGGGTAATCCGCTGGCGGGCCGCGAGACAGTTTGTTTACATTGACCATCCGCAGGCACAGCCGCCCACAGCTCCCAGTGGCCGCAGTTCGCCGTTTCTGGGCAATGGAATCTGCGGGAAGCAGCGTGGTCCACAGAGACGTGCTGGCTGCCGCTTCCCGCAGCTCCCATTGGCCGGGAACAGCAAACCGCGGTCACTGGGAGCTGCGGGCGGCCGTGCCTGCAGACAGTCAATGTAAACAAACTGTCTCACGGCCCACCAGCGGATTACTCTGATGGGCAGCAGGTTGCTCACCACTGTCTTATGGTCTCTGGACAATCCAGTTTAAACCAGTATATGGGAGCCTCCCCAGGTGTTGGTAACTCTTGGGAGGGGTTACAATCTGAGTGATTTGCCTTAATCACCTCCCACTGTTTTTGGTTCCTGGAGAAGTTGTGGGAATCCTCCCCAGTGGAGTTGCATACAATCCCTAGCCACAGTGATACACAAACTTAATAGAATATGGTCCTTAAAGATATTGCATGGGATTGCAATATCTGTCACACTCTTAACACTGTTGCAAGCAGTGTTGTTGTAGCTGTGGTGGTCCCAGGATATTAGAGAGACAAGGTGGGTAAGGTAGTATCTTTTATTGGACCAAATTCTGCTGGTGAGAGAGACAAGCTTTCAAGTTTACACAGAACTCTTCTTCAGGTCTTGAAGATGACTGAAGAAGAACTCTGTGTAAGCTTGAAAGGTTGTCTCTCACCAGCAGAATTTCGTCCAATAAAAGATACTACCTCACCCATCTTGACACTCTTACCACTTTATTTAACATCTTGTCCCCCTTTATAAAGCAAAGCTGCATTTAGCTGTAAAGTCTGAATTCCAGCCAAAAGCCAGATATTGCATCTCCTCACAGTAGTCAGACCATTTGACCATGTTGCTAGGCATACTCAATCAAAGAGATAGCACAGAGAAAGCTGCAAACTTTTTATTATTGCGTAACTCATTAAAAATCTCATGCTCCTGATTTAGTTAATCAGAAGCAAGGTCAATAAACATCTGGCTGGACAGAACAGAAAAGAAGGAATGGGTGAGTAGCAATCTTAAATGCCATTCAAGAAATGTCTCATGCCTTGAGAAGAGCTAAATCATAGACTCATAGACTTCAAGGCCAGAAGGGACCATTCTGAACATCTAATCTGGCCTCCTGCACATAACAAGCCACAGAACCTCACCCCCTCACTCCTGTAATACCTCTGGTTGAATTACTAAAGTCCTCAAATCATGATTTAAAGACTTCACATTACAGAGAATCCGCCATTTACTCTAGTTTAAACCAGCAAGTGACGTGTGCCCCATGATGCAGAGGAAGGTGAAAACCTCCCAGTGATCCCTCTCTTGTCAGTAATATTGGTTAGCAGCCAGAGAGCTAGTGTAGAGAGATGATTTCGAAGTCAGGGAAAGCAACGTTCCATTCAGTTGCTTTTTCTTTATTTAATTCCTCCAGAGACAAAATACCTGAGAAAAGCAACCCTAGTGAGAGCCACAGATCCATCAGTATGTGAACATACTGAAATATTATGTCTTTGAATTCCTTATGGAATGAGAATGCCAACATTTTCCATTCAATATACCTACAAAAATATCCATTTGATACTCCAGCCTAGGGAGCTTACCTCCCAAGGAAGTGAGTGTACTAGCAACGTCTTTAAACTTTCAGTGCAAGACAGTGGCTCACCTTCAAACTCTGGAGCATAGAAGTCTCCCAGATAGGGAAATTTGTTAACCAAGTCCTCCTCATCTTAAGTCAGGAAACACATAAAAAGGGGACCACTGGAATGCTAATACTATGTGCTCCTTCCCAGAAGTAGGCCGTGCTACAGAACCAGACTGTGGCTTTGCAGGAGGAAGAGCTGGGAGAAGTTGATCTGAAAATGTAAAGCTGGATAGAAGCAGTTAGGGAAACGAGGTCCTGAAGATGGCAGCCAACTCTTGTTCTAGCTGGTTGCGGTGGAAAACAGCCCAGACAAGAGACAATGAGCAGGGTCTATTATAGTGCTTTGCTTCACAGGAACAACTCGCTAGAACAACTTCACAGTCAAGAAAAAATGTCTGGCTGAGCAAAAACAGTATGCAGCTACAACAGTGTGCCCCTGGTGGCCAGACAGCTAAAATGCATGTTGATCTGCAAAGATTTGCCAGGGCGGCACTCTGGCTGCTCACAGCTCTCAGTCTCCTCCTGCTGCAGATTATTTGATGCCCAAACAAATTTTTGCAGAATTTAAGCTTTTTTTTTTTTTTTTTATTGTAAGATACCTATTTTTTTTCAGAAGGGCTAAGCACCTACAGCTCTCACTGACTTCAGCTGGAGTTGTGAGTACTCAACACGTCTGAAGATCAGATCATATGTTTTAGTCTTTATGGCTGAAAAGAAAACTTTCCAAATATGAATTGATTCTGTGCTCTCTTCCTGAGTCTGCAGAAAACAACAAGGTGTAAACTGCTTTAACTATAAATTTCCATGTCAAATTATATACCAAAATTTCTCACTATTTCACAGTTGATCATTTTAATTGAAACATCTAACTAAGGTGTATCTCTAGTGTGGTTTTAATCATCTGGTGCTGATTGTGACAGATCTGACAATTACCTGCAACATCCTTCAAAAACCTTAATGAATGAAGTTTAAGTATCTTTGCAGCCCATTGTATCAAATGCAAAGGTTATGTATTATTGTGGGCCAGGATTGTATGTAATCTCTCCAGCAGGGAGATGCGATGTGAACCCTGGGAAGAGTTATGAACTTCAAAGGAGGCATTGAATAATGTGCCAGACAAGAGTGGACTTTTGGGACAAACAGTAACAAGTTTGCCTGGGGAACCTCTACAGGGAGGTGAATGCAAATTCCCCCCCTCTGCTTATGCAAAAACCTAGCCTTTTGAAGATATGCCCTGGGGAGAGGACCATTATCTGATTACCTGTTCCTGGAGTCTCAAGATCAAGGGCTCAAGCTATATAAAGGAAAAACTAATTTATCCATGGGTGTGCTAGTTCTAAGCTAAGGCTGTTATGAACTTGTGATCTTGGTTTAAAGGGCCGACTCATACCAGAGCCCTTGGTGAAGTAGGGGGATGATCTCTGGTAAGCTTATTAGCATGTTTGTAGGTACTTTTGTCATTTTTAATATGTTTTCTCTGTAATGCTTTCACTTAAGAATAAATGTGATTGCTTATTAAGAGCTGTGGGGTAACTTGTAATTGCTGGCAATTAGTTATTCATAGCCTTCGGAGAAAAAGCAAAGCACAGACATTGGTCTGTGTAGGCACTCTGGCTTGCTGGAAATATCACAGTGCGGGCAGGGAACTGTGCAGCCTCAAAATGCAATGGTCAGGAGGGAGAGAAATGTGGGTCTCTGCCCAAAAGAGGTGACAGCTGAAGAGCCAGGAGCCTAGAGTGCATGCCCTGGGTGAACCATGGAGGAGAAATACAGGTGTAATTGCCCTGAACTGTGACATAGATAATTACAAAAAATCTTTACCAAGGGAAAGTGCAGAATTAGTCAGAGCTTTGTTTAGTTTATCTGTCAGAAGTCCCAAGTGATAGAATTTCCAGCATTTCTCTTGAGATACTATTCCACAGGCTAATAGTGCTCAATGCTAGGAAGTTTATCCTGATATTCATCCTAGATTGTATACTTCTTAATTTCTTGCCATTACTCCTAGTTAAAGCATAGAACTTGAACTGAGCCACCTGAGGGAGGAAAAGGGGGGGTGGGAGGGGGAGGCAAGTAAGTGCTGCTTATTTATTTTCCAGTTCAATCTTTGGAAGATTGAAATTACCGCCTGAAGGAACACAGGAGTCTTAAAACCATCAGGAGCACCCCTACACTGAATACATGCAGTTTCCTGAGAAGATTCTTTATCTACAGGGGATACAAAAGTACCAGAAGAGAGAATGAACGAACAGAGCAAATGCTGTCCAGCAAAGGAAAAGCAGCAACACTTACCCCTGAAGAGACAACTGTAGTGATGACTAGCTGGCTGGGGTCTGAATATGTGGGGCTCAAAATGAGGGTATCAAAAAGTACAGACCACTTGTCTTCATTGGGCAGGAATCCTGTCTAGAAAAGTTTAAGTGGTAAAAAGTTCACCTTGCAGGATTTCTTCTTCAGTGGACTCTTTCTTCTGTGGAGGCCTCAGATGTAGCCCTAGTAAGTGGGGTCACATGGGTGCATGAAGCTATTAAGCCTAACATCTTCAGGAAGAACAGTACACTTCTCAGAGGCTGGGATCCCAGAGGATACTATCTCCCAAATGGTATGGAGAACTCAGGGCTCGGAATAATCCCATCTTTTACGTCAAGATAAAAACAGGTGTTTCGTTGCTTAGGCAAAACCTCAAGGGTTGGAACTATCTGTATGCTTTCCCTAGAAACAAGAACACTCCCTGAGCTCATGGTACTCTTATCAGTCAACAGTCTAAATACAGGGAAACAACGATACTTGTGTTGTCTGAGGAATGAAGACTCAGCAGTGAAAATATTCAGTGATATAGAAAGATCAAAGGGTAGGATACCATAATGGTAGTGGCCTTTTCCTACACAAAACCAGAGGTACTTCTCATAAAATGGATGGATGATCAGGTATAAGAGATGCTGTCAACACAACCCCTTTTCTTTCCGTAGCAAGAAATAACACTGGTCTACAATTTTTGAGAAGTCGTCTGCTTCAGAGATAAAATGTGCTATTTATTATGTATTTTGATGTGCTGAATTCAAATATGACAATTAAAACAACTGATTGGCTACTGTTTCTAAGATATTTAAGTTTTTACATTTTATGTCTATGTATATTGTGTAGATAGTACAGTTTTAATCATAAATTGTAAACCTAGCTCTTTTCATGTCTTTATGGTTGCTTTACATGATAATATTTCACCTGTCCTGTTTATGTAACACTTTAAAAATCAGCAAAAGGGTTATATAAATAAAATTTATTATGAAACAAAAGGCAAAAAACTATTCTGTACATAGTTTAGTCCTATTCAGTGTCTACTCGGCGCTTCTTGGCTTGTCTCTTGTATTCATTAAATGGAGCATCTCTTGTCACTGTCCAGCAATAGTCTGCAAGCATTGATGGGCTCCATTTGCCCTGATAGCATTTCCCCATTGTTGCAATGTCCTGGTGAAATCACTCGCCGTGCTCGTCGCTCACTGCTCCGCAGTTCGGTGGAAAAAAATCTAGATGAGAGTGCAAAAAATGTATCTTTAGTGACATGTTGCAACCAAGGCTTTTGTATGCCTTGAGGAGGTTTTCCACCAACAACCTGTAGTTGTCTGCCTTGTTGTTTCCGAGAAAATTTATTGCCACTAACTGGAAGGCTTTCCATGCCATCTTTTCCTTGCCACGCAGTGCATGGTCAAATGCATCATCTCGAAGAAGTTCACGAATCTGAGGACCAACAAAGACACCTTCCTTTATCTTAGCTTCACTTAATCTTGGAAATTTTCCACTGAGGTACTTGAAAGCTGCTTGTGTTTTGTCAATGGCCTTGACAAAGTTCTTCATCAGACCCAGCTTGATGTGTAAGGGTGGTAACAAAATCTTCCTTGATTCAACAAGTGGTGGATGCTGAACACTTTTCCTCCCAGGCTCCAATGACTGTCGGAGTGGCCAATCTTTCTTGATGTAGTGGGAATCTCTTGCACGACTATCCCATTCGCAGAGAAAACAGCAGTACTTTGTGTATCCAGTCTGCAGACCAAGCAAGAGAGCAACAACCTTCAAATCGCCACAAAGCTGCCACTGATGTTGGTCATAGTTTATGCACCTCAAAAGTTGTTTCATGTTGTCATAGGTTTCCTTCATATGGACTGCATGACCAACTGGAATTGATGGCAAAACATTGCCATTATGCAGTAAAACAGCTTTAAGACTCGTCTTCGATGAATCAATGAACAGTCTCCACTCATCTGGATCGTGAATGATGTTGAGGGCTGCCATCACACCATCGATGTTGTTGCAGGCTACAAGATCACCTTCCATGAAGAAGAATGGGACAAGATCCTTTTGACGGTCACGGAACATGGAAACCCTAACATCACCTGCCAGGAGATTCCACTGCTGTAGTCTGGAGCCCAACAGCTCTGCCTTACTTTTGGGTAGTTCCAAATCCCTGACAAGGTCATTCAGTTCACCTTGTGTTATGAGGTGTGGTTCAGAGGAGGAGGATGGGAGAAAATGTGGGTCCTGTGACATTGATGGGTCAGGACCAGAAGTTTCATCCTCTTCCTCTTCTGACTCAAGTGAGAATGATTCTGGTGCATCAGGAACCGGCAGTCCTTCTCCGTGGGGTACTGGGCGTATAGCTGATGGAATGTTTGGATAATGCACAGTCCACTTTTTCTTCTTTGACACACCTTTCCCAACTGGAGGCACCATGCAGAAGTAACAATTGCTGGTATGATCTGTTGGCTCTCTCCAAATCATTGGCACTGCAAAAGGCATAGATTTCCTTTTCCTGTTCAACCACTGGCGAAGATTTGTTGCACAAGTGTTGCAGCATATGTGTGGGGCTCACCTCTTGTCCTGATCTCCAATTTTGCAGCCAAAATAAAGGTGATAGGCTTTCTTAACCATAGTGGTTATACTGCGCTTTTGTGATGCAAAAGTCACTTCACCACAAACATAGCAGAAGTTATCTGCACTGTTCACACAAGTACGAGGCATCTCTGCTCACTTTGGCTAAACAGAAATGTGTCCCTTTGCAAAATCAAACACTGACAAATAAGAGAGCACGACACTGTATGATTTCTAGAGCTGATATAGGGCAATTTGTTCAGCAGAGTGATGTAAGCTTCGTTATGATGGCATCATCCATGACTTCTAGGAATAACATGATGCAATTCATATCATGTATGATGCAATACCAGCTTCAGATTGCATCATTCATTGTTTTGCCGAAAAAGCAAGTACTGTCCGAACCCAGTCATAGATTTATTCATAGATCCAGTCAAAGATGTATTTTAGTCATTTCTGGTTTAAATTGAGATCCCTTCCCTTTATAACTCACTTATCCTCCGCCATTCCCAAGTCAAGGGTCGTATATACTGACCCAATAGCATATCTTGAAAACTAGAGCCAATCAACAATTTTAAGCATCATTTTCGTTCTCAATGACCCAGAATTAGTAAAGTTTGACTACATTTATTTCAGAAGCATTTTGGCTGTAGAGCAGTGTAATAGGAGAGGAACATGTTCTCCTTTTTACTACTAAAGGACCACCGCTATATCCTCTTTTTAGAGAAGGAAGATAACTTCTTCCCTTAATATCTTCTCATGAGAGGGATCTCTGAAAATGGAGAGGAAGAGGAAAGGGTACAAATCTAAAACTGAACAGTTGAAGGCTGTTGACTATCACATCAAACTTTCTGCCTGGCGCTCAATGCAACAGGCAATCTTACCACTGAGATAGGGCAGACCACTGACGAAAATGTTTAAACTTCTGCCTGAAAGAGGAGTGTCTATGAGCAGACTTCGGTCTGTTGGAGGTCAAGGAAGAGCTCTGACTCTAGAATCCAAAGGGAGTAGTACCCTCTTAACTGAAGGCACTTAAAGTAGCTAAAGATGTCTGGAAAGTTGTCCAAAAGTCTTCAACCTTTTTTAAGCTGTCATCTCTTTCTTCACTAACACATCTTTTCACATAGAAAGTGACCTACTGTGGTCTGGGCTTCATACAGCAATGTGGTGCACTTCAGCCAAGAGAATTATTGAATGGTAATGGCTGCATTATAATGGGCATTGTATGCTAACTCGTAGGGCATGTTTGGCCATCATCTCATCTTCAGACACAAGTAATTTAAGATCTTGCATGAACTGAGACAGGATTTAATCAAAAATGAGCAACAGCTTGTAACATGAGGAAGTTGCACTTCTCAAACATGGCTTGCTAACTGTCAATTCACACCTGCAAGATTACGTCTTTTCCAGCACCAGTGAGAACTTTTTGAAAATTATATATTTTAAAGAGTGTTTTTTCCTTACGAGTTCAGTTATTTTATAATCTAGAGTTTTAGTTCTGTTGACATAATAACAAGATCAAATATATTTCAATTTAATAAAGTAGAACCATAACAGGGGAACTTTGTTTTTCATTCTTTTGGACTGTGTGACATTCTTAGGGGAAATAGGAAGAACCTATAGTGCCACATTCAGCCAGCAGGAGCCATTATGGGCACAGCCACCACCCCAATACAATGCCCTATATTTAGTGGGTAGTCTCAATTCAGTTTTTAATTCACAGGTGTACATGTCACAGAAATCACTACCACAAATAGGGCCTTTATTAGTTAAAGTAGAGAAGGCCAAAAATTGGATGAGCTTTCAGAAAGAACTACCTTCTAACCTTTATACTTGACTTTTCAAGTCAAGGTTGAAGAGAACAGGGATGAATGGGTGCATATGGTGTGTGTGTAAACTGCATGGGCAATATGGAGAAGTTTGGAGTGCAGCTGATACACAAGTTCTATGGAGAAACCGACAAATCACCCTTCTGGGTGCTGCCAAGCTGAGTCCTTTCACAATATCACAACCACTAACCTGATAAGCACAAAAAAAGGACAGGTTACTTGAGTAAGTACTACGGCAGAGCAGTTGGCACAGTCCACAGGGAGCCAGAGACTAAAACAGGAATGCATCCTGCTCACACTGGGGTTATGCCAATAAACTGTATTTGGATAAAATATGCATCTCCGAAGCACTGTCTGGATTAAAAATAAACGTGATGGAAAGCCATAGGAGTTGAATGGCACTGAAGTACTGTAGTATTCCAAAGGATCAGGATATAAATATTGACAAGCATACTGGAATATTAGTAGCAATTTCCTTTTAATACAGATCATGGATAAGTTTAAAAAAACTGAAGCCTTTATGGAGCTCACCTAATATATCAAACTAAAGTTTGAATTTTTTAATTGTCACCTCTATTCTATTAACCAGCAAAATACTTTCCCAGAGAATATCTAAAAAAAAAATGTAAAAAAGTCCAGAAAGTGCCATCATGTGCATAGGAAGGAAACATAAGCAATGATTCTAAGAAGTTTTGCCTGAAGGATTGAACTCATTTTGAGTAAACAAGAGTACTGGGGCGGAGGGAGACAAAAATTAGCTTCACCCATTATCATAAATTGCTGCATCAAGCATCTCCAAATTCTAGGATACATGAAATTCATCTCCTCCCTCTAATCCTGTAGCTGCCTCAATTTAATAGGACACCATTATCAGATAACTACTGTATAGCAGTAGTTCCAAGAACATGGAAAGACAGTCTACTGGCTTCCATTACAGTGCCATCCTGAGAAACTCTTGAAGTGTTACTTCTGTGAATGACTTACAATAATGTGCTGTATTATCTGTGGCCCTTATTCTGCCATGTCCATGACACAGCAGTCATCATTTGGGACTATATCTTTATTGTTTTTAATATGAAATCACTACTCTAAGAACAAAAGATTCATACAGAGCAGGGGGATTTAATGATGAACTGTAGAAAAGTATCATGTTCATCCAAATGCAAGTAACAATTCTAAATGATCATTTTTATTTGTTTTTCTTAGTTTCCTGTATGTCAAATTACCTGAGCTATGGGGGAAATCTGACTTTGGCCTGGCTGATTTTGTATGCAAACAGCATCGCTCTCTGCCACAGAATCTGTTGCACTTCCATCCTGTTGCGATTCAACCATTTCCGTGGTCATTTGTCTAAAAATAAATATAGTGCAAGGAAATGAATTCAGACCTGAAGAAGGGATATTTATTTCAATTCTATTAAATTATTTTTCTCCTCAACTCCCAATTTCAGCTCTTTAAAATATCTGACAAAAGAGCAACCCAACAGTATCCTAGCATCACAGTGTGTTGCCATGCATGACCTGTAAATTAGGAATCAAGCTCACTCGCTTGGCTAGCAAGGACTAGATGCAGTGTGTAAGCAATACTCCCAGCACTGAGTAAGGAAATCAAAGCCTCATTCTCTAGCAACCCATTATGTCCAGATACTAGCTTGCAATGCTGATTCCAGGAAGATACCTATCCAGCCCTTCTATGTTGGGGTAGGGGAGTGGAAGGAACATTAAAACAAGGAGAAACTGAAGATGAGAAAAGTTAACTGGGAAAAAGAAGAGGACCATTCTGAGGAACGCTGAGGGAGAAATATCTGGCAACTATTTATTCAGTCAGGTCTACAAAAGAAGCAGTAGTGCGTAGATTCAGTATAGTATAGTCACTTTAGGAAGTGACAATTAGATGTCTAGGAAGAATTGGTTCGAAATTTTTATCTTTTCTTTATTCAATTAGGTTAGACAGTCATAATATTGTGTATCCTGCAATGGACACAATCAGAACCATAAGATTATACCTAACAAGTGAATATTTATTCTGGATTACCATGTCTGGATTGTTTTTCTTTTGTTTTGTGATGAAAGCAAAACTTCCTTCAATTCTTATCTGTATAAATTAGTCACTGGAGAGATATACCAGAGTAGGAAATTATTAAAATATTGAGACATCTGAAAAGTTTTGACAGAAATATTGTACGTAAATCCTACTGTTCTGTCCCACTAAATAGAAATATCATCCTCCTTTAGACAAAATATAATTTTATTATATACTTTTGTCACTTTTGCTAACAGTAATTCCAAACATGAAGATCTCATATTCAGGACACTGAACTGATTTTGTTTTGAATCAAATGACAGATGTTTAACACTTGATTTTTACATTGGTATCAGCAACTCTCTTGTGATTTTTGATCCTGTAAATCTTAAACCTAAGCTTGGGTAAATTACATCCATCAATTGAAATTTATAAACTGAAAGACTCTGTTAGTGGAGAAAACTTTCAAATATATCGACTACACAAAAACATAATTACCTTACAGTTGTTTTTCCATGATATTTCTTGACACACTTGCTCATAATGGATGGTGGGAGTGTTTAAAACAAGAGCTTGGTTTTCCTCAGCTCACTTTCTCTCCTACTGAACACTGCAGTGAAGTTATGATGTTGAAGTTGTGATGTCACCATCATCACCATAGCAACAAACCAATGTCATAAAGAGTATACAGCCTTCACTGCAGGCTCAAGGAGAAGTGTGACAGTAAAAGAGAGATCTTGTTCAAACACATACCAAATATTATAGGAAATGCAGGAAAAGACCAGACAAGAAAGGGAAAATCACCTATTTGTTGTTTTAATTTTTCTGACGTTATAATATGACAGGGTTTCTATTCTGGGGTCTTCTGCTATCATGTGAGACAAGCAGGAATTCCCTGTTTCAATGGTTTTGAGGCCCCTGAAGTACCCATACATATTTTTAATGCACAGGCCAACTCCTGGTATCTCAGGAATGTTATTTCTTTGAGTGAGAAACAAAGAGCTCCTTAAACACTACACATAATTTATGTCCAAAATAAGTCATCAAAATGTTTGTCTCCCACTATGGTTGAGAAGGAATCAAGTTAAACGATATCATCAGAGAAGCAGAATTACAGGTAATTTTTGTATACCATCTTGACTAGATAGTGGATACACAAAAATGCCCTGCCTCCTTCCATCTCAAGCCCCTGTGCAGATCTCAGGTTCCAGTATGTCTCTTAGTAACTAGGTCTTGAGTGATTTATGGCTTTAATGGTTAAAATTGCCATCTTGAATTCTATCAGAAAATTCTCAGGAAGCTACTGCAGCTCACAGAGTGCTAGCATTCATACACTCTTAAAATAAAGTTCCTCTTAAACTAGCTTGTTTCCAAATGGTGTCAGTGTATACACCATGAGGAATGTATTAGAGTAGTCTATCTTTTGTGTAGTTTGTTAGAAAAATTTTTAGTACATCAACAGCAGTTCTAATTCAATCCATAATAATACAGTATTTAATATATACACAGATGGTACCTCCTGCATTCCTATTTCTTCTCATGAGTTCCTTTCCCCTGGATATAATGCTAAAATAATAGTGCAGTCAAAATCTCAGGCTGTTGAGAGCACTGGTGCTCAGTATGCACCAAGGACTTAATCAGAGGAGAGTGTATAACTTTAAATGGGGCAATTCTGGATTGACTCATAGGTAGGGTGACCAGACAGCAAGTGTGAAAAATCGGGACAGGGAGTGGGGGGTAATAGGCACCTATATAAGACAAAGACCCAAATATCAGGACTGTCCCTATAAAATCAGGACATCTGGTCACCCTACTCATAGGCTACTCTGAAGATCTCCTACTGTATCCAGCCACTTCTTCCTACAGCACATGTAAGTGAGAAGAGTATCTTGCTGAATTACTGTACTTCTTATGCACATACCCAGTATAGTAATAGGCAACGATCTGGGAAGAAATAGTCTTTCTCCCAGAAATTTCACTACGACCCAAGACTCACCTGTGAGGACACTAGTTGTTTAATATGTATATCCAAAAGGATGTCCCCATAGATCAAAACAGCTTAAATACCAAGATCAATAATGTAATTAGTCTGCATTACCAACATAGTCACTAAAACTTTCTTCTGGAATTAAGAGTAGGATCCTGATTATTTTACCCGATGCAGCTCCAAAATCATACCTTCATATTTCATATCGAAGATTGTCTGTCACACAGAGATAGGGTTTAGTTCAAAATTACTAATTTTACCTCCGTCCCACAGAAAATGTTCCATTGGCTTCTCTTGGCAAGGATCATCTATCATGCTGTAGAAACTGACATGTTTCCAATTTTACTACTTTATTGCTTTAGGCTTGATTTATATGAAGTCTGGACCCATACATCCATTAGTTAGAAATGTAGCACTTTTCTCGCTTTGGTGAAAAGACAGTCTCAATTAGCTGCTGAATGTCATTGCCTGTTGCACTAAGTATCATTGAAACAAAAGCAATAAAGTGTTTAAGAAAAATGCCTATCTGGTTTTCTAATCTTGACAGTATCTTTTATTTCCCAGATAGGGGCTTAATCCCTTATGGATTGCTGAAGGCCCTCCTCCTACAGAAAAGTTGTATTATTCTATTTGTTTTTGACACCCCTGTGATCCTTCCTGATCTTTCTATGGGCAAGTCTTTCATGTAGTATAGACAGCTAAATACTTAACTAATTTCAGTTCACGTGTCTGTTATTAGATGTATGCACAGTTAAACTGTACTGATGTAAATAGTGAAGACAACTAAAAAAATAATAAAGTATCTCTAGGATATCTGCAGCCTTTCAAAATATGACAAGAAAGAGGACTGTATTTTTATTATGCTCTAGATTTTAGGTAAAACTCATCGGAAATTAGAATACAAATCTCAGATGCAGAACACAATTAAAATACACTTTAGCCACACCTAAGCATGGGAATCTATTCAAATGTATTCTCCAAAGATACAGCTGAATATACTCTGGATTTTAATTAGACAGATGATTTACTATTTTTAATCTTCAGCACAGGCAAATAGCACTAGAATTTTTTATATTGTCTTTTTTCAGGTATTCCTGAGATTTGTTAATACCACTGTTCTCCTAAAACATTACTTCTGGACAAGCCATTATTGTTATTTTCAAGGGGAAATTAATGTAAATGTCAACAGTGTGTAAACGCATGCACTTGTTGAACAAAATGCTAAACTGAGCACAGAAATTGCCTTCTCCAAGTATGAAGGTCAAATAAAACCTAAAACTTTGGGCCTGTAAAAGACAAAGCTTAAAAAAGGTAAGTAGCCATTTTAGGTGTGCTAGTCCCCTTGACATAAACTTGTATAAAAGGCCTGACTAAAAACAAAGTTGCAGTATAACAGCTGCATAATATAAAGACATAGTGCAAGACAAAGGACCTATTTTGGTTGGCATATCTGAAAATAGCAAGGCAGGTGATATGTTTTTCCAAAAGACTATTACAACTGTTCTCAATATGAAGCACCCATGAAACAGACAGTTATTAATTTAGTCCAGAGACTACCAAAATAGAAGACTTTTTCTTCCTATAATGTAAGCAGAGTTTTGATTAGAGGCAAACCACCGATGACAAAGGAAATGTATTGACAGATCCATTGCTCCTAAGTTTCAAAACAAGGCTCTACATCAGGGGTGTGCAAACTACGGCCCGCGGGATTGCCACCCCCGTGATGCCATGGGCCCCGCACCACTTCCGGAAGCGGCCGGCACCACGTCCCTGCAGCCCCTGAAGGGGCGGGGGGCAGAAGGGTTCCGCATGCTGCCCTCGCCTGCAGGCACTGCCCCCCGCAGCTCCCATTGGCCGGAAACAGGGCACCAAGGCCAATGGGAGCTTTTGGGGAGGTACCCGCAGGTGAGGCAGCACGGAGCCCTCTGCCCCCCCTCCCCCAGGGGCCGCAGAGATGTGGTGCCAGCCACTTCCGGGAGTGGCGTGGCACAGGGTCAGGGCAGGCAGGGAGCCTGTCTTAGCCCCGCTGCGTGTCGCTGCCACCCCAGGTAAGCAGCGCCGGGCCAGAGCCCGCACCCCAACCCCCTGCCCTGAGCCCCCAACCCCCTGCCCTGAGCCCCCTTGTACACTCCGCACCACTCCTCCACCCCAACCCTTTGCCTTGAGCCCCTTCCTGCACACCACACCCCCTTCCACACCCCGCACTGCCTCCTGCAACCTGACCCCCTGCCCCAGCCCTACATTCATGGCCCTGCATGCAATTTCCCCACCCAGATGTGGCCCTCGGGCCAAAAAGTTTGCCCACCCCTGCTCTACATAGCTCTTTCGGGCAGGGACCATCTTCTTCTGTGTTTGTGCAGCACAAAGAACAGTGGGGTTCTAGTCCATGACTAGGGCTCCTAAGTACTGCAGTAAAAAAAATAACATCCAGCTTATGCCCCTTATTTCATGAAAAGTCCAAAGGTCTTTGTAAAAGCGTTAAAGGATGAGTAATGGAACTAAGTTTTAGCTTTATATATCCAGCAAGGATCTTAACTCATTTTGATGACAGAGATCACGTGGTCTGGAAAATCAGGAACAATAAACAGATTCTGTTTGTTTGTTTTTTAAGGAAGACTGAACTTTCAAACCATTATAACTTTATAGGCCTTGTATATGGACTTAACCCTAAACTCAAAAATTGCTTTATTTTATATAAACATGGTTTAATTACAAATCAGCTACATATCATGAGATTTATTTTGATATTAAATATTAATAGGATTGTTAGATTTTTCCTCTGGGTTGCTTACTACCTTTCAAAAGTTATGAGGCAATACATTGATATTAATTAGGCAGGATTTTTATCTTAATACACGCAAGTTACATGACTGCACTTCCATGAATTATGGTTGAAAATATATTCTGTAATTTAATGTAAGGCAAATGTATGTGGTTTTTTGCCTGGAGATGATGAGGAAAAATCACAGGGCTGGAAACACATATGCCTATTTTCTCTGTCTCACTAATGACATTGTAATAACTTATTGTGACATTGTTTATTGTGTATCCAGTATTGAGATTTTGCAGTTTGAGTAATAGGTACACTCTGCATTTGGAAATGTGTTTATCTGTGTCTTTACTGTTAAATTTGCAGTACTTAACTTTCTCAGAATGTCAGGAAATCTGAAATCCTCTATGGAAATGCTTTTACTGTTTGAAAACATATTAAATTATATTGCATTGTAATTTTTTTTTATATATATCAGTTTCTTTAATATAGTGTTTTCAAAGTTTATTTCAGCTTGTGGGGTGGATGTTTGGCACTGGCTTCATATCAGAACTATGTAAAGATGTCAGACATGTAAAAGAGAAAAAGGAGAGGCAGAAGTAACCCTCTTCTACCCCTCCTCTCAAAATAAACTTCACTGCTAGAAAATTCATTCCACCAGAAACCATTTGCCTTATGAGCCACAGAAGCAGCATTAACTGGATAAAAGCGAAGTAGAAGTAGCCATTGCTAGAAAGGAAAGCTGATCATGTATAGAGCCCTGCAAATCTGCAGATATCCGTGGATATCCACATCCACAGATACGGACATCCACAGACCATGTTTGCGGATAGGTGCTGTCATAAATATAGGGGGAAGGGTAGCAACCTTTATGTATCCTTGGCAACTGTACTGGATTGCCTTCCATGTAAAGGGTTAAGCAGTTCAAATAACCTAGTTGGCACCTGGCCAGAAGGACCAATGAGAAAAGAAAATACTTTCAAAATTGACAGGGGGAAGGATTTGTTTGTTGTTCTCTTTTGTTGTTCCCTCTCCGGATGGAGGGAGAAGCCAAGCAGGTACAATATCTCCTGAAAATATACCTGGAATAATCCATCTAAAACCACAGAAACTGTGCGTGGGGCAAGGAAATGCATTAGGTTATCTTTTGTTTTGGCTTGTGAATTTTCCTATGCTACAGGGGTAGTTTCATTCCTGTTTTTGTAACTGTGAAGCTGAGCCCAGAGGGGAATCCTCTGTGTTTTAAATCTTTTTAGTACCCTGTAAAGTTACCTTCCATCCTGATTTTGCAGGTGTGATTCTTTTACTTATTTCTTTATAAATAAAGTTCTTCTTTTAAGAACCTGATTGATTTCGGTGTCCTAAAGACAAAGGGTCTGGTCTGTGCTCACATTGCTAAGGCAACTGGTTGGTAGTTTATTCTCAAGCCTCCCCAGGAAAGGGGGTGAAAGGGTTTGGGGGGATATTTTAGGGGGATAGGGACTCCAAGTGACCCTTCCCTGAATATTTTGTGTAAATCACATGTTGGTGGCAGTAATATCAGTCTAAGAAATTAGTGCCTTAGAGAAGTTTTAACCTACGCTGGTAAAATATAAGCTTAGGGGATCTTTCATGTGGGTCCCCACATCTGTACCCCAGAGTTCGGGGGGGGGGGAAGAACCCTGACAGATGCAGATCCAAATTTTATATCTAGAGCCCTGCAAATCTGCACATATCCGCTTTGTAGCCACAGACCATATTTGTGGATCGTGGATTGGACGCGGATACAAATTTTGTATCTGCGCAGTGCTCCAATCATGTGACCCAAGATAGGCAGATGCCACTCAAATTTGGAGACATGAACCTTTATTTTAAAACTTTTTCGTTCCCACTGAAGGGAGACTGATTTTTTTTAAAAAAAAAAGCTTAGCCCTATAAAGATTAACAAAATACTTTTGAGGCAAATAATTGCATGCTGTTTTTAATTTTGAAATCCTTATAATAAAAAATTAATCTTTAATATTTGTTGATGAGATTTAGCTGCATAACCAGTAATCAAAGTGCTCCAGAATTCAGTATGACCTGAAGCATCAGATGCCTCCATTAAATACACAGAGCCATTGTACAATAAATATTTTATTCCAATATACTTTTATGATATAAAATATCAGAATGCATAAATTCTCAACAAAGGTTGCTTAGTAGTAAAGAAACTGCTACTAAATAAAAGGCAGATAAGCTGTGTGATTCAGCACTTCCACTGAGGTCTCACTGGGTGCATCATTTTTCTGCCTCTGCAAATCTTTCAAATGTCAAATGGATGTTACACATTTTAAGGGTTTTCTTCTTCTTGGCTACAGGGCCTCGCACACACATCATACCAAGTACTGGCTGCCTGCTGCCAGTTGAACACATGTAGTGTGCCGGGGCATCCTAGGCTAACCCTTTACATCAGCATGGACCCTGTTATTGCTCCATGCTACAGAGTGGGAATAACTCTCTTCTCTCTCTCTCAATGACAGACCAAAGAGAGAATGAAATGCCATTAGGGCACCCACCTGAGAGGGGGAGATCTCAGCCCAGTCCCCTGGCTCCACTCACTCTTAAGTTATTTATCCATATGGCAACAGCTTCAACAGGAGAGACTAAGGGAGTCCCACATCAGAAAATTCCATAGTTCAGTGGTTAGACCACTCTCCTGAGCAGTGGGAAATCCCTTCTCCCTCTCTAGCAGAGAGGGCTGGTATCAAACCTCCATCTCCCACATCCAGGCAAGTGCTCTAACACTGGGATGAAAGTTATAAAATGAGGGACAGCACCTCCTCTGGCTGTTTGCCTGGAGTGAAGCAGGCACCTAACTTATTTCCTCAAGCAACAGGTTAGGCAGTGAGGTTCCCCTTCATGGGCTGATAAACAGAGATAGACTCCTCCCTGCAGATCAGACTTACGCCTCGTCTACACACATTGCTTAGGGCTGTGAAAAATGTCATGCTGTGTCTGTGATGTAGTAAGTTGACTTAACACCTCCCCCCCTCCCACACCGTACATGCTGCTAGGTCAGTGGAAAAATTCTTCCATTGACATAACTACCACTTCTCGAAGGGGTGGATTTACTACAGTGACGGAAAAACCTCTTTCGTCACGGTAATAAGTGTCTCCGCCACTGTCGCTACACCAGGGGAGCTGCAGCTGTGCCCCTGTAACACTTCTAGAGATGCCCTTCGGTGCCTAGCTCCGTGAGCAGGGCTGGGGTTAGCACATGCCTAGCTTAGGCGGCTCCTGCTCCAGCCGGCTGGCGCTTGTGGGTCGCATTGTAAGGCGCCTCTCTCCCCTCCGTGCATCCAGGCGTGGGACTCGGCTTTGGGGCTGGCACTGTTGTGCCTGTAATTTTCTAGGTACCTAAATGTTAGGTGCTGTGATGCTCAGCAGTGTCTAAGTCCCTTTAGGGACCCCACCCTTAGTCTCTCCGTGCCTCAGATCCCCAGGGGTAACATGGGGAGAGCAGCACTTCCCCTGCCTCCCCGGGTGGGGTGAAGATGACCCCCCCCACCCCGACTGAAGTGCCTAGTTCCTACCGTCGTGAAACTGACCAAAGTACCTACTACTGACAGACGGTGTTTAAAGGGGAGGGCGCGAAGCCCAGAGATTTGGGGAAAGGCATCCGAGCTACAGTTCCCGTGGGCCGCCGAAGGGCTCGGCTGAATCGCACCCTCCAAGGAGGGGCAGGCGGCTGGGTAAACAAACCCCTCCGGACGGAGCCCCCCGGGAGGCGGAGGGGGGACGACGCTGAAGGCGGCGGGCGCGTCTCTCCTCACACACCCAGCAAGGGCGGCTCCCGCCCTGTCCTCTCGCGGCCCTGCGTGCCCTCATGCCCCGCTCCTCTCTGCACGCCCTGGCTTGTCTCCCCCGCCTGGCCTCTCCCCCGACTCCCGGCCGGCAGGGGGTCGGGCTGCGCGCACACACACACACACACGTGTCCCCGCCCCCTCCCGCACTCACCCGCCGCCCTGTACGTGATGCCCCCGTCACAGGGGGGTGGCGGGGATTGGGCCGGCCGGAGCCGCACGTCGCCTCCACGTCAGCGCTGATGCAGCCGCGCCGCCGCGGGGGCGCTGAGAAAATGGCGCCCGCGGCGGCTCCCCGACCTCGCGGTCACAGGAGGAGGAGCCCAGGCCTAGGCAGCCGTAGCCGCCAGCGCCGATTGGTTACAAACGGGACTCAACGGCCGGCGCCGCGCCAACCGCCGCCACGGGGCCACCAGCCAGGCACCTGATTGGTTGCGGGAGGGAGACGTCTGTTCTCTTGGGACTCCCGTCTCCCCGTTTGGGGGTTGTTTATGGGCATCGCACCCCGCTCTCCGTGGGGAGGTGCCGCCTGCTGGCTTGGGGCCTGACCCCATACCCTCCTCGGAGGCACGGGGAACCTGCGGGGTGCGGGCGGCCCACGCAGTCTTCATGGGCATTGGAGGGGGTGTGATCTCCCCTGCTAGCCAGGTCGGGGAGGGTGTAACTCACCCAGCACACAGACATTGGGGAGGGTGTAACTGTGCCCCAGCCCCACACTCACCCCATGCCGTAGACCCCCGTGGGAAGGGCAGAGGGTTTAGAGTTGAGGCTGCTGGGGTTTTATACCAAGCTCTACTGCTGGTTTAGGTGACTTTGGCTAATCACTTCTCTGCCACAGTTCACATTTAGTAAAATCGGTGTAAACTCTTACCTCAGGTGCCTGAGCACGTTAAAATAGTCCGGGGGCACCAGGAAGCCACTTCCTTTCTATAATATCACTGAACTTGCTTGTTGTATTAGGAAACTGAATTGTCTGAGAAGTTCTTCTATATTTCCTTTCATCTGAAAATATCAAAGTACTGAGAACAGTACAGCAAAATGTTAAGTGACCTGCTCAAGGATACACTTGTGAAATAACTTCGTTTAACAAAAAATTATCCTTTAATTCAGATTACATTACTAAGAAATGTTTTTGTTTAGGGGTCTAAATCACACATTGTATTTATTTTATATTTTTTTAAAATCCCAAAATTTTAGTATAGTATATCAGAAAGTTGCCAATAGATAAAAGAGAGACTGGTGGCTATGTTTATGTTCTCTCCCCCTAGAACCAAAGGGATACATTTAATGACTATAAATAATGTTTGATACTTACTATGCATTTGACATATTTGCTGTATTCTGGAAGGTATAATATTGGTAGCCTTAATTTTGATTATGCTCAAATTCTATGTAAATATTTGGGCCATGGAGATTATTGCTACCGTTCTAGTATGTCTTCTCTTACAAATGTTTAATGTTTCACAGTATACAAAAAGAGAAGAAGGATGATCCTGTATTAGGGCTCTCACTTGGGGACTTGTGAGAGCTGAGGTTGATTTACCTGCTTCATCACAACTTCTGTGTGACTTTGGACAAGTCACTTAAACCCAGATCCTCAAAGGTATTTAGGCACATAACTTATTGAAATCAATGGGAGTTAGTCCCCCAAATACTTCTAAGGTTCTGTGCCTCTGTAAAATGGGGATAATACTTCCCTACTTCACAGTGGCATTGGGAGGATAAACACAGTACAGATTTTGAAGCGCTCAGATAGTACACTAATGGGGGCCAATAAGTACAAATATCCCTATGTACAAAATTTTAAGAGTATAAATGAAAGGAAGGAAGAAATTGTCAGTGTTTTGCTGTATAAACTCCGCAAGTAGAATACCATGTGTTTTACATAGCATGTTTATACAGCACACAACTTTTATTCTGAAGTCACCTCTTAATGCACTGTCCCACCAATACTGTGTGTAATGATAATGCATTTCTTCTATGTGCTTGCTTAAGTATTTGAGAACCTATTCAGTAGTGGTTTGTTTAAAAAAAAAAAAAGGCAAATATCTGAATTAATTTTCAGATAAATTACTATGATTAATGAGTTGGAAAGTGTCAGGACTGGTTATGTTTTGTCCACTCCCATCCTCCCAAGTAAATAGGTCAGGTTTTCAATCTCATTCACTGAGTGAGGGAGACGAAATCTGGGCATCTGTCCTGTTTACAGATCATGATTGGCTGGCTTCACCTCTGGTCCTACTTTGTTTGAGGCACAAACAAAGTGACATTTATCAAACTTTCAGCTTTAGGTTTGTTAATTTTCCCTTGTTTAATCAGTTCCTAGTAGATGTTTCTCTATTAAAATGTTATTTAGCACTACTGGCAAAAATAAACATGATGCAAATAAAGTAATTGTAGTAACCTAATATCACTTTTGAAATGTTTTTGTTCTCATCCTACATTTCCTTTGTTGAAATATTGAACAACATCCCCTTCCTGTTTTCAATTCTTTCCACCTTCTCTTATTCATTGTGACTTCCTGTGTGCTTCCCTTTTGAGAGTTTTGTGTTGGTGTTGCTCTTTCCTAGCTTTCTTACTCTAACCCTTTCCTGTTAGTATGGTAGTAAATTAACCCACTTGGCCAGGGGTGGGCAAACTTTTTGGCCTGAGAGCCACATCTGGGTTGGGAAATTGTATGCAGGGCCATGAATGTAGGGCTGGGGTTTGGGAGGGGATGCAATGTGCAGGAACAGGCTCAGGGCAAGGAGTGCGGGGTGCAGGAGGGGGCTCAAGGCAGGGGGTTAGTGCAAGGTGCAGCAGGGGCTCAGGGCAGGGAGTTGGGGTGCAGAATGAGGGGGGGCTCAGGGCAGGGGGTTGGGGTGCAGGAGCGGTGTGGCAGGGGGCTCAAGGCAGGAGGTTAGGGGGCTCAGGGCAGGGGGTTGGGGTGCGGGCTCCGTCCTGGCACCATTTTCCTCGATCGGCTCCGGGGTGGCAGCACCGGACAGCGGGGCTAAGGCAGGCTTCCTGCCTGCCCTGGCCCCGCGCCGCACCTGGAAGTGGCCAGCATGTCCAGCAGTGGCTTCTGGGGATGGGCTGGGGCAGGTGGCTCCGCCATGCACTGCCTTTGCCTGCAGGTACCACCCCTAAAGCTCCCATTGGCTGCTATTCCCCATTCCCGGTCAGTGGGAGCTGCGGGGAGTGGTGCCTGCAGGTGAGGGCAGCGCACGGAGCCTTCTGCCCCCCACCTTTCCCCAGGGGCTGCAGGGACGTGATGCCGACCACTTCCGGGAGCGATGCGGGGCCAGGGCAGGCAGGGAGCCTGCCTTAGCCTCACTGTGCCACAGGGCTGGCACTCCCATGGACCAGATTGAAAGCCCTGACGGGCCGGATCCGGCCCGTGGGTCATAGTTTGCCCTCCCCTGCACTAGGCCCTATGGCAACTAATTGAAAGGCCAAGCTTTTGATCAAATAATTTGATTTAAAATGTTATGTCAATTAGAAAATATTTAACTGAATATGCAGATAAGACTCTAAGGAACTAGCAAGCCTGAAAATTTTGAAGACAGCTATTTAAATGACGTCATCATAAATTACGTCTAAACCTTAATATTGTTTTATAGCTCAGAATCTTTAATGCGATATTCAGCTTGACCTAAAACTTTACATGGGTGTGATTGAGATGTCATCAAAAGCTTTTTCTCGGAAATGTAGTTACAAATGTTGATGGTTAGGGATTTAAGTGCCTATGTTAAATAAAAGAATGAGTTTGAGTGGGTTTCATGTTCATTTGAACCAGGCTTAGGTTTTCTGCTCTTCAGCATGAAGTTAAAAAAGAGAAAAACACCGATCTTCTGTATAATATGCTAGGTAAATGATGGATATAAATCATCTCTCATCTTTCCAATGACATGCTAGCACCTTGCAACTTTCAAAACCTGGTTTTAAAGGTTAATTTATTACAGCTTTATTTATACCACTTTGTTTGGCATTCCAATATGATCTTGCCTCAAATGTTTTTAATTGCATGTACATTTTGAATGGTAACCTGGAAACTGAGACCCCATCCTCTCAAACTCAAATGAAAGCCAAGAGACAGGAAACCAAAGAGATTGCATTCTAGAGCAGCAGAGAGGGTGGACCAAATTCAGCTCTGGTATAAATGGGCATGGCACCATTGAAGCCAGTGGAGCTGTACCCATCAAAGCCAGAGCTAAGTTTAGCTCAGAGGATCAATGCTGTGAACAGGGGGGAAAGGTGGTGAGGAATAAAATTGCTGCATTCTTGCAGCAATAAATTTGTAGCAGTATCTGTATTTTCTTAGTTGAGACCCAGACCTTGCATGTACTAGAGCAGGGGTTCTCAATCTTTTTCTTTCTGAGGCCCCCTTCAACATGCTATTAAAAACTCCAGGGAACTCAGGGCTTCAGGCCAGGGGTGGGCCCTTGGGCATAGGCATAGTTTGACTTCCATTTTGGGGGGAGCAGGGGCCAGTGGGGCTTGGGCCAGTTCTGCACAGCAGGGTCCAGAAAGGCAGCGCCACCTCCACCCCCTGACTCACTTCAGCAGGCCACCTAGTCCGTCTGGGTTGTGTGCAGTGACGGTTCAGCTCAAAAAGTTTGAAAACCGCTCAGCATACAGGGAGGGGGTAGCTATGGGCTGTGTGCGGGCAGGAGGGTAGCTCAGGGTGCAGGGAGGGGTAGCTAGAGGCTGTGTGTGGGCAGGGGAGTAGCTTGGTGCAGGGAGGGGGATAGCTAGGGGCTGTGTACCATGAGGGTTCCCCTGTGGGCAATACTTCCCAAGGGCTCTGCCGGCCACGGAGTGGGGTCCCCCTGCCAGGGCAGCTCTTACTGGCTGCATGAGCAGAGGAGCAGCCGCAACCCCGGGCACCAGCAGCAGATGACGGCGGAATGCCATGGCTGCCTGCTCCATGACACCAGTCAGAACAGCAGCTGCCTGCACTTCCCAACTCCGGCTTCCCACCTCCAACCTGGCTGGGGGGGGGCCTCAGGTGTGGGGAGAAGAGGAAGCAGGGTGTGGAGCTGCCCCCGGGACTGCCCTGCTCTGGCACTGCAGTGGGGGGTGGAGTGCCAGGGCTCAGGGTTTCAGCCCGTTGGCAGGGGGCGCTGGGGCTCAGGCTCTGGGTTTCAGCTGCAGGCTCCTGCGGCCCCCCTGAAAGGGCTTGTGGCCCCCCAGGGGGCCACGGACTCCCGGTAGAGAACCGCTGTACTTGAGAAGTGTACCAATTTAACTAAAATCACTTTAAAAATTATTCTGGTTACAAATTAGTGCAAATTCCTAATATAGCAACACTCAAGCCAGTGTAACCATATGACCACGATTGAGGGAAACTCAGTGTCTTAGTACCACCACAACACAGAGCCCCCTGTGGCTCTGTCCTCAGTCACACACCATGGGCCTGAACACAGCCTAGAGTAGCAAGGAGCCTTCCTTCTCCACCCAGGAGTGTCAAAACGGGTCCCTTATTGTTCTCACAGAGAGACAAGGGGCTCTCAGTAATGAACAGGGTGTGTCTGCAGACTCAGGCAAGCATCAGTACTATGATAATACCCAGTCCATGTTGTCAAGCTTTTCTGAGCAATCATGAGGGCTAGAAACTTTTGTTTTTAAATAAAAGCTAAGCTTCCGATGTAGGTTGTACGGCTGTTAGCATGGCCTATAGTGTCTGTGCCTTCATCCGGCTTTGTATTGCTTTCGTGTTAATTGGTATTTTACCAATGAAAGCTAAATCAGTGTAAGCAATGGGTTAAACTGGTTTAAGTGTTTCTACATTTTGGGTTTGTACCAGTATAACTATACAATTTACAATTACAATTTAATAAAACCCATGTATATTTCAATTACACATAAGGGCCATATTGATTGTACTCTTGTGAAATGTACCTGTGGGTGCTGTAAAATACTCTAGAAAACCTGTAGTCTGTGGAGGGTTACATGAAGTTAGAAAAGGGGTTAGATTGTATATAAAAACATTGTTTGTAGACTTTTCTTATTAGGATTTAGGGAGTCAGTTCTTGGCCATTTGGAGATTATGCATTATAATGCTTGACAGGAAAATAAAGATTTGGTGCTTATTGTTGCAACAGTACTGTGTTAAAGAATTTTGTTTTGTTATGCATTGTAGTAATTGCTTCCTGGCTGCTTGTTTCAATGACGCAATCCCTATTTAATTATTTAAGTTTTATATACTTTTGTAAATTTGTACTAGTTAGATGTGTTACAGAACTGCTGTTCCAACCAGTTTCAGGTGTTGTACACATTAAGACATTGTGAAATGTGCTTTTTCTAGGATAAAAAGGCAGCTGTAATTCAGATGTTGAAGTCTGATATATCATGCATCCTGAGTATCTTGTAATGTTTCATTTTTCTGAACTTTCTTCTATGTTGTTTATTATGCCAGAAACCTCAGTTATATTTTTTAGGGTAAGTGCTAGCCAAAAAATACCCAGTATTTTATCTTCACTTAATTGTTTCTATGGAGCTCATTGTTTTGGATTTTTCTAGCAGGGCTTTTTATCCTGGTTTTGACTTACATGATTTGTTGTTCAATTCCAACATTTTCTCCTTTGAAAGATTGCATACCTGTAAATATTTCAAAAGATTAATAAAAATAAATGGCAGTGGGTGAGAGAGAGAGCTTTGAATTGTGTAATGCCATGCTCAACAGCTTATATGTAGATTGGTAGTGTTTACAGCAGACATACCATGCTTTTAAAGGAATCAGGATTTTGGGGGGAGTTTTCCAACGTCTAACGGGCTTCATGTAAATAAGTGTGAGAATTCTCAATGAGAACATGAAACTAGAAGAGATTGTCTAGATTGTATATGTAACCCTTCTGCCAGGTGGATCCAGCAGCAACCAAGGCCGGGTTCAATATCTAGGGGTTCCTTTCAATTGATACAACACAGAATCGGCTCGAGCCCCCACCCCGTAACCTGGGAAATTTACACACCAACCCTGGTCGCTGCTGAGAGGCAATACTTCCCTACATGCAAGCACAGAGAGTGTAGAAAAGTGTAGAAAAGAATTAAAGGAGGGAAGTAATTGGGTGTTAATTTGGGAAAACACTGGAAACAGGGTTCATAAACATAAAGCATAAGTAAAAGACCCACCCCCAAGTAGATTGGGCAGTGTCCTTTTCCCCTCATGTTCTTAAGTCCAGCAACCCAAAAGTCCCTTTCACGTGCCTGCCCCTTCTCTGCACCCCACTCACAGTTGCTGTCCTTGGTTATTGCAGACCCAGAGTTCAGAGGTGCATCTGCAGAGTTCACCTCCTGCCCTGGGTCAGGTAAAGAGGTACCTTACTTGCACCACTGCTCAGGCACTCGCTTGCTACCCCTCTCTGCTGGCCACCCTGCTGGCTGCTCATTGCGCCTCTCCGCCGCCGCCCTGCTGGCCACCTGCTCACCGCGCCTCTCCACCAGCTACCCTGCTGGCCACTCATCTTGCCTCTCTGCCACACCAGCCCCTCATTCACCACCTGACTGTCAGTCACCTTCTGCTGCCAGCTGCCTCTCTGCTGTGGCCTCTGCACATCAGTCTCTTAGGGTATGTCTACACTACGAGAGTAGTTCAATTTTACTTAAATCGAATATGTGGAATCGATATTGCAAAGTCGAACATGTGTGTCCACACTAAGGACAGTAATTCGACTTTGTGAGTCCACACTAACGGGGAAAGCGTCGACATTGGAAGCGGTGCACTGTGGGCAGCTATCCCACAGTTCCCGCAGTCCCCGCTGCCCATTGGAATTCTGGGTCGAGCCACCAATGCCTTCTGGGTAAAAAAATGTGTCGAGGGTGCTTTTGGGTAACTGTCGTCATCCGTCCGTCACTCCCGCCCTCCCTCCCTGAAAGCACCGGCGGGAAATCAGTTCGCGCACTTTTCTGGTCAGTGACAGCGCGGACGCCACAGCCACTGCGAGCATGGAGCCTGCTGCGACCATCGCTGCAGTTGTGGCCGTTGTCAACGCCTCGCAGCTTATCATCCACCTTTCCCAGAGGCAGATGCAGATAAACCAGGCGAGGAGGCTACGGCACCGCAGTGAGGGCCTGAAGTCTGAGAGTAGCACAGACCTGTCAGAAAGCACGGGATCCAGCGCTGAGGACATCACGGTGGCAATGGGTCATGTGGATGTTGTGGAACGGCAATTCTGGGCCCGGGAAACAAGCACGGACTGGTGGGACCGCATAGTGCTGCAGGTCTGGGATGAATCCCAGTGGCTGCGAAACTTTCGCATGCGGAAGGGGACTTTCCTTGAACTTTGTGAGTTGCTGTCCCCTGCCCTGAAGCGCAATGACACCCGGATGCGAGCAGCCCTGACTGTCCAGAAGCGAGTGGCCATAGCCCTCTGGAAGCTTGCAACGCCAGACAGCTACCGGTCAGTCGCGAACCACTTTGGCGTGGGCAAATCTACCGTGGGGGTTGTTGTGATGCAAGTAGCCAACGCAATCGTTGAGGTACTGCTCTCAAAGGTAGTGACCCTGGGAAACGCGCAGGCCATCATAGATGGCTTCGCCGCGATGGGATTCCCAAACTGCGGTGGGGCTATAGATGGAACTCACATCCCTATCCTGGGACCGGACCACCAGGCCAGCCAGTACATCAACCGAAAGGGCTACTTTTCAATGGTGCTGCAAGCACTGGTGGACCATAGGGGACGTTTTACAAACATCAAGGTCGGATGGCCGGGCAAGGTTCATGACGCTCGTGTTTTCAGGAACTCTGGTCTGTTTAGACGGCTGCAGGAAGGTATTTACTTCCCGGACCACAAAATAACTCTTGGGGATGTGGAGATGCCTATAGTCATCCTCGGGGACCCAGCCTACCCGCTAATGCCCTGGCTCATGAAGCCCTATACTGGCGCCCTGGACACTGAAAAAGAACTCTTCAACTACCGGCTGAGCAAGTGCAGAATGGTGGTGGAGTGTGCTTTTGGCCGTCTCAAGGGGAGATGGAGAAGCTTACTGACTCGCTGTGATCTCAGCGAAACCAATATCCCCATTGTTATAGCAGCTTGCTGTGTGCTCCACAATCTCTGTGAGAGCAAGGGGGAGACCTTTATGGCGGGGTGGGAGGTTGAGGCAAATAGCCTGGCTTCTGATTACGCCCAGCCAGACAGCCGGGCGATTAGAAGAGCCCAGCGGGACGCGCTGTGCATCCGGGAGGCTTTGAAAGCTAGGTTCCTGAGTGAGCAGGGTAACCTGTAACTTTTAAGTTTGTGTACAGAGAAGCTGAACCTGCCCCCGTTTCTTTACCCAGTTAATGTTGACTATCCTCTCCAGTTACATACCCCCTTCACCCCCTTCCAACACACGTTTAAAAATAAAATCACTTCTATTTTGTTAATGAACACCGTTGTCTTTATTACTGTTTTCGCGGGAATGTTTTAAACCTGGGACGCAGACTGTGGTGGGGAGCGGGTGTAGTGTAGTGATGCAAATGACGCTTCTAAACTCCAGGAATGACAGGCTCCGCAGTGGTGGACTGGTTGTTGCAACGGAGCCTGCCACCCCTCCTGATCGGGACTGTGTGTATGTGGGGGCTATGTGACTTTGTGGCAGGGGGAGGACGGTTACAGATCCCCTGCTGCGTGGCTCTGTGATCCAGGATAAGGACCGCTGCATAAGATCTGTAACTGCCCTCCCCCGCCACAAAGTCACAGAGCAACGCCCCCCCCCCCCCCGAACATGAAAACCACCTCCCAGACTGACCAGGGTAACTAGTGACTGCACTGTGTATGTGCCCTGCTGCTGGACCTGCCCCCGCCTCTGTACCCTGCTAAAGGTGACTGTCCTGTCCAATTACCAACCCCCTTCCCCCCCTTCAGACAGACTCTCCTCCAAAAGAACATGATGGAAACAGTAATTAACAGAAACGTATTTTTTATTAGCAACTACTCATGAAACTGGGGGGTGAAACTTGGACGGGGGCTTGTGTGAGGCGGGAAGGAAAGGACTTGTCAAATTTTGGGGAATGAGAGCCTTCTAGTACTAGAGCAGTCTGCAGGGGTGGAGTGAGAGTTTTCACGGACTCTGCCGCCCCTCCTTCTTTGGACTTTGGGTGAGGGGGGTATGGGACTTGGTGGCGGGGGAGGGCGGTTACAGATAGACTGCAGCGGGGCTCTGTCCTCCTGCCTCCGTTCCTGCAGAACATCCACAAGGCGCCGGAGCGTGTCCGTTTGCTCCCTCATTAGTCCAAGCAGCGTTTGAGTCACCTGCTGGTCTTCCTGCCGCCACCTCTCCTCCCGTTCCATGTGTGATCGGTGCATTTGGGACAAGTTCTCCCTCCACTGGGTCTGCTGTGCTGCCTGGGCTCGGGAGCAGCCCATAAGTTCCGAGAACATGTCCTCCCGTGTCCTCTTCTTCCTACGCCTAATCTGCGCTAGCCTCTGGGAGTGTGATGCCAGGCTGGGTTGGGAGACAGTCGCAGCTGTGGCTGTGGGAATGGGAAAAAGGGAGTGAATTCCTCAGAAAGATAAATTTCGTTGTGAACAAAGAACATAGTCTTTCTCTGTGAACAAGACCATGCACAGCTCCTATCACATGCGCACTCAGGACAGGGTCGAATTTTCGGCCCTCGCATTCAGTGCCTGGGGTCTTGCACTGCAGATCGGAGAAGCGGGGCAGGACACCGGAATTTGTGTAGCAGGCAGACGTGGTAAGCCGTAGACTTCATCCTGGGTAAAGAAACTTGTGGCTGCTTAAAACTTTAATAGTAGCACTGGCCTCCTTTCACATTGAAAGCAATGCCAGTCCCTGCTGCCAGCAATCCGGCAAGCATGAACTCTGCCCCTGTCCCACCCCCTCGCGGCTGTCCCAGGGAAAGATCCCTGTATGCTGCCCCTCTCCCGCCTCCACCGCGTGGCTGTAAACCAGCGATTACAGTTCTGTAAAGGAACGGGCAAGCAGTCCCAATACTAACATTCCCCTACCTAATTCAAAGCAGGTCACCATGAGCGACATCACCCTGATGAGGATCTCAGACACTGATAAAGAAAGAATGCTTCGGGAAAGCCTGCAAAGACCAGGGCCGTATGCCGCCATGCTCTGCAGGGCAATGATCCTGGAGTACTTGATTGTCTCCTGGCGCGGAAACGTTTCCTACCACGGAGGACCCAATTAGGCCGCTCTCCCCAGGAATCTGATGCAAAGGCTTTCCAATTACCTCCAGGAGAGCTTCGTGGAGATGTCCCAGGAGGATTTCTGCTCTATCCCCGGACATATAGACCGCATTTTACTGTAGCTGCACTGGCAGGGACTAAACAGTAGAGCGGCTTGGGCAGAACAATCATGCAAAACCGGACATTGTTAGATTTTTTTTGAATAGTTGCACTGCCCAGGACTGAAACGTTAAGCGCCTAGGGCAAACTAATCATGAGAAACCCATTGTTGTTATTGTTAATATTCCTGTTCTGTTAAAAATAAATGTTTAGATGTTTAAAACACTTACTGGCTGATCCTTCCCCTGATTCTGTGTCCGGGTTAACGGCTGGGGACGGTTGGTAGGGGATCTCTGTAAGGGTGATGAAGAGATCCTGGCTGTCGGGGAAATCAGCGTTGTAAGCGCTGTCGACTGCCTCGTCCTCCTCATCTCCTTCCTCATCTTCCCCGTCCGCTAACATGTCCGAGGAACCGGCCGTGGACAATATCCCATCCTCAGAGTCCACGGTCAGTGGTGGGGTAGTGGTGGCGGCCGCACCTAGGATGGAATGCAGTGCCTCGTAGAAACGGGATGTCTGGGGCTGGGATCCGGAGCGTCCGTTTGCCTCTTTGGTCTTCTGGTAGCCTTGTCTCAGCTCCTTGATTTTCACGTGGCACTGCGTTGTATCCCGGCTGTATCCTCTCTCTGCCATGGCTTTAGAGATCTTCTCGTAGATCTTTGCATTCCGTCTTTTGGAGCGCAGCTCGGAAAGCACGGACTCATCGCCCCACACAGCGATCAGATCCAAGACTTCCCGATCAGTCCATGCTGGGGCCCTCTTTCTATTCTGAGATTGCACGGCCATCTCTGCTGGAGAGCTCTGCATCGTTGCCAGTGCTGCTGAGCTCGCCACGATGTCCAAACAGGAAATGAGATTCAAACTGCCCAGACAGGAAAAGGAATTCAAATTTTCCCGGGGCTTTTCCTGTGTGGCTGGTCAGAGCATCCGAGCTTGGACTGTTGTCCAGAGCGTCAACAGAGTGGTGCACTGTGGGATAGCTCCCGGAGCTATTAGCGTCGATTTCCATCCACACCTAGCCTAATTCGACATGGCCATGTCGAATTTAGCGCTACTCCCCTCGTTGGGGAGGAGTACAGAAGTCGAATTTAAGAGACCTCTAAGTCGAACTAAATAGCTTCGTGGTGTGGACGGGTGCAGGGTTAATTCGATGTAACGGTGCTAAATTCGACATAAACGCCTAGTGTAGACCAGGCCTTAGTAATTTTCAGCTCTTTGCAGGTTGGGCAGAATCACTGCCCCAGATGACCTCCTGAGGTCTCTTCCAACCCTAATCGTCTATGATCTCAAGTGATTTCAGCTCTCAGTGATTTTTAACCTCTTAGCAGGTAGGGCAGAAACAGAGACCTACAACAACTGATTTCAGCTCTGATTGTACACTTAACCTAACAAAGAGGCTCCTAATGAAGCCTATTTAATTCTATTCTTTGAACAGTGGGGAAGAACAGATTAAACCAATCTAGAGAGAACCCTTGAGGCTATGCAGTCTCCTGGTGGGAGATATCTGTCCCATCCCTCTTACTTTCACAGGGCTCTGACATTCAAGACCCTGGCTTAACGAGGTTCTTTCAACTGAGGGTGGCCCCCTCATTTGGGACAGATTAAGCACCGTCCTCCTTTCCAGTATTCCTACAGTAAATACAACATTGGTAACCATATTTCACTACCCCTGCATTCAGTACTAAGATGATTTGTACCCAAATCAGCCAAAGTTGATCACTTTGACACAGCTGTATCTGCCGAATATGTAAGCAGAGCAGGAGCAAACTGTATTTACATAAACACATCCGAGTCTCTCCCCCTCCCAGCTAGCTGTCAGAGAAGCATTCATTCAGCTCCTGCTTACATCTATAATGAAGAAAGCCGTATTTGAAGTCTACTGTTCTTATAATTTATTTTTGGTAAACATGATCAGAGTAGAAAGTTGCCATATGGTGATGCAGCAGAATACTGAAATGGGTATGAACTATATTGTAAAAGTATATGAAATAGATCATAAGTGAAGCTTAGTTAAATTAGCAGCTGACAGGAACACCAGGAATAGAATGTGTTTTAGTTGTCTTCTAAATGTAAATAGACATTCCCTTAGAAAAGCAAACACTGAACTATATTGGTGAAGATTTGTAAGATACTTTTTCCAGCCCATTTGATATATGTATAAATATCCTCCAGGTCTGAAATATTCTAATTATTCAAATATGTTTCTATTCCCAGATAAAAAACTGTTAAAAAGAAGACAAAGTTGAGAAATTGTAAAAATAGCAAACTCCACCCTAACCCCCAAAGCGCCTTATCTTTAAGGTATTATACTGCCACCCATCACTGTAGTATCCAAGGTCTAGATCACCAGTTCAGGTGCCTAAGTCCCATTGATTTCAGAATCTTTGATGATCTGGGCTCAAGAGCCTTCCATGTACAATCAATAATAATAGCAAAGTCCCTAATGGATTCTACCTGTTTGGGGTAAAAGCTCTACTTGGAGTTGGTTGATTAGGGGTTTATTGAGTAGAATAAGGTGTCAAGTGTGATGCGTGTCATTCTTATAGTGGAAAGGTCTTTTCAAGGAGGGTGGGATGTTAATAAATAATAGAAATGTTAATTATCTGGAAACCTAGCATCATAAACCCAGAAAATTCAGAGTTAAAGTTATACTTAGATTAGATTAAACTGAATTTAAAAAACAGATTTTTTTTCATATTTTTCCCCTCTGTGGCATCACTACAGGGCAGTGTTAAGAATATTAATGCCTTAACTGTGCATTTCTAACCATATGCTTGAATTTCTTTTAATTATAACCTTAACTCTGAATTTTCTGGGTTTATAATGCTTGGATTTGGGATAATTACAATCATAGGCACTGACTCCTGGGTGCTCCAGGGCTGGAACACCTACGGGGAAAAATTGGTGGGTGCTCTGCACCCACCGGCAGCCAAGCTCCCCACCCAGCTCACCTCACCTCCACCTCCTCCCCTGAACGCGCCATGTCCCTGCTTCTCCTCCCAGTGCTTGCCACTGCGAAATAGCTGTTACGCGTCGTAACAAGCTGTGGGAGGGAGGGGGGAGGAGCAGGAATGCGGCATGCTCAGGGGAGGAGTTGGGGCCAGGGTGGGGACTTGGGGAAGGAGTCCAATAGGGGAGGAGTTGGGGCGGGGACTTTGGGGAAGGGGTTGGAATGGGGGTGGGGCAGGGGCGGGGCAGGGGTGGAGTCGGGGCCATGGGGCGTAGAAGGGTCAGGCACCCACCGGCACCAGGAGAAATTGGCGCCTGTGATTACAATATCTCAATATTTTAGACCCCCTAAATTACTGATACATACTCTCAACATTAACATCATTTTAATGTGGGTTTTTGTTTGGGAACTGCCTTCGTTTTAAAAAATTATTAAAAATTTCATTCACAAACACTAAACAAGAATCCCAAAGATAACATAACCATATATTCCTAATGCAAATCAACCAGAGTGCATGAGACAGTTAAACTGAGTTTACAGCTGCTTTGTATTGCCTGAGCTGGGCAAAGCAGCTGAAGTATACTGTGAATCTGGCCCTTAATTTGCAATTGAGATGTTGGTTTAGACGGCTGTGATAGTAAGATGGATACTATGGGAAGGATAATAGAGGGAGCCCAATCCCTGGGTACCAATGTCTCCCCCTGCACTCCTGCCTCAGCTCCCTGAGCAGTGATGCCCAATGAATGGTAGAGCTGAGGCAGCAATGCCGGGGGAGTCTTTCAAGCACTGATGGCCAAGCCAGTTTGCAGCTACAGAATCTTTAAAGAGCAGTGACAATTGGGCTAAGTAATGTACTATTGAAAACTATTGATGTGTGTCTAATCTCCTAGTCCACTGACTCATGACAACCAATAGAAGTATTGTATGCAAATTAGTTGTAGAGGAAGTGTGATTACTTCAGTTACCTTTGATGTTACACTGGCTTCACTTTACGGTAATTGGAGCTGTTGGCCTGAGTCTGTAGCCTATATAATCACAAAATTAGATATAACAATCATTAATTTCTTCTAATTTTACTCCTGGGGGAATTCTGCGCTACTGCGCATGTGCATAATTAATGAGCCACACATATTTTTAAATTTTTGCACAGAAAAAAGCTTCTCCTGAAAAGTTGCATTGCTGCAGTTCTGCCTTTTGCTCACCAGAGGGCACTGTGGCAATAGAACACAGCAGCCGCTCCCAACCAGCTAGGGAAGAGAAAGAGCCTGCAGAGCCTTCTTCACAGCGCTTGTAGGGCCAGGTCAGGAGACAGGGTTTATGGGGAGACAGACAGTGTGGAGTGCTGGGGGGTCAGACAGGTTCACATAAGGGCTAGTGGGGGAGGACAGACTGGGGCAGGGGCTGAATGGGAGTGGAGGCACAGGGCCACAAGGGGGTAGGGAGGTGCAGGGTCAAATAGGGATGGGGTGGCTGAGTGGAGGCAGAGAGACACATGGGGATGGGGGGGAGTGGGTGGCTGAGTGGGGGTGGAGGGACACATGTACCTGACTGAATGGGAGAAGCTAGGGGTCAGCCAGGGTCTACAGGGGGGAAGCTCCCTAACAGTCCATTCCTGCCCCCCCTAAAAAACCTGTTCGATACGTTTCCCACCCATACCCAACAACCCTCCAAGCTCACATCCAGACTCCTTCCCAGCAATTATTTCCCTCTCCCTCCGCTCTTCCATTAGCCCTGACTCCCTCCCCCAGCCTTTGCACTCCGTCTGGGGGTGGGTAGGAAATATGGTTCCATATTGTAGTTTAAATGAATTATTACTCAGAGTTCTGTATTAATATGGCTAGTAAGGAATCTATTTGTCAAAAAACATTTCCTGAATCTTGTTTTGTTGTCTGTATGGTTACAGATGTACTTGCTGATGTGTATTTTGAAACAAATGACCAAAAATAATTGAAACTGGTGTGTTATTGTGTTATTTTGACAAATAAAATATGCAGAATTTTAAAATATTGTGCGCAGAATTTTAATTTTTTGGCGCAGAATTCCCCCAGGAGTATCAAATATAAACTGTCTGCAAGATTTCAATTTAGCTATATGGAGAGTTTGAAGTATCTGTGTTAATCCATTGTTAAAATAATTTGGGACAAAGAAAAGACTGACATGTTACATTTTCTTAAGGGATCCAGTTTTTAATTTTAGGTCTAATGAATAGCTTTATTTGTAAATTCTCAGAAAATTCATTCTGTACTCAACAAATAAATGCTTAAACATGGGCCAGGGATACACTGTGATTTCTGTGTATAATAGAGGTTGAATCACTGTAACTATGGATCGGTACTTCCATACTGGAATAAATTCCACCACTGGAATAAATTGCCTAGGGAGGTGGTGGAATCTCCATCATTGGGGATTTTTAAGAGCAGGTTGGACAAACACCTGTCAGGGATGGTCTAGATAATACTTAGTCCTGCCTTGAGTGCAGGGGACTGTACTAGATGACCCTTCGAGGTCCCTTCCAGTTCTATGATTCTATAATGGCTACTTTTAAAGTGAACGTAGTCACAGGACTGACAGTAAAAGAAAGTCTTTCATTTATCTACAAAACACTGACAGCATCCTCATACTGTCGTCTACATACCAGTAGTCCTCCATCCTGACTTGGAGGGACTGCTGAGGGAGAGAAAGTCGGTTTGACTCCAGACCCATTTAGCTTTGTCCTGGCTGATGACTACAACAAGGGTATCACTGTTGGTGGTAGTTTGTGATGAAAAAAAACTCACCTACTAGGAACTGGACAGAGACCACCACCTTATTTCAGATAGATTAGTAAACCTCAGAAAGCAATAACTTTCAGACATTGGTCACTGATCACTTACTTTGAATCTGTGACTGAAAGCAAAGAGTGCCATAATCCCTTATCAATTCCTTGACCTCCTCTATTATGATATGTGCTTTTTTGGTATCTTGGGCAGGGTAAAGCCTTACTTATATGTAGTAGTTAGAAAATAAGAATGGGGGAAATCTGTGCAGTCTACTACAAATCAGGACTTCCCCTACTTCCCTTGGACAGTGCCAGATATGAGAAACTGTGCCTGATGCAATGTCTTCAGTGTAGTGAATGCTGAAGTATTGCATGGAATCTGTGATCCATGATTTCAAAAGATCTTAAAAACTAATAGTAAATTAATTGCTGATTTGGCTCTCTTACCTCTGCTGTTTGAAGAGATCCTTATTTTCACTTGTGATAAATTGTGTGAAAATAATCTCCATAGGTGAAAGTCTAATGTACATTCTACTGCCTCATATCTGTATTCTATAGGCTTATAGAATACGCCAGAAATTGTCATACCAAATACAGTGTCTAATCTATTAACTACACAGATATCAACTGCAAAATAGAACCCTTGCTCATTTTTCTATCTTTTTACTATTTTTAAAAACCTAAAAGGATTACTCCATACTGGAGAATAAAATTCTGTAAAATGTTGCTGCTTTTTGAGTATTAAAAGAAGTCATCTGAACCAAATTAATGTTGTTTTCTAACTTTAAAAATGAGTTTCAACAAGTTTTGATTACAAAAACTAGGTGGAAAAACTTTTCTATATATTTTAGCCTGCAGTTAACTTTGAAAGCCAAATTATTCATCCCTGGAAACAAGTGATAATGGAAAAGAGCACTAGGGATAGCAAATGCTGTCAAAGTATCAGTACAAGGTGGCACAGACAATCAAATGACTGCTGGAGAGCTTGATAGAATGTAGATACTGTATTTTAGCCATAACACTTCTGCTGCTGACCAGGGCCGGCTCCAGCATTTCTGCCACCCCAAGCAAAAAAAAAAAAAAAAAAAAAAAAAAGCCGCGATCGGCGGCGGCAGTTCAGCGGCAGGTCCTTCGCTCCTACAGGGAGCGAGGGACCTGCCGCCCCCGAATTGCCGCAGGTGCCGCCCCTCTCCCTTGGCCACCCCAAGCACCTGCTTGTTAAGCTGGTGCCTGGAGCCGGCCCTGCTGCTGACCCATACTTACAACACATGATCTGTTAATTGGGTTTAAATGGCCATAAAAACATCAGTTGAAATCAAGTGTGTGAAGCTCTGAAGTTCATTTTTTTCTGCCTGCTGAGTAATAAAGTTTGTATTTGTTTCCATGTCCATTGCAACTTCAGCCTCTGGTAACTGCATGTTTTACAAAACTGCTTACTTCATTTAGAGAAAAATCCTGCCTGTGTATGCGTGCACTACTGTCCTTTCACTAGCTCATTGCTGCAGGTGGGCTAATCTACATCAACCCTCCCCTATTTTATTTTTAAGCTCCTCCCTTATAATTATCTGCATTACCTCTCCTGGCACTCCCAATTAGCAGTAGAATTAAACTGACTTGATTCTTGTTAGTATTATTGTTGCTGCTCACAGGACTCTGAATATTAGGAGTGAAAACTCTATGTTGTTGATTTCACTCGTGCTGTGTGCAGAAAAACCACAGTGCAGCAGTTCACAGTTTGAAGCTTATCTTTATGACTCCATGAAATACCAACTTTACTTTTGAAAGCTTAAACTCTACAGAAACTGATGGCTTAGGGCCTCCTTCCAGCCTGTGAAAATGTCTTACTTGCCACTGATTTTTTTTAGTCCTTGATCAATTTACAAAGCTGTATGCAGAAACATGGTAACAAGTGCTCTGATCCTTCAGCCTACTGGACCTTAGTTTGGTGGCAAGAACATGACATCTGACCCTATTTCTTTAGTGCACTGATGTTTTAAACAAAAGACACTGTTAAAGATTTTCTGTATTTTCATTTATTTTGCAAGAGTATCCCCATTTGAGGAAAGGTTTGGCAACTGAAGATGGAGTAAGACAGAGAATACAGATTTTATTTCTGTAGCAGAGTTTAGGTCATCTTGGCCATATGAGGAATCTCAGCAGATATGCTAGCAAGGAGAAAAGAAGCCAACGCTAAAGGGAAGAGAAATGAGCCTCTATTCCTATTAGTTAGATGTAGTATCTTTTTCTTATCTTAAATAAGTGTGGGTCCTTTACCTCCAATATAACAGACTCCCAAGAGCAAGAATGTCCCCATGAGTCCAGGCATTCAACAAGGACAACAATTCACAAACTCTTGATCCCGAGAAACGCTTTTTCCATAGTACATCTTTCAAGATAGAGATTCCACAAACTTGTAAAATTGCTCTTGTCGTTAACAAGTTCCTATACACAGACACTAAAGTCCCCACTCACCAACTTGAAAGCTTCTTCAAAGATTGAAAGATTTTTAAAACCTTGTTCAAAAGCTCCCTTCCAGTTATACCCGTTTTTACCTTTGTTGGTCCATGACCCACAATGTCATCCTGCTGCCAACCTCGTCCTACTATCCATGGAAGGCTCAAAAGATTGTGGTTGTAGGATTTGTGTCACAGGAAGAATCAAAAGAGGATTTGGGGAGCAGTGGAGGCTGGTGCTGAAGTATTTTGGAGAGAAGTTTGATAAGGGGAATAGTGCTGCCTGGAAAAAGTTGAAAGAGCTGACCGTATGAGTGTGTTTTCTTTTCTCCTTTCCTGCCTGGTATGCAGCTTGGAGACAGGATTGTTCCAAGAGGTTATTAAACCAGCTTTAACGTTATACACCGGAGGCTGTGAAAAATGGCTTATGTTATCAAATAGTGGTGTCACAAATGACTTTTAGATTTTTACATTTAGTGGCCGCATTTCTTTGAATGCTACAAAAAAGCCCTACAAATATGAATGCAAAAGCCAGTCTAAATGGTTTATTGTTAAATGATATGCAATACATAGAATATCAGGGTTAGAAGGGACCTCAGAAGGTCATCTAGTCTACCCCCCTACTCAAAGCAGGACCAATCCCCAGACAGATTTTTGCCCCAGATCCCTAAATGGCCTGCTTAAGGATTAAACTCACAACCCTGAGTTTAGCAAGCCAATGCTTAAACCACTGACCTATCCCATATTTAAACAGTGATCACAACTAAGATGAAAACATCTTTTTGGGTCTTTTTAAATAGACTGTAAAAGTGAGAAATTTAACCCAATTTTTGTTTTCCATTTAATATCTACCCAAACCACACCATTGTTGCTGTTACTGCAACTTCCACCAGAGAGTTGCGGTGGACCATCATCCTGGACAGCAAGAGGCCAACTCTTATACTGCAAGAGAATAGAAAGGGCTAAACCAATCTCTCACAAAGAAGCATGAGAGTGGCTTAAAAAATGGAGAATTTAAAAAGATGCTGATTCTGCTAAATTTACCTCTTTTCTTTGATCATAGAATCATAGAACTGGAAGGGACCTCGAGAGGTCATCTAGTCCAGTCCTCTGCACTTGTGGCTGGACTAAGTATTACCTAGACCATCCCTGACAGCTGTTTGTCTAACCTGCTCTTAAAAATCTCCAATGATGGAGACTCCACAACCTCCCTAGGCAATTTATTCCAGTGCTTAACCACCCTGACAGGAAGTTTTTCCTAATGTCCAACCTAAACCTCCCTTGTTGCAATTTAAGCCCATTGCTTCTTGTCATATCCTCAGCAGTTAAGAAAAACAAATTTTCTTCCTCCTCCTTGTAACAACCTTTTATATACTTGAAAACTGTTATCATATCCCCTCTCAGTCGTCTCTTTTCCATACTAAGCAAATCCAGTTTTTTCAATCTGCCCTCATAGGTCATGTTTTCTAGACCTTTCATCCTTTTTTTTCCGCTCTTCTCTGGACTCTCTCCAATTTGTCCAAATCCTTCCTGAAATGTGGCACCCAGAACTGGACACAATACTCCAGTCAAGGCTTAATCAGTGCAGAGTAGAGTAGAAGAATTACTTCTTGTGTCTGCTTACAATGCTCCTGTTAATACATCCCAGAATGATGTTCACTTTTTTGGCAACAGCGTTACACCATTGACTCTATTTAGCTTGTGGTCCACTATGACCCCAGATCCCTTTCTGCAGTGCTCCTTCCTAAGCAGTCATTTCCCATTTTGTATGTGTGCAACTGATTGTTCCTTCCTAAATGGAGTACTTTGCATTTGTCCTTGTTGAATATCATCTTATTTATTTCAGATCATTTCTCCAGTTTGTCGAGATCATTTTGAATTATAATCCTATCCTCCAAAGCACTTGCAACCCCTCCCAATTTGGCATCATCTGCAAACTTTATAAGTGTACTCTCTATATCATTATCTAAATCATTGATGAAGATATTGAACAGAACCGGACCCAGAACTGATCCCTGTGGGACCCCCCTCGTTATGCCCTTCCAGCATGAGTGTGATCCACTGATAACTAGTCTCTGGAATGGTTTTCCAACCAGTTTTGCACCCACCTTATAGTAACTCCATCTAGATTACATTTCCCTAGTTTGTTTATGAGACGGTCATGCAAGACAGTATCAAAAGCTTTATTAAAGTCATGTCTACAGCTTCCCCGCATCCACAAGGCTTGTAAACCTGTCAAAGAAAGCTATCAGGTTGGTCTGACACAATTTGTTTTTGACAAATCCATGCTGACTGTTACTTATCACCTTATTATCTTCTAGATGTTTTCAAATTGATTGCTTAATTGTTTGCTCCATTATCTTTCCAGGTACAGAAGTTAAGATGACTGGTCTGTAATTTCCCAGGTAGTCCTAATTTCCCTTTTTATAGATTGGCACTATATTTGCCCTTTTCCAGTCATCCAAGAATGTATTGGATAATCTGTGCCCTGCTGTGTTATTTTCCCAAGAGATCCACCACCACCAAGTCCTGTGCTTTGGATGATTTTGTTAGCTGTTTAGAAAAAGTCTCATCCACCTCTTCTTCCTGGTTAGATGGTCTTAGTAGATCCCTACCATGACATCATATTTTATGATGTCATCATACCATGACATCATCTTTTAAAAATATTAAAAATGTATCACCCTTGTTTTTTACCCCTTTTATCCTTACCCAGAGACTTTCAACAAGTCTGTCTCCTATTTCCATCTCAACCTCAGTCAAAGTGTATACATCAACAGGCAAGGGGGAGTGTGCTTCTCACCTCTCTGTCAGGAGGCGCTCCATCTATGGGACTTCTGCATCAGCCATGAGCTCCACCTAGAAGCTTGTCACCTTCCCAGTGTCAGGAATACATTGGCGGACCAGCTCAGCAGGGACTTCTCCTCTCACCACGAGTGGTCGCTCCATCCAGGGGTAGCCTGCATGATCTTCCAAAGGTGGGGAACTCCCCAAGTGGACCTGTTCGCCACCAGACAGAACAGGAAATGCCACTGGTTTTGTTCTCAGCAAGGTCTGAGCAAGGGCTCCCTCTCCGATGCCTTCCTCCTGTCATTGTCAGGGAGCCTGCTGTACGCGTTCCCTCCAAATCCACTCATCAGCAGGGCCCTGGCAAAGATCAAGAGAGACAGGGTACAGGTTATCATGATCGCCCCGATGTGGCCTCACCAGCATTGGTTCAGCACGCTCATGAGCCTGTCAGCGGCCCCTCCCTGGCCCCTGCCCAAGCGACCGGCCCTGCTGTCACAGGACCATGGTCAGCTCTTACATCCCAACCTCAGGTCTCTCCACCTCTCGGGGTGGACGCTGTGTGGCTGAAACTGGAGGAACGGACCTGTTAGGAAGGAGTCCAAGAGGTCCTCCTGGAAAGTAGGAAGCCCTCAACTAGACTGCCTTACCTGGCCAAGTGGACAAGGTTTTCCCGCTGGGCGTCCGAACGGGGCATTTCTCCCTCGTGTTCCTCCACACAGGCTATCCTGGACTACCTGGTCCATTTGAGGAACTAGGGCCTGGCACACTCTTCCATTAGAATTCATCTCGCAGCCATCTCCGCTTTTCACCCACCAATCCAAGGACAGATGGTGTTCTCCCATGACATGACGGTCAGATTCCTGAGAAGGCTGGAGAGACTCTTCCCGCAGGTACGGGCTCCTGTCCTGCAGTGGGATCTTAACTTGGTCCTCTCTAGGCTCACTGGCCCTCCCTTTGAGCCGCTGGGTTCCTGCTTCTTTTCCCACCTGTCATGGAATGTCGCATTCCTGGTGGCAGTGACGTCGGCGAGACGGGTCTCTGAGATTAAAGCCTTGACCTCAGAACCTCCATACACAGTCTTCTACAAAGATAAGGTTCAGTTGCAGCCCCACCCGGCCTTCCTGCTGAAGGTTGTCTCTACCTTCCATATGAACCAGGATATCTTCCTCCAGGTGTTCTGTCCCAAACTGCACAAGACCAGTGAAGAGAGGCGTCTTCACGCCCTGGACGTCCGGAGGGCCTTGGCTTTTTACTTAGAGCGTACCAAACCTTTCTGTAAATCGATTCAACTCTTCATCACTACAGCGGATAGGATGAAGGGTCACCCGGTGTCCTCGCAGAGGATTTCCAATTGGATTACCTCGCGCATAAGGACCCCATGCAACACATCTCGAAGATCACCAGTTACGGAAAAGGTAACTATCTTTGTCTAGTTTGTGCATCTTCGGTAATAAAGATTCCACAAGCCATATTTTGTCCTCAAACACGTGTGTAGCTTCATTTTCAGTAAACAGACATATACAAGGAGCTAATCTGTCAGTAAATAGAGAGAAACAGATGGATTCCTCTCATAAAACTGGTTGAACAATCTTTTTTCACTGACTATTGTGTCCTGGTATAGGGATGATTTTGGGATGATTTATAATAAATCATGTATGGAAAGCATAATCCATATATTTAAATGAGACATGTGAAGTTATGCCCAGGAGATAGCATGAAATGTCACTTACAATTAGAACCAGGTTGGTAATGATGAAAAGTTACATCCGATGGCTGTTGAGCAGTGTTTGTGAAATACATGGATTACCAGAGAAAATATGTCACTGCAGAGAGCAAAAGGAAGCAGTATTGTTTTTAATGCTGTTTATCAACTTCACTACTGCTATTGAAAAGAAATATAGCTTTTATTATATATGGATAGAGATTAAAATTTATAAAGTGTATACATTTTCAGCCCTTGAAGCCATAGGGTATGGTGCCCTCATGTGGCTGTTTCATTTTCCTAGCACATCTGTACAGTTTGTAATGAATGTTTTAGCTATTCTGTTTACTAAAGAGCTTAACTAAATTCTGTCATTCATGGGTTTTATAAAACATACATCGATACATCATGTGTGTGTCTATGTGTGTGTGGTATAAATATTTACATCGAAAAATCACAGCAACCAGCAGAAAACGATGCAACCCTCATTGTTCTTTTGAGAAACTTCACTTAGTGAACACACTTTAAAATACCCCTTAAGCATTTCCAGGGTAGAATTATCCTTCAGCCTTGTATTTCCATGAATCATGCCCAGTATGAGATCAAAGTGCAAAAGCAATTCTGGCATTTGTTAGCAAGGTGTGTTCACTAAGTGAAGTTTCTCAGAAGAACTATGAGGGTTGCATCGTTTTCTGCTGGTTCCTGTGATCTTTCGATGTAAATATTTATACCATTCCGAGACTTATAGAGGCAATCCTTGTCCAGGAATTTGAATGAACTAGGCAAGCAACTAACTGTAATAAACCCAAATTAAAATGTCTTCAACAGAGCAGAATGTACCTTGTTCAGCAGCTGAGCATTCATGCTGAGACAGTTGTGGACATACCTGATATATCCAGAGAGCAGCAAAGATCTAAATATTTGCAATAGGAAAATTGAAGGTTCTAAAATCATTTACAGTTCTGATAAAACTTGGCACAAATAGCATTTTATGTATTCAATGTCCTCTAAAAACTGCTTTTTGCTCACTTAAATTCAATACTGCATTTCATTATAAAGTTTTATCATTTTAAAAGTACACAACTTAAATACACAATGGTACTAAAGGATTCTAATTTACTCATTATTAGAAAATATTCCAGATCTGTGTTCACTGGCAATATAAAAAATAAGGGGAAAGTACAAGGAGAGACTAGTTCAGGGGGTTGCTAAAGAGGTATGGAGCCTTTAGCTGACTACATGACCCATGTAAAATAAGTTGTGGTCTTAGATTCAACAAGGAAGATGTTTGCTTACATCATAAATGATGTTTGTTGGAACCCTAATTGCCAGTCTCAGCAGAGAGACCAAGGAAGCCATGGAAATTGAACTAACACTCTCACCATTAAAGGTGATGGGGGTGACTAATTCACATCAGTTGAGAAACTTGGACTCCTGCTTTTCCTGTTTTGTGGCTAAACAGATTGAGATTTCAGTATTGTTAATCAGACCTCTTTCATGAACAGTAAATATCCTGTTTAATATCTATATCACTGGTTTACTATTTATTGAATTCCAAATAAACTACTTAGTATTGCCATCTAGTGGACATAACTGGATTGCTATTTACCATTTCTTGAAAGAGTAAAAAGAAACTTGCATGAAAAAGGCAGACTGAAATTATCATATTATTTAACTTCTTAATTGACTTCCCATGGCAGAAGCTACAAGAACACCACATTTCTTCCTAAGGATCTTGAATAGCCACAAAATCTGTCCTACACTTATACTCTAATTCTATGAATGTTATCTTATGAACAAAAGAGGCTGACAAAAACAAGATTTTAAAAGGAACCCATGTTTTCTTTGTGAGGCTTTGAAAGTTCTGTGCTGCTGATTTCATGTGTTTTCCACGGATGTCACTTATGGTAGCATTTCCCAACATGTGAGGCGCATCCTCCCAAAGGCCTAATGGGGTGCGGGTGACGGTGATCATGGTGGGTAAGAGGAGCATACACAGAACTTTTGGTTATTTTCCAGAGTCTCAGCTTCTTTTTTTAAAATTAGTTTCTAACTGTTATGGTTATGAAGACAACTTTCAAAATGTGTGACCCCAAGTGTAACCAAGGCAGCAGTGTCTGCCTGAGTTTGCAGAAAGCCTGAAGCAAGAGCTCCAAGGGGTGATCTGCCCCATTTAGTTTAATAGGTGCTAATTCAAATGCCAATGATCACACTTTAAATATCCACATTAACTACATCACTTCTCATTACAGCATGTTATGAAGTGCTACACAAGCATTTCTTGAAGTAAGGGGGAAGTAAGAGGCTTGAAGGATTAGCCTGGGTGTGTGGAAGACATATAAGTTAAAATGAGCAAGCCTTTACCAACACATGGTGGGTCGAAGGGAGGCTTGATTGGTTTCATTTTTCTGAAAGGATACTCATATCTGAAGTTTGGGAAAGTTTCAAAAGTTTGGGAAACACTGGCTTGAGGGATTGAGGCTTAGGTGAATAATTGTTCAAATGAATCTAAACTGCGTAAAAGTGAAGGCAGAGCAGAAAAGTTAACAATCATTAGAGGACTAGCCAGTTCAGAAATTTGATTGGGCACATGTTGATTTCAGTATCATTTATGAGGATATTATTATTACTATTTATTTATTATTTAGACTGGCTGAAATGTTTACATTTTCTAATAACTTCAGAATCATAAGCCACAAAAGCATTACTAATCACTGAGGGGACTTGAAACTACAACCCAGGAAGAAATTTCTGAAATTATTCTCTTTGAACATATGGAGAAAAATCTTGGCTTATTATTATTGCCTTATGTTACATTGTGTCAGTGTTCTCTAAAAAATGTTCTATGGATAAGTGGGTATTAGATTGTAAAAACTTTATTCTTGATTCTTTTCTCAAACCTTGGCTCAACAGTTCCAAGAAATATCTACCAGACCCATGGATATTAAGTAAATATTGTACAGATCCTAGTAGGAAACAAATAGAAACTTGCTATGAGAAATGGACTGGCAACAGGCATAGGATATTTTACATTCTGAGTAACAAAGAAACGTAATTTAACTAAAAAACAATGTATCTAGTGAGTGATGCAACTTACACAGTTTTTTTTTAGAAACCATGATCCATAAAATTCTTAAGAACCTGATTCATCCTCCTTCAGATATGATGTAAGCCTTTATACTCTGTAGCATGCTTTTTACTTGTGTTTTGTGGCAAGACCCATGATTTTCGGAGCTCATTTCTGCAGAAAATTGGAAATACTCTGGCACCATGAAATAGATAAATATTTAGAAAAATTAAGTTTCAAGAGTATTGTCTATGTTGGTGATTTTAATATTTATTTTAATGAAAACTCTATGAGTGTTTTTCACATATTTTGGAGTGCTGCCTAATTTCCAATTTGTCACAGTGTCTAATACTGATGTCATGCAGACTGGGGAAGGTAGTGGGGAAGGAAGAAGAGAAGAGTGTAACATGCTGCAGAATCTAGTCAATATGTCATACTCCCTCCTTCAACCTGGAAGCAATATGGAAAGACAGAAACAAGTGGAGTGGGAAGGAAACAGCCCAGATAGGGAGGAGGAGGTTTACAAAAACAATGGATGGCACATAGACAGCTCTTGGCACATTCAGCACCGACCCAGTCTATTTATTTACTATTATTTATTTAAAGTTACTGAGATGCCTGCAGGTTCATGAGATACATAACTGACCTGTGGTACTCTGCTGTAATTATGGAAGGTGTAACACACAGTAATGCTGAGAAGAAATTGATCTCTATTTCCTGAGCCAACTCACAAGCCCTGGGTCAGGGTCAAAAACACTATACCCAGAGCACATGATAAGGATCAATATCCAATTACTCCATTAGCTACTGTTATCGCTTACACAAGATATCATTGGGTATATCTACACTGCAAAAAAAACCTCACAGAACCAAATCTCAGAGCCCAGGTCAATTGACATGGGCTCATGGGGCTTGGGCTGCTGGGCTAAAATTGCAGGGTAGATGTTTGGGTTTGGGCCGGAGTCTGGACTATGAGGCCCTCCCCACACGCAGGGTTTCAGAGCCCAGCTCCAACCTGAATGTCTACACTGCAATTTTTAGCCCCATAAGTCCGAGCACCGAGGGCCCGAGTCAGCTGACCCAGGCCAGCTGCAGCTGTGCAACTGGTCTTTTATTACAGTGTAGATGTACCCATTGAGTTCATGTGCTTAGTGGGATTCATAAAAGGACTGGATATTTATTATGGACAGTATGTGTAGCAACACCTACTATTATGGCTGTCTAACAGTGTTTTTAGTTGCTTATAGTTTTGTCAAATGGTAACTTTCTAAACGAATCTTTTTGGGTATGTCTTCACTGCAGAGTTAACTTGGGTGAGTAGCACCTGGATTAAATTAGCCAGAGTGTGAGCACTCTGCAAAGCCATACTCAAGTGTGTCCATTCAGCTGCATCCACTCTGATGCTGTACTTACTTGTGTGAGGCACTAGGACTTCTGTGGGGGGCATATCCCATGGTTCTTAGTGCTGCAGTAAGCTGAGGTGGTTTGAAGATAGGAACTTTGATGTCTTGGAGATTCCTGATATTGTATTAAGCTCCTAATTATCAACAGACCTCATAATAATCTAGAAAAATGTATATATGTTATCAAACAATTGCTCAATATTATTTTATAAGCTAACTCATAAGCAGCACAGTCGAATAGAGTATGAAGTAAACCACTTTAAATGGGTGTAAAAGGATGTATCCAGTGATAAAGGATATCTTTGGGGGGGGTTCTCACATCTATACACACACTATTCATTTTTTAATTCTCTTTATTTCCTTATTTTTATAATATTTTAAAGTATTTAGAAAAAATCATATTTAGAAAAAAAATTAAGAGAGAGATAAGGTTGTATTAATTGCTTAGTGAAAAAACTTCAAGAATGTTAACATTAAAAAAAAATATTGGAAAGCCAATCAATTTTCCATTGAGTTAAAAATGTAAAGAATAAAAACTAAAAAATTACAAAATTCAGAGGTAATTCATCTTTAATCTGGCCCTATACCTGATGCCCCTCTTCCCCAAATGCATGAGACAATCTTATGCCTGCATCCCATACATCTTCATCATTGACACTAAGAGCCACTATGCTGTTCCACATCCTTACTATTTTGGGTACTCTAAAATATGCAATACTCTACTATATATGTGCCCCCTATACAATCACAAACTTTTGTCCAATTCATCTTTCATTATCAAAGCAACACCAATGTTCTCTTCCACATTTAATACTAGATGCAGACCAAAGACCTATTCAGCCCCCACCTTCCCAATATAGTTTCCTTTTGTCAACCATTAGAAATCTTGCCACCATTTTTAATCTTTATCTACACACAGTAGTTCTCAAACGTATTTGATTGCACCCCCCTTCATTATGTCTGTAGTCGCTTAAACCCTCCCCCAGACAGCCGGAGTTCTTTTTTTAAAAAAAAAAGCATATAGCTTGTGCCTCCCTTGACACGTTACCGCACCTCCCTTAACTGCTGATCTACAGTGATCAAATTTCTGGGGGTGGAGGACTTCTTAAACCCTGCTTCACTTGCTATTTGGTTACACAAACCTTGTTATGAAAAATCTTGGGTGGACTTTATTAGGATGTCCATATCTTGAGGCTGTATAAAGTCCATAGGCAAACAAGATGTCAACTAGTTGTGATACTTCTCATAGGCATGTATTTACCTTACATATGGTTACACAGAGTTAAAGGTTTTTGGGGTATCTTGTCTCTCCTTTTATCTACTGTCCAATGTTCATGCATTCATTTTTTTAAAATTTACCATAACTCTGTCTGTCATGCTGTGCATTTTCTGTGCAGAGTACATACACGTTTAGGAGAGGTATCACATTTTTCTTTATAGAACTTCAGAACTTCATCTCCACTTGCAATTAATTTTTAAATGACCTCTCCTGTCTCAAGGTATATTTCAGGTTACTTATCTTCTTCTGTAGTCCTGCAGAGTTTAGGAATTTAGGATTTGTTTGGCATCTCGAATTAAATAATCATGGATGGGTATAAACTGTTCAGGAAGGACAGGCAGGGGAGGAAAGGTGGAGGAGTTGCACTGTATGTAAGAGAGCGGTATGATTGCTCAGAGTTCCAGTATGAAACTGCAGAAAAGCCTGTTGAGAATCTTTGGGTTAAGTTTAGAAGCGAGAGCAACAAGGGTGATGAAGTTGTGGGCGTGTGCAATAGACTACCGAACCAGGAGCATGAGGTAGACGAGGCTTTCTTCAGACAATTAACTGAAGTTTTCAGAACATAGGCCCTAGTTCTAAAGGGGGACTTCAATCACCCTGACATCTGCTGGGAGAGCAATACAGCAGTGCACAGACAATCCAGGAAGTTTTTGGAGAGTGTTGGGGACAACTTCCTGGTGCAACTACTGGAGGAACCAACCAGGGGCCGTTCTCCTCTTGACCTGCTGCTTACAGACAGGAAAGAATTGCTAGGGGAAGTAGAAGTGGGTGGCAACCTGGGCAGCAGTGACCATGAGATGGTTGAGTTCAGGATTCTCACAAAAGGAAGAAAGGAGAGTAGCAAAATATGGACCCTGGACTTCAGAAAAGCAGACTTGGACTCCCTTAGGGAACTGATGGGCAGGATCCCCTGGGAGGCTAATATGAAGGGGAAAGGAGTCCAGAAACCTTATTAAGGGCGCAGGAACAAACCATCCCAATGTGCAAAAAGAATAGCAAATATGGCAGGCGACCAGCTTGGCTTAACAGTGAAATCTTCGGTGAGCTTAAACACAAAAAGGAAGCTTACAAGAAGTGGAAACTTGGTCAGATGACTAGGGAGGAGTATAAAAATATTGCTCGAGCATGCAGCGGTGTAATCAGGAAAGCCAAAACACAACTGGAGTTGCAGCTAGCAAGGGATGTGAAGAATAACAAGAAGGGTTTCTACAGGTATGTTAGCAACAAGAAAAAGTCAGGGAAAGTGTGGGACCCTTAATGAATGGGGGAGGCAACGTAGTGACAGATGATGTGGAAAAAGCTGAAGTACTTAATGCTTTTTTTGCCTCGGTCTTCACAGACAAGGTCAGCTCCCACACTGCTGTCCTGGGCAACACAGTATGGGGAGGAGGTGAGCAGCCCTAAGTGGTAAAAGAACAGGTTAAGGACTATTTAGAAAAGCTGGACATGCACAAGTCCATGGGTCCAGATCTAATGCATCCAAGGGTGCTGAGGGTATTGGCTGATGTGATTGCAGAGCCATTGGCCATTATCTTTGAAAACTCGTGGAGATCAGAGGAAGTCCTGGACAGTTGGAAAAAGGCAAATATAGTGCCCATCTTTAAAAAAGGGAAGAAGGAGAACCCGGGAAACTACATATTCACCTCAGTCCCTGGAAAAATCATGGAGCAGGTCCTCAAGGAAACCATTTTGAGGCACGTGGAGGAGAGGAAGGTGATCAGGAACAGTCAACATGGATTCACCAAGAGCAAGTCATGCCTGACCAACCTGATTGCCTTCTATGATGAGATAACTGGCTCTGTGGATATGGGGAAAGTGGTGGATGTATTATTCCTTGACTTTAGCAAAGCTTTTGATACAGTCTCCCACAGTATTCTTGCCAGCAAGTTAAAAAAGTATGGATTGAATGAATGGACTATAAGGTGGATAGAAAGCTGGCTAGATTGTTGGGCTCAACTTGTAGTGATCAATGGCTCGATGTCTAGTTGGCAGCCGGTATCAAGCGGAGTGCCCCAGGGGTCGGTCCCGGGGCCGGTTTTGTTCAACATCTTTATTAACGATCTGGATAATGGGATAGATTGCACCCTCAGCAAGTTTGCAGATGACACTAAGCTGGGGGGAGAGGTAGATATGCTGGAGGGTAGGGATAGGGTCCAGAGTGACCTAGACAAATGGGAGGATTGGGCCAAAAGAAATCTGATAAGGTTCAACAAGGACAAGTGCAGAGTCCTACACTTAGGACGGAAGAATCCCATGCACCACTACAGGCTGAGGACCGACTGGCTAAGCAGCAGTTCTGCAGAAAAGGACCTGTGAATTACAGTGGATGAGAAGCTGGATATGAGTCAGCGGTGTACCCTTGTTGCCAAGAAGGCTAAAGGCATATTGGGCTGCATTGGTAGGAGCATTGCCAGCAGATAAAGGTAAGTGATTATTCCCCTCTATTCAGCACTGGTGAGGCCACATCTGGAGTATTGCGTCCAATTTTGGGACCCCCCACTACAGAAAGGATGTTGATAAATTGGACAGAGTCCAGCGGAGGGCAACAAAAATGATCAGGGGGCTGGGGCACATGACTTACGAGGAGAGGCTGAGGGAACTGGGTTTGTTTAGTCTGCAGAAGAGAAAAGTGAGGGGGGGATTTGATAGCAGCCTTCAACTACCTGAAGGGGGGTTCCAAAGAGGTTGGAGCTCGGCTGTTCTCGGTGGTGGCAGATGACAGAATAAGGAGCAATGGTCTCAAGTTGCAGTTGGAGAGGTCTAGGTTGGGTATTAGGAAACACTATTTCACTAGGAGGATGGTGAAGCACTGGAATGGGTTACCTAGAGAGGTGGTGGAATCTCCATCCTTTGAGGTTTTTAAGGCCCAGCTTGACAAAGCTCTGGTTGGGATAATTTAGTTGGTGTTGGTCCTGCTTTGAGCAGGGGGTTGGATTAGATGACCTCCTGAGGTCTTTTCCAACCCTAATCTTCTATGATTCTATGATTCTACCCCTAAGTGAAGCTCTCCCTAAAGCAGGGGTTCTCAAACTGGGGGTTGGGACCCCTCGGGGATTGCGAGGTTATTACTTCAGGGGTCGTGAGCTGTCAGCCTCCACCCCAAACTCTGCTTTGCCTCCAGCATTTATAATGGTGTTAAATATACAAAAAAGTGTTTTTTAATTTATGAGGGGGGGTCACACTGAGAGGCTTGCTATGTGAAAGGGATCACCAGTACAAAAGTCTGAGAACCACTGCCTTCAAGTGTATCCAAAATTTTTTTTTTGATTTTTCTGAAGTGTGTGTGTAAAATTGTTGACTTCTAACATTTAGAACTGTAAAAATACAGAACTGACTTTCTTCAAATTTGACTTGATTTTTAAAGGACCGCTATGGTCAGAAAAGTGACTGTAGAAATGGCACCTTATTACTAAATATATGTGCTTCCTATCCAGGGATTTCCCTACACCCTCCCAGAATTTCCCCAACATCCCCGCCAGTGGTCAACTAGTTACATGCAGTGTGCCAATTTAGTCATTGGTTGGAAATTTGAATTGAAATTGAAACATTAATACACATTTTGAAAGCATATACAGTATATGATAAAATACTTCTACCTGAAAAAGCATAATAGGTTTGAAAAGTATGAACAAAGACTAACTTCCTCACACAGCTGTTATTTTGTCTGATAATGTCAGTGCATTCATTTCAGCGATGTTGGCCAACCTAATAATTTCAAGTGTTAAGCAAAGAGATTCTTTTCCCCAAGAATCAGACAGGCACAGACAATACTGAAGGGGGGTTTATTTACAGTACTGGGAAGACTGACAAGCAGTTTCAAAGGTGTGGGGTTACAATGACCAATTATATACCTTTCTCTTATCACTTCATTTGCATTTATCTTGTTCTTACAGAGACAAACATTGTTTCAGAGACAGAGAACGCACTTAGCATGACAGTGACAGGAACAGAACATATACATTAAACTGTTTTGATTACATTAATTATTCATGACTACCTTAAGGCGAAAGGGTGGGGTGGAGGTGAGTGTTTACAGATATCTGGAGGGCTGTGAAGGGAGGGTTTGTTCTGTTCTAAGAGCCAGGTTACTGGGCGGATACTTGACCATATAAGTTTATCAAGGGTTTACAGTTGTCAGTGTCCTTGGGCTTCCGGTGTTTTTGCTTGTTAGGCCGTGGCTACCCTCGAAACTTCAAAGCGCTGCCGCAGGAGTGCTCCCGTGGCAGCGCTTTGAAGTGCGAGTGTGGTCGCGTGCCAGTGCTGGGAGAGAGCTCTCCCAGCGCTGCAGGTACTCCACCTCCATGAGGGGATTAGCTTACAGCGCTGTGCTCCCAGCGCTGGGGCACTGTTTACACTGGTGCTTTACAGCGCTGTAACTTGCTGTGCTCAGAGGGGTGTTTTTTCACACCCTTGAGCGAGAAAGTTGCAGTGCTGTAAAGCGCCAGTGTAGCCAAACCCTTAGTTATGTGGGTTTCTGTCTCACTGCTAACTGAATTTTTGGGCTTGGCTACACTGGTGCTTTACAGCGCTGCAACTTTCTCGCTCAGGGGTGTGAAAAAACACTCCCCTGAGTGCAGCAAGTTACAGCGTTGTAAAGCGCCAGTGTAAACAGTGCCCCAGCACTGGGAGCCGCGCTCCCAGCGCTGTAAGCTAATCCCCTCATGGAGGTGGAGTACCTGCAGCGCTGGGAGAGCTCTCTCCCAGTGCTGGCACACGACCACACTCGCACTTCAAAGCGCTGCCGCGGGAGCACTCCCGCAGCAGCACTTTGAAGTTTCGAGTGTAGCCATGGCCTTTAACTCTTGCCTAACATAAGCAAGGTCTGAATGAGCTCTCCCCTGACAGCTAATGATGAACTGGAGGGTGGGGGGAAAGGCTTCACACCAGACTGTATTTACATGAATACACCTACTCTATCGTATCCAGCAGACAGAGCTGTGTTGCCCAAGTGATCAGTTTTGGCTGGTGTTGTGTTACAAATCACTATGACATAGCTGGCATCACAGACACTTGGTGGAATAATACGCGTGACTGGACTATTGGTATAGAAGGGTACAGCTTGCTCAGGAAGGACAGGTAGGGAAAAAAGGGAAGAGGTGTTTGTGACGGGTTGGATCACAGAAATCCCCTTGGGAGCTGCCATCCAATGTACCAAGACTACTTCTGCTCCTGTTTTCCCTGCCAGCTCAGGACTCCAGCACCCTGTCTTGCTGAGCCAGCCACTCCTGTCTGGCTCCAAACACAGACCCAGGGTCTGAACCACTTGTCCCAAAGCTGCAAGTTTACCTGAAAACAGCTCAGTAGTGTGCTTGTCTTTAGCACTTAGATGCCCAACTCCCAATGGGGTCTAAACCCAGATAAATCCGTTTTACCCTACATAAAGCTTATGCAGGGCAAACTCATAAATTGTTCACCCTCTATAACACTGATAGAGAGATATGCACAGTTGTTTGCTCCCCCAGGTATTAATACATACTCTGAGTAAATTACTAAATAAAAAGTGATTTTATTAAATACAGACAGTAGGATTTAAGTGGTTCCAAGTAGTAACAGACAGAACAAAGTAAGTCACCAAGCAAAGTAAAATAAAATGCGCAAATCTATGTCTAATCAAACTAAATACAGATGATTTCCTCACCAGTTCCAGAGCACTCCCTTTTACAGGCTAATCTCCTTTTAGCCTGGGTCCAGCAATCACTCACACCCCCTGTAGTTACTGTCCTTTGTTTCCGTCTCCTTCAAGTATCCTCGGGGGGGGGGGTGGAGAGGCTCCTTCTTTAGCCAGCTGAAGACCAAATGGAGGGGTCTCCCCCAGGTTTAAATAGACTCTCTCTTGTGGGTGGAGACCCCCCTCCTCCCTCCTATGCAAAGTCCAGCTCCAAGATGGAGTTCTGGAGTCACCTGGGCAAGTCACATGTCCCTGCATGACTCAGTCTTTACAGGCTGAAGCCATTGTCCACATGGTATCTTGCATGTCTCCAGGAAGCCTTCTTATGTGGATTGGAGCATTCCAAGATGCATTGTTCCCCAAGTGTTTCCTGATCAGGTACTTAACCTGGTGAATTCCTTCCTAAAGAAGCTGACCAAATGCCTCCCAAAGCTTACTTAGAAACCAAGCAAGCATACAGCCCATATTCTTAACCTCAAGTAGAAAATGATATATATATGTACAAATAGGATGAATAGATATAGTAGACCATAACCTTTACGGAGATATGTTACCTGGCACAGGCAGCACAAAACATATTCCAGTTATGTCATACATACATTTATAAGCACCCCCTCCCCATAAAGCCTTATGGGGTACACTGTCACAGTGTTGCCTTATATATTAAAAATGTATACACTTGGACTGAGGTTGAGATGGAAATAGGAGACAGACTTGTTGAAAGTCTCTGGGTAAGGATAAAAGGGGTAAAAAACAAGGGTGATGTCATGGTAGGGGTCTACTACAGACCACTTAATCAGGAAGAACAGGTGGATGAGGCTTTTTTTTAAACAGCTAACAAAATCATCCAAAGCCAGGACTTGGTGGTAATGGGGGACTTCAAATACTCAGACATCTGTTGGGAAAATAACACAGCAGGGCAGAGATTATCCAACAAGTACTTGGAATGTATTGGAGACAATTTTTTATTTCAGAAGGTGGAGACAGCTACTAGGGGAGAGGCAGTTCTAGATTTGATTTTGATAAATAGGGAGGAACTGGTTGTGAATTTGAAAGTGGAAGGCAGCTTGGGCGAAAGTGATCACGAAATGATAGAGTTCATGATTCTAAGGGCATGTCTTCACTAGCAACGTTGACATGGCTGCGTAGTCGCGGCACCAGTGCTGGGAGAGAGCTCTCCCGGCGCTATAAAAAAAACCACCTCTACGAGGGGAGTGGCTCCCAGCACTGTAGCACTGTCTACACTGCCACGTTTCAGCTCTGAAACTTGCAGCACTTAGGGGTGTGTTTTTTCACACCCCTGAGTAAGAAAGTTGCAGCGCTGTAAAGTGGCAGTGTAGACATGGCCTAAGGAATGGTAGGAGGGAGAACAGCAAAATAAAGACAATGGATTTCAAGAAGGCAGACTCAGGGAGTTGGTAGGTAAGATCCCATGGGAAACAAGTCTAAGGGGAAAAACAATAGAAGACAGTTGGCAGTTTTTCAAAGCAACATTATTAAGGGCACAAGAGCAAACAAGAGCAAACTATCCCACTGTGTAGGAAAGATAGGAAGTGTGGCAAATAAACCTGATAGTTTTCTTTGACAGAGTAACATGCCTTCTGGATGGGGGAGAAGCAGTAGATGTGGTATATCTTGACTTTTGCAAAGCTTTTGATAAAGTCTCACATGACCTTCTCATAAACAAACTAGGGAAATGCAACCTAGACGGAACTACTATGGTGGGTGGGAAACTGGTTGGAAAACCATTCCCAGAGAGTAGTTATCAGTGGTTCACACCCCTCACCCCCTCTGTATATTTGAACAGCCCCCCAATTTCAATTCCCAGAGAAAACACTGTGCCTGTCAGTGTTCCAAACAAATTTCAGCATACTTTAATGACAAAAATCAGGTTTACTCTTGTAAGAACTAGGAGCTTCTTCTCTCAACAGCTAGGAGAGGGAAAGCTGAGTTCTAAGCTCACTCTTAAATCCTCATCAGAGTTAATAAAGAACTGAATTCTGCTCCCACTGGAGTCAGTGCAAAAATAAACTTCAGTGGGGAACAGGATCAGACTCTAAGTTCCATTTGCAGAACTGTTATTATTGGTGGTGATGTATAACAGCCAGAACAGACAGACTTTGATTCAAGGTTGAGCTTTAAGGGCTTGCAGTTTAAAAACAAAACAACAACAAAAACCCAAGCTGTACATGTGGACTGAACAAGTTTGATGCAGAGCAGAAGCTGCTGAGAGAATTATGAAGCCATTTTTAGTCTCTTTTCAGAATCTAACCACAACTGGAAGTTTCTAGTTTCTCCATAGTTAGTTGAGCAAGTGAAAAAATTATTAGAAACATGGGGAGTGTGTGCACGGGGATGGGTATATGGAGGCTGTCATGCTTATATAACACAAGACCAGCTAAACTGCTTTTGCTCAAACTTAAAAACCTAATTAGTAGGCTAAAACCAAACAGCATTCTTTCTGGGATTAAACTTTCCATATGCATCTGAAAGGGGAGTTAGAACTGAAACTGCATTTCTGAACAAAGTATCAATTGCACTAGCAAATGCTACAATGTATTTTGATTGCCAAACAATGACTTTCTGATCAGAGAAAAAACAATCTTCTTTTTTTCTTGTCACTTTGAACTTCCAAACAGAAAAGAAACACAACAAATCTCCCAGCACAGGGAACAGATTTGTTAAGAAGGTGCAATTGTTAGTTACTTTTCTGACCATAACTACCTTTAAAAAGCAAGTTAAGTTTGAAGAAAATATTTTTTTAAAGTCATGAATGTTGAAGTCAACAATTTTACACATGCACTTTTTAAAAAAAAAGAACGTTTTCTATTGCTTTGTTGGGTTGCAAAACACTAGAACTAGTTACTACTAAACTTCTTATTATGTAACCCAAAATCAGCAATTTTTCTGTTTAGGGGCCTTCAAAGGCAGGTTCCACCTCTCCCTTCCCCCCACCCCTGTTTCTGTATAGAAAACTGGCCAACTGACATTCCCAACTGCCAAGAACCTTTTGACTTCAACATTCCATCCTCTCCACCTGTTAGAGGTCTGGCCTGTAATGGAATGCTAAACTGTATGATACTGTTCAGCCACTAGGTGGTGCTGTGTGAGACAAACCTTAATTAAGCTAACCTCAGCCACACCTGACAGAGCATTAAAGTATCTTGTTATAGGAAAAACATCTGGTGTGTATCTCTATGAGAAGTCTGTAGTCAGTCCCTATCTGCTACAGAAACTTGACTGCTAGTAGCAGCCCTGCAACCTATTGTGTACAAGAAGTACATGACATCACTGAAACCCATTCTACTTGCTGTTTGAATAGCGGTAGAGCTGAAGAGTCTACCATTCAATGTGCTCCTTATTTCACATGAACCTAATACAGCTGCAGATGTTTCACCATAGCACAACCTTCCTCTAACTGCAATTGATCTAAAAATATCAACGGCCTTAGGACTATCTGACCTTTACAAGGTGCTGCACTCTTACTCTAGGTGATTGCACAGACTTGCCCAATCTTTGTTTTTTCACTAAAGACTCTTGTTTTATAGCCCACAATCTGGCTTTGCATCTTTTTCTTTCTGGATAACTGCCAGAAATTTCCCCCTTCTCCCAGTTGCTCAGGACTATATTCTTCTTATTTTTAGGAAAAGCAGGGCTTGTTTTTAATAACGACATTATTTTTATTTAAACATTATATAACTCTAACACAAGAACAGCCAGAGCCTGGTGTTGACTGCAACCTGCAGCTCTCTGCAGTTCAGAACCCCACCTTCCAAAATAGAAAATCACGTTTGATCTCTGCAGCCACTCTTGAATCCTGAGGTAATAATCAGCTGCTCCACCCTGAGGATGCTTTATCAGTTGCTTTGGGTAAGGTAAAAGGGGTTCATTGTCACCCACATGATTTGCATCTGGGAGCAAGGGTGCAAAGGAACAGTCCCCCTTGTATGACCTAAACTCTCTTGCCCTTGTGATGGGTTTTGTTCTCCTCCCCATGCTAAGCAGTGACCACAGAAGTCATCTTGCTCACTGAGTAACAGTGTTATGGGGAGAGATGCAAATGGCCAGGCCCCTGTCAAGAGAAAACTGGCCTAGCCTGGTGGAAGAATGAGAGATGAGCACAGTCTGGGAAGGAGATGCCTGAGCCCTACTTAGATTAGGAAGGAATTGATAGACTGTGAAGGTAAAAGCTTGATGGGCTGTTTGTTTGGGTGGGAGGCTTGGAGAAAAGTAGAGAGTACTGTAGTGGGGTGTCTTGTTTCAGAGAGTCCATTCATAAATGGCTACATCCTTGAAGGGAGGAGCTGGTTTACAGGTGTGATTCAGCATGATGAGAGATGAGCAGAGGGGAAGTTTAAGAGGTAAGGGACAGATGGGGGAGTCAACTGTGAATATATACAACCTATAAAAATGTTAGTTTTACATAAGTTAGTTTACACCTTTTTGAGGGGCCAATGTAGGTAGGTCTGTGGTGGAACTTAGCAATACTGCCCAACTTAGACAAACTGCAAAAGGGATCATTAAGCAAAACAGCAGCCTGCTAAGTTATGTCTTGGCTAAGAAAATGTTCACTCTTCCCAGTGACTGGCAACTGCTGATTCCCACAGCATAACCTCAATGAAAGCTGAAGAGGCAGCTATGCAGAATACCATGAGGAAGTCCTTGGGGGTGGGAGGTACATAATGGGTCAGACCCAAGGTCCATCAAGCCCAGTATCCTGTCTTTCAACAGTGGCCAATGCCAGGTGCCCCAGAGGGAATGAACAGAACAGGTAAGCATCAAGTTATCCTTCCCTGTTGCTCATTCCCAGCTTCTTTGGCAAACAGAGGCTAGGGACACCATACCTGCCCATTCTGGCTAATAGCTATTGATGGACCTATCCTCCATGAACTTATCTAGTTCTTTTTTGAACCCTGTTATAGTCTTAGCATTCCACAACATCCTCTGGCAAGGAATTCCACAGGTTGACCGTGTTGTGTGAAAAAATACTTTGTTTGTTTTAAACCTAATGCCTATTAATTTAATTTGGTGACCCCCGAGTTCTTGTGTTATGAGAAGGAGTAAATAACACTTCCTTATTTACTTTCTCCACACCAGTCATGATTTTATAGACCTCTATCATATCCCCCCTTAGTTGTCTTTTTTCCAAGCTGAAAAGTCCCAGTCTTATTAATTGCTCCTCATATAGAAGCTTTTCCATACCCCTAATCATTTTTGTTGCCCTTTTCTGAACCTTTTCCAATTCCAATATTTATTTATTTTTTGAGATGGGGCGACCACATCTGCATGCAGTATTCAAAATGTGGGCATACCATGGATTTATATAGAGGCAATATATTTTCTGTCTTATTATCTATCCCTTTCTTAATTATTCCCAACATTTTGTTTGCTTTTTTGACTGCTGCTGCACATTTAATGTATGTTTTCAGAGAACTATCCACAATAACTCCAAGATCTCTTTCTTGAGCGATATCAGCTAATTTAGACCCTGTCATTTTATATGTATAGTTGGGATTATGTTTTCCAATGTGCATTACTTTGCATTTATCAACATTGAATTTCATCTGCCATTGTATTGCCCAGTCACCCAGTTCTGTGAGATCCTTTTGTAGCTCTTTGCAGTCTGCCTGGGACTTAACAATTTTGAGTAATTTTGTATCATCTGCAAATTTTGCCACCTCACTTTTTACCCCTTTTCCCAGGTCATTTATGAATAGGGGACTGGACTCGATGACCTCTCGAGGTCCCTTCCAGTCCTAGAATCTATGAATCTATGTTGAATGGGACTGGTCCCAGTACAGACCCTTTGGGGACACCACTATTTACTTCTCTCCATTCTGAAAACTGACCATTTATTCCTACCCTTTGTTTCCTATATTTTAATCAGTTACCAATCCATGAGGACCTTCCCTCTTATCCCATGACAGGTAGGAGCATATCAAGCTGTGAGAATCTCTCGGGTAGTGGGATATTTGTCATAAATTATGTGGAGAAGTGAGTGAGAGCTCTAATCACACGTGGACTGCCTTCACTAGGGGAAAAAGTGTTCTTAACTTGTATGTAAACTACAAACTGGCTTGTCTTCATTAGAGTTCATCTTGCATGAATTAAATCGATTGAGAACACCACCTTTGTTCTCACAGTGGGGCGAGGAAGGTCATGGGGGAGTTGGTAGTGGAGACAGCATGGGAGTTAGCTGTGAATGTGTGTTTAGAGATGTAGGGATTTCGTTATAAATGCCTGTGACTAGCCTTCAAGTGTATGTCTTGTATTATAGGCGTCTTCTTTATCTACAATACTTATTTTCAGTCTAGTCTGAATACAATAGTAAATAACAAGAAAATGCATAGCGGGCTTTTTGGAAGGGGGAGGGAGGTAGGAGGGCTGCATGCCCCGCCTCCCACTTCTCTTTGCAAGAGGCACTCCCTCGCCTCCTAGGGAATTGGACTCTATTGGAGTATAGGATGAGACCTTCCTGGGCAGACAGATTATCCCACACCTCCCTGCTGGAGGGTTTCTTGTACTGTATCTATCCCTGTGTTTTTAATTCTATGGAAGGTTGGAGGCATGCGGGGTGGGGGTTGTGTGTGGTGCAGTTGTATGGGAGGACGCAGCATTGGTGTGTGTGCAGGATGTGAGGCAAGTGCATAGGAAGGCAAAGTGGGTGCAGTAGCCGTGGTGGAGTGGCAGAGCTGGGACTGTGATGCTGGAGATCGGTTCGACGGAATCCCATGTGCGGAACTTCAATTGCCCCTTCGAGACTCCATTTCAAGCTGTGAATGCAGTGCACCACGGAGACTGATTTATTGCGATGTGCAGAAGACCAGGAGGCGGGAGCATGCGCAGAAGAGAGCATATTGAAGCTGGTGAGTAACGCATGCGCATTGTAGAAAAAGGAAATAAATCCGAACGAGCAGCGTGAAACATGCGCATGCGGGCCTCGCCTGGCCCTGCGCTAAGGGGAATTCAATTAGTTATTTACGGTAACAGAAGTCGAATGAATTTAGAGCCTCTGCGCTTCCCGTAGTGCGGACTGTACCAAGCCGGCCGGGGGAGAGGTGCATCGCTGCCAGGCCCGGCCGTTCGCCCAGCGCCTTTGGGAAGACGCACGCAGTGGCCGGCTGTGTGACTTGAGGCGCACGTAGGGAGGCGGGTGAGTATCAGGTAGGCCCGGATTGCGATGGGGTCGGAGTGTACGGAGGCTTCCCCTCCCACCCCGCGGTCTGCAGTGCAGTGGCGGCGCCGGCGGAGAGACGGGGCTGGGGGCCGCGGCTGGGTAATGGCAGCGCTGTGAGGAGGGGGAGCGGGGCAGGGACTGCAGCCTCAGGACACGGAGGAAGGAGGGAGGCTGGCCGGCTCAGCTGACTCAGGCCTCTGCTGCCAGGTAACCCCGCGCTGGAGGCGCCTCTGGCTTCCCAGCGAACGCCGGGGGGAAGCGGAGCAAGGGCTTCCCGGCTCCGAGGGGGTATGACCTCCTCGCGCACGGCCTGGATCCGCTGGGCCCGTCTCGGGGGGGTATGTTATCGCCGAGCGTATTTGCTGGCCCTGTGCCTCCCGAGAGGGCTGACTCCTTCCCCCCCCTCCCCAGGGATCTGTTGGCTGCTCCCCAAAACCTCTCGCCCTCGTGACGGGTTTTGTTCTCCTCCCCACGCTAAGCCCCGCCGGGTTGAGGTCCCGGCCATGTTTGGCTCTTTGCACCCGTTCTGAGTTGTTCCTCGCAGGCCCCGGAATCCGCCCCCCGGGGGAATGTTACACCCCCGTCCCCGCCAGTTTCACTTTTGGTTTGGGAGTGAATAATGTGGGTGTGGAGGGGCAGGGAGGCGAGGGGCCCACCGCCCGCTCACTGATTCTGCTCCTGGGCGATTTCCAGGACCCTGGTTGCTGGACTTGGCCAAGTTAGATCTTTTCCATGTTCCAACTTAAGTAGCCAATATCTCTTCCCCTGGCTGGCTCCCCACACTCCACCTTTGTGTGTCTTTTGCTTTCACAACATATTTATATAGCTGAGAACTATTGGGACCTGCATGTGGTCACACAACCTGCATTTATCACATTTAATAGTCCCCCACTCATAAATAGAACATATAACGATGGGAACCAAAGGCTGTCTGCTTCTAATGTTCGATGGGGTTAAAGTGTATCTACCTGGTTTTTCACTAGTGCAAACCCTTGGTGTAGAGAAGACCTGCACTCATGCATCTTGCTCTGAAGTAAGCTGCACTAGTTGGTAACTTTTTATATTAGTGCAGTGTGTCCACGTTGTAGCTACACTTACATGCAGGAGTGTTTGTGTAACACCCCCTTATAGACAAGCCATACTGAATTTTCTGAGGATTAATTAGTTCATCTAAAATGTTTTGAAATTATAAAAAGAAATTATGTAAATACTTTATTGTAGTTTTAACTCCAGCAATGTATCCATCTCCAATAAGCACTCTATCTCAACCAGTTAATATTTGACATTTGTGGGTGTGTTTCTTTCTCTTTTTTGGGGGGTCACAAAGGATCTGAAATTGATATACAGATTACATATATTCAGCACCACTGAAATACAGCTTCATTGGTCCTGCATACCTCATGGGGGAGATACTTTTTTCAATCAAGTTAGTTTCTCATGACAGGAAGAAAACTCTTCCTTGTGTAGAGATACTTAGAGAGAATTGGGGCAGCAACAAACTGGTGTACAGCATGCTACACAACCCTTTTGAGGGGATGTTGCTGACATGATGGGACATGGCTATTAAACCCTGCTCATACAAAAAGTGCCATGGGAGCCTTCAAACTCTTAAAGAGCAGAGAACTTCTGCTTAGGTCTCATCAAAAGTGTTCCCACATATTTTAATATAATTGTGTGATTAATCCTTTTAGCTAAAGACAAGTTACTAATTTTTGTTGGTTGCCAAAGACACGCTTTATTGTGGTTTATGTTTCTTGGTTTCTTTTAGTGGAGTTCATCTTCCTTTTGGAAGACATACCCCTCAAATCTCTTCCCTTCCTGGGATTTTTTTATTTTTATTTTTTAAGATATCGGAGTTGGAAGGGACCTCAGGAGGTCATCTAGTCCAACCCCCTACTCAAAGCAGTACCAATCCCCAGACAGATTTTTGCCCCAAATTCCTAAATGGCCCCCTCAAGGATTGAGCTCACAACCTTGTGTTTAACAGGCCAATGCTCAAACAACTGAGCTATCCCTCCCTCCATTATAACTTGTTGCCATTTTTGTCAATTCATGTTAATAGTAGCAATATATTATCTCTGGATTCTGGAAAATACCTTTTCTTTAAACATAGTAGTGTCCATTTTATAAATGTTTTGAATATTTATACTAAACTGAAAATACTAATACATCATTTGGTGTGTGTTAATAGTAGTAAGTTTGTTTTTTAGCAGGAAAAAAGTTCCTGTTTTAGAACCTAGGACAGTATCTTGATGTAACTTGATATTCTCATCTGTATAAATGTCCAATACTACTCAGAATCCTACTAAGCTCTCTGCCTTCATGTTATTCTAGTGATGAGTTCCACAGGCCAGTTTTTTAAAAGTATTTCCTTTTATCAGTTCAAAACTTGCTGCCTTTAAATTTTATTAAATTTCCCTTTGTTATTGTGGGAGAAGGTAAGTAGAAGTGCCTGATCTACTGTCTCTTAAATCATGCATTATTTTGTATGCATTTCCCATCTTCCCGCTTTGTGTCCTCTCAAACTACACAGACCTAATCTTTGCAGTCTTTATATGCAAGTTTTTCCATGCTTCAGATTGCTTTTGTCAGGGATCTCTGAACACCTTCTATTTCTACTATATCCGTTTTAGAGAAAGTGGCCAATACTGAATACGGTCTACCAACACTTTTTGTCTTTTTGGCTGCCGTTACATATTGAAAAGAGGGTTTTTTTGTTTTGTTTTTTGTTTGTTTGTTTGTTTTTTTTTAATTGTATGCATTTGACAGCACTTTGTCAATTTCAACTATTTTGTTCATGGCCAGGTGCTCTTTTGTCTCATGTGCAAGCATGCACTTCTGTAGGGGGAATTCATATGTACAGTCTTTCCTGTGCCCTGCGAAGGGGTATACCAGTAGCATAAAAAGCTGCTCCTGTTCCTGAGTTTGGGACCCAGAGGGAGTTGGCTTTTATCTAAAGATATCTGGAACTTTGCTTCCTTGTATAGGACAGGCTTTACCTTACCTACTTCTCAGAATTTTGACTCTTTGAAGCACTGATATTCTACCTTCATTCTGAGGCCAACTGTCAATGGCCTTGTTTCTATTGCTTTCAAGCAATCCTTGCTGACCTCAGATTCTGTTTGGACATTGTATAGAAGCCGTACACAGCAACTATGTAATCCACTGGGCTAGGAACCATTCAGTAAGGAGGCAAGATTCTTGCCAAAGTACAGAATGCTACTTAATTAGGATAGTTTTCAGCTAGTAGTGAAGACTCCAGCCAGCAGTTACTATGTAGTAGGTGAGTGTGCTGACACATGCAGTGAATTCCTAAATGTTACCAGGCTAGTACCCTTCAAGTTGATCAGCTTTGTCTTAAATAGGGAGTCATTACTCCTTGAGAAAGGAGACTATTTTTCTCTCGGAACAAGACAGTTAACGTCATTGAATAATAATCCTTTCAAGGCTTCAGTGTAAAACACGAATAATTTTCCAGCAGATCAAGATACATAACAAAGGATGGACTTTCTGGATGATGATGAACTTTCACTGTTGTTCAAGGTGGCTGAATTAAACCTGTTACTGAGTGCCTAAGGATTGTCACTTCAGTATTGTAGGAGATCACATTATCATACTGCAGTGCACAACCCAAAATTTTACACTGAACATCTGACTTTAAGGATGGACTGCCTCCTTCTGTCCCTCCTTCTCATACAAAAGTTCATAAGTACTAGAGAACCTTGTGTATTAAAGTAGTGCTAATATGAAGGATTGTGAGGAGGCATCTCTAATTAAGAATGTACAAATACAGATCTTTCTGCTTCTCATGGACCAAGCACTGCAAGTAGTTGAGCTACAATGCTGTACTCTTCAGTGTCCATTGACTATTTGTCAGGTCCTTGAAGGTACTAAATCATGAAGATATGAAAGTGCAGGGATTCAACTAGAATAGAGTAAGTACCCGATATGTATATAGAGCTCACAAGCATGATCATCTCAAAGTCTCAAGGGTAGAGTCTGTCCAATTCACCATCAAGTGTTAGGAACTATGTAACAGCATGTGAAGAGCATAAGTCTAACTCTTAACTGAAAGGGATAAGGAAGAAACTTTTATGGGAATAACCTTCCCTGCCCATAGGCCCATTGTCTATGCAGGGTTTATTAATTTTTGTTTCTTGCTGCTGCCAGACACAGGATGCTGTACTAGCTAGACCACTGGTCTGATCTAGTATGGTAATTCCCGTGTTTTAAGTTGACTGTCATCCCTTAACCTATGGCTCATTAGTTTGATCACAACATGTGGAGTCAACTCTACCTGGTTTTAGGATTACCAAGTATTCACATAACATAACATTATTAAAACCATTTGGAAAGAATGTGTTGCCTAAGCTACTAACACTTGCTCATTCTGTTAGCAGCATTTGGACGAGTTCAAATACCATTTTTTGAAATACGTTTCTTCAGTGGGTTACAATGTTAACCCTCTGCTTATTTTGTGTGTGCATGTGAAAATATGTATAGTCAGTATAGCAAATTTATACTTGTGTATTCCTCTGGAAAACACAACTTTTTGACAAGCAGAAATATAGAACTATTTTTTCATTGTTAATCATCAGAGTAAGAGGTGGGGCTAGAGTTTTGTGCATGGTCTGACAAATTTTCATGTTAAATATTGGTGGTCTGAGATAGATGTAGGACACACAATACTAACTTTTTTTATATCTTTAATGTATTCAGCATGCTTATACAACATCTGATAAACTGTAAGCTCCTTAGGGCAGGGACAAACTTACTTTGTTCAGAAGCAACCAAATCACATTTCATAACGTTATGTGAGAGTGTTAAGTTGTACACATTCAATGTTCCTGTTAAATGTACATTATAAAACACCCTGTTCAATGCAATTTGGCAGATTTGATGTTACTTTTTAGAGACCTTAACTTTAGTCTTCATAGACTTGGACTTTGTGTGACAATGTTAGAATAAGAGGTGCATATTTAATTTTTTACATAGGGTCCTTGATGCACAATATTACACCAGTGTACATAGTTATAATATAAAGAGAAAGTTTAAAGGTGATGCTTTTAAAGAAATTACTATTTGCTTTAAAGGAAGAAGAGTTTCATGGCTCTACCAGTTACTTTCTAAAAACTCTTGAAACGTGCTGTTTGACTGCTTCTTAAGGTTTAGGAGGTTGAGACTAACACTTTTTTTCCCCCCCTACAGATTAACACTAAATCCCCACAATGTCCCTGAAACCACGAGTAGTTGATTTTGATGAAACATGGAACAAACTTCTAACAACAATTAAAGCTGTTGTAATGTTGGATTATGTTGAAAGAGCGACATGGAATGACCGCTTCTCGTATCCTTTAAACAGTATTTCACCTTCATTTTTCTACATATGAATATACTTAGCACAGAGTGGCCATCGCACTTTGTAACACAGTAATGTGGGCTTGATCCAAAGCCCGTTAAAACGAATGAGATTATTTCACTGACTTCAATGAGTTTTGGATGAAGTGTTGAGAGGAAGACCTGTGGTTTTATACAAACTTAATTGTTTTTCACTGTTGTTTTTGTGTAGAAGTGGAAATAGTCAAATCTATTTTTCACATTGCTTTCAGCAGAATAAATCTTAATAGGTGTAACCAGAGCTGTTTTAACTGTTTTCTTTCCCTTCCAAAGAGGTATCTGTTTTTGTTGTTAAACTCATTTATATCAATCTTCCACTACCCTGGAACTGTTCTTGTTCAAAACCTCTATTGGTTGAGACTCCCCATCCTTATAAGCAAGCTATTTTAATTATACATGGAAGTAAAACAACTTATTGGTTCTAAGTATTCTTGATAGCATGTAAAGACATAATTGTTATAACTTAAATCACTTCAATTAATTAATAATGGCCAGGGCAAAAACTTCTGCCACATTAGAAACTCACATCCTGCTTTAATGCCATTTACCATTTTATTCTTCTCCAGCAGCCAAGGATAAATAATTTTTCTTAAATGTAGTTTGTGGTGATACCCTTCTCTCTTTTACGTATAGTCTTATGATGTGAAGGATCTTATTTTTTGAGAGAGAAGCATAGTTATCGCAACTAAAATAGGCTTGTAGAATAATGAAGAGGCATAACCTACTGACCTATTTTTTTTTGCCTTCAGAGGAAAAAGCTGCCTTGTAATGGGGAATAATGAGTGAATTTTAAGTGACTTCTCAGAGACTCACCTGCAATCTGAATCCTTCTGACAAGCAGTAATTTTCAGATCTAAGAGTCCAGATACTACAGGACAGATTTTGATGCATAGATTTCTACCACATAAATATACCAAAAGGGAAGAAGAGCCTTTTGAGTCTACGTCTGTTTAACAAGCTGTGTTTGCATTTCAGGCTACATCTACACTACAGGGGGGGGTCGATTTAAGATACGCAAATTCAGCTACGCGAATAGCGTAGCTGAATTAGACGTATCGCAGCCGATGTGAGGACGGCGGCAAAATCGACCTCCGCGGCTTCCCGTCGACGGCTCTTACTCCCACCTTCGCTGGTGGAGTAAGAGCGTCGATTCGGCGATCGATTGTCGCGTCCTGACGGGACGCGATAAATCGATCCCCGAGAGGTCGATTTCTACCCGCCGATTCCGGCGGGTAGTGTAGACCAGGCCTCAGAGTAGATGGCTTTCTGTTGTGTCCATGTTGCTGTCCCTAAAGAACAACATAAAATTGAGTTGGTTGCAAGTCTACTTACCACCTCACTTTCAAGGACAATAAGTTCTCTGATGGCTCTTGCATTAGAAACCCTTTTATAATTGCACTTCTGGAGTCATGACTTCTCACCCTGTCTTTAGGACAACCAGATTTAAAAAGCACTGTTACTTCTATAATTTAAAAAGTCACTACCGATTTGGTTTGAGAGGACTTGCATTTTGTCAAATTGTTCTGTTACTCTTTAACTGTAAGTGCAACTCATGAAAACCAAAAATAAGCTGTTTAAGAACTGCATGTTCCAATCTCAAAAGGATGCATAAATCCAAGGTTGTAGCTCTGAGCTGTAGAAGTTAGCCAGAATCTTTAAAAAAAAATAAAAAAAAAAAATTGTAAATTCAATATACTTGCAAATTTACATTTACGTTTTAAACTCTTCAAGAGCCTGCAAAGGAATAAGATAAGTGTTCCTGCCCTGATGATCACCCACCACAGCATTTTTTTTTTTTAAATTGTACATGGGAGCCTTTGGTTTTTAAAAATTCAAGCTGGCAGCATTTCTCGTGTTTCAGAAACATTTGAAATTGTTACTTCATAAATCACTGGAGCTGGATTTTTTTTTAAATCTATTTCAAAATATTACCTTTTTCCTATATAACCCCAATTTGTAACTTTTGTGTGAGGAACCTGGAGATTATTTTTGAACCATGCGTGATAAATTTTGTACTGATCCCCCTTCAGAACTTATTCTGCAGCTCACTGAAGATCAGTCAACTAGAGAACGCACACTAGCACACTCCCAAAATTTGCTTCGTGGAGGCCCTTGGTGTAATTCCTAGGACCCCAGTGGTCATAAACTTTTAACTCTATGTCTAGGAAGGTGGCAGCATGGTGACTATTTTGGCATCTTGCAGCTATAGGAGAGGAGATCTTCTTGGAATACCCTCTGCACCTGCGTAGCATGATGAGCTTCTGTCAGCTTGTAGTTTCTAAGCAAAGATTGGCTCTTTTTGGAGCTGCTTCTAGCTTAAGTAAACAAGTCTCATTGGTGGGTATTCAAAACTTAATGAAATTAGCAAAAAAAATTTCTATACAGTTAGTATTACAGTTTATTTCATATTTGGAACAATCATTTAGTAATTCAGATGCTCTTACAGTGACACTTTAAAAAAAATAAAAAGCTAATTTTAAAAAGCCAGCTTGTTTTTTGTTTTTAAAAAAGTGGATTACACACACACACCAGCTTCAGGTGTCTTGCTTAAATGAACATAGTTTAGTTTGGAACAACCTGTCTCTTAAGATCGTTCTGATTTTAGATATTTGTAAGGGCTTTAACCTTTATACTAACTTGTCTTAAATGTGTATTAAGGAAATGTTACACTATTTGCCTTTATTTTTCTTGCTTTTTATTAGACTTGGTAACCTAGAGAAGTAATGTGGCTAAAGAATTTTGAACTGTGTAATATTAAAACTCTCTCCCTATTTAGCACACTTACTCATTATAGCACCATTGATCAATCTGATCTGTTTATACTATCAACTTTTTAAATAAACTGATGATATAACCAGAAGATAGGTATGAAGAATGGGGAGGAGGAGGAAGTATTTATTTTTTACATGTGGTATGGTATTAGAAACTTCATATTTACTGTGAATAACTTAATATACATATATATATTGTTACAGAAAAAGGAATCCAGTTGATTCTAGACCACATTTTGTAGCAGTGTATTATCGTACACTGCAAAAATGGAGACCTATTTGCAGTAGTTGAGATGGGCTTAGGTGGTCAAAGGTGAGTCCTGGTATTGCAATGAGGGATGGTGCTCTCAAAGGATAACCTCACTTCTGGAATTTGCTTCTCCCCTCTGTTCCAACAGAGCCTGAGGTTTGTTGATCTTCTTTTTATAGGGTTGTCTTTTTATTTAGGATAATTCTCTTTAAAATGATGAAAACAGGATAAATGAGTTTGGGATACCAACTGAATAGTGTTACCTGCTTCTGATAAGGGGCAACTCATAGACTGTCTGTATTTAAAGCATGACTAATTTTTAGCTACCTTTTGACCTTCAGATTTCCTGTCTGCACCTCTGCAGAAATGAAATCGTTCTGGCGTTATTTCACTACACAGTGTTATCACAGTACAGATGCCAGTTTGGTTTTGTTTAAAACTTGTTACTGTAAGTATCTTAGCTATTGAGAATAACTTTTTAATTTAGAAAGTTAATGTATTAATCAAATTAATGTGGCAAAGCTTCTAAGCAGTAACTTGCTGGACACCTGTACTTTTATCAGATTTTATTGGGCTAAGGTAACTAACTGCTTTTTTTATTTCACACACTGTTTAACAGTAAAAGTAAATCTTTAGAAAGCGGATGTTCAACAGTGTAGAATAGTGTGGCATTTTGTTTCCTTTTTTTTTCTGTTCCACAATATGAAGGTCCACATTTAATTGAGAATTCCAGGTGCCTTTGCTTTTCACGCCTGCATAGTCACTTTTTCAGCCAACCAAATAGACTGAGGGACACGTGAAATAAAGGATCCTGTATATAGAATATTTCAATTGGATATAAAATGCCAGCAGCATTTCCTGCTCTGTTCACCCTAACATTTCACAAAGGATTCTGCAAGAGACTAGAAATCTGGGAGTCCGGATTTACATTTTGTATTTTTTTTTTTTTTTTGACACTTCCATCTTAATTACACTTTTAAATAGGATGCCGGCATAATTCTCTTCACATTGGAGTCTGTTGCATGGGCATGGCTGCCAATCTTCAGAATGGGATGTGTCCTTCCCTTGTCAGCTGGTTCCAGATGACTTATCCGTATGAGAATTCTCTGGAAGTTCTGCTTCTGTCTGCTGATGCACATCAGTTCAGAGACTTCTGCTACTATATAATTCTAATCTGGATGGGTTTTTGAACCTTGGGATGTGAGTATTCAGGAGGATTTGGGGACCTCAGAGGTTATGTTGATATTTATTCACCCTCTCTAGATTCTCTCCTTAGCCTGAGGTGAGCCTAGTTTTGCATTGCTGGCTCAGGCACAGTGCAAGTGGCAGCTGCCATTCACAATGTCACACACATGCTCTTGCAACCTTTTCTCTCTACCTGAGGCACAAGTGGCACATGTCCCCAACTTATTTGGCATTGACCAGCTGTCAGGTTTAGGGCTGAAATAAAAGGACAGCTGGCTTCCATTGTTCAAGATAACTCCTTGCATAGTAGAAGCAGGATTCTATTCCATCTCCCAAAAGGTCAGGAGAGACCTCAAGACAGAGATGGCTAGGCACGTCTTAAAGTTTGGAAATTTGTTTATGGGACATATTAGCAGGGATTTTTAATCACCCTTTTCTTAGAGGCACTTCCTTTGTGAGGAAAGAGGTATTTCTTTTAACAAACTGTGAGGACAAGTTTGGCTGAGGAATCACCTCCAATATCGCTAAGCTAGCTATGTATGTGAACTCTCACTCTTTTTTTTTTTTTTTTTTTTTTTTTTTTTGGCCTCTGTTTCTGGAGCCAACAGTTCAGAAGAAAAATCTGTGAAGTACTCAGTCTAAACATAATTCTATCGAAGGCACAACAAATTTGTTTTGCCATGTCTCACTGCTACTCATAAGGCTCTTCCACTTCAACCAAGAAACAAAGTGAGCTTACTCTTGCACCAGGATGGGGAAGGAAGAACCCCCAAAACAAACTTTTTCCTTCTTATTCCTGATACTGTATTCAAGAGAATGTCTGTCTGATTCAGTTACTGTTTGACTCCATTGGCCAGAAAAGGCCAGAGAAGCTGCAGATCCAACCTGAGTTAAATACTTTTCTGAAGGGCCAAACAGGAGTTGGTGATACTAGTGCACAAATTGATAAAATTATTTGCTTAGAGTGGGAAGTTCCTGTGAAATCCAAACAGTATAGACAGTTGCTTATATTCAGCATGCTTACAGAAGCCGAGAAGTAGTTGTGCAGATTCCTCAAGTAGCTGTGGCATCAGCTGTAGTTTCTTAGTTGAGTATAAAGTTTATACTATACAGATAAGGGATACTTCTGATCTATTTGGTCTTTAGGGAAGAATTTTGGTCATAGAATAGCAGGGTTGGAAGGGACCTCAGGAGGTCATCTAGTCCAACCGCCTGCTCAAAGCAGGACCAATCCCCAAATGGCCTCCTCAAGGATTGAACTCACAACCCTGGGTTTAGCAGGCCAATGCTCAAACCACTGAGCTATCTTCCCCCCCCCCCCCTTTGCATTGGCAAGTGTTTTGACAGAAGCCTGAATAATTTATTTTAATAGGATAGCCTTGAATAATGAGTTGGGTCTGTCAGGGCAAGAAAATTTAAGTTTAGTACCAAGAGAGAATTCTGCCATCTGCATTTCTGGCAGGTTGTCTCATTTGACACTATTAAATGACACTATTCTCTACTTTTGCTATCCCTTCTAACCTAGGCAGGTGTGCTTGCTTACTGGAAGGCAGATGGATAGGTGAAGTAGCTTCATCTGTGTTTTATTTAAAAAAAGCTTGTGTTGAGTCATTTGGGCAAAGCAGTTATGGCATCTAGTGAAAGGGACAATTCCTTTACTGTCTACAAGGATGGAAGATTTTCTGAGCCTGGCGCTATAAGAAAAGACAAAATTCTCCATACATTGACAAGGCTTGGAATGAAGATGGGAAGGGGAACTGGGGTTAATCTCCAGAGCCTCTTTAGATCCAGCAAAAGCCAATTTGACGCCTCTTTATCGCACTAAAGTAAGGGCAAACTCGCTATATATTAAAGATAAACAAACTATCACATATACACAGGATTTAGAGGATATGAAGATAGGATATGCTCTGGAGCTGCTTTAATCCTGCTCCTCACAACAAATTATCCCCAGCTTTCTCCAGTCTGGTAGTGACGTATAGTGTCAACAGCCACTTCTAATTTTTGCAAACTGAGGCACTTAAGCTATCCCACAGAGAGCAGCATTTAGGGAGGTTGATTCTGTATTCTTTGTGGTCCCCAGGAAGTATGGCACAGTGAGCACTTCTGGCATTTGAAGGGCACACCTTGCTTAAGAAAATCAGCAAGCTCAGGATGGAAACTCTGGTTTCTATCTCTTTGTCTATCCAGAGTTATTGGTACCCTCATGAAGTTGCTGTGTACTGTGGTGTTCTCTATAAACATCTTGCCTTGGGCCCATGAGGACTCTGCAAGTTTGATCCTCAGAAGCTGGCCATACAGCTCCGTGAAGGAAAAGAAGCTAAAGATTCCACCAAGAGATATGGATGAGAGTCTGCTCAGTTTGAGCACAAAGGGGAACCATGAGTCAGAACTTGTCTTCTGTTACCACATGAGTTTGGAACCATCAGGCTATGAAAGACCTACAATCTCACCTGGACTAAGCACGTGTCTTCATCCATGTCAAAGTCTTGACTATAGAATAGTAAATAAACAGCAGAATCCTGGAGTCTCTTTTCTCTAGAGACACCAAAGTCCTACTTCAGTAGATTCAGTTGCTTGCTTTTATTCAAGAAGGTTCACGCTTGACTCTGCAATAGAGTGGATAAGCAGGCTGCAGCTTCGCCTGGGAGTAAGTGTCTCAATGAGAGTTTTTCACTTTAGTGTCCCAGTGGGGAGTTACCAAGTTTTGGACCTCTGTGTCAAATCTCAATGCAAAGATGTGCTTTTCAAGGACAAGAATGCCAGGGAGTTGGTGTCTTGGTAACCATGGCTAAGCCACCGCCTGTATGCCTCCTCCCTCCCCCCTTCCTCAAGCCAAGGATCTCCCCAAAATCAGAGTGCACAGAACTATTCACTGATCTCCATCCAGGAGGATGTGGTGGTATTCTGTAATGGAGTATTTGAGAGACCACCCCTACCATCATTCTGCTGCACCTTCTGTGTTTGGGTTCCACCCCTGCAGCCAAACCCAGCCTGTCTGTGGACAAGAAAAAAATTGAGATTACTTTGTCTCCACTATTCTGTTTTCTGTGCTACAGTATTGTGGAAAGTGGGCTACATTTGCGTGTTTCCCTGAAAAATCAGGCAGCTTGCTGAAAGCTAAGATGTCATATACCCATAGAAAATCCTTCCTGAATAAAATGGATGCGTTCCAACATGACGACATAGTGAATATCCTCAATTCCCCAGAGAAGCCCTACTGTATCCATTCATCCCATGTATCAAAATTTCTCAAACTGGCTAATCTGCACTCTAAGTTATCAACCTGGAAATTCAGCTAGGTCCTGCCTTTTCTAATGTCATCCCTATGAATCATTTGGTATAGTGCCAACCACGCTGTTAAATGATTGATAAATTTGTTTTACCAGGATTTCCACCCAATATTTCCTTCTCTCTTTGCATGCTGAGGAGAACCCTTCTTGTAATCTCTCTGTGCATGGAGTATTATATTAATATAAAACTTTACAATTCTTGGCTTTTAAGATGCCAGCTGCCACATAAACCCCTTTCTGACTTGTTTATTTTTGTACTTCAGTATTTTCATATTATCACTTGCATTTAAAACTAAGAATTAGGTTTGGAAATTTTCTTTGAAACCTCTTTGTATATTCTTTATTGGTGTTGAATGAGCAAATGGCTTGCCTGCTGTCCATCTCCTTTTAAACTTTTAGCAGGCATGCAAACATGCCATCCTAAAATAATGTAGTATATGATTAGAGGAAAATGGGTCACGTGTGCTATCTTGCAGTTCAGATAACCTTTTGTATGCAAAGGTTTATTTCTGAGATACTGTACTTCTAGCGTGGTTGATTACATAAACTTGGATCAGCATGAGTGGGTTTTCATTTTTTCTTTTGCATTTCTATTTTAGAAGATTACTAAGCAATATTAACCTAAAAAAATGACCTAGTGTCCCTAATGCCATCTGTATGGGAATCATCCTTATTCTAAAATGTATATGGTTTCTTTGACCAAGTGATAGTGTTGGGAAAAAAATTACTTTTTCTAGTAAACTTTCCAAACTACATGCTTTGTGCTTGCTTTAGTCACACTTAACTAAGCAAGTCTTAAGAGCAAAAGTGGATCCATTCTTCAGTGTCAGTTTCTCTCCATATCCCAAAAATAGCGAGCATAAAAATTCTAATATCTTAATCATAATTGTATATAGGATGGAGATGATTTTTGGCAAATAAAAAGAATCTATTTTGGTTGAGAGTGAGAAGTAATTATTCAGTTTTTGAGATTACCTAATGTTCGTGTATAGTGGAGTTTTTTTGTGGGGTTTGTTTAATTGTTAGTGTCCTTGTCTAAATAAGAACCTCCTAAGGATTTCCTTTTTTGAGATAGCTAGGTTAAAGATAAAATACTGTAAACTTCTAGGAGATTCTCCTTTAGACAGGGACACTAGTAATTTTATTTAAAAAGTCACAGCTTCAGAAACCAGTGAAGTTATATTTCTTACAGAGCAAGGTAAATACTTCTCAAAAATCCATCTACTTCATTGTTTAGTCTCCACTACAAAAGTCTTCTTTTACTAATACAGTTGTTAAATACTAGGATTCCAAAACATATATAAATTGATTTTTCTTAGTATGTGTGGTGGCAATTCAGAGTTCATACATCTCTAGAAATGCAATGAAGTGGTAACTTATCTTAAGACTATTTGCTTTTAGTAAAGCTAATTATGCAAGACTTTAAAAAGTGCGCCTAAATTCATCTTTAAACAATAAGGGACCGATTTTTCAACAGTGCTGAGCACTGAATTGTTGGACACCCAGCACTTTGAAAATCAGGCCATTTGTTTAGGTGTCTAAATGTGTACTTTGGCCAAGGTGTTTTTAAAATGTGTGCCTAATGTCTTACTGTTGCAAGAAATGGTATCCAAAAGTAATGTGCATACACCTGTATGACACATTATAACTGTTTGTTCTGTCCAAAATGTGAAAAACATAAGTATAACCTTAAATTTACAGAACCTGTTTAAAGACCCTTTTAAACCTTGACTTCAAACTCAGGGACATTTATGCTTTATGTGTGGCCTATCCAGAACCTCTTGGAGAGAGACTTTATACCGAGACTAAATTTTTTTTGGAAAATCATGTACGCCATTTGCACAAGGTAACTATTATATGACGAAAAATATGCATGTTTTGTCACTGTACATAACAGAAATTCTGCCAGTCCTATGTGGATAGATGTAGCTGACAAGGTTCAGAGTACATATTCTTGCTGCTTTCACTATTCCTTAAAGGGAGTATAAAACATGGTCTCATAACCCAAAATATATCTTAGTTTTGTTACATTTTGTTGGCTTGAGAGGGAGTGTAAATGTATTTAGTGTGACTGGATAATTTCAACTAAAATTATTTGAATAGTTTTCCAAAAGTGTCGTCTACTTCTTTATATTTTACTGGGAAAAAAAGTTGAAAATAGGAGGGAGGGGAGAGATGGGGAAGCACAGAAAATTAGATTACCAAAGCATTGTCCAGTTGAGGATTTTCTTTATAAACATGTACTCATGAGGATATTTCAGCAATTCTATTTTTGTCAATCAAACTATATTTCTTCCAGCTTGCAGTATAAATTCAGTTTCCCTGAAATAAGGACTGGCTCAGTTTGTCCTTGTGGCTTGAAGTACACTATTGAAACTCATAGTAATCAATTGACTCTCTTATGCTGTCAAAAATACTGCACATGCATGTATACACAATATTTTGCCATTACATTTGGAAGTAAACACTTATAATATGGCATGTTTTTTTCCTTCAAAGCGTGTTCTGGAATCTGAAGAACAAGTACTGGTTATGTATCATAGATACTGGGAAGAATACAGTAAAGGGGCAGACTACATGGACTGTTTATACAGGTAAATTTTGCCAACAAGTTTTTTAAACAATGTAACTGGAGATCACTGGAGTAAGAAAGTTTGCGGATAATTTGTAGAGAGTTGATTAAAGGATGCTGTAGAAGATGACATTGCTCACATAATATGGTGGCAGCTTTAGCCATGGTTAGAATATGGCCCAGATCGCTAATGACTATAGTGTTATAATTTGATAATGGTCTCTATGAAATAGGTTTGTGGTCTCAATTAGTGTTTAGTGCAGTGGTTCCCAATCTGTGGAACACATGCTAGTGGTCCACAGAAAGTTGGCTGGCCAAGTTGTGCCAACTCCCTTCTCTGTTTCTACATGCTACACTGCATTAAAGATAGGAGGGAGCTCTGTGTAGCTCGAAAGCTTACCTCTATTACCCACAGAAGTTAGTCCAATAAAAGATATAGCCTCACCCCACCTTATCTCTCTGTAGTTTACTAATGTCATTGTATGTAAGAATTGTTTGAGTGAATGTCCACGCAATTTCCATCATTGGTGCAAATAGAATCTGATCTTGCATGCAAGGGCTTTTTTGAATAGCAGTGTCCTTCCTTTGGGGTGGCACCTGCACCCTGAATGGCCACTTGATTCCTGTAGCAAAAGGCATACAGGACAGTGAGGCCTCAACCATCACTCAGTTCCTTCTTACTGCCTGTGACTGCAAGATGGAACATCAGCAGCATCTACATCCCTTGCTTCTAGGGATTAGGCTATTACTTTAGTAGCTTTTTGGTAGGTTAGAGTAGTTAGTAGGTTAGATTTGTTAGGTTTCATTTTTGCCCACTGACATTTAAAATAAAACCCCTTTATGCATAGCTGTTTTCTTTCCATGCATGCAAAGCAGCATGAGTGAATGAGACCCCCTAGGAGAAGTGGATGAAAAGGACAAGAAAAGCCAAGATAATAAAACTATAGTTAACACTGATGTTCTTAGTCTATATTATGTAAAACTTTAAATTTGACACTTCATAGATTTTTTTTTTTTTTTTTTTTTTAAGTGTATAAGCTTCACAAGTTTGTTTAGGTGAGGACTATATCATTGTCTCATTTATAATATCTCTTTAAAAATCCTGCTTTTCTCAAGGTTTTGTCTAAATTACTTGTATATTAAGAACTCTATATGAAAACAAAAATTTTATCTTTGGTCTCTGGTATAAAGGTGGAAACCTGTATAGTTTCCTAAGAACTTGTTGAATGAACATTCTAGGCTTGCAATACAGCATTCACTTTTCATATACGTAAAAGTTAGTTTCTAAAATTATTAAATTTACTTACTTTGCATTTTCCTGTTCTTCTTCAAGTGATTGCTCATGTCCATTCTACAATAGGTGGGCGTGCTCGCCATGTGCACGAGTGCTGGAAGTTTTTCCCCTAGCAGTACCTGTAGGGGAGCACCCTAGCGACCCCTGGAGTGGTGCCTCTATGATGCGGTATAAGGGGCACTCTGTGCTCCCCCCCACCCTCCGTTCCTTCCTGCTGCCAGTAAAGGTGCATCGGAACTGCTCTGCTCCAACTTGGCTGCAGCTTTCCTCTTGAACTCTTGTTCGTTCATAGTTAGTAGTACCTGTAGTTAAAGTAGTTTAGATGAGTGTTAGTTTAGTTTAGTGCGCCCAGGTTGGGGCATGCCCTGTGCTTTAAGTCGTGCGACACTTGCGGGCGGCCGCTGCCAGTGAGTGATCCGTACATGGACTGTTTACGCTGTCTGGGGGAAACCCATCTCAGCGATCGCTGCAAGATTTGCAGATTCTTCAAGCCTCAGACCAAGAAGGAAAGGGGCTCCAAGCCATTCTGATGGAGTTGGTGTTAACCCCGACTCCAGTGCGCCACTTTGAGTCGGCACTGAGTACCGCGGTGTCGGTGCGCAGCAACCCTTCGGTGCCTGGCACCGCTCTCCGTCTGTGGACCACGCCAAAAAGGGTAAGAGGAAGTCATCTCCACCGAGACACTAGAGCAAGACCGGGGGAGAGACTAGACCCACACTGGGCAGTTCTCGATCCCTGTCGGACTCCAGACCTCCGACTCGTGTTGAGTGGAGCAGCCCAGCCCACTCGATGCCGACCTCCCCGGATGTCTGGGTGCCCTCCACACCGGAGGCCCTGCAGGCAGCCCGGGACATTAAGTCTCTGCTGGTACCAGGGCACCATTGGCTCCCCAGTCCAGAGGCAAGCCACCACTTGGATCTCCGCAGTCACCACCTGGTCGGTACCGTGCGCAGTCTAGGCAATGTTCCGTTCGCCATTGACCCCCAGCAGGTTGTATGGCTGGGTCCCGCTGGCAGGGGTTCCAGGCACCACTCCGCCTCGAGTGACCGTAGACCTCGCGAGGGGAGCGGGCCCCGTCGAGACCGGGACAGACGCAAGCGGAGGTCCTAGTCTCCGGGAGACTATCATAGCCCGTCACGATACGGGCATCGACGCTGTTCCCGTTCTTGGTCTTGCTCCAGGACCCTGCTGTGGCACCGCTTCCGCAGTCCTAGGCATCAATCGCCGGCACCTCGCTGTCATGCATCTACCCATCAGAGCCAATCGCGGAGCAGCTGCTACCAGTGGTACTCCCACTCCTCTGCACTGGGATCACGGTCTTGTGGTTGGCACCGTTCCCGATGCCAGCGCTTCTCCCAGTCACGGGACGGTGGCAGGTCATATGCCAGCCCAGCCTCCCTTCAAAGTCGTCAGTCGATAGGACAGGCTGAACAGCCTGCTGCGCCGGTGCCACAACAGGTGCAGTTTCACTGGGCTCCTTGGCTGGCACCATTGTACCAAAGGGCCCCGTGGCCCCCGACGCAGCCACCGGTGGTGGCTCGCTTGGTGGCCAGAGCATTGGAAAGACAGTCGGCCTCCCTATTTCAGCCTCCCAGAAGGGAGTCGGTGGGGCATTGATCTCCGGTTCCGCGCCCGGAGAGCGACCAAGTGATGGGACCTCTGGCACCGGTGGGTACGCAGAGTACCACACCCCCATCCTCATCCTCCCCTGATGAGGCGATTACGGCCCCTCCTCCACCTGTTCCACAAGAGGACTCTAAGGCCCACCAGGAACTGTTGAAAAGGGTGGCATAGAGCCTCAACCTTCAAGACGAGGAGGTGGCGGAACCCTCGGACTCCCTCTTCAACGTCCTCTCGACCTCGCCACCGCGCAGGGTGGCCCTCCCACTCCATGAAGGGGTGGCAAAAATTTCAAACCCCTTGTGGCAAACCCCGGCTTCCTTGCCCCCCAATTTCTAAGAGGGCGGAATGGAAGTACTTTGTGCCCCCAAGGGGCATGAATACCTGTACACCCACCCTGCCCCCAACTCCCTGGTGGCCGAGTCGGTCAACCAGCCCCTACTCCAAAAAAATAAAGACTCAAGGAGGCTGGACTTATTTGGGAGAAATGTTTATTCATCCTCAAGTTTCCAGTTAAGGGTGGCAAACCATAAAGCCCTCCTGGGGCGGTATGATTTCAGTTTGTGGGGCTCTCTACCCAAATTCGAGGACTCCCTCTGGGAGTGTGACAAGAGGGAGTTCAAGGCTCTGGTGGAGGAGGGTACAGCGGCAGCTAAGGCAACCCTGCAGGCAGCGTCGGATGCTGTGGATACGGCTGCAAGGTCTGTGGCCTCTGAGGTGTCCCATGAGGAGGGTGCCATGGCTCCTGCTGTCTGGGATGTCCAGCGAGGCACAGAATTCCTTGCAGGACCTTCCGTTCGATGGCAAGGCCGTTTGCAGAACAGATGGACGTGAAATTGCACGGGCTGAAAGATTCCCACACAATGCTTAAGACACTTGGCCTCTATGTCCCGGCTCTGGCCAGGACCAAGTTTAAGCCTCAGCCGGCTCCGACCCAGGCCACCCACTCTAAATATGAGCCCCCTTATAAAAAGTTACGGGCCTATAAGAAACGCCCAAAGAGGCAGTCCCGTTCTGCCCCCCAGCTTGGGCCTTCCAAGGGCAAACAGGTGGGAAATCATCAGTTTTGACGGGATGCCCAGGAGCGACTTACCAGTTTATACCAGGGATCCACCCACAATAAAGCTTCCCTTCTCTAACTGGTTGTGTGCTTTTCTCCCAGAGTGGTCGTGGCTGACCTCGGACCGTTGGTCCTCAATACCGTCTCCTGGGGCTACACCCACCAGTTTACCTCTACCCCGCCCAACCACCCTCCATCCACATCCCTCCTAGGGGACCCCTCTCACGAGGCCCTGCTAGAGCAGGAGGTGGGGCGGCTCCTTGGCCTGGTGGTGCCAGCAGAGTTCAGACACAAGAGGTACTACCCCTGCTATTTCCTTATCCCGAAGGCCAAAGGGGGGCTCAGGCCCATTCTGGACCTGCGAGGCCTGAACCAGTACATGATAAAGCTCAAGTTTCGCATGGTCTCTCTGGCCTCCATCATCCCCTCCCTGGATCCCGGGGACTGGTACGCCGCCCTCGATCTGCAGGACACATACTTCCACATTCATATATTCAAGGGGCAGAGGCGCTTCCTCCCTTTCACGGTTGGGCAGGAGCACTACCAATTTACAGTCCTCCCATTTGGCCTGTCCACTGCTCCCAGGGTATTCACAAAGTGTATGTCTGTGGTGGCAGCCTACCTCAGATGTCGTGGGGTCCAGATCTTCCCCTATCTGGATGACTGGCTGGTCAAGGGCAGCTCCCGGTCACAGGGTGGGATCACGTGGCGCTCCTCCTGTCCACGTGCGTCACCCTGGGCCTGTTGATGAACGACACCAAGTCTACATTGGTCCCGGTACAGCGCGTTGAGTTTATCGGGGCAGTCCTGGACGTGACATCGGGCAGGGCCTCCCTCCCACCGGACAGATTTGAGACCCTGCAAGGGCTCATCGAAACAGTCACAAAGTTTCCCGTGACGACAGCCAGAGCGTCCCTCCAGCTCCTGGGTCACATATCAGCATGCACATACGTGGTTCGCCATGCTAGACTCAGAATGAGGCCCCTCCAGCTCTGGTTGGCCTTGGTGTTCTCCCAGTCCAGAGACAGGATGATCAAAGTCCTCACTGTGCCTGAACTGGTGATCTCCTCCCTACAATGGTGGTCCTCTCCAGGGAACATGCTGCACGGGGTCGCGTTCAGGGGCAGGCTCCCATCGGTGGAGCTGGTGTCTGACATGTTGGACCTGGGGTGGGGAGCCCAAGTGGGGAACATTCAGACCCAAGGTCTGTGGTCCGCACAGGACCTTGTCCTGCATATAAACATCAAGTCGCTCGGGGCAGTCTGGCTAGTATGCCTGGCCTTCCGCTCGCACCTGGAGGGCGGAGTGGTCAGGATTCTCACAGACAACATGGCCTCGATGTTTTACATCAACAGGCAAGGCGGGTCCTGCTCCTCTGCCAGGAAGCACTCAGGCTGTGTTACTTTTGTATAGCCCACGACATTTGCCTTCAAGCCCACCACTTGCCAGGCACCCGGAACTCGTGGGTGGCTCGCCTGAGTCGAGACTTCTCTTCTCAGCATGAGTGGATGCTACACCCAGAGGTGATGCACAGGATTTTCCAAGAGTGGGGAATTCCCCAGGTGGACCTGTTTGCGAGTCGGCAGAACCGCCCGTTCCACCCGCCGGTGCAGGGACACTCCCATGCTATGACTGGCCGATTCTTTAAGGGATTGGATCGTCTCTTCCCATAAGTTAGGCTCCCAGTCCCGCAGTGGGACCTGAACTTGGTGCTGGCCTGGTTGATGGGTCCTCCATTTGAGCGGCTAGCTATGTACTCCTGGTCACACCTCTAGCAGAAGGTAGCCTTCCTGATGGCGGTCACGTCAGCTAGGTGGGTCTCGGAGCTCAGCCCTGACCTCCGAAGCCCCTTACACGGTGTTCCATAGGGATAAGGTCCAGCTCCGACCACATCCTTCGTTCCTCCCCAAGGTGGTCTCCACCTACCCCATGGGTCAGGACATCTTCCTGCCGGTGCTCTGTCCCAAGCCCCAAGCGTCCAATGAGGAGCGCCGCCTCCACATGCTGGATGTGAGACGGACTCTGGCTTTTTACCTGGAATGGACAAAGCCGTTCAGGAAGTCCTCGCAGCTGTTTATCATCTCGGCTGAATGCATGAGAGGTCAGCTGATCTCCATTCAGCGGCTCTCCAACTGGATCACTTCATGTTTTCGTACCTGTTACTACCTGGCAGGAATCCCCCCGCTGCCGATTTGTGAGGGCACACTCAACTAGGGAGCAAGCCTCGTCCGCTGCCTTTTTAGCCCGTGTCCCCATTCAGGACATTTGTAGGGCTGCCACATGGCCTTCCGTTCACCTTGCATTATGCGATTGTCTCCCAAACCAGGGAGGATGCCGGGTTTGGCAGGGCTGTGCTCCATCCCGCGTGTCTGTGAACTCCTACCCATCTCCAACAGATATAACTTGGAATCCCCTATTTTGGAAGGCACATGAACAATCACTTGAAGAAAAGACAGTTACCTTTTCCGTCACTGGTGTTCTTCGAGATGTGTTGCTCATGTCCATTCCGCGTCCCACTCTCCTTCCCATCTGTTGGAGTTGTCTGGCAAGAAGGAACTGAGGGTGGGGGGAGCGTGCAGCGCCCCTTACACTGTGCCATAGAGGCGCCACTCCAGGGGTCGCTAGGGTGCTCCCCTACAGGTACTGCTAGGGGAAAAACTTCCAGCACTCGTGCACATGGCGAGCACGCACACCTATTGTAGAATGGACATGAGCAACACATCTCGAAGAATACCAGTTACGGAAAAATAAATAAATTTAAAAAGTAACTTTTTCTTTCTACTCAAAGGGTTTATTTGAACCGATGGACTTGGTGCCAATTGATTCAGCTAGGGGAGTGGCTCCTTTCCAAACACGCCTAGAAAGAAGTGTTAGTTTATGCAGTAAGAGGAAGAAAAGGATGCAGCGTTCTCTCCTTTGAACTTGTTTGATTCCTAGTCTTTGCTTTGTGTTTTTTGTCTTGCGGTAGTGCCTAGAGGCCCCAGTTGAGGATGAGACCCATTGTGGTACGCACTGTGCAAAATAGCAAAAAGATTATCCAAGCCCCAAGACCTTATAATTTAAATACAAGACAAAACACCAGGTGGATATGACATATAGTTGGCTTAGTATCAGAGGGGTAGCCGTGTTAGTCTGAATCTGTAAAAAGCAACAGGGGGTCCTGTGGCACCTTTAAGACTAACAGAAGTATTGGGAGCATAAGCTTTCGTGGGTAAGAACCTCACTTCTTCAGATGCATCTGAAGAAGTGAGGTTCTTACCCACGAAAGCTTATGCTCCCAATACTTCTGTTAGTCTTAAAGGTGCCACAGGACCCCCTGTTGCTTTTTATAGTTGGCTTAAGCACACGATAACACACTGATCATAATCATCAACTAATAAGCAGAAGTTACATCACTCCAGCTGCCTAATTGTCAAATGTTTTATCGGCATCATGGCAGAAGTATGGTAAGGAGAAATTTGAAGGACAATGCAGTGACTTTACAGGTAGCATGCATGAAAGAGTGAAGAGCTGATTCAAAAGTTTGATAAAGGAAATGGGGTTGGGGGAGGAGTGAGCATGGGGGTGGAGCAGGGCTGGAAGTTTGGTGCTTGCTTCCTGTGTGGGCTGGCCCAGGTCCCGCCGCGTGCCTCCCTGAATATTCCTTGGAGATGAGGGGGCCACAGTTTGGGGACCACTGCTCTACTCTTGTAGCCCAAGTATTTAAACTGTGACTCCGCATCTGTCTCATTCCCTAGACCCTATATTGTTTTCAAGCTAAGGCTTTGCCTAAACTGGAATTCCCCCCCATAATGACTAGAAGATATAGCTGCTAGCCACTAAAATTTTACATTTGATAGATACAGTACTAGCAGTTTCAGAGGCCCATAGAGGGCATGATCAATAGTGGATAAATATAGCATATGGGGGGCATTAGTTGCACTGCATTGTTAAATGATGAAGTCTTACTGAGGGCATTTTTAAAGCCGCAGGTAAATCTATCTATCTATCTATCTATCTATCTATCTATCTATCTATCTATCTATCATAGAACTGGAAGGGACCCTGAAAGGTCGTCGAGTCCAGCCCCCTGCCTTCACTAGCAGGACCAAGTACTGTTTTTGCCCCAGATCTCCCCCAATACATGTGCAGCGAGGGCCGTCTCTGTAGAGAGTCACAAGTGTACATATAGTTACTCCTGTGTGAACTCTATACAGGAGTATCTAGAGCAGGGGTCAGCAACCTTTCAGAAGTGATGTGCCGAGTCTTCATTTATTCACTCTAATTTATTTAAGGTTTCGCGTGCTAGTAATACATTTTAACGTTTTTAATATATATAAGTCTATAATATATAACTAAACTGTTGTATGTAAAGTAAATAAGGTTTTTAAAATGTTTAAGAAGCTTCATGTAAAATTAAATTAAAATGCAGAGCCCCCCGGACCGGTGGCCAGGACCTGGGCAGTGTGAGGGCCACTGAAAATCAGCTCGCATGCCGCAGGTTGCCTACCCCGATCTAGATGCATAGTCCTAATTATTTGCAGAATTACGCCCTGTGTACGTTGTGGTGCATGTTTGTGTTGCTAGCCACTCAAATATCAATCCATTACACATTGACACTAATCATGATTGAAAAATTCATATGAATAAAAATCCATTTGTATTGTGTAATATATAAATTGGATTTCACTGACACTGTTTTGCATAATTTTTCTGGGAGTGTTCCATTTTTGAATGTGTGGTATTAAACTAAGACGACTACTGACGTTAGAGCCATTCCAGCCACTTGGGTAAAGTGTCTTTCTGGTATATGTGTGATTCATCACTTGTGATGACTGTGTACTTTACACATGTTAGATCATGGCAGAGACGTTTTATTGTATAACTGTAGTACATACTACTTATAGGGTTAAAAATGTACAGGCTTATTTGAATTACAATATTTGAGTAGTCCACCTGCCAACAGAGAGAGCCATTTTTTTTAATCAGATGAAGCTATATTTTAAAATTCAAAGCCAGCAAAGAGGGGGGGGGGGGAGAAGGGAGAAACTGATAACATAATTGTCACTGAGTAGATGAGTAAGGAGTTACTCATAATTTTTTTTTTATCTCAAGGTTGCTGAACATGTTTCGATTTGCCCATTAAAAACAAGTCTGAACTCCATTTCAAAATAGGATTCTATTATCACGATTAAATTTATGATGCATAACCACCTTTATAGTTCCAACTGTCCCATAGATCTTTCTTTATGTTGTGGTAGTACCTAAGGGACAAGCCTGGCCCATTATGCTCTTCACTATACAAACATTATAAATGACACTCCCTTTCCCAAGCTATAGAATTCATTTGCTAAAACTGGTACAAAGGAATATTTGATCTTGAATTCTAAAACAGAAGTTTATTCTCATGCTAAAATCTCCTAGTTGAGGTCCATGATTACAATTCTGATAGTTCAGCTGACCAACATAAAAGCTAAATGAGGAACAATGTTAAACATTGTTGCTTATTTCTGTTGTGGTTCTCGTACACACTTTGCCCAGTGGCTTTTAATGGTGAGTTTCTGCTATGTACTGTGCTTTTAGTTCCAAAACTGCCCACTTTCCATCTGACAAAACATCCTCTTACCCTTGGAATTTCTTAAAATGACTCTCCATTTGCTGTGCCTACAATGGTCTATGTGAATGCTTACTGTGTTAATACATAACCTTTTTATTTCTCTAGTCTTTCTTGCTCTACTCTAATCTCTTTAGGGAATAACTTTCTATACATGAGGCACCTTGTCACCACTTCAGAAGTTAATTCCTTGAATGTCTATATGTAACATGATTGAAATAATTCATGCATAGAATCAAATTAATGCTGTCTGTGCTGCTATAGTTAGATTGGGAAACTTGGTTCTCTGACTTCTGAATCGCATCCACTTATCAGGAGTGAAAGGTGAACCAGTTGAATTGATATTTGTATCTACTGAATATGAGCAGAGTTTTGTTTTATTAAAAATGTCACTAGCATTAAAGAGTTGACATTCATGATGCACTCTAGCTGTAAGCTCTTCAAAAGAGTCTACTTCTGTGTATGGCATGTAGTCCAGAGAGGGGTCTAGTATTCTTCCATTTTAAATGTATGCTGACTGGAGTCTCAAGGTCACTGGCTGTAATACTACTTAGCACTTGTAGTGCTTTTAATAATAAGTGAACTCTGATAAAATTAATGAATATTCACAAAGCTCTGACAGGTAGTTTATCCCTGTTTTACAGATCTGTAAACTTAAACAGAAGTTGTGAATTGACCAAGGCTACAGAGTGAATTAGTGACAGAGGCATGATTAGAACATAGGACATTGTTTTCTACTGCTGCTCATACCAAGCGAGCATGCATGGTACCAGATAGTGTTGGACATTAGATTTCTCCCCCACCCCCAACACTACATCTGGTATGATTTATCCAGTTTGAAATTTTGGTATTAATGGATACTGTCAGTTAAGTTAAGCTTGCGTGCTTCTGTTAACTAATCCTAGTTTGGAATGTCAGGGACTGGAGACACCATTCTTTGTGAAGAATCTTTAACTCCGGAATAGTCTTCCCTTAAGCCGTGTCTACACTAGCAAGCTTACAGAGGCACAGCTATACCGATACAGCCATGCCACTGTAAGATCCCTCGTGTAGCCGCGTTATGCTGACGGGAGAGAGCATCTCCCACAACATAGTGCTACGCACATGAGCACTTATGCCAGCAAAACTTATGTTACTCGGGGTGTTTTCTTACACCCTTGAGCGACATAAGTTTTGCTGACATAAGTGGAAGTGTAGACATAGCCTTTGACTTACTGGACCTGATTCAAGGTTGTTCCTGTATTTATAGGTAAACCCTATTTTATTACCTTCAGTGTTAAATTACTTCCTTTAAATCTAAAATGTCGTGTGTGCTCTAGCCCAATAGGCTATTTCCCCATTATTTTTTGAAATCTCAGTTTTTAGGAAAGTTTTAGGTGTCCCCTGAGGCTTTTAAAATTGAGGTTTTCCTATATCAGGGTGTCTGGACGGATAGCGGGGAGAGATTTTTGGTTTGACTTCTAATTTGTGGTATTTTCACCCTGAGGCTTATATGGATGCCTTTGTATTTAAAAAAAAAAAAAAAGGGGGGGGGGGGGCAAACAAATAGCACAGTGGTTCCCAAACTGGGGTTCACGAACCCTCATGTTACAGGGAGTTCTTGGGGGGGGGGGGGGGCGGGGGGGAAATTCCCAAATGTCGGACAGAGCTGTCCATAGGGATTCTGGGCAGCATGGAGCCAGCAGTCCGGAGCCTTGGGGACTTCCAAGAGCTAAACAGATCAAAGCAAGCATATCTATCACACTGAGGAGATTTAAACTTCAAGACTCCTTTTACAAAATGGAAAGGGAGGTGGATATTTTTTGCTGTTTTTAAAATTAAATAGGCTGCTCATGTTTTTAAAATATTATGAAGAACAAGTTTAAGCTTTGTTGTAACGTGCAGTGTTTGCCTGGACTGCTCAAGACCTGAACGCTTGTGTAGGAGGAACTCTGAGTTGGCTTCTTAAATACCTTCATGCTGTTTCCCATCTGATATTCCTTGATGAAAATAAGGAGCCAGAGCCAGTATGTGGGGGCGATGAGGGTCATGTGTCGCCCCGGCATCCGCCCACCCCCCCCTTTTTCCAGTGGCCCCGTGGGCCCCCTACTTTTCCGACAGGGTCTCCCCCCGGGGTGGGCGGGGGCTTCACCCCCGCACCACTTTTTTTTTTTTTTTTTTTTTTTTTTCTACTGGCGCCTCTGATAGGAGCCTTGTCTTATAACAGGCTTAATCAAAAGTGAGACAAGCTACAAAAGTGAGATCTTGGAAGTGCTGCCGTTTTCATATTGTAATAATACTGTAATGATGATAGTGTGTAATAAGCATGTCATAAAAACAAATTTTATATTTCCACAATCACTTTTTATATTTATGCTGAGGTAAGGGAGAAAATCCATGGAACTATTCATTTTTAGAAGGGGGTTCATGAGACTTGACATTTCAGTGAAAGGGGTTCACAGGTTGTTAAAGTTTGGGAACTACTGAAATAGCATGAAATCCTTTTAACTTATGGTAATACTGTTATCTGAAAAAAGTGATTGTGCTTGGAATTTTGTATTTGAGGGTTCATGTTAGTGGTTCTCAAACTCTTTACCATCAAATTATATTTCTATCAGAGCAGACAAGCTCAGGTCATGCATTCAGATGCGTTTAATGTAAACTACAATGAAAACTTACCTAAAAGAATAAAAATAAAATAAAAATCTGTTATATATAGTTATAATAGCCTTCATCTTGACATGTTTGCTTGAGGTAAATGAGCTTGTTTTTGTGTGCACTATTTTTCTGGGGGGGTGGGGGGGGGGAATTGAAATTGAATAATGATCAAGCCAACAACCTAAAAACAGTGTTTTCAGGGGAGCTCTTGTCTATCTAGAACATAAGAACATTGCCAGAGGATGTTGTGAAGGCCAAGACTATAACAGGGTTCAAAAAAGAAGTAGATACATTAATGGAGGGTAGGTCCATCAATGGCCATTATCCAGGATTGGCAGGGATGGTGGCCCTAGCCCACCGGTTCTCAACCCATGGGCTGCATGCAACCCACTTAGCACACAATTGTGGCCTAGCTCAGCTGTGTGCAAAAGGCCAGCCCGCATGGCGGGGTCTGGGTTTCCGGCTGCGCAGCAGGGTCTAGGGCTACCTGGCCCCTGCAGCCCAGGTACTGCACATGTGGCCCACAGTGATAAATAAGTTGAGAAGCACTGCCCTAGCCTCTGTTTGCCAGAAGCTGGGAATGGGTGGCAAGGGTTGGATCACTTGACGAATACCTGCTCTGTTCATTTGTCCTGGGGTTCCTGGCATTAGCCACTGTCGAAAGATGGACAGTGGCCTGGGCTAGATGGACTTTTGGTCTGACCTAGTATGCCCCGTTCTTATGGTCAGTGGTTTAAAGTTGAAGCTAGACCATTTCAGACTGGCAATAAGGGGTACATTTTTACTAGTGAGAATAATTAACATTGGAACAGTTTACTAAGGGTTGTGATGGATTCTCCATCACTAGCCATTTTAAGTCAAGAGTGTATGGTTTTTCTACAAGATATGCCCTAGGAATTTCTTTGGGGAAGTTCTATGGCCTTGTAATATAAGAGGTCAGACTAGATGATCACAGTGCTCTCTTCTGGCCTTGGACTCCATGAAAATGTTCCTGCCCAAAAGGGACCAGCATCACTTTGCTGGCTGAGCACCCACAGTAGTGATTTTGAGTGGAGGAGGAGGAGGAGGAGGAGGAGGAGAGTATCCCCGTTTATAGTGTCGAAGCTACAGTTGCCACCAGCAGCCTGGGGCATCACTGGACAGGAAACCTTGATCAGATCCTGCTGCCCTGCTTAGATGAATGAGACACGCCAAATGGAACTGGAACAGGCATACAGGAAATAGAAAATGCCATACAGCATTTTACCTTTTCTTCATTTCAAGACTGTAAATTAAAGAGACAAGTTTCAAATCCTACAGAACCACTGTACCTATTTTGAACTACAGTTTCCCCTCTCATGGAGTGGTAGATTATTACAGAAGGGAACGTTTATCTGCTAAAGGATCTGTCCAACACACTACTTGCTCTTTTCCCCTCTACAGCACTGTTAAGACCTTAACTGCACAATGGACACAATAAACCACTTTTTAACTTACCCTGCACTTTGAGGAGCACATGGTTCACGTGTTGTCACTGATGATATTGCGTTTCTTTGAAGTGAAGAAAAATAGAAAATTTATTTTCATGAAATGAAAATGTGGACATGCTGTTTCGGTAGTGGTCTCCCTAATACCATGTACAATGGTAAATATGTATTTACTTTTGATAGTCCCATTTATTCAACTAAGACTTGTATTTGCCCTTTTTATCATAGCGTTACACCTGCTAGCTCATATTCTGTTGGTTATCTATAATTCCTAAATCCTTTTCGAAGCCACTGCTTGCTAGAGTACGATTCCCCTATCCCTCTTCCTCAATTTTTCTATTTAATATGATTCCCCTCACTTTAATTACAGATAGAAATATTTGCCAAGATTTTTGAGTGAGATTAGTAATTTTTGGGTGCCCAATTTAGATGTTTTAAAACAGCCTGCTTTTCAGAAAATGTTAAGTATCCGCCATCCAAAAAAAAGACTCCATGAAGGTGTCTCAACCTGGACATCCCAAATGACTAGATACAGCAGAAAGTGTGTTTATACTCTTGTCAACTTCATCATTGAAGCAAGAGCATCACTAAAGTTATAAGCACATATCTAACAGATTTGTGTTTGTTTTCAGCTGGCTCTGCAGAAGAACGGAAGGTATTTTATACATCTAAAGATTCTATTTAATTTAAAAATGAAATTTAAAAAATACATATTTTTACTACATATAATTAAAAAATACATATTTAAATACAAAAGCTCACATAGCAAAAAGTTCTGGCTACAGCACCACACTATCCAGTAATTTAGTTACAAGCAAAACCAATTAAAGTATTACACAACTATATTGTAGAGCAGCACCATTTGTATAAAATGGTACACTAACGTGGCACACTTAAGATCAGGGCCAGAGAAGTATTGTGCTATCATGTTTCCCTTGATGTATACCATTGACTTTAAGCCTAAGGATCCTTCAAAATGTGAAACACATTTTTGTTGTTCGCTGATCTCTTCACTTGGAAAGGAGCTGTGTCTTTAAGAAATCTGAAGTGTGCTGTGTTTTGCCTTCCAATGAAGTGCTCACTCATTTGAATCAGAATAAGTAATAAACGTTGCACAGCAAGATTTGCATTTTAGTTTGTGGGGATGAAAACTGGCTGTTAATCCCGTCTGTATGTACCAAATCATAGTAAATACCTTTTACAATTATAGTACTTGTGGATAATCACTCATGCAATTTGCACAGCAGAAAAGAAGACTGCTGGACTGAATATTCATACATGAGCTGAATGGGTCATACATATTGTCTAATAATGCATGTGTAAGTCCAAAGATCAGTACAGAGCCCTTAAATTGTGAACCTACATTAAAAATGATACCCTCTGTTCTCTTTAAGGAGCTTGTACTGCTTTTTATTCCTGATAATACTGAAGAGCCAATACAGCTTACACTGAGTGATGTAGATTCTGTTCCTCCTATCTGTCATCAGAATTGTTTGCTTGATTCCTGTTAGTTGCATACTGAGAGTACAATTTCAATACAGTGAAATTAAACAGATATAACTTGGCTAATGGAGCTTGCAGAACTTTCATTGTGCGAGAAGGAGAGAACCTAATTTGACTCTCAGAGCCCAGGCTTAATTTGCAGGGCTAGCAGTTTGGAGCTGTGAGGATTTTTTTTAACATGCAAACTGGAATACATGGGACTTAGGTAGTTTTGTCTCAAACAGATTACTGGTGTAAACTACCTCTATTGCTCTATGTAAAGCATCCATCTCATTTAACACAAGAATAAAAATCCAATCCTTCCATAATACAGGCAAATATTAATGTAGGATTGCAATTTAACTAAATGTTCTACAGTCATGAACTAGTGTAGGAAGAAATTTGTGTATCTGTTTATGTACTCCTATCAGTTACTTTTAACATCTCAAAGTTAGCTATTCTTGACTAGTCAGAGGGCTAGTCAGATCATGAAACAAAATTTATGATCCTATAGTCCATTTTTTAGAGTTGCTGTTCAGAGTATAACTACAATTTAGGAGTATGCAACATTTTTGTAACCTTATGTGGAATTCTTTATTTACTATTTTCAAATGCACAAAAAGATACTAAGCACATCACAGAAACAAGTAAGGACTCATATCTGCTCTATAGAATTTACACAACAGGTGATGTCATGTTGTGGCTCACTGATGGATAGAAAGAGGGGAGGCAAGGGCTAGGGGGTTGAGACAGTAAAACATGTTCCTATCCTGGCAGTTCTGTTATGTCAAGCTTTTTTATTACCATTTTACTTCTCACAGGCAATAAGGCAGGAATGAGCGGATAAAACAAAATTCAGATAATAAATTGGATAAATCAGCCCAGATAGCACTACTTACAAAGAATCTGTTAAAACACATTCATTAGCAATGGATACAGCAGTTAGATATGTAGATATCCAAATGTGCTTGCAAAACAATCAAAGAACCTGAATATGTATAGTTCTGCATGATCCAATTGCATGTAATTACAAATTAGCAAGGTCATGTACTATTAAGTGATCATTAAGCATGCAACAGTTAGCATCATAAAGCAAAATTATGAGTCTCAGGTGTTAAAGTGATATCCACTTGGTAACATCTTCCCACATCTCTCCTTTGTGATCCTCCTACTTCCTAAAAAGAATGGTGCTAATTTATGTCTGCACATATTTGAGCTAAATGTATATACAATTTTAGGTTGAAGAGTAGTAGAGTTAAATTCTGACAACTTGGATCGACAATAATAATGAGCAAATCTCATAAGAGTAAAGCATAATTAATCCCTCACCGAGGTCTTGCTTCTGTTTAAAGGGATAGTGTCAGGTCAACTTTGGCCTATAAATTTCACTAAACAGATTACATGACCTGAGACTAACAGAAGTATTTATATATTTAAAAAAAATAAATATCAAGTTTTTTAACTAACCCCGCCACCCACCTCCTAGTTCCGTGCTGTGTTTACAACACAAACTTTGCAGCTCTGGGAAGCTGTAAGTGAAATGACTCCATTTTAACTTTTTTTTTTTTTTTTTTTTTAAACTATGTATTTGTATGTGATGTAAGTGGTTGTCAAACTTGCCCCATGTCCTCTAAAACATTGGTTGTATCTGGTTTGAGCTGTGGTGTGTATGTGGGGGTTTTTTTTGTTTGTTTTTTGTTTTTTTGGGTCAGTGATTGTCTTAGAAGTGTGCAATTATTTTCCACTGGAACTACTTTTGTAGTGGTGAGAAAGTGGTTGTGTTGATATTTTTAAGGAATCATTTTCTGTGGTACCCCGAAACTCTACTTCCCCTTTTTATTTCTTATGTTGCAACTTATTGATCTCTGTATCAATCCAACTTTGCAATGAATCCCTTTATCAACACAGATTCAAAGATGTTGGCTGCTTTATTTCTTCTCAATCTGGTTTGGATCCGAGGTAGTGGTATAACTGGAATAATTCATAGAAATCTGATGTTTGAAGTTTGTATTGTCTCAATTTCTCAAATGTCCGGTCTTTGTAAGAACTGATCTAAGTAAAATATTTAACTAGGAAAAACAAACGTCTGTGAGACAAGGGGCAGTCACAGATTTTTTTTAAGACAAGACTATCATAATCGTTCCTTCTGGCTGACCTCTTGCACAACACAGGCCAGAGAATTTCGTTCAATAATTTCTACTTTAAGACCATAACGCCTGGTTGAGGTAGAGCATATCTCTTAGAAAGATCTCCAATCTTCATTTAAAAGACTTCAAGTGATGGAGAATCCATCAGACCTTGAATCATCCTTGTAGCTCTTTTCAGAACTCTTTCCAGTTTAACATCCTTTTTGAATTGTGAATTCCAGATCTGGGTAGTGTAGTCCAGTAAATCTTACTAATTCTATACATAGAGGTAATGCCAGCTCCCTATTCCTATTCTCTGTCCCCCATCTGCTACATTCAATGGCCATGTTAGAGCCCTTTTAGCCATTTCATTGCACTATGAGCTCATGCTCTGTTGGTTATCTACTATGACTAAGGCTAAGATTTTGTCATGGTTATTTTTAGTAAAAGTCACGGACGGGTCATGGGCAATAAACAAAAATTCACAGAAGCTGTGACCTGTCTGTGACTTTTGCTGCTGCGGCTCCATGGTTTCCCCTGCCACTGTGGTGGTTGGGAGATGTGCCAGTGGCAGCTGGAAGCTGCAAGGGGGGCCCCCTTCGCCCATGGCGGTTGGGAGCTGCAGAGTGACCATATTTCCCAAAGAGAAAATGGGACACTCCTAGTCGCTCACCCGAGGCATCCCTGAGGCTGTCTCCCGTCACTGGAATCCTGAGGAGGGCCCCCTCAGGAGTCTGTCACCTGTCACTGGAATCTTGCAGGGGGTCCCCTGTCGCTTGTCGCTGCTGTCATCTGTCCCTGGAACTCTGCCAGGGCCCCTCTGGCTACCAGCTGAAGATTCCCGCAGCCCCTGTGGTTGAAGCAGAGAATGTCATGGAGTCTCTGGCAGTCACGGATTCCGTAACATAAACGTAGCCTTAACCATGACCTCCAGATTCTTTTTACAGTCATCCATTGTGTTCGTGTTACCTACGTTCAAGTTTGGGATATCCAAAATATACCGTATATTGGCTCAGGAGGCCTTCGAGTACAGGTTTAAATATTTCTAAATAGGGAATTTTTAGTTGAGGTGTTCTGAATACAGTGTTTTCCTTTATAGAGTTTTTGATGAATGCTGATTTTCTGTATAAATGTAGGACAAAAGATGACTGTTACACACATCATCACGCTTCACTACACCTGAGGAATCTGAAATCAAGCAAAGTAAATGTTACCAGGCAGAGATAAATGAAAAAAGTAATCAAAAGAGCACAGGTAATGAGAAGTAAACTTAGGGTACGTCTACACTGCCGGCCGATCGGCGGGCAGTGATCGATCTATCAGGGATCAATTTATCGCATCTAGTGTAGACATGATAAATCGATCCCCGATCACTCTGCCATCGACTCCTGTACTCCACCATGGCGAGAGGCGGAAGCGGAGTCGACAGGGGAGCGGCGGCAGTCGACCCCACGCCGTGAGGATGCAAGGTAAGTCGACCTAAGATACGTCGACTTCAGCTACGCTATTCTCGTAGCTGAAGTTGTGTATCTTAGGGTATGTCTACAGTACGAAATTAGGTAGAATTTATAGAAGCCGGTTTTATAGAAATCGGTTGTATACAGCCGATTGTGTGTGTCCCCACATAAAATGCTCTATTCTAGTCCGCGGACCGCGTCCACAGTACCGAGGCTAGCGTCGACTTCCGGAGCATTGCACTATGGGTAGCTATCCCACAGTTCCCGCAGTCTCCGCCGCCCATTGGAATTCTGGGTTGAGATCCCAATGCCTGAATGATGCAAAACAGTGTCGCGGGGGGTTCTGGGTACATGTCGTCAGGCCCCTCCCCCTCCGTCAGAGCAACGGCAGACAATAGATTCGCGCCTTTTTACTTGGGTTACCTGTGCAGACAACATACCACGGCAAGCATGGAGCCCGCTCAGCTCAGCTCACCGTCACCATATGTCATCTGGGTGCCGGCAGACGTGGTACTGCATTGCTATACAGCAGCAGCAGCTAACTGCCTTTTGGCGGTAGATGGTGCAGCATGACTGGTAGCCTTCATCGGCGATCTGGGTGCTGGCAGCCGTAGGGCTGCATTGCACCAGCCCCTTGCCTTTTGCCTTTTGGCAGTAGATGGTGTATTACGACTGGTAACCGTCGTCGTCGTACAGCAGTGTCTGGAACTCCGTATGTCCCCCAGTCTCCCATCCCCCCAGTCATATTCTGCTGCCTTCACAATGACGATGATGGCTATCAGTCGAAGTATGCCATTTTCTGCCAAGCGCCCAGTATTTTCTGCTAAGCACCCAGAAGAGGCCGAGGGCGATCTGGGTGCTGGTAGACGTGGGGCTGGCAGACGTGGGGCTGCATTGCACACAGTAGCAGCCCCTTGCCTTTTGGTAGAAGATGGTATATTACGATGGGTATCCATCATCATTATATTGCAGTGGCTGTCGATCAGGGGCACCTGGGCAGACATGCTCAGTCCTAGCGAACAGTCTTGACGACGATGATGGCTATCAATCGTAGTATGCTATTTTCTGCCAAGCGCCCAGTATTTTCTGCCAAGCACCCAGAAGATGCCGAGGGCTATCAGTCATGCTGCACCGTTGTCTGCCAGCTTAAGATGTAAAAAATAGATTTGTTCTATATTCATTTGCTTCCTCCTCCCTCCGTGAAATCAACAGCCTGCTAAACCCAGGGTTTTGAGTTCAATCTTTGGGGGGGCCATTCTGTGTGACAGTTGTTTGTGTTTCTCCCTGATGCACAGCCACCTTTGTTGATTTTAATTCCCTGTACCTGTACGCCATGTCGTCACTCGCCCCTCCCTCCCTCCCTCCCTCCCTCCGTCAGATAGTAGTTTCGCGCCTTTTTTCAGACCAGACGCCATAGCTAGCACTGGGATCATGGAGCCCGCTCAGATCACCGCGGCAATTATGAGCACTATGAACACCATGCGCATTGTCCTGGAGTATATGCAGAGCCAGGACATGCCAAAGCAAAACCAGGACCAGCCGAGGAGGCGATTGCAGCGCGGCGACGAGAGTGATGAGGAAATTGACATGGACATAGACCTCTCACAAGGCACAGGCCCCAGCAATGTGGAAATCATGGTGTTACTGGGGCAGATTCATGCCGTGGAATGCCGATTCTGGGCCCGGGAAACAAGCACAGACTGGTGGGACCGCATCGTGCTGCAGGTGTGGGACGATTCCCAGTGGCTGCGAAACTTTCGCATGCGTAAGGGCACTTTCATGGAACTTTGTGACTTGCTTTCCCCTGCCCTGAAGCACCAGAATACCAGGATGAGAGCAGCCCTCACAGTTGAGAAGCGAGTGGCGATAGCCCTGTGGAAGCTTGCAACGCCAGACAGCTACCGGTCAGTCGGGAATCAATTTGGAGTGGGCAAATCTACTGTGGGGGCTGCTGTGATCCAAGTTGCCAGGGCAATGAAAGACCTGGTGATATCAAGGGTAGTGGGAAACGTGCAGGTCATAGTGGATGGCTTTGCTGCAATGGGATTCCCAAACTGTGGTGGGGCGATAGACGGAACCCATATCCCTATCTTGTCACCGGAGCACCAAGCCAAGAAGAGAGAGACCAGGGTGTGTGGGTTGATCACAGGATGATGATGATGAGCTACCAATGTGATGGAGCTGTGAAAAAGGCAAATGCGATCCTAGGATGTATCAGGTGAGGAATTTCCAATAGAGATAAAGAAGTATTAATGCCATTGTATAGGGCAGGGGTCGGCAACCTTTCAAAAGTGGTGTGCCGAGTCTTCATTTATTCACTCTAATTTAAGGTTTCGCGTGCCGGTAATACATTTTAACGTTTTTAGAAGGTCTCTCTCTATAAGTCTATAAACTATTGTTGTATGTAAAGTAAACAAGTTTTTTAAAATGTTTAAGAAGCTTCATTTAAAATTAAATTAAAATGCAGATCTTATCAGTTTAGTGCAGTGGTTTTTAACCTGGGGTGCACGCACCCCCTGGGGCAGGGCCGGTGCAAGGATATTTTGCGCCCTAGGCGAAACTTCCACCTCCCCTCCCCTTGGTTCATTGAGGGGCAAATCCCGACGAGCCTTTATAGACCCCAGCGGCCAGCCGTGTCCAGGGGCTGCTCCCCAGACCAGGTTCCCCGCCCCGTGAACTCCCCTAGAGGGTGCACAGCCCCCCCTGCGAGCCCTGCCCACCCCACCCCGGCGGCCCCCGCCCCGAGTCCACTCGCTGGCTTTGCTGGGCTTGGGCCGCTGCAGCAGCTCGGCAGGGAGGAGCCGCCTTCCGGAGGCACCGTAGAGCCAGAGTGTCCCGCTAGCGGGGAGCTGCCGCGCCCCTCCTGCGCAGGCTGCAGCCCGCCCCCCCCCCCCCGGGGGCTCCTGCAGGCTGCAGCAGATGCATGCGGGCACCAGCCCCCATGCGCCCCCCCCGGCTTCCTCCTCACCTAGGGTTACCATATTTCAACAATCAAAAGAGAGGATGGGGGGGAACCCCGCCCCCATCCACTCCCTCCCACCTCCTGACTGCCCCCCTCAGAACCTCCAACCCCCCCCCCCCGCTCCTTGTCCCCTGACTGCATCCAGCGCCCCACCTCCTACCTAAGCCTCCCTGTTCCTTGTCCCCTGACTGCCCTGACCCTTATCCACACCCCGACAGGGACTCCCACGCCCCATCCAACTACTCCCCGCCCTCTGACAGGATCCCCAGAACTTCCAACCCTCCCCATGCTCCCTGACTGCCCCCCAGGACTCCCCTTACCATGCCCATGCCAGTCAGACGCTGGCTCCACGTGGAGGCAAAACACGCTGCTGCGCGCACAGCCCCTCCCCCGCAGAGTGCTCAGGCAGCGCGAGGGGGGGAGCTCTGGGAGGGGCAGCGGCGGGGGCTCAGACTTCCGGGAGCCGCAGAACCTGAGCGCGGTGAGGGAGAAGCCGGGGGGTGCGCCTGCCCGGGCTGCGGCCCAGTGGCCCCCCCCGGGGGGGAGGCTCCTGCAGCGGTTGCATGCGGGCAGTGGTCCCCGTGCGCCCCCCGGCTCCCCCCTCACCGCGCTTGGGCTCTGCGGCTCCCGGGCATGTGAGCTGCCACCGCCCCTCCCGGAGCAGGATCAGGGCCCCGCGCCCCAGCGGCGGCTCACACACCCGGGAGCCGCAGAGCCTGAGTGCGGTGAGAGGGGAGCCGGGGGGCGCGCTTGCTGCCGGTCTGGGGTCCCGATCACCGGCCCCACTCAGCCTCCTGCCGGCCTGGGGTTCTGTTCACTCAGCCGGCTGCGGGCTGAGCGGCGCCGGCAGCCGGGACCCTGGCTGGCAGCCGCATGCCAGGCAAAATCAGCTCGCGTGCCGCAGGTTGCCGACCCCTGGTATAGGGCACTGGTAAGATCTCATGTGGAATACCATGTACAATTCTGGTCACCCATCTTTAAGAAAGATGAATTCAAACTGGAACAGGTGCAGAGAATAGCTACGAGAATGATCAGGAGAATAGGCTCTATTTTATGAGAGGAGACTGGAAGAGGTTGGCTTGTTTAGCCCAGTGATTCTCAACCTTTCTAGACTACTGTACCCCTTTCAGGAGTCTGATTTGTCTTGCATACCCCAAGTTTCACCACATTTAAAAACTATTTTCTTACAAAATCAGACATAAAAATACAAAAATGTGGCAGCACACTATTACTGAAAAACTGCTTATTTTTCTCATTTTTACCATATAATTATAAAATAAATCAACTGGAATATAAATATTGTACTTACATTTCAGTGTATAGTGTGTATATAGAGCAGTATAAACAAGTAATTGTGTGTATGAATTTTAATTTTTACTGACTTTGCTAATACTTTTTATGTAGCCTGCTGTAAAATTAGGCAAATATCTAGATGAGTTGATGTACCCCCTCCAGTGTGTTCTGGGGTGTGGTTTTTGCTGGTCTTCCTCTGAAGCAAAAGGCTGGAAATCGGACACTGGATGGGGTGGAGCAGTGCTCTGAGGGGGTACCGAGCATGCTTCGCTGGCTGGTTCTTGCTCACATGATCAGGGCCTAACTGATCACCATATGTGGGGTCAGGAAGGAATGCTTCTCCCGATAAAATTGGCAGTGACCTTGGAGGTTTTTCACCTTCCTCTGCAGCATAGGGTGACCAGATAGCAACTGTGAAAAAATGGGACGGGGTGGAGGGTAATAGGCGCCTATATAAGAAAAAGTCCCAAAAAACAGGACTGTCCCTTTAAAAACGGGACATCTCGTCACCCTACTGCAGCATGAAGTGCAGGTCACTTGCTGGGATTATCTGGGTATATCTCTCTTCATGAATTCCCTGATACTGATGTCAGTTATTGATGCATCTTGATCCCTCCTGTCCCTCTGCTTGTGACACATAATAGTTTAGTTTCCTGTGGGCTATAATACTTTGGTCTAATTTTGGTTGTTGGGTTTAGTATACAGGTGCTGGGTGGTGGTGGTGGCCTGTAATATGCAGAAGGTCAGATTAGATGATCTGATGGTCCCTTCTGGCCTTAAACTTTTACTCTGTGACATTGGAACAACTTGCTAAGGGTTGTGGCAATTTTCCATCACTGGCAATTTTAAAAAAAAAATTGCCTTTTTTTTTTTTTTAAATGCTATAGTTCAAATTAATTAATTCAGGGAGGTCCTACAGTCTTTGTTTTTATACAAAAGGTCTTATCTATGTAATAGTCATTTTCAAAGTCACCTGCTTTCTTGCCTTCCACTAAGCTAAAGACATTGTGTGGTTACAAAGGTTATTGAAGCATTTAGCATCTCACTCAGTTTTATGCTCTGGGGGTTGATAAGACTGCTTTTGTTTCCATAGGTACCTCAACACACAGTTTATTAAGAAGAACAAATTAACTGAAGCTGATCTTCAGTATGGCTATGGAGGTGTGGATATAAGTGAACCACTGATGGAAATAGGAGAGGTAAGTACCTCTGAAAGTAGATGTAAGAGGTAACCATAAACTCTACATAAAAACAGATCTTATAATTCAACTGTGTTCTTTTAAATGTTGATTTTTAAAATTTAAAATTGTGTACAACCTAAAAATATATAGCTTGACTTTCAGTGGGAGTATTGAGCACCTTGGAAAATCAGGTTAAAAAGTTTTATAGAGGACTTGTCGGTTCCTTATCTGAAAAGCAAAATTAAATAAGGTACAACCTGGGGGTGGGAGAAACACATGTAGGTGTGGATCTGTGTAAATATTGTTGATAAAGCATATCTGGGATTTGTCAAACAAAAGAATTGAGAATGGAAACAAATATTGGGAAGGATGTTAATTCCTGCCCAAATCTCGCTTCAGTTTGGATTTTTAAACTGCATTTACTATGGGATAAGTTTTCTGTGATGTTTGTATCTTTACAGCTAGCACTTGATATGTGGAGAAAATTAATGATTGAGCCACTGCAGGCCATCCTCATTCGAATGCTCCTCCGAGAAATCAAAAAGTGAGTGCTTGTTTGTTTTCTATTAGTTACAGTGTTTTTAATCTGGTCTAAATTTTTTTTTTTTTTGTTTGTAATTGTTTGCTTGGAGAGGCCTGTGAATTCATTGGACTTCAGCTAAGCTGCTTTCTTATTTTAGTATAAACCAACTCTGACCGTGCTGCTATTACCTCATTAATGTGCCAGAAGCTTTAGTTGTCGAAAATATAAACACTTCTGTTGCGATTTACTTGTGCAGAAAGAGAACCCGAGTTGAAAAATTTAATTCTCTATAGTTAGGCCTGGAAGAATTTGATTATTGTTATTTATTTGAAATTCAGTTAATATCAATTTTTATTTTTAAGCTTTTTTTAATTTATTTTTTTCCTATTTAAAAAAATTTCCAGTTTCACACTGGGGTTACAGGGGGCTACCTGTGTGGATACAGGACTGATGACACTGGATCCCTGCAGCTGTGAGATGTGCAGAAAGCTGTCATCTTGGCAGTGCAGAGCAGAAGCTCCTGGGGGAGGCCACCCCCTTGCTGCATGGCTCCTGCCTGGGGATGGCCCCCACACTCCCAGCTGGTGTGTGAGTGAATGGGACCATGATAGTGGGGCTGTAGAGAGTTCCCTGCGCCGCTATGGGGCTGGATTCCTGTAGGCACAAAGTAGGTGGGACATCGTGCTTGCCGACTGTTACCAATGGATATTTTTTTTCCATCTGTTTCAGTGTGTCAGGTGAAATAGATGTTTACTAAGGACTAACAGTTCAAATCAAATCCTGCCAAGCCTAACTATAATCCAGAGGGAATGTTCTTTAGTACCTAAGACTTGAGACTAGAACTCTTGTTTCTCTTCCTACTTCTAATGCTGAGTTGAAGAGAAACCTTGAGCTAGACACAGTGTTTGTGTCTCCCTTTATATATCTGGTTGGGGATTTTTACCTACTGCACATAAGGAAGTGTGTTGTGAAGGTTAATATTTCTATACTGGTTGAATATAGTGAAATGAAGCACTTTGTAATTGCTTTATAGCATACTCGTAATGATTCATATTTCATTTCTACTCCTTTCAACTGGATTTTATGAAAATGTGTTAAGGACTGATATTACATCCTTCTGAAACATTACTTCCGAAGCCTGTAATCTACCTAATAATGTTTAGAGCTGCCTAAGACCACTTCTTTTGGAGCCAATGTGGACAGTGATTCAAGGATAAATTGGGTGTTAAGTAACGATAATCATATCTTAACTCTTTTGAGTCTGGTGAACAAGGGACATAAGCATATACCACTTAGCAATGCAGAAGTTTGTTTAGTTATACTAAGAACAAGCGGCCTGGATTCTCATCTTGACTATTTATTAGCTGACCTAAATGTTAATTATACTACTGAGACAGAGGGCCTGATCAATGAAAATTAGGTATTTCTTAGGAAAAGGATGCTGACACGCTTATTAGAGAGGGCTATTTATTGTCAACCATGAAGCAGAACTTTCAATATCTATGAAAATGATCACATTCCTTCATTATGGGCCTGATCCAAAGACTGATGCAGTCAATGGAATGACTCCAATTGATTTCAGTGGGCTTTTGATCAGAGCCTATAAGAGAGTGGGGCTGATAGATTTTTTTTTTTTTTTTTTTTAAGTAACTTTGAAAGTGGTAAAAACTGTGTGCCTGTAGGGCTCTAAGCAGCATTATCGTCAGTGGCTAGACCTGATTTCTCTTTTCTGCTCTGCCACAGGCACTGCTGATGACTGGAGCAAGTAATTTCACATCTGTTCCTTAGTTTCTCCATCTGTAAAATAAGGCAAATGACTTCCCTTTCTAAAGCAATTTATAATCTATGCATGATGAAATGCACTATACAAGCAAGAACTGATCCTTATTGTTACAAAAAATTATTTCTTTCAAGTACCGGACAATAAAGTGCTTGCTGTCAAACCTTTACAATTTTGCCTTTGCTGAACTAACATTACAGTAGAATTTGTGCTATCTTCCATGATTAGTACAAGCAATATTGCCAGCAGTTAGTATTATGGCAAAGAACAATTGTGAAGATTTTAGTGGCAACTGCAGTAGCTGTTGTTTAGAATCAAGTTTAGCAGTGCAGGGATTGCACAATATCTTTGTAGGAAGAAAAAGTATTAAATCGCATCTCATACGGAAATATCTGAAGTAACAAATATTACATGAAGTGGATGGAACATTGAACTACATAAAAAACTAAATTATATGCACACTTCTCATATACAGTACTCAGTATGCAAGTCTGTACATAAAAGTAAATTCTGCTTCATGCAATTATTTCTACGTGTTTTGTGTTTTTTAAAAAGCATATCAGTAAGTAGAAGGGGAGTTATACCTCCTATAACTGGAACTTTTAATGCATAACACAGTATAAAATTAGTACATAAATATATCCCAATGATTGTAGCCTTGTTGGTTCCAGGATATTAGCGAGACAAGATGGGTGAGGTATAATCTTTTATTGGACCAACTTCTGTTGGTGAGAGAGAGAAGCTTTTGAGCTACACAGAGCTCTTCCTCAGGTCTAGAAAAGATATTCAGTGTCACAGCTAAATACAAGGTCAAACAGATAGTGTAGCATAAGTAGTTAGCACATATTCTAAGGTATCTTTCAAGGTGAAGTGGCCTGTTAACACCTGTCTCTTTGGAGTCACCGGGGTGATGCTCTGGAACTATTCCATACAAAGCCAGTCAGGACACTGGGGGAGCTGCCTCCTCTCTCTGAGCATACTGTCTCCAGGGCAAGAAGCTTACACAGCTTCGACCCTCCTGGATCTGACCTTGGAGCATTCAGCATTCGCAGCGAGTCTGCCCCACTACGTCACAACGCCCCTGGAGTCATAAGACAAACAGGGGGTTTAGTGGGTTGCAGATTGTTGTCATAAGTCATAAATTCAGTGACTTTATTAAGACCATGATTGTTAGTGTCTAGCAAAGTTACGAATTTAAGCTCCCAGGCACATCTTTTGAAAGTGTTGTGCAGGTTTCCTTTGTGGATGAGGACTGATAGATCATATATAGAGAAATCGCTTTGTGAAAAGTGTTCAGCCACAGGTGATACGATGTTTTTCTCTTTTATCATTTTCCTGTGTGAGTTCATTCAAGACTCTCCTGATTGCCTTTCTGGTTTTACCCACACAGTAGTTATTGGGACATATAGTGCCCTGGATGAGGTACACCACACGTTGTGATCGGTATCTGTAGGAACCATAGGTCTTGAAAGGTGCGATATGTGGGGTGTTGATCATAGTAGCAGTGGAAATATGTCTTCAGGTTTTGCATCTGTTGTTTTGGCAGGGTGTTGTGACACTTTGAGTTAGTGTGTTCCTCAGAATACCATCTTTGCTACCATAGACATCATTTCCCTAGATACCAGAATCCCTAACAATGACGGCATGGGTGCCTGTTTCAAATATTTACAAGACAATGGACAGTCCTCGGATACCTACCCAAAAACACATGCCAAACTCATCTATTTTACATTCAACAACAAACACTGTGTCAAACTGCCATAGGTACTAGGATGGCTCCTGAATATACCAACCTCTTCATAGGCCACCTTGAAGAAGAATTACTGCAGAAATGCACCACAAAACCAATGATGCACCTGAGATTCAATATTTTCATCCTCTGTACAGACGACTTAAGCTCCCTCATAGATTTCCTCCACAACTTCAGCAATCACTGCCCATCCAAACTCTCTCTGGAACACTCCCACACTAGTATCAACTTGCTGGACACCATGATCAGTTTCAACTATAGAACTCTACAGACAACTACATACAAGAAACTCACAGATCACCACACTTACCTTCATATATCTGTTAACCACCCCAAACAAATGAAGAAATCTGTTATCTCTAGCCAGCCACGCAAATACCACAGAATATGCTCTAAGGAGGAAGTCTGGGATATACACCTTAACATACTCAAAATCGCCTTCACCCAACAAAGACATTCCACCAGAGAAGTAGATCACATTATGTAATGGGCCACCCAGATACCCCAAGAGAACCTACTTCAGTACAGAAATAAATCCTCCCCCCCCCCCCCCAACCGCACACCCGTAGTTGTCACCTGCCACTGCACACTGGAACCCATATGGGGTATTATCGAACAACTCCAGCCCATACTCAATGGGGACCCCATCCTGAACAAAATCTTTCCTGAACCCCCTCTTCTGGCCTTCAAACAACCTGCCAACCTCTCCAAACTCATCAGAAGCAAGTTCCCCACAGACCAGGACACACCAACTCAAAGTGGCACCAGATCTTGCCAAAGCAACAGATGCAAAACCTGAAGACCTATCTCCACTGCTACAATGATCCACCTCCGCCACATCACACCTTTCAAGATCCATGGGTCCTACATATGCCTATCACAACATGTGGAGTACCTCATCCAGTGCACTAAATGCTCCAATAGCAAGTATATGGATGAAACCAGACAATCACTGTGCTCTCGAATGAACTTACACAGGAAAATGATAAAAGAGAAAAACACCGTATCACCTGTGGCTGAACACTTTTCACAAAGCAATCTCTATATCTGACCTATCAGTCCTCATCTGCAAAGGAAACCTGCACAACAACTTGAAAAGATGAGCCTAAGAGCTCAAATTCATAACTTTGCTAGACACTAAAAATCATGGTCTTAATAAAGACACTGGATTTATGGTTTATAAAACAACAATCTGTAACCCATTAAATCCCCTCCCCCCTCCCATAAACACAGGGGTGTTAATGGACCACTTCAGCTTGAATTGTCCCTTAGAATATGGGTTATCTACTTAGGATAAACTATTTGTTTGACCTTGTATTTAGCTCTGACGCTCTGAGTACCTTTCCTAGACCTGAGGAAAAGTTCTTTGTAGCTTGAAAGCTGGTAATAAAGGAGAATATCTCACCCACCTTGTCTCTCCTATATTTCACTGAAACTGTTGATATGTTGGAAATGTTTTTTATTGCTAGATTGTCAAGTAGTTATTTTTCCATAACATAAAGTGTTTTGAAAGGTTTTTTTTTGGTGCAATACTAACTGAACAATTGAATTGGAATTTTTTTAATAAAGGCCTCTGACTAAAATCTTAAACACATTTATAGTTATGCCTTTAACTAAGTACAAATGACAGTTATACTCTTAAGTTATACTTAAAAATAAGCCTGTAAATGTGTATTAGTTTTAAAGCAAGAAGACAGCAAAATATAACTAGGAGACTTAAAAATAATCCTGAATATAACACACTTTGTTCCCCCCCTCTAGCCCAAGCTATACTTCTACAAGGCAAGCTGAATGTCAACTTTTGCATTTGTGTTTGAATACAGCAGGAAGCAGACAAGATCATGAATTGTGAGGAAAATTCAAGTATGAAATAACTAAACACAGAAATAATTTGAAAAGGATTGAAGTGCTAGTTCAAATGACAGTAATTAGTAGAAACTGTCTAAAACTAGGTTACAGTTTTTTCTATTAAACACATATAGTTAACTGGTTTCTTTACTAGATATGAAATTACTAATAGTTGTTGAGGTGTTCATATTATCCATTGTAAAAAGAAAATCTATTAAATTCAGTAGCACTCAGGAAAAAAAATGTAAAAATGGCATTTTAGTCTTTCATATTCTCAATGACTTCCATATCAAATTTTACTAGTTAACAAGTCTTAAAGCTTTTCTTAAAGCACAGCTTGTTCAAAAATCAAACTGAGTTCTTCCTGATGGTATACTATCATAATCATTGCAAACCAGTAATGTATTTTGTAGTTTTATTCACAAAATTTGCAACATAATTTGCTCTTCAGTAGTTGGTTTGTTTTGCAATGTTGAATATTGGCATTAGTGCACACAAAAATTCCTAGTAAACAAGCAGATGTGAATCGGAATACGTACTTAAGAATAAGATACTGTGTGCGAAGTATCCTGGATCCATTTTTTTAAAAGAGCTTTTTAACCACATTTATTAACAGAACTTTGGATCTGAAGTAGTAATTGGAAATTGGTTCCTGCATTCTTTCTGGTTACTTAAAGAATTAACACTACAGTACATTTATTTTGAAGTCCATCTAATGTAAACATAGGCTTTCCTTGCAAGGACAGCCTATGTTTTTACTGTTGTATCCTGAACCTTAAATGTGCGTATTGGTCACAGTTGTGCAGTGTGCAATATACTGCTGCCTTGTCATTCCACCACTATAATTTAGTTATTAAAATGACATAACAGTGTGGTTGACATGAGTTTCACTGTGTTCTACTTTAAAAGTTGTGCAGTTTTTCTTATTTTATTTTAAAAAACTAAAGCGTGGAGGTGTTAGCAAGTTCAAATGTATCAGTCTTGTGGTATCTATAGGCTGCTTATTTGACTGACAGGCCATCTGATGTATCAGATAAATGCATGGTGATGAAGTTTTCCACATAGTTCTATCAATAAATATATTAACAAAATAATCTATAGCAAGATTATCCTGCTCAGAAATAAGTTTTATATGTGCTCATTTTAAAATGAGGAACTTATAAAGTGCCTGTTAGAAAATTACTGTTCTAAAGTACTGCAGTGGGCATTGTCATTTTCTGAAAAATCATTTTTTAATATCTATATATAAAGGTGTTTGTTTTTAAACATAATCTTATTTAAAAAAAATAAAAATTTAAAACTCTGAAGTGGCTTGAAATATGAGGAGACCTCAATAGAGTTCATTTACCTATTAGAATATTTTCTCCTTAGTTTTTGTGAGCCAAAACGTATTATCTTTGCAACACAGTCCTTTGGTCATGTTTGAAATACTTACATAATAGCATACCTGTAGTGAAAGAGTGAGTACTCTAGAAAATGTTTGGCAGTATAGCAATACCAGCAAATCCTGCTGTAGACGTAGTTTCTATCAGCAAATATGGGCGTTGGCTTTTATAACTTATACCAGTTCCCCAAATGAACTAGGTTATACTGACAACAGTTTTTTGCTGGTATATCTGTCTCTACACTAGGGCTTTTGCCAATATAAAAAAATTATTAAAAAATCCCACTGCAAACCCATGTTATTACACTGACAAAAGTTTCTAGTGCATACCAGGCATGTGCTGCTTCAGTGGGCCAATTCTGTCGCTAATTTTAAGAACCCTCATCTTTTCTTTTACTTTATATATAGTTCACTGTTTTGTGTGATGGTTGGGTCTGGACTATTTTTGTTCCACGTGTCTGTTCTAGGTTTCTTGGTTTATGAGTTTCATTATTGTAGGTACATAGAAAGCTTGATGGTACTGGTTGCTCCAGAACATTACTAACACAACAAAGAAGATTGTAGATGTGCTGTGTCTGTAAAATGTCTGTAACAAACACACTTGCTGCTTTTTTGTCTTGGCGAAGGTCACTTTTTCCTTGATGTTCTTTCTGTGTGAGTTTCACATTTAGGAGGAGACAGTTTTGAATAATCCTCTTTGGACCCTCCAGAGGAACTCTCATCAAAGTGATAGAAAAATTGCCATGGATCTAAGGGCAAAACACTAGATATAGCTTGCTCCTTAGGTTCAAAGGGATCTCAGAAAACTTCAAATCTTGGAATTACTTAAATGGTGCTTAAAGAGCCAGTGCTTGTGGATCCAGTGTGTAGTGGATCCAGGAGGTATTCCAGAACAGATGTTGGTGCTAGAGCTTCATTTGGTATGATATAGTATTTGGTCCTTGACAGAGTAGTTTCTGGTCTGACATCTTTTCCTCCTCTGGCTAGGACCTAGGACCTGAGAGGTATCTGTGTCAGTCTCAGTTATAGCAGAAATAAGCCTCTACCAGGTCATTCTGGCATCCAGCATCCTGCAGGCTTCACAGCAGACTATTTCTAATTTTAGATGGATTTAGAGGGGTGCTCAAAGTAATAAAGTGTGTGTGTGTGTGTGTGTGTCGGTCCCTGTACATGCTAGCCTTTTGCTGCTCTGGACTATTTTTGCTTTTGAACCATATGGTCTTTTTGATAGCAACCTCTTGCTTCTCACTAACAGATGGTAGGGGATGAATACAATGTGCTGTCTGAGTCAGTGCTTGGCAAAAATGAACATTGTTTGACTCAGAGAGGAGCTAATGATGGCTGTAAGTTATTAAAGATGAAAGTATTTGTAAGGTGGAACTTACCACAATTTTTGGTAGCAGTTTTGTTCTTTACTATTATGCTTGAAGCTGCTAAAGCACACATTCTGAGAAATGACTAGAAATTGGCCAGACAACTGAATGAAGGGAATCTTTCTGCCCTACCAAAGAAAGAGGATATTACAGAGTGCAGCAACTAGCATACTGTCTCCCTGCTATGACGTGCAATTAAAGTGCTGATGTACATAATTCAGGATTGCATGATGTGAATGATAGAAGCAGAGCTATCACCACAGCAAGCTGGTTTCAGAGAGGGATGAGGCACATGTGAACAAATTGTGAATATATGTCATGTCATATTGAAAAATGCAGACCGTATAATCACCCATAGATTGTGTTTCATTGACTTCTCCAAAGTGTTTGATGTCATCTGACATGACCGTCTCTGGAGGATACTGGCAAACATGGGGATTACAAAGCATCTCATTGAACTCCTCATTAGTATCGAATTTCAGTAACAGACCATGATGTGAACAGCAGTGGGCGATAGTGAGTGGTTAAACTTTTTCATTGGGCAGCATGAGAGACAAGAACGAACATGTATGGAGAATTTATTATGTGAGAAGTCCTGGAAGTTTTTGATAAAGAGGAAGGAGCTGGGATTTCTGTTGGTGGACACTTCTTAACTAACTTCAAGTATGATGCTCTTCGCTGCAACCATCGATGCAATGAATGTAGAAGTCAGTAAAAACTGCTAGTGAGAAATATGTATTAGTTTTCACCACATTCAGAAATAAGTGGATTTATGTTGAAACAATAACAGGATGCAAGTGGACGTGACAATTTAATGGTCAAGTGGTAGAGGCAGCAGATAGGTGATCCCAGATAATTAGATTTATCTAATGAAGGAGTCTACACCAAAAAAAATTAGATCACCAGGGATGGCTTGCTCAGCCATGGTCTTCCTTACGAAAGTGTGGAAAGACCACGGCATCTTGGAATGTACAAAGGTTCAACGGGTGAAAAGCTTAAGATTTCTCCATCACTACTTATGAGTGGAATCCTGGGGAACAAACGCTGCTGACAAGAAGAAAACTGAAGCCTTTGAGATGTGGTGCTGGTGAAGACACTTGTATCTCCTGGATGGGAAAGACAAAAAATACGTTGGAAATATTATTGGAGAGAAATCAGCAAGTGCAAGCTTACATACTTGGGTCACAGCCAGTATAGAGAGAGAATAATCTGGAGACATTTATCATGGAAGGAGTGGTGGTGGGTCATTTGTAGTAAGGAATGACCAGCATAGAGATAAATAAATTGTGTGCGGCCTATCATTGGGAGATCAGTTGCTTAGTGTGCAAGTGAGTGATGGATCAAAAAGGCTTCCAAAATTTCTAAGATGTCACCAGTATTCAGACAGGAATAAATGGATTTTACTTACTTACCTACCTACTTCTTAACAAGCTGGAGTTCATTGACTTGAGTAGCATGCTGATGTAACTTCTAGTATTGTTAATGTGCTCAGTACTTACTCAGTACTTGTTCTGTGGAGGCTGGCAAAGACTTATGCATCACCATTTCTGTAGTCTTCATGGAATGAGAGGGAGAGAAATTGAATCAGTGTTCACTGGTATATCATATAAGATTCATCTTTATAAATTTTTATCTTTGGTTAATTTAAACAAAAACAATAACTGGAAAATCTTCCATCCAATGTCAAGGGGTTCCATGTCTCATGTCTTTCTTAGTAGTCATACGTTTCTTAGGAATGCATATTTGTTTTTGCCTATTTCAGTGATCGCTGTGGAGAAGACCCAAACCAGAAAGTAATCCATGGGGTTATTAACTCCTTTGTTCATGTTGAACAGTATAAGAAAAAATTCCCCCTAAAGGTAAAAATGCATGATTGCTTGGTGTATTTTTAATTGTGAATTTTAATACTTTAATACCTTGTATTATTTGTCCTTGATTAGTCTTTCTTGATTTAGTTTTATCAGGAAATTTTTGAGTGTCCTTTTCTGAATGAAACAGGGGAGTATTATAAACAAGAAGCTTCAAACTTATTGCAAGAGTCAAACTGCTCACAGTATATGGAAAAGGTAAGAAGCCCCACTTTGACTTGCATCTATTGTGTGTGTATATAAAATATGTAAAGGCAGAATACAGAACAAGTTAATTACTTTTTATACAATAGAATATGTTAAAATGTTAATTATTTTAGAAGGGAAAGATTTTTGTACTAATTTTCCTCCTGGTGGTACAACTACATGCACTCAAAATGAAAAATAGGTGGTTTTTATTTTGAAGACATGTTTGTTTCTACAATTCTGTCTCATTGCCTTGGCCAATGAGAACACACATATGGTGTACTTTTACAGAGTGAACATAGATATCAGAAGGATGGGAGATAGGCTTTCCAGAAACCTTGTTAAACAGCTTATGAAATGAATTGTATTTAAAGAACATAAATTGGCTGGCAAGATCAAAAATGAGGACTTTACTAGCTGTCCGCACTGCAGAAAGTTGTTCCATAATTATTTCCCCTTTTTAATTGTCTTCTACCTCTATCATGTTTATTTTATTACCTGTTTTGCTGTATCCATTTTTGTGCTTTCTTGTTGCTCTGGGGTGGTTATGAATTTTTGTTATGGGTAATCTAAGTAAATATTACTACCCAAGCCCTTTATATTGCTTTTTAGTTTCAAACTTTACAGACATTATACTCTGATTAACTGATAAATGTGGATAATGTGTAATCCTAGATTTTAAAAATAACTTCAATTCAGCGAATCGCAATCCTAGTGTAGTAATTTTCAAGAGTGTAATAATGCCCAGGTTATGGGCCTGAGTTACAGGCAGGAAGTTAGTGTTGCCCAGAGAGAATGAGGAAGGAGGTGACTGTGAGGGAGGAGAGGAGCAGATTAATAGCTCAATTTTAGCCATGTAAACCTTCAGCTGATGGCTAGACATCCACGAGGAGATGTCAGAGAGATTCTTAGATGGTAGTTGAATGTATTTTGTGTATGAAATTACCCAGATATAAGAGGGAGAAGAGAAGGGGACCAAGGACAGAGCTCTGTGGAACTCCCGCAGAAAGTTGGAAAGGGGATGAGGAGGAACCTCTGCAGAACATGCTGAAAGAGCAATAAGAGAGGTTGGATGAGAACCACGAGAGAACAGGGTCACAGAAGCCAAGACAGAATAAAATTGCAAGAGGAGCATGGTCAGCAGTGTTAGATCTCATAAACTATAATGAGGTTTGGGCCTAGTCAGTAGTTGAGTCACCAATGCAAACAGGAATTAATGCAAGAAATAAAGTTAATGATTCAGTAGGTAGCACTCTTCTCTCTGAATTAGCATTGAACTAATGCCTCAGTGTCATGCACAAATTCAAGTTTGCCTTCTTCCTACTTAAATTCTCAAATCATACGCAATTCTCCTTTCCTCTCCTAAACTGTTCTGTAGTATTTATCTGTTCTATAGCTTGAAACTTTGCCTATAGGTTTTAGGTAGATTAAAAGATGAAGAAATGCGATGTCGGAAGTACTTACACCCCAGCTCATATGGTAAAGTAATTCATGAATGCCAGCAGCGAATGGTAGCTGATCACTTGCAGTTTCTGCATGCAGAATGTCATAATATCATCAGACAAGAGAAAAGAAGTGGTAAGTCACACAAAATATTAAATGTGTTGTGTATGTTGTTTTACTTTGCAATTGATGATTTAAACAGATAGAACTCTTCCCTCTGCATTAGCATTGAACTAGTGCAGGGGTGGGCTAACTTTTTGGGCCGAGGGCCACATCTGGGTGGGGAAATTGTGTGCAGGGCCGGGGCAGGGGGTTGGGGTGTGGGAGGTGGTGCGGGGTATGTGAGGGGGCTCAGGGCAAGGGATTGGGGCAGAGGAGAGTGGGATGTATGAGGGGGCTCAGGGAAGGGGGTTGGGGTGCAGGAGGGGTGCGGAGTGTAGGAGGGGGCTCAGGGCAGGGGTGCAGGAGGGGTGCGGACTGCGGGAGGAGGCTCAGGGCAGGGGGTTGTTGGGGTGTAAGAGGGGTGCGGCAGGGGGCTCAGGGCAGGGGGTTGTTGGGGTGCAGGAGGGGGGCAGGGGGTTGGGGTGCACAGGGGTCCAGGGTGCAGCAGGGAGCTCAGGGCAGGGAGTTGGGGTGCAGGAGGGGTGTGAGGTGCAGGCAGGAGGCTTAGGGCAGGGTGCAGTAGGGGTTCGGGCTCCGGCCCGGCACCGCTTACCTAAAGCGGCGCCGGGATGGCAGCGGCGCGCACCGAGGCTAGGGCAGGCTCCCTGCATGCCTTCCCTGTCCCCGGCCTCGTGCCGCTCCAGGAAGCGCTATGGCCTCTGGAGGAGAGGGGGGGTGGAGGGCTCTGTATGCGCTGCCCTTGCCGCACCTCCAGGTACCTCCCCCGAAGCTCCCATTGGCCGCAGTTCCCTGTTCCCGGCCAATGGGAGCTGCGGGGGGCGGTGCCTGGTGGCATGGGCAACGCACGGAGCCCTCTGCTCCCCCGCCTGGGGGCCGCAGGGAAGTGGTGCAGGCCACTTCTGAAGAGTGGCGCGGGGCCTGCAGCGCCACGGGGGGCAATCCCCTGGGCCGTATCCGGCCCGTAGGCCGTAGTTTGCCCACCCCTGAACTAGTGCCTCAGTGTCCTGGACAAATTCCAATATTCTCCTTCCCTATCTACCTACCCAGTCTCTGCTTAAAATAGCATAACTTGTAAGATTTAGTTCCCGTATTACTTTTATTTATGCATTTCCAAACAATACTAGTTTCTCATGATTCCAGCTTTCTTTGGAAATGAGGAAGAACAAGTCTCAGATAACCCTACTGCTCCAAAGTGTTGGTACATCTGCCTTTTTACATGTGGCTGAGGACATTCCCCTGATCTCAGACTTTCCTAGACTGCAATCCACGGGTGCTTTCTACCCCGACCTTGGTCTTCTTGCTAAGCGGATAGCTACTGAAAGGACCCAGTGTGTCTCAAAGTAGTAAGCACCTTTCAAGGCATGGGAAAAATCCAAACTGCTTTTTTTCTTGTAGCAGCCCACTAATAAAGTTTATCCTGCCTCTTACTATGTGCTCTTCAGATTATTTCTTCTTTGAGTGGCCTTTGTACATTTCCCACTATTGGGAGATGTACCTGTGTTGCTAGAATCTTGTAGAAGCAGTGTTTACTGCTAGTCAGCTTCTTGTTCATCCAATGAAATATCTATTTCCTTGACACCTGATGGTGGTGTTAATTTAGGCTTCTAATTCTGTAAAGGTGGGCTGGGAACTTAAGATGGCCTCACTACGTCCTGTGTGGATGCTGATGGATATTTATAAATAATTCTTCTGGAGATTTATTATATTCCTTGCTTGTTTATGTAAAGTAGGAATTGCTGGACACATTCATTCTACTGTAAGTCTGTGTCTGGGATGCAGAAATATGAATTTCTATCTATTAATTTGTTTTGTGTTCCTTGACACTGGCTTGTAATAACTTACCAAGAGGAGAGAGGGATAAAGCAGCATTCCTATCACAAATATTCCAAGCTACACATTTTCAGGATTAAAGTTCGGTATTTTATATCATGTTTTCTTTAATCAAGTTTTTCTATTGGATGGTAGACTCCTTTTGCTGTCTCCTAGGAAACAATCACTTAGATATTTTAAAAGTTTTCTAAGCTGATGTGGAGCAAAGTGAGAAAAGTCTAGCAGAGGACGCCAGAGCTCTCTTGTCATTTGCCACCTGTTACCTGCTGACATGGAGCTCTAGGAAGATAGAAGATAGGAAATAAATTAGCCCAGTGGTGTTCCACCTTTTTCATACTGGGGCACTGCCTCTTGTCACTCCACTCCTATTTGGAACTCTTTCAATTTAGCAATATGTGAAGTGCAGATTGGTTGTAACTCCATCAATTACCAGGTGAAAATTGATATGTGTTTCAACCTTCATCCTTCCTTTTCCTGCTTTTCGCTTTATCTTTAGTTCAATATTTAGATTATTTATTTCATAAGATTTTTCAAGGAAAAGGACCGTTTAATTTTAATTTTGGTAAAGATCCATGCAGATTTATGGTGCTATGTAAATATTAATTTAGAGTAGTGGATTTTTGAAATATATTGTGTAAAAAGTATGTCTTTATTGCAGACATGGCAAATATGTACACTCTGCTTCGTGCTGTGTCAAGTGGTTTACCTCATATGATTCAGGAACTACAAAACCATATCCATGATGAGGGCCTTAGAGCAACCAGCAATCTTTCTCAGGAAAATGTAAGTTTCCTGTGGCAGCTGAATTAACCTCTCTTATTACATTCCTGATGAAATCTTTGTTTTCTTCCCTAGGCTGATTTAGTTTATTGCCTACAGACGAGTGGTGGCATTGAACAGAAACACCAGTATCATGTTGTAACTTATAAAACACCCTATTAACCATTGTTATTTTTTAAAATCTTGTTTATGTTAAATAGATTTGGAACTTTGTGCACAAATTGCAGTTTTTGATCAGCTCTCAGTTGTGTAATGCATCAATTCAGGTTTTTTAATTTCTTCTTGCTGGATCAACTTGATCAATATTTTTTTAATAATTGTGTAAAGTCGTCGTGGCAAATGGCCTTCTGCTGTTAAAAGGTGCTCTTGTTCTGCTAAATTTTGTTCCTAGACGGTTGCCAATGGGCTGTTTTGGTTCATTAGGAAACAAAAATATCACTTGGTTTGATTAAATGTTATTTATTTGTAAGTCTGGGCATCCTGTCCTAGTACCAGGAAAGTCTTTTTCACTTAGTTGCTGTATAGTAGCAGCTGTACAGCTGCATAGTCCCACATTTGCATCAGAATTTCTGAAAGTACTTTGACTATTCAGTTGTTCTGCTAAAATGTTTTTGTTAAACCTGATTTTATTAGTTCATTTTTTTTTAAGTACTCGCTTCTTATATCCCCATGTGGAACGTGCTTGTGGCACTGCTGTTGTAGAAAAGCAGGGCTTCCACCTGCAGTTCTGTTCACACGTTTATACAGCACTACTTTCAACTTGGCATCTAGATCTGATGTTCGCTTTTGGAGGGCAGTTCCTGTCATACTTTTTTAAATTAGAACTCTCAGCCCACTTTTCTAGAAGGTGGTACTGTTGTTTAGACTCTCTCAAGTGTCAATATGCAGATGCTACCTTGAAGAAGAAAGCTGACTTACTTTAATAACTGTGGTTTCTCAAACGTTGCATTTGCATATTCACATTATACTCTTCTTCAGAGTACGGCCCAAAGATTTTAGGATTTAGAGCAGCTGCTCCTAAACTTTATAGGGTTAAACATAACTTGCTTAAAAAATTTGTTGTGAAGTGAACGGATGGAGCATCAAGCTCATATACCGGCATTGGTATGTGTATCACAGTTTGGGAACCCCTGGTTTAGAAGAGAGGCTTGGGGTTGACATCCACTTACAATCTTAATTCTGAAAGTTTGGTGCCACATTTCATGCCATGTTTTGGTGCTTATGTCTCAAGGGCACATCTTCTCCTGGCCATTCCCAAAACTCAACAGTGCCATGGCTGCATCCTACTAGTGTGAATATGCAAGAGAAACTGTCTTAAAGACTCAGTTACTTGTTAGTGACTTTGATTTTTGGTGATAATCTTCCTCCAGAATAACCATGACAATCTATTTATATTAATTTTTTACATTTTTGTATAGCTATTGAATTTTTCAATAAACCTGTTTTCTGAATTGTGTATTTTTAGATGCCAACTCAGTTTGTGGAGTCAGTTTTGGAAGTACATAGTAAATTTGTTCAACTTATCAACACCGTTTTGAATGGTGACCAGCACTTTATGAGTGCCCTTGACAAGGTAATTTTTCACAATATAATAAACACTGCACTCTAGAATACGTAATCCTTTTTTTTCACCAGAGTGTAGTAGAGTTCGTTGTTCAACAATAAAACAATACCTTGGAGGGAACTCTCATGGAGTTCTCTTGTTTTAAAGCAAAGGGGAAAAAAAACTAAGTAATTTAGTACTCACAAAAACAGATCCTGTGTATGAAGGAAACAGTCATGTTTTTTCCAACCATTGGTACTCAAATTCAACCTAAAAGGATGGACAACTTTCTCATCAAAAGAGCTCTGAAGATCTTGAAATGAAAATGGATCCCTTATCTCCAACTAATGTGAAAATAAAATATGTATATTTATAATATATTGTGTCTACTAAGCAACTTTTAAACAACATCAAAACTACCTTTTTTTCTTGGCAACAATGAATTAGACTCTGATCACTGAAGTTGCCAGGTATGTTAAATAAACATTAATTTTGTATCTTATTGTTGGAAATTACTTGATCATACAGAGTTGTGTCGAAACTGTTTAATTGCTCAACACGGGTAATTGCCCTGTTCTGATTACTTACGGTGTTCAGGACCGAACTCTATTTAAAATCAAGTAAATGTTTTGGGAGATGAGGTTTATATAACTGTTTTGCAAAATGTATAGCCAGTTAAGGCATTTGTTCCTAGGTACTACAATTGGCACCCTATAAATGTAATATAAGTTAGATTATAGTAGTAGTAGTAGTTTATTTTCAAATAGCATGACTAGGCTCTCTCAAGATCAGGTGTCTGGTTTCCTCAAGAAAAGATGCATGGTATCTAATGCCTTCCACCAGTTGTTAATTTATTGGACCAGGATTATAATTTTCACATGTACAATATTTTAACTATTAAACAAAATTTTCTTCTCCCCTTTCACCAAACTCTGGACATCTTATGTCTTAGATTTTTTTTAGGGATAAAGATATAGATTAGGCTAAATATTATATATTTGCAATATCACTTTTTCTATTTTGGGGGTGTATTTTGAGCTTCTAGGAGTTTTGTCCATTTTTGTCACATCATATATTTTGTTAATACAAGGCTTTTCAGGAGTTTGTAGCCATATATCAGGATGTTGCTGAACCACATGCTGCACTGTGCAGAGGAGTTATAGGTTTGACCATATTCCTGTACAGATGAGTTTTCGCTTTAAGCTTCATAATGTAATATAGAAAGTTAATGGTTATCTGTGGTGATAAATATTGCCTATATCATATGTCCATTAAATGTTTGTTGAATTTTGAAGCTTAAAATCCCATATCTACATATACAGAGTATAGACAAGGTTCCTTCCAGAGAAGGCCTCTGTAACCCCTCTCCTCCAAGGACATCATGTGATTCAGCAATGTGCTGATGTTCAGCACTATGTCCCTGTGGAGCCTATAAGGGAAAAAAACAAACTCCAAACTCCTGGAAAACACTAAAAACACAGGAGTAGAGAGCTTCAGTGAAGCCCTTCTGCTTGATTTCTTTGGAAAAGAACTTGTGACCCAAAAATCCTTGAATGTATATGTAATTCACAGGAACTGGTGTATGGTATTTTTTTGGTTTTGCATATACTCAAATTGTGTTGCAATTATTTCAGTAAGACTTAAATATGAACCACTCTTCAGAATACTAATGTTCACAACTCCGTTACTCTTCTCATCACTTATGCCCTGATTCTGAGTTATCATTAATTCCCTTTTCTTCTCCCTCACATTCAGACTCTCTCCAGCTCTCATCTTTACCATAATGTTTCAAAGATCTGCCTCTTCCGCTTCTCCCCATAGTCCTTTAGATGCTGAGATACTTTTACAGTCTACAGTCTCCCCCTGAAGTTCAAATATATGCTACTAACTTAAGGCTTTGCCACTGCTTCTTGTATCTAATTTGCTCTCTCTTTTCACTCCCCACTGTATACTCCCAGGCCAAATTATGCACTGTTCTGATTTCTCATCTTATTGCTCCCTTTGTGTTCTCCCGCGCTCATGTTTGTTCGTTCTGCTCTCTATTTTTGGAACATCTTTCTTCCTCTTCACCTTGCATCCTCTCTCCTCCTTTGCTTTCCTAATCAAAACAATTCTGTGACCTTGCTTTCCATAGCTGACTTGCTCACCTGTGCTATTTACTCCTCCCCTTTGGTCCTTGCACAGTCTCACTTAATAAATATCACCGCTTACGATTTGCTCATCGTATACTGTTTCACATTGTGTGTCAATCATTATCTCCCTCTTCTTGTCCATTTTTCTGTTCTATGTTTGTCTTTTTTTAGGATAGTCTTTGCCCTGAAGAACTTGCAATGTCTTCATACCTCTCTATAAATCACCAATGCAAAAGTTAAAGTATTTCTTAAAATTTTTCTTTATTGTGTATTTCTACATAGGCTCTAACATCAGTAGTAAACTATAGGGAACCCAAGTCGATCTGCAAAGCGCCTGAGCTGGTAAGTAACAAATATTGTGCTGTAATAGTCGTAGTAGTTTAAAACAAAAACCCAAACCCTCAAACCAGTCATTATTAACACATGGTGGTCACCAAATTAAAATAATTTTCACTTACTGAATCATCTTCAAAAATCTTTTTTTTAAAATAGGCATTTAACCTGTTTAACCCACACAAAATGTGCATGTTCAGGGCACACAATTTTACATGCTTTTGTTTCAAAATATGGCCCTTTGTCTCTTGTTTGTGTCATTTGTAATCTGAGCTCTGTCAGTCATGTTTTAACCCATATTTAATAGTTGCAAATACTTTCAAACACTGTTGTTCTCTAGCTTGACAAGTAGATTTTGTTTTGCTTTTTGTTTTTTTTACTTGAGCTGGCCAAGTATTGTGACAACTTGCTGAAGAAATCAGCCAAAGGAATGACAGAGAATGAAGTAGAAGATAAACTTACAAGTTTCATTACTGTTTTCAAATACATTGATGACAAAGACGTTTTCCAGAAGGTAACTTCCAATTTTTAGTAAATGTTAAACCAAAAATGTAATTTATCTAAAAAGCTTTACATTGGGTGTTTGTGTTCACATTCTTTTTTAAAAAAATCCTCACAGCTGAGAAAATATTTTGCTTACTTTGTTTTGTTTCATACAGTTCTATGCCAGAATGTTGGCAAAACGATTAATTCATGGTTTATCTATGTCTATGGACTCTGAAGAAGCCATGATTAATAAACTAAAGGTAATATGAACTATTATTTCAAAATAATATAAATAGCAGTAATAACTGTTGAAGCATGTCTCGTTTAAGAGGGGTCAGCAAAGGGTGCCAAAATTAATTTAGCAATTGGTGCTGCTGTTGCCAGTAGGTGATATTAAAAATTGCAACGTCATCTGTTCTGAATTCATGTACTGATACACACAAAACCCATTACCTGGAAAACCCCAAATATTATAAGTAGTTCCTTATTTTGGGAAGTTGTATAAAATGTGCCACTTGATCCATATTTCCATAATTGTAGTACCAGTCAGTGAGCAAAACTAAAGCAGTCCATTCGAAATTTTCAGTTTTGTAAGTTAGTATTGGGCATGGACAAATAGAAATAATTTGTGTAGAAAAGCAACCCTCTTAAGACAGGTTATATAATTTTACATATGAAGGCAATATTGACTATAGATGACAGGGCATTAGCAATATAGAAATCTGTAAATCAGTACTGTTTTGTGGATGTATTCATAATTTAATTTTTTTAAAATAAATGTGTCTAATATATTAAAATAATTACCTTACCTATGATATGTATTTAAATATTTCATTACAGCAAGCCTGTGGTTATGAGTTTACCAGCAAGCTCCATCGAATGTATACAGACATGAGCGTTAGCGCTGATCTCAACAATAAATTCAACAATTTTATCAAAAACCAGGATGCCATTATAGATTTGGGAATTAGTTTTCAGATATATGTTCTACAGGTACTAATGAATAAATTATTGCTGTTCAGTTGTTTATATTGGTTTCTTGTATTTCCATAACAAATAAACTATTATCTAAAATCTAACTAATATGAATATTTCTCAGACTGAAATTGACAACTTATAAATTTGATATCACTGTTTAATAATCCTGATGATATAAAACAGCCTATTATTCCTCGCTTTTTTGAAAGATAGTCTACTCTCTATACTGCATAATGGTAAGATAGAAACAAAGGCCTTAACAGTTTTCTTACCTAGAGCAAAGGCATCACAACAGTATGCATTTTAGTGAGTCATACAACTCCTTTTCTAACTCGTATGTCTTATATCTTGACTTGAACTATAGGACCATTTCTTAAGAGGAAGATTTTGTTTAGTGTATATGCTCCTTGGAGCTCATTTTAACATGTTTAACATGTTGGAATGCTAATTTTTTTTCTCCCCACCTCCAGGCTGGCGCATGGCCTCTAACTCAGGCTCCTTCATCAACATTTGCAATTCCTCAGGAACTGGAAAAAAGTGTACAGATGGTAGGTTAGTAGTTTCTTGCAAATTTGTAGCAAATTTAATAATACTTCATTAAAATCTCAAACAAAAAGCTGATAATTGTTATAGTGAGGCCACTGTGTCTGTCAGATGTATACGTAAACCACGGTTATCCAAGCTCCTGTTATCTGAAATGTGAATGGGTTCCCCAGATGGAATTCTGATTTTTTGAAATTCCAAGTTTTCAAATTTTAGCTGTGCCCCTCTAGCTCTTCAAATAATTGAAATTTATAGGTACGTGCCTCTGAGCTCAAATGCTGATCTCTTATATTCAAGGGGAAAAGACGATCTTTTCTAATGTCAAATCTTAACACCACACATAAGTATCTTGTCCTGTGATTCAGAGGAGCCCTTGAAAACCAAGATTTTGACTGTTCTGCATGAAAGCTCTTCTTTCACTTTTCAGAACAGTATGGGTTTGCCCTGTGCTCCTTGCCTTTGTCCAAAAATCTCCATCCACTGCTATTGGCATTCAGAATGCTGTATGACTGCTTTTTGTCCTCCATCCTAGAAGTGGCATCATTTCAGAGGCCCTGTATTTTTATTACATTCTTGTATTCTAAATTCTAGTTACATGTACCCTGTATATATTTAAAATATACAAAATATCTATGTTGACCTCTGTCAACATGTATGTAGGTTGTGAAGCGCATTGGAAAGAAAGCATATATAAATGAAAAATATTTTGATGTTATCAGATGTACTGAATTCTATAGAAGTGTACACGTACACTTTCAGGATATAATCTTAAATTGATGTCTAATGGAAAACATCTATATTTGCTGTAAAGTGTCTTTGCTACTCAGTAAAAGTGTTTTAATGAAATATTCCAATTTCAACTTTAGTGTATTAAGCAATATTAAATCTTGTAATACATCAAACAAGAAAATATTCTCATACACTCATTCCACCAATCCTGGCACTGCTGGGAAGTCCCACCCCATGGCTGTTATCACTGATGCAGTTCTCTCTAGAAGATTCTTGGAAGTGAATATACAGCCTTTTATTAGAAGGTGGCTCCTCAACATGCTCCTAGTTACACGGCTTCTGCAGCAGCTTTCTCCCTCAGACCTATTAGGAGCCCCCCTTTACTACTGTTATTAAATGGGAACATTTTTATGCTCTTCCTTTTGTGTCTTTCTTCCCTCACTGGCCTTAAGATCCACCAACAGAAATACCCACCCACAAAAGGTCTCCACTGTTAGCCAATGAAAGCAGCTTTGCCAGTCCACTCCTTCACCACTTGCACACATATTATGCTCCTTTTTCCTATGCTGTCAGCAGCTATGCCTCAGCTTGCTAAACTAGCAACGCCCCCACTCAGCAATGATTCCAAAGATGTCCCATGAGGGCAAGACTAAGAAGGAGTCAAGTAGTCCCTACTCCACTTCTGGAATTCCTTCCTTTTTGATTCTCTTTTTAAATAATGGTCTGATTCCTTCTTCATTGCCTTGGGCTTCTGTCTACTCCCTTTTAGCATTGCCTTTCTTTTCCTCTTCCCAAGAATTTTTATTGTGCTCCAGGTTCTTGAGCCCCCATGTTCCCCAGATAGTACAGTGACAGGAATTGGATATATGAATTAATAGCTACCTTAGTTATGTTTTTGGGCAAAGGCAATGTTTTTCCCTATTTCCCAGGACTCTCCAGTGTAAGGTCCTGCCAGGATTCTTTTAATTTCTGGACACTGTTCCTCTGGGTTTTCAAGGGCCTTCTCCTTTAGTACGCACCACACTTCTCCAGAGATTCAAAGGCAAAAATGTCTGGGGGAAAAAGACTAAAACCTCAGAAGGTTGTAAGCTTTTGTGAGTTAGATTCAGATATGAACTGAGCACCTTACCTTAGTTGGTGTCTTGTCATTAAAGGCTTGAAAATTTTCTTTTTTCCCTGTATCAGAGGGGTAGCCGTGTTAGTCTGAATCTGTAAAAAGCAACAGAGGGTCCTGTGGCACCTTTAAGACTAACAGAAGTATTGGGAGCATAAGCTTTCGTGGGTAAGAACCTCACTTCTTCAGATGGCATCTGAAGAAGTGAGGTTCTTACCCACGAAAGCTTATGCTCCCAATACTTCTTTTTTCCCTGTTTCCCCGGGCCTCTGAAAATAAAGCCAATAGGGATGCTACCTGAAGCATGTTGCCCACCCCTCGAGACCTTTGATATTGAAATCTTGAATCCATTTTCAAGGAATTAGGATTGCTATTCTACAGCCCACATTGTGGCTTTGATCTGTCTGGTTACTTCTAGAGCCTCATTGTCTTACCTAAAAGCCTTCAGTAAAATGTAGAAACCATACTGGGAAGGTAAAACATTTCTTAAAGGTCTCTATGATGATATATGCTATTTGAGTTCTGTGCTGTATTCCACATATAAACAATATTTCAATTGACCATGATTCAGGCTCACTTCACAGGTGGTATGTTCTTTGGAGGAGATCCTATACATCACCATTGAGGAATCCTCAGATCTGAATGAGCTTGAGTTTCCTTGGGTGAACAAGGAAAAAATCCCAAAACTAGATTTAGGCAGATTTGCCTTTCACTCAAAGTATCTTTTCTCTCTTTTCAGAGCAGACCCAGAGGTTACTATTCTAGATGCTCTTTCCAGAAGTGCAGGCTTTCAAACCCCATGCTTCTGTCAAGCAACAATGAAGAGTGGTTGGCTCACACCCCACTTCTGCCCATCAAGGAGAGACTAAATCTATGTTCTTCGAGTGCTTGCACGTGTCCATTCCAATGTAGGGGTGTGTGTGCCCTGAGCACAGTTGCTGGAATATTTTTCCCTTAGTGGTATTCGTCAGGTTGGCTCTAGCACCCCCTGGTACTGTGCGCTAATAGCGCCAGGTATAAGGGGCCCTGCTGAGCTCACGCCCTTCAGTTCCTTCTTACCACCCGTAATGGTTGCTGGAACTTCCCTCGTTGCTTCGGCAATCTTTTCAGGTGGTTTCCTCTCATTTGTTGCGTGTGTATATATAGTTATAGTAGCTGGTTAGTTTGAAAATAGTTTTAGTAATCTTTTGTAACCAAACACCTCTAGACTTATTGAAGAGGCTTGTCCACTCCCCGGTGACAAGGTATGCCTCCCTTGGTCACCAGACTTTAAGCCCTGCTCTTCCTGTAGCAAGTCGATGCCATTGAACGACCTGCACTCCAGTTGCCTAAAGTATTTAGGGGAAGCTCACAGGAAGGATCGCTGTCAGATCTGCAGGGAGTTCAAGCCCCGCACCCAGAAAGACCAGGCAACGAGACTGAAGGTCCTCCTGATGAAGGCAGCCCTGAGGCCCGCATCGGAGCCGCAATCAGACTCTGCACTGAGTACCTCTGAGTTGGTGTGGAGCGCGTCTCCCGCCAATATAGTCTCTCGGTACTGCTCCTCCTTGCCCAAGAAGAGGCACCACAAGTACTGAGACAAAAGTTGCTCCCTGATACCGAAAGGGAGCAGGCAAGGGGACAGGAATAGTGCGAGACTCATGTCATGCCGATCTCCCTCTCTGGCACTGCTGCAGCCCCCACCATCAGCACTGACACCGACTCTGGTTCCACATACCCCGTCGAGGGATGCACCATCCTCCAGCAGGCAGCATACCAGACGGTTTGCTGTACTGTCCACTCTGGAGGTGTATGTGGCAGCTAGGGACTTGCTCATGCTGCCGGTACCAGGATCCCCTGACATCCAGGACTCAGTGTTGTCGAGTGGCAAAGAGCCTCCCCCAGCCTCCAAATGGCACTGAGACCACTCTCCAGGGGTAAACCCCCTCTACTTGCCTCACCCTGGGTGTCCCCACAGAACTGCTCACTGGCACCGGGAGGATCTGCACCTCCATGGTCCCCTCATCTTCGCTCATCTTCCTCATCGGGGTCGGAGGTGAGGTCCTATTTTTCCCACTGCTGGGACCGCCCATGCTACTCCCTGCGCCAGTCCTACAATTACTGGGCCATCTAGTGCAGTGGTGTCTCCGAACACATGGACAATAGGGACAGGCACCGATGCAGTAGCCTTTTTGGAACCTATTGGGGTTTCTGCCAGGCCAGGGCACCGTCTCAAGGCATTCTTATTCGGTAGCCTCAGAGGGTAGGGCACCTCTGATTCCGTGCTGCAAGACACCAGACCTGGACTCTGCTGTTGAGCCCAGTACTGAGCCCGGTACTAAGCTGCTGGAGCATGTCCCTCAGGTCACTGCTGACACAGAGGAAAGAGCAGAGTCCTTACCCGCCTCCTCCTCTTCTTCCCCAGATGAGGCGCTGGTGGCTACCAGGGTATCCCCACCCCAGGATGACCCCAAGGCCCAGCAGGACTTATTAAAGCGGGTGGCCTTGAATTTGAGCATCCAGGCGGAGGTGGTGGCAGAGACCGCACATGGCCTTCTGGACATTTTGGCAGTGGCACGCCCCTCCGGAGTGGCTCTTCCCCTTAATGAGGCAATCATGGAGCCCATTAAGGCTCTCTGGCAGATCCCCGCCTCTCTCCCGCCAACAGCTAAGCCGGTGGAGCAAAAATATTTTGTGCCTGCTAAGGGCTGCAAATTCCTATTCTCTCCCCCTTCCCCTGGGTCCTTAGTGATGGTAGTTGCTAATGATACGGACCATCAAGGTCAAGCAGGGCACGCACCTAAGGCGAAGGGTCCCAAAAAGCTGGACTTGTTTGGCAGGAAAGCCTGCTCCACAGGGAGAGTGCAGCTCTGCATAGTGAACCAGCAAGCCTTGCTAGGTCGCTATGTTTTTAACATGTGGGAAGCAATGCAAAAATTTAAGGACATGGTTCCCCAGGGTGCCAGGCAGGAGTTCTCTTCCCTTGTAGAAGAAAAGACAGTGGCCCGGGCCTCCCTGCAGGCAGCCTTGGACGCCGCCGATTCCGCAGCCAGATCAATGGCCAGAGCTGTCACTGTGTGCAGGAACTTGTGGTTATAATCCTCTGGGTTTCCTCAGGAAGTGCAGCAGACGCTCCAGGACCTTCCATTTGAAGCAAACAGGTGCTAATTTGCAGATGCTTTATAGCCCTTACGACTATAAGGCAACTTTGAAATCCCTGGGCCTGTATTCACCTGCAGCATCTAGAAGGCATTATAGGCCCCAGAGATCTGGGCGTTTCTTCTCTCAACTGCCCAGACGCCTCCAGAGGAGGAGAAAGAACAAGGCATTCATGCCGTTGCAGTCTGTCCCTTTTGAAGCACCCTTCACTTCAGGATCCAGTTACCCCTGTTTTTCCCAACAGTCTGTCCCATTTCCTGAGTGCCTGGAACCACATTACCTCGGACCTCTGGGTCCTAAATACAGAAGAATTCGGGTATACCTTCCGATTTTTGTCAATCCCACCTTCCCACCCACCCTCCCCACCCCTCTCCAGGGACTCTTCTCACACACAACTATTGGATCAAGAAGTCCAATCCCTTCTTCGGATGGGGGCCGTGGAAGAAGTTCTGCATCAACTAAGAGGAAAGGGGGTCTTTTCCCGCTACTTCCTGATCCCAAAAGCCGGGGAGGGGCGGGTGGGGGGCATCTCAGACTGATCCTAGCTCTGTGACAGCTCAACTACTATCTCAAGAAGTTGAAGTTCTGCATGGTCTCCTTGGCCTCCATCATCCCTTCACTGGATCCAGGGGACTGTTATACCACCCTCAACTTGAAAGACACATACTTCCACATATCAATTTTCCAAGGACACAGAAGGTTTCTAAGATTTGTTATAAACCAGACCCATTACCAATTCATGGTTCTGCCATTTGGCCTATCAGCTCCCCTGTGGGTCTTCACCAAGTGTACTGCAGTAGTAGTGGCTTTTCTCAGAAGAAGGGGAGTTCACATTTTCCCGTATCTTGACGATTGACTGATCAAGGGTCAGGCCAGAACTCAGGGGGAGCCCGACATTGATCTTGTACAATCGACCTTCCCGGCTTTGGGGCTATTAATAAATGACCAGAAGTATATTTTTATCCCCATTGAAAGAATAGAGTTCATCGGGGCAGTTCTTGACTCTTTGCAGGCAAAGGCCCTGCTTCAGGAGAACCCCTTCTCAATTTTGATAAGCTTCCTTCAGGCTCATCCAATCATCTCACTACCAGGTGCACAGAACCAGCTCTCAGATCGCCTCAGCAGGTCCTTCTACCCTCACTGAGTGGTCCCTTCTCCCGGATATCTCAATGGACATCTTCCAAAAGTGGGGTAGTTCCCATATACACTTGTTTGCACCCCATGACAACAGGAAATGCCAGCAGTTCTGCTCCCTGAGGGGACCCAGCCCTGGGTCTCTTACAGACGCCTTCCTGTTAGCATGGACGACTTACCTGTTCTATGCTTTCCCTCTTTCTCTCCCCCACTGTTAATTCACAAGGTTCTTTCGAAGATCAAGCAGGACCAAACACAAATCATCTTTATGGCCCAGACAGCACTGAGGTTCACCACCCTCATAAACCTTTCAGTGAAAGTCCCAATCCAGCTCCCACTGCACCCAGACTTAATCACACAGGACCATGGCCAGCTGCTCCACCTCAACCTCAGCTCTCTTCATTGACGGCCTGGAACCTTCATGGCTGAACCCTGAAGACCAGGTTTGCTCAGAGCAGGTTCGTAAAGTGCTACTGGGCAGCAGAAAACCTTCCACTTGGGCGACATACCTGGCGAAGTGGAAATGATTCTCCATCTGGTCTTCCAAGCCTGGTATTCTACCTATGCAGTCCTCAGTGCAGCTTGTTCTGGAATATCTCCTGTTTTTGAAGCAGCAAGCCCTAGCTTTTTCTTCAATCAAGGTCCACATGGCAGCTAATTCAGCCTTTCATCTGAAGGTCAACAGTAGGTCAGTTTTCTTTCACAAGATGGTAATTTGTTTTCTCAAAAGGATGGAGAGGGTGTTCCCTCAGATAAAGGAGCTGATATCCTCCCCCCGGGACCTAGACCTTGTCTCGTCAAAACTGACGAGCCCGCCCTTTGAGCCATTAGCAACATGCTCACTGTTGCACTTCGCTTGGAAGGTGGCCTTTTTGGTGGCCATTATGTCAGCCAGGAGAGTTTCAGAGATCCGAGTCCTCACCTCGGACCCCTGTATACAATTTTCTTCAAATATAAAGCGAAGCTACACCTGCATCCAAAGTTCCTCCCGAAAGTGTTTTCTCAATTCCACTGCAACCAACCAATTTTCCTACCAGTATTCTATCTTTAGCTGCATGCAGATAGGGAGGAACGTCTCCATTCCTTGGATGTCAGATGAACTCTGGCATTTTATATTCATAGGACCAAACTGTTCCGCAGATCACCGCAGTTCTTCATAGCTGTAGCAGAGAAAATGAAAGGGCTCCCCTCTCTGCTCAGAGGATTTTGTCTCAGATCACATCATGTATCCGGGCATGTTATGACCTCGTGGGGGCTCCCCCTCTGCCGAACCTGACCGCTCATTCCACAAGGTCTCAGGCCTCTTCAGTGACTTTCCAGGATCAAGTTTCTATTCAGCATATCTGCAGGACTGGGGCCTGGTCCTCAGTGCACACGTTCTCAGCACACTATGCCATCACTCAAGAAGCCAGAGATGAGGCCTACTTTGGTCACGCAGTGTTGCAGTCTGCTTGTCCTTAAGCTCCGAGCCCACCTCCAGTGCACCTGCCTGTGAGTCATCTACACTGGAATGGACATGTGCAAGCACTCGAAAACAAAACAGTTACTGACCTTTTGTAACTGTTGTTCTTCGAGATGTGTTGCACATGTTCATTCCAAGGCCCACCCACCATCTCCCATCTTGGAGTGGTTTGGGAAAAAGCAACTGAAGGGCACGGGCTCAGCAGGGCCCATTATACCGGCGCTATGAGCACACGGCTCCAGGGGGCGCTAGAGCTGACCTAACAGATACCACCAAGGAAAAATTCTGGCAACTGTGTCAGGGCGTGTGCACACCTACATTGGAATGGACATGTGCAACACATCTCGAAGAACAACAGTTACAAAAGGTCAGTAACTGTTTTGTTTTTTACTGGCCCAGATGAAAATCAGGACCAATGCTTTGTGATTGTCAAAGGGCTACATCATTGAACTTGTCTCCTTCTGACTAGATTCATTTCAGCCTCTCACGGGATACATGAAAGTTTACCTCCTTATTCCAGTCTATATGGCTCATTCCATTCATTTGTTTTGCTATTGATACTTATATTATTAGTACATTGTTTTGTCCTTTGATCTTTTCTTAGCTCTAAAAATCTTCTAAAAAATCCTGTTGATAATGGTGCCAGCTTCAGTGGGGGGGGGGAGGGAATCCTTGTTTTCCATAACTTGAACAACCTGCTTATGTGAGATCTCCTTTCTTCCAGCATACTTATGGACAAGTGCTCTCTCTTCTTTCAGACCATGGGTTTATGGTGGACTATAAGAGCTCTCTTACTTTTCTGAGACATGGTCCTCCTAGGCACTCAACCTCACATTCACCTCAGCAAGGTGGTTCTCATAGATCAGAGGTCCCACAAACTAAAGAGTTCAGTCCAACCCGGTCATAACCATTTGTTAGATTCTATATCTTCTGTGCATTCTGGTATCCTATCAACCCATCCTTAATTCTCCCCCTCTCCAGGCTTTGTTTTGGTATGGGACTGCTAAGGAGAGACCATATACCTGCATACCACCATTCCAACACAAGTAATTCATTTCCTCAGGTGGTGGACTCTTCTCCCAAGAGCTTGCACTAAAGGAAGCCTGTTTCTGACGTAATCATGATCTTCATGAATGCAAGCTGAGAGGGGCTGGGTTAGTCAGCTGGGCTTCTTCATGTACCATGTGCAAGAAGGAAGTTCCGTACAGTATCAGCTGCTTGGAATTCTGGGCCCCTAGGTTTATCCTGAAGAAATTTGTTTTTCACTGGGAATCAGAATGGTCCTTGTGAAGTGCTGTAACTAGACAGCTATTACCTTCACTATCAGACAAAGGCATTCAGCTTCTGAAGAAAGGTGCTTCATGAGGGTTCTGACATAGGGCTAAAGGAAGATAATAGAAGATCAACTATGTATGGGAGTGTCTCTGGACTAATTGATGAACAGGCAGGCAGGTTTTCTTCAAGATCTTAGAGCTCTGGAACTTCCCAAAAATATACTTTATTTGCATCTTATAACAGCAGTTCTAATGTGTACTGGTTCAGGCACTGGGAGAAGGCAACCTGGAAAATAGACATCTTCTCCTTAAAGTGATCAAGCATGCTCTCCTATACATTCCTCCTCTTGGCAATGATGTTTAATAATGACAGAGAAGTCAGATTGGGCCAAACTGACCCAAGGCAAAATTGTCTTTTGTTGGCCTGTCTCAAGGAGAAGTCCCTGGAACCTGCTTAAATTCTTCCCATAGCCAAAAAACATCCTGACCATGGAGTCCAACCAAACTCCCGAACCTAAGCTTCTTGTCCCTTTCAGCTGGGAAACGAGAGGCTGAGACTTTTGGACTTTTGCTGGGCAGTATCCTGAAAGTAGATAAAATATTAGAACTAAGACTTACCAATGTATCTGATCCATATTTGAAGCCTGGCATCAGCTGTAACAAAAGCTCAGTCAAGGGACTGCCTTTATGTTTATCTGTTTTTGAGAAAAGGTTCCAGCAAAATTTCAGGTTTAGACAGTGGCACAAGGAGCTTGGAGGATCTCTAAGGAAAAATCTACTGAAGTCTCACCCCTGTATTTCTAGATTTCTTCATGCAATCTAAAGGATCGGACTACCTTTGTGCTTTCCCATACACAGTTGGAAATGCAGTCTGGTTTTGCAAGCCTTGATGCAACTTCTATTTGAGGAACTTTTGGGCTTTTGAGCTTTTTTGAGCTTTTTTTTTTTTTTTTTTTTTTTTTTTTTGAGCTTTTGGGGAACTGCTAACTTTATCCAGAGCATCAAACTAACTTTTCTTGTTACAATTACCTTTAGCCCAGAGGAGAAATGAACTTGAAGATATATCTGTTAAGGAACCTCTCCTGCGGTCCATTCCTTACAAAAGGGGTCCTGTGAACCATTCTGGAATGTGTACTCCCTGTGAATTTAGTTTTTCATTTCAGTCAAGATACTTCGTTTCCTTCCTAGATCCCTCCCTCATTCTCTTCTTTACAATTTACTAATTCCCAGCAGTGCCAGGATTGGTGGATTGCATATGGTGTGAGAAATGGGACAATTTGTTCCTTAGCTGTAAATTGGTTTTCTCATATATAACAATCCACCAATCCTTTATTCCCTTCTTAAAGTTACTGTTTGTTGTTGATAGGAAATTACTGTTAGATGTGGATGCTTAAGCTTTAGAAGAATCTACTGGTAATATGAAGTACCCACTGCCTATTTAGACTGGGAACTGGATTCCAAGAATCTTCTAGAGAGCCACCTCAGTTACAAGAGCCATGCTCAAGACTTCCCAGCAATGCCAAGATTGGCAAATTGTGTATATATATATAAGTGAAGACCAATTTACAGGTGAGGAACAAAATTGTCCCATAATACTGGGAAGATACTATTAAGGACTTTTTTTTAAAAGGAAAAGAGGAAACATTCATTTTGTTCATTTCTAAGTGAACATCTTTGTACCCTTGGGCCTCTTGTCGTCTTGTGTATATTTTCTGTGTGTGGCTTTGTAATATGAGCATGAGAAATTTATATTGAAATGTCTTAAAATAGTCGCACCAAAAATCAGTTTCCAGAGCTCTCAATGTGACACCTTTCACAAGCACTAAAATTTATGTAAAAACATAAAGGAGGAAGAAATGAACAAGATTATTACTGTGTTGAAGAAGATTCTTCAACGATTTTTCAAGAGACCAATGATTTTAAGTGCTTCAGTTTTTGGGTGTCTAGTTTGATGTCCCTTAAAAAGGAGACTATTTTACAAGTGGTGGGTATTCAGCACTTCATGAAAATCAGACACCTTCAAAATTCAGTGAGGACATCCAGAAATTGAAGCACCCGCAGTCACTACTAATTTTTAATAATCTTGGCAATTAGATCTTGATAACTCCATTGTGGCTGGCCTGAGATCATATTACTCTCTATAAACATCAAAATAGTAGTGAAATTTGCTTGCACTTTAACCTTGCTTCCACAGAGACACCTCTGAAAACTGGGGTGGAGTGGGTGTGATTGCACTATCTGCACTTGGTGATGGTTAGTCCTGCTCAATTTGTCAGCCTACTAGAAAAAAATGAGGCCCTTACTTTTGATAAGAGCTAATCTGCTTACATAATGCCTTTGTTGGCTCATCAACAGTAAGCACATGTCTAGTAAAACACGATAGCAGCAAATGTAATGATATAAAATGTAAATAGTGAAGGAGAAGAGAGGAAACTGGATTGCCAAGTGTTTTTTGCTTTCCAGGAAAAAAAAAAAAACTAAAAAACTAAAAAGTAACCTATTTAAAAAGAGTTAGAACCAATTCTTTTTTATTCTTTTTTTAAACGTTTGACAGGGTTCTCTAAATAACTTAAACATGTTAGTCATGTTTAGTCAAAATAGCCTAATACAAATACTCTTAAAAGTGCCTACTTCAGGAGGATGTAGGCTTCAGTTATGTTACGGAATTATTCAGAAATTCACTGTGCTCATATCTTGCTCTTCCTTTTTAATGCCTCTTATGGAAAATTGTAGAGTTCCTGTGCTTTGAAAATTAATTTTGGGACTTAGTTTAACTCTCACTGGGATGTTGAAATTTAATTTTTAACTGTTTGCAAAGTGAAACAATACTAATATGATCCACACAGGCTGGCCAATGCAACAGTAAAGGGGAATTCAATCCACCTTTGATGCTTTTGAAGGACACTGTTTGCTTTTTAAGGGTCGTATATCTCTGTGGCTTGTTGGACCCCTGTTGTGAATAATAATGAGGGGATTATCTGATGGCCATGTTGCTACTAGACTTCGTCCTTTTTTTTTCTTGCAGATGTGCAGAATTAAATGTTAGCTACAGCTTTTACTTGTATTTCTGACTTTATTGCCATTTAGAGTTGTGTTAATCAAAATATGGTGCATTCTTCTTTTGACTTTATTTAGTCAGTAGAATCTTACAACTAATTGTGCTTACTTCAGGAAGATACAAAATCTCTTTAGAGCTAGCTCAAAACAGCTTCAAAGAAATCATTAAGAGAAAATAATTGTTCTTCTGAGCTTTTATTCTGTTGTAATCTCTGGCTGCCAGTGGGCTATGCTCTGAGAAGTCATCACCCCTGAGGTTGGGGAATTAAATAAAAGCTGCTTTTTCTAACAATAACTCTTCTTTAAGCACCCACTTCCTTTAATTTATTAAAATAAATATGTATGGAGGAAATAGGTAACATAAAAATGGGTACATATTTGTAGGGCACAATAAATTTATGAAATTAGAATAAATTTAATGTAAAATAAATTAATTGTATGGAACTTTCTTGATTATCTGCATTTCCAGACCTCTTAATTTGTGTTGAAAATCCCTTGTTTATTCAAATTTTCATACCTGAGAAATTTAAAACATTAATGTAGTTTATTAAATCATGTGTATTATGAGTAAGCAGTAAGGTTAGTACATGATGTTATAGTCCATTTCCTGAAGTATCTTTTACATTTCTTTATTGAGGCAAGTTATTCTGAGAGATGTTAATCTAGATTGTTTCCATATTTGTGCAGCACCATAAATAATGTGTATATATCATAATATGTAATCATTATATATGATTCACTTTAATAGCAACATCCATCAAAACATCTAGATCTAGCTAAATTATATCAAAACACAAATGAAGTGGGTTTTCTAATTTGATTGAAACAGTGAATCAAAATTAGTGTATAAAGGATTATGATTGCATCAAAGGAAAGGTTACAAATATAATTATACTGTGCTTATGATGATAGAAGTGACAATGTAACAACAGTAATAGTAGTAATGCACTTTTAATACCCTAATTAATACTATAATAATAGTAAATATGATAATAATTGTTATACAAATTTTATCAATTATTCTTTTGGGATCAATATTGACAGCACTTGTATTTGAACAATACTGAGCTACAGCATTGATTGCTAATTCATATGATGATTTCTTGGTGTCATCTCTGACATATTCAGTCTCTAAAGTCTTAGGTTTCAAAATATAATACGTAGATTTAAACATGTTTGGCTAAGACATGTTTTTAGTTTTAGTCAAAACTAAAAGCTCAATTTTTTCAACTTACACTTTGTCAGTATATGAAGAAATACTGTGTAGTATTTTTAAATGTGTAGGTACAAAATGCTGAATATTAAATTAGTATTTCTTCTCTACTACTATGGTAGTAGTGTGACAATGAATTATTAAGGTTATAAGTGATTTAACTGAAGATGACTTTTGTTTTACAGTTTGAATTATTTTACAGTCAGCACTTCAGTGGGAGGAAGCTTACTTGGTTACATTATCTTTGTACAGGTAAAATAAATGCATATTTCTGGTGTATTGAAAATTTACAAAATAGCACATGCTTCACATAACAGGCAATAAATAATTTTCTGTTCTACATTTACCTAAACTCCTTTCCAATTTGGAACAAAGTTTTTTATAAAGCCATTTGGCCATTTTTTACATTCATAGGTATTATTAACATGGTTTTGCCCTTATCTCAAGCAGCATTTCTTAATTAATCTTTTATAATCTACATTTTATGCATATAATTAATTACATCCAATTATTGGTTTAAAAAAATTTGATGTACATTGTAGGCTTTAAAAGACCATGGCAGAACTTCTGGGTTATTAACCAATGAGCTGACCTTCAACCAGCTAAGTGCTCTATACTACTTGGCCTTTTAGCTTAACATGAGTATACAAGTTTTAAGTGAGACCAGTTTAAGTTAAATTGCCAACTACCATTTAAAAAAAATTAGTAATAAATTGGCTTCCCTTGCCTGTTGCATGATGTTCAGCTCTGTGATTCACAACTAGGAGGAAGCCGTTTAAAAAATATATATATTCTTATTATCAGTGTTCTCTCTAATTTTTTATGTCCATGTGCAGAATTAATTTTGTTATGTGCACCAATATGGAAGTGATGTGTGGCAGGGGTGGGGCCGAGGGGTTCGGAGTGTGGGATGGGGCTCAGGGCTTGGGCAGAGGGTTCGGGTGCGGGGCGGGCTGAGTGAGGTGTTCGGGATGCGGGAGGGGGCTCGGGGCTGAGGCAGAGGGTTGAGGTGCGGGGGGTGAGGGCTCTGGGGTGGGGCCGGAGATGAGGGGGTTGCGCTACAGGCTGCCCCAGGGTTGCAGTGGGGAGAGAGGACTCACCCCAGCCCTCTCTCACCGCAGCAGCTCGGGGCCGGCTGAGAGACGCCTCTTCCTGGCTGCGGCAGCTCTGTGGGGACCGGGCCGTGGGGGGAGCACCTCTCCCTTCCTGCGTGGCCCTTGATAGCCTGCTGCACGGCTGTGCAGCTTAGAGGAACTTAGCTTATTATCAATTAGTTCTGTGAGCCATAAAATTGATTATTTACTTTTTTCCCTGCTCATTCTAAATTATATACATATTCTACTACTTTGATTTGTAGCATTAATTAAGCAATGATTTTAATATCAATCATTTGCATTATATTTCCAATAGTTCAGTAAACTGGTTCCTTAATAATTGAGCACCATAGCTTATTTTTTAAAGGTGAATGATGAAATCAGAGTAGCACACAGCAGTGCATTGCCTATTCAAATACATGCACTGGCATGACAACTGAGAATCCCCATTAGTCTACTTCTATCCCCCCCCCCCCCCCCCAACAAGTTCTCAGGTAGTTCTCTCCTGTGCTTATTTTTTTCAAGGGAAATGTAAAGAAACTTATAATATTCAGAAAACTCCCATTGTAGAAAATTCTCTTTTTCCACTAAGCATCTTTACTGTAAGCCTACGTTAACTGCAATTTTGATATTGTAATGCACTGAAACTATTTGGGATTCACTTTCTTCATTACTATAAATGAAATTCTGCCATGTCCAAGTGCAATATTAGCAGGCTTCACTTCATCTCTAAAACATATTGCACACCTATAGCATACATTGTTGACCTGAATTTTTAGCTAATAAGTCCATTAAACTGTTTGCATACGCACATACAAAAATGACTACACAAACTGGGTATGCACCCACACACCGCTAGATTAACACCCATATAGCCATGTGTACAAGTGCAAATCCCTGATTTGTATGCACATCTATAGTACCTTGTGTCCAGGACTGCACATACAGCTTGTAATAATCAAGTCTTATGACTTTACAACATAATTGCCAACTTATTATACCAGTTTATGAAACTATTATTATTATTACTACTACAGGTGAAGTAAAAATGAACTATTTGTGTAAACCTTATGTAGCCATGGTCACAACATACCAAATGGCAGTACTGCTTGCCTTCAACAACAGTGAAACTGTCAGTTATAAAGAGCTTCAGGATAGCACACAGATGAATGAGAAGGAACTGACAAAAACCATCAAATCGTTACTTGATGTCAAAATGATCAACCATGACTTAGACAAGGTATGTTGTAACGTCACAAAGAGAATGTGTAACATTTCCAGTCATGGTTTGTTTCTATCTTCTCATGATGTTTGTTTTGTTTTGTTTTTGTTTAAAAAAAAAAAAAAAGTGCTTGCCCTTCACTTAGATCCATGTTATTGTCCCCTATGCCTGTTCTCAGATCCCTGTGGGGAAGGCATGAGCAGCCACCTCTGGATGGAATAACCAGTGGGGAGGATAGATGAACAGACATGCTATCCAAATTCCTCACACTGGCTGTATGCCAGCAGGGTCTGCTGAAAAGGTAATACAGCTGAGGCAGTATTATCTTTTCTGCTGAGCCCCTTTTGTGTGCAAAACCTTCTCTTTATGGCTTCAGAGGCAATAACTATCAGTGAAAACTCGGTAAGCATAGCTCCACTAGAGCCAGGCTGATTTTGGAGTAAAGAAGAGTTGTTGTGGCCTGGGATGGAGGCAGTGCAAAGGCACTGACCAGATGCTGGGACCAAACTACTTGTTCAGTATTGTCTCTTAAAGTCTTAGCCCTGGTCTACACTATGAGTTTAGGTCGAATTTAGCAGCGTTAGATCGATTTAACCCTGCACCCGTCCACATGGCGAAGCCATTTTTGTCGACTTAAAGGGCTCTTAAAATTGATTTCTGTACTCCTCCCCGACGAGAGGATTAGCACTGAAATCGACATCGCCGGGTCTAATTTGGGGTAGTGTGGATGCAATTCAACGGTATTGACCTCCAGGAGCTATCCCAGAGTGCTCCATTGTGACCGCTCTGGACAGTACTTTGAACTCAGATGCACTAGCCAGGTACACATGAAAAGCCCCGGGAACTTTTGAATTTCATTTCCTGTTTGGTCAGCGTGGTGAACTCAGCAGCACAGGTGACCATGCAGTCCCCCCAGAATGTTTCTACGCTCCCCCTATCATCTCCGTCCCTGAGGTTATCGCAGATTAGAAGGCAAAAAAAACGCACTCGCGATGACCTGTTTTCCAAGCTCATGCAGTCCTCCCGCACTGATAGGGCACAGCGTTATGCATGGAGGCATTCAGTGGCAGAGGACAGGAAAGAATTGCTGTGTTTGCTTAACAGCAAAAGTATCATGCCTCGCTAGCGATCCTGCCCGAGTAAGTTACATGCGTCTGACGAAGTGGCTATTCACCCACGAAAGCTTATGCTCCTATACATCTGTTAGTCTTAAAGGTGCCACAGGACTCTGTTGCTTTTTACAGATCCAGACTAACACGGCTACCCCTCTGATCCTTAGAATAAAGTAGTCCATGAAATAAAAAATGTTTTTTGTTGAGGTACCAAAGGCTTGCAAAAAATAGGTAGCATATATGAGAGAAATGCTATATTTACTATCTGATACGTCTTCTGTCATGGGAGTGTTCTGCCATTATAGGTGCTGGACGAGATCATATAATGCAGCGGTTCTCAACCAGAGGTCCGGGGATCCCTGGGGGGGGAGGGCATGAGCAGGTGTCGGGGGGTTGCCAAGCAGGGCCAGTGTTAGACTCGCTGGGGCCCAGCGCAGAAAGCTGAAGTCCCACTGCATGGGGCTGAAGCATGGGGCTCTGAGCCCTCTCACCTGGGACTGAAGCCAAAGCCTGAGCAACCTAGCTTCCTGCGTGCCCCAGGCAATTGCACTGCTTGCTATCCCCTAATGCCAGTCCTGGCTTTTATATGCAGAAAACTAGTTGTTGTGGCACAGTGGGCCGTGGAGTTTTTATAGCATGTTGGGGGAGCCTCAAAAAGAAAAAAGTTGAGAATCCCTGATCTAATTGGTCTTTTCTATCTCTAATTTTCATGTATAATACTTTTCATAATTTCCTGTTTCTGGAACCTCCAATTGATACTTTATGCCCACTAACTAAAAAGATATCTTTTTAACATCACTTCTGACTGGAAGGGGAATACAATATCTTTGTAATTTTTCCTTCTGGTTATGTTTACTTTTGTATGCATCTGTCCTTTAGTTAGAGGGTTCATGTACCAAAATATCTGTACTAATTATGTCTTCCTTTCACACCACCAAACAAAGAGAAAGTTGTGCACATTCAATCAGCTTACTTATTATTACTAAGTCGGTGAACTCCAGGGTGCTGAAACAGTGAAATGCACTTACTTCTGTTTTGCAAATAGTTTACCAATATCTGAACCACACAGCAGCTAGGAAAGAAAATGCAAAGCACAACGTATGTTACATAACATACTTCCTTTCTGTTCAAGTTCAAAAAGCCAGGAAATTAACTTTTCCCCCCCTTGGTGATAGATTCACTGGTTCAATCTAATAATTTTCTTCCTAGTGGCTGTTTGGCTAGATTGTATTTTTTGTTCTGATTTATACTTAGCATTGTGCTTAAACTGCTTAGTTTTTGATATGCTATATTGCTTGTAACTGCTGATCCTTAACCTTTACTATATTTCCCACACTGTGCCTCAGTGGCAAAAAATATTAATTTAATAAGCTAGATTTCTTGTAGAATGTGAAATTAAAATGGCTACCTAATATTTATCGAATGACATGCTTAACTTCCTGTGTTCTAAATACTGGCATGTGAGCCAGCCAGTGGCTAGGCAGTATTCCAAAGTACTCTATGAAGGAGCCCAGTAACTTGCCATTTTCCTGTGGCTGGAGAATTGGTAGTACTTGTACAGATTATTTGATTGGAAACTGGTAAAGAAGATAGGTGTTCATGCTACATGTCATCCTGCTGGCCAGTTTAGAGAGACATTGTCTTCAGAGCACAGTGAACAGCTAGCATGGCTATCCAGCCTGGAGGGGATAAAAACAGATACGTTTTTTTGGAAAGAGCTAGGGTTAGAATGATGGGAGAACCCATAGTTGGATCACCATGTACACTACAACTATAAAAATGTTGTAGGTGTTAATTTCTTTGTTATGCAAGCAAACCATGCAATATATAGAATGACTGTGGAAAATAAAGCTATCTCCCCAAAACTCTTCTGTAGATAAATGGAAATCCTAGTCTCCTCTCTTGGCTTAAATGCACTATGTGTTCTCCAAAAAGCCTCTCCAAATTGTATTTTAGAAATACTAAAACAAGTAGTTTCAGTAATAGAAAAAAATTACTTTCATTGTTTGAACTGATTAACACTGTTTTTATATATGGTAGCGTTCTTTCTGTTTATTTTGGTTCTAAAATAATCTGACTTTGCAGCCCAAATAAGCTGTAGCATGAGAAAAGTTGAACTCGGTTCAAATGGATCTTTAGAATTTCAAAACTTTAATAAGGTGCAATAGACTTCTCATATGCACGGTCAGAGTCCTATTTAGGTGTGTTAATTTTACCCATAAATTGCTAGCAGTCCTTAAAAAATGTGTATGCTGCTTATGCTTTTTGGCAACATTTATGAATGTTAAAATACACAAATGCTTTTTTATATTGCAGGAAGATATAGAAGCAGAGTCTACTTTTTCATTAAATATGAACTTCAGCAGTAAACGAACAAAATTTAAAATTACCACATCAATGCAGAAAGACACACCACAGGCAAGTATTTTTCTATATATATATATATATATAAAAGTCAGCAGTTTAATAAAAGCGTTATTTAAAACTGACTTCATCTAAATTAATGCAAGTCTGGTGTAAACAGATGCAAGTGTATCTACAAAGGGTTTTAAATAAAATCCATTAAAAATATATTAGTTAAACAAGTGCAAGGTTTGTGTGGACATAAGGCTTTACAGAGGGAAAGAAGGATGACTGGGGCTGGCAGAAGAGCTGTGGGCAGAAAATGTGAAGGGAGGGGAAACTCTCCTCTTGTCCCCTGTGGAACTGACTGCCCTTTCATCAGCAGTTTGTGGCCAGAGGACCACTTACTATTGGGGAAAAAACTAATTTGGAATCCCAATTTACTATTTTCAGTACAAACTGAAAGTCTAACATGGTTATTGGAAAGGGCAGCTGGGTTCATGGGCGATGGGAGAAGGGAGGTGAGTAGGGTTACCATATTTCCACAAGCAAAAAAGAGGACACTGGGGGCGAGGAGCCCCACTCTAGCCCCGCCCCTGCCCCACCCCATCCACTCCCTCCCACTTCCTGATTGCCCCCCTCAGAACCCCCAACCCCCCCCCCCGCTCCTTGTCCCCTGACTGCCCCCTCCTGGGACCCCTGCCACTAACTGCCCCCTAGGACCCCACCACCTATCTAAGCTGCCCTGCTTCTTGACTGGCCCCTCCTGAGAACCCCCTACGACCCTACCTGTCCCCTGACTGCCCCGACCCTTACCCACACCCCCACCCCATATTCACACCCCTGCCCCCAGACAGACCCCCGAGGACTCCCATGCCCTATCCAACTGCTCCCCGCCCCCTGACAGGACCCCCAGAACTCCTGACCCATCCAACCCCCTCTGTTACCTGCCTGCCTCAACCCCTCTCCACACCCCTGCCCCCCTGACAGCCCCCCAGAACCCCGACCTATCTAACCCCCCCGCTCCCTGTCCCTGACTGTCCCAACCCCTCTCCACCCCCTGCCCCCCTGACAGCCCCCCCAGAACCCCAGACCCATCTAACCCCCCCTGCTTCCTGTCCCTGACTGTCCCAACCCCTCTCCACACCCCTCCCCCCCGACAGCCCCCCCCCAAACTCCCGACCCATCCAACCCCCCCCCCCCCCCCCCCCCCCCCGTCCCCTGACCAGGGCCGGCTTTAAAGAGCCCAGGAATCGGACTGCACTCCGGCCGGCATTGCGGGGCTTGGGGCCGGGCCGGAGGTGCTCGGTCGGAACCAGGGCCGGCGCTGCTGGGGCCCGAGCCGGGGCCGCCGCCCTGGAGCCTGAGCCGGGCCCGAGCCGCTGGGCGCCACTCGGCCCGGGCTGGAGGGAGCCGCTCGGCCAGGGCCGCACCTCCCCGGAGCTCTCCTCCTCGCATCCCCCCCGCCCCAGCTTACCTGCTGCTGCCACCCGCTTGCCCCTGCTTCTTTTCAGACTTCCCGCGAAGATCTGATTCGCGGGAAGCAGGGGAGGGGGAGGACCAGGTGGGCGGAGCGTTCAGGGGAAGGGAGGAGGGGGAAGACAGCTGCGGGGCCGGACAGCGTGGTAAGTCTGCAGGGGATGGGGGGAGCCGGGAAGGGGCTTTGGGTGCCCAGCGGCGCTTGGCCGCCGCTTTTCTGTCTATAAATAGCTGACCGGGGGGAAATCCCGGACATTTTTAGATTTTTAAAAATTCCCCCCGGACGGCTATTTATAGACCGAAAAGCCGGACATGTCCGGGGAAATCCGGACATATGGTAGCCCTAGAGGTGAGGTTCTGAGTCCCAAGACCAAAGAAGGAAAGAGAATTTTTTAAAAAGTTCAAGTATCAATAAAACATTTTTAAGGTAGTGTTTAAAAAAAAAAATAAGTCAGTATAAACTTTCCCCTGTTGTTGTTCTTTCGTTACCAGGGACTGTGTTTTCTGGTGGAAAAAATTACCCCAGAAGTTGAATTTAGAATCATGAGCCATGTTCTGATATGAATAAGCTCCCATAAGATGTGCATTAGTAAGCTATAAGTGCACTTCTCAGATGGTTGGTTGAAAGTGTTCATGCCTCACAGTCCACCTAAAGCAAGCACCATTAGCCCATTAATGCACTCCTTGATGTGTTTTATTGCCTTAACAATGTTCAGAGGCTTAGCTAATTCAGATACTGCTAATAAAAATATCCTAGCCTTATGCAAGAGCCATCTTATTCCCCAGACTCAGATATTGTATATACCCAGATAGTGTTGACAAACCAAAAAGGCTGCACCTCTTTGCTCCTTCTGAGAAAACTTGCTAGTTAACATTCTCCGAAGTCCATCAGTTGCCACAATTATTGTCCTTATTTACAGATGGAAAAGGGAGATCGCTTTGTCTAGAATATATCAGTAGGCAGGGCCGGTGCAAGGAAGGTTCGCGCCCTAGGCAAAACTTCCACCTTGCGCCCCCCCTTCCGCCCTGAGGTGTCCCCCCACCCCCGTGGCAGCTCCCCCCTCCGCCCTGAGGCGCCCCCCCCCCCACAGCAGCTCCCGCCCCCCGGGGAGCCGTGCAGCCGCCCCCCGGGGAGCCGTGCAGCAGCTCCCCACCCCAGCTCACCTCTGCTCCGCCTCCTCCCCGAGCACGCCGCCCCCGCTCTAATTCTCCTCCCCTTCCAGGCTTGCGGCGCCATACATCTGATTGGCGCCGCAAGCCTGGGAGGCGGGAGAAGTGGAGTAGCGACGGCGTGCTCGGGGAGGGGGCGTAGCAGAGGTGAGCTGGGGTGGGGAGTCCCGCGGCAGCTCCCCACCCCCCCGGCCCGGGGAGCCGTGCGGCAGCTCCCCACCCCAGCTCACCTCTGCTCCACCTCCTCCCCGAGCACGCCGCTCCCGCTCTAATTCTCCTCCCGTCCCAGGCTTGCAGCGCCAAACAGCTGATTAGCACTGCAAGCCTGGGAGGCGGGAGAAGTGGAGCGGCGACCGCGCGCTCGGGGAGGGGGCGTAGGAACGCTGTAAAAAAAAAATTGGGGCCACTGCTTTTTGGCGCCCCCAAATCTTGGTGCCCTAGGCAACCGCCTAGTTTGCCTTAATGGTAGCACCGGTCCTGTCAGTAGGTCTTTGTGATCTTCAGTCAATCCATAACTTGAGTAGAGCTAAATTTTAAATTCACCAGTCATAGATAGACAAGAGGCACTTAATGAAACCTATCCTTATTATCTACTCATAATTCCAGACATTTATTAATTGTGGAAGGTTTTTGGCTTTTGAAGAACTTGGAACTAAAGTATGAATTCTACGCTAATGTTTTTCCATTTTTCAACTACTGAAGTGTATCTATATCTCTTATATTAATGAAAGAAATCTATAGTTATACAGACTAATGCTGTAACATGTTTGTTATTGTTTAATACCTTTAACTTGTTTGTCTTCATTAAAGGTAGCATCCACTACTTGGAATGCAGTATATTATAATAAATGGTAGGATATGTGGCTTTGTTAGAAAGAACAAACCCAAGAAATTGTGAAATCTCTGCTATTTTCAGTTCTGTATATAATTAAATTTGAAGTTGTGAGCATGAGGGTACACTTAGCTCTAATCTTAGCATTCCATGTCCACAAAGGCAGAGATTTTTTGTTAGTGCTTTTTAAACAAAAATATCTTAGACCCTAATCACAGCCCTGAAAGGATTACTCAGTTTGGCCCTTTTTAAAACATCAGAACTCAGAAACTTGTATCAGAATGTCTTTCCTTACCTTTACTACTGCTAGAAAAGGGAGATAATATGGACTCACATTGAAGATTTCAAAAGTGCCTATTTTTATCAGACTGAATGTTTTATGTTTCAAAACCATTCTTGAAACTATCTAAAACTACAGAACTGTGAAGAATGGGTTTCACTAACGTAAACTGAAGCACCAAGTATTCAGTGGGTCTGTGAATGCAGAATCTACTCCCCCTGCTCCTTGTCACAGAATTGTACTCCAGAATGTAAACTTTATTTTTTTTAAAATTGCTTCCGACCCTCATGGCTCTGAAGATTAAGCTTGAAATTGTGAGCTAGGCGTGAACTAGAATACTGTGTGATGTTGTCTTGAGTGAACAGCATGGAACAATAGTTCTGAGAGGTGTGAACTATTCTATTCATTTCAATATATTTCAGCTCTCAAGATAAAAATGTTGGGTGTTTTATAGTGTCTGCTACTTGACTGCTGATCACTCTTGTAGAAATGTGCAGCTAATGTGTTTATCCCACAATTTCAGTTTGATTTCCACACCTCCTAAAATGTCCAAAGATCTAGCAGTTCCAGCATATCTTTTTCCCTTGCTAACTTCTGCAGTGTAATCGTATTGTTAATACAGAAATCTAAGACACACTGGAAATAGATAATACAGAAACAACACGCAATTACTATATGTGCTCCAGTATTTATTTTTATATTATTCATATTCTTATTTATTAAAATATATTTTTAAATTTAAATGACACTGTTACAGAAATCCCAGTCGGTCAGTTTAAGAGAATCCACAGACCTTGTTGCAGCCGACCCTGTTCAGTTGCCATTTGCTTCAGAGTATATGAAGCTTTGCATATAGAGCCTTTAGAAAAGTCCATTCAAAATTCAAAATTTTTGATAGGTGTGTGTGTATCTATATGCTTGTTATCAAGGTGAATATAACATAAGAACATCCATACTGGGTAAGACCAATGGTTCATGGGGGGAGGGATAGCTCAATGGTTTGAGCATTGGCCTGCTAAACCCAGGGTTGTGAGTTCAATCCTTGAGGGGGCCATTTAGGGAACTGGGGTAAAAATCTGTCTGGGGATTGGTCCTGCTTTGAGCAGGGTGTTGGACTAGATGATCTCCTGAGGTCCCTTCCAACCCGATTCATCTAGCCCAGTATTTGTCTCCTGAAAGGTAGATGTTGAATTAGAAGAATCCCATCAAAGCCTGAATTGATTGTTTCCTTTTCTGTTTAAAGTATACTCAGCTAATGCAGTAGCAACTTTTTGAGGTAGAAGTTTCCACCCAAGGCCTCTAGGTGGTTCGTATTTGGGCTTCACTTGCCAGCTTTCAGAGTTTCTATGAAAAATCTTTTATAGAACCATTCTTTAGTAAGACTGCTAGATTGTTCATTTTTTTGTCATCTCAAGGTGGTGGTGGTTGTTAAAACTTAGCCAGCTGCAGGCACATCTGTATAAAAATGGAAATAGGATTACATGTAATTCTTTGTTTCCTTTACTGAGCATAACATCCTCAAACCATAGCTTATTCCTTTTCCCTCTACCAGGAACTTTACCTTTATTCATCTCTAGCTCTCTTGCCTTTTGCATGAAGTCCAGGCCCCATGGCCTCACTTTCAAGATCCATTTCAGCTGTCGTGCTCCTTTATATGTGCTCTTTTTCTCCTCCTTTATCCTTCCATGTTAAGCCTTTCTGAAGCTACCCTTGCACTCTTATCCCGTTCTTAGATTTTCACCTTCTTCCATGGCACCTCTTGTGCTTTGAAATTCCCTCATCTCAGACACCAAGCAACTTTCCTTTCATCTTTCAAGAACATCTTCCTCCTGAAAACACACCTCTTTTATGGAGCCTTTTTGCACTGATCTCTTCAGACATCTTCACCACTTCATGATAAACTGTCTTATCTGCCTGAACTCATTAAGGTCCTCCAGGCAGGAGCATCTCTCTTTGTTATATAAAACACTGATCACATGAATCATAATTTATAGATACTAATCTGACTGAAACAGTAAGCATTTCTGCCTGTGTATGTGGGGGAATAATAGGTCGTTAGTACAGATTGGGACAGTTTTAAACAATTTCTCATTAGAGAATGCTAATTCAAAAGGATTTACATTTAAGAAAGGGATTTGTAGAATTTTAGGAGAGCTTTATAGTTTAAAAAGTGAGCAAAAACTGCAAATATGCAGAGCTATAATTATGTTTTTATATCATGCTTTATGTAGATCAGGCTGCAGTACCTGTACAATCTGTTCCTGAAGCTAAAATATCTAGCTCCAGAGGGATCTGTTGGTGGCAGTTATGGGCTACAGAGACTCTAACACTGCTCTTGTTCTGTGCTGTTCATGTATCAGGGAAAGAGGGTTTGGACAGGACACTCTGATACTGATCCTTAGCTGTGGTTTTGGCTGCTTAGGGTTGTTAGCAGTGTGACGGTGTCCCCGAGGTGCAACCTGGACTGTGGGACTGCTGAGCCCTTTGTTCCAGCAACCTGGACTCCCTCTCACTCCATGATGCTGTCAAGCCACAAACCTTTGGCAGGTACTGCATTTACACAGACATCCACAGGCAGGGACACACCCAGCTGAGTTACATGAATATTTTCCCAGCCACTCATGAACCAACAATAGAGAGGCTTCAGCCAATTCCCCCTAGCTCCCCTGTTTTGCACCCCAGAACTGCATGTCTTGCACTGGTCAGAAGCCTGAACAGTGCAAGTTTATTATCTGGTTCGCCGCTTCTGCAAGGGAAAATGGATGTGCACCAACCTTTGTAACCTCAGCAGATTTCCCAAGCAGTTCAACCGAAACACACTGTTTTAGGTAAAATATAAAACAGGTTTATTAACTACAGAAAGAAAGATTTTTTAAGTGATTATAAGTAGCAGGCATATAGATCAGAGTGGGTTAAATTCGCAGTCTAAGTTCTACAAACTAAACAGGATTTGAATCAAGCAGTGTCTCATCCTGACAGATGGTACATGCAGGTTATAGATCCTCAATACACGGGCTGGGACCACCCTCCCCGAGTTCAAAGTCTTTGTCCTCCAGATGTGTTTCCAGGTGTTGAGTTGTGGAGGGAGTGAGGCCAAGTTATGATGTCACTTCCCTTCTTCTATAGTTTCTTCCAGCTTGCTGGAAAGATCTTTTGCTATGACGTGTGGGTAACAGGCAATTCCCATTGGTCAAGCAGTCTCTGTTGTATACGTGCTCCCTCTGAGATGTCTACATATGTGTATATTTTCTGGGATTCTTTCCTTCATAGGTGTTGATGAGCCATTAACGGCTGTCCGGCTACTGCATTGTTGTACCTGAAAGATTGGTTGTGGGTGTTCCTAACCTCACAACGTATTTCAGTAACACACACATAGCAAAACTTCATAACTTCACATACAGTGATAGCACATACAATCCAACAGGATATTGATGTTCAGCAGATCAAGACTTTTAAAATGATACCTCACAAGGCATGCTTTTTACAAAACATATCATAATTATATGGCAGTGGTGAATATGGGGGTTCCAGGATGTTGCTTTGAGGTACAGAGTGTCACAAGCAGTCATTAGCAACAGAGAGTCCTGTGGCACCTTTAAGACTAACAGATGTATTGGAGCATAAGCTTTCGTGGGTGAATGCCCACTTCGTCAGACGCATGGGTCATTGTAAATTACAGCAATCTTGAGGCTGCCCTAACTGCACAGAAAGACTGGTGTTGCACATTAACTTCACTGGGATCAAGCCAATGCAAAAAGTAAGCTTTATGCTACTTTAGAACTCACCCCTTCCCCCCCATTCCCACCCCAACTTGCATTTTGTGTGCTGTAGTCATAGACAAGAATCCTGCCCAGAAGCTCTAAAATTGAGATTTAACTAGCTTTCATTGTTAAAATTTGACTTTTTTTTCCTTTAGCAAAGTCAGAAGCATTGTAGATGTTTTCTGAATGCTTATTGATCCTAGTGTGTTTGCAGCATCACCATTTTCCCCATATTTCAGGAGATGGAGCAGACCAGAAGTGCTGTAGATGAAGACAGGAAAATGTACCTTCAAGCTGCTATAGTCCGTATCATGAAAGCACGTAAAGTGCTGCGACATAATGCTCTTATTCAGGAGGTAAGAGGAAATTCTGTCCATTATCATGATCTAAATGAAAAGCTGTATGATGACTGACTGCTGTGTTTAATCACAAAACTGAGGCAGTGTATACCTCAGAACTAATATTTTAATGACTGGCAAGAATTTTTCTAAATTGCTTTAGTTCAGAATGTAGGAGTTTTACTTAAGTGGGAATGTTTAGTTGTGGTCATCTGGTCCTGCAGTTATCCCTGTCACAGGCATTAATAAATGTATAATTTTCACAGTGATACCCAGCAAGCCCAGAACTCTTATGATAAGGCTGGATTTCATTTTGCTTTATAGCTCAGATTTTAAAAGTATGTTGAAATTTTAGACTACATCTCAATTTTAAGGGAAGACAAAGTATCTAAATTCTCTAGACTGCATTGATTCTCCCGCTTTTTCTTCATCCCCACCCCCAAGACCACCCCAGAATGGACATCTATCCAGAGCTGTACGGCCAGAATTTTCAAAAGTCACTAGTGATCTGGTATATTCAGCTTGAGATCTGAACACCCACCTTCTGAAAATCAGTTCCCTAATGTATCTTAGTTTGAACTCTCCAAAATTGAGAAACCCTCAATCTTAGCCACTTTTAAAAACCCTGGCCTAGGTGATCTTCCATCACTTAAAGTCACATAATTATACTATATGATAAGCCACCTACATCCTATAACAAAATCCAATCATAACCAAGTAATATAGTAAGTAAATCAATAACCCATTCCATCTCGGTATCTACCTTATTCCCTCTGCACTCCTACTGTGCCTAAAAGACAGGTGAGTCTTGCAGCATGCCTAGATGGTGGTAGATTTAGGCTATTTTGCATCAAGAGAAGGAATGAATTACCAAGTCAAGGAGGTTTTACAGGAAAAAAACTAGTTGGCAGCTCCTTCCCATACATAACTGAAGAGCGCTCCTGCTCAGATGCCTCTGCAGATCTCCACTCTGGCAGTACAGAACAAGGAAGGAAGCAGTCTATCAAGACCAGTCCTGGAACATTTAGAGCTTTATAGGCAAAATCAACACTTCAGTTTCCACCCAGAAATTGAATGGCAACCAGTGAAAATCACACAGCAGTGTTGTCACTTATCTTATTGACACTCCACTCATCAAGTAGTCAGCCATAGCTTCCAAATAAACTTAGAGTAAACTTTTCAAAAATGCCTTACTGACTTAGGACCATAAGCCCCAATTTCTAAAGGGATTTAGGCACTTAGGAGCTAAAGTCACTTTTGAAACTGGGCCTTAGGATACGAAGTCACTTGGGTGCTTCTGAAACTTTTTTCCAAGATGCAGAGCAAATTATGCATAGTGTTATAGAAGTCTAACAATTAATACTAAGTTGGTGCAGCCTTCTCTCTAGACTAATTTGTTTAGGCAAAGAACAAGTCACACCCATATGATACATATTCTAAAACTTTAGCTTCTTAACTGTCCAACTTGAAATGCTTCTTTCCCAGTTCTTGCAACGTTTTTATTTCATGTCAATGTCAGTACATTCAGATTTCTTAATATTACCTTCAGTCCCATTAAATTTTTCTAGTAAAAAATGTCACTTCTTTGTCTGAGACACTTGTACCTCTTCCTGTAGGTACTAATGGCAGTTCATATGTGGCCACACACGTTCCACCAGGCACCAGATTTTCTGGCTGGCAGCTCAAACAGAACAGTGGCTCAGTACTCCCACTTTAGCTATCCCAGTGCTTTTAAAGCTTTTTTCCAGTAGCAGCAAGCACAGACTTCCCCAACATTCCCACCCCCCATTAGGGAATCAAAATTTCTAGAGCTCTGAGCCCTGAATGTGATCACCCGTTAAGCTCCTTCCTGTTTCTCCCGACTTTCCCACCATTGTGCAGCAAGTTAAATAAAGCAAGTAAAAGGCCAAGAGGAGCTCCATCTATGAGGAGTCCCTCTTAGGACCCTCAGAAAGGGAACATTCTACCAGTTTTTCTCAGTATATACACTCTCCCTGTCCCACAGGAAGGGACTTACAGTCCAAACCTGTAGGGGACTGCATCCCACCCTACACCAGCCAAGACTCCTCCAGAGACATCTCAGCACAGGGTGGTTAGGCCTCTCTTTCACCTGAGACTCACCATGCCAAAACATCCTCACCAATTAAGGATTTTTCAGACCATCATGCCTCTCTCAAGAGGCTGAACAATCAGATCAGTGAAGAAAACAAAACTTAGCCTGGAGACTCTAGCTTCCACCATCACTGCAGTCTTTCCGGTATACTTTCTAATGATTATGGACCTGGCAGATGCTTCCTTGCATAGTCCAGTCTAGACCTGTTGTCTGAAATTTCTTTTGCCTACAGAAATCATCGCTATCAATACAAAACCGTACCTTTTAATCTGTGTACCCCAAGGTGCTTATGAAGGTATTGTTAGTAGCCAGTTTGAGTAGTTCAGGGCTTCATTTTGTACTAGTGTTTTTAGAGCATAATCCAGGATACCTTGCGGAAAGATTAGGAGGACCCTCTCCATGCTTTTGGCATACAGATATGTGATGATTTAATACCTAGCGCTCTTCATCAGTAGATCTTGAAGTGCTTTGCAAAGGAGGTAACCATCATTACCCCATTTACTGATCAAAGGAATTTTTAATTCCCTTCTTAAAGGATTATTTGTGTAAAAGTTGAGATAGATACAGAACATCAAATGACCCAGAGGTCCCTGAACCAAAAAGTACTCCATTATGATGTCCAGAGACTTCTCAATACAGGGAGCGTACAGTAAGATCCAGACACTGATCTCCACACAACTGTCATCCATCTATCTTCATCCGCAATTCCTGGGTGTTCTGATTTCATGCTTAGAGGTTACTCCACGTACAAGACTGCATGTTGTTTCAGGGATTCCTGTTGTGAGCCTGGAATCATTCCCAAAAAAGACATGAAGAAGAGTAAAAACACAATCAGTAGTGATCCGGTCTCTCAGTTGGAGAAAACATGAAGCCCTTATGGTGGTAAAATCCTCCCTCAGATTCCTGACCTTGAATGCCAGTCTTGAAGAATGAGGGCCCTCCACAATACACAAGATCAGAAAAAGTCTTCAGAGCATCAACTTCCCAAAGTTGAGTGGCCAGCTGGGCCTCTAGGATTTCTAGGATCACCAGAGGAAGGAGCATTCCTCTGTGGGATACAATGACAACCATATCATAAATAAATCAACAGTGGAGCATACCGGAAGTTCAAGTCAAAGGGCTTGTCTACACTACCCGCTGGATCGGTGGGCAGCAATCAATCCAGCGTGGGTTGATTTATCGCGTCTATTATAGACGCGATAAATCGACCACTGAACGCTCTCCCGTCGACTCTGGTATTCCACCAGAATGAGGAGTGCAAGTAGAGTTGACAGGAGAGCGTCAGCTGTCAACTTACCACAGTGACGACACCGCGGTAAGTAGATCTAAGTACGTCGACTTCAGCTACGCTATTCACGTAGCTGAAGTTGCGTATCTTAGATCAACCCCGCATGGTAGTGTAGACAAGCTGAAGTGATACAGAGCTTCGTCTAGGCATAAGAGGCATTCCACCCAAAAAGGGACAGTGAATACAAGCAAACTGACTTGGCTATCGGTGAATAACAGAGGTCCCTGAATCAAACTCCACCTGATGTCCATTGAGCTAGGACAGGGTGGGCAAACTACAGGCCATATCCGGCCCTCGAGCTCCTGCTGGGGAGCGGGGTCGGGGGCTTGCCCCGCTCCGTATGTGCCGTGGTTTCGTGCAGCTCCCAGAGGCAGTGGCATGTCCCCCCTCCAGCTCCTATGCGTAGGGGCAGCCAGGGGGATCCACACGCTGCATCCACCCCAAGCACCAGCTCTGCAGCTCCCATTGGCCAGGAACTGTGCCAATGGCAGCTGCAGGGGTGGCGCCTGCGGACAGGGCAGTGTGCAGAGTTGCCTGGACAGCACCGCGCCTCCACGTAGGAGCCAGAGGAAGGACATGTTGCTGCTCCGGGTACGGCGCCTGTGGACAAGGCAGCATGCAGAGCCGCCTGGCTGCGCCGCCGTGTAGGAGCTGGAGGGGGGACGTGCTGCTGTTTTCCGGAGCTGCCTGAGGTAAGCGCTGTCCAGAGCCTGCACCCCGACCTCCTCCCATGCCCCAACCCCCTATCCCAGCCCTGATCCCCCTCCTGCCCTCCAAACCCCTCAGCCCCAGCCCGGAGCACCCTCCTGAACCCCAATCCCCACACTCCCAGTCAGAGCCCTCACCCTCCTGCACCCCAACCCTCTCCCCCATACCCCAGCCCGGAGTACCCTCCTGCACCCTGAACCCAGCATTTCTGGCCCCACCCTAGAATCCACACCCAGAGCCCCTCTCACACCCTAACCCCCTGCCTCAGCCCAGAGCCCCCTCCTGCACCCCAAACTCCTCATCCCGGGCCCCACCCCAGAGCCCACACCTCTAGCCGGAGCCCTCACCCCCTCCAGCATCCCAACCCCCAGGCCGGAGCCCCCTCCTGCACCATGAACTCCTCATTTCTGGCCCCACCCTGGAACCTGCATCCCCAGAGCATTCATGGCCCACCATACAATTTCCATACCCAGATGTGGCCCTCAGACCAAAAAGTTTGCCCACCCCAAGCTAGGATGTCCCCTGCTGTATCCAGTTGCAATGTGAAATCGTTTTCACCAGGGAAGCAAATGAGAGATTGCTGGCAAAAGATACTGTTGCTTTCAGATAGTCAGGTCTGCTTGTATTTGCTTTTTTCCCCCTTCTTCCATTGCTAGGAAGATGGTTGCTTTCTCCTTTCTAATGGTTTTCATCATCTCAAATTGCCTACTGGGGTAAATTTTCAGAAGCACCTAAATGACTTTGAAGTATATATTCCATTTTCAGAAGTGACTTAAGCACTGAGATTCTCACTGAACTTCAATGGTAGTCATACAGCTTGACTACTGAGCAGCAAAAAAAAAAAAAGTATACTCCTCTGAAGTAATAGACTCATCTAGCCTCTCACAGACCTTCTGCTCTCTCGGGCTGCGCAAGAGTATGGACAATACTCTTACAAGTGTTGAGAGAGACCCAAGATGATTTCTTCAGCTATCAGGGGGTAGCTGTGTTAGTCTGTATCTACAAAAACAACAAGGAGTCTGGTGGCACCTTAAAGACTAACAGATTTATTTGGGCATAAGCTTTCGTGGGTAAAAACCTCACTTCTTCGGATGCATAGATTGAAAGTTACAGATGCAGGCATTATATACTGACACATGGAGAGCAGGGAGTTACTTCGCAAGTGGAGAACCAGTGCTGACAGGGCCAATTCAATCAGGGTGGATGTCGTCCACTCCCAATAATAGATGAGGAGGTGTCAATTCCAGGAGAGGAAAAGCTGCTTCTGTAATGAGCCAGCCACTCCCAGTCCCTATTCAAGCCCAGATTAATGGTGTTGAATTTGCAAATGAATTTTAGTTCTGCTGTTTCTCTTTGAAGTCTGTTTCTGAAGTTTTTTTGTTCAATGATAGTGACTTTTAAATCTGTAATGGAATGACCAGGGAGATTGAAGTGTTCACTTACTGGCTTATGTATGTTACCATTCCTGATGTCCGATTAGTGGCCATTTATTCTTTTGCGGAGGGACTGTCCAGTTTGGCCAATGTACATGGCAGAGTGGCATTGCTGGCACATGATGGCATATATAACATTAGTAGATGTGCAGGTGAATGAGCCCTTGATGGTGTGGCTGATGTGGTTGGGTCCTCTGATGGTGTCGCCAGAGTAGATATGGGGACAGAGTAGGCAACGAGGTTTGCTACAGGGATTGGTTCCTGGGTTGGTGTTTCTGTGGTGTGGTGTGTAGTTGCTGGTGAGTATTTGCTTCAGGTTGGGGGGTTGTCTGTAAGCGAGGACTGGCCTGCCTCCCAAGGTCTGTGAGAGTGAGGGATCATTTTCCAGGATAGGTTGTAGCTCGTGGATAATGCGCTGGAGAGGTTTTAGCTGGGGGCTGTATGTGATGGCCAGTGGTGTTCTGTTATTGTCCTTGTTGGGCCTGTCCTGTAGTAGGTGATTTCTGGGTACCCGTCTTGCTCTGTCAATCTGTTTCCTCACTTCCCCAGGTGGGTATTGTAGTTTTACGAATGCTTGATAAAGATCTTGTAGGTGTTTGTCTCTGTCTGAGGGGTTGGAGCAAATTCGGTTGTATCTTAGGGCTTGGCTGTAGACAATGGATCGTGTGATGTGTCTTGGATGGAAGCTGGAGGCATGTAGGTACGTATAGCGGTCAGTAGGTTTCCGGTATAGGGTGGTGTTTATGTGACCATCACTTATTTGCACTGTAGTGTCCAGGAAGTGGATCTCTTGTGTGGACTAGTCCAGGCTGAGGTTGATGGTGGGGTGGAAATTGTTGAAGTCCAGGTGGAATTCTTCAAGGGCCTCCTTTCCGTGGGTCCATATGATGAAGATGTCATCAAAGTAGCGCAAGTAGAGGAGGGGCACTAGGGGACGAGAGCTGAGGAAGCGTTGTTCTAAGTCAGCCATAAAAATATTGGCATACTGTGGGGCCATGCGGGTACCCATAGCAGTGCCACTGACTTGAAGGTATAAGTTGTCCCCAAATCTGAAGTGGTTGTGGGTGAGGACAAAGTCACAAAGCTCAGCCACCAGGCTTGCTGTGGCCTCATCAGGGATACTGTTCCTGACAGCTTGTAGTCCATCCTCATGTGGAATATTGGTGTAAAGTGCTTCTACATCCATGGTGGCCAGGATGGTGTTTTCAGGAAGAACACCAATGCATTGTAGTTTCCTCAGGAAATCGGTGGTGTCTCGAAGATAGCTGGGAGTGCTGGTAGCGTTGGGTCTGAGGAGAGAGTCCAAATAGCCAGATAATCCTGCTGTAAGAGTGCCAATGCCTGAGATGATGGGGCGTCCAGGGTTTCCGGGTTTATGGATCTTCCAAGATCCTTGTTGTTTTCTTCAGCTATGGCCATGATGATGTCTTCCACAATCATTGTGTATCTAGTTATCATGGGTGAATAGGTTTTTTTAATTTATCTACCAGTGTTTCAACACATCTGATGTGTGAATGGAAAGGGCATGGCCAAGCTCCAGAATCTTATGAACAAGTCTGAACTGCCTCGAGTAGTTAGAAGAAGAGAGGCACAGCCCAAATGTCTCACTGTGGGGAAAGTTAGTCCCAGAAAAAGATTACGCTTCTGCAGGCCAAATTAGGCATTTCAATGCATCTGTCCAATTCCTTCAAAGTCTGGGGCTGAAGCAGCACAGGTATAATCAATTAGAACTCAGCAGACAATTTTGGTTATGATGCATAAGGAGTTACAGAATCTAGCTTGTCCTCTCTTAGCTTTGTAGGAATGAAAGAAGTGAAGTACAGTTATGGGAAATGTGTTATCCAATGATTACTGAGGATAATTAAGACTGTCAGGCCACGACGTCTATTACAGAAAGTGCCTTTTAGTTTTTTTCATTCAAAATACGGGCTCTATCAACCCCAGCCAAACTGCTACTAAAAGGCTCCATTTTTTCTAATTTGTCTTTATTTGTCCTGAATAGTGGAGTATGGGAGAGTGAGCTGAGGTTCTTTTTAATGGTTTTAAAACATGTAATTTATGAATGGATAACATGTTTTGTCCAAACATGCTACCAAGTGTTTCGTAAAATGCTTATCATTTGGTGTATTTTTGTATTTTTCTGTCTTCATATATATGTCTTTAAACTGTTAGCAATGGCTATTGAAAAGGAAAATGAACTTGTTTGCTATTATCCTTCCTTTTTAAAAAAACTAAAATTACCTTTTTTTTTTTTTTTTTTTGCCATGACAAACAACCAGCCTTACTTACGATGATTCATGAAGAGAAAACTGTGCTTAGCTCTGAGATCCCATGCTAGATTTAACCTCTTTAGTTATCTCTTTACGTGTAATCTTGAGCACAATTCATTTGGCAACCAGACTATAAACCCACGTTAAAGGAATATTGTCAATCACTTCAAATTGCTTCAACATTTTTTATAAAAACAGTTATAAAACCTACGACTAATAATTATTTTAGTTTTATATTCTAATTGAAACTATTCTTTTACAAATAACAAACTATAATGTTCACAAATGAAACACTGCAGTACTGGTAACTCGGAAGTGAAACTGACCTAACTGATTTCTACTGTATTTGCCAAGCTGACAAATTCAAAAAGTAAACAACATAATTAGCGAAAACCACATTGGATTTTTAAAATGATTTTCTTTTTTTATTATCTAAGGCAGTGATTTTCAACCTTTTCATTTGTGGACCCCTAAAAAATTCAAATAGAGGTGCAGAATTCTTAGACATAGTCTGTGGACCCCCTGGGGCCCATGAACCATAGGTTGAAAACCACTGATATAAGAAGTTAATAATATAGGTAAAGAAATTTACACTATATGAATTTTAAATTGAATGTTTCCCTTTATCTGTTGTGTGACAAGTTAACCAAGGGGTGCAACTGCAAGTTGCAATTTTCCATTGATGAGAAAAGTAAACTTAACCAATAAAAGACATAGATATAGTCAGGAAAGAAACAATCTGTGTGTGTGTTTTGACCTTAGTACATGATGGAGGCTTTCTGTCTCTCAGAAATATAGTATGTAATAATCATTTTTGTGGTCTTTTTTTTCTTTAGAGAAAATTATATTGCATTTGCATTGAAGCGATGTTAATGAATAAGTGATATATTAAATGTTTTTCTTCCACAGGTAATTAGCCAGTCGAGAGCTAGGTTTAACCCAAGTATCAGCATGATTAAGAAGTGTATTGAAGTTCTGATAGATAAACAATACATCGAGCGAAGCCAGGCCTCAGCAGATGAATACAGTTATGTAGCATGATGATGCTCTCCAGCAGGTGTGGTTGTAAGGAGATCATTGCTGTCACTGTTTGGTGTGTTCCTGTGGGAAGAAGCAGGTCTGTGCCTCCATAACTGGTCACTTGGCAGCCCCTGTTTTTCTGCTGTTTACAACATCACCAGTGCCACGTCATGAGCGTCAATGAAAATGCCTATAGATATTTCAAGCTCATGTCATTATGACATTTCTTAAAACTTTACTAAAAGAATGAGTGAAGTATTGCTGAAATGTGGAAATTTGGTTGGGTACCATGCTTTTTTTTTTTTTTCCCCTCCTTCACGTTTGCAGTTGATGTTTTTTAATGTATCTTAAAAGAAAAAGTTAAACTAAATATTGTAATATGACAGATATCCTAATAATTGTATCTACATTAAAATGTAAAATAAAAAAGATGAACATGATACTGCTGCTTGTCAAATAAAAAAAATAAAGAAATGGAATGTGTCTCCAGGTTAATGATTATAAAAGTAGCTATGAAATCATGGCTGTTAATATTCTGTGGTCCTAGAAGCTCTGAAAACAGTGTCAGTTATGTTCATTTTCTGAATTTCCTTCGATATAGCTCTTTCATGGGAACTTGTTTATAAGTAGCTGAATACTAAACACAGTAAGTAAAACAGTCTTTTAAAAGAATATATTTATGTTAAAGTACATGTTTTGATTATCTGGGATCAGGCTAATTTTGATATATTTTGTCAATGTCTAAAGGCCACATATGTGTCTCTCTCTCTCTCTCTCTCTCACAATATCCAGCAGGAGAATAACCAGGCAATTGAGAGAATTAAAGTCTCATAATTCATGAAGTTAGGGTGATTATCATAAATTTCCATTCATCACGTTCCTGAGAAGGAATATAATTGACCAGTAATTCAAAATTTGCTTGTTATTTCACTTTATATACGATATATGTGGATCGAAGCCATACATACAGAAGGCGCCTGCTGCTACTCTCCAGTTCCTGAAGAGGATTTCTGTCCTTTCTCCCAAGCTCCTAAGGCACCTTTTATTCACTCCTTTCTCCTACTGCTTCCTCTCCTTTGCTAGCTTCCTCTGTTCACTCAGGCTGTTGCTCAGTCTCTCATTTCCTAGACGATGACAATGTGAATTACCTAGTTAGGTACATTAGATTGGCTTATGTGTTTAATACCGGAATCCATTGACCATGTGCTAAAACATTTTGTTTACATGGGTCTTGCTGAGTAAGTAACAGTAATGGGCACTACACATTTCTGCATATACATGGTGCATGCTTTTAGTAGCATTGTTAGGTTAATCTAGATTTACAACACCTGGCTCACTTCCCAGAATAATATCCGGTACTGAGCTGAGTGATAGAATACAGTAGGTCCCCATTATGTAGAGTGGGAGCTCAGTTACTGTACTTTCAAACACATGCATTCAAAAGATGGTACTAAAGCTTCTTAAGGCAAGTCTATACTTTATTTCCTCTTGTGACTTCTCTGTATACTAGACAGCTCCTTACTGTCCAATTTTCTATTCCCATGTCTATACTCTCACTAGAATTTTTAGTATAAATGTGTTTACGCATGGGTCTTGCTAGTAGAATGCTAACATTTCATCTGGTCAGGGACAAACTTTTACAAGCCATCTTTTACAGAGCCACGCTATAGACTAAACAGAATTTTTGCTGAGTGCGCTCCAGAACAAACATCTGGGGCTTCAGTGTTACCTTATCTCTGGAGTTTTTTTAGACAAGTGTACTTCTTAGTCAAGACATGTCTAGTCATTTTAAAAGATCCATATATTCCAGTATAGTTGGCATCCCCGTACAAATCTTTCATAATTATACACAAACTGAGTCAGTGCCCTTCTCTTGAAATGTAGCTGTAGCTATGCAATGCTTTGAATTTTACTTTAGAATTTATTCCTATCCACTCCCTCCCCCCAGGGAAAAAGTAGGGAAAAGATTCAGCCTTCTCAACTTGGGTTAGTTCACTGAAGTCATTCTTGGCACAGGGTGATATCGCTTACAGCATTGTGCTACAGCCTGGCAACTAAACAACCTGGCAAGTGTCATCTCAAAACACCAGCAAATGCTAATAGGTAACAAGAGAAGGTGCAAGCTACAAAAAGAGGAAGGAAAAGGCAGATTTAAAAAAATGCTACAGTCCGTGTGTTCCATTATGGGACAAAATTAAATCTGAGGTTTTCATCTGCAACAAGCCTGTTAATATATGTGATTTGCTGGTATATTTGCAGCCATACTGCTGGATCTGAAAACATTATTTTGTCCAGCATCTGAGAGCAAAACTTTTTTTCCTGATATTACTGTCACTCTTAATCGGCATTATTGATCATTCCTATGTTGAGAATATCAATTTAAATCTAAATTTATTTTTAAAAATTAAGGTGTGTCCTGTGTTTTCTTTCCCAGATCAAACTGCATTATTTGTAATGTTGAACTTTGTCTTGAAACTCTCAAAAGTGCTGTATCTATGCAATGCCATGCAATGTATAAGAGGAAACTTTCAAAATAGCTTGTGAGAGCATATCTTTCTTAATCTGTTCATAGCTCCCCACTTTAGGCAAGTGTACCGGTATTCTAAAGAATGTGTCTGTTGACTATGTAATAGACAAAACTATTTTAGGAGAAACTATTTTTTTATAAACTGGTATCGTTCAATTATATCTTTAGGACAATAAGTGGCAGAATGTATCCTGTAACATATAGGCTGATGACTAGGAGTAAAGAAGGAATGTGGGGGAGTGTCCACACTAATTTTCACAAATGTGTTAAGTACTTCCCATTAACTGTTAATTAATTAATTTTGAGGTAATAAAGTCTGGTGAAGACACCCTTCAGGAGTAATTGTTCCTGATCTGATTAGTATTTAGCTTCACTGCGATATATCTGAAGACATCCAGAGTGGCATGAGCTGAGACAAGTTTCACACAACTCCAGGGAGCTGATGCGACAACATAGTTTTTGTACAAGACACAGCACAAGCAGGAATCAATAAGAATTTCCAATCCGATCATGGTAATTTTGAAACTATGCAAGATTGACCTTTGCTTTCCTTGACCGAGAGCAAGTTTGGACTCTGCAGTAAATACTAAAGACTGTGTTACATGGTGTCCAGAAGCTAGACAACTATAAACTGGTATACAAATGAGGAAAACAAGTGACATACAGGATTTGTGTACCTTCATGGATGTGCATGTTGCTTTGTGAGGAAATAAAGACAAGCTCCCTGCCCTGTGAATCAAATCAAAAATACAATAAAATGACAACAAACCACAGGAGTTTAAAGAGGTAGGGAAGCAGGCTATGGGAGAGGTGGTTGTTTTTGGGAAATCTAGTTTCTTCAAATATATGTCCCTGGGAGTGCGCCACGGTATGATGTGCATGTGCCCATGCGGTATCGACCAGGGATTTGAGTTAGTCCATGCCTGCTTACTGCATGACCTCGCCTCAGAACAGAAGCTGGAAATGGGTGGTGGGATGGATCACTTGGTGATTACCTGTTCTGTTCATTCCCTCTGAAGCACCTGGCGTTAGCCCCAGTGGACGACAGGATACTGGGCTAGATAGACCTTTGATCTGACCCAGTATGGTCGTTCTTACATTCTTAAGGGCCTATAGGGAGGAGTGAATCGCTGCCACTCCAGTTCCTTTTCAACAGCCTGTGGCTTGAGATGGAGCAATTCTGTGTCCACTGCTTCCTAGTGGCTATTAAGTTACTTTATCCTTCCATTATTGAGATTTCTTTTTGCTTATTATTTCCTTATTGGCATAAATTGTTGCCTTTGGGGAGGTCCTCCCTCTTTTACTTCCCCCCAGTTTCCAAGCCTGAATCCTTTGCTCTCTTGGCCTCTTATCTGGGGTACACCAAAGGCCTTGGGATTCAAAGCTTGTCAGACCTGCAATAAGTTTTTCTCCTGGAGTAACAGGCATTCTAGCAGTCTCAGCATCTCTCATGTTCCATCCAAGTGCAAAGTTTTTATGGGGTGTAAAAGCAAAGAGAAGGAAGTAAGACTGAAGCTCTTCATGCAACAGTCCCTAAGGCCTGTGTGGGGTCTGACTCCCCCAGTACTTCAGTACCTATTGGAAGCTGAAACACTCCAAATAATAATAATAATTAATAAAAAGAAGTCTCAGTCTTCTGAGAGAAGAAGAGGAGGTAGGTCACTTCAGAGTTGTTACTGAGGAAACTGTGTGTCCTGAAATGGTACCTCCAAGGCTCCATTAGACATCAGCACCAGAACCTCGGTATTGTCTAAACACATCCTAGGATAAGCCTGCCAGCTAGAATTGCCGAGATCCATCTTCTCCGACATTCTTCAGGAATCAAGACTCATCAAAATCTAATGACAAGAGAAAGTCCAAGGCACCAATACCATTTTCATCCCAGTCTCATACAGAGCCTTCTCTGACACCATCTTCCTCAGGCTGTATGCACCCAGGGAGTAGAGATCCCACCTCGACAGTTCCATTGGCACTATCTTTAACCACAGCTTGCTTCCTGTTCCTGACTCGAGCTCCGGAACTGCCTCCAGTCTTCACTATGCATTATCATAGCTCTCTGGCACCCTCTAGATTTCTTTCACATTAAGATCTCTTCATTTCTGAGGAACCGGAGTCCCCCTCTCTTATGGAACACCAAGATGAGTTTCCCACTGGTGGCACTATGCCCACCAACCACCTCTTTACATCAGGGTCCAGCAAAAGTTGAAGCCCTAGTAGCTATCCATCTGCCAGTCCCCACAGTATGGTAGCAGCCTCCAGTACTGTCCCTGGCACTGATGACTACAGCCCCTCCTTTGGACTCAGAAGACAATACCTCATACTCAGAGATCTCAGTGCAGGGCTCTTGTGCAGTTTTAACTATTCAGTGCCTCAGGAGGTATACCCCAATGAGGACACGCCAGATTCAAGAAGGTGCCCCAGACCTCCCAAATATAACTTACTCCATACCTTCTGACAAGGAGTCAAAACAACTGGAGCTCCTTGGCAGGAAAACTACTTCTTCCAGTAATGTCCCTATGGGTCCTCTACTTCAAGTTTGCATTTGATAGGAGATTTTTCCATTAGCAGTGTCCATTCACTTCCCCTTTCTGGATGAATGGCTTCTGAAGGGGTGCTCCTGTGATGGGATCCCCGGGGTGCAGCCTCGAACCGTGGCACTGCGTGTCCCCTGAACTCTCTCCAGCCTGGGCTTTCTCTTCCAATGCCTTGCTAGTGACCAGCAGCAAACCTCTCCAGGTACTGTTACCACTCAGTACAAGTGCATGTGGAGCCCCACACCCAGCTAGATTGCATGAATGCTCCCAGAGCCACTCATATATCACACAGAGAAAGGCACCAGAGCCAAATCCCCCCAGCTCCCAGCACTGTACCTCAGGAATATAGCATCTTGCAATTTATTAATTGATTCACTACTTCATCAATGAAAGTGGATATACACCGGCCTTTGCAAAACCTGAACAGATTTGCCACACGCTTCATACAAACTCACTGGTAAAGGTAAACAGTAAAACAAGTGTATTGACTACAAAAGATTAGATTTTAAGTGACTATAAGTGTTAGGCAAAAAAGTCAGTTACCAAAATAAAATATAACCATGCAATCTAAACTCTCTACCCTCTTAGACTGGGGAACACCTAGCTTAAGCAGTTTTTCTCACCCCACTGGATATTGCGGTGTAGAGTACACATATTTCACCCTTGAAATCTGGGCCAGTCCCCTCAGAGTCTTCAGTGTGTCGTTGTTGCTTGCAGCATAAGTGGGTGAAGGAGAAAGACCCAGCAGGTGGCCACTGTGTCTGTTTTATATCCTTCAAGCCCAGATTAATGGTGTTGAATTTGCAAGTCACTAAGACCTGATGCATCCTAGAATATTCAAGGAGCTGACTGAGGAGATATCTAAGCCATTAGCGATTATCTTTGAGAAGTCATGAAAGACCAGAGAGATTCCAGAAGACTGGAAAAGGGCAAATATAGTGTTCATCCATAAAAAGGGAAATAAGGACAACCTAGGGTATTACAGATCAGTCAGCTTAACTTCTGTACCCGGAAAGATAATGGAGAAAATAATGAAGCAATCAATTTGCAAACATCTAGAAGATAATAAGGTGATAAGTAACAGTCAACAAAGATTTGTCAAAAACACATCGTGTCAAACAACCTGATAGCTTTCTTTGACTGGGTAACAAGCCTTGTGGATAGGGTGAAGTGGTAGATGTGGTATATCTTGATTTTAGTAAAGCTTTCGATACTGTCCCACATGACCGTTTCATAAATAAACTAGGGAAATGCAACTTTGATGGAGTTACTATAAGGTGCATGCAAAACTGGTTGGAAAACTGTTCCCAGAGAGTAGTTATCAGTGGTTCACAGTCAGCCTGGAAGGGCATAACAAGTGGGGTCCCACAGGGATCAGTTCTGGGTTCTGTTCTGTTCAATATCTTCATCAATGATTTAGATAATGGCATAGAGAGTACACTTATAAAGTTTGCGGATGATACCAAGCTGGGAGGGGTTGCAAGTGCTTTGGAGGATAGAATTAAAATTCAACATGATCTGGGCAAACTGGAGAAATAGTCTGAAGTAAATAGGATGAAATTCAATAAGGACAAATGCAAAGTACGCCACTTAGGAAGGAACAATCAGTTGCGCACATATAAAATGGGAAATGACTGCCTAGGAAGGAGTACTGCAGAAAGGTATCTGGGGGTCATAGTGGACCACAAGCTAAATATGAGTCAACAGGGTAACAATGTTGCTAAAAAAGCTAACATCCTTCTGGGCTGTATTAGCAGGAGTGTTGTAAGTGAGACATGAGAAGTAATTCTTCCGCTCTACTCCACTCTGATTAGGCCTCGACTGGCGCCTCTGGGCGCCACATTTCAGGAAGGATGTGGACAAATTGGAGAGAGTTCAGAGAAGAGCGACAAAAATGACTAAAGGTCTAGAAAACATGACCTATGATGGAAGATTGAAAAAATTGGGTTTGTTTAGTCTGGAAAAGAGAAGACTGAGAGGGGGCATTATAACAGTTTTCAAGTACATAAAAGGTTGTTAGAAGGAGGAGGAAGAAAAACTGTTTTTCTTAACCGCTGAGGATCGGACAAGAAGCAATGGGCTTAAATTGCAGCAAGGGAGGTTTAGGTTGAACATTAGGAAAAAGTTCCTGTCAGGATGGTTAAGCACTGGAATAAATTACCTAGGGAGGTTGTGGAATCTCTATCATTGGAGATTTTTAAGAGCAGGTTGGACAAACACCTGTCAGGGATGGTCTAGCTAATACTTAGAACTGCCAGGAGTTCAGGGGACTGGACTAGATGACATCTTGAGGTCCCTTCCAGTTCTATGATTCTATGTACTATAAAATGAGACAACAAAAAGCAAATCCTCCTAAAATGCCTCCTACTCTCAATATAGCCACAGTGTCTATTTCTTTCACTCTTACTCTGTCCAGCCTCTTGATATATTCTTGCTTACAGGGAAATGGATGCATAAAAATAGAAGGTTAGGAGGATTTCCAGCTGACAAGGTCCTGTTTTCAGCATATTCAGTGAATGGCAAATACTATGATTATCCCCCTCCTGATGGAAGCTAGTTACTCTAATATGCATAAAACCACTTTCCTCAGCAGCTGTGAACTAGGGCCCAGGCTTAGGGTGGGGGTTGGGTGTGTTTTTTAAGGCAGCTTTGGAACTGGCTGAGGGCCTCCTGTATATCTTTCGATTTTATTTCCATAATGGCCTGTAACTTACTAGAAGCATATGGTAACAATGCATACGCTTCATATATTATAGATTCATATTATTTCTCAGAGAAAATTGGTTGATATACCAGAACCTTGCTAATTAAATAACATTAATTTTCAACTCTATATCTACACTATTCCAAAAGACACACACTTCACTCTTCCTCCATAAACTCTGTACTCAAGTCCATCTCCCCTGCTTTTCTTCATCCTGGTAGTTTATCAGATCCTGCTAATAAAATCTGTGATCAGCACAGGGAAGAAAGAGGGAGGTTGGGGAAGAGACTCAAGTGTGCCCAAGAAATTCACAGGGTGGTAAATTGTTGGGTTGCATTATGTAAATTAGAAAAGATGCTCCTGAGGCAGCAGATCTGAAAATTACAGAGTCTTTTACAGTATGTAGTCATCTGCACTCCAGTGATCTCAAAGATGCCAGGTAAAGGGATTAGTGTCCATTTTTGTCCAAAGGGAATATTTCCCAACCTTTTAATGTATTGGTGATATATGTCTAAACACTGCAGTAGCCACAAAATGAAAAGAATAGACACCTCTCCATGTATGAAATTCAGTGCATGAATTCCACAAGTGCTGGAAGCAATCTGAGTCACCTGCTGTGATTCACAGACATGCCCCTTGGAGCTGTTGAAAGATGCCTGAAAACATAACAGCCTGGAGAACAGAGATTGCTACTCCAGATTGGCTGAAGGAAACCTCCCACACAGCTGGAAACACATCATAGTCTTAAGAAATGTTCTGTTGACTGGGTGGACCTCACAAACTACTGCCTGCTGCCCATTCATGAGCAAGGTCATTCCAAAATTAGCTGAATCGTTCCCAAATGCACCTATCCTCAGCTAATAGCCTGGATCCCTTGCACTTGGCTTCCAGACCAGGTTGTGGGTGCCCTCCGCACACTTAGGGACAGGAGGAGGTCATCCAGCAGCACCACAAGGCATGATGATGAGTCTTCCTCTGTTTGGGCATTTCAGTTTTAAAAGGGAAAAACCATGCACATGATTTGACAAAGGGAGAAGGAATAGAGATAGGACTCTGGGCACAGAAGAGGGAGGGGGATGTGGGTCTTGGTTCTGAATGGAGAAGCATTTGGCAAAAAGGGGAAGAGAGTTGCTGGCTTTTGTGGGCTCACTGACAGGACGTCCCTATTCTTTCCCACACCCAGGCATGAGTTCTGGAGTTCAGGCTTGTCAGGGCTGGAAAATCTGCAACCTTTCCTGGTGTGGCACCTGTGAGTATGGGGCTACATGTCCTAACGTGCCGTGCTTTGTCAACTAATTTGCAGAGAGAATCAATGTCTGTATCCTACAAAGCAAGACAGTTTGGATTATGTAGTTCCACACTCACTCAGGTGGGGTGCCAAAGAAAGCTGTGGGCTCCATGCACTGCACTTAATTCTAAAATAAACAGAGATACCAGTAATAAAATGTGTAGTCATGCTCCACTGGACATAGAAACTCTATGTGGCAGATATGACATCAGTGACATCTGAAAAGTCTCTCTACATAGCCTTGAGGTGCAGTTCTACTGTACAAGTCTGAGCATATTGGACTTAGCTAGAACTTGTCCTAATGGTTCATTAAAAGGTTCACAGTATAAAAAGAAAGTCCTTAACAGAGTTGTTTATTTGGGGCAGCACCGCAAAGATCTTTCTCTAGGCCATAAATATTATTTCAGTATGATCGGTACAATAGCTACCTGTTCACTTATTAATTTCTTTTTAGGGCTGGTGTCTTGCTACAGTAATATAAAATTCAGACACTTAAGGGAAACAGTTTCAAAACTTTTTGTGGGTTTTTGTTACATGCATTCTGTTAAAATCAATGGAAATAATGAGACTGAAATGCTACCAGCCCCTTCAAAATGTTCTCCTTATTGTTTAAAATGGCTACTCTGTTATTCCACACCCATAATGTTTGCTTTGCTGAATTCTAAATATAGTAAAATCATGTTCCTTTCAGAAGTGACTCCTCTTGGCTCTCCCCTAGTCCTTATCGAGTTTGCTGTCTCTTTGCATAAGGAACAATTTGGGTCAGTAGTGAAATTTTCTAACTTTATATAATGTAATTTATTTATTTCAATACCGTCCTCTGTGTCCTCTGGGAATAACTTAACTGGCCCTTCTCCCAAATCACTCTTTTGGCATCACTAACTTCTTTTAAGATGGTGTCTTAATATAAAACCATAAAAATCATATTAAAACCTGCCTGAGTTTTTATCCAGGCAGTGTGGGGCTCTGGTTTTACTCCTAAGGGATATTGCAGGCTCTCAATCAATGTTTCACATGTTAGAAAGTAAAATTTTCATAACATTTGGTAATGTTGGGATTTTTTCATTACACTCCAGCAATCCCATGGCGTGGCTAATGTGCGTCTTTATTTTTATGAAGTGCATCTTAATACTTGTGAAGTTCTCCATTTAGCTACAGAACTGGTACAATATGGACAACAGCATAGTACCCTATCACTGTGCCTCTGCCTTACTTTGGACCATTATGCTGGAGAGGCCAGATGGAGGAGCGGCACGATGGGTTGTTTTGTCTTCATCTTAGTCCTGGATCTCTCTGCTGAGGCTGCCTCCAAAGAGAATTATAGATACATGTCCAATGGGAACTGATCTAAGATCACCAAAGAAAGGTGAAATTATAGTGTGGACTGTGACATGCTCCCACTCCCAATTTTTTAGCTTCCAGGGGCCAGTTCTTTTCTTCTCTGCATTGTTGGCTGGCGGGGAAGGTGGCTGACAGCAGCCAGAATTGCTTTGGTCAGCAAATCTAAGGCCCAGATCAACAAAGGTTTTTAGGTTGGAAGTTAGGAGCCTAAATATGTTTATGGATCTGGGCCCAAGTTTTTAGCTCTCATGGCTGCAGAGAGAAACTTGAAAGCATATCCCCTTAAGGGTTCAAACACCAGAGGCAAATAAAAGGAAAGCAAAAATTACTACTTTCAAAAATCTCATGAATTTTAAAACAATCTCCTGCCACATGAGGGCCTGGCTCATGGTTTTTGAATGGTACAGGTGAGCAGAACTCCAGCAGATGCCTCCCTGCAGACTCCAGCCAGCAACAATTCCTGTGCGCTCCTAAGGGGCAGGTGGAAAGCGGCCCTGAGACTCCTCTGTACAGCTGGATCAGCTCCTTCCCAGTCCTGATTGGGTCCCTTTCCTCCATTCCCCCTCCCCTCCCACAGCTGCATGCAGAGGGTCTCTGGAGGTAAGGGAGGAGTTCTGGATACTGGCCTTCCCACCAGCAGCAGCAGCCACCTCTCCTTCTAGGTAAAAGGTACAAAGAGGGGAAAGACCTTTGGGGTATCTTGGGGAGACAGATAGGGCTCAGCACAGTGAGCGGGGAAACTTGGGGAGAAGGGGAAGGTTTGAGAGCTGGAACAAAGGCAGGGTCTCTTGGGGAGTAGGCACCTCTTAGCATTGTCAACTGTCATGGTTTCTTTGGGAGCCTCGTGAGTTCGGCCCTGCTAGAGCTAGTCCCATATTGACAAGAGAAGCTCCAGCCCTGCCTGGGGAAATACCCTCTCTGACTGCCTGTCTTCCTAGTGGGGGCTGCTGCAGGACACAGGCAGAACTCTCTCTCTCTTTCTGCTCACCCCCTGGGGAGCAGAGTTTTTAGGTGAGAAAGGGAGCATCTGACACCATTCTCATGGGTGGGGTAGGTGGGAGCAGAAGTTGCCCAGCAGCTCAGGATGGCCTTCACTGCCTCCTCCTCTCCAATGAAAAGTGAGTCACTCTGCTGTTCCTCCCTAAGTTCTCTCCATCTGTACAACAGGAGGACTGAGGAGGAAGTCAGAGCCTCTGAAGCTAACACTGCCCCCACTCCCAGGGGCATGCAGAGCATCTGAGGTGGGGCTGGGCACAGAATTAATTAATCATCAGGTGGGGGGGGGGGATCTGAGGAGAAGCTGGGAGCTCTGCATCATCAGGCAGCCCGAGAGCACCTGCAGCAGGGGCCAGAATCACCTTACTCAGGACATTTGGGAAAGCAGCAGCCCTGTAAGTATTCCATGCAATAGGGGTGGGCAGGGGAATGGCAAAAATCAAAAGTGGACAAAACCCCCACAATAGAATCTTAAAAAAAAAAAAAAGCCAAGATGTTGGGCCAGTTTTGTGATTTTGTGAGGCCTGACAGGGTATTGAACCTTGGGGGCTGGCAATACGGACTTTGTGTACAGACTTGGGTGGGGTGGGGCAAGAAAGCAACTTAAAGAGGGAGAGCTGGTGAGTGCTGGGTGCTGGTACGGCAGAACCTGGGTGGGGAGAGCTGGCAGAGACAGTGGGGACTTGAGACAGGGAGAAAAGGGGGTGGAACTGGAGACTGTGGGGTGTTGGGCAGGGAAACACAAGAGGTAGGGGCAGTGTTGCAGGGTTTTGAGGAAGCAGCTTGTGCTGGGAGGGATGGGAGTTTTTGCACAGGGAGGGGAGGATTAAGGGGGTGGCAGGAGGAGCAATGGAGGGGAAGCATGTGGGATTGGGGGAAGAAGGAGGGAGAATGTGGTGTTTGCGAGGAGATAGAGGGGAAAAGTTGGGGTTTGTGCAGATGACGGGAACATTCATGAGGCTCCCTTCAATGTAAGTGGGGCCTTATGTTCTGGGGGGAGGGCATTTTTCCTTCCCAACTTCATCTGCTATATACTCCAGTGTCACCAACTCATTCATAGAGGCCTACAACCCTTACTTTGTTACTACCCTATCAACATGGCTAATTCAAACCAAGTTCCCCAGCTATGAAAGCCGCTGTGCTCTCATCAGTCCCTTGTGTCACCCAGTGCTAAGACTCCCATGGCTTTCTAGATGATTATTTGATAGCATGAGATCAGATTTTTCTGGCGCTGTCACTATATCTAGTGTTGTCACCATCTCCTCCTCTTTGTCGCCTGACTGCAACTTAGCCTTTCTTTGCCTCAGATTCATAGTTTGTCCATTCTGCTGAAATGAAGGCAGGGGCGGCATCAGGTATTCAGTATTTGGGGCCCATGAAAGTTTGTTTGAGGCCTGTGCTGCTCGTTAATGGGGAAAAATTGATGGAGGTGTTATTGCCACTTGTGAATTCTCTCTCTGCTCTCCTAGCAGGCACCACTCTGTGAGGATCTTTTAGGCACAGATTTATAAACTTGGGATATCGTACATTTTTTCTAATGTATCTTACTGCTAAATAGGCTTCTAATCAATACGGTTCATACCCTCCATCAGAAGGTTAAATCATTTGGAAAGCCCTGGCCTGAAAGTTCAGAAGTTTGTCTCCTCCAACTCTTATTTCAGCAGTCGCTTGGCTTCTAATCCTTCTAAACCTTTGAGGTCAGTGGGAGTTATGGGTTCTTTGCAGCACCCCACAGGACTGAGTCCATCTACTATAGAGTTTTCATTTAAACAGTTTGTACATGGAGGGTAAATGGAGGAGATTTTGTTACACATTTAGCATAGTAAAAAGGGAAAGAAATTGATTTCAGGCTCCACATTTCATATGTGAACCACCACATCTTATAAAGGCCAAGGCCTGGGGCAGTAGACTCTGAATTTTTAAAGAAACGTCCATTCATCATAGAAAGCTGTGAGCCATGGCAGCTCCAGAGTAGTAATCAGTGTTACGTATGGACACTGATATACCCATAATTAACTGACCACAGGCATCCCAGAGACTTCGCAGCAATGTCTGAATTCCATGCCAGTTGGACTGTGCTGTGGAATATTGACGAGAAACTCAGACGAGGCTACAGTTTTTATTGAATCTGCAGAGTAAGCACCTTGGCTAACTTTTTTTTTTTCTTCAAGCAGTTTCATATTTAATTAATTCTGAAAGTCATAACAGAGCTGAAGGATGTGTGTGCTGTGAGTTCAGGTATATCACAAAGTAATATTTTCCCTTATCTAGGTGTTCTTCCCCCTAAAGGCTGAATACATTATTACGCCTCAATTTCTCATAGAAACAGCCCACAATGCCACCAAGCAGGCACTTTGCCTAACCCCACTTAATTCTATCTGTACTGCACACAAATAGAAACCTTGCAGCTAGTTAGATCCACTGTAGATATTGTCAAGTAAACATGCTTCACTGAGCCAACTTTCAGAATGCTGAAAACTATTTCAACTCCACCTCCTTTCCAGAAACATTGCTGCAGTTTATTAAATCTGTTTTTTAAAGTGTCCTGCACTGTAACAGGTTAAACTTTATCTCTTCTGAAGACAATCTGTCTGCCTATTCCATTCAGCTGATGAAAACTATATTACTCCTTCCTGAAGACTCAGTTCTGCTGCAAAAACTACAAGAAACCAGCCAACCGACAACGGCTGTGAGGCAGCCAACGATAACTGAAAAACATTCAGACAATTTGAAACAGGAAGCATTAGGGCTAACCTCTTTCACCACAGGATCTTATCTTTGTGACCCTCATCCTTCCTCTCCATTTTTATTGGTTACACTGACTTGTATCTTGTTTCAAATTAGAGATGGGATTTAGGTTCAGTTATTGGCTCTGCCACAGACATTCCTGTGTGATCTTGGGCAAGTTACTTGATCTCGCTTTGCTTGAGTTCTCCATATGTGACATTGGGATAATAACACTTCCTTTCTGTCAACCATTTGTCTATCTTGTCTAGTAGGTTGGTAAGGGCAGGGACAGTGTAACAATGGGGCCGTGATCTCAGTTGAGGTCTTTAGGGGCTTCCATAATACAAATATCTTATTTAATAATAGATCATAAGCTGTTCAGTGCAAGGACCATGCCTACTGTGTGCTTTTCCAGCATCTACCAAATGGGGCTGTGCTCCTGACTGGAGCTTTTGTGTACTGCTTCAGTACATGTAATGATGTTAGTAACGTTAAGTCTGCTAACAACAAGAGGGACGGCTGAAAAGCTGTCATCTCAGGATAGTGTTTCCCAGTGGGTTCTGAGAAGATGGAAGATGGGTCATGGTTCCGTTGCAGAGGAGAGGCACCAGGGGTGAAGGGTAGGGTAGTGGTGCTGGAGAGCGAGCCTGCCCCTCACTCACCCTGCAGTGGCTCCTGTCCCATGGGGCTGGCCCAGCTTCCCACTTTGGTCATTGCGACCTAGCACACAGGGTCACAGCACCACTCAGATTTGGACAGGCCATCCTCATGATGGAGGGGAAGCTGGGCCAAACCTAAGTGGCGCTGTGACCCTGGTCGCAATGATCAAAGCGGGAAGCCAGGCCCTGTCCCCCAGAGTGTGTGCTGGGTGGGCTGACAGTTGCTATCCAATTCCTCATCCCAAAGTCTCCTCTCTGTACCAGGCTCGGATTAGGGTTGTGGTACCAGGGCGGAAGGGGGCTGCTGCTGTGGGTGGTCAGCGCCCCATTGGTGGGTGAGGAGGTGACTGTGGCCACTGGCCTATGACTTTAGAACACACACCCTCCCCTGAATTTGGGCCCTGGATGAGTCACAGAAAAGACAACCTGCAGTTGGTGGGTCACCCTCCTAAACAGTCTAAGACAAGAACTTGTCCCTCCATGTCCTCACTAGCATATGGACATTCAAAGTTAGTGTCTAAACTCAACCCCTTTCTGGAGTTCGGGTTATTGATGACATAACAACAATCCCCAGCTTAAGCTTTCTCCCCAAGCTAGGCTATTTCTAGAGTTTTCCTTTTCTCTTATAGTTCCTCCTTGGCTCCTTTCTATCCTAGTTGGAGCAAATTGGACCCAGCTCACAGCAAGATTCAGCAGTAATGACCCTGAACCTTAATGAAGCAGGGTTTCGGTACCTGAGCTCCGAGTGACTTGACAGAAGAGATCCATGTTCCTAGACAGGTTTTTAGAATGTGTTACCCTGTTACAAGGTGCGCACTATAGTCTATAAATATTCAGAGTGTAAACATCAAGGAGGAAGAGAAATTATTTAGTGTACTACTAGGGGTATATTCAGGAGTGAAAGAAGGAAAGACAAAACTCAGTCTGAATAGCAGAAAAAGCTTATTTTCCATGAGATCTGTACAATAGTCTCCCATGGGTAGTGATGAGAGCCCCAATATTTAAGATATTTAAAACTAGAGTGGTAAAGCATTAGGAAATGCACTCAAGGGAAGCATTTTGCATTAACAGGGAGCTGGACTTAGCAACCTCTACTAGGTATTTTCTATTTCTGTTTTATTGTGATTGAGACTAGGGGTGGGCATCAGGGATTTCCAGCTGTGAGGAATAAGGGGGGGAGGGATAGCTCAGTGGTTTGAGCATTGGCCTGCTAAACCCAGGGTTGTGAGTTCAATCCTTGAGGGGGCCACTTAGGGATCTGGGGCAAAAATCAGTACTTGGTCCTGCTAGTGAAGGCAGGGGGCTGGACTCGATGACCTTTCAAGGTCCCTTCCAGTTCTAGGAGATGGGATATCTCCATTAATTATAATTATAAATTAGGATAAGAATCAACAAAACTCTGAGAAATAAGAGCTTTGTCCTTTAGGAAAATTGAATACCCTAAGATTGCATTAAAAAAAAACCTAACAAGACTAGTATTTAAAATAAAAAGTTAAATCTCTCCAAATGGGCCGTACCAAGGGACAGAACTGAATTATTTGCTTCATTGTGCTCAGTTTTTTTATTACATGGCTTTAATACACAATAGAAGCAAGGGTCATCTAGTTTAGAGGGGGTTTGTTTTGTGAAGCTTCTGCTTTCCAGAATGAGCTCCACAAACAATTGTCTCCTTTTAAATTATTTAACGTGATCTCAAGACTTTCCTCTATATAATAATTAATAATTAGGGCCCTGATCCTGGATGGGACTGAGGACGCTTAGTTCCACTGAAATCATGCCAGCATGACGGGATCAGGTCCTAGATTAACAAAGCAATGCTCATAAAGCACTCTAAATACTAAGCAATTTTCATTATAGTGGCAGTTGTAAACGCTGATGACACAGTTAATGAGATATTTGATTGAAGGAGCAACTACTATATGTTGTTTGAAAACAATGGAAAACAACGGAAAATAGATTGGATGCTGGGTTACACTGGGATTTGCTGAGGGTGCAGAACAGCTGTTGCGTGGTGTGCAGGAGATGCTGGGAAGGAGGGGGAGGAGCAGGGATGGGGCACACTCAGGGGAGTGGGTGGGAAGAGGCAGGGTGAGGGTGGGGGCTTGGGGAAATGGGTGGAATGGGGCGGGGGCAGAGCGAGGGCAGGAAGAGGCTGGGCAAGGGTGAGGGCTTGGAGGAAGGGGTGGAGTGGGGGCGGGCCTGGGGCAGAGGGGAGGTCGAGCACCCCCCGGGTAGAGAGGAAGTCAGCGCCTATGTTTGTTGGAAAGTTTCAGCTACTATGGTTGAGTCATTTCCGAAAATGAGATTTGGGGGGGGGGGGGGGGAGATACGTTGCCTTTCCCAGGTTAAACGATTCTTACAGCTGTTTCATTAAAAAGCTCTAGTACCTCTAAGCTTGAAATTTGATCAGGAGGTTGCCCTAGAAGCAGAGGCATGCCTTTTGCCATATCTGTGAAAATCAGCCCAAATTTGGCCAAGATATAAGCCTCTGGAAATTGCAGTCCGTACATGCTCAGTAGAGATATGTCAGAGTTTGGCAGCTAATTTTTCTGATTCAGTCTGTCCAGGGCATGCTGTGTCCCAAGACTGCAGGTGTTGAGCAGGACTTTCCTGGCAATTGCTTCTCCTGGCTTCTGTGGGCCACTGCGGTGCCAAGGACAGGAAATGAGAATAGAGAGACAATGTGTCCTTTGCTGTCAGTGCTCCCCTGCCAGTGCCCAGGCTGTATGCAGGAGAAGAAGGAAACAGCCTGACTGGAATGCTGAGGATTCAGGAGCTGGTGGTGAAGATAGATGGAGAGGGGAATGACCACATACTATTTTTTCTACAGGACCTTCCCTCATTCAGTGCACAGGATTCAGTGTTGCCAGCTCTCATGTTTTTTTAGTGTATGACAGGATTTTAGCTGAGACGGAAACCGGTCTCAGGATGACACAAGAAATTCCAGCCCTCTAGCAAATATGAGCCCTCTGGCTGACTGCCATACTTTCCCACCTCCTCGGGCAGAATGCTGCAGGCAGTGCTCTCTTCCTCTCCCTTTTCCCTTCCATTCCACACAAGAATGGTCAAACAGGGTCAGACCAATGGTCCATGTAGCCCCATATCCTGTCTTCTGACAGTGGCCAATGCCAGATGCTTCAGAGGGAAGGAACAGAACAGGACAATTATCAAGTGATCCTTCCCCTGTCATCCAGTCCCAGCATCTGGCAGCCAGAGGTTTAGCAACACTCAGAGTATGGTGTTGCATCCCTGACCATCTTGGCTAATTGCCACCAATGGACCTATCCTCCAGGAACTTATCTAATTCTTTTTTGAGCCCCATTATACTTTTGACCCTCACAACATCCCCTGGCAATAAGTTCCACAGGGTGACTGTGCGTTGTGTGAAGTACTTCCTTTTAAACCTGCTGCCTAGTAATTTCCTTGGGTGACCCCTGGTTCTTGTGTTATAAGGGGAGTGAAGAGCCCCTATACTTCCCCCCAATCTGGAAAGGGGAGAGCTGACCCTGCTGCAGAGCCTCCAGGCCTAGGAATTGGAGGTGAAAAGTCCTAGGAGGAGCAGAGGTGAGGTGGGGGAACTGAACTGATGGGGACTGAACTCCAGCATTGGGGGCTGGGGAGTGAACTGAGGAGGGGTGAACTGATGGAGCCTGGGGGTTGGGGGGGGAGCAGGGGATGGGCAGATGTGGGAAACTCCTTCAGCAGGGGCCAAAATCATCTTTGCAAATAAAATTGGGAGAGTGGACAACACATTCTCTCTCTCTCACACACACACACACACACACACACACACACACACATGGGAAGGGGTGTTCAAAAATAAAAAGACAGAACAAAAAACAAAATGTTTTTTTTTTTTAAATCTCATGATTTTTGGGGGGGGGGGTCTGACTTGTTTATCTCTTAAGGGGGGTTGAGTCAGGATTTTTGATCTCTTGTGGTTGACAACACTGAGGATGAATCTGGGTTGTATAGTGAATGACCCGTGCCCCATTTGTTGCAGAAGTTGGAAGGTGTTTAGTGAATGAGGCAGGGGGTCTTCAGGAAGAAAAAAGATGGTCTCATGATGAAGGCAGTTGAATGCTGCCCGGGAGAACTGGATTCTATCCCTGCCTTTGCAAACAGTTTCCATGTGATGCTAGTCAAGTCACTTAAATTAAACTTGTCACATGTCACTAGCTGTGTTCATCATTTTTTGGGTGCCCAATATGAGACACAGAGAGCCAGATTTTCAGAAGTGCTGAATGCTCACAGCTGCAATTGAAGTCAACGGGAGTTGTGCTTTTAACACAAAGTGCTATTAAAAAATGCTAAGTATTCGGAAAAGGTAGACCTTAGGTTTCTCAAGTTGAGCACCCACAATTAGTGAATGCCTGACAATTTTGGCTTTAATTTCCCTCTCCTTCAGGTATCCATCTGTAAAACGGGGACACTAATACCAACTAATCTCACGGCAGTGTTGTGAAGACAAATTAATAAATGTTATGGAGCACTCTAACACTTTGAATGTACCATAGAAATATCCATAAGGAAATTAAAAAGTTTGCCTTCAATACATGGCTTGGGTGGTAAAAAAGGCTTGGGGAGCATGCACTGAAAGTGCAGGATAAATTAATGAATTGCACAGGCAACCTTAATTCTGGCATTTCCTAGCTTTTGAGTGTGTGACTTTGCAACTGTAACGTTCTTTTAATGTAACTTTTTGTATGTAATATTTAGAGAATGTCTGTAGCTCATATGAGTAGACAGTAAACTCTTTGGGACTGGAACTGTCGTGTGTGTGTGTGAGAGAGAGCGAGGCCTCACACAATGGAGCTCTGAGGACTTTAAACATCATTATAACAGAAATAATAATAATACTTTTATAAACAGTAAGGACTAATTATGCTACCACCGTATATGAGGAACTCTTGTTAGTGTCAGTGGAGCAGTATATGTGCAGGAGAAGCATAATTGGGCTCCAAATTTAAAAAACAAAAACAAAAAGAACCCAACCCTCCACGGATTACAAGTTGAAGGCTATAATTGTAGGGCTAGCTTGTGTTAAAGTGCTATAGAAAGATGGCTGGGCACTCATTCAGCAGTGAGATTATCCCCCAATGCTGAGAAGGCTAGGACTTTAGACTGTGCATCACTGACCATGCACAGCCACTGACAAAGCAAAAGCATGACAGAACCACTCTGCCACTTCCTAGTGCAATCAGCATGTGTGTCTTTTGATAACTGATGGCTCTGGGAATTAACCACCATTTAAGGGATCAGTAGACTGTGCAAGCTAAAGTTCTATTATGTTATTAAGTGCCAGAATAATACCAAATTACAGGGGTTTTACTCCACCGCGTAATGTTGTATTACTAATTTAAAACTCATGGAAAGAAAAATTAAACTTGCTTACAGAAACCACTGCTGAAAAAAGAAATATTTATCTCCCTTTTTCCCATCTGACAGCAATTTCTCTCTGGTCAGCTGTAGATACCAAAAATAGCAGTGAATGTACAGGGTTAGCTGTGTCAGAAAAGGAGATTAATCTTCAAAGCAAGTGCCTTCTCTGTGATAGCAGAAAGCAGAGGTGCAAATTCAGAATAGCCTTTGTGATACTATACTGGCATGTGTCACTGGAGTAGCAAATAGCATTGACAGGACCCTGCGGTCAGGAATGTACAACTGCTTCCCAGCACTGACTCTCCTGCGAGAGAGGTCTCCACAGGCCAGGGTATAGAGGACACAGACTGTGGAGTGTGAGATATTTGTACGTTTTGTAGATTCAGTCCCGCAACACCTTCATGTGCATAGCTCCCATTGATGTCAATGGGCATTGCAGACATGCCCAGAGGGTTTCAAGTATGCTTAACTTGAAGTACAGTATGTCAGTCAGAACTAATTAATCATGTAAAAATGATGGGGTAAGTTTCGCACCTGCACAGTAGGTTGGGGTGAGTGGGAATGTGGGTGAGTATGAGTGGAGTGAGTATGGGAGTATATGGAGGATCGAAAGGGTGGGGTTGTAGCAGCAAGAGTGAGTGAGAGAGAACATAAGAGCATCAGGGCTACCGTTATTTATCATGTAATTAATCATGTGCTTAACACCACAGTGCCTTGTGGTGCTCTAATCTTCTGATCGGGGCAATGGATTCTTCCTAAAAGTGGAGGATGCTGAGGCCCTAACCCCTCCGTGGCCCTGCCCCTCCCCATGAGGTTCTGCCCCGCCGGCCAAGCCGTAGCTGGACCAGGGAGTCCAGGCCCCTCTACCTGCCCAGGGTGGGGAGGTCTGAGAGCAGCCCCTGGCCCATGTCCCTGTCCCCTGGGATCCCCCACCCAGGGCAGTTGGAGGGTCTGCGGCTCCCCACAGCTGCCCACGTGGCTCCTACCCCGACCAGGCTCCGGCTTCCAGTCTGGCCTGGCCGCGGGGCCTTGGAGCCAAAGAACCACAGCCAGGCCATGGTAAGAATTGCCCGGGCAGCTGTGGGGAGCCATGGACTCTCCATCTGCCCTCGGTGAGGAGCCTGGGGGGGCAAATGGAGGGTCTGCAGCTCCCCACAGTTGCCCAAGTGGCTCTTACCCAGGCCAGGCTCCAGCTTCTGGCCTGGCTAGAGGGTGGGGCCTGGGGGGGAAGAGGAGGGGCAGGGTGCCCGGCCTGTGGTGAAAAGTGGACAGGCCACGGCCCCTTGGCCCCCCCGTTCCGGCGCCCCTGTTCTGATCCATATCTTCCATCTTAAGCACATCTCCATTTGAGATGCATTCTGCTCACCAGCCTGTGAAACAGACATCCCACCAGACAACAGCTAGGGCCAGCCCTTGCAGGCAGCTTTGATTAGAAGTGCCTGACGTTTGGTTGTGTGAGAAATTTGGAAAAGTGCTAAATGTTGGCTGACATCAAACTAGTGAAGATGTAAGAGGGATGAAAGAGGAAAGAAAATCAAGCTTTTCTCTATGTGAAATGATGAAAGGCTGTAGTAAACAAACTAGCAGAGCCTTCGGCAGATAAGAGTAACATTCTGATCTTCACCAAGGAGCAGGCCTCTGTCATTTGTTCCAATAAAAAGCTACAATTAAGGACTTAGTAGCTCAGTAATTAGTTACATGTAATCGTTGTTTGAATTGTCCTAGCCAGGATCATGTAAAGCCATGCTGATTATAGAGCATTACAAAGCCTCAGAAGTCAGAACATGATTCAATCCTAAACATACTGGCAAGGACCAGTGCTCTGAGGACCACTGTGTACCTGATTGACTCACTCACATATATTATACACAAGGTGCTGTGACAAGCTGCACCTAAATTCCACAGCAAAGTCCCGGCTGTTGTGCCACACAACTTGTACAGCAGTCTGGAAGTTCTGCAGGAGGTTAATTTAAAGTTAATAAATTGAGTTTCATGATTAACTAAATATGAAAAAATGTAACCACTGAATTATTTATGTTGATGCAATTTGTTTTGCAGTGTCCCCACGTTTTCAAGGTTGTGCTGCAGCTCTGTGAATTGACACCACGTAACTACAACGTAGAAGTTGTCAGGAGAAGCTGGAGGCATAGGCAACTAAGGCAGTGTGGGAGGCAGTTTGGAATTCTGGGATAAGCACAGTAGTTGGACTTTTATCTTTAAATGATCAGCAGTGAAATTGTTAACAATGTTGACATTAAAATGGTCATGGTTAGGTTTCAGAGTGAGCACCCCACTGAGATGATGGGTGCAAGTCACATCTCCATTGTTGGCTGTCTGCAGACTCAGGAAGACATTGCATTGATTTATACTGGGTTCATATTTTCAAGTTTATCTTCACAACCACGAAGGCTAGAAACCTTTTTTTTTTAAATTAAGTTTTTGATTCTGGAACATGATTCTGCAGCCTAATGTAGAGATTCTGTGGTCACTTCTGTGGCTGTGGAACACACAGAACCTGATTATACACCCGAGGAAGATTGCACCAGCCACAGCCCAGAAGAATCAAATGTTCTCTTCTCACAAATAATATTGGAATCCTTATAAATCTTATGGGCTAACCTCAGGGATGGCAAAAACGGTGGTGTAAGTTTAACACCTGTACAGTAGGTTGGGGTGAGTGGGAACGTGGGTGAGTATGAATAGGGTGATTGTGGGAGTATACTGAGGATCAGAAGGGTGGGGTTATAGCAGGAAGAGCGAGTCAGCGGAGATCATAAGAGCATCAGGGCTGCTGCCATTTATCATATACTATCTTACATCCTTGTCTTGGTTACTTTGTCTGCTACAGCTCAGCTTTTTTTAAACTTACTCCTCTGTATGACAGTATGAAACTTACTTCTATGTATTCCTGCTTATCTCCATGATGCACACTGAATCCAGCCCAACATGTCATTCCTTGTCCATGTAGACCATTCCCTCCAAGAATTATTCACTTCTAAGCTTTTTTAAAATATTAATTGCCCACAAAAGCCACTTGCCGGCTGGTATATTTCTCCTCCATGAACATTATCATTTATATATACTTCCCCACCTTAAATTTGAGAAACAAATAAGATACAAAATCAAAAATATCAGAAAAGACATTACTGCAGATTCCTGTAACATCATACATAGCCTTCCACCTATCGTTATCCAAGGCCTTGCTACCATTCTCAGTCCCATCTGCTAATTCACTTATTAATTCCCTCCACTCCACTCTCTCCTCCCCTCTTGACTCCTTTGCTTCTCTTTCGCTCTGCAAAGTTCATCCCTTCAGCTCCTACCTAGGTTCATTCATAACATTCTCTTTCTTGTCTCCTGCTCCTATATTGCTGACTGCCTCTCTGAAAAAGCCCTGCAGACATGCAGGCTTCCGCTATCCCTTGTTCTCTGCTCCTTTGGTTTTTGGGTCTCCTGCAGTCTGGCTCTTTCCACTTCAGAAAAAACTGCTCTCACCAAGATTTCTAAGTCTTATCTTGCTCAAATCCAAGGGCTGTATTTTTTATTCTGTTGATCACACACCCCTTGTTCAAATCTCTTGCTTTCATGACTCTGTCCTTTCCTGCTTTTTCTAACTTTCTGATTGTTCCTTCAGCATCTTGTTCAGTTGGTCCACTTCCTTCCTCTTGTTCTTCAGCAGGGATCCCAGAGGGCTCCTTCTTCTCTCTTTACACCTTCTGTGAGTGATCTCAGATGCCTACATGGCTATAACTACTTACACCAATGACTTTCAGATCTACCTCAACATGGCTTCCTCCATCCAAACTTATCTTTCTGCCATCTCTTCTTTAATGTCTCACCGCAGCTTCAATATAAATTGCCAAAACTGACCTGTCACTGTCGACAGCACCACCATTCCTGTCTGTCACCTAAGTCCAGAAACTAGGAGTCATCTCTGACTTCTTCTCTCTTGCCTCCACATGCAGGTTTTCCACTTCACTCACCATAAAATTTCTTTGATCACCCTTTTCCTTTCTGCCCGGATAGACGAAAGTCTCATCCAGGCTCTCAGCATCTCCTGTCTGGAATAGTGTAACCTTCTCCTGTCTGGCCTTGGTAGCCCCAATAAAAGTCCCCTGCACAGCTGCTAAGATTGTCTTCTTAACCAGACACTTTGACCACCTCACATTCCTTTCTGATGGCTCCTTCTTGTTTCATAACATCAAGCATAAGCTTCTTATGGTCACTTTGAAGGATCTTCACAGCTCTGTGCCTCTCTACTTACCCACACTTCTGTCTTATTCCATCACTCCACTTCCTCCGCTTCTTCAGCAATTTCTCATTTGCTCATACGCAACCTCTGAACCATCTTCTATGCTGGCCCTTATGCACAAAACACCCTCCTTCAATTTATCAACAAGGCTAGTGTCCTCTCCTCCACACACGTCTCTTTCATGATGCCTGTAAAAAAACAGACAATGAGTAATGGTTTGAGAAGCAAATGAACATAGCTAATATTTATAGTTTTCAGGGGGAAAATAGCAAGGGCCTGTATTTGATTGTATCCCTCCACCCCCTCTCTTCATGTCTTCTAACTTGTATTTGTACAGCACAAAGCACAATGGGATTCTGATCATGATTGGCATAACACAATGTGATTATTTAATAATAAGTGCATGAAGGTAAGTAGAATGAGTTAGTGTGTGGAAATAGGAAACAGTTAAGAGAAGATTGCTTATGCTGCTGTACCTTTCTGCAGAGTTATTTTTCATTTTCCTAACTTCATGTCTGATCCATTCAACAATAGCATGTGTCAGCAGTAACAGAGGCTTTGCCATCAGATGCATTTTCAAAATAGAACTCTTACAAGAATTCCAGCTGTCCTGCTTCTCATTGTTTAACCTTTGCTGACTGTGCCTCTTGAGGGTATCTTTGTTTCCATTTCCAAGAAGGTGGTGGTTGTCAATCAAAGAAACCTTAAACTAAAAATTCTATTACGTTACTTGTGGTATCATATATAGTTTCTCAATTTGTATAACAGGCACAAGCGCGGATAGTTGTCAGGAAATATAAGATGGACATACATATTCCGATATGTGGTTCCAATGTTGTAATAGTTGTGTCAAGAAAGACTGGCAGTAGCAGTGTTTATATAAAGCCAGATTCTGCCTGGCTCTTGTGCAGGTGCACAGGGATAGTGGTATCATGCAGGAACTCCATTCCCATGCTGTAAACTACTCAGGACAGGGACCATGTCTTCTTAATTACTCGGCTGCATTATGCACACCTGTCACTCCATTTAACTTATAAAAACATTGTTACCTCCTTTGACCTGAGCAGTTAGCCAAACTTCAGGTCTTGTGGATTATTTCCTTTTGGAGTAGAAATTGATGCTGGGGTCAGTTGTTTTGTTGGTGCACTCCTGGTTATTTACAAAGAATGTATAAAGTCCTGTTTCCCTAACCTTGGAATCAAACTGCAGGAGACAGTTTCTTTGTTCACAGTTCCAAACCCCTTTCCAGCCACTGCTTAGCCCAAAAGTGCTCTCTCTAGACTTTTTTCTCAGGGTCGTGCTACCAGTGCTTCTGTTTTCTGGTGCTTCCTTGCTCCTCTCAAGCAGCCAGCAGAGGTTAAAAGATAAGCTGCCCTATCTTCGCTGCTGTTTTAACCCAAGTTAGCTAATGCAGGTTAGCTAACCTGAGTTGAGAACACACTTTTTTTTGTTGCTTTTGCTGCTGCTGCTGCTGCAATGGAGACACAATACCCAGAAAAACCCCTACACCCATATAGCTCAGTTTCTGAGGAGCCCTTCACAGCCTGTATTTGGATGGTCGTTGAAACAATAGGGGTCATCTAGTCCACAGGGGAGTTTGATTGTTTCTTACATTTATCCTGAATGACCAGTTTCAGCCATAGAATCATAGAATATGACCATTGGAAGGGACCTCAGGAGGTCATCTAGTCCAACCCCCTGCTCAAAGCAGGACCAATCTCCAACTAAATCATTAAGCCATGCTTAACCCAACCCCAGCATAACCATATTGTAGACATTGACATCCATGTTTACAGTCATTTGGTTCCTGCAAGATTCCCTCCCTCCTCCATTTTAATCCTTGCATTGTAATCAGAGGCCAGTGTCTGAAATGTTTCTCTCCATTTACAGACCTGTGCAAATGGCAGACAATCAACCTGCTAAAAGAGCCAGAAAGGGAAAACACTTCAGGATTGGGGCTATTTTCAGATTAGAAGGACTGTAGTGAAAATTAACCAGGAGCCCGGTGGCACTTTAAAGACTAACAGATTTGTTTGGGCATAAGCTTTTGTGGGTAAAAAGCTTCATCATTGTTTTTGTGGATACAGACTAACATGGCTACTCCTCTGATACTTGTAGTTAAAATTGTTTTTTGACTTTTGCATATGTGAAAGTGTATTTCCAGCACATAAGTGAAAATTGTCATAATGGTCTTTTAGAGAGACTGTATTGGAAATCTGTGTAACTTTGTCCTTCCCTCTTTATCCTCCCTGTTTGAGCTTCATATCACCCTTTGCCCCATCCACTTCTTCTCACCACCCACTATGCATGATACAGCCACAAAACCCCTTCCCTCTCCACATTTTACAGACCCACTTTTGCATGCTGCTTGCCATGCCCTAGTTGACTTGCATATAAAATTCCTATTACGTTGTCTCTCTTTCCCTAACCACTAGGTACCTTTCTGTCCGGCCAGAGACTGAGTGCTCCTCAAGGCTGGGACCATCCCTCCTTGGAATAGAAAGTACCTAGCACTAGCTACCAAACATAAACTAATACAAGTCATAATAATAATTGGACTATGAATCATTGCATGTGGAAACCCATTTCAGTGTATACTTAGCACATACTTCCTTTCAGAGAAGATTTTTAGTGTTTATACTTATTAAGCATTATTTATTAATAGAGGAACATGTTGCCAGTAGAAGTTAAGTAGGTCTTGAGTTACAGAAGAAAGACTTTGCAGTGTGAAATGATTATAAAATAGCTACGTGGTTTATTGTGAGCAAGTATATAAAGACAAACCAGTAAAATACAATCCCAATGCAGACTTATATCCTCTGGCCCTTGGGAAGCAAATCTCCATGTAACAAGGGCAACAATGTCATCATATATATAGTCCTCAGTTTCCAGCTAATATGGGCATGCAAAAAACACTGAGAATTACATAAGGGGAAAAGATTAAAAGGAAAATAAACACGTGGGAAGGAATGAGGGGGGTTGTTCCAAATTGCATTTTTAATTACAAAGGTCCTGATCACGGCTGAAGCTGTGTGGTCATGCAGGGGCTTAAGCGACAGTGGGTGTCTAAATCTTCCCCCACCAACACACACACAAGCATCCTGCACAGCTTTACTGAGTCCTGGGTCTGGGCACATTGGGATGGGTGCTGCATTTTTGCCATTATCAGACATGATGCAGGTGGGTAGGGAGTAGTGGAGAATTGGCATTGGCTTTTTTCCCTTTGCCATGTTCCAGTCAACACAGCTGAGCCAATATGGGGGGGAGGGGTGGTGTGTTAAGCAATCTGCAACTGCTAAGGGCCAGTAGCAGATTACTACCTGTAGTGAGGCATGAACATGAAATTAATTGGGTTTGAGCCTTTCAGAGAAATGATTCCTCCCCTGTGCTGCTCCTGGGATGGTGCATGTACATGCCACCCCTTACACACAGATGATTGTAAATCAGATTCTCTAGCCCAAATATTTTTCCTATCACAGTTTACAAATAACAGACTAAACTCAAATCAAATTACAACACATTAACTGTGCACATTAAAGGGGTGCTGTTGGGTAGTTTAAATTCGTTGTAGTTTGCTTCCTGAGGTAGTGCAATTAACTTCACTGGGTTTACACTGGGAATAAATTTGGCTCACTATTAATAAATTTGCTTTGATGTAAACATTCCCTTCAGTGTCGGGTGCCTAAACATTGCAGCATGGTGCTTAAGAACCAAACAGTAAAATTGACTAGAAACCAAATGGCAACAAAAGTAAAACTGACTAGTCTATTTTCATTGCCAGGCTGAAAAAAGTGCAGAAAGTAAAGAAACCAGTTAAATTGGGGACCAGTAATTTAGAGCTTAAATCAAGAGAACTGAAATAAGTTTTTAAGTTATTAGTAACACAAATGGAACAGTTGCTTTTAAACAATGCATAGGCCAAGATTTTCAAAATTACCTAGTGACTTTGGTGCCTATCTTGATACACCTTAAAAAGGCCCAAATCACTAGGCATTTTTAAAAACGTTGTAATTATTTTTTTGCCAGACAGTGTCTGTTTAAAATCAGTATTTTTAAATTATACCATATTGCCAGCATTTTTTTTTCTTTTGTTGATTATTAAGGGTCTGATTCTGCAATCCTTACTCAGGCAAACTTCCCACTGACTTCAAATGAAATTCCATTGGAGTCAGTGGGGTTTTTAGCCTGAGTTAAGGGCTTGCATGTTGGGAACATTGATTTATTCCTCCCCCCACAGTGAACTGTTATGCTCCACTTCATCTGTATGTAGGTGACAGAAACTCATTGTAAAGTGATTACTGGAGCCAATGACCAGAAGAGCAGTGGTGGGTCAAAAGAACTAAGTGGCAGCACCCATCTCTGAATGGTTACACACATTTGACCATTCTTTGGCTAACCAAAGTCCTTTTGATATATTTCACAGGATCATAGTCATAAGAGATAGTAGAAAGCCCTTCTGATGAAGTCTGCTAGTCTCTTCATTTTTAATCACACACCAGAAAAAAAGTATATCTGGCTATCAGTACATCATTACATCACAACAAACCAATCAGCTTTCTTGATTCACCTCCCTGCCTTTCCCAAATCCACTTGATTCTTCAGGGCTCCTGTTTTGCTGCTCTCAGAACACAGAGGAGTCAAGCTCTCTGACTGGCTGGAGGAAAGGACCTGTAAGTGGTTTTCCTGCTGATGCAATGTTCATTAGCATCATTCCAAAAGGATCTGTTTCTAGGCATTAGGAATGTGGAAAAAGAAGATGCTTATCCGCAACTCAATAGTAAATTCTTAACACACCCCAAAGGAGCCAGTGTTTGTATAGTTCTTTGTTTAAGTCCTTGACAAGTGGGTGGTAATGAAAACTGAAGAAAATCCTCCTTACAAAGTATGTGGCAGGTCTGCTGAACTTTTGTTTATAAAAATGCTTTAATCCATTTAAGTTCATAAAAAGTTGTCTTGATATCAAGTTGTTTAAAAAGTTTTCCCCGTTTCTTTCAGCCAAGCTGTGTATTTAACCTGCTATACCTTCTTCAGGATAAAACAGAAAGGGCTGTATTTACAAATACAGGAACCACTACTGACTACCCTCACATTTAACAATACAAAATGTAGGGCCTGATTTTCATAGGTGCTGAGCACTCACAGCTGTCTTTGGCTTCACTTAGGCCATGTCTGCATTGCAAGTGAGATGTGTTTTTACCTTGGGATTGCTAACATGAGATATCTATCTTGATGTAAATCCTAGTGGAGATAAGGCTCAGGTAGTTTTGACTTCAGTTTAGCTTTTTGAGGTCAACCCTACACCCCCCACCTGGGGTTCACCTCCACTAGCTGAATCAAGGTAAACCTATACTGCCTTATCTCCCCTATGATTTCACATTGAGAGCTATCTCGGTGTAAAAATATACCTTATTTTTGCAGTGAAGACAAAGCCTTAGAGTTGTGGCTGCTCTGCGCCTCTGAAAATCTGCCCAATAATGATTTGCTTTCAATGTGAGTCGGTGCCTAACTTGCTTTAGGCACGTTTGGAAATCTGACCTGGCATCTATAGTCATCTTTACCCACTTACATACCTTTGAAAATCTGGCTCTTTTGTATCATTTAAGTAGGATCCAGCATTTACCTTTCAGAGCAACTGTTTCAAAGGGATTTTGGATAACATATTACTGAACTATAAAACTGGGTGTAGGTGAAATTATGTGTCTGTGCCTGTGACTTGTTTCTAATACACACTAATAATAGCCCTGTCAATACCAATAGCCTTATGGGTCCAGATTGTGAAACTCTTACTCATGTGAGTAATATTTACTCACCCAGTTAGTGCCATTGACTTCAGACTGGTCTGTAAGTGTTAATGAAGTAATTAGTATTTGCATAGTACTTAGAGGAAAAGAAATAAGTGCTACTATTATTAATATGTGTGCTAATGGCTTATGGGAATTTACAAGCTACACAAACTACTAAGAGAGGAAAAACACATTTCCTGGCTGCAAAATTATTGAACAGTTAGAGCCAAGCATCAGAAACCTCAGAGAAAGTTTCCCAGGCTTCTCCCTGCGAATAAATTGCTGTACAGTGCAATTCAACTTTATTTAGTGTAGCATATTTCATACAGTGTGTCCCCAAACACTTCACTCAGCTACATTGCTGAGTGACACTGCAGAGTTAACTAATAAACAAAAGGGAGGAAGTGAGAAATTAAAAAAAGCAAACGAGAAGAGGCCATTTTTCAGCTGAAAGTTGAAATGCAGTAGAGAATTCAGGGAAATAAAGGAACGCATAAATTACAAGAACAGTTGGTTATAGACAAATTGAGCTTCGTGATATTAAGCAGACTCAGGCCTGGTCTACACTGGTGGGAGGTGGGGCGGGGTGAGCTAAGTTGGCCTAAGTTATGCAACTTCAGCTACGAAAATAGCGTAGCTGAAGTCGACATACTTAGAGCTACTTACCGCGGTGTCTTCACTGCGGTAGGTCGACAGCTGCCGCTGCCACTCCCACGTCGACTCCGTCTACGCTTCTCGCTCCGGTGGAGTACCGGAGTCGATGGGGGAGCACTCGGTGGTCGAATTATCGCATCTTCACTAGATGCGATAAATCGACCCCCACTGGATTGATCGCGCCGGAGATAAGTGTAGACATGCTGACCAGTTCTGATGCAAATTAATTCTACTGACTTCAGTGGAGTTATCCAGATTCACACCAATGTAGCAGCGATCAGAATCTGGCCCTCTATCTATAAGAATTCATTCCCAGGTATCTGCCTGATGGGTTTTGCCCACTTGCTCAGGGCTAACTCATTGCCATATCTGGGGTCAGGAAGGAATTTTCCCCCGGGGTCAGATTGTTAGAGACCCTAGGGGGTTTTCGCCTTCCTCTGCAGCATGGGGCATGGGTCACTTGCAGGTGTAAACTAGTGTAAATGGTGACTTCTCTGTAAAATGAAGTTTTTAAAGTTTAAACCATGATTTGAGGACTTCAGGAACTCAGCCAGAGGTTAAGGGTCTATTACAGGAATGGCTGGGTGAGGTTCTGTGGCCCGCAATGCAGGAAGTCAGACTAGGTGATCACAATGGTCCCTTCTGACCTCAAAGTTTATGAGTCTGTAAACCTTTCTCAGATAATCTGCACTAAATTTGTTGACTGTAGCTATTGATGACATTTATGTGTCTTCTTGTAATGCTGTCTATTCCCCAATCAGGAGTTTATTATTTTTTTTATCCCTTTTTGATGCAAGCCATAAGCCAATATTTGGAGCCTCATGTGTTTGCCTCCATTAGGAGAAGACATGGATGATAAAGTCCGATATTTCTTTGATGCAATCCTGTTTATTTACAAAGAACTTACAAAGCCCCGTTTCCCTGAATACAGTAGAAAGCAAACAGGAGGCAGTTTCCTTGGTCATTGTTCGAAGCCTCCTTTCAGCCAGCACTCTTACCCAAAATCTCTCTCCACTTTCTCTTAGGGCCACGTTACCACATTGCTTCTTTCTGGCTTTCCTGCTGCCTTCTGACACTGCTTGTGTAGGCTCCCTCCACGCACATAGCTCATTTTCTGATCAGCCTCGCGTAGGACCTGTATGTTAGCTGAAATAATAGGAATCACCACCTATCTTACTCCAAAAAGTCACTTAACTGCTTCTTACATTCATCCTGAATGAAGGGCAGCTATCACACTCTGTATTTTAAACGTGGTTTCAACCAAATTCCATCATAACATTATTTTTAAAGATTGATGTAATGGACGTGACTAGGTATTGTTTAGGTAGCAATGAGATGTTTCAGAGCAAGTTATATTTCCAAAATATATTGTCAGTGCTTGGTGTTGGTGATTACAGGTAGGAAGCAGAAAGGAGATGGCTCAAAAGATACACTTCAAATTGAACAAAAACAAAACAGTAAGACCCAAAAGAGCTGTGATAAGAAGCTATAGTATTAGGTCACATCTTCAGCTTTCACCACGTGTCCTTTGCTGATAACTGCACAGGAGTCCCCCAGCACAAAGGAATCCTTGGATAGCATGAGGTGTTTTTTACATAACACAATGGTGCATAACACTTTGGCTAAGTCCTTGACTGCTCTAACTGACACAATTTACAGCAGGCCTTAAGTTGATGTAAGATACATTGGTGCAAACCATTTGGTGAAGCCCTTAAGCCAGTTTAAACCTTGCTTACATTGGCTTAGCTTGCATTTGTAAGTTACCAATTAAGCTAACGTGATTTAAGCAAGGATTTAAACTAGTTAAAGGATGTCTACTTTAGGTTGATGTAGATTTATTTAGAAGTGATTTAATTAAACAGAGCAAATTTCCTAATGTAGACCAGGTCTTAGAGAGTAATTTTCCCAATACTGGTCCAGAATCCATCTCTTTGGAGGATGAACAGGCATTCCTGTATACTTCATGTGTTCTATCCTGCTACTCTCCTGTGGTGCTTTACAGGTAGCCTTTCATTTCCATACTACAAGGAGAAATGTAGTGTAGCAAGATGTCTGCTATGTTTAGGATGGCAGTGTGGAAATGAAAGGCTCTCCATGGGTACTGCAACATCATGATAGAACAGTATTTGTTAATGTTCTGTATTAGCTTTAGTAGTGTGTCGCTGGTGGACTAAATTCACTTTCCTTCTGCCCCATCCTGAGGTCCTTACATGTAAAGAAAAGCCAAAGTGTGTTTGCCAGAGTGAAAACTGAGGATATTAGGAGGAGTTTGCTCCTTGTGAGGAGGGATAAGTGAATCTTATACATTTAGAAGGAGCAATTCAGATAAGCATTGCATGTTTGGATAATTACACCCTGCTTATCCAAACTAGCCAGACCTGTTGAGCATGGGTTGTAAATCTTTTGAGGACAGGTTCTCTCATTGCTGTATATATACCAAATATCATAAATACTATGTGGTAAAGACAATCTCTCCATAAAAGTTTGCCCAGATGTTATGATGATGGACACTTCAGAAATACATACAAAATATATAATAATAATAACAGCAACAATAAGTAATAATTAATAAACCACCTATTCTGTAAAGAATTCCAGCAACAACCACCATGCTGGCTGTATGTCATAGTGTGTGGTTCTCTTTTATATTCACTCATTAAATTCGATTCTTAGCTCTACCTGTCAGGGTCCCACCCTTTGCTTGGAATAGCTCTCTTGTTGTATAGTGCTGTGTTCATTTGTGGTGCTAAGTGTTCACATAATAAGTATCCACACTCCAGCTTCCTAGCTCACAATAACCCTTGAATGCCTTTTTTTAGGCTCTTCTGGATAATAATAGTCCTCAACCAGTAAAGTGGACCATTCTCTTAACTGAGTGTTGTGTGCACAGCCCCTTGCTGGATCAGGCCTAATATTTTTCAATTATTCACACAATACAGCCAAATGCTGTGATTCCTGTTCCCATCCAGAATTCTGATGCTCAAGGTGGATTACATATGATAATAAAATGACAGCACGGTGAGCTAGATGCTAGTTGCCATAGATCATGATTAGAAAGGAATGTTATGACAACATAATCCTATTTAACTCAAAGCAATCTCCCAATGAAAAACAAACAAAATGAGGGTTGCCTCTCATTAAAACAAATGCATTGCTATAACATTCTATCATGTCACAGTAGAAGCCAGTTGCTGTGTGACTGAAATCAATACAGAATCTCTTGATCCATTTCTTGAGCACACTGTTGGTTTCTCATGCTTGGCACTGGTGAGGCCGCAGCTAGAGGACTGTGTCCAGTTCTGGGTGAAATATTTTAGGAAACAGGTGGATAAATTGGAAAGAGTCCCGAGGAGAGCAACAAAAATTATGAAAGGTTTAGAAAATCTGACCTGTGAGGAAAGGTTAAAAAACCTGGACATTTAGTCTTGAGAAAAGAAGACTGATGGGGCACATGACAACAGTCTTCAAATATGTTAAGGGCTGCAATAAAAAGAATGGTGATCAGTTGTTCTCCATGTCCACTGAAGGTAGGACAAGAAGTTATGGTCTTGATCTGCAGTATGGGATATATAGGTTAGTGTGACACTCTGTACCTCAAAGTAGCACCCTGGAGCCCCATATTCACCACTGTGAAAGGATTATGATATGTCTGATACAAATGTATGTCTTGTGAGGTATCATTTTAAAAGTCTTGATCTGTTGAGCATTAATATCCTGTTGGGTTGTATGTGCTGTCATTGCATGTCAAGTTATGAAGTATTGCCATAGGTGTGCTACTGAAATAGGTTGTGAGGTTGGGCAACGCCCACAGCCAGCCTTTCAGTTACAACAAAGGAGTAGCCATCAATAGCCAGATGGCATTAATGGCTCATCAAAAACAATCCACTATCCCAGAGGCTTCTTGGAAAAGGCATGTACACCATGGGGGCAAACTAACAAACATCACAGCAAGGATCCTTCTAGAAGCTGGAAGAAAGTATAAAAGAGGGAGAGTGACATTATCACTTGGCCTTTCCCACCCCCATCTCAACACCTGGGAAACTGTCTGGAAGAAAAAGACTTTGAACGGGGGAAGATTGGTTCCAGGCTGGAAGGGGATCCAGTCTGTGTACTGAGGAACTGTGAGCTGACGTACCATCTGGTAGGGCGAGACACTGCTTGAGTCAAATCCTGCTTAGTCTGTTTAAGTTAGAATTTAGACTGTGAATTTATTTTTGTTTCTTAAATAACCAACTCTGATCTCTGTGTCTGCTACTTAAAATCACTTAAAATCTAACTTTCTGTAGTTAATAAATCTGTTTTATATTTTACCTAAAACAGTGTGTCTTTGGTTGAAGTGCTTGGGGAATCTCAGCTCAGATTACAAAAGCTAGTGTATGTCCAGTCCACACTGAGGGAGGGGATAACTAAGTAATGAGCTTAAACTGGTCAGGCCTGTGACCAGTGCAAGTCAGTACAGTTCTGGGGAGCAACGCTGGGGAGCTGGGGGAATTGGCTGAAGCCGCTCAATTGATGGTTCATGAGTGGCTGGGAGATCATCATGGGCATTGTGTATCGCAGGCCAGGGGTGGCTAAACCTCCCCAAAACAGCCAGGTGTGACTCTGCTATGAAGCCCCCTCCTGCCTCCTGCTCTTCCCGCATGGCCCCAGCCCAGGCTCCTCCTCTTCCCCGAAGCAGGTGGGGGCTGGGGCTGAGGCTAGGGTGGGCCGACTGGCAGCCAGGGACTCAGTGTGGCTGGGGCCCATCCTCGGGCTGCCCAGCACCCCGGGGCTGGGGGTACTTGGGCTGTCCAGCAAGGGCTAGGGCAGGCTGGCTGGGGCGGGGTGGCCTGGGACAGCTGGCAGGCCAGGACTTGGGGTGGCTGGGGAGGGGCTCCTCTAGCTGTGGTGGGGGGCTCAGGGCTCTGGTGGGGTAAGGGGACAAAAGGGGTGGGGCCATGGGCTAGCCTCCTTGAACGAGCAGTTCATGCGCCACCCATGGAGATCGTTTATGTAGCTGTTGGGTATGTCCCTGCCTGTGGATGGCTGTGTAAGTGCCAGGCACTGCACATATGCAGAGCTATAATTATGTTTTTATATTACGCTTAATGTAGACCAGGCTGCAATACCTGTACAATCTGTTCCTGAAGCTAAAATATCTAGCTCCAGTGAGATCTGTTGGTGGCAGTTATGGGCTACAGAGGCTCTAACACTGTTCGTGTTCCCTGCTGTTCATGTATCAGGGAAAGGGGGTTTGGACAGGACACTCTGATACTGATCCTTAGCTGTGGTTTTGGCTGCTTAGGATTGTTAGCAGTGTGACGGTGTCCCCGAGGTGCAACCTGGACTGTGGGACTGCTGAGCCCTTTGTTCCAGCAACCTGGGCTCCCTCTCACTCTGTGATGCTGTCAAGCCACAAACCTCTGGCAGGTACTGCATTTACACAGACATCCACAGGCAGGGACACACCCAGCTGAGTTACATGAATGATCTCCATGGCACTGTCAGAGGGTTGTAGCTTGACATCTGCATCATCACAGTGTGAGGCAGAGCCCAGGCTGGTGGGTGTGGAGGGCTCAGTAGTCCCACAGACCTTGTTGCACCCTGGGGACCCTGTCACAGTTAGATATTGTAACTATAAGAGGAGTTAATTTCTGGAGTACGCTTCCAAGGGAGGCTGTGGAACACCCATCACTGGAGGCTTTTAATAACAGGAGACCAAGGGCTTGGCTACATTTGCAAGTTAGAGCGCATTAAAGCAGCCCCAGGCGCCCTAACTCACGTCCCATCCACACTGGCAAGGCACTTAGAGCACCTGGACTCTGCAGCTGGAGTGCTCCTGGTAACCCACCTCCACGAGAAGCATAAAGCTTGCTGCTTCTTGGCCGAAACGCCCCAGCATCAGTGTGAACGAGGTGTTGCATTACTGCGCTTTGATCAGACTCCGGAAATGTCCCATAATCCCCTTAAGTCAAGTGGCCACTCTTGTCACTGTTTTGGACTCCGCTGTAGGAATGCGGATATGCCCTTTCAAAGCTCCGTTTCTGACAGCTGGCATGCTTATCTGCTCTGGGACAAAGCAAGCCATTAGTGTGGAATGCTGCTGTTGTAAGTATGTGAGAGAGAGAGAGGTGGGGGGGAGGGGGATCTGCTGCTGTCTGAACTTACAAGACAGCATGCTGACATGCTCTCAGCTCCCCAAAAACCCACTCTCTCTCCCTCCACATACACACAACACACTTCCTGTCACACTCCACCCCACCCCCACCCCATTTGAAAAGCACATTGCAGCCACTTGCATGCTGGGATAGCTACCGCAATGCACTTCTCTCTGTGGTGTTGCAAGAGCTGTTAATGTGGCCATGCCAGTGGTCTTGAATCTGACAGTGTGAACACATTGCAGCGCTTTCCAGGAGCGGCGCCAGGGTTTTTGACGCCCTAGGCAGGGGTCCTTCCGCGCTCCTGGTCGTCGTCGGCAATTCTGCAGCAGGGGCGGGGGGGTCCTTCCGCACTCCCAGTCTTCAGGGCACTTCGGCGGCGCGTCCCGGAGTGAGTGAAGGACCCGCCGCAGAATTGCCGCCGAAGACCCGGAGCGCAGAAGAACCCCCCGCCGCCGAATTGCCACCAAGGGCGGCAAAATGCTGCCCCCCAAATCCTGGTGCCCTAGGCAACCACCTAGGTCACCTAAATGGAAGCGCCAGCCCTGGCACTTTCCCTACTGCGCTCTCCGAGGGCTGGTTTAACTCACAGCGCTCTACATCAGCAAGTGTAGCCATGCCCAAACACATCTCAGGGTGGGTAAGTTTACTTGGTTCTGCCTCAGTGCAGGGGCGTGGACTTGATGGCCTCTCCCTCCAAGAAGAGAAAACATTACAAAAAACAGAAAGTGCTTGTAAACCACCAAAATTGGCACGGGGAGGAGGAGCAATGGGGCAGATGTAGTAGCTAAAACTCCCTTTAACTCAAGTTTTGAAATTGACTGGATGAAGTTGACTGTGCCCCTTTAACTCCCACCACTTAAAAACACTCACTACTGATGATGGGCTAAGGAAGACAAGGGGAGGACAGATTCTGTTCTGAGTAAGACCCGTGTACATCACAACTAACTCGCTGGCTTCAGTTGGGGTTACTCCAGAATCTGGCCATACATTTCTCAGCCAGCATAATGATGTAAAGGGACAAAAGAGCTCTCTTAAATTGGTGCTGAACAAATCAAATAAATGTAGCAATGATTATGTAGGCCAATGGGCTTTTGTTAGGAAAACATCCAACAAAGAATGCCATTGTGTAAAGACAGAGCATGACACAGTTGTAATGGAGCTCCATAATTTGACACGATATCTGAAGAAGCGCATGAGTAGCAATGATGGCAGCAGGAGCCACGGTAGAGCAGGCCTGCAAATAAATAACCACCAACCTAGTGGCCTGTCAGGGGGAGGGGAGTACAAGCAGCTAGGTGGCAGCTGCAACTACAGAAGCAAATAAATCCTCCCCTAGTCATGTTTTTCCCCCCAGTGCTTTTCAAGTGCTGATGGTTGTACTGATTCAACTGAACATTTGGTGTCACACCTGGTGTCAGTGGTTCTGTTACTGTTTTACATACTCTGATCTTGCATTGGTGTTATCTTATGCAGCTATTCCTTTGGAGAAGTCAGGGCTTCCTGGAAAGCATGGAAAAAAGATCCCACTACAAGTGTTTCAGTTAGGATTGTCTCCAGCAGGCTAATCTTACATTATTGCATTATTATGCATGGCACTAATTCTCTTAGTTTGTTTTTCTGAATGAATGTGTCACTTTCTCTTCTTGAATGAGAAGCACCCTAATGTCTACAGCCCAAACGCTAGGGTTCTGACACAGGAGAAAACAATGGGGGCTTTTGCCAAGGACTGAGTAAAAACTAAGCAAGGATTTCAGCATTTGGCTCCCATAGTAGTAGAAGTTAATCCTGTCAGTAGGATATCTATGTCCAATGTTACCAATGATAGTCATACATGTGAATAATATAGTAACATTGCACACACTTGTAACACCTTTCTTCTGAGCAACATTGGGTCAGATTCACACTCAGGTCTGCTCCTGTGGGCAAAAAAGAATGACTTTTGCTAAGCCAGGAGTGACTGTGATTAGAGTGATTGGTGGTGGGCTAATTCAGAGCATCTAACAATCTTGATCTCTAGGACTTCTTTTTTTGTTCTAGGAGTTGAGGATCAGAAACATATTGCAATATCAACTGAGCCAAAGAGAGACAATTTAATATATGTATGTAAGTTCATTATTGCTTGTACAGAATTATAGCAGTAAGTAAATCCTTTGGTATTGTATATTGGAAATATACAAATGTTGCCTGTGTTGGAGTATAAATAGCAGCAAAATACATCCTGACTGTAAACAGCTTCAGAAACTGTACACCATGGCAATGGACAGTATTATACTGTTTTGATCCTTTGCATTATTTTACTGTTAGTTTCACTTGACCCCCCAGCTGCTATTTGTTTTATTAACCTGTTTTGCTCAAACTGGCTGTGCGCTTCAGAAATGTTGTGAAGAGATGCAAGGAAACAGTGACAGTAATAGCAAATGTGTGAAGTGGTGTCAGATTGACTATCTCTTCCTGTATGTGGACTATGGATGTACTGCTTGGGCCAACCTCTGCTCCCAGATGAATGTGGAATAAATCAATTGATTGCAATCCAGATATTTCAGATTTCCTGTAGTGTAACTGAAAGCAGACTTTGGCCCCCTGTGGTTAGGGCTAGTGTCACACACAATTTTTGATAAGGAGACCACACCAAATCAGAATGGTTCAAAGAGTCCAGCAGTTAATTCAAACAGCTATTTCCTCTGGTGACAAGGTTTATATTATACAGTGAGATATGAAGAACTATCAAAATTATACTACTTGTTTATAGTTCATATTGATAGTCTCATAAATATGCACAGTGTTGCTTTACTTAAGTAAATAAGCAGATATAGTTAGCTATTGCCTGGTCCACATGAATTCTGGTTATTCAAAAAGCTAACTTTGTACACTGTTTCGCATCACTTCAGAAATACAGGGTGTTGAAACTGTTCCATAACGAGGCCTCTCAGTACAAATATTGGGCCAGATCCTTCAGTGACAATGGCTGGTTTATTTGTCCATAAACTGGCTTTTCTGGCCCAGGGAGGATCGCTTCAGCGTAAGGGTATTCCTGCAGTAGTGCAGAGCTGATGTACCTACCAGCGCATGCACCACACACCCTCCCTGCTGCTTGCAGCACCAGGCAAAGGGAGTGGGATTGTTGAAAAAACACATGGGCAGAGCACCCTTATGCAATGCTGATCCTGGGCTGTATCTTTGGGCCCCTGTGGCCATTAAAGGCCTGCCTAAGTCAGAGCAGCCCTTAGGCCACTCTAACCCAGCAATGGGGGAAATGGCCATGCAACAAGCAACGCCTAGCTGAGGGTAATACAAAGGTGAGCCTTAAGCCACCTTTGCACTTCACCTTCTGACTTGCATGCTACATTTTGGCCTCACTTGAGGATCTGGCCCATTCTGTTGTTTCTGAAGAGCAAATTGTTACAGGTTGAGGCAGGTTAATTGAGGTAACACTAATTGCACAGACACCATTGCCATCAGCCTTCCCATGTACACACCTGCTTCACTGTCATTGTATAATGAATGTTTTATGTAGATCAAATGACTCTGGATCCTCTTATGACATGAGAGTTTGATTAATTGGATTTTTTTTAAAAGCAGGGATAGGACGTGCTCACCTCAGTGATCCTCCTCCCACGACTCTCATTTATCTCTTTCATCCACCTGTTGGGTCTTGTTGCAACTCTTCCTGGGGAAGGAGCTATCTTCTTAGTACCTGTTTGTACAGCTTCTCGCACAGTGGGGCCCTTAATCTTGATTGGTGCCCCTAGATACTAATGTAATACAAATAAATAATAATAAAGTGGCTGATTTTTCTGTGCATTGCAAATTACTCACACAACGTGTTTGCGAGAGGTTACACTGCCATTACCCAGACTGTTAGCAGAATATTCTCCACATCCTGTTTGATGACTCACACGGAGAAGCAGGTATTTTCATATCCATTAATTGTATGCATGAGTATGGTTCTGGGAACCAGGAACTCCCCAGCTGTAATCCTGGCTCTGACTCAGCGTGACCTTGAGTAAGTCTCCACCTTTTTATGTCTCAGTTTCTAAATCTGTCAGATGGGAACAATAATACTTACTTGTACCTGTTGTACAGGAATGGTGCAAGAATTAATTAGTTAATGGTTGCAGTGTGTTTGAAAATGTAAGAAAACTAAGTGTTGTTGTTTTGGAGAGAAAATGTCTTGTCATTTGCTCCCTGCTCAATTTATGATTGAGGGCTCTTGTCTTCAGTAACAAATTGGAACTTGGTAGTTCCTGGGTCTCCCTGGTTCATTTTGCTATCAGGTCTGACCGTAGGTGCAGAGTTGTAGTGAGGTCAAGTCCTTTGAAGGCTACATGGGTGGACAGAAACTCAGTAGTTTTAGAAGGGAGGTCCAGGTCTTGTCTGTTCCTGAGTGATCATGCTGGTTCCAGTTTTATTCTGGGGCCATTTTAGAGAAGGTGCTTTAGATGGCTGTCTCCTTAGCCGCTCTACAACTTTAGCCTCCCGGCTTCTGGGACATGACAACTCATTTGAGGAGCCTGCTAAGAAAATATAGCTCTTCGGGCAGATGTTAGAAGCAGCTGTACCAGCAGAGAGCTGTTTCAGATTTGTTACTTTTTATACAGTTTTAAAGGGGTGTGGCAATAGAAGAGTGGAAAATCCTCCACAACACAGGCCAGTATCTTCTTTGCAATATGAGTTTTAAAAAATATTATTGTTATACTAAGGCTGCTGAGCCAATATCTATGGCTGTGGCCATACCTGCGCTACTTCCGCCTTGGGCAGGAGTAACCCTTCCAAAGATAAACAGGGTTGCCCAGTGGCACAGAGGAGAACTGGAATCTCCAGGCCTGAGGATTCGGCAGCCCATGGAAAAAGGAGCGCTCATTTGCATGAGCTTCCCCTCCTCCCAATCTGCAGTCCACTGTATCTCAAGGGCCATATGCAACCAGACACAGAACAAGGGCTGCAAGGCCTGCTTGTGTCTTGCTGAATCAGCAGGCCAGATGTAGAGCTGCTTCTCTGTGGCCTTGCAGGAGCTGCTGCATGCAGGAAGCTAGAACCCTGTACTCTTGGATGCTGAACTTGGCATTGCTGGGGAAACATCTCTTCATTACCTAATGGACTTTTAATTACTTTTTGTTAGCTTGTATTTTTACATGGCATTGTAAGAATTTCACATGTATTCCATGTGGTGTGTGGATGTGCCTACACGGAGCCATACAGAACAGCAAACAGGTTGCCCTTTGGAGTGTGAATGTTTCAACAAGTGCTACATGCAGTCAGTCTGTTATAGTATCTATTTGTTTTCACTCTTTGCTACAAATGTTGTCCTGCAAAATGAACCCAATTTTTTTTGCATAGAAATCTGAGCTTACTCTCTTATAGACTATAGCATAGTCTGTCCTGAGCCTAAATGAAATAGTGTTCATTGGAACAGTTATAAAGGTTATAGCTGGAGTCATTAATGGAACAGGTGAAATAGATTTATGTAACCAGAGTGGTACCATTTATAAAACAGACCCCTGTGTAATTACCGGTGTCACACTATGAAACATAGAGTCCATAAAGAGAAATTCCCCTGCAGCCACAGATGAAAAGGTTGTGGCCTAAAATTTATCTTCCTGTAATTCAATTTATGTAATTTTGTGGGTCATTGAATTATAGGATAGAAAGAAACGAAGGGAATGGCTTGAGATAAAGTACAGTTTTGCTGATAAGAGATTTAGGAGGAAACAAACAAACATTGCTGTATGGGTAAATATTGGTGGAGAAAATTTAATTGATTCCATATGACATTTTTTTGGTATAGTTAAAAATGCATACACCTAATTAGCTGCTTTGGCAATTTTATTTAAGCGACAATAGCAAGATCTAGTGTTTGTGCTGCAAATATCAATATGTCTTTACTGCAAAAATATATCTGTTTAAAATTTAGTTCAATATTTCTGTCTATGAATGGCCAACTGTTTTACAGGTCTCGGTAGGAATCCTGTTTGAATCTCTGCAAAACTTGAAAGATATCAGCTGGCCACACTTTTGTTGGTTATATTCTATTATTTTGACTTTGGCACTATATGGCATAGAGTAATTCACTTAACCTCTCTTACCGATCTGTAAAATCATTACAGCAATCTTTACCCAACAGGAGTTCACATTCATTAGGGATTGTAAAATACTTGGAGAGATTCTCCAGTACCAGATGCCATACAAGTGCAAAGGAACAGTAGTGTTCTCTTCCAGTCACTAGTGAGAGAATGGAACCTTTTCCTGCTAGAGAACAAATTCTCATTACACGATCATTGCTATATAGGAGTGACATAATCCCCCATCCCATGCACACTACCATCTAGCTCCTAAAGTGCATTTATAAATTTACATTTCATAATTACCACAGCCCTGCCTCATGTCTCCTGCTCATTCTCCACCCACTGTTGACCAGCTCCTTCTGAGATCACTAACATGCTGAAATTGTGGCGGGTTGCAATGTTATTTCACCCTCCTCTAGCTGCAGAGTCCTGCCAGAATGTACTGCTCTGCTCGCTTATTACAGTACTGAGAAGCAAGTTCAAACTTGCAGTTTACAAGGTGACTTTCATTTTGTTCCCTACGTTGCTTCCTTGCCCTTGGCTTCATGAGCTGTGCTTCCTCTCTTATGCCAGCTCTATGGGATCCAAAAATGCACTGAGAGTGAAGTAATTATTCTGTTCTTCTAAACAAACCTGAAAGCTGCCTGATTCTGTCTCTGTATTCTGGTTCCTGCCTGGGCTATTTATTTATTTACACAGTGCCTACATAGACTCATGCTTTAATATATTTTTTAAATAATATAAATTTATAGTCCTGAAACATTAACAGAAAATTGTTTTTCTCTCAGTTCTTTCTTTTTAATACTCCCATCACTGCAGTTTGCCTCGGTACAGATAAAATTATGTAAAATCCTAATCAGTCATTCTCTAGCCCAACCTCGTGTTGTTCCATGAATTGAAATGTGTATTGATCTTTTAAAATAATATTTTAGTGATGGCTAATTCTGTTACTTGTTATTAGCATTGATGGGGGTGGGGGGGAAATCTTTGCAAAGGCAGAGGCTTAACATTTTGCTGAAGTTGCTGAGAGCCATGGTCATTCTGCATTTTGGTGAAAGGAACTTCCTTAGCCAAGGGCTAGCTGCCAGCAACTGCTGTAGCTAATAGCAGTTCTCTCAACTGTGTGGGGGGGCGGGAGGGGGGAAGGGGAACTGTCCTTGCCTAGAGGAGACTGCTGCTACATAGGTCCCACAGGCAGGAAGGGCCACAAGGATGGCCTAAAGTTGCACCCTGGGAGGTGGAGTTATCCTCAGAGAGGGTATTAAACTTTAATATGAGCTTGAGCAACACAGTTTGGATCTGGATGAGCAGCCAAACTTTTCCATAGTTTGAAGGTAAAGATGGCTTGGGTGTGGAGAGGGTGTGGCCCAGCTACAAAGTTCAGGTCTGGATTCAAGTTTTCCTAAATTTGATGTGTGTTTAGGTCCAGTGTTTTTTGTTCTGGGCACACCTTTAATTAAAGTGATCAGCAATGTGACCTTCCAGGATTACATGAAGTTAAGGTTTCTGAAAATTCAAAGTGACTGGTTGTTGTGGCATAGATGGACAAGCAGGGGGGAAAGGCCAGTGTGTGTAGATATACTGCCTAGAAGCTACATTGTGAATGAAGAGTGTCTCTCCTTTCACTACTAAATAAAATGTATAGATTTCCATAGAAATAGAATATATATTTGTGCTTTTATATATATAGCAATCTCTCTCTCTCCCCCCCCCTCTATGATTTAATTACAAGTGTTAAAATATTTAATTCAGCAAAAAGGAGGAAACAAAGAAGGTTTTATTTTTATCAATTGTAAAGAACATAGAAATATCCACAGTTTATCTGGTTAGTTAAGATAGCACAATGTTCATTGTTCTCCAGGATAGTTCTGATGTTCATAAATATTGAAAACCTATGTGTCTGTCTCTGATAAACTGTATCAACAGAACTGTGCATTGTAGAATGTGTTCAGTCAGTGCTTCCCAGTAACAGAATTAGTGGCTTGCCAGTTTTGGAGAATGGGTGTTTATTTGTATTCAGAAGTATTAAAGATCTATTGAACTACCTTACCAAACAGGAGGTGCTCCCCCGCCCCCACAACACATCTGGGGTACACTAGCAAAATGGTGCAAGAAAATTGTCGCTGCTAGATTTGCTGCCTATGCTGCACCTGTTCTGTGGATAAACAGAGCACATCAAACTCTGGAGGCATAGTTCTCTGCTGCTTTGAAGCTTGTGTAGTGCTTTCCCCTTGTGTAAAAGACTATCAAATCAAAATTCTCCACACACTCATTTCACCCAAGGTACAAGAGTGCAGAAAATCAGACTCCAAGGCTGACCGTCTGGTACCTTTCACAAGCACTAAAATCATGGCCAGTCTTCCTCACACTGAGTTGTCCCAATGGTATCAATAAGGTTCTACTCAACATGAGTAAGGACAGCAGAATCTGGCCTTCAACATTTACAAATAATAGGGTCAAACTCTGTTCTCAGTTCCATCTGTGAAATCTCTGTGAGATCTTTAATCACCATCAGACCTGCTCTCCCCACCTCTTCAGAAAGCTGTATGGATTGTGCTCGTGTTATGGGCTTGTCTTACCCTCTTTTATTTATATGATCTGAAGAACTTTCCACAGCAATGAAGAGGAGAAGGGAGGGCAGGTTTGGTGAGGCAAAATCCTGTGAGAGTTGTGGGGAGAACTTTAAAGAGAGAAACTCTGGGAAGAGGAGACTGGCAAAGGTGAAGAGATACATTAAGACACCAATGGCCTTTGATAGAGAGAAAGAGAAATCAGATACTACACAGTTGGGGGATGGGGGGAGTTTGTGGAGGGTGGAAGAGTGATGGGGACATTGCTAATGGAATTAGGGGTTGCTAACATTTATTCCTATGTATGACAGCCGCCTTTCTGTACAGGAAGTTGGAATTTTGATGCCAAGCTTTCAATAAGCTTCTTCCATTTTCTTCATTAATATGTAAGTTATCATACTGCATAAACAAATACCAGTTTGAACAGAAAATATATTTGTTATAGGAGGCAGAATTTATAGTGGATCAGACTCTCAGTCCATCTGATCTGGTATGTGTTGTCTGAAGCGAAAGCAAAGAATCCAGAGGCAAATTATAAAGATTACAACTACTTGATCTAGATAAATTAATCAGCTACAGGAGCAGAAGGGCTGGAACATAAACTCAGATGGAGAGAACCAGATCAAACTGGTTCTCACAGAAATCCAGTCCACCTACACAGCTGTCTGCTGAAGACTTTAGGTTACTAGTTTTACTTCATCAGAACAAACTTTCAATGACTGAGCAACGATCATAAGGGCCAGATCATGTTGTCCAACCACTTCTCAAAGCTGGCTTTACCAATTATTAACCCTTTTTATGTGAGTCACATACCACAGTATCCTTTCATGCTTCAGAGGACAACACATACACAACACCTAACCTGTTGCAGACTGCTGTTTCCGTGAGTGTGGTCGGAGGGATGGGTGGTTCTTGACCCCCAGGGATCATTGCATATGCTCTCAAGAATGGCATACTGGTATGACATTTTCTACTTTTAAATATCGCCAGAATACTTGTGTTCTGCAAGTTTTCATGCCATGGTCATCACCATGTTATTTGAGTACCTTCTTGCCCCTGGTGCTCAAAGCGTATACAGGAATTAGCCATGGGGGCTGGATATGGGAATACCCGTCCACACTGGGGCAATTCCAGTAAACCAGGATGTCTGATCACTGTACCACAGCCAGACAATCGAAAATCTGTGCGTGCTTACCTGCATGTGCATGGACACCCCTGCAAAGTTGTTCATTCCTCATGCACCCCTTCCTACTCTTCATAAATGCAATTGTTTAGGTTTGACCAGGATGGAGAATCTATTGTTGTCAGATGCTACCGGTGTGGTGCTCTGCTTTCTCCTGTGTTGATATCACTCGGCTGCGTGCGTGTGTTCCCTCTGTGTGCGGTCCCAGCTCTGCAGATAGCTGACACAGCAAACCCGACGAGAACCCCCAATAACCACAGAGTCTAGTAAGATGCAAAATCACGTTGAGTAGGTTTATTGCGACCTCGGACACAATTGCAGTTCCCTGTAGGTTTCTGAGCCTAACTCAGGGCATACTATGAGAAAGTGCCTCTTGGCAAGGACCCGGCTCAGTGGCGGGACTTTCCACTGCCCCCGTGGCCGGACAAAGACACCACCCCAGGGATACATTTTTATACACAGGTACAAACAAGTTACACATCACTCCTGATGTATTGAGGTGCAACCCCTCTACGTAGCAAGGTACAACCCCTCTACGTAGTAAGGTGCCGCCTCTCACCTTGTACATGTTGGTTCGATCAAAACAACTCTATCCATCATATTACCCTTTTGCCCCTGTCATTGGGATGGGTCGGCCTGTTCCATGTTATCTGTGGAATGTGCCAGTATAGTGTGTTCTGTACTTTAACTTTGCTAGGTGAATATATATTTATGCAACATCAGCCCTTTTCCTGCCAGCTTCTGTGAGCAGGGCCTGCCTCTGGCTCACAGCTTAACTTTGCTTTATGTTAGCAAAGTCTTGACCATTACTTTAGTTCAGGCCTTAGGCCTCATACCGGGCCTCTGATACCAAGGTTTATATCTCAGGGCCTCCTCTTACTACATCTATAATAAGGTAAATACTCCCCCACCCCACCCCCAAAAAAAGGGTGATGGTTGGGCTGGTGATTCCTTCCTCTGCAAACTATGAAATACTTGAGGCAATTTCCTGCATTTTAAAGGAGAGACTTTATACCAAATCTCTGGATTATTTATTATTTGTGGTGTTTGTCTCTCCCCCCACCCCTTCTCCAGTAAGAAGTAGCTGGCAGCAGCGAGTCCCCTTTTTACTTTCCCCATGAAGGCAATGGGGAACCAGCAGAGTTTGGAAGAGAGGATATGAATAATGGACTCTCAGCTGCCTTTTCTTCCCCATCAGCTGCCTGCTCCATCTCCTGCCAGGGAGACTGGGAGCCTCAGACACTTTGGTCATCAAGCACTAACAATTCCAGCTGCTCCCACGTCAGATTCCCACTCAGACTGGGGAGTTCTTACCTCAGCAGCCAGGCTGGAGGGAGAACACCAGAACAGGACTCTCATAAAACTAGAGGGGGCAAAGGATGGGGAGTTCTCCCTTTGCTTTCAGGTTAGAGGAAGAGCTATGTTCTTCTGCTCTCCCTCAGAGAGTGGAAGCCTCTCAAAAGTCCCAGGGATATAGCAGATTTCAAGGGTAAAAGCAGAACTGGGTGATTATCTAAAAACACTTTTAGAAATACTCAAATATGATATTGGACTCACTTTGTCTATTTTGTGCCTCCCTTCTCACCACATTCCATCAGTATTCTAGCATAGAAGTGAATGGGCAGGCAGGAAATTTTAAGCAAATATTTAAAAAATATTCACAGATAGTAAATTCTGTATGAGCATTAGTACTCAAAGACTTTCGCTCATCCAACAAGGAAGCAGAAACAATATCATGTAACCTGCGTAGTCAGGTATGCAAACTAACCCATGCATCCTATATTGCTAAGGTCAAATAACTGAACTGTTCAGGACTGATCCTCAGATCATATTTTGTGTGTGGGGGGGGAAATTTGGCAAATTTCATATTTGTAACTGTTATTTTATTTGTATTGTGGTAGCTCAGAGGCACCCCAGTTCTGCATAAGGACTCCTTACTGTACTAGGCACTGTACAAATACAGAACAAGTCTCTCTCTGCCCCCAAGAGCTACATCTCAGGGCTGGTCTACACTAACATTTAGTTCACAGCAAGCTGGGATGTAAATGTATCCCATGGTAGCCTGATGCTCACTGTCAGTAGGGACCCTGCTGACATGCACTAACCGTTCCTTACTGCGTTTTGGTCTGCCCCGCTTTGAAAAGGAGTGGTTCAAAGTGCACTAAGGAACGGTTAGTGCATGTCAGCAGGGTTCACACAGACACTTATTGTGCAGCAGGTTAGCGTGGGGTAGATTCGCATCCTGGCTTGCCACGAACTAAATGTTTGTGTAGACAAGCCCTAAGTAAACTGTAAGGTGCTCACGGACAGTTTGGAAATTGCAAATCATGTGATAGGTTCTCTTTTTCTATGAATTATTCACTGAGCTGTAGGTAAAACACAGAGAGGCTAAGACTGCACTAACAACATTTTCTAAAAATTCCTAATATAGGTAAAACAGGTTCAACTCCACTTCTGTGAGCAATGTTAAGAACCCCATAGCCTGACTTTCAAGTGTAGAGCATTCAGAAGCTCCCATAGTTTAAAGAGGAGCTGCTGGGTCCTCAGCACTTTCATAAATCTGGCCACTAGTATTTTTAACACTGTCAATTAGTCTTTCTTTGAGCAGGGTTACATGACAGTGTTAAAAATCCCAGCAGCAGTTGACTATCCATCTACATTAGCACCCCCCACATTGTTAACACCAGTGGAGCTGAACCAAAGTTAATTCAATGGCAAAAAGAATCCATGAACGCAGAGTTAAGGTTGCTTGGTGGTAGGTTATACCCTGGTAGAACATTGAGTTTAGCAAAACTCAAACTTCTGAAAACCAGGAAATGCAGAGTTAAGGTTGTCCATCCAATCTTAACCCTGTCCACTTTCAGAAATGCCCCAATATGACCCACTAACACACACACCTTTACTCTGCCAATCCCACAATCTCTGAGATGTACAAGCTCTTCACCTCCTTTTACAGCCTATCCACTCTCACCCACAGGATGCCATCTAACATGATATAAAGGACAAAACAGGGGGTGGGGGAGGAATTGCTCACACCACCTTCTCTCCATTCCCCTGGAGCTGGAAGAGCCCATGGGATTTATTTGCATATACTCTTGGAGCAGTCAGTGTACCTATACTAAGGTACAGTACTTGGGCTTGCTTGGTAAAGGTGTGTTTGTAATATGAGGACACATGGATTAGTTTGAGGTGTGCAATAGATGTGATTACAATACAAGGAGATCTGTTTCACATTGTAGCAGAGTTACCATTTACCACGTGCCTCTGCAGCACCCTGCTGCTGTTTCCCTGTCTGCAGGGCCCCTTAAGAATTGCACAAAGGCCTTTCTCAGTTACTACCACCCTTGCCTCAAACCAATTTCAACAACAGAAATAGTCCTTAGCAGTCCTCAGGGCCAGAACAAAGACCATCACACACATAAGCCCTTACTTAGCTCTGCTGTCTTTTCTTACAGCCAGAGCTCTTCTTCTGTCCTGATCACTCTCCCAGCTCTTCCTAGCTGGAGCTTCACCTTCTGGCACCAATCTATAGACACAAACTCCATCCAGGTTTCCCCACAGGTGCTGCCCTGGCTCCTCTTTGTCACACCTCCCTTCAGCTCAAGGTCTTCCCTGTAGAGACCCTTCTCACACCACTATCTCTCTACAACTTCCTATGCTCCCTCCCCTTCATTGCTGCTGCCTGGTGCTCTTTATAGGGCAGTCACCCTGCTCTCTGTCTCCCAAGTGTGGTTCACTGTGTAATCAGGGTTGGCTAGCCCCAGCCCTTAAGAGGTGAGCCACCTTGTTACAACCACCCAAGGCTCTTCAAGTATAGCCACCTCCAGCCACTCACTGCAAAGCTTTTTTGTCCTAGGTGGGAGCTTGTGATTAATTTATCCTTAATTATGTTAATTGAAGAGTGTGGTCACAGCCATCAATCTCAATGAGGTCTGTGGTTCATCTACTCATTAGTACCTCTCAGTTTAAGAGTACAAGGCCACAGAAGGAAACCACTGGGGTGCGCCTCAAGAACCCTTTGGTCAAATTACATCAGATCTGGAGCACTTAACACTACCCTGAGCCCCCATCAGGCACACCAAATTTCAAAGTAACCATTTAGATTTTGGATCACTTACAATGGTTGAGTTTTAAAGCATATAAAATGCCAGGAATGGAAACCTGTCATTTTTCTGTATTGGTACATATGTGCTGTAAAGAAATGTACATTTTCTTAAATACTGTTCGCAGTTTGGCTTCCCCAAAAACTTACTGGGTGCCATCTGCAGACTGACACCATTTTAACCCGCATCACATCAATACTTTGATCTGATGCTCTGCACAAAAAATCCTACCTATAAACTTTTTGCAAAGTGGCTATTTTTCAAGGCTTATATCTCTACAACCTGTACCTCAAATGACCCCACATTTGGGTGTCTCACCCTACCCTGAACCCTCCTGAGGCATGCCAAATTTCAAGGGAATTTGACTAAGCATGTCAATTTTAGAGGATTTAGAAATGTCTATCTTTAACCAGAAGTTGGAGGCAACCTTAACTATAGGGATCGGTGCTGCCACTAATAATAGTAGGAGGTGTGGCAGGCAGGCTTCATAGTTCGTAGCAGAGAAACTTGAGTCAGCTCACAACTCTCTTCAATAGTCTGAATTTTTAAAATTTGTTTCTGGCTGACAGGAAAACAGCACTTCACTTGCTCTCATTTCAAACATTGCTCTTTTATCTGGATCTGGAAATACCCATTTTTAGAAATGAAAGCTTAAATTCTGCAACAGCTCATTGGTAAGTCCTGCACTTCCAGGGAAAATTCCACACTCACCATTGGTGAGTGAGCAACTGCATTTGTCAAACCCCGATAGTGTCAACCACATCATCTTTATCTACTGTTTTATCAGCTATTTCTAATAACAGGTTGAAGAGACTCAATTTTTCTTTACAGAAAATGGGTTTGTTTGACTTTATCAGATTTTACTTATCCAAGTCTTGTACTAGTAGATCTTCAGTTAGACTCCCAATGCGTTTCCCTGGAATTGAGGTGAGGTTTGCAGATCCATAATTCCTGGGATGTCATTTGGCTCCTTTTCTGAAAATAGGCAGTAGCTTGGCAATTTTCCAGTTTTTGGGAACAGTTTGATGGTTTTTAAGGCTATATTGCACATGCTGATCCATATCATCACTATTTCATTCCTTATTTCTTTCACCTCTCTGTGATGAATAACATCCTGTCCTGGTGATTTACTGCTCTTGAATTCCTCAAGCTTATGCATAACTTATGTTTTTATGGTATTATTAGTAGCAAGGCTAAGTTTTTAAACAAGAAAAATGAGTTTAATAAAATATGATTTAAACCTTTACATTTCTATAAGTGAATAATCATCAGATAATGGGTCAGCTGAATACCCAGAACAGATGCCATTGGTATAATGACAGTTGGATTGGTATTGAACAGTTGTGAGAATCTGTGGCAAATCAGAAAAAAATGGGATTGTTGTTTGTTATGTATTCCCTACCAATAGGACACTAGCCAGAAGATCAATAGAACTAATCTTATTTGTCCAACCTATCTATTTTTTTTTTTTTTTAGGTACGTGATTGATCAGGCCTTCTCTGCCCCCTGCTGGAGGCATCAGTGCCCTGATACACTCCACTCAGACCAGGTTTCCTGCAAGACAGTCCTCCAAAGGCCTAAAAGGCCAAGAGGAAATACTGACCAATCAAGAGCTAGCAGGCCAGTTCAAAATGGTTGCCTACTTCATCTCAGGGTAGCACAGTGTGAGAGTGGGATAAACCATTTCCTCCTCCTCCTCGATAGCCCAGAACTCCAGGGCCAGGCTCTGGCCCTCAAGCCCTGCAGATAGGCATTTGACTTGGAGTGTTGTTTTGTTTGTGTATTTAAAGGTACAGAGTGCCAAAGTTTGTGTTTGTTATTGAGCTGGGTGTAGACTGATGCCAAGCTTACAGCTACAGCCAATGGATTGAGGCAGGGAGTGCCTGCAGTGCCACACTTGGCCCCGGAGGGGTTACTCTGAAGCAGGCACACCTGCCTCAAAGTGTATTAGTAAATCTAGGCCAAATTCTGCTCTCAGATAGGCATACAGAGTCCTGCTGAAGACAGTGGAAAGTGTGTGTGTGTATCTTAGGGAAGAATTTGTTCCTATACCATTTCAATAAATTCTCCTATTTAAAGATGATAGTAGTCACAACACAGCAGGATATCAACTATTTGATCTGTTCCCAGAATATTAACTCTGCCTGAAGTGCCTGGTGTATAGGACTCTTGTTTACTCAAAGTGAAACAAGATGAGACCTGAGTGAAGACTCTCCTTTTGGCACTGTGCACTAGCTCCATGTACTGCTCCCTTTCTACTCATGGCAACTTCTGGAATTTATTGTATTCTATTCATTATAGAAGTCAGCAAATTAGAAAAACAAAGGGGGAAAAGATCTTACACATTGATTGCATTCACACCACTTTTGCTTCTCTTGAAACATGCACCTTCATGAAACTGATATATGTTACATGTATTGAGAGTACTGCACTTTAATTTCACCGGGTATAACCTCATTTTAAACCAATGCAGTATTTTTTAAGATTTAGAGCAGATTAATATACACTAGTACCTCAGAGTTATGAACACCTTGGGAATGGAGAATGTTCGTAACTCTGAACAAAACGTTATGGTTGTTCTTTCAAAAGTTTTAAAACTGAATATTGACTTAATACAGCTTTGAAACTTCAGTATGCAAATGAAAAATGCTGCTCTTTCTTAATTTAAATGAAACAAGCACAGAAACAGTTTCCTTACCTTGTCAAATCTTTTTTTAAACTTTCCCTTTATGTTTAGTAGTTTACATTTAACACAGAACTGTACAGTATTTGTTTGGTTTTTTTTGTCTCAGATGCTGCCTGATTGTGTACTTCTGGTTCCAAATGAGGTGTGTGGTTGACTGGTCAGTTCATAACTCTGGTGTTCATAACTCTGAGGTTCTACCGTACCATAAAACACTGCAATTGCATTTTGGTAACCGTAGCTTTTTCTGTTTATTGTCAGTGTCTTTGTGTTCTGCAAAATGAAGACGTATTTACCATATATGACAAGCTGTCACAGAGTTTAGCTCAGCACAGGGAGTCTCTTATTTCATTTCATTCTTCTCTTTACTGCACTTCAGCAGCTGCAAATACAGCTAAGGAAGACAAGATGGAGGAGAGGGGAAAAGGAGGTGGAAGATGGAAGGAGAAATGGGAAAAAGTGTGGCAAAGAGAATAAAAGATTGGGAGAGGGAGGAGAAAAGAGAGGATGAGAGAAGAAATGACAGAAGAAAGGATATAAAGAAAAATAATAAGAAGGAAAGAATGAAGTTCGGTGCGTGTCTCATTTCCCCCATTCATTTTTTCTTATTCCGTCTTTTCATAGAATCATAGAATATCAGAGTTGGAAGGGACCTCAGGAGGTCATCTAGTCCAACCCCCTGCTCAAAGCAGGACCAATAATCCCCAGACAGATTTTTGCCCCAGATCCCTAAATGACCCCCTCAAGGATTGAACTCACAACCCTGGGTTTAGCAGGCTAATGCCCAAAACTATTTTGATGATAGTGTCCTAATTTTCAAAGGGGCTGAGCACCCACTATTCCTCCTCAGTGGGAGCTGCAGGTGATCAGCAACTCTGAAATTGGGCCCTGACGTGCTTCTGGAGCTTTTCGGAGTATATGGGAAGTCATTCAAGGGTTGTGCTGCGGCAGCATTCAAGATAACTATGTACATCCTGGTCACACTTCTGACAAGGAGTTCTAGTAAATGCATACTCTCATTATCCTTTCTACTTGGCCACTTGTTTTTGTTTATACTGTAGAAAATTAATTTTGCAGGCATTTCAGAATCTTGCTCTGGAGCAAATATTTATGCAGCAATGGTGGTGTAAATGGAGTGAAAGGGGCCAAGCTAATGCATCTAAATAAACTTGCAACAGGGATCTAGGTTTTCTGAGGGTATGTCTGTATATGTAATCCTTCATATTCCTGTGAAAACCCTGAAACCCTCTTTTTTCCATTCTTTAAGTCCCCTGTGAGCAGGGCCGGCTCCTGGCACCAGCCGACGAAGCACGTGCTTGGGGCGGCACCTTAGAAGGGGCGGCCAATGTTGGGGTGACGAGGTGCGCTCGCGGTGTTTTTGTTTTTTTGTTCGGCGGGACGGTGCTCGAGGGATTTTTTTTGTTTTGTTTTTGGTTTTGGCCGGGCAGCGCGGGGGTGTTTCGGCGGCACGGCACGGCGCAGCGCTTGGGGGTTTGGGCGGCCCGGCGCAGCGCGGTGCTCAGGGGTTTGGCCAGCCCAGCGCAGTGCTCGGGGGGGGGCGGCCCGGCCCGGCGCTCCAGGGGGGCAGGGGTTTGGGCGGCGCGGCGCTCGGGGGTTTTGGGCAGCCCGGCGCAGCGCTCCGGGGGGGGGCGGGGGGTTGGGCGGCCAGGCGAGGCGCTCGGGGGAGGCAGGGGTTTGGCCGGCCCGGCGCAGAGCTCCGGGGGTTTGGGTGGCGCGGCGCTGGAGGGGAGGGGGGCGGAGGTTTGGCCGGCCCGGCGCGGCGCTGGGGGGGGAGTGTTACAGCGGGGCGGGGGTTTGGGCAGCCCGGCGCAGCGCTCGGGGGGGGCCGTGGGTTCGGCGGGGCGGGGTGGCGCTGGGGGGGGTGTTATGGCGGGGCAGCGCTCTTCTTTTTTGCCTGGGGCGGCAAAAAAGTTAGAGCCGGTCCTGCCTGTGAGGCCCCATGTTGCAGCCACCAAATTTCAACCACTGAAGACCTGATGGAATTCCCTTCGCTCCTACCAATGCTGTTCCTTAATCAGCCAGAGAGTTAATTGATGAATGCCACAATACATCCCTTCACCTTTTAGTTCAAGAAGGCAATGAATGGAACGAGAAATTAAACTGGGATCCCTAGCAGTTCAGAGTAGTGCCAGAAGAGAAATGATTTCTTAATATATGTATAAAACCTGTACATAATAAGGTGGAATCAGATAAAACTTGAGCACTGGCAAATGAAATGGCATAGCTTCTGTTCAGAGAACTGACAATATCTGAATGAGGGTATGTCCACAGTACAGGCATTGCAGCTGTGCTGTTGTAGCACTGGAGTGCAGATGTTTCCTACATCGACGGAAGGGTTTCTCCATTGCTGCAGTTAATTCACCTCTCTGAGAAGTGGTAGCAAGGTCGTCCAAAGAATCCTGTCAACCTAGCTGCATCTATACTCAGGAATACTTTGACCTAATTATGGTGCTCAGAAATTTTTCAAAGCTGTGTGTGACATAGCCAGGTCAAGCTAATTTTTAAGAGTAGACCAAGCCTGTTGACAAACAGAGCCCAGTATTGTAGTTGTTTCTTGCTATTATTTATTTGGGGATTTAGGGTCTGATCCAATGCCCATTGAAATTAATGGAAAAACTCCCTAAGTCTTTACAATTGTTAGGATCCTAGGGAAGGCTTCTGTGATTCACAGTTTTGAAGACTGACATTTAATCTGTTGACCCTTGCAGTCCTTTCTAACCATATGAGTCTATGATTCTGTGAATCTCAGCCAAGAATGACTGAGAATGTGGAAGAAGAACAAGGGTGGGAGGGGGACAACCTCTCAGCAGATTCAAAATGTCTTAAAGTAGCTTCTGTAGATTGAGATCCAGACTGGTGAAGTAATTTTATGATAGTTTTATGATAGCAGAGAATTTCTAAGAACCTTGAAAATGAAATTAAAATGAACATCCTGAGTCTTCAAGATATTTAACCAGTACAATAATTTTGCCTTTGATAATTTAACTGCATTATCTTGATGTGTCGTGCTGTTCAGATCATAATAGGAAGGAAAGCCCCTGAAACTGTGTTTAATACATTGTTTAACAGGCTCTTAACAACATGAACACTTGAAAGATGATTACTTAATTTTGCTACTTAAATGATTTTATATGTACACTCACATTAATAGTATGGGGGAGCTGGCAGGTTTAAAATTATCTGTACAACTTTAATTCTGCATCCTTGTGCATATTCATTATGAGACCATCCTTAATTACAGGATCACATACCATTTTTCCAACAGGACGCTTACCTCATCCAGAGCATAGAATGCACCCACAAGATAGCAGAATTAAGATTGCACAGGTACCCTTAAATCTGACATTTCCTAACTTTCAAGTACTTGATTTTTGCAGTCTAAATTATGTTCTCTCTTAATTTTTGGTATATAGAGTACTTGGCACAGAGACTTGATTCTTCTCCCAGGAGAGTGCCCTAACCACTGGGCTCCAGAGTACCTTCAATCTCTCCAGTTGAAGCTGTTCTGCTTTGTATGAAATACTTAATATTCAATAGAGCAGGGACTGCAACCTTGGTCTCCCAGGTGAGTGCCCTAACCAGTGGGGTATAAAATCACTCTCTCTCTGGCCCAATGAGTATTTAAGTATTGCACACAAAGCAGAACAGCTTCAACAGGTTTTTCATGAAAAAGGGCTGACTAGCTTAGGCACTTACTTCCAGAGTGTTCATGGCTGCAAATCCCAACTAGAGGGAGGCACCTCCATCCAGCCCAGAGCTAGGCACCTAACACCCTTTGGCTAGGGGTGGGTGGGGGGAAGGGCTTTCCCCTTTCCTCAGCATTTCCTGCTGGCTAGCTTAGGTGGCTCTGTGCTTATTCTCAGGTGCTTAATTCTTCCTATGCATTGTAGCATTGTATAGGGCACCTGGGTGCCTAACGCAGGGCCATGGATTCCACTATTATTTACTATAGTGCTTAGTTGGAGCCCTAGTCTTGAACCAGGACCCCATTGTGGTAGGGGCTATACATACACAGAACAAAAAGGCAGGCCCTGCTCCAAAGGGCTTACAATCTAGATGGCCTAAATGTTAGGTGTTACTATGTTAAGTCTAAGTCCCCATTCAGTGAGACTTAGGCTCCTGAGTCCCTAAGTTACTTTTGAAAATAGGACTTTGGTTTCTATGTCACTTAGGTGTTCTTGAAAATTGTACCCGAAGTCTACAAAATTTCTGATGATTTTTTTGTTTTGTCTGCATCATCTAAGTAACAGTTCATCAGTATACAAGCCCTTTCTTCCTTTTTATTTCAATCCTTCCAGTAGCAGCTGGCTTGTGTTGGTCTTTCCATACCATATTCTGATTGAGTTTTACATCTTTATAATTTAAAACTGCATCACTTTGAAACGAGGTATAAACTGAGGTAGTGTGAAATATTATTACTGTTAGACCAATAGTCATTTGTAACCCATAAACTGGCTGCCAACTTTGAAATGCCCATCTGTCAAGGCTGTATCCCCACTTTGAACTTTAAGGTACAAGTGTGGGGGCCTGCATGAGGACTTCTAAGCTTAACTACCAGCTTAGATCTGGTCCGCTGCCACCATTCCCACAAGCTAATTCCCTTCCCTGGGAAGCTTTGAGAAACCTTTCACCAATTCCCTGGTGAATACAGATCCAAACCCCTTGGATCTTAAAACAAGGAGAAATTGACCCTTCCCCCCTCCTTCCTTTCACCAACTCCTGGTGAATACAGATCCAACTCCCTTGGATCTAAAAACAAGGAAAAATCAATCAGGTTCTTAAATAGAAGGCTTTTAATTAAAGAAAAAGGTAAAAATCATCTCTGTAAAATCAGTATGGAAAATAACTTTACAGGGTAATCAAACTTAAAGAGCTCAGAGGACCCCCCCTAGTCTCAGGTTCAAAGTACAGCAAACAAAGATAAACACTCTAGTAAAAGGTACATTTACAAGTTGAGAAAACAAAGTAATACTAAGACGCCTTGCCTGGCTCTTTACTTACAAGTTTGAAATATGAGAGACTTGTTTAGAAAGATGGGGAGAACCTGGATTGATGTCTGGTCCCTCTCAGTCCCAAGAGCGAACGACCCCTTAAACAAAGAGCACAAACAAAAGCCTTTCCCCCCCCAAGATTTGAAAGTATCTTGTCCCCTTATTGGTCCTTTGGGTCAGGTGTCAGCCAGGTTACCCGAGCTTCTTAACCCTTTACAGGTAAAAGGATTTTGGAGTCTCTGGCCAGGAGGGATTTTATAGTACTGTACACAGGAGAGCTGTTACCCTTCCCTTTATAGTTATGACACGCCCCCCAAATCACAGATAGTGTTGGACGTCCGGTTCCACACTGGCTGTGATTTCTTCCTGGAGCTCTAGGAGAAAACAGAGTTAATAAGACACATGTACCTTTAGACATACTACTGATTATATAAAAACTAACAATATGTTCCAGTCCAAGAACAATTTTTAACCAGTTGACTCTGGGAAACTTTCCCGGGAGAGTGCATCAGCCACTTTGTTAGAAGCTCCCGAAATGTGTTGTATTTCAAAATCAAAATCTTGGAGAGCTAAACTCCACCGAAGAAGTTTTTTGTTATTTCCCTTGGCGGTATGAAGCCACTGTAGCGCAGCATGGTCTGTTTGTAGTTGGAAACGCCGTCCCCAAACATATGGGCGTAGCTTTTCCAGCGCGTACACAATGGCGTAGCATTCCTTTTCGCTGATTGACCAGTGGCTTTCCCTCTCAGACAGTTTCTTGCTGAGAAACACGACAGGATGGAATTCTTGATCCGGTCCTTCCTGCATTAAAACTGCTCCCACACCTCGCTCGGACGCATCTGTGGTTACTAGGAACGGTTTGTCAAAGTCTGGGGCCCTTAGCACAGGGTCAGACATGAGTGTTGCCTTAAGCTGGTTAAAGGCCTTTTGACACTCATCAGTCCACTGAACTGCATTTGGCTGTGTCTTTCTGGTTAGGTCTGTCAGCGGGGCAGCGATTTGGCTGTAGTGTGGTACAAATCGCCTATAATATCCGGCCAAGCCTAAGAAGGATTGGACCTGTTTCTTTGACTTTGGAACCGGCCACTTTTGGATAGCATCCACTTTGGCCTGTAGGGGATTTATAGTTCCTTGACCCACCTGGTGCCCCAGGTACGTCACTCTGTTTTGGCCTATTTGACACTTTTTAGCCTTAACAGTTAGTCCTGCCTGCCAGATGCGCTCGAAGACTTTTTCCAGGTGCTCCAGGTGTTCTGTCCATGAATCAGAAAAAATGGCCACATCATCGAGGTAGGCAACTGCAGATTCTCCCAATCCCGCTAGGAGACCATCTACAAGTCTTTGGAAGGTGGCGGGTGCATTTCGCAACCCGAAAGGGAGTACATTGAATTCATACACCCCTGCCTGGGTGACGAAGGCTGACCTTTCCTTAGCGGGTTCATCTAGTGGTACTTGCCAGTACCCTTTGGTTAAGTCTAAAGTAGAGATGAATTGGGCATGTCCCAATTTCTCCAATAGCTCATCTGTGCGTGGCATTGGATAGTTGTCAGGACGAGTTACAGCATTTAGCTTATGGTAGTCCACGCAAAAGCATATTTCCCCATCTGGTTTGGGAACTAGAACCACTGGAGATGCCCATGCACTATTAGAGGGGTGGATTATACCCATCTGTAGCATGTCCTGGATCTCCCTTTGTATAGCAGTTTGGGCATGAGGTGACTCCCGGTAGGGTGGGGTTCTAATTGGGTGAGCATTACCTGTGTCAATGGAGTGGTATGCCCGTTCGGTCCGTCCTGGAGTGGCTGAGAAAATTGGTGCAAAGCTTGTGCACAGCTCCTTGATCTGCTGTCGCTGCAGACGTCCAAGGGTTGTGGAGAGGTTCACCTCTTCCACGCCACCATCCTTTTTTCCTTCGTAGTAGACACCTTCAGGCCACTCCGCGTCATCTGTTTCCTGGGCTGTAAACTGGCAAATGTTTAATTCTCTGGAATAAAAGAGCTTAAGAGAATTAACATGGTATACCTTAGGCTTTATGTTGGAGGTGGGGGAGGCTATGAGATAGTTAACAGCTCCTAGGCGCTCCTGGACCGTGAATGGTCCTTCCCACGACGCTTCCATTTTATGGGCCTGGAGCGCCTTTAAGACCATGACTTGGTCTCCTACTTTGAAGGACCGTTCTCTGGAATGTTTATCATACCAGGCCTTTTGCTCTTCCTGAGCATCGTTTAGGTTTTCTTTAGCAAGGGCTAAAGAGTGTCGGAGGGTGCTTTGTAGGTTGCTTACAAAGTCTAGAATGTTAGTTCTTGGAGAAGGCGTAAACCCCTCCCATTGCTGCTTCACCAACTGTAATGGCCCCTTAACCTCGCGGCCATACACAAGTTCAAATGGTGAAAACCCTAAACTGGGATGTGGTACAGCCCTGTAGGCAAAAAGCAACTGCTGCAACACTAGGTCCCAATCATTGGAGTGTTCATTTACGAATTTACGTATCATGGCCCCCAAAGTTCCATTAAACCTCTCCACCAGACCACTGGTTTGATGGTGATGAGGGGTGGCAACCAAGTGATTCACCCCATGAGCTTCCCACAGGTTTTTCATGGTCCCTGCCAGGAAATTAGTTCCCGAATCTGTAAGGATGTCGGAGGGCCACCCTACCCTGGCAAAAATGTCTGCTAATGCCTGGCACACACTTTTAGCCCTGGTGTTGCTTAAGGGTACAGCTTCCGGCCATCGGGTAGCAAAATCCATGAAAGTCAGTACGTACTGCTTTCCTCTGGGTGTCTTCTTTGGGAAAGGACCCAGAATATCCACAGCTACTCGCTGAAATGGGACCTCAATTATGGGTAGTGGCTGGAGAGGGGCTTTAACCTGGTCTTGGGGCTTTCCCACTCGTTGGCACACCTCACAAGACTGGACATAATTAGCAACATCCTTGCCCATTCCCTCCCAGTGGAAGGACTTCCCCAACCGGTCTTTGGTTCTGTTCACCCCAGAATGGCCACTGGGATGATCATGGGCTAAGCTCAAGAGCTTTACCCGATACTTAGTGGGAACTACCAACTGTCTTTAAGGATGCCAGTCTTCCTGGTGCCCACCAGAAAGAGTCTCCTTGTATAAAAGTCCTTGTTCTACAACAAACCGGGATCGGTTAGAAGAGCTGAGAGGCGGTGGGGTGCTCCGTGCCGCCGCCCAAGCTTTCTGAAGGCTGTCATCTGCTTCCTGCTTGGCCTGGAACTGTTCCCTTGATGCTGGAGACATCAGTTCCTCCTTGGACTGTGGACTGGGGCTTGGTCCCTCTGGAAGCGATGCAGGTGCTGGGGCTGTTTCCATTGACTGTGAACCGCTGTCCGCTGGTGCACTATGTGGTATCTCAGGCTCTGGCTGAGCCTCTTGGGTAGGGTTATCTGCTGCTTCCGCCAGGTCAGGCTCGCTGGTGCCCTCTGGCGTTGGAGTTGTAGACGGGTTTGCAAGCGCTGGACTCAGTGTGGGCAATGGTTCTGGTGCTGGCTGCGTTGCCAGTTCCGGTCCTGGGACTGGCTTTGGCTAGGTCTCTGGGATTGGATCCACTACGGCTGTTGCAGTCGTTGGCAGGGGATCCGGTTCCACCACCTTTGTTTGGGTCTCTGGTAACACAGACGGGGCCCTGGTGAACGGCTCAGGAACAGGGATGGGGGTGAAAGCTTGCTTAGCCTGGCTGCGGGTGACTATTCCCACCCTCTTGGCTAGCTTCACATGGTTGGCCAAGTCTTCCCCCAGCAGCATGGGGATGGGATAATTGTCATAGACTGCAAAAGTCCACATTCCTGACCAGCCCTTGTACTGGACATGCAACTTGGCTGTAGGCAAGGTTACAGACTGTGACACGAAGGGTTGAATTGTCACTGGAGCCTCCGGGTTGATGAGTTTGGGGTCCACTAGGGATTGGTGGATAGTTGACACTTGTGCCCCAGTGTCCCTCCAAGCGATAACCTTCTTTCCACCCACTCTCAAGGTTTCCCTTCGCTCCGAGGGTATGAGAGAGGCATCTGGGTCTGGGGATCTTTGGTGTGATTGGGGTGTAATGAACTGTAATCGGTTGGGGTTCTTGGGGCAGTGAGCCTTTATATGCCCCAGTTCATTACATTTAAAACATCGCCCTGCTAAGGTATCACCGGGGCGATGTTGGTTGGTGGAGACTGGTGTGGTGGGGTGAGAAGGCGTCTGGGGTTTCCCTTGGGATGTGGGTGGGGCCTTGGGTTGTCCCCGGTGGTAAGGTTTTGTTTCGGCTTGCCCTTTCTGATATTCGCTCCAACTGCTACTAGTTTTTTTCTTTTCTGCCACCTCCACCCATTTGGCTCCAATCTCCCCCACCTCGGTTACAGTTTTGGGCTTCCCATCTAGGATGTACCTTTCTATTTCTTCAGGAACACCCTCTAAAAACTGCTCCATTTTTACTAGGGAAACCAGATCTTCCAGAGATTTAACATTTGCTCCTGATACCCAGGCATCACAATTTTTGTCAATGTGGTAGGCATGCCGGGTAAATGACACGTCTGGTTTCCACCTTAGGGCTCTGAACCGCCGACGGGCATGCTCGGGTGTTAGCCCCATTCTGAGTCTGGCCTTGTTTTTAAAAAGTTCATAACTGTTCATGTGTTCCTTAGGCATTTCAGCCGCCACCTCTGCTAAGGGTCCACTGAGCTGCGGCCTCAGCTCTACCATGTACTGGTCTGCAGCGATGCTGTATCCAAGGCAGGCCCTTTCAAAATTTTCTAAGAAGGCCTCAGTATCATCGCCTGCCTTGTAGGTGGGGAATTTTCTGGGATGGGAAGTGGTACCTGGAGAGGGGTTGTAAGGACTGGCTGTTGTATCCGGCCTAGCCCTTGCTACTTCCAGTTCATGCTTCCTTTCTTTTTCTCTCTCCTCCGCCTCGATTTTTTTTAATTGAAGCAGTCTCTGATGTGTTTTTTCATTTTCTTCTGCTTCTAGTCTGGCCAGTTCTAGTTTGTTAGCTGCTTCACTGGTAGTCATTTTCCTGCTTTCCTGTGCTGGGCCACACCCCTCTGCAGTTGACTGAAACTGGGATGTACTCAGCTCAGGCTGCTGCTGAGTTTACAGAGACTTTCTAACTAGCTATTTCCGAGGAGGTAGAAAGAAAAAAAAACAATTCAGCTTGTAAGTTCCTTTTACCAATCGTTTGCTCATTAATTGAACCCTTCTCTTAACAAAGGCCCTTGTTAAAAAAAACGTAACACCTCTGCCTTCAGGCAAGGAGAGATAAGATATGCATCTACCTTCAGCTCTGCTTTCCAAGCAGCTAGAAGGGAAAAAAAAATCTTACTGGCTTTTGGGTTTAAAATGATCCCACCTCTGCCACCATGTCAAGGCTGTATCCCCACTTTGAACTTTAGGGTACAAGTGTGGGGGCCTGCATGAGGACTTCTAAGCTTAACTACCAGCTTAGATCTGGTCTGCTGCCACCATTCCCACAAGCTAATTCCCTTCCCTGGGAAGCTTGGGAAACCTTTCACCAATTCCCTGGTGAATACAGATCCAAACCCCTTGGATCTAAAAACAAGGAAAAATCAATCAGGTTCTTAAAAAGAAGGCTTTTAATTAAAGAAAAAGGTAAAAATCATCTCTGTAAAATCAGTATGGAAAATAACTTTACAGGGTAATCAAACTTAAAGAGCTCAGAGGACCCCCCTCTAGTCTCAGGTTCAAAGTACAGCAAACAAAGATAAACACTCTAGTAAAAGGTACATTTACAAGTTGAGAAAACAAAGTAATACTAAGACGCCTTGCCTGGCTTTTTACTTACAAGTTTGAAATATGAGAGACTTGTTTAGAAAGATGGGGAGAACCTGGATTGATGTCTGGTCCCTCTCAGTCCCAAGAGCGAACGACCCCTTAAACAAAGAGCACAAACAAAAGCCTCCCCCCCCCCCCCAAGATTTGAAAGTATCTTGTCCCCTTATTGGTCCTTTGGGTCAGGTGTCAGCCAGGTTACCCGAGCTTCTTAACCCTTTACAGGTAAAAGGATTTTGGAGTCTCTGGCCAGGAGGGATTTTATAGTACTGTACACAGGAGAGCTGTTACCCTTCCCTTTATAGTTATGACACCATCTGACAAACATTCCTAGAACCAATAGTCATTCTACTACTCAAATATCTTTTACTGCTTAAATCAACCTCACATCAGATTAGCTGCATTGGGCTTGGACAGAATCTCTTTGGTGTAGTGACTGTCATTTGCTATACATTTGTAAATGGGGCTCCAGCTTGGTTGAGGTATTTAGGTGCTACTGTAATATAAATCATCATTAATAATAAACTCTGATTATTTCCATCTGCTGTTTCATCACCTACTCCTTTCTGCCAGAGTGGTAATTGCCTTAGAATGGAAATCTTCCAACAATGCACCAGTTAATAAATGGTTTGTCTAATCCTGGGACATAATTAGTCACTGAAAAACTCAGCATCCAAAAAAGATATATATGTCACCTGTATTGAAACATGGGATCCTTTCATTAAGTACATCCAAAGTACTTGTAATTTATATAAACCAGCAGACTTGCCAATTTTTCTCCTAATTAGTATAATCCTTTTCTCATAATCTTTTATAATGTTTCATACTTAATTTATCTTGCATAATTAGCCCTTGGACACTTTCAGAAATTTTGTTTTTTGGGGGGGTGGGGGTGGGGGCGGGGTTTGGCCACATAGCCCTGTATTATGGTTGTATACTTATTCTTGCTTGAATAAAATGAGATTTGAAAAAACCCAAGCACACCCCAAATCCAACAATCTTGCATTAGAGCTTTTTGCAGATGCTTTTTGGGGGGACTGGGAGGGTAGGAATTCCACACACAATGGGGGGCAATTTAACCCCTCTAATGGTATGATTCTGAAAAGCCTTATACACATTAGTACTATGTCTATTCACGTGAATGTGAATTTGTAAGATTTGGCCTTAAATCAGGTCTCAAGATATACTTCCTTCTCTTACCTTGCTGCTGTATTTTTCTATTTTAAAAACTAAATACTGAAAATGTTAGTTTTATTTAACTTGCATTTATGTTGTTTTCCAGGAGACTACTAGGCCTTGTCTACACTACGAGAGTACTTCGATTTTAGTTAATTCGACTATGTGGAATCGATATTACTAAGTCGAACGTGTGTGTCCACACTAAGGACAGTAATTCGACTTTGTGAGACTTTGTGAGTCCACACTAACGGGGCAAGCGTCGACATTGGAAGCGGTGCACTGTGGGCAGCTATCCCACAGTTCCCGCAGTCCCCGCTGCCCATTGGAATTCTGGGTCGAGCCCCAAATGCCTTCTGGGTAAAAAAATGTGTCGAGGGTGCTTTTGGGCGCCTGTCGTCATCCGTCCGTCACTCACGCCCTCCCTCCCTGAAAGCGCCGGCGGGAAATCAGTTCGCGCACTTTTCTGATTACTGACAGCGCGGACGCCACAGCAGTGCGAGCATGGATCCCGCTGCGACCATCGCTGCAGTTGTGGCAGTTCTCAACGCCTCGCAGCTTCTCCTCCACCTGTACCAGAGGCAGCTGCAGATCAATCATGAGAGGAGGCTACGGCACCACCGTGACGGCATGAAGTCGGACACTAGCTCCGACCTCTCTGAGAACATGAGACCCAGCGCCCAGGACATCTCGCTGTCACTGGGTCTTGTTGATACTGTTGAACGGCGATTCTGGGCCCGTGAAACAAGCACGGAATGGTGGGACCGCATAGTGCTGCAGGTCTGGGATGAATCCCAGTGGCTGCGCAACTTTCGCATGCGGAAGGGGACTTTCCTCGAACTGTGTGAGTTGCTGTCCCCTGCCCTGAAGCGAAAGGACACCCGGATGCGGGCAGCCCTGACTGTCCAGAAGCGAGTGGCCATAGCCCTCTGGAAGCTCGCAACGCCAGACAGCTACCGGTCCGTCGCTAACCAGTTTGGCGTGGGCAAGTCTACCGTGGGGGTTGCTGTTATGCAAGTAGCCAGGGCAATCGTCAAGCTACTGCTATCTAAGGTAGTGACCCTGGGAAACGTGGAGCTCATCAGAGATGGCTTTGCCGAGATGGGATTCCCAAACTGCGGTGGGGCTATAGATGGGACTCACATCCCTATCCTGGGACCGGACCACCAGGCCAGCCAGTACATCAACCGGAAGGGCTACTTTTCCATGGTGCTGCAAGCACTGGTGGACCATCGGGGACATTTTACCAATATCTACGTTGGATGGCCTGGCAAGGTTCATGACGCTAGGGTGTTCAGGAACTCTGGTCTGTGTAGACGGCTGCAGGAAGGTCTTTACTTCCCGGACCACAAAGTAACTGTTGGGGATGTGGAGATGCCTACAGTCATCCTCGGGGACCCTGCATACCCGCTAATGCCCTGGCTCATGAAGCCCTACACTGGCGCACTGGACTCAGGGAAAGAACTATTCAACTACCGGCTCAGCAAGTGCAGAATGGTGGTGGAGTGTGCTTTTGGCCGTCTCAAGGGGAGATGGAGAAGCCTACTCACTCGCTGTGATCTCAGCGAGACCAATATCCCCATTGTGATAGCTGCTTGCTGTGTGCTCCACAATTTGTGTGAGAGCAAGGGGGAGACCTATATGTCGGGGTGGGAGGTTGAGGCAAATAGCCTGGCTTCTGATTACGTCCAGCCAGACAGCAGGGCGATTAGAAGATCACAGCGGGACGCGCTGTGCATCAGGGAGGCTTTGAAAGCCAGGTTCCTGACTGAGCAGGGTCTCCAGCGACTTTTTACTTTGTGGACACAGATGCTGAACCTGCCCCCGTTTCTTTACCCAGTTACTGTTGACTATCCTTCCAAGTTACATACCCCCTTCCCCACCTTCCCAACAAATAAAATCTGTTCCGTTTTGTTAATGAACAAGGTTCTCTTTTTTACTGTTTTCGCGGGAATGTTTTAAACCGGGGACGCAGACTGTGGCGGGGGGCGGGCTTAGTGTTTTGATGCAAATGATGCTTCTAAAGTCCGGGAATGACAGGCTCCGCAGTGCTGGATTGGTTGTTTCAACGCAGCCTGCCAGCAGTCCTGGGCGGGACTGCATGTATGTGTCGGCCAAGTGACTTTCTGGCAGGGGGCGGAGGGTAACAGATCCCCTGCTGCGTGGCTCTGTGATCCAGGATAAGGACCGCGGCATAGGATCTCTAACTGCCCTCCCCCGCCACAAAGTCACAGATCAACCCCCTCGCACCCCAGAACATGAAAACCGCCTCCCAGACTGACCAGGGTAACTGGTGACTGTACTGTGTATGTGTTCTGATGCTGGACCTGCCCCCGCCTCTGTAGCCTGCTACAGGTGACTGTCCTGTCCAAGTAACAAACCCCTTCCCCCCCTTCAGACAGAATCCCCTCCAAAAGACACTCTCGGAAACAGTACTTAACAGAAACAGATGTTTTATTATGAACCGCACATGAAAAGGGGGGGGAGGAAACTTGGATGTGGGCTAGTGTGAGATGGGTAGGAAAGGACTTTTCAAACTTTGGAACGAGAGCCTTCCATTGCTGCAGCAGTGTGTAGGGGCCGACTGAAAGTTTTAACGGCCCTTGCCGCCCCTCCTTCTTTGTACTTTTGGTGAGGGGGGTGTGGGACTTGGTGGCGGGGGAGGGCGGTTAGAGATAGACAGCAGCAGGGCTCTGTCCTCCTGCCTCCGGTCTTGCAGAACATCCACTAGGCGCCGGAGCGTCTCCGTTTGCTCCCTCATTAGTCCAAGCAGGGTTTGAGTAGCCTGCTGGTCCTCCTGGCGCCACCTCTCCTCCCGTTCCATGACTGCTCTGTGCATTTGTGACAAGTTCTCCCTCCACTGTGTCGTCTGGGCTGCCTGCTCTCGTGAGCACTCCATAAGTTCATAAAACATGTCTTCCCACGTCTTTCTCTTCCTTCTTCTAATCTGTGCTAGCCTCTGGGAGTGTGATGCCAGGCTGGGTTGGGAGACAGTCGCAGATGTGTCTGTGGGAATGGGAAAAAGGGAGTAAATTCCTGAGACAGATAAATGAAGTTGCTAACAAAGAACATAGTCTTTCTCTGTGAACAACACCATGCACTGGACCTTTCACATGCGCACTCAGGACAAGGTCGAATTTTCGGCCCTCGCCTTCTGTGTCTGGGGTCCTGCAGTTGCGATCAGAGACGCGTTGCAGGACACCTCTACTTCTGCTGCAGGAAAACATGGTAAGCCGTAGACTTGTGGCAGCTTAAAAATGTAATAGTAGCACTGGGCTCCTTTCGCACTGAATGCAAGGCCACTCTCTGCTGGCAGCAATCAGGGAAGCATGAGCTCTGCCCCTGTCCCACCACCTCGCGGCTGTCCCCGGGAAAGATCCCTGTATGCTGCCCCTGTGAGGCCTCCACCGCGTGGCTGTAAAGCAGTCCCAATACTAACATTCCCCTCCCTAATTTAAAGCAGGGCGTCATGTGTGACATAACACTCATGAGGATCTCGGAGACCGAGAGGGGAAGGATGCTGCGTGAAAGCATGCAGAGGCCTGGGCCGTATGCCGCCATGCTGTGCCGCGCACTGATCCCGGACTACCTGATGGACTCATGGCGTGGGAACGTGTGTTACCACGGTGGACCGAACAAGATCGCCCTGCCGTGGAACCTCATGCGCATGCTGGAGCGGTACCTCCAGGAGAGCTATGCCGAGCTATCCCAGGAGGACTGTCTGTCCATTCCCGGGCACATTGACCGTCTTTTCATTTAAGTTCAGCATAACGGACTACAGAGTGGAGCGTCCTGTGGTGGCCTAATCATGAATATCCGGACATTACTTGATTTTCTATACATAGTTAGGAGTAAATAGTTCACTAAGCCAACTAAATCATGAACAACAAATTACTAATATAGTTAATATTCCTGTTTTGTTATAAATAAAAGTTTCTATGTTTAAATGAGTGACTGAAAAGCCCATTCTTAACAATATAAATATTCCAGTTATGTTTAAATGAAATGTTGAGATGTTTAAAGCACTCACTGCTTGATCCTTCCCCTGATTCGGTGTCCGGGGTAACGGCTGTGGACGGTTGGTAGGGGATCTCGGTAAGGGTGATGAAGAGCTCCTGGCTGTCGGGGAAATCAGCAGTGCAAGCGCTGTCGACTGCCTCGTCCTCCTCATCTCCTTCCTCATCTTCCCCGTCACCTAACATTTCCGAGGAGGAACCGGCCGTGGACAATATCCCATCCTCGGAGTCCACGGTCACTGGTGGGGTAGTGGTGGCGGCCGCACCTAGGATGGAATGCAGTGCCTCGTAGAAACGTGATGTGTGGGGCTGGGATCCGGAGCGTCGGTTTGCCTCTTTGGTTTTTTGGTAGCCTTGTCTCAGCTCCTTGATTTTCACGCGGCACTGCGTTGCATCCCGGCTGTATCCTCTCTCTGCCATGGCTTTAGAGATCTTCTCATAGATCTTTGCATTCCTTCTTTTGGAGCACAGCTCTGAAAGCACGGACTCATCGCCCCACACAGCGATGAGATCCAAGACTTCCCGATCAGTCCATGCTGGGGCCCTCTTTCTATTGGATTGCACGGCCAACTCTGCTGGAGAGCTCTGCATCGTTGCCAGTGCTGCTGAGCTCTCCACGCTGTCCAAACAGAAAATGAGATTCAAACTGGCCAGACAGGAAAAGGAATTCAAATTTTCCCGGGGCTTTTCCTGTGTGGCTGGTCAGAGCATCCGAGCTCGAAGTGCTGTCCAGAGCGTCAACAGAGTGGTGCACTGTGGGATAGCTCCCGGAGCTATTACGTCGATTTCCATCCACACCTAGCCTAATTCGATATTGCCATTTCGAATTTAGCGCTACTCCTCTCGTTTTCGAGGATTACAGAAGTCGAATTTAAAAGAGCTCTATTTCGAACTAAATAGCTTCGTGGTGTGGACGGGTGCAGGGTTAATTCGATGTAACGGCGCTAAATTCAATATAAACTCCTAGTGTAGACCAGGCCCTAGAGTGGCTGGGAAAACCACCAATAAGCTTGTTCCATATAGTAAGGGCAGGAGCCATAGTTTTAGAAAAAACATGAAAAACCTCTAGCCATGGCTGTGCATGAAGTGACTAGTGTTGACCAGTGACCGAATCTATAGCTAATTAGTTTTGTAGCAGTGCAGGAACGTTTCCAATATGCAACATTATGTTTCAATTAGGGCTGTTGATTAATCGCAGTTAACTTACGCAATTAACTCAAAAAAAAATCATCGCAATTAATCACAGTTTTAATTGCACTATTAAACAATAGAATACCAATTGAAATTTATGAAATATTTTGGATGTTTTACTACCTTTTCAAATATATTGATTTCTATTACAACACAGAATACAAAGTGTACAGTGCTCACTGCATATTATTATTTTTGATTACAAATACACCTCTACCCCTATATAACGCGACCCGATATAACACGAATTCGGATATAATGTGGTAAAGCAGCGCTCTGGGGGGGCAAGGCTGCGCATGCCGGCAGATCAAAGCAAGTTCGATATAACGCGGTAAGATTTTTTGGCTCCTGAGGACAGCATTATATCGGGGTAAAGGTGTATTTGAACTATAAAAATGATAAACAAAAGAAATAGTATTTTTCAATTCACCTTATACAAGTACTGTAGTGCAATCTCTTTATCGTGAAAGTATAACTTACAAATGTAGATTTTTTTTTTGGAACATAACTGTGCTCAAAAACAAAACAATGTAAAACTTTAGAGCCTACAAGTCCACTCAGTCCTACTTCTTATTCAGCCAATCGCTAAAACAAGCAAGTTTGTTTACATTTATGGGAGATAATGTTGCCCACTTCTTATTTACAATGTCACCATAAAGTGAGAACAGGCGTTCACATGGGACTTTTGTAGCCAGCATTGCAAGGTATTTATGTGCCAGATATGCTAAACATGCTTCCATGCTGATGTTGCTCGTTAAAAAAATAATGTTTAAATTTGTGACTGAACTCCTTGGGTGAGAATTGTATGTCTCCAGCTCTGTTTTACCCATATTCTGCCATATATTTCATGTTATAGTAGCCTCGGATGATGACTCAGCACATGCTGTTCGCTTTAAGAACACTTTTGCTGCAGATTTGACAAAATGCAAAGAAGGTATGAATGTGAGATTTCTAAAGATAGCTACAGCACTCAACCCAAGGTTTAAGAATCTGAAGTGCCTTCCAAAATCAGAGAGAGATGAGGTGTGGAGCATGCTTTCAGAAGTCTTAAAAGAGCAACACTCCGATGTGGAAACTACAGAACCCGAACCACCAAAAAAGAAAATCAACCTTCTGCTGGTGGCCTCTGACTATGGCTATGTCTACACTACAAAATTAGGTCGAATTTATAGAAGCCGGTTTTATAGAAATCGGTTGTATGCAGCCGATTGTGTGTGTCCCCACATAAAATGCTCTAAGTGCATGAAGTCGGCGGACCGCGTCCACAGTACCGAGGCTAGCGTCGACTTCCGGCGCATTGCACTATGGGTAGCTATCCCACAGTTCCCGCAGTCTCCGGCGCCCATTGGAATTATGGGTTGAGATCGCAATGCCCGAATGATGCAAAACAGTGCCGCGGGGGGTTCTGGGTACATTGCGTCAGGCCCCTTCCCCTCCGTCACAGCAACGGCAGACAATAGATTCGCGCCTTTTTACCTGGGTTACCTGTGCAGACAACATACCACGGCAAGCATGGAGCCCGCTCAGCTCAGCTCACCGTCACCATATGTCATCCGGGTGCCGGCAGACGTGGGACTGCATTGCTACACAGCAGCAGCAGCTAACTGCCTTTTGGCGGTAGACGGTGCAGCATGACTGGTAGCCTTCATCGGCGATCGGGATGCTGGTAGCTGTGGGGCTGGCAGCCGTAGGGCTGCATTGCACCAGCCCCTTACCTTTTGCCTTTTGGCAGTAGATGGTTTATTATGACTGGTAACCGTCCTCGTCGGACAATGATGGCTATCAGTCGTAGTATACTATTTTCTGCCAAGTATTGTCTGCTAAGCACCCAGAAGAGGCCGAGGGCGATCTGGGTGCTGGCAGACATGTGGCTGGCACACGTGGGGCTACATTGCTACACAGCAGCAACCCCTTGCCTTTTGGCAGTAAATAGTATATTATGACTGGTATCCATCATCATCATACTGCCAAGCGCCCAGTATTTGCTGCCAAGCACCCAGAAAATGCCGAGGGCTATCAGTCATGCTGCACTGTCGTCTTAAGATGTAAAAAATAGATTTGTTCTGTATTCATTTCCTTCCCCCCTCCCTCCGTCAAATCAACGGCCCGCTAAACCCAGGCTTAGGAGTTCAATCTCGGGGGGGGGGCATTCTGTGTGACAGTTGTTTGTATTTCTCCCTGATGCACAGCCACCTTTCTTGATTTTAATTCCCTATACCTGTACGCCATGTCGTCACTCGCCCCTCCCTCCCTCCCTCCTTCCCCTGGTCCTTCAGATACTAGTTTTGCGCCTTTTTTCAGACCAGACGCCATAGCTAGCACTGGGATCATGGAGCCCGCTCAGATCACCGCGGCAATTATGAGCACTATGAACACCACGCGCATTGTCCTGGAGTATATGCAGAGCCAGGACATGCCAAAGCAAAACCAGGACCAGCCGAGGAGGAGGCGATTGCAGCGCGGCGACGAGAGTGATGAGGAAATTGACATGGACCTAGACCTCTCACAAGGCACAGGCCCCAGCAATGTGGAAATCATGGTGTTACTGGGGCAGGTTCATGCCGTGGAACGCTGATTCTGGGCCCGGGAAACAAGCACAGACTGGTGGGACCGCATCGTGTTGCAGGTCTGGGACGATGCCCAGTGGCTGCGAAACTTTCGCATGCGTAAGGGCACTTTCATGGAACTTTGTGACTTGCTTTCCCCTGCCCTGAAGCGCCAGAATACCAGGATGAGAGCAGCCCTCACAGTTGAGAAGCGAGTGGTGATAGCCCTGTGGAAGCTTGCAACGCCAGACAGCTACCGGTCAGTCGGGAATCAATTTGGAGTGGGCAAATCTACTGTGGGGGCTGCTGTGATCCAAGTTGCCAGGGCAATGAGAGACCTGGTGATATCAAGGGTAGTGACTCTGGGAAACGTGCAGGACATAGTGGATGGCTTTGCTGCAATGGGATTCCCAAACTGTGGTGGGGCGATAGACGGAACCCATATCCCTATCTTGGCACCGGCGCACCAAGCCACCGAGTACATAAACCGCAAGGGGTAATTTTCAATGCTGCTGCAAGCCCTGGTGGATCACAAGCGACGTTTCACCGACATCAACGTGGGCTGGCCGGGAAGGGTACATGATGCTCGCGTCTTCAGGCACTCTGTTCTGTTTCGAAAGCTGGAGGAAGGGACTTTCTTCCCGGACCAGAAAATAACCGTTGGGGATGTTGAAATGCCTATTGTGATCCTTGGGGACCCAGCCTACCCCTTAATGCCATGGCTCATGAAGCCGTACACAGGCAGCCTGGACAGGAGTCAGGACCTGTTCAACTACAGGCTGAGCAAGTGCCGAATGGTGGTGGAATGTGCATTTGGGCGTTTAAAAGCGCGCTGGCGCAGCTTACTGACTCGCTCAGACCTTAGCGAAAAGAATATCCCCATTGTTATTGCTGCTTGCTGTGCGCTCCACAATATCTGTGAGAGTAACGGGGAGACATTTATGGCGGGGTGGGAGGTAGAGGCAAATCGCCTGGCCGCTGATTACGTGCAGCCAGACAACAGGTCGGTTAGAGCAGCACAGCAGGGCGCGGTGCGCATCAGAGAAGCTTTGAAAACTAGTTTTGTGACTGGCCAGGCTACGGTGTGAAACTTCTGTTTGTTTCTCCTTGATGAAATCTCCGCCCCACCACCCACCCGGTTAACTCTACTTCCCTGTAAACCAACCACCCCACCCTCCCCCACCCTCCCCCCTTCAAGCACCACTTGCAGAGGCAATAAAGTCATTGTTACTTCACATTCATGCATTCTTTATTAATTCAGCACACAACTAGGGGGATAATTGCAAAGGTAGCCCGGGATGGGTGGGGGAGGAGGGAAGGAAAAGGACACACTGCAGTTTAAAACTTTAAAACTTATTGCTCGGGAAATCATCTAGGGTGGAGTGACTGGGTGGCCGGAGGCCCCCCCACCGTGTTCTTGGGCGTCTGGGTGAGGAGGCAATGGGACTTGGGGAGGAGGGCTGTTGGTTACACAGGGGCTGTAGCGGCGGTCTCTGCTCCTGCTGCCTTTCCTGCAGCTCAACCATACGCAGGAGCATATCAGTTTGATGCTCCAGCAGCCGGAGCATCGACTCTTGCCTTCTGTGTGCAAGCTGACGCCACTTCTCCTCTTCAGCCCGCGATTCAGCACGCAACTTCTCCTCTTCAGCCCGCGATTCAGCACGCCACCTCTCCTCTTGCTCATATTGGGCTTTTCTAAAATCAGTAATTGACTGCCTCCACGCATTCTGCTGTGCTCTGTCAGCGTGGGAGGCAGTCTGTAGTTCAGTAAACATTTCATCACGCGTCCTTCGCTTCCGCTTTCGAATATTCACTAGCCTCTGTGAAGGAGAAACATTTGCAGCTGGTGGAGGAGAAGGGAGAGGTGGTTAAAAAAGATACATTTTAGAGAACAGTGGGTACACTCTTTCACGTTAGATTTTGCTGTTCACATCACACAGCACATGTGCTTTCGTTACAAGGTCGCATTTTTCCTCTTATATTGAGAGCCTGCAGGTTTGGTGTGAGAGATCACTCACGCAGTGCCAGGCCACAGATTTCAGCTTGCAGGCAGCCATGGTAAGACACAGTCTTTTGGCTTTTTTAACCTTGTTAACAAGTGGGGATGGTTTAAAACAGTACTGCTCTCATTAACCATACCAAGCACCCGTTGGGTTGGCCATTTAAAATGGGTTTGCAATGTAAAAGGAGGGGCTGCGGTTTCAGGGTTAACATGCAGCACAAACCCAACTAACTCCCCTCCCCCACACACCCAATTCTCTGGGATGGTCACTTCACCCCTCCCCCCCACCGCGTGGTTAACAGCGGGGAATATTTCTGTTCAGCAGAGCAGGAAGGGGCACCTCTGAATGTCCCCTTAATAAAATCGCCCCATTTCAACCAGGTGACCGTGAATGATATCACTCTCCTGAGGATAACAAAGAGCGATAAGGAATGGATGTTGTCTGCATGCCAGCAAACACCGGGACCATACGCTGCCATGCTTTGTTATGCAATGATTCCAGACTACGTGCTACTGGCCTGGCGTGGTAAAGTGTCCTACCATGGCGGACGGGATAAGGCAGCCCTCCCCAGAAACCTTTTGCAAAGGCTTTGGGAGTACATGAAGGAGAACTTTCTGGAGATGTCCCTGGAGGATTTCCGCTCCATCCCCATACACGTTAACAGACTTTTCCAGTAGCTGTACTGGCCGCGATTGCCAGGGCAAATTAATCATTAATCATTAAACACGCTTGCTTTTAAACCATGTGTAATATTTACAAAGGTACACTCACCAGAGGTCCCCTGTGTGCCCACAGGGTCTTGGGTGAGTTCGGGGGTTACTGGTTCCAGGTCCAGGGTGATAAACATATCCTGGCTGTTGGGGAAACCAGTTTCTCCGCTTCCTTGCTGCTGTGAGCTATCTATATTATCTCCATCCTCATCTTCCTCGTACCCCAAACCCGCTTCCCTGTGTGATTCTCCAGTGAGGGACTCATAGCACACGGTTGGGGAAGTGGTGGCTGCACCCCCTAGAATGGCATGCAGCTCCGCGTAGAAGCGGCATGTTTGCGGCTCAGCCCCGGACCTTCCGTTTGCTTCTCTGGATTTGTGGTAGGCTTGCCTTAGCTCCTTAATTTTCACGCGGCACTGCTGTGCGTCCCTGTTATGGCCTCTGTCCTTCATGGCCTTGGAGACCTTTTCTAATATTTTGCCATTTCGTTTACTGCTTCGGAGTTCGGCCAGCACAGATTCATCTCCCCATATGGCGAGCAGATCCCGTACCTCCCGTTCAGTCCAGGCTGGAGCTCTTTTGCGATCCTGGGACTCCATCACGGTTACCTGTGCTGATGAGCTCTGCGTGGTCACCTGTGCTCTCCACGCTGAGCAAACAGGAAATGAAATTCAAACGTTCGCGGGGCTTTTCCTGTCTACCTGGTCAGTGCATCTGAGTTGAGAGTGCTGTCCAGAGCGGTCACGATGAAGCACTGTGGGATAGCTCCCGGAGGCCAATAACGTCGAATTCCGTCCACACTAACCCAATTCCGACCCCCTAAGGCCGATTTTATCGCTAATCCCCTCGTCGGAGGTGGTGTAAAGAAACCGGTTTAAAGGGCCCTTTAAGTCGAAAGAAAGGGCTTCGTCGTGTGAACGTGTCCAGGCTAAATTCGAATTAACGCAGCTAAAGTCGACCTAAACTCATAGTGTAGACCAGGCCTCAGATGATGAAAATGAACATGCTTCGGTCTGCACTGCTTTGGACTGTTATCGAGCAGAGCCCATCATCAGCATGAACGCATGTCCTCTGGAATGGTGGTTGAAGCATGAAGAGACATATGAATCTTTAGTGCATCTGGCATGTAAATATCTTGTGACACCGGCTACAACAGTGCCATGTGAACATGTGTTCTCACTTTTAGGTGACATTGTGAACAAGAAGTGGGCAGCATTATCTCCTGCAAATGTAAACAAACTTGGTTGTCTGAGCGATTGGCTAACAAGAAGTAGGCCTGAGAGGACTTGTAGGCTCTAAAATTTTATATTGTTTTATTTTTGGATGCAACTATTTTTTGTACATAATTCTACATTTGTAAATTCAACTTCATGATAAAAAGATTGCACTACAGTACTTGTATTAGGTGAATTGAAAAATACTGTTTTTTACAGTGCAAATATTTGTAATAAAAAATAAATATAAAGTGAGCACTATATACTTTGTATTCTGTGTTGTAATTTAAGTCAATATATTTGAAAATGTAGAAAACATCCAAAATATTTAAATAAATGGCATTCTATTATTGTTTAACAGTGCGATTAATTGCACGATTAATCGCGATTCATTTTTTTAATCACACAATAATTTTTTTAATCGCTTGACAGCCCTAGTTTCAATAGATAATGGAAATGACTACTGATATATAACACTGCACATTTACAAAATTTACTGAACCACTACAAAACTATTTATTAAGTATAGAGTCTCTGGGTAGCTCTACTGACTTCACTTCTTTGCAACTCCTTCTGCAAGTTTCTCTGATGTCTATTAAACCAATGATTTATCACTCTTCCATCCTCTCTGCATGTTTCCCAGCAGCTCTGGCAATCACCTGGAAAGTACAATAGTAGCAGGTTAATGGAGAACTTCAAAAAATTTAAAGAATAAATCATGGCTATAAAAAAAATCGGAGTGTATTTACAGCTCATATGTCTGGGATAAGTGAACTGTTTATTTCCTAAATCTTACCTTTCTATTTCATAAAAGAGAAAAATTACACAATAAGCATATGGTAAAATATTATAATATGGCAATACACAGATCAGAGTAATGGGATATATAATATTTTGTATGTGTATGCATCTGAGAGACAGAAACTTTTATTTAATGATCTGAATAACATTAATTAAGTAAGCCTCAAAATATTCCTATGCAAAATGTATTATTCCTATTTTAATTATAGGAACACTGAAATACAGAGAGGTTAAATGCACACCACTCTTTGGTGGCAGTCCTTTAGGAGAGAGAACTTCCAGGTGCTTGTCTCCTACTGTAACTACTAGGCCAGGTCTGGACTGGGAAATTAAGTCGGTATAACTACATCACTCAGGGGTGTGCAAAATCCACACCTGAGCGACACAGTTAAACCGACCTAACCCCACATGTAGACAGTGCTAAATCAATGGAGGTGAATTAACTATGCTGATGGGAGAAGCCCTCCCATTGGCATTGGTAGCGTCTTCACTGAAGTGCTACAACAGCACTGCTGCAGCATTTTAAGTGTAGACCCGTTGCTAGACATATTGCCTCTTTTACAGAGGGATACAGTTTTATTCACTACTACATCACTAGTTCAAATCCAATATAGGTTGGTAGTGGATGAAAGTTAGCATCTGATGATTGCCCAGTAGCCTATGTGAAATGAATTGGTTGTTTCAGCCCAGGTCTTAGGCTTGTCCAAAGCCCACTGGAAAAGACTTCCATGGACTTCAAGGGGTTTGGCATAGACTCCTGGGGGTGATGGGGAGGGGAAGGAATCAAACCTGGCATCCTCACTGGCTGTATCAGCAGGCCGGCCAGTAACTCAGTGGGTGTGGAAAAGGACACTCACCTTCAAAAGGTGCTATCTCAATATCAGAGGTGGACACATTGGCAGGGGGCTGTAGAAAAGATTACACTGCTTTTGTCCAGGCTTTACCTGTTGGGTGGGTTGAAGGGTTCAATTTCCAGGATTGCCATCTGATTACTTTTCAAAAACGTTATACTCACTGAGAAAAGAAACATGTCAGGAACTTAGTGTAGTAAAATCTGCTAATAACAGGTACATATCATAGTACTTAAAGGGTTAAGATATAATATTATGAACATACAGTTCCTATGCAGAGAATATTTAATTGTAAATAATTTATCCAAAAGCGATGAAGAACTCTGACATCATTATAGTCTATCACACAGCTAAAATTCTCATTCAAGGACTCATCATCTGATGTCTTGATTACTGCAACATCCATTTTCTTTGGCCTTGACAAATGCAATCTTGCCACACTCATCTCAATTCAGAATGCTGGTGGAAAGTCATTTCCCCAGCCCATTGTGTTGACCATCTCACTTCTCTCTTTGCATCCCTCCACTGGCTCTCCCTTCTCTATTGCATCAAACATAAGGCACTTGTATTCACTTTCAAGGACCTTTATGGACAGTTGTCATCCTTATCTAGGCCATACTTACCGGATGGGGGACTCTATCCTGGTAAGCAGTGACTCCAAAAAGGATTTGGGGGTTGTGTTGGATAATCAGCTGAATGTGATCTCCTAGTGTGATACAGCAGACAAAAGAGCTAATACAATCCTGGAATGCATAAACAGGGAAATGTTGAGAAGGAGTAGAGAGGTCATTTGCCCACTGTATTTGGCACTAGTCCGATTGCTGCTGGAATAGTGTGTCCAGTTCTGGTGCCCACAGTTTAAGTAGAATGTTGATAAATTGGAGAGGGTTCAGAGAAGAGCCAAGAGAAAGATTAAAGGATTAGAAAACATGCATTATAGTGGTAGACTCATTAGCTTAATGAGGAGAAGGAGTGACTTGATTACAGGCTATAAGTGCCTACAGAGGGAACAAATATTTAATAATGGGCTCTTCAGTCTAGCAGAGAAGGTATAACACGATCCAATAGCTGGAAGTTGAAGCTAGAAAAATTCAGACTGGAAATAAGGGATAAATTTTAGTGATAAGAGTAATTAACCATTGGACCAATTTATTAAGGATTGTGGTAGATTCTCCATCATGGACAATTTTAAAATCAAAATTGGATGTTTTCCTAAAAGATCTGCTCTAGGAATTATTTTGGGAAGTTCTATGGCCTGTGTTAGATAGAAGGTCAGATTAGATGATCACAATGGTCCCTTCTGGCCTTGGAATCTATGAACCTATCATCTCATTTGCTATTGAGCAGTTAATGCTCAGCTGTGATCGGCCCATGGTGTCAGCTTCCCTGGCCCACTTGTTAACATTTTAAACAAGCACGTTTGTGCTTTCTCCCCATGCTTCCCCTTATCAAGCTGACGAATATGGTCTCATTCCTTGTACTCCCACATCTGTCTTGTATGGTGACCCTGTGAAAACACCAGAAGGGAGAATGGTTCATTTCCCCATGCACTGCTGTAAACGGCCTATGTCTCCTACTGACTAACCAAGCTCCTTGGGGTTCAGGGTCCTCTACTTCCCAGTCATGACACCTGAGAACAGCCTTAGAGTGCTTGGAGACTGCTCTGTCAACAGATAGGTATAGCTACTCCTCCTGCCTCTTGTTGATAAGCCACAAGATGGGAAATTGTGGGGACCTAGGATCTGGTAAAGATCCTTGGGGCAGGAAACAGAGAATTTCTGTCTCTGGCTCATTCCATCCCCACCTCACTTGGATCCATGCAGGTGAACACCCATTAAAGTCAACAGGGATCTGCCCACACTGATCCAGTTTGTGTGTGCGCGCTCTTATGCATTGTTCCAGTCCTCCCTGCCTTTTGTCCGCCAGCAAAAATTGCCAGAATGGCTGCTGTGACTCTTTCACCTGACATGTCTGGAACATGCAAAATATTAGGCTAGAAACTGATTTCACAGAGGGTGGCTGGAGGAAGGCAACCTGAGGAGGTAGGCACACCATGGCTTCATCCCTGCAGCCCACCTTTGTGTCATGGCCCTGCTCCCCACCTGGAATGACAGTGACCTCTCTCCCCCTTTCCAAGAGGCAGGGTCACTCAGGAACACCCTCAGGAACAGCAGCATAGGCCCCTTCCCTCAGAAGGACCAGAGTGCATCTGTTTAGTGGCCTACTGCAGTTGTCTCCTCCTGCTATACCTGGAGTCCTCTGATGGGAGTTGTTAGCCCCAGGGAGCAGTTAACACCCATAGCGATGCATGGGGTAGTTGGTTACACTCATGTCATGTGTTCCAAGCTTTTCTTTGCAAGGACCAGGGCTGGGAGCTTGTTTAGAATGAAAGCTGGGATTCTGCTACACTCAGGTGCCGCCAGGGCCCTGGGCAGAGGGGAGTGTGGTGCAGCTCGCACCTACTTGGACAAAACAGGCCCTTGACATTTTGGGAAAAGCACCCATTTCAAGATGCTAAAAGCAGCAGAAGCCAGGGTGTGAAGAGAGGCATCTGGAGGGGGTGGGGAGGTTTAAAACCTGCCCCCGCCAAGTGGAGTGGTGGGGGATGTCAAAGTGAGCCCCCTTACAGCTAGGCTGGGCTCCCTCTCTCCTCCTCTCCCCTATGGCTGCTTGCACCTTGACTTGGCAGGGATACAACACTCCCCTTCCCGCGGGAGGCAGGGAGGTCTGGGGCTGAAAAGCGCTGTAGGGCGGGCTAGGCACGAATCACCAGCGCTGGGGCTGAGCGGGGCTTCCCACTGCCGCAAGAAGACGGCTGTGGGGTCACCTCTTTCCTTCAGATCCCTTAGGAGAGCCCCGCGTAAACAGCGCCCCATGGGCCCCTTCCCCGTCCCTATTCCCGGCTCTTCACTCCCCTGGGCTCGGCCCCGTGACCCTCCCCCTTCCCCGGGCATGTGTCAGGCGGCGCAGCCCCACACCCTACCCCCCTTCTGCCGCCGGTGGGTGGGAGAGGGCCGGGCCCAGAGGCCGAGCGAGCGGCAATGCCCTGCGCGGCCATAGCGGGGAGACAGCGCGGCCCTTCCCCCGCCGCGTGTGAGTGAAGCGCCACCGCCGCCTTGCTGAGCGCAGGAGGAGACGCGGAACAGGTGGCCAGAGGCAGCAGCGAGCGCTGGCACCGCCCCGGCGGCGGCCGAGCATGTGAGCGGGGCCTCCGCAGCGCCGGCCCGGGACTCGGCCGGTCCGCAGCAGCAGCCGCTGTCGCCTCCCTGGGGCCGGGCTCCTGCCCGGGGCTGGCGGCTGGCCGGAGGGTGCAGAGCCAAGCGCGCCCGGAGCTGGGGGCCGAGCGCGGGCGGGCGGGCAGCGTGTGCGGGGCCGCAGCCGGCCGGGGCAGGATGAAAGTCACGGTGTGCTTCGGGCGGACCCGGGTGGTCGTGCCCTGCGGGGACGGCAACATGAAAGTTTTCAGCCTCATCCAGCAAGCGGTGACCAGGTACAAGAAGGCGATCGCCAAGGTGAGGGTGCGCGCCCGGGGCAGCGAGCGGGGGAAGGAGCAGCTGGAGCAGGGAGAGGGCGCCTGGGATCAATATGGCGCTTCCTGGAAAGGGGGAGGGAGGGGATAAAGGGGGGAAAGTGCAGCTGCTTGGCTGGGGAGAGACGTGGGCATGGGGCCGGAGGGGCCTGGCCTCCGCAGCCCCCCTACCCAGGGCGGGGAGGGGAGTGAAGTGGAGTTTGTGTCTGTCCCACCTGGCTGAGAGCTCAAGGGACGGAAGAAGCGCGGGGAGTTTGGGTCAGAAGAGCTGCTGCTCCTGCGTGCAGCGGTCTAGTTTTCCTGACAGTAAAGTTTAAAACGCTGCTGGGCTGCCCGGCCCGGCCCTGGGGGCAGGGAGCGTGTGTCTGTGTGAAAGGAGCTGCTAACTGAACATGGCTTCTTTGTACCCATCTGTGGGAGCTGAGATTTATCCGGTAGCGAGATACAGTCGCAAAGACTTGTGTGTTTTGGGGCCTGAACTCTTTGTTTGTTACTATTTTGTAACGAGCAAGTGAGTCTCTTGTAGGTGTGTTTTTGAAAAGGGGAGGAAGGGGGTCCCTTTCGCTCTGTCTTTCTCTGTGTTTTTCTTCTTGTTGGTTGCATACACCCTAAGTGCACAGGGTCCATACAAACTGGGATATTGGCTGTCACTTCGAGGGTCACATCTTGTTAGTTTAATTGTCCTGGAGAAGGCTGCGTAACCGCATGCTTTAGGTTTTGTTACATTTGTTCAAAGCCTGGTGTTTGAAACAGAACAAAATTAAAATCCCCAAAGCAAGTCTCCTTTAAAATGATTTCTCTTTCCTGAGCAGTAGTTACTGCAAAGAGTTCAAATCCAGCCCCAGGCTTCCCAGATGCTCCAGGCCCAGGAGGGAAAGAGCAGTGAAATGTGCGGAGTTCACAAAACAACAGGCATCTAATGTTTATATCTGAAAAAGTAATATGTCCCTTGCGCTACCAGAGAATGGAAAGGTGCTGGAAAGAGGATCGGCTGCAGAATAAAAAGTTAGGGATGGGTTAAAGAGTTTTGTTGGATTATTTGCTAGGATGATCGCTAATGTGAAGCAGCACATTCTTCACGGCAAGTCGATCCCTCTTGTCTGTGTCAGAAATGCTCATGTCAACACAGAGAATCGTTTACTTTTCCAGTTATTGCGAAAAAAATTGACAGTGTAGGGAGCTTCTGTGCTGGAAATATATCCATTGCCTTTATGTTTGGAAATGTAATTGACTTCTTACTTGCTTTTTGGTGATGTTAATAATAATTACAACTTGTCTAGAACAGTTTCCATATGGAGTTGGGTGTATCATTAAATGTACAGTCATTTACAAACAATTGTATCTGCCCTTCTGTATACACTTAGAATATTTTACTTTTTTGCTGCAAAACAGTTTTCATTTCTGATCAACTTAATTCCCAGACCAATCTGATAAAGACCAGTTGTTTAATGATATTTTGGCTGGTGCTTCTCTCTCTCTTCCCCCCCCCCCCAACTTTGCTCAAGTAGTTGAATTATTTTTGACCTTTCTGAAATTTTTTTCTGTGCAGGACTTGATTGCAGAGTTTCAGTTTAGAAATTTTTACTTCAAGATTTTCTGAAATTGCACCAAGCTGTAGTTTAAAGTCTGTTGGCATTAGCGTTGGTGGGTTGGAATGATGTGCATGGGTTTTTTTCCCAAAGAGACCCCTGGGCTAGTATAGGGAAAGGGGCAACCAAAGTTTCCATTTTTTGTTTCCTTTTTCCTGAAGATTTTTTTTTTTTTTTTTGGGACAATCACTACTTCCGAGTGTATTTTTAATATGCCTCTTAAGTGTAATGTCATACAACATTGATTAGTGAAATACACCTCTACTCCGATATAACGTGACCCAATATAACACGAATTTGGATATAATGCAGTAAAGCAGCGCTCCGGGGGGGGGGCTGCGCACTCCGTTGGATCAAAGCAAGTTCAATATAACACGGTTTCGCCTATAACGTGGTAAGATTTTTTGGCTCCCGAGGACAGCGTTATATCGGGGTAGAGGTGTAGTAAAAAGTTTAACTGAAAGATGTCAAGATACTATATACCAACTGTAGTTATTTATACAGCTTTATTAATGTGCATGGCATTTCATATGCAAATAGAAGACAATGTCCCAAAGCACTCTTAAAGTTAAGACACAACCCTGTAAACCCTGGCTCATGAACGTAATGCTACTCTTTCCTGAGCAGTAGTTCAGTATTTATGGCAGTAAATATTTGCAGGATTGGTCCCTAATTTTTACAATATTAATGTTGCATTAATACCGTTATATTAAATCTATGGTTCCCAAACTGTGGTCTGTGAATGAATATCTGGCTAGTCTTGTTTCCAGCTGTTAAATTGCATTAAAGACAGCTACAAATACATTCCTAATACTATATTTCTATGTGAGTAAATTGCAGTATGTAACACGGGGAAGTTATGTGAGAGTGAGTGGGAAGGATGGTTGCTTGTATGTTTGCAAATAGAGAGGAGGGGCCAACGACAAAAGCTCTGTGTTATGTGGCCACATTATGAAAAAAAAAAATTAAGAACCTCTGAAATGTGATATATTGACAGATCAACTATTTAAAGATAATTTGCAAGGTTACAACTTGGCTCACTCCTAGCCTTCAGAGCTCTTGATCTTGGGTTTTAGAAAGAACTTGTTGGCTTTTTATTTTATTTTGTGTATTTTGCATGGGGTAAGCTTTGTTGCAGTTGTGTGGGGTTGGAATGGTGTTAATTACAAAGAGATGGCTTCTATTATGTGGATATTCTGTTGTGAAAACACTAATCTACCCCAACTGAGACCACAGGCCTTTCTTTTAGGGGTTTCTACAGTTAATTTGAAAGTGAAGTTTGACATTGTATGCATTGCACATCTTCCATTGAGACACTTGGATAATATAGTGATGAGTCCATGAGTACCTCTGTAAATAAATATAGATAGATTTTACCAAATGTTTCCCAAGTAACAGTGTGGATGTTCATGCGAGAGTAATATGGAAATAGTTAGGGATGGTAATGTCAGATTTTTTTGGTCACTGCCCCACCCTTCTAGTATAAATTAGATGGTCTTTTTGTATTGGAGTTCAACAGTTGTATGGCTCTTCGCTTTTTAAAAAGAAAAGGAGGTAAAGAATATAATCAGTTATATATTTGAGGGAACAAGTGTGGATTTTTAAATTTATTTTTGGTATCATGTTGACATCATCTGAAGATTTTCTGACTTTTCCAAAACATGCTACTCTAGCATCAGTTATGGCCTCGTGCAGGAAAGCAGAAATCTGATAGAAGTTTATGTAATGTTTTAACACTTACATAAGACTATAGGCCCCAATCCTGCAAAAATGTATGCACCAGCTTAATTTTACATATTGTGCGTAGTCCCAGTGACTTCAGCAGAGCTTCTTGCAGGGTGTAAAGCACATGAGTAAGTCTTTGCAGGATCAGAACCACACTGAGCTTAGCTCACTCTTCCCACAGTTTTCAGTTTGTGACTAGCAGTAGAGGATCTAAACTAAGAGTGGTTTTGATATCCCTACACAACACTAGCCGTCTACATGCATACTGTACAAATCAGGAAATGCCAATGGAGTTATTCTGGCACTAAAGACCCTATTTGGAATTATGTATGTAAATGTGTTAATAAAATATTGAGTGTGTAACTTAATCTTTGACCTTTATTTTAATTTATTTTTTCTCATTTGGAATTATTTGAATTGAATTGAGGTGGTGGGAGTGGAAACAATACCTGTTTAAAAACAGGAAATTAATTAGAGTCAGAAAAGAAACCCTTACTATTTTTAAAAAATTAAATAGCATATGAATAACATATTTCAATTTCTTTGGTTATTGCCTTTTAGCATTCTGTAGTTGTATTTGATAATTAAGAATGAGTAATTCAGTCCCCTTTACATTTTAATTGTGAATATTTCCCATTATAGATGCAAAATCTCTCTTTATTTAAATATGGGTTAACTTGTTAGTATGATGGACTGCATCCCCATGCCAACGTGACAGAAAGTCTAAACATTTTCTTGAAAGCTTTATTAGAAGTACTCTTTCTTTTTAAACATTCCAATAAAGGCTGTGTAGTTGAAATATGAATATTCTGCTTTTTCTCAACAACTTTAAAACAACCAAGCAGAACAAACAAAAACAAAAAAACCCACACAACAAACCCAGCTCTCAATATGATGCATTCTTGAATTGTAAGAAGGGCTTGCAATCCATTTGCCCAGGATAAGAAGAAATCTTTCTTTGGAGAATGCAATTAAGTTTTGCAGAATCTAAGGCCAGGTCTCCATTGGGATGTTAGCCACTGGTATTGCAACATCAGTGTAATTTGACTGATGTAGACCCCTAATGAAGAAACACTCACTGGTATAAACCACTATGACTTGCACCAATGCATTTTACCCTGGCTAGTAGGCAATAGGTAAATTTTCCTAAACCTACTTATGGGGAGAGCAGAAGTTTTTGTGTAGTTCTGCTCACAATATTATATGAATGACTTTGAGATTGAAAAGTTACAGAGGGTGGCAATCAGAATGTTGTAGGGGGACTTTGAGGGTATGAATTATGAAAAAAGAACAAGAAGACTTGGCCTATATAACTGAATAATAAGGAGCTGAGAGCTAGAGTATCTTGGGGGTGTGTGTGGTTTTCAAAGGAAATGCATGGATTGATGCCAATAAACTATTTGGCATAGCAACTAGATTAAAATATATATTATGGACTGCTACTGTTAAGGGCACAAGCAACTGAACAATTCAAACTGAATAACTTCACCAAAAGATTGACTTTAATACCCAAGATTCTGAAATTTGTCAGAGAAGTTAGTTATATGTTTGTAAGAACTGGAACATATATCCTAAAAAGGAGCCAATTATCTGTCTGGTATCTTTAGTCTACAGTGGCTTTGATATGAGGTCCCTTTTTGGTTCTCATTTTTAAATTTCTACCAACCTGGTCTTTGATTTTTGTTGCTGTAAGTGTCTGGAAAATATAAAGAATATAAAGTTTACAATAAAAAGGAGATAATGTACCGTTACTCTGGCGGTGAAAATGATGGAAGCAATTGTATGTGTTGATTATTTTCTTAACGTTTGATGTGTGTGTGACTGGACATGTAAATATGCTGAGTAAATGAGAAGTTGAATATATTTGAGAGTCTTGATAGAGACAAAGCCATGTCAGAGGCCAGTAGACAGCGAGTGGTTGATGGCATGCTTCAAAGAGAGAGAGAATCAAATGGGTGAATTGTAGCCTCCAATGAAAGTGCAATTATCCACCAAAAGTACAGAAAACTCCCAGGTAGGGAAAAGTGATTCATAGGTAGATTAAGGTTAAAGAGGCCATTTTGAGCATGTAATTTGAGCTCCTGCTGAACACAGGCTAAAGAATCTCACCTGGTAATCTTCTGCTTGAGATAGTAGCAAGAAGACCTCCAATCCCCCTATTGGTACCCTAAAGATTTTAAGAGTAACTTTCAGAGATTGTGGCTTGAGTCTGTGAGTGAAAATGAGGCAGCAGACATGCTTCCAATGGTTCCTTAGATGTATTTCCCTCCTTGTTCCCCCAGAAAATTAAAAAAAAAATGTTGGGGGTAGGGGGAGATTAGATGTCTGAGAGAGTTAGTGATGTAATATAGAACGTCTGGAACAAAGCTTAGTTGTCAGTTTTAAATTCACACTAGGACAGTAGTGACAGAAAGTAGCTTCTATCTGACAGTTATTTGATCACCTGTGTAAGGTGCATTGGTCATCTTGCATCTTAAATGCTAATGGATATCGGAGTACACACCACAACTGGCATTATTGTTGGTTGTCTAAGCAAAAAGGTCAAGCATCAAATGGGTCTGGGGTCTCAGCTACTTGAGAGCTGGGCCATCCAAAGTTGAAAGTTTCAACTTTGTGCCTAGGACTAAAGTGCATTGGCAGGAAGTGTGGGAAAGTTTGTACTCCTGGTGAATGTGCTGCACTTTTTTCTGTCGTGTGCTCGCAACGTTGCACATGTAAAACAAAGTACCAGAAACCATGCATTCCCTTCAAAATAAGTTTGTTTGCTTAAAAGCTGATCCCCCAAAGATAGTCTGTTATGATACAGTGATACTGACTTTAAAAAAACACCTGATTTCCATCACTTTTTTGATACTTGCAACAAACAGTTTCTCACTTGCCCACCTCTACCCCCAAAATAATTACTGAAAAACTCAGTCCTAGTGATATAAACCAGTCTGTGGTTTCTAGGGTCCTACTGCTGCATTGTATAGTGAATGGATGGACTACTGTGTCAGCATGGAACTCTACTGACTTGACTCACTCAAGAACTGTATGCTGCTACACTTTGCATAATTGGGACTTAGGTTTATAAGGGCCACATTAGCTGGGACACTACAGTCACTTCTTACCCTGTAGTATTCTATGGTGTCTCGGTCAGAGCACACAGGAGCAAAAGTGACATGACAAATGCTCAGTTGCTTCAGTGAAAAATCTGATTTTATTAGGCATCATTTAATTCAATGTTTGCACAAATCTTGAGCCTCCTTTAAAGCTAGATAAATCTACCCTAAACTAGCCTCAGAATAGGGAAAAAACCCACTGCTCATTTCAGTTGATAACCTGAGACTGAAATTTCTCTGTCCAGTATTTGACTTTTGATGTGCAGTGCTTGAAAAATTTGCCACATCACCCAGCCAAAGATTGATTTGAATGACTGGGTATCTCCATTGCTGCTCATAGTTGTCTGAGAATGATTCTTGACCACTTTACTGATGTTGGGTTCTGAATAGAAGCAATGAAACTGAACTGCCTGTTAATTTTGCTCTATTGCTTGGCAAAAGCTGTAAACAGCAGCAATGGGGTTGGAGTTTTCTGCAGTCTCAGGAAGGAAACACTGTGTTGGTTCATATTAAGTTAATGTTTGGAAGTTCATCACCATAAAGACTAGGAAAATAGTATTATAAGCATACAGTTTGCAGATAGAGATGGACCATTGACTGTCCTTTTCATAATGAATATAGCTGATCGACTATTATTAGTAAGAATAAATCCATGAAAATTAGGATGTTTCTCTCATGTATGGTACCTACCCATCTTTTTATCAATCTGATAAATATATTCCTTAAGCTGGACAGTATAATGTATGTGGTATGTGTAGAGTTTTTATTTAACTTAATATTATGGAGCTTCTTAATATATAAATATTCTTTTATATTGGAAATGATATATTGGAGTGTGTGGGGAAAATGGTTTGAGAGTTAAATCGATGTGTAATATATAAATTCTATTCAGAATCTATTAACAGTATTTCATAGTGCTGGGGAGGTGGGGGCTGTGAAAGAGCTTGGCATGTTAAGGGGAACAGTCATTGTATCTACTTTGGAGGATCAATTTAAAGATTGTACTTGGGTTGTAGGGAGTTGCCAGGCTTCCTTGTTCTAGGCTAGTGTTTCTCAACCTTTTTGTGCTGGTGACCCCCTTTGGACTTCAGAAACATTGCGAGCCCTAGGAAAAATTGCCCTCTCACCCTCCCCCAGCGTGTGGCTTTGGTATGAAACATGTAAATTAGCTTCACAAGGGCCTCTGTGCTGTGGGGCCCCAGGCAATTGCCCTGCTTCCTACCCTCTAATGCTGGCCTTGTTTGTGACCCCCCCCCCATCCAAGCCTGTCTCAGGACCCCCAGGTTGAGAAACACTGTTCTAGGTGATAGACTTAAACCAGTGGGAAACCATTTGAATCTCATAGAAAGGTTAAAGTGTATAGGACTAATGGTTGCAGATGTTTATGCTGTTTTTAAAAAAATGCCATTGGAGGTAACGTTCTTATTTGTGCTATAGACTATGACATCTCTTTGCATGTTAGTACACTTAAACTGACATTAGGCAAAACAAGCTGGATTAAAAGGGAAAAGAAAAGATGAAGATGATATACACAATATGGTTCATGTTGCCTTAACATTTCTTTTTGTTTAGGCCAATGAGCAGCTGCTTCAAAAGAAAACATTTTTTCCCTCGAAAACAAATTTTTTCATGTAAATATTAATTGAATTAAATGTACAACAGTACTGACCTAATACACTGAAAATAAAATGGAATTTTCTTAATATAAATCTAGAGCATTGCATAGCTGTTCTTGCTCAGAAATATTTTGCAAGCAGTAACAAAATCAAAAGGGTGGGGAAAGATAGTATAAGGAAGTTCTGAAAGGTATTTTGGGGCATCTGCTCTATTTTTTTTGATGACCTATCCCAGTTGTAACAAAGAAAATGTTGGTTGAGTCACTGTAATGGCTCAGCAAGTCTGGTGCTGGAAGACAAATAAAAAATTAAACTGCCTCAGTGCTGAATTACATTATCCAGCAGATCTCTGAGAAGGGGCATTTAACTTAAAAGGGCTTGGAAGCAGTGCTGTGCTTGAGCCTTGTAATGTTTGTTATTAACAAACTAGTAAAAGGGAAATGAGTCAAAGTCCAAAGCTATCCAGAAATGGACAAATTTCAAACTAACAGGGAACATCCAGTTTCTTCCACTGATCAAAATATTTTAGCAGTTGCAGATTTTTCTACTGTAGCCCTAGTTGTTTTCTAAAATTGTTTCCAGATGTTACTGCTAGATCAAAGAAGATTTGTATAATCACTTTGTTGCACTATATACTGTATGTTAACAGGCATTGGTTACATAAAAGGTTATTTATTTTCCACTTCAGTTTCTTCTTTGTATTTTTTTTTAACGTTGGTAACATTTAGCACATAAAGAAAAGAAAAACCAACACCTAGAAGCTGTCGACTTTTAAATACGGATGAGCTTTTCTCATGTGAGTAGACCTGTTGAAAAAGTGAACAGTATTTGGTCCCTTCTCCACATATCTTGTAAAATGTTGACTGCGTGGCCTTTGAAGTTCATGTACTATAACTGCTAATGAGAGAGTGGTGTTTGAAGTTTTAGGTTAGGGAATGTCAGTACAGAAAATATAAATTGCATTCTGACGTTACTAACAGCATGACCTGTGTCCGTAGGGACTTTACTGAGCCCTTCTATGAGCAATACAAAAACTCCTGATCCCTGGTGCTAAGGGGTATTCATTCCCATTGATAGGAATAATGACCTGCAGCACCTTGCATGACTGGGCCCTAAAATGCAAGTGAAAGCAGGTACTGATAGCTCATTTCAGCTTGAGAGCGATACAGTTTTAGAACTGTAGTACGTTGATTGTGGGCCCAGTTCAGATGTTGCTGGGAGGTGAAGGTGCCCAGAACCTTGTAGGATTAGAGCCTGGGTAGTTGTTCCTTTATTATGGCCATCTTCTGAAAAGCCGTACCCCCATGTGTGCTCCTTTGTGCTGGTGCAATTTACTTGTCTAGCCTATCAATTCATTGTCTCTCTGGCTCTGCAGGACTTTCATGCTTACTGGGGGGGGGGGAGGGGGGAAGTACTGGAAGGAGAATGACTGTGGGAAGTAGGGAGAGGAAAACTGGGAGAAAAGGATGCATTCAGGAAGAGATGCGGTTCTACAAGAGAGGAAGAAAACAAATGGGATATCCCTGGAGGCTGGCAAAAAGAAAGGGACTGAGGTAATGAGAACATGAATAGGGCTCCCCCTAATGAGTATTCCCTTTCAAAGAAGGCAGATGGAGGGAAGCAAAGAAGTTGTTTATATGGAAGCAAGACAAGATAAAGGAATGAAATGAGTAAACAAACATACAAAGTGAAAGAGCTAAAGTCTAAGTCTTGAAGGAAGAAAGAACAAAACTGGTAAGGAGGGGAGAGAGTGTGAAATGCAATCTCCAGAATTCAGTACTAAGAGACATGGGGGTGGGAGGTATCCATCATAGAACAGTGATGAGAAGATTGGAATTAGTAACAGAACAAACTTATTGCAAAACAATTTTTAAAAAAAGAGAAAATATTATTGGGGCAAGGGGAGGTTTGGGTAAAATGTTACTAAAGAAATGAGTCGCTACATTACATGTGCACACACTTTCCACATGCTTCCTCAAACAGCCTGTTGATGATGCTGAGAGGTTCAGGTTCCATTACATGGGGAGTTGGAGGCTAATGTTTCCCTCTTGATTTGTTTTTTTGGGGGGGAATCTTCTTTCTGGGTATAAATATCTTTAATTAGGAAGAAGATTATAAAGATTGAAACTAACAGTAATTCGAAAATATTTTTGGACCTCTTTCTGATTTGATTAATCAGTAAGAAGAATATTCTCCGTCTCTAACTATGGAAATATGTCCAGCATAGTTGTCAGGATTTCACTTTTTTGAAGAAAATTAGCCAGAGTTGCTAATCTAAAAAGTTGTTCCACTTTACCCCACTTTTTTGTATCTGCTACAAAGTCCCTTGATTACTACTTCATTTCCCCCAAAACTGGTACCGAGTAACTTACGTCTTCTCTATTAAAGATCAGTGGCAATATCCTACTTAGGAGAAATCTGCAATAACAAACCAGTGTGTACATGTAACGCAGGTGAGATAGAGGAATAACTTATTTCGAGTCTCCAGAGTTTATTCTGAATGGAGAGGGGCAAGGATTTAATTAATTATGAAACGATACTTTAAAAAATGAGCACTTTTCCTGAGTGATGATAAGTTAAAAAAAATCCATCTGAAGGTTTGAACACTATGGATAGATGGCTATCAGTTTTTTATTTCATAATAATTTGATGTACCAACTGTTTTAGCTTCATCAATTAAATAGCTAACTGGAATAACAAGATCTGAACTCATTTGGATTCAAGAATCTGTTGCTTTGAACAGTGTTTGCATTTTTAAAATCTACTGTTTTGTGTGTGCATGTGCTGTCAGTTTCTCCTCTGTTGCCTCCCTGTGAAGACTGCTTGCCTGCAGCTGAAAGCATTGGGAAAGCAGCCAGTTACCAAATACTGACAGAGGTGGAATTTCAACAGCGTAGTGGTGGTGGCCCAGCCTTTCCTAGTGAATGAGCATTTAACCTCTGTAAAGCATGCAGTCTCTGCAGGCTAAAGGCATAAGAATTTTACCCTGCTCTTGAATTTGGATCGCCCTGTTGGCAGCAGAGAGGTGCTAGAAAACTATTGTTCAGCTCAAAGTATGAGGCTAATGTTGAAAGATGAAAATACTGTGCAGTTATGATCCATAATTGATCACAGAAAAGCCCATTGAAGTGTAAAGTGCAGTTAAGGTCAGCAAATTGGCATCTTGTTAGTTAACTTATTTGTTCTCTGTGCGAAAAACCCTACTTTCCATTAGGTTGTTAGAAGGCCCCAGGCATGGTGGAGCAGGTGTGATTCTTCTGGTTGGAGGCAAGATTTTTAGGAGTCTGTGCAAAGAATCCTTCCCCTGCAAGCCAGAGAACTCAACTCTGTAGATACCTCAGCACAAAGATGCACAGGCAACTTTTGCTGGGGCTAGTGGATTCACTGTCCATGTCCCATCCCTGCTCCAGACTGCTTCTCCATGGCATGTGCAGGAAGGATCACTTGGATATACTGTCACTTAAGCTGTGTGAGGGTAAAAGATTTGGCCCTGTGTTTGCCCTGAATCACATTATTTACTTTTCTGATAAAGATGATGTTTTTGCTCATGTTGGCATTGGAGGGCCAATGCAGTGGAGGAGAAAAGAGCTCAAATGTCTTCTGCCTTGTGTATAATCACAAAATTATTAGCTAAAATGAGCATCAGAATTTCTTCCACTAATGATAATGTGAGAACAGAACACTTAAACTCATCCTTGGATTTGAAATTTCAGCACTAGAGGCTAGAAAAATTTCTTTGATTTTTCAAGCTGAACAAATTTGAGACGTTAGATCAGCAAGAGAGGGGAAAATGTTGAACCTCACTTAATGCCATTTTCAGAGCCTCTCTTCAGATTGATAATCACTGTGACGGGTTGGATCACAGAAACCCCCTTGGGAGCTGCCACCCAATGTGCCAAGACTACTCCTGCTTCTGTTTTCCCTGCCAGCTCAGGACTCCAGCACCTTGTCTTGCTGAATTAGACACTCCAGTCCACTTCAACACAGACCCAAGGTCTGAATCACTTGTTCCAAAGCTGCAAGTTTATCTGAAAACAGCTCATAGAAGTGTGCTTGTCTTTAGCACTCAGATGCTCAACTCCCAATGGGGTCTAAACCCAGATAAATCCGTTTTACCCTGCATAAAGCTTATGCAGGGCAAACTCATAAATTGTTCGCCCTCTATAACACTGATAGAGAGATATGCACAGTTGTTTGCTCCCCCAGGTATTAATACATACTCTGAGTAAATTACTAAATAAAAAGTGATTTTATTAAATACAGACAGTAGGATTTAAGTAGTTCAAAGTAGTAACAGACAGAACAAAGTAAGTCACAAGCAAAATAAAATAAAATGCGCAAATCTATGCCTAATCAAACTGAATACAGATAATCTCACCCTCAGAGATGCTTCAGTAAGTTTTTCTCAGACTGGACACCTTCCAGGCCTGGGCACAATTCTTTCCCCTGGTACAGCTTTTGTTCCAGCTTAGGTGTTATCTAGGGGATTCTCCATGATGGCTCCTCTCCTTCTCTGTTCTCTTCCACCCCTTTATATATCTTTTGCATAAGGCGGGAACCCTTTGTCCCTCTGGGTTTTCACCCACCCCCACTGGAAAAGCACCAGGTTAAAGATGGATTCCAGTTCAGGTGACATGATCACATGTCACTGCAAGACTTCATTACTCACTTGCCAGCACACACATATACAGGGAGACTCACAGGTAAACAGCCATCTGCAGACAATGGGAGTCATCAAGATTCCAAACCATCATTAATGGCCCACACTTTACATAATTACAATAGGCCCTCAGAGTTACATTTTATATTTCTAGTTTTAGATACAAGAGTGGTACATTTCTACAAATAGGATGATCACACTCAGTAGATTATGAGCTTTGTAATGATACCTTACAAGAGACCTTTTGCACAAAGCATATCCCATTTGCATTATAGTCACTTATTATCAAATTTTTTATAAAACTATCCCAGTTACATTATATTCACTTATTATCATGTTTTTATAAAACCATGTAGACTGCACAACGTCACAGAGGGGAAAATGTTGAACCTCACTTAATGCCATTTTCAGAGCCTCTCTTCAGATTGATAACCACACTTTGATACAGATATATTAATTCACAGGAATAGTTTTTTCATGTTTAACTTTAAAACAAAACACATTCTATAGCACAAATTGATGGATAGTGTCTATTATAATTTTGTAATGGTTGACCACTCAAGGAAATGTAGTTTGAAGTCTGATTTTAAATTAAGTAACTGATGGAAAAATGTGTAAAATATCAAGTGAAAAAACAAAGGGCTCAATGTTACTCTTAACTCTGCAACTGTGTGTTACTCTATCTAACCTAGGCTTCAGGTTACCATACAGCCAGCTAATGTGATATTTAAAGGTGTTAAGCCATGTGTACACAGGCTGTTCAAGGGTGTTTCAAACTATGTTAACACACTTTGGAGGGGAAAGGAATCTTTTTCAACATCTAGATGAAAAAAGGCCACAGATAGTGTAGTGAATTAGCTAACAGGATTGAAAAAAGGTACCTTTTTTGTCATCTAGACAGCATCTGCATTGCAAAATTTCCTACCCCACCTGCACAAGCAAAATCTTGCATTTTGTTGAGATACCCATGGTATGTTTTAAGTTTCTGGCGTTGAAATAGTCTCTGTCCATTAAGAACATAATGGTTTGCTAAACTAAAGCCAGCTAGTAATATGTTTTTAAAATGGAATTGTGCTCAGTGTTTTACAAAACATCGCCTATTCCATTGGGATGTTTCCATGAAGTAAATACTTAATGAACTTTTCATAGTTGAGCTTTATCACACAGCAGTCATGGCCAGGTGGAGCCCTACAAACTAAGCCCTTAGACCAGGGGTGGGCAAACTACGGCCTGGGGGCTGCGTCCGGCCCTCCAGACAGTTTAATCTGACCCTCAAGCTCCCTCCGGGGAGGGGGGTCCGGGGCTTGCCCTGCTCTGGCCCTCCAGCCGGGAAGCGGGGTTGGAAGCTTGCTCAGCTCTGCGCGGCTCCTGGAAGCAGCGGCATGTCTCTCCTCCGGCTCCTATGTGCAGGAGCAGCCAGGGGGCACCGCACGCTGCTCCTGCCCCAAGCACTGCCCCCCACAGCTCCTATTGGCCGGAACCGCAGCCAATGGGAGCTGCAGGGGCGGCGCCTGCGGACGGGGCAGCACACAGAACTGCCTGGCCCCGCCTCCACGTAGGAGCTGGATGGGGAACATGCCGCTGCTTCTGGGAGCTGCTTGAGATAAGCGCTGCCTGGAGCCTGCACCCCGCCCCCCTCCTGCGCCCCAACTTCTGCCCCAGCTTTGATATCCCTCCTGCCCTTGAACCCTTCGGTGCCAGCCAAGAGCACCTTCCTGCACCCCCAACCCCTCATCCCCAGCCCTACCCCAGGGTCTGCATCCCCAGCTGGAGCCCTCACCCCATCCCACACCCCAACCCTCAATTTTGTGAGCATTCATGGCCCGCCATACAATTTCCATACCCAGATGTGGCCTGAGGGCCAAAAAGTTTGACCACCCCTGCCTTAGACCGAGGCCAAAATAGGTAAACTTTGTATTGTATCATTCGTTAAGTACATAAACCGTCTTTACCAACTGAAGCTTTTGGACCTGATCCTGTCATCTGTGGAAGTAAGAGTGGTTGAGGCAGTCCCCTTTGCCAGAATGGACCCCTATTTTGAGTGAAAGAGAAATAGTTGAAACATGGAAAGTAAGCGTACAAGCAAAATTAATCTGTGGTCAGTTTAATAGGATGTTAAATTGACCACAGATTAATTTTGCTTGTAAGCTTACTATTGAAAATGAACTCATTAATTTGAATTTACTGCTGTATTTATTTGAACATTTGGAGAAGTCTAAACAAATAGAGGGAACTTATAAGTATTTTTCTGAACATGCTCTATTTCAGCCTGATATCAAAATTCAGTTATCTTAGTTATTATAGTGCACTTTGATCGTGGTCCACGATTGATTAAAAATGAGAGTTATGTGTGATCAGGTTATTGATGGCCTCACAACCCAGATCATTTACTTTCTCCCCTAGGGCATCACTTACTGGGTATCATGCAGGGGTGAAGTAATAGAACCCTGTGGAAACCCCCTCTATGAGAATTCCCTCAGGGTGGATGAGTAATTGGACATGCATGGACACTAGTCCTCTGTCTCAAGTATATTGTAAACATTTATGAAGCCAATTATTGTATTTGACTAAAATTTGCTGCAGAAAGTGGTCTTTCTGGTTGGTTGTTCTAAATTCACTGCCCTTTAATAATTCCGTGCCTGCATGATTTTGAATATAGTGGGGCAAGATAAAATGGGAAGGACTATTCAGTTTGTAGTTTAATGAAAATTTATTAAAATAATTTATTTACTGAGGTTGCAAATAATTGGAGGCCATCTTGTAAAATGTACAACCTGTTTTCTGGGTGTTTTAAATTGAGTAGAATATGTATTGTATAGAGTAGGTTGAAGTAGCATATGAAGAAGCTGTTTCAGCCTTAGAGACAACTATATAGAGAGGCATGGCCCTAAATTTTCAGAAGTGACTGCTGATTTTGTGTGCCCCAATTTTTGTCATCTTAAAGCAGATTGATTTTGTTTTTCTTTGAAGGAAGGTGGGTGCTTAGGATATTGTGAAAATATGCTCTTTATAGATGCTGCAAGATGGGCTAACTTACTAGTCACTTTTGAAACTTTTAGGCTGTGGCACTTGCCATTGCAATTACAAAAGACATTAAAATTGTCACTCCAGTCTCTCCTACAACTGTATAGTGATGATAGTTGCTGCATTTTATTAAAAATAATAATAAAAACCGATGGAAATCTTGTCTGGAGAAAATAGCAGATATTGTGCATAATTGTTTTTTTATTTAGTATTTTTCCACTAGTTGCCATCTAATAAGTTAATATTATCTTGGATTTTTTGTTACTTTATCAACCCAAGCCCCTAATTTCATTTCAGTGAAAGCCACTTTTTAATTAATCTCTGCAATTAATACTGCAATTAAGTTGAAGAATAAAAGTTGCAGCAGAGCTTTCAAATCACATGCCTTTCAGTAAGTAGCCTATTTCAGCCCACCCATCACCTGAGTGATTGATCAGGAGGTTCTCTTTAAGCTAGTGTTTGAAAGGGCACACATCACAATTGTAACGGTCTTGATGCAGTAAGTAAGAGACTCCATTCTTTGTAACCACAAATGATGCTTCTAGCCTCTCCAGCAAAGAGAAATAGTCCACTACTTTTCAGCTTCTTGCTCTTAGGGTTGTGGTAACTTGAAGTGGGTGGTCCAATAAAGTCTGTATCAAAGACATATTGACGAATAACGATTTCAGATTCACTCAGAAATTGGCTTCTGAGTTTTCTGAGTGAAGTGAATGTCTCTTCCCTTAATGTTTGAGTTTAAAATGTGACTATATTCTGAAACGACTGTCAACTGGCATTGTGGAGATCCATATTTATTGTGTCAGTTATTTCCATATTTAAACGATGTACAGGTTAAAAGATATGGGGAGGGTGAAATTCAGTCCCAGGGACTTTAAAAGACATCAGGAGTGTGTGTGTGTGTGTGTGTATATATATATTCCCTTAAGAGCCAGTACTACAAACCCAACCTGGGATCTGAAAGGCAAGCTATGTTGTTTCTGTCTTTGCATCATCACAAATTATAAAGGTTCTGCAGAACAAATTATTCCCTCATTATATTTGTTGCCAGACTGTCTTCACTGGAATCATGCAGAGTTATCAGAGGGCAGAATTTAGCCCTGTAATTAAGAGTTTAGTTAACATCAACATATGTTGAGCCAGCAACGATATAACGCGGTAAGATTTTTTGGCTCCCGAGGACAGCGTTATATCGGGGTAGAGGTGTATCTCTGTTGACCTAAATTTTAAGTGTAGACCTGACCGAAATGTAGCCTTTACGCAAAATTAGATGCTTCTTTTTGCTGACTGGGAGGATATACTCATTCCGATTCTTAACTTATACTCTATCTATACACTTTTATTTAAGTTACATAATGGCTTAATTTTTACATTTTTATTATGTTAGAAAATGGTGAAAGATGCATTTATTTTTTAGTTGGGATTATTTTGTGTCAAGCTCTATTGGGTGGAAATTCAAATTGAATTAAAAATGCCCCAAACCAGCATTTAATTTTTTTATTAAATAAAACTACCTTAAAAGTGCTGGATACGAAAGGAAAAAGAGTTTTTAGTAAAAAATGTTTTGCATTTAAAACTGACTGCTGTGCAGATGTTTGGGTTTGGGCTGCAGCCCAGGCTCTAGGACCCTGTAAGGTGGAAGGGTCCCAGAGCTCGGGCTGGAGCCCGAGCCTGAATGTCTACACCACATTTAAACAAACAGTCCCTTAGCCTGAGCCCCACCAGCCCGAGTGAGCTGTCATGCGCCAGCTGCGGGTGTCTAATTGCAGTGTAGACAGCCCCTCAGAGGTAAGAGACTCGCTTGAGACTACATGAGAAGTTCATGGTCAAATTGGAAATTAAAGGCAGACCTACTCACTCCCTATTCTGTGACTGATTAGGTCACATGACCATCCTTCCCCTCTGGTAAAGATGTGGGAAAACACTGCTGTATTTTATGCTGATGCTCATAGGTGCTGGAACTAGGGATGCTGGGGTGCTACCGCACCCCCTGGCTTGAAGTACGAATAAAAACCCAAATACATGGTTTCCGCATCTCCGCTATAAAAAATTGTTCCAGCATCACCACTAATGCTGTTTTACAGTCCATATGAAAAAACTCTTATGCCACATTCAGCCAATCCATTAGAGGATAATGTCTTGCAGTAGCATCAGCAAATTAAAGATAAATTAGTTTCCCTCTAGTAGAAATTTGGACTCTTGTGTTTTGTTAAATTTGTCTTAATACTCTCTACCTTTGTTATAATTCCTTTCACAGTTCTAAATTTACTAACATTACTGTAGAGATTTTATGTAGTGTGTAATAGTTGGCAGCGAGAATACTGAATCCAGAATTGTATACCTGCCTACATGTTTCTAAATCAGAATCAGCAAAACATTTCAGCTTAATTTTAATGTGACGTAGCTGTCTCATGCCAGATGTTAGTAAATGGTATGCCAATCACAAGCTGCCAGATAGCCTGGTTGTAACTTCTCTGAAGCCAGTGGAGTTACACCTATGATAAATTTGGCCCAAAGTGTCAGATGTTGCTTGGACTTATTTCTAAATGTTTGTCTTGTCAGTCAGTTATAGAGGAATTAAAGGCTTAATTTTGGTATTAAAGTGCTGGAATTTTGCTTTCAGTACAGACAGTATTCCAGTTATGGCAGCTTTCAGTTGAAAACCAAAAGCGTTTATTAAAGGCCCTAACGTTCAGTTGATATTTGTAAGAAATGATGGTGAGGTCAAGAGATGATACATAGTAGAGTAAAATAGTTATGTCTGCATAAGTTTGCCTACATTTAAAATTATGGGGCTCATAGTTTGGGATTTGTCTCTCCTTGCAGATGATACTGCCAGTGGTGCTGCTATAACCAATAATAATTCTCCACTCCCTCTACTTGTGGCATGGAAGAAAACTAGAAATCTTTGCATAAATACAAACTTGGATGACCAGAACTTCAAAGTGGCCTACCAGGACACCTGTCACAAGGAGAAGGGGATGTGCTGAGGACTGTTATGGTGGCAGCAGGGAAAGGGGGAGTTGTGGCAATCTGTGAGGAGAGAGTGGTACCCACTCCGCAGCCAAGCAATTCCCCTTTGTCTCCTTTCCATGCATGGGGTCGGGGTGGGAGAGAAGGTGTAGGTTTGAGGGCTTACACAGGAGGAGGACTCACTGGGAGCTTGTGTGTGGGGGGAGAGAGAGTAATGTGTTAGCATGTGGCAGACTTAGTGGGGATTATCTAATCAAATATATCACTTTGGTCTCTGGTCCTTGAGCAGAGTGTGTGCATAATATATATATATAAGAACACGTCTGCGCGCGCGCACACACACACACACACGCCAGTTTAATTAAGAATATCATGCAGTATGTTCTTAATTACACTGGTTCAGCTGCTGCTGGCCTTCTGGGTGGCCAAAATCTATCTGGGTTTGAACAATTTTGTGTTAATTAAAAAAACCCAAAACAGCAACACCAGAAAAAAACAAAAAGCCCCAAACACAAAACACCACACTCAAAAACCCATGAAGGGAAAATGGGCAGTTCACTGGTTATAATTTTACCCTAAAATGGCTCCTTAAAACACAAACATTTGAGTCTGGAAGGTGGTACCTATCTGTAGAAAAAGAACAAATATGGTAATGTTCAGAAAAACTGTAGATCACTGTTATTGTTTCTCATTGAAGACTTCATTAAGAGTCTGTTAACATGATGGATACATCACAGATGTTAACTTCAGTTTTTGGAAAGATTGAGCAGGTGGGCTATGCAAACAAAATAATTTATTCAGTAATTTTAGATTACATTATAGTCATTGTTCATCTTTTCTCTTTTGACTTGTCATTTGAAAAGGCTTTCTAAATACAGGCCATGTTCTACAGACTGTTGTATGCCTTTGACAGACACACTATTGTAGTATGAGTGAGGATGTGCGATGGTAAGCAAGGCTCATAAGACTTGATAGTCTGATTCATGACTCCAGTACATCTATTATAAAATATTGCTTTGATATTACACAAGATCTTTGTCTCTCTCTTGTTGAAATACCACTGTTGTTAAGGGTCTCTCACCTCAATTATAACCCCCCCGAAAAAGAACAAGCTGGTAGCACTCAAATTTCACCACATTGTAAGGTAATAAAGTACTCTGCTCTTCCCATTCCCATTAATGTTCCTTTTATCTCCTCCCACGTGACTCTTACTTTTTTCACATTGCTTCCTTCATCTGGAACAAGCTTTCTTCCTACCTGTCATGTGGCCTCCATCTCCGCCAGTTTTAGCATTCTGTTCAGTTAGTTTCCCACTTTTTTAATATCTGGTCTGGTGCCATTTGCTCTAGCTCTTGCAATTTATCTTAAATATAACACCACCTTCCCTTCCCTACAGACTGTGTGTGTGTGTGTGTGTGTGTGTGTGTGTGTGTGTGTGTGTGTGTGTGTATGTATGTATAAGTATAGGTATAGTTATATTTTAATATAACTACTTGTTCTCTTGCTTTACGTCTTTCACACTAGTTCCATCCCATTATGCTTTAATTTTATTTTTGTAATCTCAGTTACCACCTCTGGTTCATGGGCAGTTTCCTATTGTAGGGGAATGTCACAGGGTGGCTGGGCCCCTTAGGGGGAAATGGGCTGAGGTCCACCTGCAACAAGTTTAGCTCATCTCCCCAGGAGAGGAGAATGAGTAGTAATGACTGAGGTCAGGTGACTATCTTAGGCAAGGCCTAGGGGTATAAAGAAGAGTCCTGAGAGAGAGATATTGAGGAGCTAGTGACACCAATTAGGTAAGCCTAAGAGGCCAATGCAAGACAGAAGCTTGGGAAGTAGCTGCAGCTACAAGTGCTGATGCTGCAGAGAGTAAAGGGTCTGTTTGGATTCCTTCCTGGAGCTGGGTTAGGGGTCTGGGGACTCCTGAGTCAAGGAGAGAGAACGAGGCTTTAGAATGATGGACTGGGTGGTGTTTTGAAGAGCTCTGTGAGAAAGAGAAACTGAGGCAGTCCGAGTGGCTGCTTGGGAGGCGGTTGCCTGGTTACAGGGAAAGAAAGAGACTGTCCATTACTCCCTGAAGAAAGGTGTAAATAAATAACACACAGACTTCATTTCTTTTCTCTGTCACATCCTCTAAGACTGTATTTTATTGAAATAGCAATAAAAAACCCCAAACACTCTTAAAATCATTGCTGTTGGATTTCTTGAAAAGTGGTCGCTGTACTGAGCCACTATAGACTATTGTTGTATGGCAAAACACCTTTTAGTGTAATTTGAGTGCTCATTTTGTCTACATAACTGTCTTCAACACATGCCTGTACATGATATGCAGTGCACAGCTAATGGTTGTACTGTTGTCTTATGTATATCCTCATGCCTTCATTTAAGATATATTCATCACAGCAGCATTATATTGCTTGATGGTATTTGAATCTTATCCAAGGCCAGTACAATATGTTTTCAAAATATGTGCAGACGGTTTGTTGAAATCAAAGTTCCTATAATTTTTAATTTGCAAATGTGACACAATATAAATAATTACATTTTTTGGCAAACAGTTACAGTATGCTTAAAGTAAATATTGAGTTTCCTGTATTCAGTAGTATATCCAGTTACATCAGCAGTAACTTGTGCCAAGTCCGAAGATGCTAAATTGGCTTTAGCTTTCTCTTGAATTAAACAGCTATGGAATGGATTCTTCTGTTTTAAACTTTGCATTCCTGCCAGTGTACATGGTGCTACTGATGCTTTATTTTGAAACCCTGATTGACTTTTCTAGTCTCTCGAAGAGCCTGATCTTGTACATGCTTACTAACAAGCCATAAGACTTACCACAGTGTATAGTTCCATTGAAGACAATGGGACTGCTCATGGTGGTAAGCGCTGCACTCAGTGGTCAGTGCTTCCAGAATTGGACCATAGGAGTCACTTCTGTTTATCCCAGTTTTTAAAAAGTCAGTTACATTTCCATATGGAGTCTATTTGAAGAATTGCTTAAAGGGACATTGCTGGGTCAGTTCTGCCTCAAAATATACACGTTTATTTTTTTAAAAGTTTTACAATATCTGAATTCAACATAAATGCCCTTACGAGTTTTTGTATACAGTTCTGTTGTAGCTATGTGGGTTCCAGGGCATTAGAGAGGGAAGGTGGGTGAGGTAATAGCTTTTATTGGACCAACTGCTGTTGATGAGAGAGAGAGAAGCTTTTGAGCTTATACAATTTTAGATGCATGAAAGCTTGCCTCTCTCACCAGCTGAAGTTGGTCCAATAAAAGCTATTATCTCACTCACCTTGCGTCTCGTGATTTTTTTTTTTCACAGCCAATAAAATGCTTGTTTGGGTTAGACATACTGACTGTAGTGTTCACAATTCAACCACTGCACCATGAAAGACAGAAAGTGAAACTGACCAGTCTGCTTTTATTATCCAAGCTGAGTTATATGCAAAGAGCATAAACAGTATTAATAATGAAAAGTAAATTCTTTAATATGAGATGGTGTTTCTAAAGGAGGGAAAAATACATTTTAAAAACGTGATAGCGTCTCAGTAAAACAAATAACTTGATAGCATCCAAATAATGTTTAATTTAAAAATTAAATAAAATCTTATAAATCTAAAGAAAAAAAACAAACCCCACAATATAAGATATACTTGTATTGATGCAGGGACTGCCCATACGTGACTGTAATCTGGCATCCAAATCTGTTGGATCTTTTTCTGATCCTCGTGATACTGTTCTTCTGTCTCTTTTCCTCATGAAACTGTGATTGACACTCTTTTTCTGAAGCTTCTTTATCCAGCTGGAGCAGAAAATGTTCTTCGTTCCTTTTGTTTCTTAAAACCACTGACAGCTCCAAGCTAGTTGTATCAGTAGCGGTAATATGAATGGGCTTTCTGCTTTTACAAACTAAGCACGCTTCCCCAGTGTTGCCATTCACTTCGTCCTTTATCAGTCAGGAAAAACTGTTCCGTTTATTCTTTCCTCCATCACTTCTCCTTTTTATTAGCATGACACAAAGGGCAGATTTCATTGTTTGAGGTCTGCTGAGTTATGTACCAAAAACGGAATCATCCCAACTATATCAGCCACTGAACCAGCTCAGTTATTATTCTTCCTTTTAGACATGCCGGTTCACATTTTGCTATGTACATCACCTAAAATTTCAAGCAGAGAGATTTTATAAACATCTATCATAGTCTTCATCCTGTTATTTATGAATGTAGACAATAGCCTGAGGTGAGTGTAGGAAGTACTTGCTATTGTCTGTATGGATTACTGGCGGAGAGAATGTCTAAAAAAAGAAAAATGGGTCCTACTAGGTGCTGAGTACCTCCTGCAAAATTCTAAGCTCCCTCAAGTTGTACAATAAGGATATTACAAGATGAGCCCCATGTAGGAGGTGGTAAGTTTCCCTGATGACAAGATATCTGTTAAGGTCCTGATCATGCAACAGGCTACATGTGGGTAGAACCCCACACCTGCGTGGAGTCACATTGAAGGCAGTGGAGTTCTGTGCAGGTACAGGGATCTTGTCAATGTACAACTGCCTGCAGGATTCAGCATCTAAGATTGTAAACTCTTTGGGATAAGGACTGTCTTTTACTATGTGTTTCTACAGCATCTAGCGTAATGAAAATCATTATTATTAAACTCACTAATATGCTCTCATCTGTTATTTTTAAGGTCTTTTTTACAGTTCCAAACAAAAGCACCCATTCCTGCAAAGATCTGTGCATATGCTTAACTTTAAGCATGTATGTGTCGTATTGATTTCATTTTTCTTAGGCACCAATCCTACAATTGGCTGTGTGTAGGCAAGATCTCTGCATCCATGTGCAACTTCACTGAAGTGGGTGCGGGAGCCTGTCTGCCCAGAGCTATTTGCTATAACTGGGGCCTGCCTTTTAGATGTGACAAAATGACTGAGGGTTACAAAAATGACAGAGCATGTGGGGCTAGGAATGATGTGGGTTACTGCAATGTGATGATTGTTAGTATAGGAATGGTTCAATTAATGCTTTTAAGATATATACATATTGGTTTCACTTGCATGAAAAACTATACAGTAATACTTGTGGGAGAAATTGATTAATGGGATACCAGAGGCTCAGGTCATCTGACTTAGATAGGAAATCAAATTTATGATCATCTCATCTGCCTTCTTGTATAATGCACGCCATAGATTTTTTTCACCCTGAATTTCCTCTGTACAGCCCATAAAATCTGGTTGAGCTACAGTATATCTTCTAGAAAGACCTCTTATCTTGAAGGGGAATCCACCAGATCCCCAGGTAAATTGTTCCAATGGCTAATTATTTTCACTTAAAAATTTGCACCTTAATTCCAGTAAGAATTTGTCTAACTTCAGCTTCCAGGCATTAGATTTTATGACTTTGTCCACTAGTAAAGAGCCTTCTATGATCAGAAATCTTCACCCCTCATAGGAACTTAGAGGCACTGATCAAGTCGCCTCTTAGCCTTCTCTTGGATAAGATAAATAGATGGAACTGGATGTAGTCAGTGTGTGGAAGGACGGGCAGTGTGTGCAATAAGAGACTAGGGCCTGATCCTCCAGTCAAGTCCATATGGATGAAGTCCTGTCAACTTTATTTGGGTTCTAGATGGGCACAGGCTTCTTCCCAGCTGGGTTCAATTGTAGGATCAGGATATGTAAATAAGAAGGTAAGTTGACTTTGAACTATTAATGGGGGAGGGGAGAAGCCATGTTTGGGACTTTCAAAGGGTTTTATGTATGATCCCGCTCTATGATTTTAGACCAAGGCCTGGAATGTTCGTTTGCATGGACTGTTCTGGGGTTTTATTTATTCACGTGTCTATTTTTGGTATAGTTGCATTTTTGTTTTATCTTCAAAACAAACAAAATGTGTACTAGGAAATGGATTTCTTATTTCTCATCATCCAAAACCCTCCTCTTTCTTTCTGAAAACGCAAACCTTCTAGAAGAGAACCTGACATAAGACTGTACATTTTATTATTTGTATATTAGCAGTGTCTAGGAGACTTCGTCATGGACCATGACCTCATCGCATAGCACAATGTTCAAAGATAGTCCCTGCTCCATAGAGCTTACAGTCTAAAGCAGAGGTCCCCAAACTGTGCGGTGCACCTACTTAAGGGGACACGGGGGGTGAGGAGGGAGTGCCATCCAGCCCTGCCCAGCTCTGCTCCAGCCCCACCCCCAGACATGGCCCTGGTTCCCCGCCTCATGCCTGGCCCCATCCCCGGCCTCAGTGCAGCTCCACACCCGGCTGTGGGCCTGGCTGCCAGCCACACCATGACCCAGTTGTAGCTCTGCTCCTGCCCCCAGCCTCGACCCCTGGCCAAGGCTCCAGCCCCGGTTCCCTTACCCCTGTCCTGCATCCCCTCTACCCCTTGAGCCATGTCCCACTCCCTGGGTGGGGGGAGGGGGAGTGGACAGGGATAAGAGGGGGGTATGACCCTCAAAAGTTTGGGGACCAGTGGTCGAAGGGTAAGCACTTGGAGCTAGGGGTGTTATTCCCAGCTCATGTAGACATACTTTTGCTAGCTTTCATGGAGCTAGTGCGCTAAAAATTGTTGTGGAGCTGGGGTAGCATGGGTAATGGCAAGTGGCAGGGTTCAGACAGATTTATACTTGGCACAGCTAGCCTGTAGCTTAATGTTACATATGTAAGTAATCTCATTGGCTTCAGTGGGGCTGCTCAAGTGCATAGCTTTGTGCATGCCAACAACTGGTGGTTTGGTTAGTACAGACCCTTTCAAATTTCAGTGGTAACTTGGGGTCAGTAATCCAGACAGCTCTTTAACAAGAAGGAAGAACAAAAAGACAGACAGAAAACCTTTGCATCACTATGAAATTATACCTTCTAGTTATGCATCATTTGTGTCTGAACTATAGTGTCTGTGCATTAGACTGTGAGCAGCTTAAGGACAGGCACAGCATTTTCCTGTTTCTACGTTGTTGGCAATTGGCATTTAAATACATAGCACATTAGTAAAACATCAGTGGCAGTATTTTATCTTCCATTTTTGTACCGTGTGTGTACTGGAGTAAAAATGAAAATCACTGCAATTTGTGTGCTAATAGAAGTTGCAGGGGGCCGGGGGGGGGGGGGTGGGGGGGGCAGTGGGTGGGGTGATGGTCACAATTTGCTCATTGTTGGTATGTCTGCACTTGGAGATAGGGATGTAATTCCCAGTGTGAGAAGACAAACTTGCACTAGTTCTGATCAAGCTAGTACACTAAAAATAGTGTAGCTGTGGTGGTTGGAGGGGCTAGCTGCCCTGACTCTGTACCTGTCCAAGACACTGTGCATGCATGCAGATTGCTATCCCCTCCTACTGCTGGCACCACTGTGGTTACATGCTATTTTAGTGCGCTAGCTCAATCGGAGCTTGAGCAGTGTGATTCCTTGAGCTGGGAACCAGCTCAAAGTGTAGACATACCCTGTGGGGCCTCTTCATGACAATACTTGTAGCAAAACCCCTGCAGCAGTGTTTCCACTTCCCTGTGTTTTGAAATAGATCTCAATTTTAGCTCTATTTCAGTTACGCAAGTTCTTGCCAGGTTGAGTGGCTTCTCTTTTATTCATTCATCTCAATTGTCTTCAGGGCAAGCACTGCAGTCACCTGTGTGTGTAAAGCACCTAGCATGTTACGGGAGCTACCATTCCAAGTTATAATAAAATGCTCTTAAAATTAGTGCCTGAGATAGGATCTTTGGGTTCATGGGTTTGCTTATCAGCCACTTATAGCATGTGTGACTGTCTCATTTACAGCCTAATGCTACAGATCCTTTTAATGAATAGTGCTGAGTCACACCAAATGTTTAATTGATTTAAATTGATTGAGGCATGGTTCTAAGCACAATATAAACACAAAGGTAAGGCTCACAGGATGTAGCCCTTAGTCTGTGAACCTTTGAGGGCCTCTCTTTCTCTTTGTATTGCACAGCACAGTTCCAAGAGCATTTATTAATAATTTCTATTATTAAATGTTTAGTGTGTAACAGCTTATTGTGTTCATATTCTTGACTATAAAATGATCTCTGGTTCTCTCATTAGCTTAATGATCCCCTATAAAGAGCTCTGTGTAAGCTTCTCTGTCTCACCGACATAAGTTGGTCCAGTAAAAGATATTACCTCACCCACCTAATGATTTATCTAATGATCCTGACATTTTCTTCCAAACATGGACTTTGGGTATCAATTTTTGGTTTGGGAAGATATGTCTTAAAAAGGGATCTTATTGGGAAACATGGGATTGGTGTTCTCCCAACTTAGTGCCTCTAGGTAGACCCACCCACAGACATTGTTAGATGAATATCACTCCTGTCTTCATTGCGACAACCATAGAGCTCATTGTTCCAGCTGTATTCAGTCTGCTCTCATTCAAAACATTAAACTTTCTCACTATTTCAAAGCAATGATTTCTTTAGGCTCTTCCAGATTCTCAGCACTTGCTGTTGCCCTAATGGGTCTCGGTAGTAAGTGGGAAAGTGAAAATCTGGAACTGGTTAGACTTGAAATCTGGAATGGGAGCTCAGAGAAATTACTGAGCGGATACAGACTAACACGGCTGCTACTCTGAAAACTGATTTCAGTTTCTTCTGTCATGCACAAGACTCAGTATAAGCAGTAATTCAAAGCATTTATCTAAGCTTTAAAGAGAAGCTTGTGCTCTGATATAGGTGTGTTTTAGACCTGGTATGTTAAAGTGGGGATCTTATTTTTCTGTTTTTGGACTTTTCTGTTTTGCATGTTGAAGGCTACTGGGCTTCAGTTTGGGGCTTTCTCAAACTCTAATGCACAATCTTATTCCTCTGCTATATCATAGGGGCTTGTGTGTCTCCTGGAGACTTTCTAGTAGGAAGCGGAAGGTGACTGCCTTGCTTTGCTGTGTTCACTACATAGAAATGCAATAATATATACCACTCATAGTATATCATAACAATATTATGTAAATGGCTTTGAGATCTTTTGGTCAAGTGTTATACAAGCACTAAGTACATTGGGCCTATGGCCCTCTATTTTAGTGACTCCTAGTGGTCAGTGAGGGTTAGCATGAGTACGTCTTAGGTAGGTAGCCCCGAGTAGTTTGAATTTTTCCTCATATCTCTTTGTTGGTGTTAAAAGATGTGGTTTGCTCTCATTAAATTCATTTATAGCAATGAACTTCCTAGGTTAAAAACATTTTTAGAGTTTAAAAAATTGTTTTAATTTTAAATACTCCCCCGTTGTTGTTGTTGTTATTTATTTTGCATGTCTCTGCAGGAAAATATTAAATAAACAAAACCAAAATGTCTTCTATTGGAATATTTAAAAAAAAAAGTTTGTCTTAGATTTTCTAAATGCTTATTTTTACAAACTCTTACTTTTGGACCAATTTTGACCCAACAGTGTTGTTCCATTGTCTTTCTAGTTTCCATTCAGAACCCAGCTCTGATTACACTTTATTGACTGATTGAGCTATGACTTTGTACATACTTTCTGCCCAAGAAAGAATCTCAAACTTTGCCCAGTCTAGCACCCTGATGTGTAAAGTATGTATCAGAGGGTTTAAATGACTGTTTCCTCTTACAGCAACATTGAGACTCAATCATTTTGACTTTTGATACGGTGTTGCTGAGTAGCCTTGCCTGTCTGTAATCCCATATACATTTCTTTATGGAGTGTCACTATTTCTTCTGAATTATTGGTGTGGGAATTTACCTCTTCCCCCTTTTCAGTACACATTACAGAAATAGGGTTTTTGTTTTGATACATTTTGAGATTATATTTCAGTTTTCCCAGGCCAGGACTCCACTCCCAGGTTGGAAGTGGTCTGGGATCACTGTGATGGTATTTGTTGCAGAAGCAGATAAAGCATTTAGAAAGCAGTGTCCTACCTGCTAGGCTAGGATATTGACACAACTTAGTATTGTTTTTCAAAGCTGATGTTTCAAGCTTCTTTAAGATTTTGTCTTTATATGTTTTAAGTCAAATTATAGAAGATACCTATTGTCTACCCCATCTCATATGATGAAATATAAGAACATAAAAAATGAGTCATCATGAAAGAAACCAAGCCAGGGATCACTGCTTACAATACACACTACTGTGTTTAAGTAGTATCATTGCTATAGAAAGCCAGTAATAATTCAAATAATAAATGATTCAACACCAGTACCATATACATGAGTCAGACTGCACTCTTTGAGAAAATGAGTGCATTTTCTGACCCTGTCTCTGGAGCATGAGAGATTTCTATGTAGGTAACAGCTATATATTGGCAGAGTATGTTGAATTAGAGAGAATTCTTCCAACATGGAATATTACCAAAGTTGGGAGACAGAGAGAGGGAAGCAGACTTTAAGTGTGGGTTTGGGGAAGCAAGAGAGATCTGGTTGGATTGAGCAGGATGGAGAGAAGGAGGACATAAAATATCAGGGTGGGAAGGGATCTCAGGAGATCATCTAGTCCAACCCCCTGCTCAAAGCAGGACCAATCCCCAACTAAATCATCCCAGCCAGGGCTTTGTCAAGCCTGACCTTAAAAACCTCTAAGGAAGGAGCTTCCACCACCTCCCTAGGTAATCCATTCCAGTGCTTAACCACCCTCCTAGTGAAAAAGATTTTCCTAATATCCAACCTAAACCTCCCCCACTGCAACTTGAGACCATTACTCCTTGTTCTGTCATCTGGTACCACTGAGAACAGTCTAGATCCATCCTCTTGAGAACCTCCTTTCCGGTAGTTGAAAGCAGCTATCAATTCCCCCCTCATTCTTCTCTTCTGCAGACTAAACAATCCCAGTTCCCTCAGTCTCTCCTCATAAGTCATGTGCTCCAGCTCCCTAATCATTTTTGTTGCCCTCCGCTGGACTCTTTCCAATTTTTCCACATCTTTCTTGTAGTGTGGGGCCCAAAACCAGACACAGTACTCCAGATGAGGCCTCACCAGTGTCGAATAGAGGGGAATGATCACATCCCTCGATTTGCTGGCAATGCCCCTACTTATACAGCCCAAAATGCCGTTAGTCTTCTTGGCAACAAGGGCACACTGTCGACTCATATCCAGCTTCCCGTCCACTGTAACCCCTAGGTCCTTTTCTGCAGAACTACTGCCTAGCCGTTCGGTCCCTTGTTTGTAGCAGTGCATGGGATTCTTCTGTCCTAAGTGCAGGACTCTGCACTTGTCGAACCTCATCAGATTTCTTTTGGCCCAATCCTCTAATTTGTCTAGGTCCCTCTATATCCTATCCCTACCCTTCAGTGTATCTATCACCTCTTCCAGTTTAGTGTCATCTGCAAACTTGCTGAGAATGCAGTCCACGCCATCCTCCAGATCTTTAATGAAGATACTGAACAAAACCGGTCCCAGGACCGACCCTTGGGGCACTCCGCTTGATACCAGCTGCCAACTAGACAGGGAGTCATTGATCACTACCCGTTGAGCCCGATGCGATGATCTAGCCAGCTTTCTATGCACCATATAGTCCATTCATCCAGCCCATACTACTTTAACTTGCTGGCAAGAATACTGTGGGGGACCGTATCAAAAGCCTTGCTAAAGTCAAGGAATAACACGTCCACTGCTTTCTCCTCATCCACAGAGCCAGTTATCTCATCATAGAAGGCAATTAGGTTAGTCAGGCACGACTTCCCCTTGGTGAATCCATGCTGACTGTTCCTGATCACTTTCCTCTCCTCTAAGTGCTTCAGAATTGATTCCTTGAGCACCTGCTCCATGATTTTTCCAGGGACTGAGGTGAGGCTGACTGGCCTGTAGTTCTCCGGATCCTCCTCCTTCCCTTTTTTAAAGATGAGCACTACATTAGCCTTTTTCCAGTCACCCGGGACCTCCCCTGATCACCATGAGTTTTCAAAGATAATGGCACATTCGCCAACTCCTTTACACTCTCGGATGCAGCGCATACGGCCCCATGGACTTGTGCTCGTCCAGCTTTTCTAAATAGTCCTGAACCACTTCTTTCTCCACAAAGGGCTGGTCACCTCCTCCCCATGCTGTGCTGCCCAGTACAGTAGTCTGGGAGCTGACCTTTTTTGTGAAGACAGGGGCAAAAAAAGCATTGAGTACATTGGCTTTTTCCACATCCTCTGTCACTAGGTTGCCTCCCATATTCAGTAAGGGGCCCACACTTTCCTGGACCACCTTCTTGTTGCTAACATACCTGAAGAAACCCTTCTTGTTACTCTTAACATCTCTTGCTAGCTGCAACTCCAAGTGTGAATTGGCCTTCCTGATTTCACTCCTGCATGCCCGAGCAATATTTTTATACTCCTCCCTGGTCATTTGTCCAATCTTCCACTTCTTGTAAGCTTCTTTTTTGCATTTCAGATCAAGCAATGATTTTATTTTTTAGAACTTTGGCAAGCCATTGTTAGCTCTAATGTCTGAGGCTGTGCTGTAAAATGTCAGTGATGAGCCCTACCGATAATTAAATCCTTATTTTTGTTTTTATGTTGCACATTTCTTATTCCATGTGGTTGTAAGCAATTTACAAAGAGAATTTGGAATGATAATGTTCATGTAATGAGACAGACAAGGTGGGTCCAATCTTGTATTGGGCCAATTTCTGTTGGCGAAAGAGACAAGCTGTCGAGCTCCACAGAGCTCTTCTTCCAGTCACTGTGAAGTTTGAAAGCTTGTCTCTTTCACCAACAGAAGCTGGTCCAATAAGATATTACTTCACACACCCTGTCTGTCTCATATCTAACACCGCTCCAACAACAGTGTCCATGTAATGAAATTTCCAAATGTCAGTGTCTATTAAAAATAGTTTGAATTATTTATCTAGCACAGGTTCTTCTATTAAACATCGTTGACATCCACAGAGCCCCTCTGCAGAGCTTTGATTGTAAAGATGGTTTTAGTTTTGAGACTAAGTAACAATTAGCATCAATTCCTCCAATTAGAGTTAAGAGCCTCCCCATAAAGCAAATTTTGTCATGTCAAGGCTCTATCAAGTTGTAACACAAATTCTTATAACGTGATTTGGTTTTGCCAAGAATCCATTTGGTATAGAGCCATTAACATAGGGTTGGGAATTGACAGCCTCGGCATTCTTCTGCTGCCTTGCCACTGACTCGTAGAGCTTTGGGAAGTCATTTCATAGAATCATAGATTTTAAGGTTAGAAGGGACCATTATGATCACCTAGTCTGACCTCCTGCACAACGCAGGCCACAGAATCTCTCCCACCCATTCCTGTATCAAACCCCTAACCTATGTCTGAGCTATTGAAGTCCTCAAATCATAGTTTAAAGACTTCAGAGAATCCTTCAGCAAGTGACCCGTGCCCCACGCTGCAGAGGAAGGCGAAAACCCCCCAGGGCCTCTGCCAATCTGCCCTGGAGGAAAATTCCTTCACGACCCCAAATATGGCGATCAGCTAAACCCTGAGCATGTGGGCAAGACTCACCAGCCAGACACCTAGGAAAGAATTCTCTGTAGTAACTCAGATCCCACCCCATCTAACATCCCATCACACGCATTGGGCATATTTACCACTAATAGTCAAAGATCAATTAATTGCCAAAATTAGACTATCCCATCATACCATCCCCTCCATAAATTTACCAAGCTTAGTCTTGAAGCCAGATATGTCTTTTCCCCCCACTACTCCCCTTAGAAGGCTGTTCCAGAACTTCACTCCTCTGATGGTTAGAAACCTTTGTCTAATTTCAAGTCTAAACTTCCTGATGGCCAGTTTATATCCATTTGTTCTTGTGTCCACATTGGTACTGAGTTTAAATAATTCCTCTCCCTCCCTGGTATTTATCCCTCTGATATATTTATAGAGCGCAATCATATCTCCCCTCAGCCGCCTTTTGGTTAGGCTAAACAAGCCAAGCTCTTTGAGTCTCCTTTCATAAGACAGGTTTTCCATTCCTCGGATCATCCTAGTAACCTTTCTCTGTACCTGTTCCAGTTTGAATTCATCCTTCTTAAATATGGGAGACCAGAACTGCACACAATATTCCAGATGAGGTCTCACCAGTGCCTTGTATAACGGTACTAACACCTCCTTATCTCTACTGGAAATACCTCGCCTGATGCATCCCAAGACCGTATTAGCTTTTTTCACGGCCATATCACATTGGTGGCTCATAGTCATCCTATGATCAATCAATACTCCGAGGTCCTTCTCCTCCTCTGTTACTTCCAACTGATGAGTCCCCAGCTTATAACACAAATTCTTGTTATTAATCCCTAAATGAATGACCTTGCACTTTTCACTATTAAATTTCATCCTATTACTATTACTCCAGTTTACAAGGTCATCCAGGTCTTCTTGTATGATATCCCGGTCCTTCTATGTATTGGCAATACCTCCCAGCTTTGTGTCATCTGCAAACTTTATTAGCACATTCCCACATTCCCGATCCCTGAGGAACTCCACTAGTAACCTCCCTCCGGCCGGACAGTTCATCTTTCAGGATGACCCGTTGTAGTCTCCCCTTTAACCAGTTCCTTATCCACCTTTCAATTTTCATATTGATCCCCATCTTTTCCAATTTAGCTAATAATTCCCCATGTGGAACCATATCAAATGCCTTACTGAAATCGAGGTAAATTAGATCCACTATGTTTCCTTCATCTAAAAAATCTGTTACCTTCTCAAAGAAGGAGATCAGGTTGGTTTGACACGATCTACCTTTTGGTAGGGGGGGCGGGATAGCTCAGTGGTTTGAGCATTGGCCTGCTAAACCCAGGGTTGTGAGTTCAATCCTTGAGGGGGCCACTTAGGGATCTGGGGTAAAAATCAGTACTTGGTCCTGCTAGTGAAGGCAGGGGGGCTGGACTCGATGACCTTTCAGGGTCCCTTCCAGCTCTATGAGATAAGTATATCTCCATATATATATATATATATATATATATATATATATATATATATACACACACACATGTTGTATTTTGTCCCAGTTACCATTGACCTCAATATCCTTAACTACTTTCTCCTTCAAATTTTTTTTCCAAGACCTTGCATACTACAGATGTCAAACTAACAGGCCTGTAGTTACCCAGATCACTCTTTTTTTCCCTTTCTTAAAAATAGGAACTATGTTAGCAATTCTCCAGTCATACGGTACAACCCCTGAATTGATGAATTTACAGATTCATTAAAAATTCTTGCTAATGGGCTTGCAATTTCATGTGCCAGTTCCTTTAATAATCTTGGATGAAGATTAGCTGGGCCCCCTGATTTAGTCCCATTAAGCTGTTCAAGTTTGGCTTCTACCTCGGATGTGGTACTATCTACCTCCATATCCTCATTCCCATTTGTCATCCTACCATTACCCCTAAGCTCCTCATTAGCCTCATTAAAGACTGAGGCAAAGTATTTGTTTAGATATTGGGCCATGCCTAGATTATCCTTAACTTCCACTCCATTCTCAGTGTTTAGCGGTCCTATTTCTTTCTTTGTTTTCTTCTTATTTATATGGCTATAGAACCTTTTACTATTGGTTTTAATTCCTTTTGCAAGGTCCAACTCTACATGGCTTTTGGCCTGTCTCACTTTATCCCTACATGTTCTGACCTCAATAAGGTAGCTTTTCTTGCTGATCCCTCCCATCTCCCACTCCTTGTAGGCTTTCTGCTTTTTCTTAAATATCTCTCTGGGATGCTTGCTCATCCAACTTGGTCTACAATTCCTGCCTGTGAATTTTTTCCCCTTTCTTGCAATGCAGGCTTCTGATAGTTTCTGCAACTTTGACTTGAAGTAATACCAGGCCTCCTCCACCTTTAGATCCACAAGTTCTTCAGTCCAATCTACTTCCCTAACTAATTTCCTTAATTTTTTAAAGTTAGCCCTTTTCAAATCAAAAACCCTAGTCACAGATCTCTTTTTATTTATCCTTCCATTTATTTTGAACTGAATTAGCTCATGATCGCTCGAACCAAGGTTGTCTCCTACAACCATTTTTTCTATGAGGTCCTCACGACGCACCAAAACCAAATCTAAAATGGCATCCCCTCTTGTTGGTTCAGCAACTAATTGGTGAAGGAGTCCAGCAGCTATCGCGTCCAGGAAAATCTGAGCCCTATTATTATTACTAGCACTTGTCCTCCAGGCTATATCTGGGAAGTTACAGTCTCCCATAATCACAATTCTCATTAGTATTTATTCCATTAAAAACATTAAAGAGGTCTCTATCCATATCCAAATCAGATCCTGGTCGTCTATAGCACACCCCAAGCACTATCCCAGGGGAGGCTCTAGTAGTTTTCTTCCCCAATGTGAGTTTTGCCCAGACAGACTCTGTCTTATCCATTCCATTCCTTCTTATTTCTTTACAGTCTGCCTCATCATTGATATACAATCCTACTCCACCACCTTTGTCTTTATTTCTGTCTTTCCTAAACAGCACATACCTTTCAATACCTGTACTCCAGTCATGACTACTATTCCACCATGTTTCTGTTATCCCTATAATATCTGGTTTCACTTCCTGCACCTTTAGTTCCTCCATTTTGTTACTTAGGCTCCTCGCATTAGTGTACAACCATCTTAATTTTTGCTGTTTGGCTTCGCTCACATTCTTTACCCAATTAGGCACAGACATTCTGCAGTCTGTTAGACTGGTATCTACACTACCTTTCCTCCTTATGTCCATTCTCCTACCCACGGTGTATCCTTTCATACTTCATTTTCTTTCCTCTCAATGTTAAAATCCTGCGTGGAGATTACCTGGCCATCTCCCAACCATCTCCCCCAAATTCCTAGTTTAAAGCTCTCTTAATCAGTTGTGCCAGCCTCCAGCCTAGAAGTCTATTTCCCTCCCTACTCAGGTGAAGTCCATCCCGAGAGAACAGTCCTCTGTCCATGAATGCCTCCCAGTGGCCATACATCCCAAAGCCCTCCTTATAGCACCACTGCCTGAGCCATCTGTTGATGGTCATAATCTTGTCACACCTTTGTTGCCCTTCTCTGGGAACAGGCAGAATCCCACTGAAGATCACCTGAGCCTCGATTTCCTTAAGCGTCTTCCCCAGCCTGGCATAGTCTCCCTTGTTTCACTCCTCTGCTCCATTTTGTCTGTAAAATGGGAATAATACCTTACAGCATGTTGATTAAATAAAGTCTGTACTGACTTTGAACTTGTAAAGCATTAATGGCTTGACTGTGTCATTTAAGCAGGGTTTTGCTGTGGGAGCGGAGTGATGCTGCAGTGTTTCACAGGGAATATGAGGAGGCATGTTTCAGAGGGCTCCCCTGTGTGCAGAAGGAGTATGCCCATTGCTTCACAGTCTCACGGAGTGCAGCAAATTTTCCTTCCCTCTGTGCAGGTGCCCAACTGTGTTAGATGAGTAAGGCTACGATTTTGTCACAGAGGTCGCGGAAGTCACGAAATCCGTGACTTCCGGAGACCTCTGTGACTTCAGCCTGCAGCGGCCGGGAGCTACCCACAACTCCTGGCTGTCACAGGCAGCGGAGGCCCCGGGAGCTCCCCATTTTGTCACAGGTATTTTTACTAAAAGTCACGGACAGGTCACGGGCTTCCTTGAATTTTTCTTTCTTGCCTGTGACCTGTCTGTGACTTTTACTAAAAATATCCATGACAAAATCTTCGCCTTAATGAGGAGGCATGGTGGGGAGGGGAGGACCAAGACTCCATCTATTCTTCACCCCTTTGCTCTGTTCTGAGAACCATTCGTCCTCAGAGGGGTAGTAAGGAAGTGAGCTGAGAAATGCCTATTTGCCTTCTTTTTTGGGGGGGGTGGGGAGGGAAGGGGAAGGTGAGGAAGTTGGGAAATTTAGATATATATTCAAATTCTCAACCTGAGAACAAAACCCACTTGAAACTAGCCATTTATGAGCTTTAAAAAGTTCGTTTTTTAAAAAAGTGACTTTAAGGTTAACTTTTCTAACAAAACCATGGGTATTGGTTTGTATTTGAATGAGAGTATGAAAACATTTAACATTTTATTTTCTTCAGCAGTACGGAAATCTTCTTGGTTGCTTGATAAAACATAACACTCATATTTCAACAAAGTAATACTCTTCCCAGAAATAGATTGGAAGATTTTGATACCTGCTGTCCCCATGACTGAAAAGCCAGAAAGCTGAGGAGCGGTTGGATAGGGACAAATACATTTTGCATATGCCTCACTGCTGCTTATGAAGTGTTTGCATTTAATAAAATATTGAGATCCTTGAAAAACCCCTGGGAAGGTTGTGTGAGAGAGAAGCAGCAGTGTTTTGTAACCAGTTCCAAGCAGTATAGGGTGATCTCAATCTGCGAAGTGGACATGCTGGAGCAGAGCTATGAGCTCTTTGAAAAGAAATTGTAGCAATTGTTCCTTCTAATGTAAACATTTGTAATGCTAATTAAAAGGTGCATAGAAGAAAATTGCTGTTCTTACAAGTATGGAATGGTCTTAAATTGTCCCCCCCCCCCCCCCCTAGAAATAACAGTAGTACTATTTTGCAATATATGACTGTAATGTTAACAAATAAAGAGCCTTGTCTTGATGCAATTCTTTTAAATATTATTAATGTAGCTCCATAACAAATAATCCTAAACTATAGATAACAAGTATTCTAGACATTTGCAGGCTAGTACTGACCTTGTTTTGAAGTAAATTTGATAATGGTGATTTGAGGGGACTGGTAAACATGATAAAACTACTCACTATTCTGCACAGAAGTGTAACACAGTGCTCTCAAAAAGTTTTATCTGTAACTTGGCACAAATAATAACAAACAGTACTACAGTTGGCACCCATGTTAGATTCCATAGCTCTGAAAGTCAAACTATCCACTTACCACCTGAAGTGTAATACCTTAGCTCAGAGTTGAGGCAGTGTGCATCTAGAGATTATTACATATGCATTCTGTAGTGTCTGTTACTGTAGTGTTGATTGCCCATACTTTACTCATTCATGGATGAATAGAGAACTTCAGGCTTCAAAGCTGTCAATTCAGCAGCATTCATGAGCATGGTGAATTTAGAAATTTTATTAAAGCTAATGTTAAAAAATTATATGTTGAGAAAAGAGTGTCTGTACATCTGGGTATAGTGCTTAGATTATCCACTATCAGTGTCAAGTCATGTCTCCATTCCCATGAGCAATATAGAATCTTACTTAGAATTTGTGTTTAGTACTTTAGTTATAAAAGCTTTTCTTTTCTCCTTATAAATGCTTTTATTAAAAACTCAAACTTTCCAAATCAATGACAGAATATGTTGCAGATGGGTGCTGAAATATCCAATATGTCCATCTCTCTTTTTGAAAGTAAATGGGAGTTGGGTGTCTAACTTCCTTGGACTCCTTTGAGCTTGTGTATTTGTAAGTCCCGCTTTTAGCTCATGAGTAATGGATAAATAGCATTGCAAGAACCTAATGCAGTACAGGGAATGCTTGAAAGTGTTGTGCTTTTGGTGTTGTGGGCAGAGAGCTCTGTTTCGCCCAGTAATTTTTCAGTATTGCTAGGGTCATTGAACTTTTATACCATCTTCTCTTTGGCTCCATAGTGTCTCTATTCCCCAATGAATAGACATGTATATAGGCAGCTTTTATCATGTGGCCACAAGGGCAAGTAACCAACCTGTTCAGAGGAGGCTGACAACATTGTTTGTTGAACTTGGTGCTGCTAATGTGCTTAGAAAAGATGTTTCACAGCTGTGAAATCTTGTTTATTCTGATCCATGGAATCAGGGCCGGCTCTAGGTTTTTTGCCGCCCCAAGCAAAAAACTTTTTGGCTGCCCCCCACCCCAGCCCTGGGCTCCCCCCCGCAGCCCCCTGCTGCTCCAGCCCTGGGCTCTCCCCCCCCACACCTCCTGCCGCCCCAGCGCTGGGCTTCCCCCCTTTCCTCACCCTTCCCCCCCACCAGTGCCCTCCCCCCACCCACACCCCCCTGCCGCCCCAGCCCTGGGCTCTCCCCCCCCAACCTGCACCCTCCTGCTGGCTCAGCCCTGGGTCACTGGTAACTCGCTCCCAGGGTGGGTCATTCAGCAGGAATTTTGGATGTGCACAGAACACAGACAGGATTGGTTCCTATACGGTTACAGAACTGCAGTAAAGTGGAACAATTTTCAGCTTGTGTGATTGGAGGATATCTGGATGCATATTATAAGACTGTCCGACATAAATGAGGAAAAGTTGAGGTGCCTTTATTATTCTTTTGTTCCACTCTTTGTTTCTATGGGGAATTTGCCAATGCAATATCACTGTCTTCTTTTTAAACAAATAAAACTAAAAAAAAAAAAAAAAAAAAAAAATGGGCAATGGCTGTTGAAAATAGCATTCCAGTCCTAAAAACCACTGGGAAGCATTTCTTGCTCAATTTTATCCTACTTTTTCTACAGCAAGTTACAGTGGATCAGTATATTTGATTTGGGAGAAATGAAGTAACAGCTGCCCAAATTGAGCTTGAGCACGCCTGAATTTTGAGGGTTCAAATCTGGAAGGCCGGTGCTAGATTCCCTTTCTGAATATTGGCTAAATTTGGAAAGGAAAAGTCAATTTCTGCTTCCATGGCTCAGAAGTGGAAATCCTCCTAAGTGCCTGGTACTGTATCTAAAGCTGCCCAGGTCCTCTAGTAGAGCCTCCCCTCCCTTACTTTTCATTTTAAATTCTAGTGGGGTCCACGTACCTCCCTTGCTAGGCTTCAGATAGAGAGGGGCACTGTCCATTTAGTCCACCCAGTTCCTCCTTTGGGGGCTGCAAGGTGAGGTGACACCAGTATCCCTAATCCAGTCTGGGGATGTCCTCTGAACGGGATATCTGGGCCAAAGCCTTCTACTCCTTGGGCTGGGCACAATTGTCCCCCACTCACAATGTCACCCCCTTCTAGCAGCCACCTCTCCATCCACAGCAAGCTGCAGCATGGCTCAGCTACTTCCCTCCCTCCCTCTCCCTTTCCTGTTGATAGCTGCCAAGAGATTGCTGGGAAATGTAGTTCTTTCCCTGCTCCAGGGCTGGCTCTATAGGCAGGGAACTAGGCAAGGAACTACAGCTCCCAGGGTCCCATGGATTCTCCCCTTCTGCAGCCGGCCCCCAAGCAAAAAGAAAAAAAGAAAAAAGGATGGCCCGAATGCCGCCCCCTTCAAATGTGCTGCCCCAAGCACCTGCTTGCTTTGCTGGTGCCTAGAGCCAGCCCTGCATGGAATGAAAGTGCTAAAGCAATTATGACAAATCTGAATCTACAGTATTTTTCTCTTGGGGGGTGTGTGTAATGGATGAATATAACAAATGTTATAATTGGTTAAGCTAAGTATTTTGTTATGGAAATTAGTATTTTAAATAGTGAATCTAGGAGTTGTGAGAGCTAGACTAACAATACAGTACACAATTCCAAATAACAGGAGAGGTTGGGTGGTGTAATCAGCTAATATAATATCATTCTTTTAGATCTGTAAAACAGAGGCCTGAAGTGAAAAACATTGGGTGGAACAAATTCAAGGTATAAATGGAAACACCTCACTATGACTAACATTCATATGGTCAGGTTTTACTAATGCAAAAGCTCTGTGAAAATTAATTTTAAGCTTGTAATTTCAAATGCTTACAGAAGACAAATGTTAATTTCTGTCAGTTCACATCAGATGACTTATCAGGGTTTGTATGTCACACATCAAGGATCTGAAATCATATCAGAAAGGAGATCAAGGGTCAGACAAATGTTTAACAAGGGAACTTGTAAGAGTATTGAATGGCTGCAAATAGGATTTAAAATCCAGACTGTTTTCCCTGACTGTAGAATCTGTAGATCACTAAGTTTGAATTTTAAAGCATTCTGTCTTCAGTAACATTTCTGCACTCTACAGTCAAGACTGCAATTTGTGTGCAATATTACCAATGAGAATTGGTCACAAGAATTTTGCTGACAAGAAAATCTGTTAACCAAATAGTCTGCCTCAGAGAGAGGTAGAGAGCCAAAACCAGTGCTCATTTCAGCCCTGAACAGGAGATCAAAGCAGGGACACATGGTCTGTTTGTGGAAGAATTGACTGACATTTCCACCAACTGGTGGATTCTATCCATAGTTCTAGTGCTACAGAACAGATGTTGAACTTCTCCTACTCTTCTCAAGTTGTCTTCCCCCCTTGCTTCCCAGGAACTGTGACTGAGAGCTGGCTCTCTAAGCGCATGTTGACACTGCAGAAAAGACCCGTAACAGCAACTTTCAGAGCCTGGGTCAGCTGACTTAGGCTCATAAGGCTTTTGCTAGGGGGGCTAAAAATAGCAGTGTAGATGTTTTGGGCTTGGTCTGGAGCCCGGGCTCTGAAACCCAGCGAGGGGGTGATCTCAGAGCCTGGGCTCCAGCCTGAACCTGAAAGTTTACACTGCTATTTTTAGCCCATTAGTGCAGGCCCAAGTCAGTTGACCCTGGCTCTGAGACTCGCTGCCACAAGTCGTTCTTTGCAGTGTAGACATACCCTAAGGGGTCAAGGTTCTCAGTCCTGACCTGTGCCTGAATCAGATGACTGAGGGTCCTGGGGTGGCAGCCTGAAACTACGCCTGCTATAAGAGGGACTGGCTTTCTCGCAATTTAGGAAAGATCTGGTGTGAAGTTCTCCACAGCAGTCTGCAGGAGGATAGCTGCCTGTGTATAGTACAAGTGCTGCTGCTGTACTGTAGACACTTGCTACAGTGATGGAAGGTGTTTTTTCCATCGCTGTAGTTAATATACTCCTTTCAGAAGTGGTAGCTAGGGTGATGGAAGAATTCTTTTGTCAACCTACTAGTGTCTACTACGTCTCTTAGGGGTGTGACCACGCTGAGCAATGTAGCTAGGTCGACCTAGGTTTTAGGTGTAGCCCAGTCCTTACTGTACACGTGGGACTAGCAGAGCTCCCTGAGCGGAGGGAGCTGGGCTACAGGAGTCTAGAAGGGGCTTACTGGAATAAAACCAATGAAGGGACTTGGTTAGGAAGAGCTTGAGGAGAGCCAAGTGGTGGGGAAGAAACCTGGTAAACCAGATAGAGTAACCACAGGATGGAGAAAGGAGACGAATTTGAGGTGAGAATGGATGGACACTTCTCTGTATTGGGTCTGGGGCTGTAACCAAGGGCAGAGGGAGGGTCTGTGTTCCCTTATATCTCATGAGCACCATATGTAGGTGGGGCAGAAGCCCCTACGATCCACGGGGGAAAAGGCATAAGCTTGGAGGGATAGAGGTGATGAACCCTGATGCCCAGAGAAGGAACTACTTGTGCCTAGGAGGGTGAGGGAACTATTTATATCTTGTATTTTAATAAACAAGCCCCGCAGAGGGTGAATGCTGCTTGAAATATCAGTGTGTGTGCATTCTTTGGAGCGTCAGGGGCAGGGGCGCCGGAACAGTTTGTATAATGGGGGTGCTGAGAGCCATTGGACCAAACTGTAAACCCCGTATATAATGGAAACCACTTCAAGTCAGGGGGTGCAGCAGCACCCCTTGTTCCAGCACCTATGGTCAAGGGGGAAATTGAGGCCTGGATGACTGAACACTAGGATGAGGTAGACTGACTCCCTTCCTCCCACCCCCATGCTCTCCCAGGGGTTTAACCTCCCAGTTCTCTCTCTAAGGGAGCTGCCACTCAGACACTGTCACCTCAGATGGATAGCTCAGAGCACAAAAAGGGAAGTTCTACATTAGATTGTTTCTTGCAATTCAGGTAAATCAGTCCAGATTGCTCTTCCTTATAGTTAGATTTTTTGCTTCACTCTGGTTAGGTTCCAACTGATAGGGAATAAAGAATAGTTAGTCCATATACTGCTTTACATCTCCCACACGTTCTTTATCCTTAAAGATTCCTGCAAAGTAGGTAGATATTACAACCTCCATTTTACAGGTGGGGAAACTGAGAAAGAGAAGTTCAAGGCTTGATATTGTAAGGTACTGAGCAGCCTTAACTCTCATTGAAATCAGTGGGAAGGTGCGAAGGGCTTTCAGTGCTTGTGGGATTGGACCCTGGGGCCTTGGCTACACTTGCAGCTGTACAGCGCTGTGAGTTAAACCCGTCTTCGTACAGCTGAGTAGGGAAAGCGCTGTAGTCTGTCCACATTGACAGCTGCCCAGCGCATTGTCGTGGCCACATTTGCGGCAATTGCAGTGCCATTGAGAGCGGTGCGTTATGGGCAGCTATCCCACAGAGCACCTCTTCCCATTCTGGCGCCGTGGATTGTGGGAAGGGGGCATGGGTGTGGGGGATTCTGGGTCCTGTCCCAATGCCCTGTGATGCATCGCTTCGCATTCCAGAAATCCCTTTGTTTCTGTCCACCTTTGGCGCCATCTTTCAACGGTTTCTGTGCAGCGCGATCTGTCTGCGGGAAATGGAGCCCGAACTGCTGAGGCGTAAGCTGACGAGTCTCGCCAGCACGTCACGTTTGGCTGTCGAACTATTCCTTAAGATCCAAAGTGACAGTGAGAGTGAGGAGTCCGACGATGCTATCGAGCTGCGTAACGCGTACGACACGAAATTGCTTGTGGCATTCACGGACATGCTCAGCACCGTGGAACGCCGCTTTTGGGCTCGGGAAACAAGCACCGAGTGGTGGGATCACATCGTCATGGAACTCTGGGATGACGAGCAGTGGCTGCAGAACTTTCGGATGAGAAAAGCCACTTTCATGGGACTGTGTGAGGAGCTTGCCCCCACCCTGCGGCGCAAGGACACGAGATTGAGAGCTGCCCTGCCAGTGCAGAAGCGGGTGGCTATTGCAATCTGGAAGCTGGCAACTCCAGACAGCTACCGGTCGGTTGCAAACCAGTTTGGAGTGGGAAAGTCGACCGTTGGAATCGTGTTGATGCAAGTTTGCAAGGTCATTAATCGCATCCTACTCAGAAGAACCGTGACTCTGGGTAACATGCAGGACATAGTGGATGGCTTTGCACAAATGGGTTTCCCTAACTGTGGAGAGGCGATAGATGGGACGCACATTCCTATTCTGGCACCACCCCACCTAGCATCCGAGTACGTTAATCGGAAGGGGTATTTCTCTATGGTTCTCCAGGCGCTTGTGGATCATCGTGGACATTTCATTGACATTAACACAGGTTGGCCAGGAAAGGTGCATGACGCACACATCTTTCAGAACACTTGGCTGTTCAGGAAGCTGCAGGCCGGGACTTTTTTCCCAGAGCGGAAGTTCACGGTAGGGGAAGTTGAAATGCCCATTCTGATCCTTGGAGATCCCGCTTACCTGTTAATGCCGTGGCTCATGAAACCCTACACAGGGAGCCTTGACAGCAGCAAGGAACGGTTCAACTACAGGCTGAGCTGGTGCCGAATGACTGTGGAGTGTGCCTTTGGCCGTTTAAAGGGCCGCTGGCGGTCTCTGTATGGGAAGCTGGACTTGGCCGAACACAGCATCCCCGCGGTTATATCCACGTGCTGTACTCTCCATAATATTTGTGAAGGGAAGGGTGAAAGCTTCACTCAGGCATGGACCTCCGAGGTTCAACACCTGGAGGCTGAATTTGCACAGCCAGAGAGCAGGGCTATTACAGGGGCCCAGCGCGGGGCTGCAAGGATTAGGGATGCCTTGAGGGAACAATTTGAGGCTGAAAACCAGCAGTGATATTTGGTACCCTGCACAGGAGTGAAGTGCAGTAGTTCCAATCTTTAGGAATCAGTGTTGGCTAAGCAGACTTGCAGTGCCTGTTTATTTCCTGGGCTAAGGAGTCTTTTACTTTATGCAATAATAAAGAATGTTTTCAAAGCCAAAAAATCCATTTATTGAAAAGAAAATTTATTTATTGAAAAGAAACACAACTGCTTGGGAATCGGAAAGGGCAAGGGGGTGGAGTGGGAAACGGTACAATCACAAATTCGGGTATGTCCTGTCTGGTGTGCTGTGCAGTGAGTGCTGCACTTCAGGATAGCTATACTGCATGGTGATGGGGATTGAGTGCAGAGGGTAAGGGTCGTGGTTTTCAGGGCTGGGTGGTGAAGATACTGGTGTTGGAGGCAGCTGGTGGTGTGAAGAACACGGAAGTTGGGGAAAGTGGGTTGGAGGTGACAGTGGGGCACAACGGAAAGAGTTTTGGGACGAGGGCTGTGGGGGGGGGGGTGGCGTTTGTGCTTGCGGTACTGCTCCTTCTGCATGGCTACGAGCTCCTGGATAGCGTCTGCTTGGCGCTCCAGGATGCTTATGAGCTGATCTGTGCTTTGCTGCCGGTGCTCTGTGCTTTGCCGCCGGTGCGCTGCGTTTTCCTGGTGGATCCTGCTTTCTCTCTCCCTCCAGTTCTGTGCTTTTTCATTCTCTTTAATAGATTGCCACATCACTTCTTGCAGCATGTTGTGACAGTGTACCCCATAAGGCTTTATGGGGAGGGGGTGCTTATAAATGTATGTATGACATAACTGGAATATGTTTTGTGCTGCCTGTGCCAGGTAACATATCTCCGTAAAGGTTATGGTCTACTATATCTATTCATCCTATTTGTACATATATATATCATTTTCTACTTGAGGTTAAGAATATGGGCTGTATGCTTGATTGGTTTCTAAGTAAGCTTTGGGAGGCATTTGGTCAGCTTCTTTAGGAAGGAATTCGCCAGGTTAAGTACCTGATCAGGAAACACTTGGGGAACAATGCATCTTGGAATGCTCCAATCCACATAAGAAGTCTTCCTGAAGACATGCAAGATACCATGTGGACAATGGCTCCAGCCTGTAAAGACTGAGTCATGCAGGGACATGTGACTTGTCCAGGTGACTCCAGGACTCCATCTTGGAGCTGGACTTTGCATAGGAGGGAGGAGGGGGGTCTCCTCCCACAAGAGAGAGTCTATTTAAACCTGGGGGAGACCCCTCCATCTTGTCTTCAGCTGGCTAAAGAAGGAGCCTCTCCACCCCCCCAGGATACTTGGAGGAAACTAAAACAAAGGACAGTAACTACAGGGGTTGTGAGAGATTGCTGGACCCAGGCTAAAAGAAGATTAGCCTGTAAAAGGGAGCATTCTGGAACTGGTGAGGAACTTATCTGTATTTAGTTTGATTAGGCATAGATTTGCGCATTTTATTTTACTTTGCTTGGTGACTTACTTTGTTCTGTCTGTTACTACTTTGAACCACTTAAATCCTACTGTCTGTATTTAATAAAATCACTTTTTATTTAGTAATTTACTCAGAGTATGTATTATTACCTGGGGGAGCAAACAACTGTGCATATCTCTCTATCAGTGTTATAGAGGGCAAACAATTTATAAGTTTGCCCTGCATAAGCTTTATGCAGGGTAAAACGAATTTATCTGGGTTTAGACCCCATTGGGAGTTGGGCATCTGAGTGCTAAAGACAAGCACACTTCTATGAGCTGTTTTTAGGTAAACTTGCAGCTTTGGGACAAGTGATTCAGACCCTGGGTCTGTGTTGAAGTGAACTGGAGTGTCTAATTCAGCAAGACAGGGTGCTGGAGTCCTGAGCTGGCAGGGAAAACAGAAGCAGGGGTAGTCTTTGCACATCGGGTGGCAGCTCCCAAGGGGGTTTCTGTAATCCAACCCGTCACACATGTCTTCTTTGGTTTTTCGCGGGCTCTTCCTGAGTCTTTGCAGTCTCTGAGCAGGCGATAAGAGGGACGGCTGAGGTCTCAAGGTTGTTGCAGCAGTATAGGCAAAATGCAACATTTAACAGAGGCAGCATTGTTTATACCAGACAGAGTAATGCTTTTCCCCGCACTTAAGGAGGGCACACACAAGGTCTACACAATAGCATAATTTTCCCGTCCCAAACAGAGCACACACAACCCACGGGAGCCTCAAAATGGTGAGTAAGGGGGACTGATTGTTTCAGGGCTGTACTGTCCTCTGGGTTTCTGTGCCTTGGGGAGAGCCAACAGCTTCAGGGGGCACCTACACTGAACACTGTCCCAACATTTTCCACAGGAGTTCGTCCTGGACGATATCTCGCTGCTGAGGGTGTCCTGGGAAGCAAGGGAGGGTCTTCTACTGCAATGCGGCTTCTGCCCTGGCCCATATGCAACTTGCCTGTGTGCAGCAATGGTCCCCTCGCGGCACAGTGGCGCGGACACGTTAGCCTGGCTGGGACAAGGACCACGGTGGCTCTCCCGATAAACCTGAGCAAGCGCATTGCACACGTTCTGGATGAGACATTTGAAGAGATTACCGAGGCCGATTACCGCGATGTGATAAACCACATCAATGCACTATTCCGCATCTAGGCATGCATGCCTAATCCTCCTCTCCCAAAGAGCCCGCACCGAAAAAATTCCTTCCCGAAAAAAAACCGCTTACCGGGAATCTGCTCTTCTGTTTGTCCTCCACCAAGTACCGGCTGCTGCGAGTGGCTACCTTCCTCCTGGCTCGAGAAGAGCTCCTGGCTGCATGCCTCCAGGGATTCCGGGGTGTCTCCATCCGGCCCACCACCCTCACTCCCGTTTTCCTCCCCCTCCTCCCACTCCGGCTCTGATGTGTCCATGGTTGTGCTCGGAGTGGAGGTGGGGTTAACCCCAAGTATCGCATCCAGCTCTTTGTAGACTTGGCAGGTCGCGGGGGGAGCACCCGAGCGGCCATTTGTGTCGCGGGCTTTGCGGTAGGCACTCCGCAGCTCCTCCACTTTAATCCTGCACTGCAGGGCGTCCCGGTCATGGCCCCTTTCCATCCTGTCCTTTGATACCTTCCCGAAGGTATCGTAATTCCTACGGCTGGAGCGCAGCTGGGACTGGACAGCTTCCTCCCCCCCAAACACTGATGAGGTCCAGCAACTCGCCATTGCTCCATGCTGGGGCTCGCTTGGCGCGTGGAGGCATGGTCACCTGGAAAGATTCGCTGATAGCACTCCACGCCACGCCTGGCTGAGCAAACAGGAAGGGGATTTTTAAAATTCCCGGGGAATTTTAAGGGAGGGTCACATGGTTGGTTACCTGAGGCCAGGGCAGTAGAGTTTGAACTGATGACCAGAACAGGCATTGTGGGATACTGCCGAATACTTCTGGAGGCCAGTCACAGCGCATTGGGCGGCCACACTGGTGCTGCAGCGCTGCAGCGGCAGCGCAATACTCGCTATTCCTCTCGGGGAGGTGGAGTACATGCAGCGCTGCAACCACGGAGATACAGCACTGCAAATGCCTTGCCAGTGTGGACGGGGAGTGAGTTACAGCGCTGAGGGAGGCTTTATTGCGCTGTAATTCGCAAGTGTAGCTAAGGCCTAAGTGATTTGCCCAAGGCCATACAGAATAGTGTTGGAATTAGAATTCAAGACATACTGGTTACTAAAACCATGCTATGCTCTATGAAGCATAGCTCTTAACAGGTTTTCTCCTTTGAACTTGTTTTTACTGCTTATAAATTACTGGCATATTCTCTAGTTAATCTTTTTAACAAGACATGTGCATAACAAAAGAATGTGCATTTTCTGCTCTCTATGGAAAACAACACTTTCCCAAGATGAGTGTTTCCTTCTTGTTGCTTCTCTTACAACTGCTGTACTGTGCTTTTGCCATGATCTGTTGTTTTTGTGTTTTTAAATCTAATATGGTCTATAACATCCACTCGGGTAACAATATGTAGCTCTGATAAGAATGCACTTGAAATATTGTGTTCTGTTTTGGGCACTATGTTAACTGAAAGAGGACAGTTGAGAGAACAAAAAAATTGTGAGTTTGGAGGGATCAGTTTATGAAGAAAGAGTGGAGGGGCTGAATATCTATAGTTTGAAAGGGCAGCTAATAGGGATGAACATAATCTACATTCTTCACATACACTCTCTAGTGATGGAGAGGAATTATTTAAGACATGTCTCCAAGGGCATCTCTTCAGAATGTGGCAACTAACATGTTGCATAATTCTAGTATCAGGACCCATTGTGGTTTTACCTCAATTTAGCTGGTTGAAGTGAACCCTAGGGTTAGTTATCATGTTGAAAAAAACAACTTTTTCCTTGTGTAGGCCAGCTTTAACATGAAACATGAGCGTGTAACTGAGGTGTGTGAAGAACTGGAAAACGTAGGCTAGATACATCTGGTAATAATGAGCTATGTTAGGATGTTAAGTGAGGAGGGAGAAGCCCTGTCCTACTGATTTTGTTATAAAATTCAGAGAAAAAGCTAGAAAAATGCACTGTAAGACCTTTGCGGCATTGCTTGGGAGCTGGGCTGGATTATATACAGTAGAACCTCAGAGTTACGAACACCTCAGGAATGGAGGTTGTTCGTAACTCATAACATTCTGTTCAGGTTCTTTCAAAAGTTTACAACTGAACATTGACTTAATACAGCCTTGAAACTTCACTATGCAGACGAAAAATGCTGCTTTCCCTATATTTTTTAGTAGTTTACATTTAACACAATACTGTATTGTATTTGCCTTTTTTTTGTGGGGGTCTTGTGCTGCTGCCTGATTGCGTACTTCCGGTTCCAAATGAGGTGTGTGGTTACTGGTCAGTTCATATTTCTGATATATGCTTTTTTGAGTGCTTTGGAAATTTGATATGTGGAGAGTGACTTAGAAAGCTGGGGACACTTGACTTTAGCACAAAAACTCTTGCAGTCAGTTCTTGTTTGTGCTGCTGCCTGTCAAACTAAACAGTAGAAGCTGCATCCTATCAGTGTAATTCATTTCTTTTTGGGCTGGAGGCCATTTCTATAGCCATTCTTGTTCCCTAGCAGTAGTGAGTATCTGAGTCACTTTCAAGGGTGACGAGCCAAAGAGTAGGGGAAATGGTGGTGTGTGCCATTGTTTTGCTGCTTTATGGTATGTGCAAAACACCAGAAAGGTGTGTGTGGTTTTTCTTAAAATTCTGCTTCTTTTTTTCCTTAGAAATATCATTGTTAGGGTTTGTCTTCCATACTATTTGTGTGTGTTGGGCACTTTCCAGCCTGTAATTGAAGTGAAGATGTTGAATCTTTAAAATAAACCTGGAAAAGAAAAATAAATGTGCCTTTTTGGGCACCTTTCTATAGGAGCTGTCAAATATTCTCCTTCTTCCAAAAATAACTTTTTTTTGCTTGTTTATTCCTCAGTGTCAACTTGGGTGTTTACTGGTAGTGCTGGATCACTGACTGTGTTGTGTGTTGAGCTTTCTCAGCTCTAAACTGAAGGGGTTGAGATGTTGAACCTATGACAGAAAGCTTTCTTCCTAATTGTTTCTTCAGATATTTAAGTTAACACTCTTATTTAACCCAGGCACAACCCACCCCTGGTCAAGTTCCAAATAGTGTGAATAAAAATTACTTCCATAAATCAAGTTTCACTTGTATGATTTTTCTGAAGTCCTTTTACCATCTCTCTAGTCATCCAGAGAACCTTACAGGGTAGACAAGACGTGAATTTCTGATATAAAAAATAAGCCAAATAAATAACAGTCATAACCAATTTTATAGATCATAAATGAGCAAAAAAAGTAGAATTTTTTTTTCTTTTCAGATCAAATTGTGAATTACACATTTCTTGTGAGCAGAGGCCAACTGGGAAAATCCAAAAAGCTTCTAATCTATGGTTTTTCATAGAAATAACATTGAAGAAGTGGGTGATGGCCAGTGTAGGTATTTTTGAAGTTTCCATGCAAACTAAAAGAGGGCGAGGGAGAACACTATGAAAATCACTTAATCAGCATTAATTGGGAAATAGAAAACAATGAGTGTCTTAACCCAAAACCCCAAATCCTATTTGTGCACTGGGGACTTCTGTTTTTAGTGGAAGAATATAGCGCGTAACAGAGAGAGAATTATTTTTAAAAAGTCCATGTAAATTTTAAAGAGCCAGATGATAATAGCATTCAGACACCCCAGGGCATGTTCAATGTTTAATTAATATATACCTTGGATGGTTGAAAGCCCTTTGCCTGTGGCTATGTGATTCCCAATACACCAGAGAGCTCTATTAATGGACCAGTAAAACAGGCTTTGACATGTCATACTATATTAGCTTATGGGAACGTGGTGATGACCAAGGGAGAATGTTATTTCTGGCAAGTCTTTTAATGGTTCAAGTCGTCTTCTATGTGTGAAGTGAGGGCATTAATATTGAATGGATGATGGATTGTATACATTTTAGAAATTAATGTGACCGCTATGTTAGGGCTAAATCTTGACTCCTTCTCTCTCCAGATGCTAAAGGGAAAAGTAGGTGCAAAGAACTTGCAGAGTCCGGCTTCTAACAACGGGGAGATAAGGTGGACGGCAGGCAGTCCTACAAGGACATCTGTTTATATGGATGTCTGAGCTGATGAGGGGAAGTGCTGTCTGTTCCTTTTGTACAAGAGTAGCATGCTCCCTTGTCTAGAACTTTGTCTTTTAAAGGCATATTACTTCCCAGCTACTTTTGGTGGGGTGATGCATGTTCCTCTCTTTAGCTCTGCCGCACAATAGGCATAAAATATGCCTGTAGTGTGTTATGAGATATATGTATATTTTACATTGAGACCTAATCTGTTTAAATACTCAGACACTTATTAAAATTAACTTGGACAATTGATTTTCTCAGAAGTATTGTATTATATTGGCGGCTCCCATGTATTTGTGAAAAACATGATGTGATTATATAAAATACCATTTTTTGTATTATTTTGGTTAACGTATAACAGAAAACTTTGTCCATGTGAGGTTAGAGCAGTGAGAATATTCTTGCTCTTCCAACATCAAATGTTCTCCCCATTCCTTGAAAGAATAAAATGCATTGAAGCTTGTGCCCATTTTGCTGAGCAAAGCATTCTGAACTTTTCATGGTGAGAGGCAATAGTTGTCACATACTCTATGGTGTGTTAAATACACTTAATTAAAAACTGGTATTCCCAAGTCTATTGCTTCAGGTTCTTCTCTTGCTGAGAGATATCATTTGTCTCCTATACCTGCCAGCATTTTAAATCTATAAATAGGGATATTTATGGAGTTAAATGGCATGTCCCTGTTTTCTTCCAAGGAAATACATTTGACTGGGGGAACTTTGAAGGATATAATGGGGAAAATGGATGGGTTGCTTGCTCTAAAAGTGGAGGAGGGTTATTTTCCCTAAACAGGGGCTTTTGGCGTGTATGTCTCATCAGCACCTGATCTGGGACAGAGACACTTCTTTCTAGCCTTTATTAATACTGAACATCTAACCATTAAAAACTAGCAATACTTAAAAAAAAAAAAAAAACAGCTAACCATTTACTTCTTTTTTAAAAAAGAAAAGAAAAGTCAGGTTTGTGTTTTTTATGTAGAGAAAGGAACTTTGGAGAAGTAAATCTAAAAAATAATGAGCAAATTGAAGGAGGCAAAAAAAGTAAACTGCTCACATACTCTGAGTCCCTTTGTAATTCATCCTGTAATTTCTTTGGCAGCAGTTCCAGAAATAGTCTTGCTGCATTTCAAAACCATCTCCCTTTCCTTGAGCACAAAGTAATAGCCTTTTCATTGGAGGAAATGCTGTACTGATGAGCATAAAATACCACAGAGAAATAGCAGAAGGGAAGGCACTAGTCCAGCTTAACAGAATGCATATAATTGATTCTCACAAGCGGAATTGATTCATTGTAAGTACTTTTTAAGCAATCCCATCATCGTCTAAATGTCACCTAGCAAAAACAAAACTGTATTAGGCGCCAGTGGAGGTCTAGTAAAAATAATAGTGTAACTGGATGGATCCCAAAGACATCTCATCAGTAAAGTAGTTTTGGCCTAAATGGGGACAACTAAGAGCTGATTCTACAGAAGACTTCCCTTTCCTTGTCCCCATTTTTTCACCTTCCCCCTCAAGGCTCCACAGCAACACCTCAACCTTCATTTATTTACCATGTCCAGTGACTGCGATTGTGTGTGTTTCTGTTTATACACACACACACACACACACACACACACACACACACACACACACACACACACACACACACACACACACACACACACACACACACACACACCCCCGAGAGAGAAAGAAAGGTAATAGTGGGACTGTCATGTTACTATCAGAATGAGACTTGGTATTGTTTCTGTTTCTAGAGTGTAGTCCCAGTGAAATTCATGCTACTAAATAAAGTAAGATTCTTTTAAAGTACTATGCCAACATATAACACTGCTTAAGAATATTTAGGTTGCTAGGTCAAGCACTCAGAAGTTAGGTAATGCCAAAGCCTAGGTTGCCAGTGCAATTCTGCCTCCTTGTGCATAAACATTATGATGGGGAGGGTGGAATCGAGACTCCATTGAAATCAATGGCAAAACTCCTTTTGACTTCAGTGGAGTCAGGATTTCACCCGGAGTGGCAGAGGAAGGGATAGAATTCAGTTCTCTTAGTTTCCAGCCTTGAATACAAATTAACACCCTTGCTGCTTGTATAACTCTCTCCTGTGTTTATTATCTATCCTGTACATTGAATGAAGCAAGGATCCTGTAGGATAAATAATATGTGGACATATAACTGAAGACTGCACCCATGTATACATAGAAGGGAGCAGGATTGCATATACACGAAGAATAGAGGTGCTCTCTGTAATTGGAAAGCTTGTCTTTTCCACCAACCGAAGTTGGTCCACCTTGTCTCTATACAAAAAGAGTCAGTCTTCTGCTTCACCCACAGCAATTTTATCCTTTCTTAGTCCTCGAGGTACGTGCATGCTCCATTTTTGTCAGTGCCAGGTGGAAGAGCTCTTACGGCTGCTTGCAGATGCTCCTTAGGGAATGGAGCCATCCTGTCCTGCCAGTCCCCTAGGATCACTCAGATGTTGCTAGTGTGTCTCATATCCTACTCCCCTGCAGGGTCTATGGGGCTCTTCTTGTCACACTGTCTCTACTTGAGTGAACTGCCTTACGGAGCACAATCAGAACTTCTCTGCCTTCTCCCCACACCAGTGGGGGCGTGGGGGGTGTTGAGCAGCTGCTAGGTTCACTCTCCTCTCACATAGTCATAGCTTGGGGGAGAAGAATTCTCTAGTTTCGTCATCAGAACTCTGCCCACCCTTATCCCCTCCCATCCCTGGCATCTTTGTCCTGAATGGATCAGTGCTTGAGAGCCTGTGATCCATGCCTCCCTTTCCACCTCAACACTCTTTCCATGTTCCCTCTGTCTTCTTTTTCCCATTCCCCAGGATCTTTGCCTGCACTTTCATTCCCCCCGTCCTCTCCATAGGGCATCTGCTACCTTTCCCATTTTGCCTTGCGTCCCCCACCAAAAAACAAAACAAAACAAAAAACAAAACCTCACATATATCCAGGATTTCTAGATCGGTGTCTTTCACCTGGGTCTCTATCTGTCCTATATCCCCAGTAAGGGCCTCTGTGTCTTCCCCTTTTTCTGTCCTCAGATCTGTTTGCTTGTAGCCCCCTTCCCATAGGAAGAAGGTGGTCCAGAAATCAGCTAAGCAGAGAGGAGCTGTGTCCTGCTTAAGGTAACCCATGCAGGGGCTCTGCACAGTACCTCACTTCTCCATGCCCCCTGAAGAGCTGAACTGACTGAGAGAAGCAGAAGGGTTGGGTATGCTGCTAGGAGGAAGCTCTGGAGGAAGGCAGGTTAGAAGTTGGTGGATGCAGATCTCCATTTCCCCTTTTCTTATGCCAATGTTACCAACTGTCTTCAAATGCAGTTAGTCCAGCAGGCCCCAAAACTTTATTGCATTTTCTGCTCACCAGCCTTTGCATCGGAATGTTAGTGTTTTCAAAATAAGTGCACGTTTTTTGTGCCTGTAACAAATAAGATCAGTTATCACTTTAATTTGGGGATAGTACTTAAGGAGTTAAGTTTTATTTATATAACACAAAAGTGCGAAGTCCTAGAATTACAGTAAGCTTGTTGACACATGCATAACATTTTAACAAGGAAGTCTTTGCTGGCAGAATGAAAGAAATGACTTTGGGGGTGGGTAAAATTGTTTGATTCAAGTATTTGAAATAGAAGCAAAACGGCTACATAAAGAAATGAACTCAAATAAGAGAAATGATTTAGGAAGCTTGGGATTGTTTTTGATTTTCAGTTGGCTGAATCAGGAAATAAGTGTCCAGCAATTTGTACAGAATTCTGTGAAATGCAACTAACAGCAAAAATGAATCTGTACAAAATACAGGATCATTTTTCTGTTTTAATGTAATGGACACAACAACTTCCCATGAGCTGGCTGAAAGATAACTTAAAAGTTACCAAGTGTGTGAATCATTAGTCACTAATCCTTTTTAACGTTGTTTTTTGCCTGAATGTTATCTTGGCCTCAATTTCTGTATTAAATGATTTGACAACGCAATAGACTTTACATCATTCTTGGGTATGGAACTATAAAGATCAGCTGCTTCTGTACTATATGTAGCTATAACTATATCTTTCATTTACAGTATCTCCATTTCTGCAGTTACTCTTTCTCAATTAAGTTAATTGATTATACACAATATATGAATTATATCCAATTTTAAAGTCTATTTTAGAGTAAGGGAAACATTAGCAAGAGCATAGGGTATGGACAAAAGCAAACCAAAACATTTAAAATATTCTGGCTACAGATTCACTTCCTTTCATTGTGGAATATTTGTTTCTCTTGCTTTGAAGTAGTAACTGAAATCACTTTGAATGGATAAAAGATGGTCTATTTTCATTGGCTCTTTTATTAAGAACGTCTGCTTTGCTGTGTTGTAAGGTCTTGTAGCTGTTTCCCTTCACTGATGTATAATAGAGATCCCGCTTTCTACTGTAAGAACACATCAGGAGGGCTGTTGTTTTCCTTCAGCAATATAAGCACAATGATTTTAGAAAAGGTAGTGCTGTTTCTGGGTTCTATCCCCCTCTCTGTTGTAGATAAAGGATACACTTAAAGGAAGGGAAAGAGAGAAAGCAGTGGGCCACGTTTCCCTCTTGATGAGTGTGTCTGAGGAACAGTCAGCTACTCTGTCTTTTGTCTGATTGAAGCACTGTTCATTTTTTGTTACATTTTAAAAAATTTGAGACATGAGGAAGGTCTGACCAGAACCAGTCAGAGCAGTCTGAGGAGCCTCATGTGAAATAAGGCATGTGAAGCCCCAAGCAAATTTCTGTAACTCCATGTAGTATGTTTCTGGTGGGTGCTGAGAGGTTTCAGCACATGTGGATGGCTTGGGTACTTGTGTTAGAGTTATGGAAATTTTGCCCACTGGAAGATCAAGATGAGGGTGAGAGGAAGATGCCAGTTTCAATAACTGGTGCAGGTGCTTGCTTGCTTGAAACTGCCTTATCCATCAAGGCTGGTGAACCCTTTCTTCTCACCTGTCCTCATCTTGCGCTGGGCAGGCTTTGGACTCTTCTGTGACTTCTGACTCCTACCTTAAAAATTGGGCCTCCTTGTCTACTTCTATTCTGAGGCCCAGTTGCATACACTGGCTGCCTACCATTGCTGGAATTCTAGATTTGACACTGTCTGAAAGGCCATCTGTGGGTGGGGAAGCTGGTGTGATGATTTACTTATCTGTTTTTGTCCAGATCCTGCGATGATGGGTGCCATATACATTTCTTGTTAGATACATACAGTGTACACGCATTGATCTTTAAACTGACAGTTGCGCCCCCCCCCCAAACAACAACAAACAACAAAAAACCCCATACACACAACTTTTTTGTGGTGGTGGCTATGGGGCTGCAAGCCATGCATGTGCCTGTACCTGGAATAGGGTTTGGAAGGACTGCCCTGCAAAAAATCATAGAATTATAGGACTTGGCAGGGAGCTCGAGAGGTCATTTAGTCCAGTCTCCTGCACTCATGGCAGGACTAAATATTATTTAAACCATCCCTGGAAGGTGTTTGTCTGACCTCTTAAAAATACCCAATGATGGAGATTCCACATCCTCCCTAGGCAATTTATTCCAGTGCTTAATTATCCTGACTAATGTCCAACATAAACCGCGCTTGCTTCAGTTTTTTAAGCCCATTGTGTCTTGTCCTGTCCTCAGAAGTTAACAGGAACAATTTACCCCCTCCTCCTTGTAACAACCTTTTACGTATTTGAGAACTGTTATGCCCCACCTCAGTCTTCTCTTCTCCAGACTAAACACACCCAATTTTTTTCCACCTTCCCTCAGAAGTCATATTTTCTAGACCATTAATCATTTTTTGTTCTTTTCTGCTGGACTTTCTCTAATTTGCCCACCTCTTTCCTGAAATGTGGCGCCCAGAATTGGACACAATACTCCAGTTGAGGTCTTATCAGAATGGAGTAGAGCAGAAGAATTACTTCTTGTCTTGCTTACAACACTCCTGCTAATACATCCCAGAATGATGTTTGCTTTCTTTGCAACAGTGTTACACTGTTGACTCATATTTAACTTGTGATCCACTATGACCCCAAGATCCCTTTCTGCAGTACTCCTTCCTAGGCAGTCATTTCCCATTTTGTATGCGTGCAACTGATTTGATTGCTCCTTCCGAAGTGGAGTACTTTGGAGATGTCCTTATTGAATTTCATCCTGTTTACTTGAGATCATTTTGAATTTTAATCCTATTCTCCAAAGCACTTGCAACCCCTCCCAGCTTAGTATTGTCTGCAAACTTTATAAGTGTACTCTCTATGCCATTATCTGAATCATGGATGAAGATAATGAACAGAACTAGACCCAGAACTGATCCCTTCAGGACCACACTCATTATGTCCTTCCAGTTTGACTGTGAATCACTGATAATTACTCTCTGGAAATGGTTTTCCATCCAGTTATGCACCCACCTCGTGGTGGAAAATGTGGAGTATGTAATTCTCCAGGCCTTTTTATTGTGGGGGAAAATATGGGGATGGACCTATCTGGTATTTGCCAACCTAAAACATGCTCCTTCCTTTTGAACCCCTTATCCTATTTCACCTTCCTTTTCTGTGAGTCTCCCAGACTACATTTAATAACCGTTCTTATGTCTAGTTGTTTTCATTGATCTTTGTTGTCCTGTGCTGCTATGACCTGTTGGCTGTGAGATAATCTGCTATCCACTTTGGCCACTTCTTCAGTCAAGCTCAGTGTATCAACTAAATCCTTTCTCAGTGCTTCCGAACCCCATTTTGTTCTGCTTTTTAGCTCCTTCCTTGAGGCTCATTTATGCCTGTCTAATCAGCTTCTTCCAAGAGTTCATGTGGTTCTCAGTTCAAATTAAACTGGCCAGGCAACTTCAAAAATGTGGGCCTAGAATTGTAATTATGTCAAAACATCCCAGGGATCTGGGCTTGTAGAATTTGTTGTTAACCTGAAACACCTGCCTTTTCATGTTTCAGTATTTTATAATTTGGATTCTCAGAAGGAAGTACAAATTTCTAAAAACCAGGACTCTGAAATGTGTCTGAGTTCCTTGTGGCTTTGTTCTTCTAATTGCTGTTGAAAATACTTTACATTTCCAACAAAACACACATTAAAGTTCTTCAGCTCATTTTTTTGGAATACCTAATAAACCCTGGTATTCATTCAACTAACTAAAAATAGAAAAAAGTACCACCCTAACACATGTAAATGAAATATACAATGCATTGCATGATAACCTATGTATAAAAATTAAATGTGAGGCCTTAGAGCTTTCTACTGAAGCTCATCTAGGAACAGAAAATACAATTGTGTGTGGAGAAGAAAATATTATGACAAATCCGTGGTCCCTGTGCTGCTTGCCACGGCTATTCAAAACTCCATGCTGTCAGCAGAAATTGAATACTGATCCTTATCCAAAAATCACAGGTCCTAACTAGTAGAACTGAAGGAGAATTTTGTTTTTGTTGTTAACAGTGTAGGTCGTATGACATGGTTTGGATGTGATTCCATCTAGCTGAGCGTATTGTCTGTCACATATAAGCAGACACTTAAATTATTTATTCATGGTAGTCCCTGTTTATAGGGACAGAATCCCTATTTTTCAGCAAAATGACCATTTTCCACTCTCCCTCCCATGAGTTCTACTAATCAGATCTTTGGTGGAGCTTTCATCCCCGAACTGTCCCTATATATATCTTTAAAAACTTTCCATGTGTATTTTTACCAAGGAATCCATTTTAAAACCACAGCATGCAAGCACTTAAATATGAGAAAACAGCATCTTTAGTGCCAAATTAAAATATTTTATAAAAAAGATTAAGAAATAAATGAAAGGTAAATAGGAAAAACAATACAGACATGACGCTATATGAGTGTATTTGTAGAAACCAATGTTCCCCGCTGGGGTACCAGTCCTTCAGTGCCTGAGCCTCCTGAAAGTGCTCTGACTCTTACGGGCATAACATTTACATGTAGCTTTTCAGGGGAATACCAAATATGATATGTAGCAGTAGATCCACAGTAGGTATTTATAGTCAGTAAGGCCCCTGTCCAAGTCTAGTCTAGTCCCTTACCGATGTCTCTGGCTGTTGCCATAATATAAATAATAAGCAGTCAGCTGTGAGGCGAGAATAACATGTTGCGTGCGCCTCCTCTGATGTCTCTACATCTCTATAGGGCAGCAAGAATGAATTGCAGTTTTCTGCATGGCTGGTGACTGTTAGTTCTACTGCCTCCATCAAGTGTAAAGCTGGTCCATAAAGAGTGCCGTTGCAGTCTTCTGTGTTGTATGATCCTCATGCTGGCTCTGTACTTGTTTTGCCTTTTCGGTTGTCAGTGTGTACTAATGAGAGGTACGTTCTCATTCAGTCTTTCAATAGGCCTCTTCAATGAATAACTACAATCATAGAATCATAGAATATCAGGGTTGGAAGGGACCTCAGGAGCTCATCTAGTCCAACCCCCTGCTCAAAGCAGGACCAATTCCCAACTAAATCATCCCAGCCAGGACTTTGTCAAGCCTGACCTTAAAAACCTCTAAGGAAGGAGATTCCACCACCTCCCTAGGTAACCCATTCCAGGGCTTCACCACCCTCCTAGTGAAAAAGTTTTTCCTAATATCCAACCTAAACCTCCCGCACTGCAACTTGAGACCATTGCTCCTTGTTGTGTCATCTGGTACCACTGAGAACAGTCTAGATCCATCTTCTTTGGAACCCCCTTTCAGGTAGTTGAAAGCAGCTATCAAATCCCCCCTCATTCTTCTCTTCTTCAGACTAAACAATCCCAGTTCCCTCAGCCTCTCCTCATAAGTCATGTGCTCCAGCCCCCTAATCATTTTTGTTGCCCTCCGCTGGACTCCGTCCAATTTTTCCACATCTTTCTTGTAGTGTGGGGCCCAAAACTGGACACAGTACTCCAGATGAGGCCTCACCAATGTCGAATAGAGGGGAACGATCACGTCCCTCGATCTGCTGGCAATGCCCCTACTTATACAGCCCAAAATGCCATTAGCCTTCTTGGCAACAAGGGCACACTGTTGACTCATATCCAGCTTCTCGTCCACTGTAACCCCCTAGGTCCTTTTCTGCAGAACTGCTTCCTAGCCATTCGGTCCCTAGTCTGTAACAGTGAATGGGATTCTTCCATCCTAAGTGCAGGACTCTGCACTTGTCCTTGTTGAACCTCATCAGGTTTCTTTTGGCCCAATCCTCTAATTTGTCTAGGTCCCTCTGTATCCTATACCTATCCTCCAGCTTATCTACCACTCCTCCCAGTTTAGTGTCATCTGCAAACTTGCTGAGAGTGCAGTCCACGCCATCCTCCAGATCATTAATGAAGATATTGCACAAAACTGGCCCCAGGACCGACCCTTGGGGCACTCCGCTTGAAACCGGCTGCCAACTAGACATGGAGCCATTGATCACTACCCGTTGAGCCCGACGATCTAGCCAGCTTTCTATCCACCTTATAGTCCATTCATCCAGCCCATACTTCTTTAACTTGCTGGCAAGAATACTGTGGGAGACCGTATCAAAAGCTTTGCTAAAGTCAAGGAATAACACGTTCACTGCTTTCCCCTCATCCACAGAGCCAGTTATCTCCTCATAGAAGGCAATTAGATTAGTCAGGCATGACTTGCCCTTAGTGAATCCATGCTGACTGTTCCTGATCACTTTCCTCTCCTCTAAGTGCTTCAGAATTGATTCCTTGGGGACCTGCTCCATGATTTTTCCAGGAATTGAGGTGAGGCTGACTGGCCTGTAGTTCCCTGGATCCTCCTCCTTCCCTTTTTTAAAGATGAGCACCACATTAGCCTTTTTCCAGTCATCCGGGACCTCCCCTGATCACCATGAGTTTTCAAAGATAATGGCCAATGGCTCTGCAGTCATATCTGCCAACTCCTTTAGCACCCTCGGATGCAGCACATCCGGCCCCATGGACTTGTGCTCGTCCAGGTTTTCTAAATAGTCCCGAACCACTTCTTTCTCCACAGAGGGTTGGTCACCTTCTCCCCATACTGTGCTGCCCAGTGCAGCAGTCTGGGAGCTGACCTTGTTTGTGAAGACAGAGGCAAAAAAAGCATTGAGTACATTAGCTTTTACCTCATCCTCTGTCACTAGTTGCCTCCCTCATTCAGTAAGGGGCCCACACTTTCCTGGCCCACCTTCTTGTTGCTAACATACCTGAAGAAACCCTTCTTGTTACTCTTAACATCTCTTGCTAGCTGCTACTCCAAGTGTGATTTGGCCTTCCTGATTTCACTCCTGCATGCCTGAGCAATATTTTTATACTCCTCCCTGGTCATTTGTCCAATCTTCCACTTCTTGTAAGATTCTTTTTTGCGTTTGAGATCAGCAAGGATTTCACTGTTAAGCCAAGCTGGTCCCTGAGGGAGTCAGTCTGCTTTTCTGAAGTCCAGGGTCTGTATTATGCTGTTCTCCTTTCTTCCTTGTGTCAGGATCCTGAACTCGACCATCTCATGGTCACTGCCTCCCAGGTTCCCATCCACTTTTGCTTCCCCTACTAATTCTTCCCGGTTTGTGAGCAGCAGATCTAGAAGAGCTCTGGTTCCTCCAGCACTTGCACCAGGAAATTGTCCCCTACACTTTCCAAAAACTTCCTGGATTGTCTGTGCACCACTGTATTGCTCTCCCAGCAGATATCAGGGTGATTAAAGTCTCCCATGAGAACCAGGGTCTGCGATCTAGTAACTTCTGCTAGTTGCCGGAAGAAAGCCTCGTCCACCTCATGCCCCTGGTCTGGTGGTCTATAGCAGACTCCCACCACGACATCACCCTTGTTGCTCACACTTCTAAACTTAATCCAGAGACTCTCAGGTTTTTCTGCAGTTTCATACTGGAGCTCTGAGCAGTCATACTCCTCTCTTACATACAATGCAACTCCCCCACCTTTTCTGCCCTGTCTGTCCTTCCTGAACAGTTTATATCCATCCATGACAGTACTCCAGTCATGTGAGTTATCCCACCAAGTCTCTGTTATTCCAATCACATTATAGTTCCTTGACTGTGCCAGGACTTCCAGTTTTCTCCCTGCTTGTTTCCCAGGCTTCTTGCATTTGTGTATAGGCACTTAAGATAACTCGCTGATTGTCCTGCTTTCTCAGTCTGAGACAGGAGTCCTCCCCCTTGCACTCTCCTGCTCGTGCTTCTTCCCGGTATCCCATTTCCCCACGGGGCTTTGGTCTCCTTCCCACAGTGAACCTAGTTTAAAGCCCTCCTCACTAGGTTAGCCAGCCTGCTTGCGAACATGCTCTTCTCTCTCTTCGTTAGGTGGAGCCCGTCTCTGCCTAGCACTCCTCCTTCTTGGAACATATCCATATTTAGGATGCACAAAACAGGCACACAACAAACCCCTTGATATGGGTATAAAATAAAACTGTAGGCCCAAATATCTCTGATTGGGAATTGGTATTTGAAATCCTAACCCAGATTTTTTCAAACAGCCTTATCCCCCTAATGGGCTGAATCAAAATCTTACTTCCATTCACCCCAAATGTTGATCCAGGTTTCAGAGAGACAGATTATCTACAATGGGCTGGCGAGACTGGATGTGAACTACCTTGTGGGTGTCACCCCAAGAACAAACACATTTCAGATACAAATACATATCCAGTATTCATAACGTCAGATACAGTGACGATACATGTGTTTAACCAGGATAATCATACTTGACAGATTGTAACTTTCCCATTGACACCTACATGATAGACTTTGTATCAAGTTTAATGCAATTGTATAACAGTGGTAGCAACAATGATACAAATGATCCTCTTCAAAAATACAGCTAGAACCCTGTGCGGATACACAGATTTGGATCTGAGGTAATGAAATTGTATCCGACTCATGATTCACACTCCACCTTTTATATGGATCCGCACCAGCACCCCCTAGAGCTGCAGTTCTCAACCAGGCGTCCATAACCAGTTTCAGGGAGTCCACGGCCCTGCAAGGCTGAAGCCCGGAGCCCAGCTGGGGGTGGGGAAGTGCTGGGTCTTGGGGCTTTAGTTCCCCTCGGGAGCGCTGGGGCTCAGAGCTTCAGCCCCACAGTTGAACCCCCTGTAACTGCAGCCCTACATTGAGAACTGCTGTTCTAGAGTCCTGTGCAGATTTAAAAAATAAATAAATTGGGATCTGCATCCGGTCCACAAAGATTGGAAACCAAGAACTACATCTACGGTTGCAGGTATCTGTGGATATATAGTGGCTATCTGGATTTGCATGGCTCTACATATAGCATTACAATTGTTAAATCATGTTATGGGGATATCCAGTGTTAATTAGTGCTAGTTAACGGATGCTGTACAGAAACCTCAGATAGTAAAATCTTTAATTCTGTATTTTACCTTATTCTCTGGTGTGGTGATACATTAGGAAGGTCCAGGATGACTAAAATGAGTAGGCTTACTGGATAGAGATTTGCATACCTTCTTCCTGGAGCTCATTGAAAAGGAAATCACTAATGCCATTGCTCTTACCATATCCCATAGGCAGTGTTTGCTTTGAAGAATAGTGATCTAGTCAAAGGAAAACAAAGGGGTTTTGGATGATTTAATAAAAAACAATTGATGCTCTTCTACAGTTATAATGCAAAACAAGAGTTGTGTTTGTTTTGTTTTTCAGATTGATTGTGAAACCTTTCGGTTTTTTTTAACATCAACTTTGTGTAAATAATCCCCCCCCCCCCCCCCATGATCTAGGAAGACTTCTCACCGTTATCTGCCTAGTGTTCTAGTGAAAGAATCTTTTATAAACACTGGTTTGTGAACAGGCAGACAATTAATCTAAACCCCCCCCCCCCCAAATAGCCAAAGAGACTTAAGTTTAACCAGGTAATGAACACTGTAATATATGTCTCTGGTGGGTGAAAAAAAGAGGACCGTTACCTTGTCTTTTACAAGCCTTAAAGGTACGCTTCTAGAGTGTAATACAGAATTATATTTCAATGCATTTTTAATGTGACCTTTTTGTGTATGATTTCGGTCATTTCTTTATATCTTTTGCCAAGGTTGGGCTTTATTACAAAAATCAGAATTCCCTAGTTTAAACCACTTCCTAAGAAGTGGTTGAGCACACCAAAATGTCATGTTGCATATTATGCAAAAAATTTAAAGCTACTCAGCATTGTTCCCTTCCACTGGAAAATGAATCTGCTTTTACAACTTTATATATGCTGTTTGCTCCATACAGAAGAGAAGGTTTCCCTCTCCTTCACAGTAAAATTTAGCAATTTTTGGATCCACTGATCCTCCAGTCTGAACAGATATGTTTTCTATTTCTTTCTCTGTTGGACACGAAGTCTAGCTACTTTGCTTCCCTCTTAATATAGTCTCCTGCTTTATTTTTGACCAGTGCAGACATGCCTCTAGAGCTTTAAGCAATCTTGCAAGATGTAATGAGCCGTTGGAGTTCAATGTACTATTGTTAGATGCCTCATACAACTATAGATGACAAGGAAGTGAAATAATGCTTCAAACATTAACCCTGTCTCCAGCTTATCAGTAGTCGGCTCATATTATTAAGGGCCTGATTCTGCAATCATAACTCATATCGAGTAGAGATGATAGGACTTATAAGGTGTAGGATGGAATTAGTGGGATGACAAAATAAAGGGAGAGGAAGTTCTTGTATATTAGTTTGCAAATACTCAAAGCAATCATATTATCTTCCTGGAAGTTCTGTCTCTCAATTGGTACTATCATCTTATGGTGGGTGGGTGGAGATGACAGTCAGGAGTACCTGAGCGTAGATGAGTGACAGAAATAAGTTCACTTGGGGGAGGATAGTGAGATTGCTAGATGTGCAAAGGAAGGTAGGTTGTTTCAGGCATGGGGGAGGATCCTGAAAAGGTATGGAGTTATGACTGGGAGAAGGGAACAAAAGGAGCTTGAAAATGGGTAGGGTAGGACATGACTGGGAAAATGAGGGCAGAGTTGATGATGAGTTAAGGATGTAGAGGAAAGAGAGGGGTTTAAATGTGCAGAGGAGGAAGATAGCTAACAGAGGATGGGAAATCTCTTGGGATGGGGCTGAATTACTATTATTGCTCACTCTTGACAGCATACGATGCTTTCAGTGCTGTACAGGCAGCAAGCTGGGCTTTGGAGCTGTGCTCGGGCTCCACTCCAGCTCCAGGCAAAAACCTGCAGCTCCACTGCTAGGTTGACAAGAGAATTTCCTATTGACCTAGTGCTGTCTACACCAGGGGTTTTGTTGGTTGAACTGTGTTGCTTGGGTGTGTATTTTTAACACCACTGGGCAACGTAGTTATACCAACCTAATTTCCTAGTGTAGACCAACCCTCATTAAAATTTCTTGCCTGGCTGTGGCACTGCTTACAAATGTTAAGTCATAACGATGATGACACATCTAGGGTCTGTTAAGTTTAAAAAAATCTTAAATCTCAAATTTGGTAACAGAATATCTGTGTAGCTGTAAAACAAAATTTAAAATCAGTTCCTTTTTACTTGCTACGATGGGAGTTGAAAGGTTTTTTTGTTTTTTTCCCCCCCTCACTAAAACCTAGAGCAGTATATTACAGCTCCTGCTCTTTTAGTTCTTGGTCATATTAGCATCCAGAACCTAACTCACGTTTTGGCAGATACATTTCAATTAACCTTTTAAGCAATCATACTAATACTCATTATTTATGTAGTATAGTGCTCTGTGTTTTCAAAGTGTTGGACAAACACTAAACATGAGCAGAAGTGGATAAGTGAAACATTAGTAGGTAAATATAGACTTGAATAAGAGTCATAGGAATGTGTTTTACAGATGAAAATAAGTAGTGGCAGTTATTTGGAAAGAGATGCAAAATATTTTTACTATAAATTTATATCTTACAAAAAGATGCAAGTTTAAAAAACTTTTGTTTAAAATATCATGAAAGGTCAAATTAATATAGTAAGTGTGCTCACAAATTCTTATGCAACTTGCTGACTAGCAGCACATTTTACTGAGAGCTTCAATCTCTCTAAATATTTTTTCACTTCATAATTGCATAGCTACTACATGTAGATGACACGACTAGCTTGGGGGAGTCTTTCATGTATGAGTCATTGTTCCCAGTTCAATCCAGTTAAGTAATGATGGAAAGTGGTTATCTGGTAGTTCTTTAGTCTGTATGAACATCATGTTGCACATCATAACTGGAAACTTTTTGGGCTGTCTTAGAAGTCAAAGAATGAAAGGGAGTTAAACTTTACCCTTATCCATAAAGGTGGTCACTCCAGTTCAGGATTGGGCTATTGCATTCAGCTTCATTCATTTTTGAAAATGAAAGTTAAGCTGAACAAGTGGAACTTTATTAAACCCTATGCACTGCTCTGTCTGTGTGGCTGGGTTGCTTGCAGCGTAACTCTCTGTGTTCCCAGGTTTACTGATCTCCCCTCTATAACAGTCCCTTCAATGATTCCAGTTTCACTGATTGTGGTACAGGGATCAGTTTGTGGGACAGTGCGAAGAAGACTGCACCTCTGCTGTCCCTGTTGTAGTTGGTCTATGGTTATAAACAGAACAATTTCCTAGGTCTATGAAGCTATTGCCTTACTCCAGGACTAAATTCAGTATGAAAAATACATTATATAGTTGTGTTGAGACAGCCCACTTTGTGGCATATTGCATCGTGCAAGGTTCTGGGAATTCCCACCCTGCTCCTGGCACAGGGTACACACAGTAGGTAGGGTCCAGACATACCCTTTCGTAAGTTTTCCTTATAATTAATGTAACAGTGAACTCATCTCTCTTGCCCAAGTTTGGTTTCAAGAGGGGCTATTTCTAGAGTTGCCTTTGCAAGGCCCTTCTGTCCTTGCCTTTGCTTACTTAGGCTATATCTACACTACAGCCGGTATCAATGCTCTGATATTGATCCACTGGCGGTCGATTTAGCGGGTCTAGTGAAGACCCACCAAATCAACAGCAGATTGTTCTCCAGTCGACCCCTGTACTCTACCCCCGACGAGAAGAGTAAGGTAAGTCGACGGGAGAGTTTCTCCTGTTGGCCTCCCATGGTGTAGACCCCATCGTAACTTGACCTAAGGTACGTCGACTCCAGCTATGTTGTTCACGTAGCTGGAGTTGCGTAGCATAGGTCAACTTACGCGGTAGTGTAGACATAGACTTAGAGTCACTTGAAACCTTGTACTGTATATCTGTGGCTGGAATTAAAGGGCTTGCCCAATCAAACACTTAATTCACAGTAAACCAGGGTGTAAATCTAACCTGCCATGTACTAAGTATCCATGTGGACCCTGTTAATATGCACTAGAAATTCCCTGGTGTGCTTTGATCTACCCTGCTTTGTAACAGGAGTAGATTGAAGTGCACTAGGAAATTTATAGTGCATGGCTGCTGGGTCCACATGGACACTTAGGACTGGCAGGTTAGCGTGGGGTAGGTTCACACCCTGTCTTGTCTACAGGCTTGTCTACACAGTGAGATAATACACTCTATGGGGTGTGATTTCTAAAGTGCACTAATGTGTTGCACATTAACTGGTTTGTGTAGACCATGCTGGTGTGCACAAAAGGTTTCCCAGTACACTTTAATGTAGTGCTGTTTCTAGTGCTGTTTGAAACAGCACTATGTTAAAATGCATAAGCAGGGTCTACATGGATTAATTAATGTGCAACATGTTAGTGCACTTTAGAAATCACACCCCTGTAGAGTGCATTACTCCACCATGTAGACAAGCCCTAAGTATGTGTAATAAGTCCTTATATGATTGATTTTGGTCTGCCTGCTAGCATTAGTCAGCAGAAGTTAATTTGATATTTTCCTAATTTTGTCCCTTGTTAGCTATGTACAATTGTATGCAAATATTAATGCTTCCTTATTTGCTGGTGTTGACTATAAATGTTTGTGTCTTGATTCAGTTATATAATCTTAAATAAACAATGCTGTAGGGGTATCTTATCAAAAGTATTTCAATACTTGTGCACTCTGTAGTGCTGCTGCTGTCCACGGGAAATACTTTTTGCTTGAGCAAGTAAGTAAACTCAATTTCCTGTCAGAAACTTAAACACAGTGTATAGATGAAACTTTATTCTCACTTGCTGTTATCGCAACCACCCTAAATAACATAATTTCTTCTTTGAGGATGGTCTGTATCTGTATTCCACATGTGTATGCACACCATCCACCTGAGTCTGGAATTTCTTGCAAGCAGCGTCTGTTGGCCTGCACATGCGCCCTAGCTCTCCTTGTGCTCCCAACTGAGGGCATAAAGGGCGATATGGACTGATGCCTCTCCCATTTCTTCTTACTGCTGCATGGTCTGAATCGGAATCTTCAGTGTCCCCAGCTCCTTTTTATTATGTCATTAGTGTATAGTTAGTTTTTTTTTTTAGTTTTTATAGTATAGTAGAGCATAGATAGTTAGGATTTTTCCCCCGCCCAGGGATTTCCCCCCTGAGAAGCCTAGGATTATACCCAGGGACTTGGGGATCAGAAATTGTTTCCTGCCCTTCCTCCTTTTTTGTGAGTGACAAACATCATTGCTGCCTCTACTGTCTGGGTGAGGCTCACGTTTCTGCCAGATGCAGCATTTGCCACTCTTCCCCCCCCACTCCACCCCCTGAACTCCTGAGGGTTGGAAACTCAGACTCGGAGAACACCTTATGGAAAAGGCAATGGAGCCCCAGTCAGATCCCATACATCAGCCTCAACAAGTGGGCAGTATCCCTCTGAGCAGAAGCTCGAGAATGGAGGCTGACTCTACTATTGCAAGAACATATCTGCCTCAGGAGTTTTTAGGCCATGAGAACTCTCATACACAAGGTCACTATCAGACACAGGACATCATCAGAACTTGCCTTTCCCTCCTTGGCCACATGGCCTCATGCACACACTGTTCACCAGGCTACTTCTATGATGCCTACAATCCTGGCTTGTCTTGGTGCACTCACCATAAATGACAAGGTGTCAGTTCCACCCAAGGTATTAGGCTCTTTTGTCAGGTGGACAAAACTAGAGAATGTTCAGGTAGGGATCCTTTTCCTCGCACCCACACCCAAGGCAGCCATTATTACTGTTGCCTCCCTCTTGGGTTGGGGTGCACATATGGGTGATCATATGGCACAGGGCATCTGGACGCCCACTGGATGACTGGGAGTCCAGTACACACATCAGCTTACTAGACCTCGGGGCAGTCTGTCAAGCCTGCAATGCCTTTCTCCCACTCATCCAATCCAAACCTGTTCAGATAATGCCGGACAATATGACAATAGTATTTTATATTAACAACAAGGGGGAATGAGATCTCTCTCCCTCTCTCTGTGCATAGAGGCAGTCACTCTGTGGAACTGGTGCATCAAACATCACGTAACCCTATCAGCAGCATTCTTACCAGGATGCAAAATTCCCTAGTGGACTGCCTAAGCAGACACTTTTCTGTGACTCACGAATGGGAGACTCATGATTTGGTTCTCAACATCTTTGCTCAATGGGGAATGCTGGCATGGAACTTTTCACCTCAGGTAAGGCTGCAGGTTTGTCACGAAGTCATGGCATGACCTCCATGACTTCTGCAGTGGCTGGTGTGCTTGGCTCGGGGGCCGCCAGAGCAGCTCAGGCAACCCCTGTGTCAGCTGCACCGGCTGCTACTGGGGCAGTCTCAGGCCACTGCCCCTCCCCCACAGCAGCAGGAGTTTGTGGGAATCAGGGCTAGGGGTTGGGATGCGGGAGGGGGTGAGGTCACTGTGCAGTGCTTACCTTGGGGGGCTCCCCGGAAGCAGCGACATCCCTCTGCTCCTAGGTGAAGGCACAGCACAGCGAGGGGTCTCTACATGTTTCCCTTGCCCACAGGCGCCGCCCCCACAGCTCCCATTGACCGTGGTTCCTGGCCAATGGGAGCTGCGGAGCTGGTGCTCAGGGCAGAGTCAGTGCGCAGAGCTGCCTGGGCACGCCTCCACCTAGGAGCAGAGGGAGGGGGATGTTGCCACTTCCGGGGAGGCGCGGAGCCAGGTAGGAGCCTGCCAGCCTTGCCAACCTCCCACCGCCAAGCATCAGCAGGGGTCCAGGGCCATGTGCTGCCACCAGCCCCCCCAGCACCCGTGCCCCCCGCCCCCCCCAGCACCCGTGCCCCCCCCCCGCGCTGCCATCCCTCCAAGCACCTGTGGCACCCCTGGGGGCCCCCCTTCTTTCCCCCAAGATTTAGTCAGGGGTATATAGTACAGGTCATGGGCTACCAATTTTTTTTACTGCCCATGATCTGTCCATGACTTTTACTAAAAATATCCGAGATCAAAATGTAGCCTTACTCATAGGTGAACAGGAAAGTTCCTCGTTACAGCTCCAGAGCAGCCCTAGGCAAAGACTCCTTGGGAGATGCCCTGCTGATGTTGTGGAAGGGTCACCTGGGGTATGTTTTCCTTCCAATTCCTTTGATGCCACAGGTTTTGTGGAAGATATGCTGAGACAAAGTTCTAGTCATCCTCATCCTGCCCAACTGGTCAAGACAGTTGTGGATCACAGATCTGTTGAAGCTCTTAGTGAAACACCCATGAACATCCACAGGCCTTCTAATACAACACCAGGGCCAGATCACACATCACAATCTGGGGTCAGCAACTCAGTCTGATATTTGGGTGGGCATTGGAGATGGAATGCTCATGTTCCAAGAGTGTGCAATCCATCCTTAACCAAAGTGGAAAAGGTTCTACAAGAAGCTGTTATGCGGCTAAATAGAAGTGTTTCTCTGCTTGGGCTTATCAATGCAAGTTGTCTCTGGATTCCGCTGGAATCCCTGATATCTTAGAGAATCTCCTCACACTTAAGTATCAGAGGGGTAGCCGTGTTAGTCTGGATCTGTAAAAAGCAACAGAGAGTCCTGTGGCACCTTTAAGACTAACAGATGTATTGGAGCATAAGCTTTCGTGGGTGAATGCCCACTTCGTCGGATGCATGTGACGCTTAAGTCACTTAAATCTTTCAGGTCTTGCATTCAGTTCCCTGTAGGTGCATTTAGAAGCAATCAGCGTTTTCCATCCTCCAGTGGATAACACTATGATTTTCATGCACACTGTCACAAATAGATTTTGAAGGGGATTCTCAGATCCTGTCCATCAGTGATGGTGATCATACGTCAATAAGCCCTTAATTTTGTTCTATCATCTCTCACTAAGGCCTTGGCTACACTCGGGAATTCACAATGCTGCCGTGGCAGCGCTGTGAAGCGCGAGTGTAGTCGCGCCGCCAGCACTGCGAGAGAGCTCTCGCAGCGCTGTATGTACTCCACCTCTCCGAGGGGAGTAGCTTGCAGCGCTGCGAGCAAGCGTGCAGCGCTGCAGGCTCTGATCACACTGGTGCTTTACAGCGCTGCACTCGCTGCGCTCGGGGGGGGGGGGGGGGGGCGTTTTCACATCCCTGAGCACAGCAAGTTGCAGCGCTGTACAGCGCCAGTGTAGCCAAGGCCTAAGACTCCCTTTGAGTCATTAATTACATGCTCTATGACCCATCTGTCCATGAAGGTGGCCTTTCTGATAACTATAACATTGGCCAGAAGAGTCAGTGAACTGGGAGTGGGACCACCATATATTTCCTTCTATAAAGAAAAGGTCTTGCTACACCCCTACCCCAGATTCAGACCCAAGGTAGTTTCCAAGTTTCATACGAGTCAGGTCATCTACTTACCTGTATTTCTCCCTCCCTCCTCTCCCCCCCCATGACATGCATGAGAAGTAAGTGTGTGTGTGTGTGGGGGGGGGGGGGCAGAGAGTTTTCTGTTTAGTTTTTTAGAGCAGAAATTACTGCACTCAATTTTTACTCAAGTGTTTGAAAAATGCTATTTTTCGCTTTCACTAATAAAACATAACACAACATTCCAAGATTTAAATTAAGATAATTTTAGTATTCATGGTAAGTACAATGTGTCAACCTTTTTCCCCAGCAAAGCTTCCTGCTTTACCCTTCATTATTAATAGGGTCCTACCAAATTAATGGCCATGAAAAACACGCCATGGACCATGAAATCGGGTCTCTTTCCCCACCCCACCCGTGAAATCTGGTCTTTTGTGTGCTTTTATACTATATTATACAGATTTCATGGGGGGAACAAGTGTTTCTCAAATTGGGGGGTCCTGACCCAAAAGGGAGTTTCAGGGGGCGGAGGGTGTCACTCTTACTTCTGCACTGCCCTCAGAGCAGGGCAGCCAGAGAGTGGCGGCTGTTGGCCGGGCACCCAGCTCTGAAGGCAACAGCTCAGAAGTAAGGATAGCAGTACCGCAACCCCTCTACAATAACTTTGTGACCCCCCCCCCAACTTCTTTTTTGGCTCAGGACCCGTACAGTTACAACACTGTGAAATTTTAGATTTAAATAGCTGAAATCATGAAATTTTAGATTTTTAAAAAATTCTATGACTGTGAAATTGACCAAAATGCGCTGTGAATTTGGTAGGGCCCTAGTAGTTAATTAACACAAGCTTCCTGCCATTTATATTCTAATACCGGAAAATACTTCATTGCTTTCCTCTCCTTTTATATTTTTGATTGAGCTTGGTGGCTTTCTCAGAGATGGTAATAGCATGTTCTGGGATGTTTGTGTAGGTGGAAGGAGACCAGAAACATTGTAACATTGCAGTCTTTCATAGAATCCTAGTTCACCATGTGTCAGTAGCACTTCCTAGTAGTTTTAGATCATTCTGTATAAAAAATCCCATTGTTCCTCTTGGTTGAGATTTGTATGCTGTGAAAATAGTTGTTAATACTACTTCTTGGGGTATGTCTACACTACGAAATTAGGTCGAATTTATAGAAGCCAGTTTTATAGAAATCGGTTTTATACAGTCGATTGTGTGTGTCCCCACATAAAATGCTCTAAGTGCATTAAGTCAGCGGACCGCGTCCACAGTACTGAGGCTAGCGTCGACTTCCGGAGCGTTGCACTGTGGGTAGCTATCCTGCAGTCTCCACCGCCCATTGGAATTCTGGGTTGAGATCCCAATGCCTGATGATGCAAAAACAGTGTCGCGGGGGGTTCTGGGTACATGTCGTCAGGCTCCTCCCCCTCCGTCAGAGCAACGGCAGACAATCGATTCGCACCTTTTTACCTGGGTTACCTGTGCAGACAACATACCATGGCAAGCATGGAGCCCGCTCAGCTCAGATCAGCTCAGCTCACCGTCACCATATGTCATCTGGGTGCCGGCAGACGTGGTACTGCATTGCTACACAGCAGCAGCTAATTGCCTTTTGGCAGTAGACGGTGCAGTATGACTGGTAGCCATCATCGGCTATCTGGGTGCCGGCAGACGTGGGGCTGCATTGCTATACAGCAGCAGCTCCTTTCCTTTTGGCAGTAGATGGTGTATTACGATTGGTATCCATCATCGTCGTACTCCTCAGGGAGTTCGGTCAGAGGCACCTGGGTAGACATGTTTTGTCTCCTGGAGACTCAGTCCTGCCGGCAGTCCTATTGAACCGTCTTGACGATGATGGCTAGCAATCGTAATGCAGCATCTTCTGCCAAGCACCCAGAAGATGCCGATGGCTATCAGTCATGCTGTACCGTCTGCTGCCAGCCTAAGATGTAAAAGATAGATGGACCAGATTTGTTCTGTATTCATTTGCTTCCCCCTCCCTCCGTGAAATCAATGGCCTGCTAAACCCAGGGTTTTGAGTTCAATCTTTGGGGGGGCCATTCTGTGTGACAGTTGTTTGTGTTTCTCCCTGATGCACAGCCACCTTTGTTGATTTTAATTCCTTGTAAGCCATGTCGTCACTCGCCCCTCCCTCCCTCCGTCAGACAATAGTTTCGCGCCTTTTTTCAGCCCAGACGCCATAGCACTGGGATCATGGAGCCCGCTCAGATCACCGCGGCAATTATGAGCACTATGAACACCACGCGCATTGTCCTGAAGTATATGCAGAGCCAGAACATGCCAAAGCAAAACCAGGTGAGGAGGCGATTGCAGCGATTGCAGCGCAGCGACGAGAGTGATGAGGAAATTGACATGGACATAGACCTCTCACAAAGTACAGTCCCCAGCAATGTGCAAATCCTGGTGTTACTGGGGGAGGTTCATGGCGTGGAACGCCAATTCTGGGCCCGGGAAACAAGCACAGACTGGTGGGACCGCATCGTGTTGCAGGTGTGGGACGATTCCCAGTGGCTGCGAAACTTTCGCATGCGTAAGGGCACTTTCATGGAACTTTGTGACTTGCTTTCCCCTGCCCTGAAGCGCCAGAATACCAGTATGAGAGCCGCCCTCACAGTTGAGAAGCGAGTGGCGATAGCCCTGTGGAAGCCTGCAATGCCAGACAGCTACCGGTCAGTCGGGAATCAATTTGGAGTGGGCAAATCTACTGTGGGGGCTGCTGTGATCCAAGTAGCCAACGCAATCAGAGACCTGCTGATATCAAGGGTAGTGACTCTGGGAAATGTGCAGGTCATAGTGGATGGCTTTGCTGCAATGGGATTCCCAAACTGTGGTGGGGCAATAGACGGAACCCATATCCCTATCTTGTCACCGGAGCACCAAGCCACCGAGTACATAAACCGCAAGGGGTACTTTTCAATGCTGCTGCAAGCCCTGGTGGATCACAAGGGACATTTCACTAACATCAACTTGAGATGGCCGGGAAAGGTACATGATGCGCGCATCTTCAGGAACTCTGGTCTGTTTCAAAAGCTGGAGGAAGGGACTTTCTTCCCGGACCAGAAAATAACCGTTGGGGATGTTGAAATGCTTATCGTTATCCTTGGGGACCTAGCCTACCCCTTAATGCCATGGCTCATGAAGCCGTACACAGGCAGCCTGGACAGTAGTCAGGATCTGTTCAACTATAGGCTGAGCAAGTGCCGAATGGTGGTAGAATGTGCATTTTGACGTTTAAAAGCACGCTGGCGCAGTTTACTGACTCGGATAGACCTCAGCGAAGCCAATATTCCAATTGTTATTGCTGCTTGCTGTGCGCTCCACAATATCTGTGAGAGTAAGGGGGAGACATTTATGGCGGGGTGGGAGGTTGAGGCAAATCGCCTGGCCGCTGATTACGCGCAGCCAGACACCAGGGCGGTTAGAAGAGTACAGCAGGGTACGGTGCGCATCAGAGAAGCTTTGAAAACCAGTTTTGTGACTGGCCAGGCTACGGTGTGAAACTTCTGTTTGTTTCTCCTTGATGAACCCTCCCCCTGCGCCCCCCCCCCCCCCCCGGTTCACTCTACTTCCCTGTAAACTAACCACCCTCCCCTCCCCCCTTCGAGCACCGCTTGCAGAGGCAATAAAGTCATTGTTACTTCACTTTCATGCATTCTTTATTAATTCATCACACAACTAGGGGGATAACTGCCAAGGTAGCCCGGGAGGGGTGGGGGAGGAGGGAAGGAAAAGGACACACTCCAGTTTAAAACTTTAACACTTATTGAAGGCCAGCCTTCTGATGCTTGGGCAATCATCTGGGGTGGAGTGGCTGGGTGGCCGGAGGCCCCCCCACCGCGTTCTTGGGCATCTGGGTGAGGAGGCTATGGAACTTGGGGAGGAGGGCTGTTGGTTACACAGGGGCTGTAGCGGCGGTCTCTGCTCCTGCTGCCTTTCCTGCAGGTCAACCATACGCTGGAGCATATCAGTTTGATGCTCCAGCAGCCGGAGCATCGACTCTTGCCTTCTGTCAGCAAGCTGACGCCACCTATCCTCTTCAGCCCGCCACTTGCTCTCTTCAGCCCACGATTCAGTCCGCCACCTCTCCTCTCGTTCATATTGTGCTTTTTTGCACTCTGACATTGACTGCCTCCATGCATTCTGCTGTGCTCTGTCAGCGTGGGAGGACATCTGGAGCTCCGAGAACATATCATCCCGAGTCCGCCGTTTTCTCCTAATCTTCACTAGCCTCTGTGAAGGAGAAACATTTGCAGCTGGTGGAGGAGAAGGGAGAGGTGGTTAAAAAAAGACACATTTTAGAGAACAATGGGTACACTCTTTCACGTTAAATTTTGCTGTTCACATTACACAGCACATGTGCTTTCGTTACAAGGTCACATTTTCCCTCTTATATTGAGGGCCTGCTGGTTTGGTGTGAGAGATCACTCACACAGTGCCAGGCAACAGAATTCGGCTTGCAGGCAGCCATGGTAAGCCACAGTCTTTTGGCTTTTTTAACCTTCATAACATGTGGGAATGGTTTCAAACAGTAGCGCTTTCATTTCCCATACCAAGCACCCGTTGGGTTGGCCATTTAAAATGGGTTTGCAATGTAAAAGGAGGGGCTGCAGTTTCCGGGTTAACATGCAGCACAACAACCCAACTACCCCCCCCACACACACCCAATTCTCTGGGATGATCACTTCACCCCTCCCCCCCACTGCGTGGCTAACAGCGGGGAACATTTCTGTTCAGCAGAGCAGGAACGGGCACCTCTGAATGTCCCCTTAATAAAATCGCCCCATTTCAACCAGGTGACTGTGAATAATATCACTCTCCTGAGGATAACAGAGAGAGATAAGGAATGGATGTTGTCTGCATCCCAGCAAAGACCGGGACCATGTGCTGCCATGCTTTGTTATGCAATGATTCCAGACTACGTGTTACTGGCCTGGCGTGGTAAAGTGTCCTACCATGGCGGACGGGATAAGGCAGCCCTCCCCAGAAACCTTTTGCAAAGGCTTTGGGAGTACATGAAGGAGAGCTTTCTGGAGATGTCCCTGGAGGATTTCCGCTCCATCCCCATACACATTAACAGACTTTTCCAGTAGCTGTACTGGCTGCGATTGCCAGGGCAAATTAATCATTAAACACGCTTGCTTTTAAACCATGTGTAATATTTACAAAAGTACACTCACCAGAGGTCCCTTGTGTGCCCTCAGGGTCTGGGAGCACGCCTTGGGTGAGTTCGGGGGTTTCTGGTTCCAGGTCCAGGGTGATAAACATATCCTGGCTGTTGGGGAAACCGGTTTCTCCGCTTCCTTGCTGTGAGCTATCTTCATTGTCTTCATCATCATCTTCCTCGTACCCCGAACCCGCTTCCCTGTTGCGTGATTCTCCATTGATGGAGTCAAAGCACACGGTTGGGGTAGTGGTGGCTGCACCCCTTAGCATGGCATGCAGCTCCACGTAGAAGCGGCATGTTTGCGGCCCAGCCCTGGAACTTCCGTTTGCCTCTCTGGCTTTGTGGTAGGCTTGCCTTAGCTCCTTAATTTTCACACGGCCCTGCTGTGCGTCCCTGTTATGGCCTCTGTCCTTCATGGCCTTTGAGACTTTTTCTAATATTTTGCCATTTCGTTTACTGCTACGGAGTTCAGCTAGCACTGATTCGTCTCCCCATATGGCGAGCAGATCCCGTACCTCCCGTTCGGTCCATGCTGGAGCTCTTTTGCGATCCTGGGACTCCATCATGGTTACCTGTGCTGATGAGCTCTGCGTGGTCACCTGTGCTCTCCACGCTGAGCAAACAGGAAATAAAATTCAAAAGTTCGCAGGGCTTTTCCTGTCTACCTGGTCAGTGCATCTGAGTTGAGAGTGTTGTCCAGAGCGGTCACAATGAAGAACTGTGGGATAGCTCCCGGAGGCCAATAACGTCGAATTCCATCCACACTACCCCAAATCCGACCCGTAAAGGCTGATTTCAGTACTAATCCCCTCGTCGGAGGTGGAGTAAAGAAACCGGTTTAAAGGGCCCTTTAAGTCGAAAAAAAGGGCTTTGTCGTGTGGATGTGCCCAGGCTTAATTCGATTTAACGCTGCTAAAGTCGACCTAAACTCGTAGTGTAGACCAGGCCTTAGTTTTTCTGTAGCATGTTTTGTCCTTAGAACTCAAAGTGCTTTACAATGGAGGGTAAGTCTCATTCCCATTCTATAGATGAGAAAACTGACACCTAGAGAAGTGAAGTGACTTCTCCAGGGTCACGCAACAAGTCAGCTGCAGAGCTAAGAATAGAATCCAGTCTCTTGACTGTTAGACACATGCCTTATCCCAGGGGTGGGCAAACTACGGCCTGTGGGCCAGATTCGGCCCATCAGGGCTTTGGATCCGGCCCGTGGGATTGCCACCCCTGTGGCGCCATGGGGCTAAGGCAGGCTCCCTGCCTGTCTTGGCCCCATGCCGCTCCCGGAAGCGGCCGGCACCACGTCCCTGTGGCCCAAGGGGAAGAGGGGGGGCAGACGGCTCCGCATGCTGCCCTTGCCTGCAGGCACCGCCCCCCGCAGCTTCCATTGGCCGGGACTGGGAACTGTGGCCAATGGGAGCTTCAGGGGAGGTACCCGCAGGTGAGGGCAGTGTGTGGCGCCCTCTGCCCCCCCTGCCCCAGGGGCCACAGAGATGTGGTGCTCGCCGCTTCCATGAGCGGTGCGGGGCCAGGGCAGGCAGGGAGCCTGCCTTAGCACCACTGCACACCGCTGCCACCCCGGAGCCACTCAAGGTAAGTGGTGCCGGGCTGGAGCTGGCACCCTGAACTCCTCCTGCACCCCAGCCCCCTTCCGCACCCACCCTTCACCCCAACCCCCTGCCCTGAGTCACCTGCCCTGAGCCCCCGCCGCACTCCGCACCCCTCCCTGCACCCCAGCCTCCTGCCTTGAGCCCCCTCGTACATCCCACACCCCTCCTGTGCCCCAACCCCTTGCACTGAGCCCCTTCCTGCACACCTTCCCACCCTTCTGCCCCAGCCCTACATTCATGGCCCTGCATGCAATTTCCCCACCCAGATGTGGCCCTCGAGCCAAAAAGTTGGCCCACCCCTACCTTATCCACTTGACTGTACACCTCATAAAGAAGAAGTGGATGAAAATCCAAAGCTCCAAGTCAGACTGAGATAACTTGATGAAATTTTGCCTGAGGGATGGTCTGTATTTTTAGTTAATGCCGTTGGGTGGGAAATAATCATATATTCAGGTGTTGATCCCAAGTGAGCAAGAGAAGAATTTTAAGAAATCATTAATTGTGTGGACTCTGTCTTCTACGCAAGAGTGAGTAGGTTTATATATATTTGATAGTCTGTAAAAATCAGACACGATGCCTGAATGCCCTTTACCAGCCAAAGTAAACTTAGCATTTTAAATTAGGACTTCTTGCTATTAAAATGAGATCAAGGAATAACCAGTTAATTGACCATGACTGCCAGTTCAATTCAGTGCATTGTGTTAGGTTTTTAGGCACAGATCTAGTTCTGAAATGGGCTAATGATCAATGTATGTTGTTTAACATGAGAAAATGAATAAGCACTAATTTTGAAACTGTCAGTGTAATGTGAGAAATTAAAAAGTAATTTATTGTTACTATTGAAAGTGGATATGGAGGGAACAATTAGCATTACTTTCTGTTCCATAAATAATACCCTCTTTGCCTTCTGTGTTGGTTTTTAGAAATGTGACATAGCCCAGATATCCAAATTTCAACTTTGATGGCCTTTCATTATATGAAGTCATCACAGTGAAGTAGGAAAGGGGTCAGATTCTTTGTCTAGAAAGAAAAGTAAATGTTCCACTAAGCAGAGCTTAGTATTAGATATTGCTGCCATTCACGAGTAGTAGTGGGAAGAGTTATGCAGCCTCTGGGTGTGTGTGTGTGTAAAAAATAAATAAAATAATAATAAAAAAAGTACATATACTTGTGTACAAAGAAAAGTATGCTGATGTGACAAGGTACCTGAGTTTTTTTAGGAGTTTCTCCTAAAGCCACGGAACTCCAATTTTTTCATCCACAATGTACAAAAATGCCCAGAAATTCATCCCACAATCCACCATATCCCCAAATCCAAAGAACAATTTTTCGACTATTTTGTGGGTTGCAGATCGTAAAAGATGAAGGGGCGACATTTGGCTGTTGCCACTGGAGTGAAAGGGTCTCTCCCTCCTCTTTTCTTTCCCCTGTGTTTGTGCAGTGCTCAGCTCTGAGGGTTGAGAAGATTTGCTCCATAGGTCCTTGAAGCTCCCCACTTCCCTTGTTTTGGAGCCAAATGCTGCACGAGACAGGAGAGAGATGACGTAAGGAGCAGCTCTAGGATTGGGAGGTGGGAGGGAGGGATAGAATCAGCAGTAGGAAAAGGGAAAGTCAGTGAGCTGGTCTTTCCTGCCCTTGAGCGGGACCCTCACAGGGTCCTGGTGGCCCAGGGATTTTAGAGAGGTCACAGCCACCAGCTCACATATCAGGTCCCCCCTCACACCACCATTTGAGAATGGCTGTTCTATGATGTGCGGGAGCACCTTGAGCTCCCATTAAAGTTCCCCATCTTGTAGAGTTAGGTCTTCAGAGAGCAGTTCAGTGTGCTTATGTTGAAATAACTATTGCTGAATGCAAAAAAAAAAAAAAAAGAAAAAAAAAAAGAAAAGAAAAGAGGAGTCCTTGTGGCACCTTAGAGACTAACAAATTTATTTGGGCATAAGCTTTCGTGGGCTAGAACCCACTTCATCAGATGTATTAAGTAAAAGATACAGGAGCAGGTATAAATACATGAAAGGATGTGGGTTGCTTTACCAAGTGTTAAGTCAGTCTGAGAGAAATCAATTAACAGCAGGATACCAAGGGAGGAGAAATAACTTTTGAAGTGGTAAGAGAGTGGCCCAGTCCAGACAGTTGACAAGAAGGTATGAGTAAAAGTAGGGAGAAATTAGTATTGGGGAAATGAAGTTTAGGTTTTGTAATGACCCAACCACTCCCAGTCTTTATTCAGGCCTAATTTGATGGTATCTAGTTTGCAAATTAATTCCAGTTCTGCAGCTTCACATTGGAGTCAGTTTTTGAAGTTTTTTTGTTGAAGAATTGCCAATTTGAGGTCTGTTATTGAGTGACCAGAGAGATTGAAGTGTTCTCCTATTGCTGAATGCTTACACAAGCTTAAACTTTTTCTTCCTGCAGCTGAAGTATTTGTTGCACGGTGGGTCTTATTTGGAATTCCAGCAGAGATATGAAGTGAATGAAATGTAATTTGAACTATAATATTTGCTCTTGCTAGGTTGTTGGGCTGTGGAAAATAGTTAGAATCCATCTTCTATTAAAAGCTGTTTGCGGCTTTTCTTTGGCACCTGAAAGTTTGTTCTGAAAGTTCCCTCCTATAGAACAGAGGTAGACATGGAAATTAATAAACTTATTGGTAAATTTTCAGATGTATTACAGTTTTTAAATTAACCATTATTTTCATTTCAGCCTGTTATTGTTCTTCAATGTTTGTGGTCTGTTTTGTGCTATGTTGTTGAACAGATAGCTCTGGTACACACCCCAGGCTGATTATTTTGTGTTGTTTTTAATGTATGTATGCTTTTGCCATAAAAGCTTTATCTATTGTGAAATATTCAGGAATAGTGCAGATAACAGCACAGTATGTAATGTATTCTTACATTCCAGACAATTTTAAACAGCTATTAGAAAAATGTGCTTGCATTTACTATTTGAAGTATTGTAAAAGTAAAGCAATCATTAATAGAATTGGAAATTCGAAACATCTAAAAACATGCTAACTCAGACAAGAATTACTTGATGTAAGGAAATTTAATATTCAAAAAGTCACCCTTTTATAAGGGCAATCCTGACAACACACAAACTCTAACAGCTTTATTTGAATAAATGACATCTAATTTTGGGTACCTCCAATTTTAGAAATTTTCAATCTGCTTTTCAGAAATTTTGATCAGCTGCCATTGATTTCAGTTGGATAAATAGATGCTTATTGCCTTGGAAAACCAGTCACCCACATTAAAGGTAACATTTGAAAGTTTGTTCCCAGTTGGTCTTGATCTGAAAGCATGGAGTCAATGTAACTACATCTTAAAAGGATCTAGTTTAGTTTGTTTCCAGATAAATAAGCTAACAATTGTAGTGGCAGCTGATAGGGCTGCTGCCAGCTCTGAGATGGAGGAGTCAGTAGGCATGGGTTCCTATGGTCTGAAAGAAGTAATGTTGGAATTTCTCTTAGCAGTGAGTGAGCAGTAATGCAAATGCTGCTCTCTGCTGGCCACTTCAGACATTTTATCAACCAGGAAGCATTTTGTTTTAGTTACACAAATATACTATGGAATATACCTCTGGATGTATTGGAAGGAACAGTATGCTGATGTCATGACCAGATACTACAGCAATGAGCATCATATGAAAAACTAATAAGTATATTAATAAAGGAAAGACTGAGATTAGATTGTTTTTAAAACTTTTGTGTGTTGTGAATGTCACAAAATAAAATGCTTTAAACTGGGAAGTCTTAGGAAACTTTATTTCTGTTGTCCCAACACAGGTATCATTTTCTGAACTGAGAAGCTGTAATTGCCTTCCTCTTGAACAGGTTGAATTAAAATATTCCTGAAAACAAGCAGTTTTACAGTAACTTTCCTTCACGACTAGAAACTACTTTGTACTCTTTTGGAAAGGATAGACTTTTATGAAAACAGTACATGCAAATATTTAGAACTAAAGGAGTAGGAAATCACCTTCTATGCCATTAACAGACATCATTTCCATTGCTTTTTCTTATATATTCTATCCTTTGCATATGGTTCTTTTTTCCATTATCTGGGAGAGTACAATCATTTAGTCATAAAATAGTAAAAGGTTACTTACAGTGATGGCTTTCTCAGTTTATCCTGAGTATGTCTTATTTTTCTATGTAATCCCTATGGAATAAACAAAATGTAAACCGCTTACTAGCTTTGTTGGACAATCTGTTCTTGTGTTCACATTCTAGGTGAATGTTCACTTAACAAAATATTTATCTTCTTTAATTACAGAAAAAGTCTGAGGTGGAGAGTGAAGTATTTACAAATGTCAAATTTAAGTAATTTTCAGAGCACAGCTAGGTAGAATATGTAACTGGGTGGTGTACACAGGAAATAGGAGGACTGACTTGCTTAGACTTGAGGAGTGTGATGCAATGATTACACTGTATTATTGCATTGAATTTCAAGTTTAGCATTACCTATGCCCTTGAATTGAAAGAAGTGAACTGTCCAGTTCTGCACATTGTTTGAACTATGCTAAAAACATCCACATAGCTTTTACAAAATAATTGTGCCTTACTGATTTGCCCTTCCCAAAAGAACTAAATTGTTCTAGAGCAGTGTAATTTAACTTGTTGCTGTAATAAAATGCAACTTGATACCTGTTGTGTTGAAAACTTAAGAAGTTCATTGAACTCTGAGGTTAGCATCAACAAGTGAGTGAATATAATTGCCAGAATTCTAAAAATCCTAGTTCTGAGTAGCTAAGAATTAATTTTAAAAGCCTAATTCTAGTTCAAAAAGTTAAATTTAAACGGTCACCAAAATGTTATTGTGCTGAGTAGCCATATGTGTAAAATTGTAATTGACTCTAAGTAGATATTGCTATAAAAATATTTTCCTGAGAAAATTTCTTAAACAATTTTCTAAATACCATTTTAAAATATATTTAGTTCTTGGTATTGGTCCATTTTAAAAAGTGGCATTTCCACTTAAGATTCCATGTATTTGCATCTTCACCATTTTTCATTTTTTTAAAAAGGGCTTATTTGGTCTAGGTATTGCAGCAGGACAGCTTTAAATCATAATCTTTTATAGATGTATTTTTTTATACACAGCAAATAATGTGAGAGACAGCCTGATAGACACACATCAGATGTGTGTCTACGTTCAGAATGGGGCACCTTGAGAATTTTTATTGCAGCATTGGTGTTAGCTGATTCGTAATAGAATTCCCACATACTTAATTGTGCTGGGTAAAAATCACTTTCCATGTGCGCTGAGCAGAGTACAAATTCAAGAGTCACTACTGGAGGAATCTCTAAGTGGAGAGATTTCACTTTAGGACACTATGCTGTAGTGCTTCTTGCTTATTCACTGTAACCCAGACATACGATGACACAGAATGCCTTTCAGAGTGTCCCAAAGGACTGATCAGAAGGGTTTGCCACTTGCTATGAAAACTCACTGAGTGCTGAAGGCTGAAGGTTATGGTCCAACAAGTCTTCCATCTAAGCTAAAATATTTTCAGTAATTGTTCCAAAAATTCACTTGGAGGTGTTTTATTAACATTAGATAAGAAATACTCCGTGTTGTTCCCTAGCTGTGATTGAAACCCATAGTTGGTCAAGATATGCAGTGACACACTTGCAATCATGCTGAAGAGAGTGGCATTGCACTTGAGTGCAACTCAAGGCAGAATTTAGTCTAGTGCAGGGTTTCTCAAACTTAATTGCACCGCGACCTGTTTCTGACAAGCAAAATTATTACACGACCCCGGGAAGGGGGACCGAAGCCCAAGCCCCACCATCTTGGACAGGGGGGGGCAAAGCCCAAGCACTGCTGCTCTGGGGGGTGCCAAAGCTTGAGGGTTTCAGCCCTGGGAAGTGGGGCTCAGACATTGGTTTCAGCCCCGAGCCCCATCAAATACAACGCCAGCCCTGGTGACCCCATTAAAATGGGATCGCGACCCACAGTTTGAGAACCACTGGTCTAGTATCTTTTGAAGGTAGTAAATACTATGGATGGGTTCAAGCCACATAATTTATATCCTAGTTTTGAATATTTCCAAAGCTGAGGTTTTTGGACCAGTTGTTTGTTTATTCTGCTGTATAATATAGATAGAGACCATTGCCAAAGTTTGGACTCAGCTCTGGATTTCAGTTACTCACAAAGTTCAGTGGTGGTAGGATCTTGTTTTCATTTGGCCATATCTATTTCTAGAAACTACAATCTTTTCCATTGCTCAAAAGGCATGTAGATAAACGCTATAAAATGTAGAGTAATCACAGGGAGCAAAGGGGAATCGAGAAATGACTGTCTCCACATGGTATAGAGAAAACTTAAATGAAAAGGTTTATTATTGTTTCATATTTACTTAGCAGATCTTGTCTGTGTAAGCTCTTGCCAAATTCATTTTAGGTATTTCTTGTCTAGTCTTGCTGACCTACTATTTTGTGTTAGTGGCTTGTCAAACAGGAAGAGCCACAATATACTCAGCTCAGGTTTTGTGGAGTAAACTATAAAATATATGTGGTGCATGAAATTAAGTTTTTTTTTCTTTGACATTTCTCACAGAAGAGAAAAACACCTTTTAAAAATGAAATACTTGCTAATTGGCGGAAGAATGCAACTTGTATCTAAGCTACGTAGGTTGGGCATATGATGTAGCATAAGGGCAGCAATTGTGTTTTTGATCCTGTAATTTTGTGTGTTTGCTATGTTGCCCTTTTATTAACGTGCACCCTGTCTGAAAACAGGATAAACATCCAGAAATACCAGAGTTCAGCTTAATGCTGGCTGTCCTTGTGGATTTAGCCACTCTTGCATCTGTACCCTGTCTATAATATCGCCATTTTACAGACAGGAAACAGAGGCTAGAGAGGTTAAGCGATTTGGTCAAGAACAGTTAGGGTTCAGATGATGGGGTTGAAGAGGCAGGTTGGTTCTTGTTTGCTGTAAAATAGTTCTTTCTCATTTCCAGATTGCAATAAAGCTTGGCTTATATCTCAAATCCCGGTTGAGTCTTTGAGCTGTAATAAGTGACTTGTTATGTTTTGAAGTGTAAACCTTATTGTAGCCTGTCAATTCTGTCAAGCCTTAAAAACCCAGCTGTTTGTATTCGATCACGTGACAGTGTTTTTTCAGATACCAGAGGTAGAGATGCATTACATAATTGGGTGTGAGATGAGAAACTAAGTCTTCCCTACTGTTTACTGGTTCGAAAGTTGAGTATACAATGGCATGTTTTCTTTGGACTTTGTTCTAGAGCTTGCCAGATGAGGAACATTAGGACAGTGTGTATAAGCTGATAGCTTTGCCTGATCTTTTTATAAACAGTGAAACATTAAATGCTCAAATTAAACAAAAGCACACATGAATACTCTCTTTGGTATAATCACTTCTGGGTGTATGTGCCCCAAAAGGTCCAATAGAAACTTGAGTGTTTTTTTTCCATAAAGTAATTTCAGAGAAGAATTTAAAGCGAACTTGAGCTCTCCTGTTTACTGTAGAATTTTTGATATACAGACAAATTACATAGGAATGAAGTGTTTTCATCTCCTTTCACAAACAAAATGCAAAGTAGGTCAATCACAATCTACAATCTTAATGTAGAAACTCTCTCTAATCTGTATATATAATCTGGTCTAAAATCTATCCATTAAGTTTTATATGTGTACACGGTTTTAGCTAAATCTTGTTGCACTTGGCTGATATTAAAAGCTTTTCTGATTGGGTATTTCAGTTGGGTCAACTCAGTAGTTAAAATGTAGGTTGTATATGGAAATAGCCCTATAACTTGGTATTGCCTTGCCAAATGGGGGGTAGAGGTAGGGAGGAGGGAATGCTGCCTTGTTGTGTAATGTTTCTCTAAACAGATAGTGTTACGTTCATTTTTGCAAGTGTAAAAATTGTGTTTCTGGTACATTTATGATGATATGAGAAACTGCTGCTATTTGTTAATTAAACAGTTATAAAAATGATGGTACAGTGCTTGCCGGTATTGTCCAAAGCCCTGTACCTCACAGTAGTGATGTAGTATGTTGAGCTACTACTTGTAGAAAAGTTTATTTTGTATAAGTGATGATGTCACTAGGGCAATTACAATAAGGGGGAAGTTGTGTATTATTACCTCAGGGTTTGTCTACAGTGGCAATTTACAGCGCTGCAACTTTCTCGCTCAGGGGTGTGAAAAAACACCCCCCTGAGTGCAGCAAGTTTCAGTGCTGTAAAGCACCAGTGTAGACAGTTTACCAGCGCTGGTAGCTATGCCCCTTGTGGAGGTGGTTTCCCAGCGCTCTGCCGCGACCCCACAAGCCACGTTAGAGGGCTGCCGTGTCAGCGCTTTAGCATTGCCAGTGTAGACTAGCCCTTAATCAAAACTGCAGGAACAGTATATTCTTGCTTCAACATAACTGTGAAATGTTTTTGCATTTAATAGTTAATATAGATTTTAAAATCACTAACTGGGATTACATTTCTGAGAAGAATAACATTTAACAAAATACAGTTCTAAAATCTGATCTTTGGGATAGGGTGGTGAGAAATAGGTGAAAATCTAAAAATGAATGGACTGCATAAATGAGCAGAGTAAAAATCTCTAGGCAACTTAATCCCTCCCAAATCATTAAAGCATGTAAACTCAAAACTGGGTTTCCATTGATTTCTGCTGGTACTAAAGCCAATGTGTGTATGACCAGATGCCTAAAATGAATAGGGCAGTTTCACAGGGGTGTTATTTGACTAGACCAGTCACTTAAAATGAAAATCGAGAGGAAAAAGAAACATTACTTTTCCCTCTGACTTTCATTGCATAGGATTTCTCTGCTTTCCATGCAGTTTCTCCCAAGGTGTAACAATAGCAATGAATTTATGGGAATTGTAGGGCTATGACCTCCCTTGCCCATCTCCCTTTTCATCCAAATGGGAGTCCTAAGATTCTTAGGCATTCACATGAGATGCTGCATGGAAGGCAGAGCAAACATAATTAGAGATCCAAGGATGTATAGATCTTTTAAATTTAGGTTATATCTATTCAAAGTACCCCTTTCCCTGTGGCAGTGGCAGCAGCGGTATGAAACCAAGGCCTATGCATGTTGTATTTGTGCTGCTGTAAACAGTGTTGCCATGGGGTGTAAAATACTACTGTGCATGAGGGCAGCCTAGATTGTGTTACTATACCTCTACCCCGATATAACGCGACCTGATATAACATGGTAAAGCAGCGCTCCGGGGGCGCGGGGCTGCGCACTCTGGTGGATCAAAGCAAATTCAATATAACGCGGTTTCACCTATAACGCAGTAAGATTTTTTGGCTCCCGATGACAGCGTTATATTGCGGTAGAGGTGTAATAAAGTTCTTTGTAGGCTTTTGAGGTGGCAAAGGAAGGGAAAGTAGGGAAGGGCAATGGAGACCTAGAGGACAAAGAAGGATGGAAATCAGTACGTTGCAGCAAAGGAAAAGAGAAGTGGAAGTGTAACCGAGAGAGTGGGGGCTGTTTTCCAGTAAGCGCTTTCTACCTTGTAAGAAAAATCTCCTCTCAAATATTTTGGCCCCACACCATGGTAAAACAGGTGATATGCTGGTGGGGATGGCGTTCCTGCCTCCCCAACACATGTGTCCTTCACATATGAAAATGAGAAAAAAGCCCTTCTTCCAAGAGCTCTGCCTCCCACACATCAGTGATTTTTGCCTTATACCTTTCTCCCTGTTGGTAGCAGTGTAGCTTTGAGTTTGAAAAACTGGTAATTTGAACTGCAGTAGTTTAACTTTTAATATTTTGTAGGCAACTTAAAGTGAAAGTTAATGGTAATTTGTAATTTTAATTATTCAAGAATCCAAATGGGAACTTGAGATAATGTGGCTGAGGATAAGTCCTTTTGAAACTTCAGATGCTCCAGCAATTAACTTGAAAAACAGCCTCTGTTTGAAAAATTCCATAGTATCCTTGATCTCAGTCAGTCAGAGACTGTGTAATATATGCTCTTGATGTCAGATCCATGTGTAACAGATTTGTGACCTACTGCCTAGGAATGTTATCCTTGTTTGTTCATTCAGCACCGACAGTGCCCTTGGCGTGGACAAGATACAACCTAGAGACAGCCCCAACCTCAAAGACCTTACAATCTGATTAAGCCAGATGCAGAGCAGACATTATGGCTGGGAAACCCAGAGCTATTAAAATATTTTGAGAGGTTTTGGTGAAAACATATGCTTTCTTTCCTTCATTTAAGTGGTGGGTGATACCACAGGAATTTCAAGATGTGTTCATAAAATATTTAGTCCATTCCTACTATAAGACATGCAGGCCACGATTTTCAAGCTTTTGGATGCCCTAATTTTTGGAGGCCCGTCTTCAGACCCCTTTTAAGTGTTTCATGTTTAAAAGATGGGTGGCCAGTACTTCCTGAAAATCAGGTCTCTTTAAGGTGTAATAGATCGGGTCCCCCAAAATTGTGGCACCCAAACCCATTACTCAGTTTTGAAAACTCTGGCGACCATATGAAATGTATTGAATTTGTCCTAATGTTAGACATTGAACAACAGCTCAGAGTGTTGTCATTGTTACGCAGGTGGGCTAGCTAAGATGCAAAAAAGAGTTACATATTATGTCATGTCCAGCCCTGTGTGGCCATAATAGAACTTTTCACTATAAAAATGATCTCTCTTAGAATAACAAATGTAGTAATCCAGGCTCAATACAGTACATATCTGTGGGGAAATGGGCGTGTACCTCTTGATGCAGTACCATTTTTCTGATTCTGCTTGTATGGTACAAGGGTGGGGGAAGTTGTGGAAGACTATATCCCCATTTGTTGGTAAATTATGGTATCCTTCCTTCAAAATACAGAATGTATACAATATATGAGACATACATGTCTTGTATAGCAATAATATGTGAAACAACATTGTTGGAGATTGACGTGATGTCTCTGAAAGGTTTTTTGATGAACCTTGTATTGGTGTCTAGAGAGAGTTTCTCTTTATAGGGGCCTGTTGACCGAAGTACTTGGACTACTTCAGTCTGAGGAGACATTTCTGAAAATTTTCTGTCAGCTAAAAAAACCATTCTAAGACAGGGAAGTACTGTCATGCCCCATCCCACAGTGGTGGTGTAAGGTGCTCAGATACTACAGTAATTGAGACCATAGAAATACTGATGCTATCAGAAAGAAAAATCTTTTGCTTTACATAATTCACTTGTGTTAGAGGGCATATATCGCGGTAACCCCGGGGCTCCGGCAGCGGGGCTCGGGCGGCGCTTTAAAGGGCCCGGGGCTCTGGCTGCTGCAGGGAGCACCAGGCCCTATAAATCACCACTGGAGCCCTGCCGCGGCTACCCTGGAGCAGCGGCAGTGGGGCTCGGCCGGCGATTTAAAGGGCCTGGGCTCCCCACAGTGGCTGGAGCCCAGGGCTCTTTAAATCACCGCTGGAGTCCTGCCGCCGCTACCCCAGGGCTCCGGCAGTGGGGCTCAGGTGGCGATTTAAAGGGCTTGGAGCTCTGGCCGCTGTGGGGAGCCCGGGCCCATTAAATCACCGTCGGAGCCCTGCCGCTGCTACCCCGGGGCTCCGGCGGTGGGGCTCGGTTGGCGATTTAAAGGGCTCGGAGCTCTGGCCGCTGTGGGGAGCCCGGGCCCTTTAAATCGCCGCTGGAGCCCTGCCGCTGCTACCCCGATATAACGGGGTTTCACCTATAATGCGGTAGGGATTTTTGGCTTCCGAGAACCGCGTTATATTGGGGTAGAGTTGTACAGGATTTGAATCTGAATGAAAACTTTACCATTGACTTCAGTAAGTATAGGACTGGGCATATTGACTGCTGGGGAAATATCTTCTTTTACCAATATGTACTTGAAATATCTGATGGATCTTTTTCCTTTGCATACAGGATCCAAACTATTGGATACAAGTACATCGCCTGGAGCATGGGGATGGAGGAATCCTAGACCTTGATGACACTCTTTGTGACGTAGCTGACGACAAAGACAGAGTGAGTACAGACTGTTCTTAAACAGGCTCAGGGTTCATTGCCTGCAAACACACCATGTTTCATATTTCTAGCGTAAACTGAAGATGAGGTAGGAGAAAGAAGAGAAGGGATGGAAGAAGGTGATATTCAAACAACATGAAAGTAATTTTCCTGAATTTTCTAATATTGGCGCTTTCACAAAAATGCTAAGTACATTAGTGAAACTGAGCTGGAAATGTAATATAAAATATTTGATTTAAATTAAGGTGCTTTCATTATGCAATATAAATAAAGTTGGAATATGAAAGTGAGGATGAGAAGAGACAGGAAATCCCTAAAAAAATTTACACAAGATTTTCCAAAACATGTCTTAAATTTAGTACCCCAACTCCATGTTTAGTCACGTAAGTAAGTAGCCTAGTTTTGAATGCTGAGCATCCCTGATTTCACTTTGAGAAGTCATTGATTTTATTAGGAGCTGCTGGGTACTCAGCACTTGTGAAAATATTAGGCTGCTTATGTAGGTTCGGACTTTTGGGACCTATTTTTGAGAATCTCAGACATGTAATGTATATTTGTTTTGTTTGCAATCAGCTAAGCTATATTTTGCTTTAATACTGGATTTTTGTTTGAGATGATGGATGCATTTTTACTGTCTTAAGTAACATAGTCAGATTGGATAAAATAGGAAACACTGACATTAGTAAGCCTGGGAAGTTTTATGTAACATGCTAAACATTGGCATTTCGCTGCCAAGCTGTGCTCCTAGCAATTCTTACTGAAGATGTAACTCCACTGCATTGCAGCTACTGAGGACTGTGATTGAGCCTTCAATCTAGAGGTACAATTCTCAGGGCCCTGCTCTTTTCACCGCATGACACATCATTGCCTTTGTGAGCCGCAACAGGCAATCTGAAAACTTTCTTGAAAATTACTCAAATGTAGAAATAAATACTCTGTCCTTACTATTTTGCTTGGGACTGAGTTTAATTGGGGTTATTTTAACTGCTGTACTAAGAGTTTAAAAATCAGGGAATCATGGGGTTTGGAAGACTCCTCACTGTCTGAAATGCTAAGGTTACTCAAGCTGTATAAAGTAACAGCATACAGTGTCTAGTTTTTAGGAATGTCCTCCATAAAAATAGTGCCCAGCTAAGAGATCATGACAAGTGGAAACCACGTAACATTACCATTTCATTCTAAAGCACTTCCTACTACAGCTTTGCTTACAGGCCTCAGGTAGGACGACTATTACCATCAACGCTGGTTTTCTGTTAAACTTATGTGAGTCATGTACTCTTTACCCCTCTCCTTCCTAAGGAAGAAACCTAACATCTGGTTTCTTAAAGGTTTCATTCTTTGGCTCTAAGCTTGGCTTGCAGGCTTCCAATGCAGGGCTCTTCATACTGAAACTGTGCGTAGGTGTTTTTATGTGCGTGACTAATGGGGAAAAAACTCTCACTGCCATTGAAATAAGCAGTGCCATTATTACAACAGTATTCTCTTTCTGCTTAAGTGGATAAGATCCCTTTTAGACAATTGACTTACGCTGTTTCTGAAGGTTTGCCTAGCTTGTTTCCGCTCTGATTTTATGAAACTGGCATTTCTATCCTCAGTTTCTACTCACTGCGTATATCACTTACATTTTATTTTTTAAAGAGCCATGAGATGTTGATGTGAAGGATGAAACATAAATGTACGTTGTATGTAGGTTGTACCGTACTAGTTTATCCTTGAATTAATCATTCCAGCTTGACCTTCCCTTTTGATTGTTTTCAAGAACTGCAGTTGTTAGTCACTATGTTTTGATTATGTATCTTCTGATATTTTTACACTCACTTTGAATACCAATTACTTTTCTAATTCTGTTCCAGTTTTGGGTTGCTCGCTTCTTTCACATATAGCAAATGTTTTAATTGTTTTATGTTTGTTAAACCTGATACAGAGCTCAGTATTGCAAGGAGCTGAGCATCATTGGCCCTCTAGCCAGACAAGCACGTAAGTACATATTTAACTTTAAACATGATGTGCTTAGGAATGTTTAAACATCTCATATTTAAAGTTAAGCATGCACTTAACTTACCACTGAAGCCTGAAATTACTCATGTGCTTAAAGCTAAGCACACGCTGAAGTATTTTGTTGAACTGGGGCCAGAATACTGAGCACCTTGCAGAACTGAGCTCATAACATCTGTGTGTTCATTTTCAAGGAAGAGATATTCAAATGCACAAAGGACAGTGGTCAGTCATCCTCATTGGCGTTAATGCTATACATAGGAATAATCTTTAAAATGGCAGCATTGCATTTTTCTTAATTTTCCCTTGCTCCTGGAGTATCTAATTGTTACTCTAAAATTGCATATGTTCAGATTATTAAGGGTCTAATTTTAACTAAGCAGCCATACATATAAAACATTATACAGGTTTTTGTAAAGTCTATTATCTTGCAAAACTCTGCTACAAAGTATTTAACAATTCTAGTACAGAATATAAAACAATTAAGGGCTGTACATTCTTTTGGAGCCTTAATTGTAAATACATTAAATGTTATGCAGGGGCAGCTACTTCAGTGAAATAACATAAACTCCAGGAGTAATGTGAAGAATGTTTGCTTCAGTTCTAGTGTCTCCATGGAAAAATTGTTATGCTATAAAATGCACATAAAGATCCTTATAGACAACAGCTGCTACAAGTGGAATAAAAAAAGACATGTCCTTGTGATGGTCCTTTTCCCATTAAAATGCAGCTTGTTCGGACAGTCTTATTTTATCTTTTTCACCATCCCTCTTATCCCCTGGTTTATTTTGTACCTTAATAAAATGGACTAGATTGGTGGTAGTGGACTCTCTCTGGAGTGATTTGAAATGTTAAAAACAACTCTGAATATATGGGGGGGAAATATACTTTAGAATGTTAATTGTGTGCTTAGGTTATTTATTTCCTCTTTGAAACCACAACTTCAATGTTAGTGATTTTAATATAAAAATAGAAACTGCATGATTCAGTCTAATTTAGACAGCATATCAATTTGACATTCACATTAAATTGCATTACCATGATGATGAGAAAGTTAGCAATGTTGGAGACTTTTTATGGAGCTATATTTCGCAAGAGGGTATATATATATATATATATATATATATATATATTTTTACAACTCTAAACTATTCAATTCATTTGCAGTTACTTTAGCTTATCACAACATGCTGATAAAATATAAACTCTTGTTAGCCTATTCCTAATTTCATTTATGAAAAGTAGATTTATATTTTTGAATCTTTTATTGATGTATAATAGAAAACTAGTATGTAACTTCTGCTCCTTGATGCAAGCAGATTAGGTAATCATGCTTTGGATGTTTTGGGGTTTTTTTTTTCTGAAAACAACTTCAATTTTGAACAGTTTTGAGGGTATAGCCTACTGAGAAAGGGGCATTAGGATATTTACCTGTTCAAGTAATCTGACTGGATGAACCCTAAAGACTACTTAGTAAAACTAGTCATCGTATAAATATCTTTACATTAGATTAAAATTTAATACGGCATTCCACTAGATTATAAAACATTAACAGATGCACAAAAACCTGCTTCTTTCTATGTAATAAGACACGCATTTGAAAATTGCCAAGACATTGGGTTTCGTTAGTGGAAAAGCATTGTATAATGGAAACATTGCTATTGAAAAACGTATGTATTTATATATTTATATGTAAACATTTTTCAATCGGAACAGTTTTTGGTTAGCTTTCTGAAAAATTGTTTGGCTGGAAGAAACAGGAATCTACTTATGACTGGAGGTATCCAATCCAAACCCAAAAGAAAGACATATTTGGTATTATGAAATGTGATCAATTTAAATATTTTTCTGTGTATTAGGAAACTGTTTGAAATACAGTTAATGTTTTTCAATATAAAGTGCATTGTTATATCTGTGAGGAATTAATCTTGACTGCAGTTTAATTTTCAGTATCTCAAAAGTTTTTTTTCTTTCCCCCTTTGTTTGAAATAACCTTCAAAATAGTTTGAGTCCTTAGAGACACCAGTCTGGAAGGTACGGCACTCAGACTTCCACACTATCAGTCACCAATTGAGTTAAGCAGGTTTTCTGTCTAGGCAGCCCTGATAAGGAGAACTGTGCAGAACTTTAGCCTTGTTAGCTAAAGTTAGCACATAACTTTAGGTATGTGATTGTACAAAATCAACACAACTTGATTGGCTGTATTTGCATTATTAACAGCACAAAGTGGGAATTCTCCAGATAAATTTAGAAACTGTTTTGTGGACTCAAATTAATCTATTTCCTTTGTGTAAAATTACAGTGCTTTCATCTGTATATTTAATAATTTATTTAAATTGTACAGGTTAGGGACTGATTGCTGTAGGAGGTTGCTATTCGAATGTAGATCCTTTTCACCTGTAGATTATCATAACAAATTCTGTTCTGGTTGGTAGGTTTCCAAAGAGCCATCAGATAATATTGTGCAAAATTCTCTGTGATCTCACTTGAGTTCCTAGTGGATATGCGTGCATATACAAAAAAACACCCACCCTTCTGTCCATCTTTTGATTATGGTCTTTTCAAGTCAGATTGAGGCACATGGAAGTTGGTGCTACTGTCCAAGCTTTACTTGTGTGAGTGAAAAGGACTTATTCAGGATCTCAGACTGGCACCATTTATGAAAACTAAATCACTATAAGAAAAACAAAGTACAAAAAATACTTTTACTCTTCTGTTTTAAAAAGCATGTGTATATGTGTATAAACATAAAAACCAGTCTGTTAGATATGTTCTAAGTGAAATGATTACTTCTAGGCATGGATTTAGAAATGATGCATATTTTTTTGTGTTGAAAAAATTAAAAATAACACACAATTCGAGGCCTGCACAGTACTTTTAGTGCTGCTGCCAAATGAATTGCTTAGAGACTTGGGGTTTCTGGCTGGTGTAACTCCAACATATCATTTGCATGACTCGCTTTGACTTCAAGGGAAGGGTAAATGCAGTAATTAGGCTCACAATTTCATTATGGTGAATAGTGTGACAATAAGAAATAGTGTCTCTATCTCTGGAGTTGAATTATTGTGGGGTATGAGGCATATGGCCGTTGTTCAGATAGTCTGCTTACCTGATGGTAGATTGGATTTTAAGTAGCTTTGGATTGTTTAAGATTTATGCTGAATGAAAACATCAGCCTTTCATGGTTCTTGTATTGCTTTCTCCCGAAGTATAGTGTACTACTTCTCAATTCACTGCTGTTTGTTTCTTGTCTTTGGGTTATGCGCATAGAAGAAAGCATTGTGACAGTAACTTTGCTGAAATTATTCTTCAATCTAAGAACATGCTTTCTTTGCTTGGTCTACTATTTCCTAATACACCATCAGCTCTTTCCTTCTGCATAAATCTTCATCTTTTATTTATGCACCATGATATGCAGAGATGCAAAGTGAGTCAATATAATGCAGCAAAGTGGCAGTGTCTAGACTAATTTCCATACTTGCATGTCATTGTAGCTGCATATTTTTTTGCAGTTTTTTTGTATTATCTTTGGTTCAGCTGTTGCAAAACAGATCAGGGCATTATCTTTTTATTGGTGATTACGAACACCAGATAGGGCACTATTTTTTTTATTAGTGATTAGGAAGCCAGAGAAATTGGTTGTGTGTGAAATGTAGTTGGTGAAAATGAGAAGTTCATTAGGTAGATCGTTGTTGAAATGGAGTCCATGAAACATTCAAAACCAGAGCTGTGTTAAGTGATCAAATTATTGCTGAAATTTCCAGTGAGCTAAGAAATTGCATTATACACAAATCCCATTTTAAAGCCGTATAAAGGCTCTTTATTCCCTTAATTAATGTCTGGCCGTGTCTTGCCTAACAGGAGAAAATGTAAGGCTTAAACAGTTGCCTCCATGTGACATCAGGTTAAAATAGGAACTCTTGTTATTTTTTAGTATACTGAAGATATGGTGTTTTGGTTTAAACTTTTGGGCTACCATAGAATATGGGGTATTAAAGCTGCTGTTGGGCTACAAAGGAGGGTATATAATCTAGATGTACAAGATTCATGTTTTGGGAAAGATGATTATATTTGTTTGCAGCCAAAGTTGTCGTGCAATAGACAACCTTAAACCACGTTAAAAATAAATCAGAGAATTGTGCAAATGTGTAATGTTCTTGTGGATGAATTTACTGGACTGGGACTCAGGAGATCTGGGTTCAGTTGCTAAATCCGCCACAGATTTCCGGAGTCATTTTTAGGTGTTATGTTAACCCTGATACTGTAGTAAGCTCTCTGGACTGACTGGTGCAGTGCACTGCACTGCACATTGCAAGATTGGGGCCTTGTATCGCTGTGTCTGTTCCTTTTCTGTGAAATAGGTATAATAATATTTGAAATCATGCAGGATGTTGGGAGGGTTACATTTATTAGTTTATGAGGTGCTCAGATTCTACACTAATGGAGGCCATATAAGATTCTAGCTAGATGATTATGTTGTGTTCTCCCAAATTATGGATCTGATTCTGCAGTCTTACCTACAGCAACATTTCAACTGAGTGTAAATCAGAGTTCTAGCTGAGTAAGGACTTAGAATCAGAGAAGATTAGGGTTGGAAGAGACCTCAGGAGGTCATCTAGTCCAACCTCCTGCTCAAAGCAGGACCAACCCCAACTAAATCATCCCAGCCAGGGCTTTGTCAAGCCGGGCCTTAAAAACCTCTAAGGATGGAGATTCCCTAGGTAACCCATTCCAGTACTTCACCACCTTCCTAGTGAAATAGTTTTTCCTAATATCCAACCTAGACCTTCCCCACTGCAGCTTGAGACCATTGCTCCTTGTTCTGTCATCTGCCACCACTGAGAACAGCCGAGCTCCATCGTCTTTGGAATCCCCCTTCAGGTAGTTGAAGGATGCTATCAAATCCCCCCTCACTCTTCTTTTCTGCAGACTAAATAAGCCGAGTTCCCTCAGTCTCTCCTCAAACGTCATATGCCCCAGTCCCCTAATAATTTTCGTTGCCCTCCGCTGGGCTCTCTCCAATTTGTCCTCATCCTTTCTGTAGTGGGGCCCCAAAACTGGATGCAATACTCCAGATGTGGCCTCACCAATAATCACTTCCCTTGATCTGTTGGCAATGCTCCTACTAATGGCAGCCCAATATGCCATTAGCCTTCTTGGCAACAAGGGCACACTGTTGACTCAGTCCACTTTAATCCCCAGGTCCTTTTCTGCAGAACTGCTGCTTAGCCAGTTGGTCCCCAAATTGTAGCAGTGCATGGGAGTCTTCTGTCCTAAGTGCAGGACTTTGCACTTGTCCTTGTTGAACCTCATCATTCCTTTTAGCCCAATCCTCTAATTTGTCTAGGTCACTCTGGACCCTATCCCTATTCTCCAGTGTATCTACCTCTCTTGCCTCCATCCCATCATCCAGATCATTAATGAAGATGTTGAACAAAACTGATCCCTGGGGCACTCTGCTTGATACCAGCTGCCAACTAGACATCGAGCTGTTGATCAGTACCCATGATCTACACAACCTCAGGGTTGGGCCCTAAATTTCTCACACAAAAAGACACAATTTAGTTCAACTTGTACAAGATTATCACGATAGCCTAAAGATCACTTCTTCTGCAGCTAACAATGTATGACCAAAGTATAAGCTTAGCAGCATCTAGACCAAATTTGGACCAAGTCATTAGTGAGCTTGAAAACTTAGAATTGTAACACTGTAAAACTATTATAAACTAATGCAATGCCTCTCTTCACCCATTCCCCAAATCTCTTACAATAGCATTTAACTGAATTTCCATTTCTTATTACCTCTGTTGCCAGGGCCGGCTCCAGGCACCAGCCGACCAAGCACGTGCTTGGGGTGGCACCCTAGAAGGGGCGGCCAATGTTGGGGTGGCGGGGGGGGCGCTTGTGGTGGTTTTTTTTTGTTTTTGTTTTGTTTTTGTTCTGTGGGGCGGCGCTCGAGGGGTTTTTTTGGTGTTTTTTTTTTTGTTTCGGCCGGGCAGCGCAAGGGGTGTTTCGGCGGCGCGGCGCTGGGGGTGTTTGGGCGGCACGGTGTTCGGCGGGGGCGGGGGTTTGGGCGGCGCGGCGTGGCGCAGTGCTGGGGGGTTTGGGCAGTGTGGCGCGGCGCTCGGGGGGGCGGGGGTTTGGGCGGCGCGGCGCTGGGGGGGGAGAGGGTTGGGCGGCCTGGCGCGGCGCTCGGGGGGGGGGGTGGGGGTTTGGGCGGCCTGGCGCTCGGGGGTTTGGGCGGCCCGGCGCGGCGCTTGGGGGCCGGAGGTTTGGGTGGCGTGGCGCTCCGGGGGTTTGAGCGGCCCGGCCTGGCCTGGCGCTCGGAGGGCGGGCGTTTGGCTGGCCGGCGTGGGGCGGGGGTGGGGGGGTGGGTTTGGCTGGCACGGCGCTGGGGGGGGGGAGGAGGGTTGGGCAGCGCGGCAAGGTGCTCGGGGGGGAGAGGGGGGTTGGGCGGCCTGGCGTGGCGCTGGGGGGAGGGAGGGGTTTGGGCGGCAAAAAAGTTAGAGCTGGCCCTGTCTGTTGCTGTCATGTATTGTGACCTCCATCTTTGCACTTGTTTGTGATTAAAATAACGAAGTTTGTACTTCACAATATTTGTGGCTGCTGTGCAAAGGTATAACACTGAGGAAACATTTAAGGTTCATATTTGAATGAACAAACATCTGGAATTGTGCAGAATTTGCTACCGCTGAGAAATGTTAAAGTTGGCTAAAAACAAAAACAAAAAAACCTTCCTTGACATGAGTATCTTTCTTGTGTGTGTATTCCCTTTTAATGCTGTTTTGTAAGTTGCTGATCTCTTCACCACTTGGTTTTTCTGGTCACTTGAAGTAAATCTTTCTACTGATGATTTTTTCTGTTTGCTTTCTGGCATATAGTTGCAATATCCAGAGCTGCTTTCCTGTTATCTTGCGTGTCTGTAGTGTTTTATACTGTTTTTATTTATGTACATACATGTCGGAAACAATAACCACAACTATTCATAGAGTTAAAATGCTACTCAACCCCAGTAAGGGTAGAAGAATCTGGCCCAGAATGATGATGAAACATTACCTTGTTAAAACAAACTGCGGTATGGAATGATCATGTGATTGATCCAAGTTGCTGATCTTTCAGAAAGGTCTGTTTGCCATCCAGAGGTGCATTGACAGATTAATTGACCGTCCTTAAGGTAATATGAATACGGTTTTAAAAGATGCTGTTTTTTCTGCTGAGTAGTGTTTGCAAATTGGTAAGAGTGGCTTGAAGATGTACTTACCTATGAAAATGATTAAGTAAAATGTGTTCACCATACTTTGGCTGTATGATATGTGAAAAGAGAGACTTCTGTTGATCTGAAGTAAATATTATGCCCTTTCCTAGAAAGGCCAGATTTTGAGGCCACCTTCAATTTTCACTTCTTGTAAATTACTGGTGATAGTTTTAAGGTTAAATTCTGTTTCTGAAATAAACTTAGGGTATGTCTACACTACGAGAGTAGTTCGATTTCACTTAAATCGAATATGTGGAATCGATATTACAAAGTCGAATGTGTGTGTCCACACTAAGGACAGTAATTCGACTTTGTAAGTCCACACTAACGGGGCAAGCGTCGACATTGGAAGCGGTGCACTGTGGGCAGCTATCCCACAGTTCCCACAGTCCCCGCTGCCCATTGGAATTCTGGGTCGAGCCGCCAATGCCTTCTGGGTAAAAAAATGTGTCGAGGGTGCTTTTGGGTAACTGTCGTCATCCGTCCGTCACTACCGCCCTCCCTCCCTCCCTGAAAGCGCCGGCGGGAAATCAGTTCGCGCACTTTTCTGATCAGTGACAGCGCGGACGCCACAGCACTGTGAGCATGGATCCCGCTGCGACCATCGCTGCAGTTGTGGCCGTTCTCAACGCCTCGCAGCTTATCATACACCTTTCCCTGAGGCAGATGCAGAGAAATCAGGAGAGGAGGCTACGGCACCGCCGTGAGGGCCTGAAGTCGGAGAGTAGCACAGAGCTGTCAGAAACCACGAGACCCAGCGCCCAGGACATCACGGTGGCAATGGGTCTTGTGGATATTGTGGAACGGCGATTCTGGGCCCTGGAAACAAGCACGGACTGGTGGGACCGCATAGTGCTGCAGGTCTGGGATGAATCCCAGTGGCTGCGAAACTTTCGCATGCGGAAGGGGACTTTCCTCGAACTTTGTGAGTTGCTGTCCCCTGCCCTGAAGCGCAAGGACACCCGGATGCGAGCAGCCCTGACTGTCCAGAAGCGAGTGGCCATAGCCCTCTGGAAGCTTGCAACTCCGGACAGCTACCAGTCAGTCGCGAACCACTTTGGTGTGGGCAAATCTACCGTGGGGGTTGTTGTGATGCAAGTAGCCAACGCAATCGTTAAGGTACTGCTCTCAAAGGTAGTGACCCTGGGAAACGCGCAGGTCATCATAGATGGCTTCGCCGCGATGGGATTCCCAAACTGCGGTGGGGCTATAGATGGGACTCACATCCCTATCCTGGGACCGGACCACCAGGCCAGCCAGTACATTAACAGAAAGGGCTACTTTTCAATGGTGCTGCAAGCACTGGTGGACCACAGGGGACGTTTTACCAACATCAACATCGGATGGCCGGGCAAGGTTCATGACGCTCGCGTGTTCAGGAACTCTGGTCTGTTTAGACGGCTGCAGGAAGGTCTTTACTTCTCGGACCACAAAATATCTCTTGGGGATGTGGAGATGCCTACAGTGATTCTCGGGGACCCAGCCTACCCGCTAATGCCCTGGCTCATGAAGCCCTATACTGGCGCCCTGGACACAGAAAAAGAACTGTTCAACTACCGTCTGAGCAAGTGCAGAATGGTGGTGGAGTGTGCTTTTGGCTGTCTCAAGGGGAGATGGAGAAGCTTACTGACTCGCTGTGATCTCAGCGAAACCAATATCCCCATTGTTATAGCAGCTTGCTGTGTGCTCCACAATCTGTGTGAGAGCAAGGGGGAGACCTTTATGGCGGGGTGGGAGGTTGAGGCAAATAGCCTGGCTTCTGATTACGCCCAGCCAGACAGCCGGGCGATTAGAAGATCCCAGCGGGACGCGCTGTGCATCCGGGAGGCTTTGAAAGCTAGGTTCCAGACTGAGCAGGGTAACCAGTGACTGTTAAGTTTGTGGACACAGAAGCTGAACCTGCCCCCGTTTCTTTACCCAGTTAATGTTGACTATCCTTCCAAGTTACATACCCCCTTCACCTCTGGGAGTGTGATGCCAGGCTGGGTTGGGAGACAGTCGCAGATGTGTCTGTGGGAATGGGAAAAAGGGAGTGAATTCCTGAGACAGATAACTGAAGTTGTGAACAAAGAACATAGTCTTTCTCTGTGAACAAGACCATGCACTGCACCTCTCACATGCGCACTCAGGACAAGGTCGAATTTTCGGCCTTCGCCTTCAGTGCCTGGGGTCTTGCAGTGGCGATCTGAGAAGCGGGGCAGGACACCTGAACTTGTGTAGCAGGCAAACATGGTAAGCCGTAGACTTGTGGCTGCTTAAAACTTTAATAGTAGCACTGGCCTCCTTTCACATTGAAAGCAATGCCAGTCTCTGCCGCCAGCAATCCGGCAAGCATGAACTCTGCCCCTGTCCCACCCCCTCGCGGCTCTCCCAGGGAAAGATCCCTGTATGCTGCCCCTCTCCCGCCTCCACCGCGTGGCTGTAAAGCAGTCCCAATACTAACATTCCCCTCCCTAATTCAAAGCAGGGCATCATGAGCGACATCACCCTGATGAGGATCTCGGACAGCGAGAAGGAACGGATGCTTAGGGAAAGCATGCAAAAACCAGGGCCGTATGCCGCCATGCTCTGCCGTGCAATGATCCCTGAGTACTTGATTGTCTCCTGGCGTGGAAACGTCTCGTACCATGGAGGACCCAATAAGATCGCTCTCCCTAGGAACCTGATGAACAGGCTTGAACATTACCTACAGGAGAGCTACGTTGAGATCTCTCATGAGGATTTCGTCTCTATCCCCGGACATATCGACCGGATTTTGTTGTAGCTGCACTGGCAGGGACTAAAGAGTGGAGCATCTTGGGCAGCAGAATCATGAAAAACCGGACATTGTTAGATTTTTTTTAAATAGTTGGGACTAAATAGTTAAGCGCCTAAGGCAAAGAAATCATGAAAAACCCAGTGTTAATATTATAAATATTCCAGTTCTGTTAAAAATAAATGTTTAGATGTTTAAAGCACTTACTGCTTGATCCTTCCCCTGATTCTGTGTCCGGGGTAACGAATGGGGACGGTTGGTAGGGGATCTCGGTAAGGGTGATGAAGAGCTCCTGGCTGTCGGGGAAATCAGCGGTGCAAGCGCTGTCGACTGCCTCGTCCTCCTCATCTCCTTCCTCATCTTCCCCATCCGCTAACATGTCCGACGAGGAACCGGCCACGGACAATATCCCATCCTCAGAGTCCACGGTCAGTGGTGGGGTAGTGGTGGCGGCCGCACCTAGGATGGAATGCAATGCCTCGTAGAAACGGGATGTGTGGGGCTGGGATCCGGAGCGTCCGTTTGCCTCTTTGGTTTTTTGGTAGCCTTGTCTCAGCTCCTTGATTTTCACGCGGCACTGCGTTGCATCCCGGCTGTATCCTCTCTCTGCCATGGCTTTAGAGATCTTCTCGTAGATCTTTGCATTCCTTCTTTTGGAGCGCAGCTCTGAAAGCACGGACTCATCGCCCCACACAGCGATGAGATCCAAGACTTCCCGATCAGTCCATGCTGGGGCCCTCTTTCTATTCTGGGATTGCACGGCCATCTCTGCTGGAGAGCTCTGCATTGTTGCCAGTGCTGCTGAGCTCGCCACGATGTCCAAACAGGAAATGAGATTCCAACTGCCCAGACAGGAAAAAGAATTCAAATTTTCCCGGGGCTTTTCCTGTGTGGCTGGTCAGAGCATCCAAGCTTGGACTGCTGTCCAGAGCGTCAACAGTGTGGTGCACTGTGGGATAGCTCCCGGAGCTATTAGCGTCGATTTCCATCCACACCTAGCCTAATTCGATATGGCCATTTCGAATTTAGCGCTACTCCTCTCGTTCGGGAGGAGTACAGAAGTCGAATTTAAGAGAGCTCTATGTTGAACTAAATAGCTTCGTGGTGTGGACGGGTGCAGGGTTAATTCGATGTAACGGCGCTAAATTCGACATAAAAGCCTAGTGTAGACCAGGCCTTAGAGACTTAAGGCCATCTAGTAGTCTGATATTATTCTCCCACTGCCATTGGAGATCTGAGTTCAGTTTCAGGCTTGGTCTCTTGCTCCTTGAATCAGCAGGAATTGGAACCACTGTAGAAAACCAGCTACCAGATAGAGAAGGATTTACTTTGGGTGTTTCAATGGAAACCCTCCTGATAAAGCTGCTGCTTCTGGGAGCCGCTTAAGGTAAGTGCTGCCTGGAGCCTGCACCCCTGAGCCTCTCCCCGCGCCCCAACCCTCTGCCCCAGCCCTGATCCCCCTCCAAACCCCTCGATCCCAGCCCGGAGCACTCTCCTACATCGCAAACTACTCATCCCCAGCCCCAACCCAGAGCCCGCCCACCCCCCCCAACCCAGCCGGAGCCCCAGCCCAGAGCCCCCTCCCGCACTCTGAACTCCTCATTTCTGGCCCCACCCTGGAGCCCGTGCCCTCACCCCCTACCGCACCCCAACCCCAATTTTGTGAGCATTCATGGCCCGCCATACAATTTCCATACCCAGATGTGGCCCTTGGGCCAAAAAGGTTTGCCCACCCCTGCTCTACAGGGTATATCTGTGGAGTTATAGCAGTATCTCTTTTAAATCATACTTGTGTCAAGGGAGAAAAGAACTGTATTAATGAATTCTTAGGGCCAACTTTAACTGCATTTCTCCCTTTATAGGACGACGAAAAAAAATACCTCTAGGACATAGGTTGAATGATAATGTTGCTGGAATTAATGAAAAGGTGTGAGAACCACATAGTCATTAGTCACATTGGCCTAATTTTGACAAATTCTGCATTTGCTGTAGGTCTCTGTGGAGAATTACAAAATGTTGAGTTATATAGTGCTGCATATGCAAGCACTCTTTGTATGATGGTACTGCAGGTATGAGGCAAAGTGATGCTAACGCAGAAGTGAACATTTATCAGTGATGTTCTGTAAGTGCAAGATATCTGAAAGTATAGTAAATGGCCACTATAGAAGAGCATGTTCACTTTCAATGAAAAAGGGTCATCAAGATAGATTTATAATATACACTGAGGTCGGCAGTAGCCCCATTTTAAACTTTATTGGAGCAAAGATTAAACGCTGTGGCTATCCTGTTTTCAGCGCTTTATTTTTGGGCCTTTCCTTTGCACAGTTTTGATCTTTTATAGAGAAGGCCACTTTAAAAACTCCCTCTTAAGAAAAGTGATCCTGCATAATTTAGCATTTCCCAGCATTTCTGGGTGGTATCTCTAACTAGCGAGAGCAGCAACCACACAATCATTCCTTCTAAATCGGGACAGATCTCCAGAAAGAATTGCCCAACCTCTTTGAAACATCTGCTCAACATCTGATACAATCATTGCTGCAGTTTTCGCTATTCTGATAAATGGTGAAAATGAAGGTTAATAAAACACACACAGTCTTGTAACAGACAGCTATGAGGAGATAAGAGCACTGTTATTTGCGCTTCAGTAAACTACCCCCAAATAAGACATAGTAGGCATAAACAACTGTAAAAACAGTTAATTAAAAAAAAAAAAGCATGTTTAACTTACTATGATCTGATGGAAGGTGAACCAAAACAGTGGTTCGCCTATCTGGCAACTAAATCATATAATACATGTACATGCAATTTTGGGCAAAAGCTGTGATTGGTGCAGTCTAAATCAGCATAACAGTAAATTTGAGGATTACACCATTATAATCATAATTGTCCTAGTACAGTTATGCAATCAAAACATCCATACCACAGTACAGTATATCACAAAACCCACATCCTCACCAGCACAAGTTGTAGTCCACAGAGGTTTTGGCTTTATTTCCAGTTTGGCTTAAAAAGGAAAATGTGAATTTCTGACAGGTTTAAAGTAGCAAATCCTCACCCTAGCTATTTTATTATCAAAACTCTTTGACTTTAATTTTGATTGTTATGGTACTGTACTTCAATTTTTTTTCAATACCCTTCTCCCAGCCCAGAGTGCTCATGTTTGGACAACCACACACAGCTTTCTCCTCCCAAAAACTGTGGTGCATCATCTTCTGCTACCAGTCTGCCAGATGCATAGGTGATGGGTTTGGGTTCAGGGATTAATTTCATTTACCATCTCTATCTCCAGGCTGCCAGTTTCAGACAGTAGCAGCTTGTTGCTTTCGGGCTACTGCTGACTCTGTCCACTTGCTGAAAATATGTGAAAATAACTGCGGGGAGAAGGAAAGAAAAAGGCAGAGTTAAATGACCTTAAATTGGTTGTTTACTTAGGATGGCCCCATTTTTTCCCCCCCAAAAGGGAGGCCAGCAAGTACCTTTTCAAAGCTCAGTTTAGGACCAAAAAAAAAAAAAAGTCCTCCTGGATAATAGAAAATTGCTAGTATATGCATATGAATAACCAAGCTGGTCTAACTAGTCTCAGTGGCTTTTAGCAAGGAAGGAGTTAAGAGGATGCTTTGAACCCAAACTCTTCTGGTTCATCCCCACACCCTGTTGGTGCTAGAAGTACTTCCACACCCAGTTGGCTTGTAGTGCACTTCCTTTCATTCACCTTTAGCATGTATGGCAGGATAGTGACTGCATTTTTTAAATCAACATCACAGCTGCAGCCTGTTTCAGTTTGTACAGTAAGAAGGATTTGTACCTGCTCTCCAATTACAGTGCTCCTTAAAAAAGCACCTGCTCTTTTCCAGCTGTGTAACCTGTTGGCAAAATTAAAATTGCCTTTAGGTGGGCTTTGTTTTTCTAGGTTGCATTTCTTCCTGTCCGATTGAAGAGAGTCCATTGCATAACTGGTGTTCCTTGGAAGGTAGCATCTCTGCTGAATTTCAGTTTTTTGGGACATTGCCTGTTTGGAGGTAGCCTGTTTCTTGTGGATTTAAAATGGCAGACAGACCTAGAAGGAAAATTACAAAGAAGTCTTCCTCTTTTTCATATGATCCCCGGAGAGACTCTGTGAAAGTTCGGAGATACTACAAGTCTCTGAGCTTCAAGTCAGCTACCTTGGACTCTCAGAAAAGGCAGGTGCAGGAAAATCTGGTTTGTATCATTTTTTTAAAAATAGCTTTTAAACAAAAAATAAAATAAAATCTTTATTTCCTAAATTCTTAAATAGTAAACCTAGCTTTGAGAGTCCACAGGAAGTAGGAAAGGACATATATTTATCTGTGACACTTGTTTGTGTGTTGCTGTTCAACTGCTGTTGTGAATTCTTTTTTTTTTTTTTGGTCACAAGAGTCAATAGTAGTATTTTACCCTCATGGAGAGAAATTAAAACCTATTTACTTTGTTTTTAAGGTACCTAGATTGGATTTTAGCCTCAGGAGCTTCTTCTTGCCCGTAACTTGCATCATATGATTTTTTTTCATGAGATGTTTGACTGTCATGTTCTTCAGACCAGTTTAAAGGTTTGGTAATCAGCATAGGTATTTAAATGAAAACTGCTTCATTGATCTTTCTTTCTTTTTCAAATGTTGAAAAGTACCAGACTGACGGCTTTAGGGACTGAAGTATTTTAATTATCTGCAGAACAGGTAATGCAAATAAGCAACAGCACCTGTTCTGGAGGGACCAGTTCCATGGGTTACAGGGCAGCGTAGCCTCTAAACTGCACTGCACTTTACTACAGTAAAGGACTGAGTTTGAAATTCTTTTGTTTGCATACTGAGGTAGTAATTAAATGATAGTTTCAGAGGAGAGAAAATGCAGTATGGATTACAGTAAATGAAACTGAAGTGGGTCAATTGATAAATTGTGTCAATGTGCCCAATTACATTTATCAGAATGTTTCTACATGTTAATAATATATAAAAATCAATACTTCACTCAATGATTAAATGAATATATTCATATCTACACATGAAATGCCTTTCTAAAAGGCTTAAATAGCTTTCATTGGTATGTAAAATGGACTGTATGGAATATAAAGGTAAAAATATTTTGCACATAGTATACCATAAATGCCTATAAATATGCTAGTTTTCCATTAGGAGCATTAGGGAGAGGATTAGTTTATATATGAATTAAACACACAAGGGTATTCTCCATGCTGCACCCAATGTATCTGTGTTCATAAATTTTCAAGATTGGAAGTGAGATTTTGGCAAACATTATATCCATTTGAAGCAAAAGAATTACATTGTTATCATGCTAATATAAGATGAAGCACTTGTTTTAAAAACATATGACTTTGCTGACCTCACAGAATAATTTTAGATTACTAATAATATTTTGTTGTGCTTGGAGATTTGAACCGCAGAATATTTAATATGAAAATCTCCAGATGTAGGGTGTACTTTTCCAGTGCTGTTCATTCTAACCTTAAAATGCTCTTTAATCTTAGTTACAGTTGAACCTCACTGATGTGCATTAGAGGCTGGAAGACACATTTTTGGATTACAGAATTTTGTATATCAGTGAATATATGAAAAAACACGATCATTACTGTAATTTCATACTAAATTAGCAGATGTAACAATATAATTTTAAAGTAATAGTGATAAAACTTAGTGTTTAAAGATGTAAAATGCTAGAGCTATACAATCAATCATGTTAATTGAGCCTTTGGGAAATGGGGAGAGACCATCAAATTTTTGTGTGAAGGATGCAATTTGTAAGGGATAACAAAATCAGAATTAGTGAGTACTACTTTTGAAAGTTTTCCTGGGTTTATGTATATTTCCTCCTTTGGCTAGCTGCCATAGCTAGTGCATGACCCCTAGTGGTCAACAAGGAATATTTTTAGTTTAATGAGTCAATCTGATATATTTTTTAATACATTAAATTAATAATTTTAAGTGTTAAATACTTAAGTGGAGATACCAAAATCTGCTGTTTTAGAAGATGGAAAAGTGCTAATCTGTTTTAGATACTAAAACATTTTCTATTCTTCAGAAGGAAGAGTATAGTTTTTGCCATAAACATTTCTTCATGGTGTATTGTGATGCAAGCCAAGTACTAACCATCAATCTCAGTCTTATAATCATCCTATACATCTTTGGTTTTGAATTCAGCAAGCCTGTTAAGAGTTAACGTGAAATGCTAAGACTGTCAAGTACTGTTTTGAGGGATTTATGTTGGAAGCACTACATACACATAGCGCTAGCATTTTGATCATTCTGTCATCAAACAATTAAAAACATTGGTGGAGAATTATTAGTTTGAATTTGCTTGTATAGATGTATCCTTGGGAAGTTGTTCCTAAACTTTCTACCAAAGGGACCCACCAATTGCATTTTGTCTTTTTTGGAGACCCACCATTACTTTTATACTGTGTGTGTATTTATTTTATATATAAATAGTCAATATATATATATTTACTATTTTAATGTCTTTTTAAAATTCAAACACAAAAGAAAAACACAGTCTCCTCCCCAATCCCGCTGTTGTCCCAGTCCTCCTCCTTGTGGATAGAGAACTCTAATAGGGCTCCTGCTTCATGTAGTTTGAGGTCATCACTCATTTATGTGAGAGTGGAAGACCGGATACAATAAAAGAGCCCTTCAGGTTGTCTCTGTCTTTGGAGAGAATTAGCTTCTCAAAGATCATTTTATGTCTGGGGTGTGTGTGATGGGGTCTATTAGGTCTTCTCTGCCCCCTGTTGGAGGAATGATCACCCTGACTCTCCCCACCGAAGGAAAATCCACTCAGACTGAATGACCAACAAGACAGTACTCGGAGGGCCTGAAGGGCCAGGAGGAAATAGTGACTGATCCAGAATCAGCAGGCCGGTTAAAAAGGCTTGCCTGCTTTTTCTCAGGAGTGATGAGTGAGACTGGAACAAAGGAGGAGTTCCTCAGGGCTAACCCAGACTCTGGGTTGCTGTTTTGTACATGATTGATTGTTCAGAGACTGACGCTAAGCTCAGGGCGCAGGCTGGCAGCCCAACCTTGTGCTGCTGCTGTCCAGATCCCACTGTCGATAGCCCCAGAAAGTGAGTGTGTGGCTGGGGGAGAGCCTCGGGGGCATGCACACCCCAACTAGACCCTTCCTCTGACCCTCTGGTGGGTCAGGACCATTTGGGAAGCACTGCCCTAGGGGCAGGACCCAGAGTCTGGTCTAACTTACAGTGGCTAAATCAGGAATACCTTCATTTAATTCAGTGAGTTATTCATGGAAATGAGAGACGATTTGGGCCCTAAGTATCAGTTGGGCAGCTTCCTTAAATGTACTGTCGGTGAAGGATTACTCAAAAATATTCTTTCTTTTTTTAATGCCGTGTCTTGGTTCTGACTCTTAACTTTCCCAGCATTTGATTCTTAGTCAGTTTTAGGCACTTTCATTTTCTATTTAGATGTTATGTACAGAAAACACTGTAAAGAACAAGACTGCCACTGCGTTTCACAAATGGGCAGAGAAACTGAAGTTACTTTTCTCTAAATGTTTTGGCAGGATTAACATTGGGAGAAATCACTTAAAACCATTTCAATCTCTTCCTCCTACTACTCAGCCTTCATGGCATCCTCATTTTATTTCTAAGTTTCATTTTCCTATCTATTATAAAACTTGTGTTGTGGTCTCTCTAAGTGCACCCCCTCAGGTGTCAGGCCTGGTGCCTGTCCAGGTGGAATTCTGTACTTCTACCAGTCAGTAACAAAGTCACCACTCCTTCCTGTCTTCCACTCTCTCATAGATGTTTACAGAGCGAAATCCAAATCCATCACAGTCGTATTTCTGGATAACGAAGAATGATATATAGAACGTCTTTAAAAAAATTTTTTTTGGGGGGGGGGGAAGTTGCTTACTAGATGTATCAGTAATAAGGTGGAAAAGTGATATAAGCTACCTAAATGAACCAAATAAATATCATCCACTTAGACTGTGATAGCTAGCAGTGTTTCCAAGAGCTCTCCTTAAAAGCGTTGTTCAGAAGGGGAGTGGGGAGAGGAGATTCAGTCCCATCTAAACTGACCACTTTAAGCCTAATATCCAGTGGTCAATACATGCCCATGTCTTCTCATATTAAGAATATATTGGTGCATTGTTGAAACAATTTTAACCTCTCCAGGAGCTTTGAAATCCCCAAATCAACAGTTTTTATTACAAACAAACTGCATTGGCATCATGCTTGTGTGTGTGTTGTGGGCTGTCTTCCAACAACAGTCTTTACAATGTTGATAGGTTTACAATGATGACACACCACTTTTTACTCACTCTGAATAATTTGTCATTTCAGCCCAGGGCAGGGTGTAGGGCAACAGCCCCCTCAACTACTCATCACAGTCCAAGCGAAGGACTACTGTCAAATCATAAATCCTCCAGGTGTTGAAATTCTTCAGCCCCCCCCCCCCCACCCACTCACTTTTTTTTTTTTTTTTTTTTTGGCATGTAGGACTAGGCTGGGCTCTGCTAGTAATCCCAGCTGCTGGGATACTCCAGAGTGCACCCTGCTCCTTCCTCAGCAAGGCCTCATGGAAACAGCCCTGCAGTACTCCCAAGTCTTGTGAAACTGGGGAGTGAAATCACAGATGAGTTCTCAGGCTTGGCAATACAATGTTGCACTAAACACAAAGCAAAAAAGGTGGGCCATTAACCTCTCGATTACTATGCAACTAATTAAGATACTTATAGCTGCTCAAAAATATTAAGATACAAATGATGTGTACAGTGTGGTCAGCTAAAATATCAGACTGATGCAATGTGTCTTGTGGGATTTTGCATGTTTCCTATAAACAAACAAACAAAAAATTGTTCCAGCAGCAGTGGTCTACTTTTGTATCTTTTGATTGATGTTTATGAATTACTCTTTCTAAAATATTTGCCATTGAAATATGGAAATAGGACCAAGTAGAACCAATAACTAAATGAGAAATCCCACAGATTTTAACTAAAATTCCTGATGACCTCCTTCATACATTTTGACAAAATCCGTTGTTGAGTTCTGTTGTCTTTTGGCCTAGTATGTTCTGTTTCTCCTGCTATTCGTTTAGGTGTATATAATCAAAACGTGTTTTGGAAGCAAGTACAATTTAAAAAATAAATCGTGTTGCTCATTGACATAATGACAATAAAAGATCCCAGTTGACCTATATTCCTGCCCCACCCTGCTTGCCCAATCTGGTAAAGAAAATCATATGCTTTACGATAGCCACTGATGCCACTAACCTACTTTAATTTACACCTTGACATGGAAGTTACTCCATTATAAGTCCTATACTCCCTCAGGAAGAGCTGTTATAAATAATTTGAAGTGGGTCTAATATGTGCCACCTTAGGTCTCCACCTCTGTCTTTGTCAGTTTAAGGGATATCATGGACGAATGAGACCATGGCTTTTTCAAGGCACAGGGAGCTTTCTTTTTAATTGGATTGTAAAGCACTCTTCATATCTATATTGTGCTTTATAAATAATATATTACTACTATATATTTTAGGTGGTCAAGTAATTTTTGAGCTTATTATATCATAATTCATTTTTAAACCTCCAGGAAAAGCTGCAACTTAAAATATGTATAAGGCATTCACTGATGATAGTGTACATTTCAGCAACTATTAAAATTTTAACATATTTGCTGTCACCTTGCATTTTAAAAAATTAGTTCAGTAGATGTTAATGTTGTAAAACTGTCACTTCCAATCACAAGTCTAGCTAATAAAATTGTCATTTTTAATACAGTTTATATTTCTGTTGGTCTGTGAAAGAGTCAAATATTCTACACTTTACAAAAGGGTTATTTTAATGTTTCATGACCAAAGTGGAAAGAAAATTTAAATTAATGATATAAAAATGTGTCCCCCGATTCAAATTATATTTCTCAAATGGAAAAGAAAGCAGTGTTTTTGCTTTCTCAGCAATTTCTCTGTCACTTGAACCATGAATCAATCACAGAGGTAATAAGACATGGAGAAAATCCAGTGGGAGCTGTCTGATTTCATATATGTTGCAGTTCAAGCACTTATTTTCTTTTGATTTGTGGACTATAATTTTCACTGACAGTATTAGCAGCTTTTAGAAGAACAGCCACTGACAAGTGACATCCTCCCAACCAGATGCTACCTCATCTGACTTCAGCCTAATGATTGCATTATCCGGCTGATTTGAAGTACAGTAAATCCTAATGGTTTTTCATCTATTCTTTAAAATAAACAGCAAGCAGTGAAATGGTGAAGGCAGCAATAGCATGTTCTATATTGCTGCACTTACTAATTTATTAGCTGCTATTATATAATGTTAATTTTTTTTACTAAGATCTTTTGTCCCAACTAAGCTCTTTAGAAAACTGAATTTTTTTTTTGATTTATCTAGGGCATCATAATTAAAATGTTTAATACTTAGAGATACTTGTAGGGGTTCTAATAAATTTTGAAACCTCGTTCTTTTGTGTTTGATATTACTGTATTATGAAAATAAGGATAGTATTAATAATGTAAACAGAATGAAGAGATTTGCTAAGCGAGAGACATTCTTTTTGAGAGTATTAGATTTTGGGCTTCTCTGGTCAGTTTCAACAGTGACTATAGATTATGAAAATGACCACTCGCCATACATACTGTAATGATGTTACATTCAGTATGCATTCTTATGTTTCAAAATGCAGTAATAGATTGGAAATTTATTGTGAACTCGTATAGGAAAACCCCTTTTATAATGAAGTAAAATGCGTATTTTAGAGCACTTGTTTAGCCCTGGCTTTGCAATTACTAGTTTCAATCATTAGAGTGACAAGGTGGGTGAGGTAATATCTTTTATTAGACACTGTCTGTTGATGAGACAGACAAGCTTTTGAGACACACAGAGCTCTTCTTCAGGTCTGGGAAAGGTACTCCCAGATATGAAGAAGAGCTCTGTGTGGCTCGAATGGTTGTTTTTCTCACCAACAGATAAAATATATTACCTCACCCATCTTGTCTATCTAATATTCTGGGACTGATGCAGTTACAACTACCCTGTATAGTATCAATCATATAATAGGATTTGTGATTTTTATTAAAATTCATTCCTCCACTAGTAGTTTGCAATGTCAAAGCATATATAGGTTAGGATTTTTGCTTTGTTTTGACAGAAACCCACAATATGACCATGGTTAAACAGATAATTTGTATTAGACATTTTCCACCATAATAGCCTTTTGTAAATATTTGTGACAGTAACCAGCTTTCAATACTTTTAAGAAAAATTACAATAAATTTCTATTAAAGCAAGCTGTCAAATAGAGAACATCTTCTTTTTCTTATAACCCTCGTAGTGCGTTGATGAATGATACCCAAGCATCGGTGCTTCAGGTTATTACATTACTTGGTGTACAATAACAGTGAATATAGATGTAAGACTAAGACATCAGTCTTCTTCCTATCAGCCCACTGCAGCTGTTTGGTTTGAGAGAAAACGTTAGAGAACTGACACTGGCGGTAGCTTGGAGACATTGATAGATGTGGTTTATGTGAAAACAGTTACAGGATGGTATTTGTAGTGGTTCATTGCCATTTTAGAATGGAAATGATTTTCTGAATCACTGAAAATGTTGTTAAAGTTTCTGGTTGTTTCCACAATGATAGAGGGAGCTATTTAGTATGGTGTGTGTGTGTGTGTGTGTGTGTGTGTGAGAGAGAGAGAGAGAGAGAGAGTGTGTGTGTATATATATATAGAGAAAGAGAGAGAGAGAGATGTCTGTCTCTATGTAAACCAATCCCCCAACCCCCTTAAGAAGTTAATTAAACTAAGGCCACATAATCTAAAATAATCAGTACATGCTGAATTAAATTACTTTGTTGTATATGCCATTGGATTAATTTCTGAAGTGCCCTTTAGAGTTAGATGGCTGTTTTTGGATATAGGTGTTTTAGAACTGACAGTTTTCTAAAAGCATTTGGGACTCCTGTATTTATATATGCTTGTATTTACAGACTTATATAAAAAAGTAAAAGCTTTTTCTCTGTGCTGTACCAAAGAAACAGTGCCTAACATCTGCTTATTTGGGGCAAAACCAGCCTTTGGTCTTTCCAGTTGATACAGTAGATGTGTAGCTTTTCAGGGTTAATAAACCTTTTTTTATTTTTGATGTTTCATCCTGTGTTGAGGGCATTTCTTTTCCTGCATAATTATCTATCTATATATAGTGTCAGTGGATATAATTAATAAATTGTAGTGCTAAGGGGCAGGAACCTGCTATCGGATTACAATTCATTCTTGGGAGTCTCTCTCTATTGTACTTGTCCCTTGCTATTCACATAGCTGGTAAATTAGGAGATTGGAATCTTAGTGGCTTACCTCTTTTTTTCCTCATTCAGATTTATGGCTGCTGTAGAATGAATATACTTTTGCCTTCCAAAGTAGAAAATGGGGAAATCCTTATACCCTTTAGTACATGAAATCCAAATCTTTTGGAAGTTGTTTGGATTAGTACCCAAAAGATTTTCTTTTTGCCATCCTCTGGAAATGTAACAGAATAGACCTGTCTCCTTAGAATTCTCTAAGACTATTCAGGCATTGTTTATAAGGTTAAAACCAGGTTAAACAAATATTTGCTGCTCTTATCTGTTCTTAATTACTCCTACATGTTTTGGCCTGTTGATACTGTATGTGGGCAAGTTTTTAAATTTTTCATGAAGGATGCTGTATAAATGAAGTGTTGTTGATTTATCTGTTTCCATAGTTGTTTGCCTGTGTGTGTGTAATTTTACAAAGATTGGGGTTTTAGGTTGATCCCTTTAATTAATAAAGAAATAAAAAAGCCACACAATGATTGGATTCAGATACAGATATCTTCAAAGAATTGAGTTTTGGTTCAGGCTTATCTCTGTCTGTAACGTTTAAACCCCTTAGCATGTGGATCATAATGTGAATAGTTTTTTTTGTTAAAATATTAGTTTTGTTAACATCTAATATGAAACATGAATCTGGAGTATTTTTCTGAATGTTCTTTTAAATATTTTTTTTACCAGTTTTTAAGAATAAAACATGAGTAAAGATGTTTCTGAAGAGTATGAAGCTGAGAAAATATCTAAGCTCTGTTTTGAAATCAGCTTAGGAACTGGCCACCACCTAGAAATGCCCAAAGCTTTCTGGTCATGCTCTTAACGCATTGGCTTCCAATGTGGCATTGTTATCGCATAACACAATGATAATGTCGTGAGTGGATTCTCTACTTACGACTTCATACGTGGCTTATATTTATTGTTCCTCGTTGGTGAGGTTAGTGAGTGAATGAGCAGTGGTGAGGTTGCCATGTCTGAGAGTCTGGTCACCAGGATACGTTTGGAGATGGGAGACCTGCTTATGAGGACTTTTATAAGCATTCCTTGACGAAGCCAAGGCAACACTGCTGAGGATGACATGGCTACCACCGTGCGAGCCACTTGGAGTGTCTGACCACCCATGGAGCAGATTTTTACGAGTAACCAAATTACTGAAAAAATTCAAGAGTTTCAGCACAGGAAGGATGAGGTTTAGATAGACTTTATTGATTTAAAAGCTGCCTTTGACTCTGTTGACAGTTGTGCCCTTTGGCACCGCCTGCAAGCTGCTGGTGTGCTTGGCAAGCTCCTCAACTTTCTTGTAGAAATGCACAGCAGAAGAGCTGAGTCCACTTAGGTACTAGGATGTCCAACTGGTTTGAGTACAACAACAGTGTCAAGGGTGCATGGCTGACCCATATCTGTTCAACACTGTTATTTGACCGAATCATGGAAGCCATCACTAGCCACCTACTGTGGGTGGAATTACATGATTTCTGCATAGCAGACCTAGAATATGCGGATGACAGGATATATATATATTTGCATCCTCATGAACTAATCTCATCAGTGCTCTGAATATATTTATGAAAGAAGTAACTGAGCTTGGTCTTCAAGTCACTTGGAAGAAGACTAAATTGATGAAAGTGACTGATGTACCTCTGTCCCTCCCCATCATAATAAATGCACAAGAAGTTGAATTCATCAACTCATTTGAGTATCTTGGCTCCATTGTCACCAAGGAGGGAGGTGTTGCCTTGTTGACATGAAACATGAGATCAGCAAGGCTATAGGTGTTAGGCACACTCTTTGGAAGCCTCTGCCACTTCAACGCCACATATCAAGTTGGGCTAAGATTCATATATATCAAGCAGCAGTAGCTTCTGTCCTTTTGTGTGGCTCTGAAACATTGGGCACCACAGAGATGCTAGTGTGCCGCTCGACATTTTCAACATGAAACAGCAGTGACGTATTGAAGGCGTATAGTGGTTTCATCATGTTACAAATGAGGATGTCAGACATTGGGCCAAGCGGTCTCCAGTGTCTTCCCAAATGACTCAACACTTGCTCAGGTTGCTTGTTCATCTGCTCCGTATCCTGGAGTCCATACCAGTTCTTCAGCTTTATGCATTCGATCCAGCAAAAACTGGATGGAGAAGACCTTGCAGACAGCTTCGCACATGCTGGAGGGATGTCATGGCTTCTAACTTTGCCCCCTTCAGCCTTTGTATAGAGCAGGCTGCAACATTGGGAGGAGACTGAGCTATTTGGAAATGGGTGATTCAAAGTATACGCACTCTGTGCTCTACGAACAGGAGAATGTATGAGGAAGTGGCAGAAGTTGCTTTGTTTTCAAGTGAATGGAGTGGCCTGAAGACTTTTGGAAAGATGTAAGTAGCACTCTGGGTTGGTCTTGTGGCTATTTTTTTCCTTTTTGGCTTTGCAGCAAATATCCTATATTACTGTGGGCAAGTCAGTTTTGGAAGAAATGTTAGTGTGACACGAGAGAAAATGAGTAGAGGGAATGTGGGGTAGCTAGCTTTGATTCTGTGTACTGAAACTTCAAATGTAAGACAGAGGGTTTCCTGACTCTTTGCTAGGTCTGAGCTGGCATGTGAGGAGATTCAAGATGAAGGATCATACAGAGGGAGTGTCTTTCACTGCATGCATGCTCAGACTTTGGTTCTTTATTTGTTGTTTTTCATTCATTTAAATGATCACCTAGGATGAAAGTACATGTTGACTTTGTGTATGAAAAACAAAGATGTTACTGGTCTTGTTTGCTAGTGCCACCACGTGATATCCAGAAAAAGAGAGGACACTCAGTTTGGTAGAAAGGAACAGGCTTCAGCTTTTATGGGAAAAAACACATACGTACTGGGTCTTGGGTACGGTAGCAGACCCAGTGTTGCCAGTTACTGCAGTATTTGTTAATATTCTTGAAGCTCAACCCCAATAACATGAACCTCAGCTTTCATTAAAGAGAAAAGAAATTGTAGGTGTATTAAAGAGAAAAGCAAACTTTTTTTGACTCCATGTGATGGGGTGTACTCTCCACACTGGCCCTGCAAGAGCTGAATTGGGCCAAGTGAGCCCAGACAGTCAGTCAGGCTGCAAACAGGGGAGATTTAGGCTGGTGGAAGCTAATTAGAAGGAAGCTCACCTGTGAGGGAACAGGCAGGGCTTCTATAAAGCTAGGAGGATGGGAATAGTGTGGGGAGGCAGCAGGGAGGAAGCCTGCAGTCTCACTTCCTGAGGTAAGGGAGAAGGAAGGGGGGAAGGAGTCCAGGGGCGAGAGCAGTCAGGTTGGTGCAGAGGCACACTTTAACTGTTCAATACAGGGCCCTGGACTGGAACCCAGAATAGAGGGTGAGCCTGGGTTCCCCTACTAGTCACTGAGGGAGTGGCACCATAAGGTAGTGAACAGGAAGACTGCCTGAGTCACTGTTGGAGTGACATTGTCAGGGCAGCGGGCGTGAGGACTACCTGATGCTTTTTGTGGCAAGAGACTTTGAAAGATTACACCAGAAGGGGAAACCACTGAGTTACCTGGCCAGAGGGCTGAGTCACAAAGAGGTGGCAGCAGCTCCTGGAGCAAGAGATGGGCTGCAGACTGAGAGTGCGAGAGAGAGAGAGAGAGAGAGAGAGAGAGCTAATCTCCAGAACCTCCAGGAGGTGGCACTGTCCAGTGGAGAGTAGGGCACCTTGGTACACTCCATTAGAGCCAGGATTTCACCCTAAGTTTCTCGCACTCATAATTGCAGAGAAAAGTTTAAAAATAAGACCCAAGTGCACCCTACAAGGCTTAAAAACTAGAAGATAAATAAAAAGAAACCAAAATCGATTTTTAAAAAGAGCTCTTTATTTTTTTGGAGATGTGACTCACGATGTTTGGGATTGGCAATTCTGAAGCCCAACAAAACAAATTGATACCTTTTTATATCCCACTATCAAAGGGGTGCAGCCTGAACTAATTTTGAACTTTTTGCATGGTAGGAGTCAAAGCCCCTTTGCAGGAATGACCTTTCTTTGTGCCTGATGAGGCTTTTTTCTCTAATTGTTTTTCATTACCTCCAAGCAGGTAGCAGTTAGACTCTGTGCCAGAGCTTTAGGGAAAGGAGCTGTCTCCTATTTTCTTCTGCCCAGAACTATTCCCACTACATATTTGCCACAATTGACACCTGCACATACTGATCTGCTGCCAGCTTCACATTCTTGGAAGTTCTCCAGATGGTGGAATTAAAAAGAAAATAACAAAAATGCCATTCATGTCAGAACACAGCACGGCACAATTCCTGTAGAGCTGGAAATGGGCACTTTCCGATGCTCTCATCCCTGTCTTTGTGAAAGAGAGAATAACTTACACCCACACGCATTTGAGGGATATTGCATTGAACAATTAATTTAAATGCAGGTGAAGGACCAGGTAACAAGAGGTGCTGAATTCACATGGCTCTCATTGAGGTTACAAATGCAAAGTGTCATACTATAACACTTTATTCTTACATGACATTCTATATGTTCAAACTCATTTATGAGCCTTAAGTAATTTCAAAGCAGAGTACAAAAATTGATCAATTAATCTCCAAAACACTGATTTGGAGTAAAAGATTGTTTCTATTTTACATCTGGGAAACCGATTGAAGTGAAATAACTTGCCAAAGACAACACATCAAGTCAGTGACTGCACTGGGACGTGGTTACTGATGGGGATTAGAATTCAAGTGTTCCTAGTCCCATGCTCAGTCCACTTGACCAAGCGGCCTTAAAAGAGAAAACAATGGGCCTATTGTAAGTGCAATATTGTTTCGAGATAGATAAACTAGTAGAAGAGGAAGGGCAAATGTCCAGTTTCTCATCTATTGGTTCTTTTTTTTTTTTAAATAATCTATTGCTACCTTTTGTGGATTAGAGAAGATAAATCTTTTTCAGTCACAGCTGTTAACTGGAATGTGCCCTGGAAGTCTGGAATGTGGCTAGAGGCTTTACATATGTATGATGAGTTAGGGCTTTCTTCAGCTAGACATTTGTTTACTCTGATGAACCTAGTATCAGACCCTTAGATGTTGCTAAAAAGTGAACATCAGTAGTTTGTGAGAAATTCTGAAGTAGGCTTGTTTTGTTCAAGTTACTTCTAAAATGTGGATTTTATACATTATTTTTCTAAAATAAAACTGAAAAGTAGCAGACGTGGACGTGTGCTTTAGATCGGGTACACATTTAAATTATATTGCGCACTAAATAGCTTGTGGTTATTTTCGATACATTTCACTCCAACTGGCTTCCATTAGGGCTAGCCTTGCCAGTGTATTATGTAATTCAGTAGTTGGGGAAAGGATCTCACTTGGTGATTTGAGGGTAAGTTTTTTCTCTAAGGCTACTGAGGCAGAGGTAATTACAGTTTCAATTAAAAAACATTTTACTTAAACTACCCGGTGTGTCTTAAAGGCTAGTTTTATAGGCAGTTGAAAAACACTTCTGTGACACTAAATCTTTATTTCATCTTGACTCTTCCAATTAATTCACAGTCCCAAAACTCAAATACATACACGGAATAGTCCGGACTCTCACTGGATAATATTTGAATATATGTGAGTGGATAATATCTGAGGAAAAGATTATAGCTGACTTAATAATAATAAAAAAATAATAGTTCCATTCATTTACAATTTCCAGCAGAACAGGTTTAGCTAGACATTAATATCTGTGTCCCAAAAGGGGGAGATTGGATAGTTTGAGATTGTTAATGGCAGTGACTAAAATTAACGGATGGCTACTTGGCAGATTCTCTGTCTAGTTCCTTTTGGACAAATATCGACTTTGTAATTGGCATTAATTATCTCTTAATAGGCAATCTCCTCAGAAAGTAAGTGTCCTATTGGCCAAAAACAGTCCTTTCTGGTGAGGATTGAAGCATGTTTCATGAATTATATTACAAGGCACACCACTCACTTCAGACTCCTATTTACCTCCATCCTACTCAAACCTGCTGTTACTTCTCCATAAGATACCTGGGGAGAGAAATATTTAAGTTAAGGTTATAAAAACTTTCATATATGTTAAAGACAAGACCCCCACATAATCTCAAGTGACTTCTTTCACTGTTTTTTTTAAATTTTGGGATCCTGTCTTGCATTAAGAAGGCCAGTGTTGCAAGTTCAAAATCTGTGCACTAGTGGGCATTATGAAGGAGCTATACGCGTTCCATGGTTTAGACTGTTGTATTGCGGTTATGTAGAGATGTCATCAATCTGGCAACTTTCACCAACATTAAATTCATTATTAGGGAGAAAGAGTGGGTGAAGAGCAGGAGCAGAAAAAACAGATTTGTAGACGCATTTAGTGATATCACCTGTAGCAATTTCTGCCTTCAAAGTTGAACTGTTAGGTTGTTAAAGTTTTGTTGTAGTATCAGCTTTTGAGAAAGCAGAATAATTTATCATTCAATTTTTATTTTTTTTTCCAAAAAAGTTTTCACTCCCTAATGGCACAACATTAGTGTCAGATACATACAGGCAGCTCCCATTGTCATCAGCCACATAGGTGGATGTGACATCTATGGGCAGAGCTGGGGTATCTGATGACCGAATTGAGCCTTGTAAAATAATTAATTTCATGAGACATTTGCATTTCTAGTTTGCTATGATTTTGCCTTTAAAACAGTCAACAATTAGGATTTTTATAATCCTAGAACAAATCCATATTGCTTTGAGTATGAATTACAGAATGCAGCAAATTTTTAATGTGTTAGTAGAGAACTTAGTTTATCAGTTTATATAAAAACTACATATGAGGTTAAGTAAGAGGTTTGGGAATTTTGCTTTGATATAGAAATTTTGCTTTATTTTAGTCAATATTTCTCTTTATATTAAAATTGCTAATAATGCCAAATGATAGTATGATATTCTACTTCTTAATGGGTTCCTAACCTGTGTCAAACTAATTATAATGGAGTCTAAATGTATGTGTTTAATTTTGCATTTTATCTGTTATCCTCTAGATGAAGTAGCTTGTTTGATCTAGGATATTTATAATAGGGATTGATTGACTGAGTAGTAAAATACAGCAATGAACTGTTTCATAGCTTTAGTTGCTTGAAGGTTAAAGTAGAATTAAAAAATTAATAAAGATGAGAAGTGTGATCTTGAAACTTTCACTCTAGATACAAATTCATGTGCACCTTTAAGTTGCATTATCATTTTTAATACAAAGTTTGTATCTAATTATATCCCAGTTTTTAAAAAAATCCACACATCAGATATGTTGAGAAGAAAAGAAAACATTTTTGTAAATCCATTATATAAATAAAAATAGTAGCCTAAAAGAGGCACTTAGGAAAATGAAAGAGGAGAAGGCCCCTGAGCCAGATGAAATACTGTGGATGTACAGAAGTCATTGGGAAGGGAAGGCATCAAGTATATTACAAACCTATTCAGTTATATTCTTAAGACAGAAAATGTCAGATAAACACAGAAAAGCTTTGTGGTGACTGTTTTTAAACATCAAGGAGATATTACACTGTGTGCTGACATCACATGCTATGAAAGTGTGGGAGAAGATTATTGAAAAGCATCTGCAAGGAACAGTTGAAGTTTGGAAGGGTCAGTATGGATTATGCTGTGAAGGAGTACAATGTGGATTATGCTGGTCGCTGATGACTTAGGCTTTGTCTGCACCGGAACTTCGTCGGCAAAACTTTTGTTGTTCAAGGTTGTTAAAAAAAAAAACATCTCCGCGAATGACAAATGTTATATTGACAAAAAGCATTGGTGTGACCAGTGCTTTGTCGGCAGGAGCAACAAACAGCAGCTACGCCTTTTAGTGGCACGGATGTGGCGGCACAGCCATGTTGCTAAAAGCGAGGTAGTGTAGACAAAGCCTTAGAGATATGTGCAGAATGTTGTGAGAATGTGCAAACCAACTTTGAACAGTGGTAATGCAGGTTTGAGCAGGCGGGACTTAGAGGGAACGTTGGTAAGAATGAGGCTCTGATAACTGGAGGAGTACACACCATAAAGACTATTACAAGCATGGTACTAAGAAGAGTGAAAGAATTTTAAATATCTAGGTTCAATGATTGCTGACCATGGTGCACTCCTGAATGATGCCTGGCATCACAACAAAGCTGCTTAGTGCAAATAGCAGGAGCTGAGCCCAGTTCTCTGTGATTAAAAAGATGCCAATAAAGTTGAAAGCGCGTACAAAACTTTTACTTGACCCATCCTAATGTACAGAACAGAGACTTGATAACCACAAGAAAAGAAATTCGTATACTCTTCACTATGGAAATGAAGATGTTGAAACAGTCTGTGATAGGAACGATGATGAAATGCTCTGTGATAGGAATGAGGTGGTGAGGGGCCTGGTGCCCCATTTGAAGACAAGTTGAGTGAGGCTAGGCTATGCTGGTATTCACATGTCCAGAGGAGACCTGAGAGGTGTATTAGTGGGATAGCCCTTGCAATGATCGTGGATGGAAGATGACCAAAAGTGATGGAATTTTTGCCTCTTGTGAATAACTTACTGATAGAAGCAGACATCTGTGATTGCAATCAGAAGTAGCAAAGATTGCAAGAGGGTGTTTATAATGCGCAAAGCCGGAGTTTGGAGTAACCCAACTCCCTGAATGTTATAGCATGCACTGTTGAGTGGGAGAGGAGGCAAGCAGGTCTTGCATCAGGGCTCAGTACAGAGGCAGAATACAGAGCTGGATCCTGATCATGGAGATGAATCTGCCTGGGTGTAGGGGTTCATCCATGTGAAGACAGTTGCACATTTGAGGCCACAATCATTCATGTGAGGCAGTGTGGGGGGAGATATGTGGTTATGGGGTTGAGGGTAGAGGTGTTCAGTGGCTATAGAGGCTTTGTCTATTATCAGATACTAATTCTGAGAAGTTAAATAGTCCAGAAAACATATAATATATTTTACACATTAACATTGATTACATGGCAGATTATTACTTACACAGAACACTTTCATTGAAGCAGATTGCCTGTTAGAACGTGTAAAAGATTGGAAATAGATGTTCCATTTTATACTTTTGTCACTCAGGTCCATTGAATTATTCACCAGTAATATGTATGTGTGTGATGTGTTTATTTTTTCTTCAGTCCGATCCAAACTAAAATGGTATCCAGCTGTCCTGGTTTGCTGTTTAATCCCCTTTGGTGCTGGAATGTGTATATGTTCCAGGATCAGATTCCTTTGGCAGTTCACTCAAATAAACGAAATGTCAGGATTTAGCAAGGTACTACATATCTAACCATGCTGGACAGGTGCATTTTTTTTTTTAAAGTACTTGGTACTCCATTCAGCAATGAAGCTGTTTATAATATTAGCACCTAAATTGTCACAAGTAGCACCCCACTAATATTAATTGGGGAACATGCACACACTGGTGAGCTGCTTCATTGTATGGATGCAGGCCTGATAGATGGACAGGCCATTCTGAAGGCTGCTGCATGGTTAGGTATATGAGTTGAGACTATTTTCAAGAATATAATCTATAGATTTTAATTACTCCACCCATAATTATATGAATCAGGATTAAGTAAGTAGTTGATGATTTCAGGATATCTTCCAACAGTAATTAAAATAGGAGTTATTAAAGAAAACAAGAGAAGTCAAATATAGGATACAACTGATGTGTATTAAATAGGGACTCCCAGTCCATTTCATTCTTAATTGCATCAAAACATGACACTGAGAAAACTGTTAGGTTGTACTGATAAGCACTCAAAGGAAATCACAGTTAAAATTGCAGGTCAAAATGTCCTATACTTCCTTGTGCATGATATTCTTTAATTGCATTATGACTTAATGTTTCTCAAATAATACAATATAACATATCATTTTCCTGCTGTCTGTGCACATGTAACATCTTTTAACTTCTTTTCATTCTTTCATGTTTGTATTAGTTTTATTGTTGTCATGGTCTCTTGTTTCCTCCATGAGCTCCACACAGAAGCAGACAAGGCTTGCCAATATGGAGCTCATTGTAGGACTGTGTCCTTAGGCTTTTTATATAAGTTCTTTTTTGTTCAAGGTGTATATTTTATATTCAAGCACTTTGAGATTTACTGATTAAAAGTGCAATATGAAAGCTACGTACTATTATTATTTCAATAATTTAGTCAGCAACAATATTCTAGGCACTGCTTTCCAAAAGCAGCTCTGGGTTACTTATGCGCAGTCCAGTGACTGGTGGTTATTTTACGTTGTTTGCATTATGCTAATAACAGAGGCCTCAATCAGAATATCAGTACTGCAAGCAAACCTCTGATGTAAACACTTAGAGACTGAAACCAAAGAAAATATGTGTATGAATCTCTTGCAGAGTATTAGTACTGAGCTTAACACAGTCCTACATATAGTTCATGGTACATAAAATATTGGCTGATGCGATATAGTGTGTTCTCTCCTTTCCAGAGTCTAGTGCATCCATCCGACTGAAGCAAAAGGTACTTTGATGAATGCTGTCTGGCCTCTGATTGTAGAAGGAGATTTGCTCTGGTAGAGGAATGCTTGATGTAATTAAGCTAAGCATATAAATTGTGACCAGAACATGAAATGTTAACAAAACCAAACTGCTGAGACTGTCATAGGTCAGTTGGTTAGGAAAAGTTTTGTTCTAATAGTCATAAACATGCATGAGTAATTGCACATGCACTTGCATCTGCAACTGTGTCCCCAATTTAGGCATTGTATGGGAATAATTGCATGAACAGACTAGTCATATCTTTAAAAAAATTAATCCCTTAAATGTGTGTGTTCCACTAAAATTTTCTTTTGCATAAACATCTGTTGCATTGTCATTGAAATATAAAGACTAAAGATAGGCCAGAACTGAAAAATCAATTGAGAGGGAATTTCGTGATAAGCACCAAATTCCTCATGGTTGGGGCTCTACCAAATTCAGGGTCCATTTTGATCAATTTCATGGTCATAGTATTTTAAAAATAATAAATTTCCTGGTTTCAGATATTTAAATCTGAAATTTCACAGTATTGTAACCATGGGGGGTCCTGACCCAAAACAGGGTTGTGGGGGGCAAGGTTGCAAGACTATTGTATGGGGGTCATGGTATTGCCACCCTTACTTCTGTGCTGATGCCCTCAGAGCTGGGCAATATCATACCATGCCACCCTCACTTCTGCACTGCTGCTAGTGGCAGCGCTGCCTACTGAGCTGAGCTCCTGGCCAGCAGCTGCCAGTCTCTGGCCACCCAACTCTGTGAAATCTGGTCTCCCCTACGATAGCCAGATTTCACAGTGGAGATCACATTTCATGGTCTACTTGGTGGAAAGACAAATTGCAAAGTTTTCCAAAGCTACAAACAATGGTGTTTTGATAATGTTCGGGATTACATATCAATTAGATGAGGTAAGCAAAATAATTTTTCTCTCTCAAGAATTTTTTCATTACTGTACGCTAGGGTTGTCAACCCTCCCAGAATCGGGCTCAATCTCCCAGAGGCTATTGAAGCCAATCCAGGAGATTTTAGGCCACTAAAAGTCTGGCGGCATAGCGGCGCTAAGGCAGGCTCCCTACCTGCCTTGACGCCGCGCAGCTCCCAGAAGCGACCAGCATGTCCGGCTCCTAGGCACAAGGGTGTCGAGGGGGCTTCTGTGCACTGCCCCCAGCCCAAGCGCTGACTCCACACCTCCCAATGGCTGGGAACCGCGGCCAATGGGAGCTGCAGGGGCAGCACGCGGAACCGTCTGGCTGCCCCCGAGTCTAGGAGCTGGACACGACAGCAGCTTCCCTGGCGCCCCCTGAGGTAAACGTTGCCTGGCTGGAGCCCGCACCCCCTCCTGCACGCACCCCAACCCCTACCCCAGCCTTTAAACCCCCTGCACCCAAACTCCCTCCCAGAGCCCGCTCCCCCTGCCCCGGCCCTGAGCCCACACCCAAGCCCCCTCCCGCACCCAAACTCCCTCCTAGAGCCCATACCCTGAGCCCCCTCCTGCACCACTGCCCCAGTCCTGAGCCCCCCCGCACCCAAACTCCCTCCCACACCCTGCACCGCTTCTGCACCCCAATCCCCTGCCCCATCCTGGTGAAAGTGAGTGAGGATGGGGGAGAGCAAGCAACGGAGGGGGGATGGAGTGAGTGGGGGTAGGGCCTCGTCCTCAGCGAAGAGGTGGGATGGGGTGGGCAGGGTAAGGGTGTTTGGGTTTGTGTGATTAGAGAGTTGGCAACCCTACTTTACGCTCCTATTTCAGTATACAGCAAAATCTAAACAACACTTTTTGGTTAAATAAAAGTTTCTGCTTGTAGTATTTCACAAGTTGTGCTTTTTACAAAGCTTTCAAAGACTTGAGCATTACTTTCAGTTGCTTTAAGGTCAGAGGGTAGATAAACTAATTCTACACAAATTAACTCTAAACATTGAACTTTTTTCCCCCAGGCACAGTAATGAAATGTTTAATAAAAGCCTGTTTCTTTGCAAAATGTTTACATCAAGCATGCATGCATTAGTTCAGTACTCTTGTAGTTTTTATGCAGCATCGGTTTTCAAATCTGAGAATGTTAAAAAGGCATTAATACAGATAGCAGTTAGTACAATAGGGAGTTGCTCAGGTTGTTTCATGAGTGCTCCCACAGACTTGCGTTGTTATTCATAATGTAAATTCTCTCTGTTCCCAGCATGTACATAATTAATGGAAGAAACTATCCGGGAAAGAACTACAGCCACGAATAGGTCATCATGACCAGATGTTTAATTATTGTCATTAGGAAGCATTTGTAAATACCTGGTGTGCACTTTAAAAACATAACAGTAATCGAATTCTCTTGGATTTTGATGGATTGGTTCCATTGTATTAAATGATGATTAAAATGATTAGGTGCACAGTGTTGAAGCATTAATCTTCTGAACATCTTTATCAAGAAGAGGTAATAATTATGCTGCAGTTGATGTGATGCATGTCATACTCCTTTTTATGCATTATCTGATTTTTCTGCAACTGTGCCAGGCTTTAATTAACGTGCTTGAGCAGTATGAAAACTAGTGCATCTATAATTATATCTTCAGTAGCAATATTGTTAACCTTTCAAGATAATATATTTATCATCTAGAAAGTGCCTAGAGTTAGGGTCAGTTATCTTCATCATCAAATACATATTGGAATTAAAAGTGAGACCGATAGTATTCTTTCTCTGAAAGAAAATAATTCAACAAGAGAAGCAGCCTGACTGAGGCTTGGTCTACGCTACAGAGTTAGCGACATAAGGCAGCTTACGTCGACCTAATTATGTCAGTGTACAGACTACAGCCTCGCTCCTACCGACGTAAGTGCCCCACAACGCTGACATAACAACTCCTCCTCCCTGAGAGGCTTAGGGCTTATATTGGTGTAGTTAGGGTGCGCAGCGTCTGTGTAGACACTGCATTACTTACATGGCCAGTTGGCTGTCATTCTTGTCAATTTCACAAGCTCCAGCATGGAGCCGTGAAATTGACAAGAAAGCCCGGGACCAGGGGTGGGCTCCAGCTAGAGCCTGGGTACCTCCTATCCTGCATATCCGCTCCCAGCTGGGCTGCTGCCCAGGCTCCCTGTGCCTGGCTCCCTGCTTATGGAGGTGAGAAGCCTGGGTGGCTGCCCCCTGCTCCTGGCGGAGAGGCGAGAAGCCCAGGGCGGTTGTCCCCTGCCCCTCGTGGGCAGGCAAGAAGCTGAAAGCTCGGGGGGGGAGGGGGAGGGAGAGGGGCAGCTGGGCTCCTGGCAGGGAGCTGTGTGGGGCTGAGAGCCCTGGCTCTCAGCCCCGCACACTGCCTCTCTTCAGTTGTTGGGAAGCGCTCCTGGTGAGGATGCGCACCACCGACAGAAGGAGGGTAGTGTCGACCTTAGCCACCGCAGTAACATAGGGTGACTTAAGTTTGTAGTGTAGACATGCCCTGAAAATCTTACATGGTAATTAATCCTTTACATATGTTAACTTTTGTCCTGGGAGGACTAATGTTTTGATGGTGAAATGACAAAAGAAAGTACAAGGCATTTTCCCCCCACAGATAATGTCAGTTTTCACATGGCTGTTCTCTATGGAGTTTCAGGACACAATGGAAATGAATGTAATCTGAACACTTTTTTTTCTTATTTTCTTCCATCACAGATCTGCTAAAAATTACATCTTTCTGTGCTGGTTCAGTTTTATTCAGTTAAATCTGGGTAGTCTCCACTGACTCACTGTAGTGCCTCTTTCATATTTTATCTTAATGTCGTCATGTTCTTCAAAGTACTAATCAGAACATGGAGCCACTAGCTACCTCTTGTGTCCAGTCTCTTGAACTACACTTCTGTTTGCTTTTTAAGACAGCTAGGTAGTCAGTAGCTTATTATGATAGTTTCAGAAAAAATTATTTGTTCCGAAGGATTAGGATTCAGTAATAGTATTTTACTATTATGCTCAAACATGTATCAGCATTTCCATTATAACTTTCTTATTTTCAACGGTATACATCATTCCTTTTAAAACCGTCTTTCTGAAATAGGCAGAATGCTATATGCTAGAGCCTGACTTTTTGTGTTATACAAAAATTGGAATGCATAAAAGCCACAGAGCCGAAAAAGAGAGCATCTGAAACCACTGACTTCTGATTTTAGTTCTTTATTTAAAAGTAGCAAAATGTTTTAATTTTTTCTTTTTAAGACTAGGTAGGACACACAATAATATGAACAAAAGTGGCTAAATTATAAATATTGACTGTTTATGTACAATTATTGAAGTGGCATTTTAAGTGCATGAGAGAGGGAGTGTGAAAGAGCGAGCATAGCTGTGCATAGCAAGAATAAAATTTTTCTTGCAGTGGCACCGGAGGCCCCAATTGGGATCAGAGCGCATGTGCTTTACATTGTACAGACATTCTCAAAAATATGGTACCTGCCCTACAGAGCTATTAATTTAAGCTTAAAATCTATAACTTCATAATATCAAGATATTTTTGAGAACAGGAAAATACATTTGACTGATAGTAATCACTTTCCTGCATTGTTTTTTGTGTGTTTTTTTTTTAAAAAAACATCACACACCCCGATGGGAAAACAACAAATGACTTCGGTGCTTTGCCTGGGCATTTAAGATACACTTCCCTTCATTATGTATAGCCTATGTGCTGGGAAACCCTTTGTTTTAAAAGAGGCTACAAATATGAATCACTCCTGTTCTGGGAGGCAGTTGCATATTCTACACAATAGTGTTGCCACTCACAATCTTTGGTATTTTTCTTACAGCCCCAATTACTGAAATAAGCTTGTTGCCTGACAATCTCTGCTTGCTTTTTTTCACCCCCAATGAAGTTCCTAACCCTTACGGTTGCAGAGAGCAGTTTGAAAACCTGTTCCCTAAATGATGCAACACTGGGAGGCAAATTAAAAACAATACACCTAATGTGTTGTTTTTTAAAAGTTCATTGTTATTAAACCAATCTCATGATTCTTTGGGTCTGACTCAAGTTTTTTGAATGCTTGGTGTTGGCAATACTGACTTGTTTATTAAAGTGATTTACTTTGGCGTTTTACAGCATGTTAGCCAAGTTAATCATACTACCTGTATGAATGCCAAATAGTTAATTCCTATGTTTTACCATTGTCTGCAGAACTCCTAAGCTGATACAGCATGACTTTTGTTTTCTTGGTACTTATTGTCTACCTGCGAACATCTTCTTTCTGAACACAACAAATGTGCAGATTTCCATGAGTTTTCAAATATTTTCATATATTTATGCAGAATCCATCAAAGCATGTTCCTTCCCATGTTAAAGTTAAACGCTAACAAAGCCACAACATTGGGAAATAATTCCTAATGTTTGCGGGAAGTAGTGTTTGATAGATTCCAATTTGGCCCTCTTGTGGTATGCGTTCTGATATGGCCTTTAATTCAAGATCACATGCTATTTTTTCATAGGAACATCTACCTCATTTAGTGTACAGAATGAATGGAGAAGGAGGCTGAATAAAGGTTGCATAGGAAATTATTAATCTAGTGTTTCCTAACTTTTGAATGCTTGACTCTGCCACCTAAATAAAAAATGTATCTTAATTTTTTGTATGTAATATGTAGGTATGTTGAGATTTGTTTACAGAAAATATAGCAATGTCCAAGAGAATTCAAGTAAGTTGTGCTCATTAACCAATTTAATCACTTGCTCTTTACAAATGTTTTTTACATTTTTATTTCTGGCTAGATATTTGTTAAGAGCAGATGGTATCACCAAAAAGCAGCATTAGGTTTTTCTTGAACAAATCCCTTCCCTTTTCTGACCTATAGTAGAAGGTTAGTACCAAATATTCTTGCTAGATCTTGCCTTAAAGTGTGCATTCATAACCTCCTCCCCCTTGTGGAGAAATCTGCATGACGGTTGAACAGGACAATCCTATATAAAAAGAGAACTTCAACTAAGTAGTTTCTTTTTTGAAGTTTTTCTTTTTTTACTGCATTGTATATTTGACAGGATTGTTCTCTTAAAAGTTATATAATACACTTTATGCAGTATGCTTTATCCAAGGGCAAATGCCTTTTTTGTCAGCTTTTCTCCCTTCTGCTAGCATGGCAACTAGTGAACCCAGATGCTATTCTTTGGAGGGTGATGTTTTCCAGCAGCATGTATCCTTGGCGCACACTTCAGACAGTTGTTACACTGAGGGTGCCAAATGGTTGGGTTGTCTCAGTTGTTAGGTTTCTCTGGATACAGTTTGTTCCTGACTTGTCTTCGATTTTTCTGATGTATACAAATTTTGCAGTTTATTTGTGAAAAAAATCAGTGCAAATCCCACACATGGGCAGGCTTTTATTTACAAGAGGAAAGGATGGCTTCACATATTTTCTGTTAGAATTTAAAAGCAGCCAAGCTCTTGTTACATGTCCTTTTTGAAATGCCTTTGGAAGCAAGCAAAAACAGAAACCATACATTCAGAGTCTGAGTATTTTGTAGTGTTCTTTACAAACCTGAAGTCCAGTTGGATCACTTGGTTGGCGGAACTCTGACACTTCTACAAAGTAGGTGACATTTTGTGTACTGAAAGAGCTCTCCATTGACACTCTAGATGAGAAAGGAAAGACGTTTTAAAAAAGTTGGTATCTTATTCTCAATGGAGGAATGTTTTCAGTTGCTGTCGGATACGATCTCCCACCAACCTCCCATCATAAACTCTATGGGCTGAGCTGGGCTGCTTGGATTTCTTTCTCAACCCAACGCCACTGCTCCTAACTCGTCCATAAAACTTTCTGCAGGCAGAGAGTAATCAGATATCACTCTGAATGCAAACAGTTCAATTTCTTGAGTAGGTAATTACCATTTTTACATAGACACTTTTCAAAGTGTTACTGTACTTTAAGAAATTATCCCTTTAAATGAAATCTCAATCTGCTATTTATAAAATGCAAATAAACTCTTCAGGCATATAGAGGTACCTTATGCCAAGATATTTTCATATACAGTAGGTATTCAACCAAAACAAACAAACAAACAAATTATAAAATACAAGAATCACTTAAACAGCATTGCAGTTTATAGTTTCAAAGCACTGTACAAACATTGGCCAGTTAGTCTTCCCAGCAGCCCTCTCAGGTAGATTAGTATTATCTCAGTTTTACAGGAAGGGAAACTTGGAGACAGAGAGGTTAAGAAATTTGCATGAGCTACACAATATTGCAAATGTCAGACCTGGAATTAGAGCTCAGATTTTTCTGGCTCCTAACCCTGTGCCCTAACACTAGTTTGTTCTTAATCTTAAAATATCAATTCATAATTTGAATTCCATATTCAGCTAATGCATCGATTATTATAATATTAGTGTATTAAGGGATTTAGATTTATAAACATTTACCATATTCAACATTATTTTAAACAAAAAAGTGGCATGTAGGCATTCTGCATTGCAAATGTTATATGTAATATGTATATAGTGTGTATCTATTTTGCTGAATGCAAAATTGATGCTTTCTTCCAAACAGAAAATTTTTGCAATATATTTCTTCAACTGTATATATTTATATCTCTAATTTGATGTTGAAGAAATATATTGCAAACAGGTTGGCAGTCAATTTAGTGTCAGCAAAACAGGAAAAGCTTACTTATGAACAGAACTCTTCTTTCATTTGTAAAATTAGTATTAATTTATTTTGAAAGAGAAGATGGTTGGAAAGCTTTGAACAACTGGGTAAAAGTACTTATGTTGCAATTGAAAAAGCAGTAGTAAATTAAAACACAGAAGCACTACCCTATAATATTAAATCTCCCAAATCCATTAGCTTTCAGAATATGGTCTTAAATTCTCTATTTAGTTATCTCACCATATCTAGGCCTTTTGAATGCATATTAACAATGTTGGAATTTAAATAGCTCATGCACTCCAAGAAGTGCATCTACACTAAAAAGTTTTTTGAAAACTCGTCAATGCATTATTGCTAACTTACTTTATCATAGGAACTGGTAAGAGAACCTTCTTATAAAAACAAAAACAGAACTTCAGTTTGACCAAAACCAATGAAATAGTTGGTCCCAAATTAGGCCCCTGTTCAGCAAGAAACTTGAGTATGTACATAACTTTTAGTTGCAATGAGACTACTCACATGTTTAAAGTTAGGCATGTGCTTAAGACATCACTGATTTGGGGTCTTAATGTATTTATTCTTTACTCTGTAAATTCCTTCAGGTTTTCTTTTAAAACATTTAATACCGTAGTAAATAATTTTTAGCTCAAGAGTTTCTTTACTAATAACATACAATAGTAATCCCAAGACTTCTCAAACATTTTTGTCGTGTGGACCATATTTTAATAGAAGGATGGTCTTGTGGGCACTTCTGTTCCCCTTCATGATGCGCACTCTTCCTCCCCAATCTTTGTACAATCATGTAGAATCCTGTGGCATCTACAGCACTTGATTATATAGAAGTTGGTATCAGGAAGGTGACTAATATGTTAGCTGTATTTGCTATGGTAAGTGTTTTTTTTTGTTTGTTTTTTGTTTTGCGATGGAGGGGAAAATTAATCACACCATCTACATTTGCTCTTCCTTTTCTATTTGATGTTTTGACCTTTCTGTCATTTTTGTTCCTTTCGCCTTCTGCTTTCTTCTCACACCTTCTGTTCCCTTTCTCTCTGCACATGCTTTTTCCAATCCTTTTCTTTCCTTGGATGTTTTTTTCTTCCCTTGCTCCTGTGGATGTTCCTCTCATACTAGCAGCTGACAACTCCCGGCTTTTCTCCCCTTTTCTTCTGTAGCAGCAGCCTCTAATGTAGGAGACTAGGTTTGCTGATCATTGTCTTAGTTTCCATCTGTTTTTATGGGCACCCAAAGTCACATTTTCAATTTGCACAGCTAGAAATCAGGAGGAGTCAACACTGTGTAAGCAGCAGCCATTTCTCCATGGACCACCAGCAAGTGCTTTATGGACCATTTTTTGAAAACTGCTCGTGCATGTGGTCATCCTGGCATACCCTTTGGTGGCCAAGGTATGGACCCACAGTGCTCCTCTAGGAATAAGTCCCCTGCTGTCCCTTAATAATTACCATGCAGACACTTTTATGGTCCAAACACCTTTTGCTGGGGTTTTATTTACTCTCCTCAGACCCAGCCTGTTACTTCAGGTTCTCCAGGCTTTGTACTTTTCTGGAATACATGTTTTACCTGCTCCATCAGAAGCCTCACAGTTAACGTAAGTACGTCTCTGTGCTCCCCAAGTTAATCTTCTTTCGGAAGGTTTGTTGCTCCTAACAGCTAGGCACAATTTGTTCCTGCCCTCCCTGGGCCTGCCTTCCTTTGTGAAGGGGCTTGCTGCTTCTAGACACTAGGTAAAACTTATTCTTGCACTCTCCCTAGACCTTTCTTCTTCCTGATGGGATTTGTCTTGAAGACAGGCTCTGCCCAGAGAGAGAGAGATTCTCCAAGACACCTCTTTCTAGACCTCTCCAAGCTCTCTCTGTCTTGCCTTCCCCTTCTTAATTATACTCTCAATCACGTATCACCCTGCCCCCTCATCATGTCCCCAACTGGATACACTTGTTTAGTTTTCAGGAAGGCTGCTTCAATTAAGGGCCCAGCCACCCTGGGGAGCAACTTCATCATGCTGTTGATCTGGCTTGCCTTTTAGAATATAGCTGGGGTGAAAGTAATTTAAAAGTCTTACCGGGACAGGGGCCTAGCTCCGGGCCCCTGGAAGGGGCGGGGCCTTGGGTGGAAGGGGTGGGGCTGGGGTCAGCCGCCCCCAGCCAGCCCTTCAGTGCTGCCCTGCCCACCCCGCCCAGGACTCCAGCGGCGATGTAAAGGGCCCAGAGATCCAGCCACTGTTGTGGTAGCAGCAGCGGAAGCCGGGAGCCCCGGGCCCTTTTAAATTGCTGGGGCCCGGGGCAGCTGCCCCTTTTGCCCCCCACCCCAATTCTAGGCAACCCTGGGGGCAGGGCAAAAGAGGCAGCGATGTTAAAGCTCTGCTGCAGGAGCATTTTAAGGACCCTACCGTCAGGGCTGCCGACAGTGCTATAACGTGACGCGACATTAACGTGATAGCGCTTTAACGTCGGCTGTGTACGGGCCTGTACTGGCGGCCACTTCTTACCAGTATGCTGTACCGGCCCACTTTCACCTCTGAATATAGTATAGAAAATAATTAAGTCTAATGACTTGATGGTTGTGTTTGTGGAGCTCTCAGATGTTTTATCTCAACTATAATCTGTGACACACACACTCACTCACTCACTCTACCCTGCTCATCTGCTCCCCGTCAGCAAGTTTGAGCAGGAAACCTCCCAAGAATACTTTTTCTTGCAGATTTCTGATACTACTTCTGCTGGCCCTGCCTGAAAATGCTTTGAGTAACCTTCTTTATGGTATTTTGTCACTTTCTGTTCCAATTAGGTCTGGAAGCAAAAAGGAAGTTGGTTTTTTACAATGTGTGCCAGCTTGGGTCCTTATTTTATCTATGGGGTAGAGCCCGGGGAAAAGGGATTGGGAAACTAAATTCTGCCACCGAGTCATTGTGCAGTCTCAAGCAAGTCACTTAGGCTATGTCTACAGCTTATGTCAGCATAATTTATGTCACTCAGTTGTATGAATAAATTACCCCCCCGAGTGACATAAGTTATACTGACATAAACGCTGGTGTGGACAGCACTGTGTTGGCGGGAGAGCTTCTCCCACTGACCTAGCTTGTGCTGCTCGTGGGGGTGGAAATAGGTAAGCTGATGACTTAGAGCAGCTACATTTGTTAAGCCGCTGCCGTTGGCTTAGCACAGCTATAATAGAGAGCTTACAGTGGTGCAGTTGCGCTGCTATCCACTCCCTAGTGTAGCTGTGCCCATAGATACGCATTTTCAACGGTGGTCTCCCATTCTGAGTGGCTCCATTTTAGAGTGCCCAACTTCAATCACAGTAGGGTCAGACTTTGAGGTACTGAGCACCCAAAATGCCAGTTGAAATCACTGTATGTGTTGAACTCTAAGCGTCTCAGTAGAAGGGCTAAAACCTGCACCTGTCATTCTAATGTCTGCAACCAAATTTATACTCCTGGAGAACCCACGCAAGGTTTCAGTAAACCCTACTGATCTACTGAGAACATTACTTATGTCCAGAAGACAGTGATCTTGTCTCTAAGCAAGTAGATGGAACCTTTTGTGAGGGAAGAGTTTCATTATTATTTATTATGTCTTTGCTATATTATTTTATCTAATTCAGGATGTTTAAATTATCATTCTAGACAGTCACTTAAATTAAAATAAACAATTTAAAGTACGTCATTAAAAAAATATATTGTGCCAAAAACGGAGCCAACAATATGTCCCCTGGGACCAAAAAAAAAAAAAAAAAAAAAAAGAACCTCCAAACGTTGTGGACAATTTAAAGTGGGCAAATTTAATTATAGCAGGAAGTGCAATTACTGAATGAGGTATGAGAGACCTGGGAAATGTTCCCATCTAAATAATGACCAGAATGTGCTTGTTGGAATGATATTCCATTACACATTCAAGGCCCTAGGATTACAACACTTTCAGGTTATTAGAAGATGATGATAATACTGTGTTTTATTACCAAATTACTATCATACTCTCTGAGGTATGAAGTGATATTAATGACCATTTTCAATAAGAAATAACATTCTGCAGCATCAGTATCATTTAAACATATTAGAATATGTTACAATGTGCAGTAATGCCCTAGGGTATAGAGATGAAAACGAAAGAGTTTAATTTTAAAATGCAACTGGGAAATTATTTGGACATTCAAAAAAGCTTCAGGGTGAAGATTCATTAATAAAGTGGTTTTTTTTTTAAAACCATTCCCGATAAATACAAATATGCATGTAGATTACCTGGCTGTAATTGTGGTTTATTAAAAACATTAAAAAAAAAAAATCAGTTCATAGCCTGTATTTTATTTAGTGTAGTGTATTAAATTTCAATCATCTAAATGTTAATGAAATCTAGAAATGAACCAATAAAAGAATTAATGCTAATTAACATATCTATGTAAATGAAAGCACGGTAGGGAGTTAACATATTAAAAATATTTTTCAAAATTGAAGCCGCTTTATAGACTACTTTATAAAGCAGTACTCAGTTTCCCTAGTAATATATTCTTTTAATGAAAAGCCCAGTGTAAAACTGACAAGTTACGAACAGCCATCCTTTAGAGGGTTTTTTGCTGTTTGCTTGCTGACACTGTTGTCATTGATCTAATCAACTGTAACTGTCATGCCATTTGTTTAAGTTATGTTGATACCAAATAAATAAGTTAATGCCAATCATCCAGAACTGCCAAACACAAGGGGAATTTTATTATATCAAACTGTCTTTCACATACACACACAAAAAAATAAAACAAATAAAAAAATAAAATAAAGATACTTTGTGTATTACAGGATGTTCTAAAAATGAAGGATTCATTTTTCTGTATAAACATCACAATTCTAATAATATTCAACAAAAATTTCACCTGATTTAGAACTCCTAATAAAGTGGGGAAATTCAGAGTTTTGGCTTTCAGTATCTATACATTTCCACGAATGGTCCACGGTGGTTGAGACCCTTGATATTGGGTAATTGTGCATTACGTAAGTGTGTCCTCAATGGGTACAATGGGATGTCCTAGGAATGTTTTGCAGCTACAACTCAGGATTTGTTTTTTTTAATTCTAACTCCTATGTATCTGATATTACAAGGCCTATGATAACACCTGCTTGCATATCTGAGATCAGAACCAAGCATTAATAGGTCTATTTTATTCTTGATATCTTATTGTTCACTCCTCTTTAAAGATAAATTTCAAATAAAATCTCCCAATTGCACCACTTAAACAGTGTGGGCCAGTTCTGCATCAGAGATGAGAGCTAGAAACTTTTTTTAAAATTCAAGTTGATTCTCATGTAGTATCTTGATTCTTGCACCTGGGGCTTTACAAAACACAACAAATCATGAGACTTTAGATAAAGTTGTAAGAGTTGGTACTGCTGGACTTCTATTGGCTTCAATGACATCAGGATCAGGCCCCAGTTGCTGAAAAAATTGGGCCTTGGGGTGATGTAGGGGCTAGCAGGAATATTTTTGAGTGATCCACAGGTGTGATGGGGAAAAGGTTAGTGTTTAGGTGGCAATGTGTTCCAAGGTCTTTGTAGCTTGGTGAGGCGGACTGTGCATAGTTCTCACTTTTTTTTTTGTCCTGTGTAATGTTGTATGCAAGGAGTTTGAGGCTTTTTCTCATCACCATCTGATGTACCGTGCGTTGCAGTGGACAATTTCCCCAGCTGTATAGTTTTTAGGGTTTCTTCATGATCTTTACTGGAGCAAATAGGATTCTGAACTATGAAACCATGATGCTTAAAAGCTTGGTGAAAATAGTCTTCAAGGTCTCAGAGGCCTATCCATTTTGTAAACAGAAAGTCAATGACAAAATAATTTGTGAGCTATGTATTCCTCAATGAATGACTTGTCAGACTTTATCCAATTGGAGTCATCAATTTGTAATGATTTGCCAAATAAGAGGCTCAATTATCTTTTAGAAGTACTATGAGAGGACTCATTACTACAAGTAAAACAGCTGCCTCCTTTTGTAGTGTGCGAATGTATAGCTGTAGTCACATTTTCTATTATTTGTGTATGCACAATTACTGTTGTAACCTTAAGTTCCCTTGTTCTGTCGTACCTTTAAATCACTCTTACCAGATGTTGTTACTGTATCCATCTAGTGATTCAGAGATGTAGATTTCTGAAAGGGCTGCTGTCAATTTTAAAATCATGTTTCTGTCAGATGGCTCACTATGTAAGTAACACTGAAAATTACTAAAACTGACACAGACTAGAGGAAGATGACATTCTTTGTTTAGTCTGTTTTCTATGTGCACTTTGTACAGAGTCAGTTTCACTGCTGTGTTGATGGTCAATAGGACTTCTTCTCATGTGTTTGCAAAATAACATCACTTTCATGCTCTGCTCTTGGTGGGAATCAGTATAAATATTCTTCCCTAGGCTTTACAAGACAGAGAGAGCACACTAGGGACAGTGGCAGCAGAGCTGCTGCTGTTTGACTAGGGCCAAGAAGGATTGTCTCTCTTTCTCTGGACCCCAACTTGAAGGATGGGGGTTGGAGGTAGTTTGCTCCCCTCACTAACCAGACCAGACCATTGCATGGGACCCATTCCCATCACTTTTGTAGAGAATGCTGGGGGGAGGAGTATCCTTCTCATGCACTGGAGCCCTGGCTAAGATCAGGGAGCTCCCTTCTTTACTCTTACACCTGTATGGGGCTGGTCAGGCCCAGGTGACCCACACCCTGTCCTGCTGCAGGACCTGGCTTGGGGAGAGAGTACTAGGACCATTTAAGAAATAAGTGCTACTGAACGAGACTCTGCGGTAAGGGAAGACGCCAGGAGATACCAGGAGGGAAGGGAGATGGGGGGCACCCTTCTGGGAAGGAGCAAGGCCATGTGGAGGAGACAATTGTCCTTCCCCAGGGACAAGGGGAAGAGTGGAGATGGTAGGGAGCAAGCAGAAGCTAGGGGCTGGAGTGATATCAGCCCTCCCCAAGCCCAGTAATGGGAGTCTAGAAGGGAATCAAGGAACCCCACTCATTCTCTTTCCAAACCTTTCACCATCCACAGAGGATGAGCAACTAAAGAGCTGGGGTTTGGAGGCAGTGAGGCTCCTCCCACCTTAACTCTCTCTCTCTGTGGGCGACAAAATTAGGGGAAGCAGCTTAGAGAGTGAAGGGGAATAGAGAGCTTCAATCCTAGTCTGCCCCTTCCAGGGGGATACAGGGACTGGAGCAACCAGACCAGGGATCAGCAGAGATCTCCCACCCTGGAGACAGGGAACAGGTGCAGTCAGGCTGGTAAACCAACCGTTTCTCCCCTTCCCATGCCGTACCCCCTACAGCAGGAGCCTGGAGCAGCTAGGGAGAAGATGGGGAGTAATTGGAGGGAGGTCTTCACTCCCTGGTAGGATTCCTCCACAGTCTCGGGTAGGAAGGAGGACGGAACCAGCCATTGGAGAATATTAGTAGCATGCAGAGAGAGGAAGGGAAAGTGAGCATAGTGGTCTCAGGTGCTCTCGGCTCTCCCACTCCCCTGTTGAAAGATCAGTGGCCACATTATATAGGACTTGGATTTTTAAAATCATGATTTAAACTCCCCTCACTGCATTGGGAGCAAGATGGGCCTGTTACAGTTGTATTCAGTTAAAGGAATGTAATTTTTTTTAGCAGTATGGTTAAATTAGAGTGAGGTGTGCCCTATAATACACAAACACGTGGACAAAGGTTTTCATTGTGGTTTATCATGACATGCAGAACATGTTTCTGGGTGACCAGACCAAATGTTTACTTATCTATGAAGAGTCCCATTGAATAAATGAGTCAACAACCAACCTGCATTCTCTCAAACCCCGTAACTAGCTCTCTTGCCACTGATTTGTCTTACAACTTAAAATAAAGGGAAAGAAATGTTTTTCAGAATTGTGTGTGTAACTAATTTGAAAGTGGTTAATAAAATTGTGTAAGTAAATAAGTGATCCACACTTGAAAAAAAGTAAGATATACTAACTGTTCAGCAGAGGTCACTGTAAGTTTGTGATTGAGGTATTTTAATCGTGCTCCTCAAGATGTTATTAACAGCAGTAAACCCGTAAGGAAATTCTCAGGACTGTATCTAGTTGAAAACAAACACACACAAAAAAGCTTATTTTTCACAGACATTTGTTGTGGAAATAAAAAATTTAGGTGATTATGTATAGTGAGGCTTTTAATGAAACTAGAATGTTAGCACCCAGATAAGCGTGGATTATACGTAGCACTTACCCTGTAGTGTGACTTAGAAGGATTTATCCAGATCATTACTTCAAGGGAAATTTAAAAGAGAGAGAGAGAGAGAAAAAAAGCTTCTATCAGAAGCACATACATTAAAGAGTTTTTATTTCTAGTTATGATGCATGCACCTCTTACTTTTCTGTACCAGGCAGTTTGTGTTATAATGGCATTAAAAGGGACTCAATAATTACGGTTATATAGAGTAGTTGCTTTTTGTTAAAAGTAAGATCAAAATCCCTCTTTCACAGTTCAGTTACTGAATTTAGTTTCCCAATATAACGTAATTACTGTTTGATAAGCAATTGAATCTTCTGTGACTTGTTTTTGGATAAAACAGTAACTAGCTTTTCCAGAGAAGATAATTAAAAATCAATGTTTTGAAACTTTATCCTAAGAATCTCATTTTTTGGGGGTGAACCACAGATACTGCGTACTCAAACTTCATCCCAAAACACATGCATTGCTATAGTATCTTGGATAAAGGCACTTAAAAATAAAAAAAAGCAATTAAATTGAAAAACAATCCCCTTGTTTATCATAACTGTTTTCATTTCTGCCAAGAAAAGTCAACAGATATTTATGAATCTGCCGTGCACTTCTGTTCTCTGATGTTGTCGTCTTAGCCCAACTGGACAGCTGCCTGAATCCCCAGCTCTGCTTCTCACATGCACCACCAGCCAGCTCCTGACAAGCTAGGCAGCTGGGAGCTCTGTTTCCCAAGCTCTATAGATATTGACTAGGGCCCTACCACTTTGGTGAATTTCACGGTCATAGGATTTTAAAAATCGTAAATTTCATTATTTCAGCTATTTAAATCTGAAATTTCATGGTGTTGTAATTGTACGGGTCTTGACCCAAAAAGGAGTTGTGGCGGGTTTGCAAGGTTATTGTAGCGGGGTTTGCAGTACTGCTACCCGTACTTCTGTGCTGCTGCTGGCGGCAGCGCTGCCTTCCGAGCTGGGCAGCTGAAGAGCCAGCAGCAGCGCAGAAGTAAGGATGGCATGGTATTGTATTGCCACCCTTACTTCTGCGCTGCTACCTGCAGAGCTGGGTCCTCAGTCAGCAGCTGTCACTCTCCAGCTGCCCAGCTCTGAAGCCAGCAGCATAGAAGTAAGGGTGGCATGATATGGTATTTCCACCTTTTCTTCTGCGCTGCTGCTGGCGGGGCACTGCCTGCAGAGCTGGGTGCCCAGCCAACAGCCCCTGCTTTCCGTCCACCCAGCTCTGAATGCAGCACAGAAGTAAGGGTGGCAATACCGCAACCCCCATAAAATAACCTTGCACCCCCCCCTGCAACTCCCCTTTGGGTCAGGGCCCCCAATTTGAGAAATGCTGGTCTCCCCCTGTGAAATCTGTAAAGTATAGGGTAAAAGCACACACAAGACCAGACTTCATGGGAGGAGGCCAGATTTCACAGTCCGTGACATGTTTTTCATGGCCGTGAATTTGGTAGGGCCCTAATCTTGACTTATCCCCTTTAGCTGGTATGGTAAACTGCTAAACTATACAGACAGCAAGAAAGACAGTCCCTCTCTAGGTGAGGCTCTTTCCCCCTCATGATGCGCCTCCAGTTACTGTCACTCTGATAAGAATAGCCAGTAAAAATCCTGGTCCGACTAACTGTCCCTCACCCTACTTGAGAATCTTAATCCATTTTTAGAAACAAACTCTAACTAACCCTTAGAGGTTCTGAAATGCTTAGATGGGAGTTTTTGCATTTCAGATTTTTGGTCAAGTCTGGAACCACAAGTTCCAAAATACTGCAAGAGATGCCTGTTTTTGCATGATTTCTGGCCACAGCTAGAAAAAGTAGTAATAACATCTCATGAGGAATCTTGTTCTCTTAAGGTTTCTAGTCCAGTTTTGAAAAACTGGGAAGTTTAAATAAGCATCCAGAATTTGGGATTCTTCGCCTAACGTTGATTATTTTGGGTCTCACCCATTTTAATCTGGAATTAATGGCAGCAGATGTTCATAGTTTTGTATTGGGCTCCAAATGGACATTGAGAATTAAACATAAGAAGCTGGGACAAGTCAACTGGATGAGAGAGGCAGATAGAAGCAGGTTGTTGAGGGGTCTTCAAAAAAAATAACAAGGAGCTTGAAATTTTGATTCAAAAGGTTATGGGAAGCCAGGAAAAGATCTTGCAGAGGGGTTCATTGTGATCAGAGCAGTGAACAATGCAGGTGATTTTTATGGTTTTATTTTGGAGATAATGAAAAGAGGCAAGGTTGGAATCCAGGAGGTGAGAGGAAGAGCTTACAGTATACCCGGTGGCGCACAATGACTGTGTGGCCAAAAGATTTTGCAGTGAGGATGTGGAAGAATGGGAGCATGACTGAGGTTGTTAGTCACTCCACTTTACATTGTCATGTGAATTTTCTGTGCTATATTCTATTATTTTTTGTCATGCTGGCTTCTTTTCAAGGAAAACCCCCGGAAAAGGGAAGGAAGTTGTGTGTGTGTGTGTGTGTGTGTGTGTGTGTGTGTGTGTGTACGTACTGTGTTATAAATAAGGTGGAAATGCCACCAGTTTAAAAGGCTTTCCCGAGTACTAACACTGTTAATGAAGTTGTAGCTTTCTCCATTTCCAGTTCTCTGCAGGATGAGAAGGCTAAGTCAAAGTGCAATGAGGAGGACTGGGTAAATTGTGCTTGTAAAATTCATACAGTCAGAATTTTGGAAATATGCAGCAGACTAGATTTTTTTCAGATGTTACCTCCCTACAAACTCATTGTAATTTCTGCAAACTACTTTGTTCATATATTAATAGTGCATGCTGCATTCCAGTTTTGTTTTCAAGAGATGAATTGTACTAATTAGGTTAATATTGGTTATCCACAGTTCAGTAAGAAAATACTTTCACTACCAGAATGCATATTAACACAAAGCTTCCATTTAATAGGAAGATTTAAATTTAATATAAAAGCATTTCTTCTCTGTTGTGTCTTTCAAAAACTCGTATTTGTGTAGGGATTGTGCAAAATGTGTCCCATATTTATGGGTATGTCCACCCTGATTAGGAAGACCTTTCCTAGGGACATTGACTGCATGCAATGTTTACAAACAGGTTAGCATGTCCGTGCAGTACCACTATTAGTGACGGAACTGTACCACTACGTTTTGGGATTCCTGAAGCATGCACTCCTAATGCAGGATGCTGCTGCTGAGAGCAAAGGCTTTTGGGTAATTTTCAAACAATAGGCACTGCCGCTGATCTTTCTCACAATGAACTAGTAAAGCTGTAATGCCTGTGGCTTCCTTTTGACCCAGGAGGCTAATCATTGTATGACTCTGTTGATCCCAGTCAGACCTTGAAGTCAGTGGTCCCAGGTGTTCAAACCAATATGTGTACAACACCCATGATGGCGTATGTGTATTGGTGTGTTTGAAAGAGAGCACGTGTGCCAGCTGTCATCTTGGCTGATGCACTAGGGATTGAGCTGGAGATCTCCAGAGCTAAAATCATCAGCTGCTGCAGCTTGAGCTGAAGAGACAAGCTTTTTAGTTAAGGCTGTAATGCAGTCCTATCCTCTGCAGATTTGTTACAGAGGACCTGTACACACACTCATCAGTGGGTTATACACACAGGGCACTGCAAACTCATTGCAAGTGCAGGATGTTCCAGCCAACGGTTTCTTCCAGCAGTTTTAAACTTAGGCAGGGACTATGTATATCAGTAAAACAAAAAGTGATAACTCACTTTGAAATCAGTGATGAAACTTTGTGCATTGTAGTCCAGTGATTATTCTGTTTTGACCCCTGATTTTGGTAAATAAATTAAGTAACTTCCAGTTGCATTGTATTTATTCAGACTGACTTTTTTCTCCCCCCCCCCCCCCAGCTAGAGTTGCTGAGAGATCATATTAGTTTAACCTTTACATACTTAGGTGTAGATGAGTGAGTTGTGGCAGGAATATAATTTTAACATGTTCTGTCAAACTGTTGAGATAATAGACTGAAAATGCTTAATACGTGAGATATTGGCAGTAAATCACATTCTGCTTGTTAAAAAATAATATCCACAGTGTGTATACTGGCTACATATAGAGTATGAATGTCTCTGCATATATCTATTTGTATAAATAGCTGTTAATTACTGCTCTAATCAATTATATTATTTATACTTATTAATTTCACAATATTATTATACAATCTCTTAACTGAAGATTTTCCAGTTATAAAACAAAAGATGCAAACAAGAAGTACAAATGCAATACGGGGCTTGGAATTCAGGGCACGGTCGTGTACCAACCCTGCGTATTTGATTCTCAAAGTAGATGAATCCTGCTCTGAAAGGGCTGCCCCTCAGGCTGAGTCAGGGTGACTTTTGCTGAGTTCCCACTTTGCTCCTGGGTCTGCTGGAATTGTAGGCCTCGGAGAGCAGCTTGAGATCACGGCTCCTTCCTCTCCAGCAGCTCATCAGATTTCACTCTTTTCTGGCTCTGGGTGGAGGTTCCTTTGCCCTTGTTATGGAGCAAAACTTCTCCCCTCCTTGCAAGGCCATTTTCTGTCTTCCCCACCAGGTAGGGTGACCAGACAGCAAGTGTGAAAAATCAGGACAGGGGGAGGGGGGTAAGAGGAGCCTATATAAGAAAAAGACCCAAAAATCGGGACTGTCCCTATAAAAGCGGGACATCTGGTCACCCTACCACCAGGTTGGTACTAATCGCTCCCTGTAGGAGTTCTATGGGAATTAAAAGGCATCCGGGTTAGGGAGAAATGGGAGAGACATCTTTACTGTCACTGGGCAGGAAAGACAGAGTAGCCTTGCAGATAAGGATTGTTCTCCACAGCATTCAAGAATCAGAATGAAGAGGTGGGGAAATTTGGGGCAATGATGGAGTGGAAGGAGGTAGGTGGGGTTTTAAGAACATGGTGTTTGTGTGAGGAAATCTACATTAAATGTAGATTCTTCTTATATTCAGGGGCTGAGGGTGGAGTGAGATACCTCATCCCCAAACAAGACTTTAAAAATCCTGGTTTCCTCCCACAAATCCCAATTACTGTTGTAATCCAAGCATCAGTAAGAAGATGCCATTTAAGGAGAGGTGGGGAGAGAGAGAGAAAGGAGAAGAAAAAGATGAGGTGGCGATAAGGGGACAGAGGATGTCTGCGATCCCTCCTGAGTCAGCTGCACAAATTTAATTTGCATCCTCATTTGTTAAATTTATGATGTTGGCTAAGAAATCATACAGTTCTCCTGCTATTCTGCTAAATCGTCATTCACACACTGCATATTAAATGGCCAGTGATGCAAAAAGTATTGATATAAATATTTTACTGTGCATCATTACACTTTAATTCTTTGATCAGTCACCAGGATTTTGACTGAAAGCCATGTTTTCAATAGCTGAGGGATAGGCAAGAGAACAGTATAAACCCGCAATCCCCACCCCAGCTGTTACCACCCACACCATGGGACAACGAGCACCTCCACTGAGAAATTGTATGGGCCAGATCTGGTATAAATGGCAGCAGCTTCAGTGACTCCACTGGAGTTGCCCCCATTTACATCAACTGAAGATCTGCCCCTGAATCTTTCCTGGTCTGAACCTGGATTATTTTCTATGCTATGTAGGTCCTTACAGATTCTTTCTCTCTAGTTGTTTCAGACATCATGTTTTGCCTCTAGAAGCTGGGATGATTATCAAATTTATTGCATGGGATCATAGCAGTTAGGTAGGTGCCAGATGGTCCTACAGAGTAAACTGGGGGAAGGAACTGTTTGTCCTGACTGAAGCAGTACAGGAAAAACCCAACTCAAACTGAGTTAATACTCCAAGTTGTTGATTAAAGGGTATGACAGCCTCTGTACAACATTAGTTTGATTAAGTGACTGACAGAGCTTGGAGTCAAATTGGGCAAAGGGAGAATGTGTCTCTGATGCCAAGTGCTTGTGCAAAGTGTTTCTCAGTTGAAATGAATTTTCCCACTGAAAAAGCCAACAGCTTTATTTCCCCCCAGCTCTATTCTGAGACTTGTCACATTACTTCAGACATCTTGAAGCTTTCAAAAATGTTTTAGCAGAACAGAGTGGGAATTTCTCTATAAACTGTGTTTCAGATGATGATCTTACTAACATTATTGATTTCACTACTTCAATGTGTTATTAAAATTAAGATGACAGTAAATAGAGCAGCATCCCATTAAACAGGGCTTGGACCCTGTCAGTGTACACTGTACAGACTGTTCAAAAATGGAAACTAAACCCAACTCCCTTTATAGTGAAGAATCAGCTCACTTTGGTAGAAATAAGAACATTTTCTTGTTGTTCAAAAGACCAAACATAGGGCAATTTTAAGACAGACTGTCACTATGGAAAAACTTTATTTTATGATGGGGTTAAAGTACCTCTGCTTATCTTTAACATGCTCTGTAGAAATTTCTTGATATGTTTGAAATTAGTGAATAGGTTTGTTTGCAAATGAGTTTGCTACTTCACAGCCTGGTTTTGTTTTGTTTTGTTTTGTTTTGTTTGGCCTCCTGCTTGTTCTTGCAATGAAGAGGTCATAATTCTGACTAGCATCACAGACATTACAATGGCAACAGATGAATTGACCATGTAGTGTAGTCAATTCACCCAACTAACCCAACAGGCCACATATCCTAACCTTGTTGGGAATTACCTGGGGTACTTTCAGCCCAGAGTGGAGGCCAATATCCTTCCTTTGCTTCCACTAGGTGGTGGTTTTGTTCATGTGTTGATTTTTCCAGAAGTGGAGGCACATACTTTCTTAATCTTATTTTTTATAGTTATAAAAACTTTCTTTTGTCACAAAATATAATGACATGATGCAGTCGATGGAGAACGGATCAAACCCTCAGTCCAGCAAAGCACTTAAGCAAGTACTTAATTTTACTTAATTCAGTGGGACTGCTCACATGCTTAAATTTAAAACATGTGCTTAAGCGATTTGCTCTTTCTATATTTAGATACTTATATGGCCCCCATTACAATAGTATCTGAGTGCCTCATGAGTAAAATTGTATAATTTTTTACTGCAGTATGGTTTGTTTTTGGGATGGAGAGAGCGGACTGTATTTTCATTGAGTTTGGCATTTTCCGCCCAGCAACGGGCGTGTTCTCAGGTGTGTGTGTGTAAGAGAGAGAGAGATTCAGAAACTGGCGGAAGAAATGAAATAGCAAAATTTTTCACCTTTGGGAAAATTTTAGAAATTCTCTTAAGAATATATGAGAAAAACATCAGATTTAGCCTTGAGGATATCAAGGTGAAAATTGATATCTTTACACAGGCTCTTTTATTAACAAATGGAAACACACAGAGAGAACACTCAGAAAAGTTGATCCCCTTTCGATATGTAAAGAAAAATGGTTTACTCTGTTGAAACTAAATAGTCTACCTACAGGGCATACTAGTTTTTTTTATTTTTTCTAGTGAAGGGTTTCAGATGCATTTCTTTCTGACTATTAACGATAGAGTTTTATATAGCACGATACAGTTGAAATCAAGTATTCCTGTTTCTCTGAAAACTAATTCAGAATAATTTTTCTTTTATAAATGTGTTTAAATGCATCACTTTACTAGGGACATAATTTCAATCTACTATAATTTAAACAGACAATGTATGATTTTAAAACAGTGCATAAAATGTGCATGTTGGAACAGCTTTCTATTCTCAGATTTCAGGAAATTATCATTATTTGAGGATAAATAGTCATGAAGTATCTTAAAAACAGAGGAATTGTCATATTGATCAGACCAGTAACCCATCCAGTCCATTATCCCATCTCTGACAATGGCCAGTGGCAGATGTTACATAGGAAGGTGCAGGAAACTCCATAATGGACTATAATGAAATAATCTTGACCCTAAAGGAATTTCTTTCCTAACCCCAAACTGCTGGGCTTTGGCTTAAGCCCTGAAGCATGAAGGGGTTTGGATAATTTTTTTCTCTTTAAAAATCCACAATGTTTACAAAATATCCAAGTTAATCCAAGTTCCAAAACACTATAATATTCCAGTATATCATGGATTTATGATGATTGTCCTGTAATTGAAACATTCTTCCACTCCATAAAGGAAATTCCATTAAAAACTAAGGGTTTTCTAGTGAAAGGGAAGCGGATGCTCTGGCTTACTCCAAGGTTTAGGCTGGTACTAGTCACTGTACTGCAGACAGTGGGTCATATTCATCTCTGATATAGCACTACTGACAGTGAAGTATACCAGTTATGAATTTAGCGCTGTGTGTGTGTGTGTGTGTGTGTAAGTAAGTAAGTAACATAGGGCAGGTCTACACTACAAGTTTGTAGCGGCGCAGCTACACTGATGCAGCTGCGCCACTGTAGTGCTTCTGGTGAAGATGCTATAAGTCAACAGGAGAGAGCTCTCCCATTGGTTTAAAAACTCCACCTCCACGAGAGGCGGTAGCTATGTTGGCTGAAGAAACTACACCAGCGCATAGGTCAACATAACCACGTCATTCAGGGGTATGGATTATCATACCCTTGAGCACCGTAGCTATACTGAAGAAATTCTGTAGTGTAGACCAGGGCATCTTCTTTCTGTGTGTCCTTTGTTAGTTGGCCTCAAGTCAAAATCCTCCATCAGTGTTCGGATGAGAGTTTACAGTCTGTTGCTATTTATATAATAAGTCAAATACAAACACCTTGAACTCAGGAGAAGTTTGAGTTTGGATTTGCAAGCATCCATATTCAGCAGTTGTCAACATGTATTCAGGTTTTTTTAAGAAGTGAGGTTGTCAAGATTCACAGCTAAGCCGCTAAGAAAAAAAAACACCAAATATTGCTCATGATAAAATCTTAAGAGCTTGTAACACTGATCACTGTAAAAGTTGTTCAGGATAAGGGGCCAGATCCTCAGCTGGTATAAATTGCCAGACTCGAGCAAAATCAATAGAGTTATGCCTATTTACACCAGATGAGGATCTGGCCCAAAGTACTTCGCAATAACGTTCGTAAGGATACAAAAGAATGCCATGCAGGGAAGTTTTCTGATGGATGGAGATACGATGCATCTAAACTATTTGGTATTTTCATTTTCTCATCCATATTTTGTATTAATATGTTCAGACACATGATATATCTGTGTGTAAGCTAAAATAAATGTATTTGTATACACACCATCTCCATTATGTGTATTGTACTTTGGGGAAAATGTGTATTACTAGAAGAGTTTGAGAGGAATTATAATATAGTTTTTGTGATATGTGAGTAGCACACACAGTGCTGCCTATTGTAAAAGTTCACCACCACCATTCTAAAGGGTCCGTTTCAGATTCTGTTAACTTTTCAAGTTTTACCCTTTTTTCTTGAAAGTTGGTAGACTTGTCATAGGTCAGGGAGCAAATGTTTTCTGAAAATTTTACCCAAAGATATTCATCTGTGTTCAAACATGGAAAGATCAGGCTAAGCATCCTCAAACTGATAAAATTCTTGGAATGTGGCCTATGTATAGTGGACCTTATGACTCAAACCAAGTGATAGTTGGGCATTTCTTCAGCTCCAATGTTAGCTTTACTGTATCAGCTATGAGCATTCTGTGCTCACAAAAAAGCTGAACTCCAATTTTTTTCCTTGTCAGGTTTTTTTCCAAATTCTTCGTAACGGTTTTTAGCTCTCATTTAAGTTCAAAGGCTGCCTTTGGCTCTATCCACCTTGGTCTGTCCTTATACCTTAGACAAGGATTCCTTCCTTTTTAGTATGGGTTAGTGGTTAGATTTTAATGTTAATGCTAGTGGGATTTAGAACTGTAGTTTCCTCAACAAAATGTCCTAGCTTTCCTGTCTCAGGAAGACTGCAAGAGCAGCATCCTAAAGGCCACCTCTGAACCATGTTTGCAGCAGATTTCATGTTGGAGGTGAGCCCACCCAACCCCTCCTTCCCCAAAAAAATGTTTCATAAGGGGTACGTGTTTCATTTTCAGCAAACTGGATCTACCAGAATAGCTGAACCACTTTAGTACAGAGTTGGGGGATCTTTAGTAGGTGGTGTATTTTTTTTACTAAAGGGTTCTTTAGTTACTTCTGGAATTTCTCTAGTTGGGTGGTGGTAAAGATTTGTTCCGGACTCCTGCAGGTTGTGTGTGTCTGCCACAATTAGAGAAGATGTAATTGCCTACTTAAGTACAACCTTCAGCAGAGATGTCTTTTTTGTATAGTTACTCTAGATCCTTGCTCATCACTCTGGTGTTTCCTTTTTTTGAATTCCCTTGATTGAATTAAGGTCATCCACCTTCACAAATATAGCAGAGAAGTCTTGCATGTTGTGTTCTAGACCAAGTATTTGTTTGAGCAAAGCAGACCAGATAACATTGAAGATAGTGCTTTTGTTGCAGAATTTCCGTTTGGTTGAACTGCCTGATGGATGTTAGAAGGTAGGGAAAGCTTATCTGTATGTATTTATGGGTATGAATGAAAGAAACAGTTTAAAGAGAGGAAAACTTCTGTTTTCCTTAGAAAATATCCTTCACCTGATTCTTCAACTTAATAAAGTTTCTTTCAAATCAATGTTAGCTTTACTGTATCAGCTATGAGCATTCTGTGCACACAAAAAAGCTGAACTCCAATTTTTCTCCTTGTCAGGTTTTTTTTATAGCTACTTAATCAGACAGTGAAGAGAACTGCTGTCTGGCCATGTCACATACTACAACAGTAATTTCTACACTGGTTTCTGGTTTATTGATCAGATCTCACGTGCAGGCTGCACTGATGGGATAGAGCAATGAGTGCTGCAAGAGTTGAGAAAATGTAGCTTGTGTGATAAATATATTTTAGTTTTGTTTTAGAGGTCACTGAGGTTTGCAGAGGCATGTCTAAGGGCCGCATTGTGTGATATGGTGTATTGTTGCAATATGTTTGCAGGGTGTGGTGGTTGGAGTTTCCAGGGTTCTTAGAACAATATAATATTGCTTCATCCTAATTTCCCTCTCTTACTCAAGCTTCTGTCATAATTATTATTATTATTATTTATTATTATTATTATTGACATAGCACAATAAGTGTGAAATAAGGCAAAACTCCTGCTCTGATTGTATGCAATTAACATTAATAAACACAATAACATATGGGTGGGAGAGGGATTAGTGGGGTGATAAAAGGAGGAGAAAAGCTCTTAGCAGACCATGTGTGTGTGTCCGCACACACGTGCATGTGTGATTTACTTTGTTGTTGTGTGTTTACTGTATGAAGGGACTATGGTTTGCTGTTACATTGCATGTGACTGTACACTCCCACCCCCCTACTCCCACATATGCTGAGAAACCTATCATTAGTGGTGGAATGCTAATCAAAAGAGTTTGATGGTGAAGCAAAACTAATGACCCACATGACCAGACAAGAGTTCATGAAAATGAGGTTCAGGGAATGTATACACAAATCGGATAAAATATTGGAAAAAGTTTATATTAGGAGCCTGTAGCATCTGTTGTATATCACTAGCAGTGACACCACTAGACTACTTTCTCAAAGAGTCTTAAATGCCAACAAAGTTATACATTGAATCCTTCAGCAATCCCAATACTGGGAACTTAATTCTATCTTTACAGAACATGTGTGGGGTAATTGTTTTCTTGCGATTTTTTTAAAAATTCCTGTTTTATTTCCCTTCTTCCTTATGGCATTTATTCACACAATGGCTGTTGCTGGTAGCTGCCTAATTGTAATGTAATTGAAGATTTTTTTCTTCAGGGCTTTGCTAATGGCACTGCCATTGATTAACCAGAAACTGCATAAGCCTTCATTGTATAACCACTCAAATGCTTGTTTCTATTACATGGTTAATGGTTCTTGTTGACCCTACTGTCTATATCATAAATGTAAAAATTCCCCATTGGCTATTGTGGCAATTTGCAAAGTCCATTAAAAAGGCAGGAAATCAGATGTGTTCATATTCCTTTGTTTAGTATAAGTTAAGAAATAATAGAGGGTTTAATTGTTTTATTTTACCTTTTTAATGATACAAAACATGCATGGAAAAATATTGATAGAAATATAATCTGGAGTATAAATAGATTATTTTGTAATTTTTTAAAAGTAATCTAAAGCATCTCGACAAGTACAATGTGGAACTCACGAACATTGAGTTTTTTCTCTAAAGCCATTTGGGGTCAGCAGCCATTCTGCCCATCTTAAACTTAATGTAATGCCAGAATGTGGTCGGTTTTTTTTTTTTTTTTTTTTTTTTTTTTTTTTTTTTTAAATCTTCAGACTTCTCCCACATCAGTCTCTAGCTGTGAGATCAATATTGACTTGCCCCCTTCATACAATCTTGGTGGAAACTATGCATATGCTGTAATCTTCTGGGTGGTGTGTATATAAATACAATAACAATAAAAATACTATGTTAAAAGAACTTTAAGGTTGCATGGTCGAGTGTTCAAAAGATAGGAAATGGCAGAAGTATTTGCCTGTGCAGTCTTAATTGATTCCCCCTTATGCGTAAGCGTTATGATGATACAGTTTTTAATTAGATGATTACACTTTTTTTTTTTCCCCACAAGACCCCTGCCTCAGTCATCGCACAGGATGGACCTGCTCTGGAGATGAATCAGGACTGTGTAGTGAAGGAGGCTGTTGTCTATAGGATTCCTGCCTCATTTGTTGCAGAATTTGGAAGATTTGCTCAAAATTAACAAAGCAAGGAATTGCAGAGCACAGGAGAGACAGAATCGCTGCTTTCAATTCTGGTGCCTGGCCTATAGCAGCAGTTACAGCAGGGGTGGGCAAACTATGGCCTGTGGGCCGTTTTAAGCTAGCTCGTGAGCTGCACCACATGGCTCAGCCCTGCTCCAGCCGGGGTGCTGGGTCAAGCCCGTACCACGCGGCTCGGCCCTGCTCTGGCACTCTAGCCAGGGCACGTGGTCAGGTGCCGCACCACGCAGCTCCCGGAAGCCGAGGCATGGCTCCGGTCTGGCTCCTACACGCTCCAATGGATGGGGCAGCATGCCGAGCCGCCTGGCCGCGCCTCTGTATAGGAGCTGGAGAAGCCACTTCTTCCGGGAGCCGTTTGAGGTAAGAGACGGTCGGAGCGTGTACCCCTGAGCCTCTCCGAATGCCCCAACTCCCTGCCCCAGCCCTGATCCCCCTCCCTCCAAACCCCTCAGTCCCAGCCCAGAGCACCCTCCTACACCCCAAACTCCTCATCCCCAGCCCCTCCCCAGAGCCCGCACCCCCTCCTGCACCCCAACTCCAATTTTGTGAGCATTCATGGCCCACCATACACTTTCTATTCCCCGATGTGGCCCTCGGGCCAAAACGTTTGCTTACCCCTGACTTACAGGGACAGCTCTTCTGAGCTTCTGTAGCCCTAGAGTGGAGCATGCTCAGTCTTTCCATGCACACAGTCTGTTCAGCACTGGGAGCTTCAGAGGGGGTATCATGCTCAGTGAGGACAAAATGTTTCTGAAGTTCAGCTGTTAAACTCTAGCAGGTCTCTACGGAACAGGGGCAAACTGAATTTTCAGAGGCTTATAACTTGGCCAAATTTGGGGATGGCAAAAGTTAGACCCTGACACACAGGCATCCCTCCTGCTAAATTTGAAGTCCCTGCTTCATGGGATAGACACATGAGAGCGTTTAAAAGAAAGGGCTTCAGGAATTTAACATGGTCAAAACACTGTATTTTTTCCTTAGCCCTGTTTTCATAAACAGCTGAGCTGTTTTGGCTGCTTTTCCAACAACAAAACAAACAAACAAACAAACAAAAAAATTCAGTCTGACACGTGGCTTGGAAAATTTCGGCCATAATAGTTAAAACTTGGCCAGGTTATAAGCAACTGAAAACAGGGTCTTAAAATGGGAGGTGGTGTGCCACCTTAATGTTAGGTGTCTGGGACTTCCTGCCACATCTGTAATCTATCTGTGACCTGCATACAGTACTGATTCTCTCAGCTCATAAGTTTATAGGGCTTCTGTCACCTTAAGTCAACCATTTTTTTTAAATGGCACATATCAGTTAAGAGCCATCATATTTGATTAATCTCTTCTTCCTTCCTGGACGTTCAGGATGTTGCTGGTTTCTTCTCCACTGTCTTAACAATTAGACCCTTCCTTTCTGTCCCTTAAACAACCTTGCAGAGATTTCCTTCTCTGTAGTTCCCTCCCGTGGCAGGGGTCAGTGGGGCCCAATATTATTAAAATGCTGACAGCCTGCTGTGTGTTGCATAAGATGCAAATAAAATGAAGTCCCTGCTGCTATGACTTAATATTAGGAATTATGTTAGGAATATTTGTCATCTAAATAAAATCCATTGTTAGACTAAATAGAACTTGTTATGCTCCAAAGAGAACCATGCTGTTCATTTTGTGTCTGAATTGTTTTCTAATTTAAAATTATGTGCGCCTCTGTGTAGGATCCATGTCAAATTCTGAGAGTTCTTTTGTGTGGTGTTTAGCCCACTTACAGCAGTTAACTAGAAATAATGTCTATATTTTTGCTCATTTAAATTAGGATTTTTTATCCCAAAATATCTCAATGTGTCTTTAAATTCATTTTCTGAAAAGAAAAAAAACCTGAAAGATACAACTAATTAATCTCAATGTTTTTTGCAGCTAAAGACAGACTTGTTCAGGTCAGCTTTTCCCCATGTTGCCATATTGTCTAAACTTTCCTCCTGGCTACAAAATTGATAGGGGTCTAATAACCACAGTGGAGACAAAACAGAAACATAAAGATCATATATTGTATAATCATCCTGATTACTCTGAACAGTACTATGCTGCAGGTTTCACTAATGATGATTAATTGTGAGCCAGGCTACATGAACTGCCATGTAGAGTGGGTTGTAATTAAATAAAAATATAATCATTTTAACATTGTGCCACTAATATGTATTTACGATAGATAGTACTTCTGAAAAGAGTTTGATTCCCTACAGTCATTAGGAAGTTCACTTACACATTTTAACTGCACAGATGTTGTTAAAAGCTCGTATTTCAGGCCATAAAAGCTTATTTTATTTTCCGGTTGTATAGCAGTATAAATAAGCTTTGTACATCTGTCTATTTTGTGAGGCGCTAAAGCAGTTTTTTTTAAAGCCTGGAAACTTAAGGAGGGTAGATTTATGAAAACCTAATATGGGAAAGCAGTGGTCTACAGCAAAGCATTGTTTATACTGTTTTTTTTTTTTTAAACCCAAACAGCAGCAACAAAAAACCCAACACCTATTGATTTGTGTCACCTCATTCTGCTTTGGCAGTTTCAGGTCATTCCCAACCTCAGGAAAACTAAAAGGTCTGTGTGGGTATTTTTTAATGGGAGCACTGAGCTTCTTTCTGTATGGGTTTTTTAAGGAAGGAATTGTTAGGCATACCCCAATTCTAGCCTACATACTTTCTGAATGTAAATTATGTAACAAATGCATGAAAAGCATTCATAATATATTAGCTGTGTGCAAGCAGAAAAATATAAAAGCTTTAAAATCAATAGTTTTCACCATTTCTGCCAAATGGAGTCTTAGTGATTTTTTTGCTGGCACTGATGTTGTTTTGGGCCAGCAACCATTCCTGTTGTTAGATGATCACTATCCCGGGTGTCTCGACTTGTGTGTAAATGTCATTGACCTTGATGATATTAGGAGAGTGTACCATGCAGTGTCTCAGAATATTTCTGAATAACCGTGCAAGGTTTGTTCTACTTCTATACTCCACTAACAGGAGCTCTCCAACTCAGGAGCTTCCTAGGCTTACAAGATATTGGAACTGTATTATTAGAGAGGTCAGTGTAGTGACCTTGCATCATGTTGGAGGGAGCCATGTTGGTGTCGGAAGTGTATCAAACAGTTGTGGTGAGATTGTATCGGTGTTGAAAAAGCTATCATATCAGGAATAGAGCTATCTCGTGCACTTGGCTGAGATTGTATCAGCTCTACTTCTCCTGTATGAGCAGACAATGTACAGTAGTTTTTTTCAATGTGACTTGCTTTTAAAATATGTAATTGTTAAACTCAAAAGAAATGAAATAACGATATGCACAACAGTGAATTAACAACAGATGGGCCTTAACATTAAGTGTTTGTGCAGATTTTGTTATTGATTAATATTAAACATAACATTATTTCAGTGATTTTCTTAATGATTAATGGAATAAATTATTATTTTTTTTAATTCAGCACTTTCTTTGAGGAAAAAACCCACAGATAGTATTACCAGCTACTGAAACATCATGTAAGGGATGATGAGCATCATGTTTGATGGGTGATATGTGAGGGCATCTTGCAGAAAGACTGAATGCAGCAGGGATGCTTTAATTTTATCATAGCTGTAATCTTTGGAAATGTAGGGCCTGAGTCTCACTAGTGCTCAGCACCAGTTGAAGTCATTGAGAGCTGTGAATGCCCAGCTCCCCCCCCCCCCCCCCAACCCAGGCCAGTAAAGTTTATTCGTGTTTTATGGGACATGAAGAATAGCTTCTAAAACCCTCTCTTGCTGCATTATTAAAGAGTAGACAATGTGATTAAAGTTTGATCCTGTTCTCATATCTTTTCATTACAAAAAATATTTTTGTTAAAAATACAAAATAAAATATCAGATTGCTAACCTCGTAAAAGCATCAAATTAAGAATGGCTGTTATGTTTGTTTGCACTTTTCCTATCTATGCAAACAAAAGAAGCAAAAAATCCAGATTATGCTCTAGAAAGTTCAGTGCCTGCCGGAGATGTGGAAGTGTTTTCTCACTCTAGAGATGTTGTAGAAGCTTCAGATTAATTGTCAGAAGGGCCAAAAAAATTAACTTTGTGATTGACTTTGAAGTGCACCTGTTCTCTCTCTCTCTCTCTCTCTCTCTGTTGCTGAAGTGTTGCAGTGTGCGTAGTAGTGCAGTAACCTACTACCACCTTGGTTCTGCTTCCCCCTAAGCCACTCTGTTTTTTGAGGAATGGGACAGTCTTGGCAGAAAACAATCAATCAAGCGGAGTGCTGTCATTAGGCTTGACGATATTTACCCCCCGGGGTTGCTGGAATGGTTCCAGCTGCTGCTTGCTGAGGGCAGGATGCACTTAAGGATAGAAACGCATTTTTGTGGGAAACTAAGCAACAATTTTATTAAACATAAAACCACACAGTAGCCGCAAAGTAGTTTGTGCTGAGTTAAGCCAGTAAACCTCTGAGTCTCATTTGCCCAACCATAATATGCGGGCTGCAGCCAGTTTTTCAACCAAGAATATCTAAAATATGTATCTTTAGATTTTACTCATTCAGGCAGTCATCCATAGGTATACACAGTGTACCTAATTGTTAAAATTAGTGATGGGAAAACCTGGAGGGGTTGGACTCTGATAAACACCCACAATTTAGTGTGATTATCCAGAACTTCAGTCTGTTCAATCTTCAAACATAAAACTCCCACTTCTTACACAGAAGCAGACATGAGAGGGAGAGCATTCCTACTGCCTGCTTTCACTGTGTAGCTGTGCATCCTGCTTCCCCTTCTAGTCACTGTGCTTTCAGTAGACAATCCACTCTGTCATGTGTTCAGAGCAACCAGACAGCCTGCTGCCTTATCATAGGCCCCTTTAACTTCAACTTTGTGAGTAGTCCCATTGATTTCACTAGGATGATTTACGTTTGATTGAACATATGATCAAATGCTTTGCTGGATCATGGTCCTAGTCAATAGGAACCAGAAACTCATGGCACTGGGTCCTACACTTGGGAGTTTATGCAAGAACTCCCAATTAATGTGATTAATTTTTTATTGATTGACGATGAAAAGTACAAAAAGTAACTGACTTACAGCTTGCATGTGTTTCCAAATACCACATGCTTCATGGGATCTCCAGTAAGATATCTTAACTTCATTGGCTGTATGGTCGTCCCTGAAGACAGCGGAGGAGTGAGCCACCTGGTTGTCCTCTAACAGGCAATACCAACTTTCTCCCTCACTCAAGAAGACCTGAGATTGGTTAAGCAGCTGTCCATATACGGTTGTTCTGTTTCCAAACAGATTTTTGTATCTTTATTCAAAATTAATTTAAAACTGGTCGTGTGTCCAGACAACATTGATAAAAATACTTTGTCCCAAATTTCATTGCACATTACTACTGAATTGTAACGTCATTTACCTAAAGATCTTCCCTGAAACCCTGTTTTCCTGGCTTCTGCTGGGGAGCTACTTTAATTCGGAGACTCTAGTACCGTCCGAGGGAGTTAACTTTTCTGACATGAAAAAATCGGTCTCTATATACTCTTCCCAGTTTAATATTACAATGCTAAAAATCTGTAGTTTTGTTATTACCTTAATACAAAAGTAGATTTTGAAATATTTTTCATTGAACAGTAATGGTCTCACTTCATATTTAGATGTTTAATATAGTTTTTTGGTTATGTGTCTGGTCCTGTGAGAAACTAGTGATCATTTGCATACCTCAGTTATGCATGAAATCCAAGGTTTTAGTATACTTTAGATTGTATGAATCGGTTGTTATATTATCATTGATGTAGCTATGTCCACACCTTCCTCCCTAAGCAATATTTTTGAATTTATATTACTTGCTATATTTCCCCATCTACATAGGTAGATGTATTTTCTTTTCTTATTTTCTTTTAATAGGCACTAGCATTGCAATATTATTTGTTGTTTATTTTAATAGGGGCAGAGCAAAGATTCTCCTGCTATCTCTTCAGAGGCAAGTGTATTTGAATTCTATCTCTTACTGTATTTTAAAAATTTAAAATCTAGAATAGACTTCATATGTGTGCATAATATTAATAAGTATTTCTTTATGAGCTTGAGCTTCTGCTTCTTAAACCCCTGTACTCCACCAGCAATTCCATTTGCTCCCAAAGGGCTCATTTCCTCCCATAACTAGATATCTTTTAAGAAGGTATAGTAAAATCAGAATCCTGTTACCCAATTACTAAGATGATTTCCTGTACAGTTTGATTCCACTAGATATGCCAGGTAGATTTGCCATTATTGAGTATGGGAAAGACAGTTTAAATATTTCAATTTATTTCTAGAGATGGCAGAAACCTGTGTTTCCTTTTGATATTGCTGGGTTTTACTATTACTGAATTAATAGATGGGTTAGGTAGGCTAGAAGGTGCAGAGTGCCAAATGCAGTATAGTCCCTCAAAATGATGGTCACGTGAGATGATGTGGTAACAATGGGAATTTTTTTTTTTTTTTTTTAAACAAAATTAACCATGTTGCAACCAAATCATTATTATGGCTTCTTGTTTGTCTTTTTTGCTCTTTGTGGCATGAATAGATTTTCTGGCCATCAGAGATACTTGTAACTTCTTTAGAAATCTCCTATGTAATTGGATAGTGGTCTCTGCTTCCAAAGCAACTTGATTGCTGTTATAAACCATTGATAGCCCCATTAGAGATTATCTGCAAATTGATTAGAATTTTACAATTCACATTTACCAATGTATAATGTGTTTATAAATTACAAAATATACTGCATAATATACTAGATTTTCAAATGCCTTTTGAATGAATATGAGACCAAGGTTGAGGATATTATACTTTAGTGTGGCTGATGGAAAAATTACTGATTTCTGTTGTTAGCAGGTGCCATATACATAGCAGAACAAGGTAATAACAAAAGCATACCATATTTATTAAGACATAACTCAGTGTGACATGGTTCCAGTCTAGCCCATAGATGCAGCAGCCAGAGTCTTGACATAGTGGGAGGAACAAAGTAAGGTCATAGAGAAGTCAAGTTCTGTAAAGCACAAACACCTGAACAGTCCTCCAAAAAGAATGAATGTTGGTAACACCCTTAACAGGCCTTCGTTAAAGTTTCTGAGAAGTGAGGTGGGTGGGAGATGTACCAGACTTTCCATAAAAATCCTATGCCTTTCTTCTCCAGGCAACTTTCCAGTTCTGAGGCCTTGAAAAGTGATCCAATATTGATTAAAGTCTGTGCAACCAATCCTTCCATTACATAGAAAGTAGGTTAAGGAACCCATAAATAAGAGAAGAAGTTCAAAAGCATGTAAACTAAAATAAGTCCTTAAACGTGGTGGTGTAAAGAGATCAGACCCACAATATTCTACAGAACAGGAGAACAAAATGATGTTTGTCATAATAAAAGTCTTTTTTGTGGACGTTGTCTTAGTGGCAGCTATCTTAAACAATTTGAGCTTGAGTTTATGTAATGATGTGACACATGAGGTCAGAGAAGGTCGAGTTTTATTAGCAATCCCATTGTTCAAATATTTACTTAGAATGAAGGCAGCTGGCGACTGACAGAAGCACAGGATGCTTAGTGTGGACATGGGTACTGTAAGTGCTGGTTCAGGGCTGAAGAGTGGTGACTCAGCCCTGTCTTTCCTACAGCGCTAACCTAAAACAATAGAGCTCTTGACAGGATGGGTAATATGCTGCCAGCTTGAAAGTGAACTTGGGTGTGAAAGGAAACTGCAAGGAAGAGAACACATGAAGGAAGTGAGAGGTGGAAGTAAATGATAATCAAAGGAAAGAGGAACTGCATTTTCTGTGTGAATCACATGGCTTCATGGTAATGCCAAGAAAAGTTCATGGTGTTGTAGTTCGACAAATCCTTTATCCTCCTATTCTTGTAGAAAATTGAGGGTGTCATTGACTTCAACAGCAATCTGTTTCAAATCTCTGAGTGTGTATCAAAACTATGGGTTAGAAATAAATACGTGCAAACTGAGTAATCCATATAATGTAAGTTCAGGATCTGCTTTTGTGAACTTTTTAAAACCCTTATAGACACTCGGAAATTTATAGTCCTCTTCTGTGTTTGATAGAAGATGGAGTGTGATAGCCCAGCAGTCAGTGGAAAGGAATATGAGCCATAAAGGAATTTTTATTACTGATGGCACAATGTGAACTGCGCAAAGATCTAGAATATATATTCAGATCAAAAGCATTTCAGATGTCGATACCTTAGATATGGATGTTATAGAAATGCCTATAAATAGATGTACAGAAAAGCCAAGTTAGCAAAATAATAGCTCAGATGTAAATTATAATTTTTTATTTTATTTGTTGCATCCTGATAGCGCAGCACTATATATGAGCAAAAGAAGATATGGTTCCTGCCTGAGGAGCTTGCAGTATAAATGTGCAGATAACAAGTACCAGACACAAATGTGCCTGGAGGCGATCTGTGAACGTTTTAATTTTACTATTGAATCAAATTATGTGCAGAGTAGTTTGATGGTTGACATACATGTTAATGATGTGAATTGGTTTGTTTGCTTTGTGGAAAAAGTGAGTTTTATGGGAGGAGGGGAGACTTTCGAAGCTACAGATGGTAGGTGCCCGACTGCCATTGAAAATCGATAGGCATTAGATGCCTAACTCTGCAGTTTGAAAATGTCCTCCAGACACTGCATAATGATTTAGGTCAAAATTTGAGGGTGGGCTTTACGAAGGAGTATAAGGGAAGTTACCTGGTCATCACCCATTGAATTTCAATGGCATTTGGATGCCCAATTCCCTTAAGATCCTTTGAAAGTCCCAGTTTGGATGCTTGTCTTAGTATCCTAAATAAAATGCCTAATTTTCAAAGGTGTTAAGTGTCTATTGGTTCTAATAATGTCAATGTGTACTGCAGGTCTAGCTATTTTTATTTAGAAACCTAAGTTTAGTCACCAAAGTTTGAAAATGATGGCCTTGTTATCTAGAAAAACAACTGTTAAAAAATAATCAGCTATTGCATAGATTCGTAGAGTTTAAGGCCAGAAGGGATCATTAGCTCATCCAATCTGACATCCGATATAACAGAAGCCATTAATTTTCATCCAGTTACCCCGGATTGAGCCCAATAACTGGCCTGGCTATAGCATAATATCCTCAGGAAAAGCATCTAGTCTTGATCTGAAGACATGGAGTGAAGGAGAATCCACCACGTCCCTTGGTAGTTTGTTCAAGTGGTTAATGACTGTTCAACAGTGAGGATGAAGTTAAACTAGACCAGGGGATCTCAGACTTTTGTATTGCTGACCCCTTTTACATACCAAGCCTCTGAGTGTGACCCCCCCCCCCTTATACATTAAAAACACTTTTTTTATATTTAACACCATTATAAATGCTGGAGGCAAAGTGGGGTTTGGGGTGGAGGCTGACCGCTCGCGACCCCCCATGTAATAACCTCGTGATCCCCTGAGAGGTCCCGACCCACAGTTTGAGAACCCCTGAACTAGACCTCACTAGAGTTACAGTAGAGTTATAAACACCAGAGTTACGAACTGACTGTACACCTCATTTGGAACCAGAAGTATGCAATCAGCAGACAGACAGACCCTGTATTATATTTCAAATATAATACAATACAGTATTATACTGTATTGGGGCCCCCCGCCCCAATACAGTATAATACTGTGTTAAACGTAGACTACTAAGTTTAGAAAAAGATTTGACAAGGTAAGGAAACAGCTTCTGTGCTTGTTTCAGTTAAATTAAGATGGTTACTATGCAGAAGAAAAATGCTGCTTTTAAAGTTCAAAACTGTTTTAAGTCAATGTTCAGTTGTAAACTTTTGAAAGAACAACCATAATGTTACTTTCAGAGTTACAAACAACTTCCATTCCCGAGGTGTTCATAACTCTGAAGTTCTACTGTAGTTTCACCCCTCTTAAACTTTGCAAACTAATGCTTTGGAGCACTGAACTGAAGAATTGGGGAAACCAAGTCAGCTCTAGCAATGTTTTGTTAAGGGCTGAGACTTGTCAATGTCATGTCTCTCTAGCAAAAATTTTCTTTTTCTAGCTAGGTTTTTTTGTACTGTACATGTTTAATATATTGGTTGAGGACAAATCACTATTTTGCTTTAGAAAAGAGGGAAGATTTAATCAGTAATTCTACGGAGGGGAAAAAATTAATAGAGATTTTAATGCGAACAAAACACAAGTCAAAATAATGGGAAATTGTGAAGTTAAATCAATAACTAGACAGGCCCCATTCAGTCCTAGTACATGGGAAATCTTTATTTTGAGAGAAAATAAACATTTAAATTTGCTACAGATTTCAAATATCTGTGTGGTGTGGATGCACTTAATACACTTAATATCTGGGTGGTGTGGATGCAGAGGATAAACACAAACTGCCCTTACACAAAATTTCATGAAAACATCATTTAATATCCTATATTATATATTTCCCCAAGAATATTTTTACATATTCTTGTTAACAAAGTGTTTTGGGACTCGAAAGATAATTTACTATGGAGAATGCAGTTTTCCATTTGAGGAGGTAAGGCAAAAAGGAAGCATTTTTAATAAAAACCAAGCACCAACAATGTTTGTTCAGTACTAGTATATGTATTTTTTAGGGCTGTCAAGCGATTTAAAAAATAATCGTGGTTAATCGCGCAATTAAAAAAATTAATCACAATTAATTGCGCTGTTAAACAATAACAGAATTCAATTTATTTAAATATTTTTGTGTTTTTTTACATTTTCAAATATATTGATTTCAATTACAACACAGAATACAAAGTGTACAGTGCTCACTTTATATTTATTTTTTTTACAAAATTTTACACTGTAAAAACAAAAAATAGTATTTTTCATTTAACTTAATACAAATACTGTAGTGCAATCTCTTTATCATGACAGTTGAACTTATAAATGTAGAATTATGGACAAAAAAACCCTGCATTCAAAAATAAAACAATGTAAAACTTTAGAGCCTACAAGTCCACTGGTCCTACTTCTTGATCAGCTAATGGCTCAGACAAACAAATTTGTTTACATTTGTAGGAGTTAATGCTGCCTGCTTCTTGTTTATGTCACCTAAAAGTGAGAACGGGTGTTTGCATGGCATTGTTGTAGCCGGTGTCGCAAGATCTTTACATGCCAGATGCACTAAAGATTCATATGTCCCTTCATGCTTCAACCACCATTCCAGAGGACATGTGTCCATGCTGCTGATGGATTCTGCTAGATAACGATCCAAAGCAGTGCGGGCCGACGCATGTTTAGTTTCATCATCTGAGTCAGATGCCACCAACAAAGTGTTGATTTTCTTTTTCGGTGGTTCCGGTTCTGTAGTTTCTGCAGAGAGTGTTGCTGTTTTAAGACTTCTGAAAGCATGCATCACACCTCAGCCATCTCAGATTTTGGAAGGCGCATCAGATTCTTAAACCTTGGGTCGAGTGCTGTAGCTATCTTTAGAAATCGGATATTGAAACCTTCTTTGTGTTTTGTCAGATCTGCAGTGAAAGTGTTCTTAAATCAAACAACATGCTGGGTTGTCATCTGAGACTACCATACTGCAAAATATATGGCAGAATGCAGGTAAAACCATGGAGCAGGAGACATACAATTCTCCTCCAAGGAGTTCAGTCACAGATTCAAATTTTTTTTTTTTTTTTTTTTTTTTTTTTTTTTTTTTTAAAACAAGCATCATCAGCATGGAAAGCTTGTCCTCTGGAATGGTGGTCGAAGCATGAAGAGGCATATGAATGTTTAGCATATCTGGCATGTAAATACCTTGTAGTACTTGCTACAAAAGTGCCATGCGAATGCCTGTTCTCACTTTCAGGTGACATTGTAAATAAGAAGTGGGCAGCATTATCTCCCGAAAATGTAACAAGAAGTAGGCTCTAAAGTTTTACATTGTTTTGTTATGGAGTGCAGTTATGTAGCAAAAAAACCCCTACATTTGTAAGTTGCACCTTCACAATAAACAGATTGCACTACTGTACTAGTATGAGGTGAATTGAAAAATACTATTTCTTTTGTTATTTTTACAGTGCAGATATTTGTAATCAAATATAGTATAAAGTGAGCACTGTACACTTTGTATTCTGTGTTGTAATTGAAATCAATATATTGAAAATGTAGAAAAACATCCAAAAATCTTTAATAAATTTCAGTTAGTATTCTACTGTTTAACAGTGCGATTAAAACTGTGATTAATTTTTTTTATCAAGATTTTTTTTGAGTTAATCGCGTGAATTAACTGTGATTAATCGACAGCCCAAGTATTTTTTTAATACCAGCCAGGCATGTTTTCCACCAAGCTATATATTATTGTCTGGTAAACACACATTGATATTTGTATCTTAGAAAACAGTGAATTAGTTTTTGGGATTTTTCTTTAGTTGAACTGTCATACACCTTAGTACGTCATTGATGCCTACCCTTTACATTGTCATTTGAATACAGTACACATGAGATACCTTACTTAAGCATGTAACCACTGATGATTAAATGATTTTCCTTCATCTGGTCCACTTCCGATTGGGGATCCTGTCCTCTGAACCTACCAGATTTTCTGATCTTCTAATTGTACACAGAATATCTTTAAAAACATTAAAATGGTTTCAATTATTTTCTTTTTGATTTTCAACACAGAAAAGGAAGGAGAAGTGTCCCGTCCCCCCCCCTAGAACAGGACATCTATTCAAGATCTTGTTTAAGTAATACTAATATATCATTTTTTAAAATGCCATGTTCCAATGCTTAATAGTTTTGTCCAGGCAATATTCAGATTCCTCATCAAGTCTCCTACAGTTATTAACAAGTGTTCCGCTTTAATTTTTTTTCAAATATTTAATGTGAACTGTGATGCACAATCATTTATCAAACAAGAAAAGTCAGAAATAGAAAATAAAATCTTCTGTTTTGAAGACTTTTCTGCTGTTTTTTAATCTCTTTGGTTGTTGATAGTTAGAAATGTCTTGTTTCCCCCTCCTAAGTTGCTTATTATTTTGGAGTTGACTAGGTTTTGTATCTTGATTTCAGTGCTTTTTGCGTTTCCTTATTTTTTGTTAACTTTTATCATTTTTCCCCAAGGATGGCCCTGTTCTGATTACAAACATCAGGATATTCATTTTTCTCTATTAGTGGTGGGCCACAATTCAGGTAGGAGAACTTTGGCTGGCTGTGCCAGGATGTGATCTTTAGGCAAGTCCAAATGATGAGAGGATTAGAGTTCTGTTACTCACACCTTCTTGTCAACTGTTGGAAATGGGCCATACTGATTATCACTACAACATTTTTTTCTCCTGCTGATAATAGCCCACCTTAATTGATTAGTCTCATTATAGTTGGTATGGCAACACCCATTTTTTCATGTTCTGTGTGTATATGTATCTTCCTACTGTATTTTCCGCTGTATGCATCTGATGAAGTGGGTTTTAGCCGACGAAAGCTTATGCCCAAATAAATTTGTTAGTCTCTAAGATGCCACAATTACGCCTCGTTCTTTTTGCTTATACGTAACTGTTTTCCTCAAATAGTTTCCATCACTGTAATTATTCCCCACCTGGGGTACAGTTAATCAGTTTCTTCTCAGAAAGAAATAAAATGCTGCTGTGTAAATTGACCATATGCTTGGGAAGCCAGGGCTGTCATTCTCTGGTGAGCAAATGCCTCCCCTGTTAGACACTAAGGGCTTGTCTTCACTACCAGGGTAAATCGACCTAAGTTACGCTACTCCAGCTAAGTGAATAAAGTAGCTGGAATCGACATAACTTAGGTCAACTTACCCCGGTGTCTTCACTGCGCTGTGTCGACCAGAGATGCTCTTGCAGCAGCGTTGGTTTCCCCGTAGTGAAGACCAGTCCTAAGTGTGTATCTTCTTGCCCAACAGCGAGAGTCTTGAAGCTGCTCTAGAATAGGGTCCTAGGGGCGGTGGAGCAATACCTTATGTTAACTACTAAGCACTGAGCTGACTAGCAGAATTAATTACAGATACATGTGTCCCGCTGTGTAGAGTGGCCCATGACCGTGAATGTCTGCCTTAGTGCAGACTGTCAAAAACAGGGCAGACACCCCAAACTGGTGCTGTGTTTTATAATTAGATTTCACCAAGCCAGTAACAAAGATGAACTCCTGGATCATGTAATTGTCTGTGACTCCATGATAAGACTGTCCCCTTAGACTCTTCAGTCTATCTAGCCACCTGGTAAACTGGACTTAGTGATAAATGGTCACTTGCAGCAAAAATCACACCACATTCAGGTTGCTTCCAGGACCCAGGACCAATCATTTATCCCAGATCAATTGGTACTCTAGATCTTATACCAAAGACAACACCTGTAGCCAGTCCTGTAATAAACTGTCTAAAGGTTTATTAACTAGGAAAAAAGAATGAGAATTATTTATAGGTTAAAGCAAGCAAACATATATATACACACAAAGAAGTTACTATCTAAATCCTAAGGGTATGTCTTCACTACCAACGTTAAAACGCTGCCGCAGCAGCACTTGAATGTGTCTATGTAGTCGCAGCACCAGCGCTGGGAGAGCTCTCCCAGCACTGTTTAAAAAAAAAACAAAAACAACCCACCCCCATGAGGGGAGTAGCTACTAGTGCTGGGAGTGCAGCTCCCAGTGCTGGTGCACTGTCTACACTGCCACTTTACAGTGCTGAAACTTGCAGCGCTCAGGGGGGTGTTTTTTCACACCCCTGAGCAAGAAAGTTTCAGCGCTGTAAAGTGGCAGTGTAGACAAGGCCTAAGAGTGACAAAGTTGTTGTGATCGGTCAATTCAAAGTGTATTTCAGAACGGGCCCAGGAGGCAGCTCTTGGGGATCTCTGGCTTCTGTTAAGAGTCTTTGGCCCTTCAGAGTTCAAACAACCAAAAAGTTCTTAGCTAATGCCTGCAGCCTGGACAAGATCTGGCACCTGGCCTCCCAGTGTCACCGCATGTTTGACTTTCTCAATCTGTTACGTTCAACGTTGTAATAGTGCCAGTACCTGTGATAACTCTATCAGCTTTTTACTTGGTCACTAATGCAGTGCCAGCATTGAATTTTAAATGGCAGGCTCAGTGTTCACTGTCTGTGCAATCTCTGATAAAACATTAATCATCTGAAGGTTCCATTCAAACCCATTGACAGAAATTGTGAAATGTAATTTAGCTTTTGGAATAGAATTAATGTTTTCTAATAGCTCTAAGCTATTCTGTGATTTATTGGTTCTACTGCTTGAGGGTTTTTATAATCTAAATCGGTGATTACAAATGATACACAACATTGTATATCACAAATAGGAATTATGTGTCTGGTGAAGATCATAATAGGTTTTTTAAAACTAGTATGTATATTGGTACATTCAATAGCATATTAAGGACTATTTTGGGAACTTGAAGTTAATTTTACCCACATATTATTCTGCTCAGCTCATTCCTGCTATCACTCTAATTCAGTGGACATACAGATGTTTAAATATTGCATTTCTTGATACTGCAATGCTGTCAAATGGAATAAAATAAGAATATGCCTGTTCAGTATCAGTATCTAGTTCTATATACTCGACATATGTGTTATCTGTTTTTCTGTTCTAGTTTTTGTTTTGCAGTGGTAGCTAATGTTATCCTGTTCACTGACTGTTTCAGGATTATAAAGGGGTCTTGTGGCCTAATAAAATGATATCGTATTAATATCTTTTAAAAAGTGCATGACTCCATAAGATTCCAGTGTAGTCAGATCCCCGCTCTTAGAAAACATAGCTAAAACTTGGGGGACATGAGGCAAACAGCTTTTCACATGATAGAAATGAACCATTTAAATCATGTTCTAATCTGAAGCATTATTTCACATCCCATCCTGCATATCCAAAAATGTCTTTCCTAAGATGCAAATGTATAAAGCTGAACTGCTTTTCAAGTATTTGTTCTATGACAGCTGGAATAACAGGCTGTCTTGACCATTGTCAGTGGAGAAGGTTTCATGAGGCTGTTGCAGTGACAGAAATTTAAAACCCTGTTCCAGCAAAACAATTAAAATGGCTAGTGTGGAAAGTGATACTGTCTACTGCAGGGGTCGGCAGCCTTTCAGAAGTTGTGTGCTGAGTCTTCATTTATTCACTCTAATTTAAGGTTTCACGTGCCAGTAATATATTTTAATGTTTTTAGAAGGTCTCTTTCTATGTCTATAATATATAACTAAACTATTGTTGTATGTAAAGTAAACAAAGTTTTTAAAATGTTTAAGAAGCTTCATTTAAAATTAAATTAAAATACAGAGCCCCCCGGACCAGTGGCCAGGACCCAGGCAGTGTAAGTGTCACTGAAAATGAGCTCGCATACCACCTTTGGTTCGCCTTAGCGTGCCATAGGTTGCCTACCCCTGGTCTACTGCATCCCATTTGTTACCCGTTCCTGTTCACAGATCTGGAAGTTTTGCTTGCACATTTTGACTTCCTAGCCTGGAGACAGTGGGAACAGGGGACCCACAATTACCCAGAATGTTGCGTGGCTTACTTTTTCTTCATCATAACTTGTGTACACATAGTAATGTAAATCTCATTAAATACACCACATATATAGGATTAATGATTTAGGAAATTTGATTAGGAATTAATTATACTGTGAACCAGATCTTCACCAATATTTATCACATTCGCAGCAGGTATCTCTATTCTTATTTATTTTGTTTATCTCTAATTAAAAGCAAACCAGCTTCAAAGAGAGCTTTTAAAGAAGAATACAGAGGTCCTTTAATAGGTTTAGCATATTTTTAAAATGCTCAGTTTTCATGGTGATGAGCATCTGTTATTTTTTATGGTATAAATGCCCAGATGGAAAAAATAGAAATGGTAAACCTTATTCCTCCATGAGTGCCAGTGATGAATTGAATCAAGAGCATATAGATAACTTGATTTTTAGATAATGTTCTAGCATTCATAAGAGGGGACTTGCTTGAAGTACAATATTAGATTTTTTTTTTCTACAAGGAAAATCACTTTTGACTTACCAAAATCTTTTTGCTAACCATACCATTCTTTTTTCCTCCTCTTTTGCAGTAAATCTAAATCAGATTTGTCTGAAGCAGTAGTAGGTGATTAGCTCCTAATTGCAAAGTACAGATGAGCCTCTTTGGTTAATCTTATCCTGCTTGCCATCTACAGTGTCTGGAAGAAAAGAGCGTAAGAGACATTTGAAAACGTGACTTCTCGGAGATCATTTTTCATAGGAGGTGTAATCATGTCCAAGCGCTTTGCAAAATGGAGAGAGAACATGGCAATCGGTTTTCAGTGAAAGGGGCATGCGAAATAATTTTTTTTTTTTTGAGGACTATTTCCTGTCTTTGCATAAACAAAGTAAATAGAAGTTATTCTTTGGCTAACCTTATGACAATGAAGGATGACTTCCACTATTATTTTCTTTTCAGCTTTTGTTAAACTGGAGATGTATTTAGAAATGGATATTTAAGGGGCATATAACTGCTGTTATTGTTTTCTTTGTGCTGTTTTTCAGATACTGTAAGGAATAGCTATAAAAATGAAATGTAACCATTTAAAATACCTATATAATTTTTTATAGAAATTCAAAACATAAATTGGACTGTTCTTCGAATGATGGTCCCTATTGTATTTCACTGAGGGTTATATGCATGCGCCATGTGTCTGGAGCTGGCAATTTTGATAGTAGTAGTGTCTGTTGGTCCACGCATGCGCCCTTGTTCTGCTTCATGCATTTTGTCCAAGGTGATCCTAATCATCGTCTGGTCGGACAAGATCAATTATGCCTTTCCTCTTGCTGCGTGTCCTACACAAGATCAGACGGGAGAGAGTGACAGTCATTCTGATCACCCCATTCTGGCCTCACCAGTTCTGGTTTCCCCTTCTTCTCTGCATATCAGCGTGTCCCCTGCTTCTGCTGCCAGCCTTCCTGGAACTCCTCACGCCACGTGGCGGCAGGATCTGGTATCCCGAGCCACAGACTCTTTACCTCAGAGCTTGGTTTTTGGATGGGCATCTTCACTAGAGGGGGAATGTTCATCAGCAGTACAAGACATCCTCTCGAGTTGCAAAAAAGAGTCCACGCAGTGGTCCTATAGGGCCAAGTGGAAGTGTTTCACCTCATGCATGGGCCCAACAGAGGGGTCTTGCCTCTGAAAATATGGACGTCCCTCTTCTTTTGGACTATCTCCTCTCCCTGAAGTCAGGTCTTGCTCTCAACTCTGTGAAGGTGCACATAGTCGCTGTCGGTGCCTTCCACCCCCCTCTGTCTTTACTCACCCCTTGACTACCAGGTTTTAGAAGGGACTCCTATGGATTTATCCTCCTATTCAGTCCATCATTCCCGAATGGGATCTCAACCTTGTCCTCATGGCATTGACTAAATCACCTTTTGAATCTCTGGCTTCCTGCTCCTTGTCTCTCCTCTCCATGAAGGTTGCCTTCCTGGTAGCTATTATTTCCACGAGAAGGGTTGGTGAACTGGGGGGCCATGATGGCGGACTCCCCCTTTACCATGTTCTATAAGGACAAACTTTCCCTGCCCTTGCATCCTAAGTTTCGACCAAAGGTTGAATCCTGCTTTCATCTCAACCAACCCATACACTTACTTGCTTTCTTTCTGAAACCTCACACCTCAGCAGAGGAACAGCGCCTTCTCTCCCTCAATGTCCGCTGCCGGGCCCTGGCTTTCTACCTGCAGAGGACATGGTCATTCAGGAAGTCTCTCAGACTTTTTATCACTCTAGCGGAAAAGACTAAAGGGCAAGCGATCTCCACTCAGAGGATTTCTAAGTGGGATTCAGGGGGCATTATGCTCTCTTGTCAGTTATTGGGACTGTCTCCGCCTTTTGGGGTATGAGCCCACTCCACGAGAGCACAAGCATAGACTACGGCTGTGCTTCACAATATACTGCTTATGGACGTATGTAGGGAGGCCACATGGCGTTTGGTACATACCTTCTCTTCCTATTACATCTTAGTGCTAGACTCTGCGATGGATGCCTCATTCGGCATGGCTATTCTCTGTTCCGCAGTTCCATCATCTTCCTCGCACCCTCCTCCCAGCTAGGGAGTGCTTATTAATCACTCTCAGTGGAATATAATAGGGACATTCATTCGAAGAAGAGGAAGTTACTTACCTGTAATTGGAGGTTCTTCAAGGTGTGTGGTCCTTATCTGTATTCCAATCCTGCTCTCCTTCCCCTCTGCTGCTGATTTCTTGGTTTGCGGTGGAGATGGAACTGAGGGCGTAGTCAGTCTGTCTTTCCCTTTATTGCATCAGATGAAACCATGAGGCAGACCAATGGACACTACTACCTTCAAAATAGAATCATAGAATCATAGAATATCAGGGTTGGAAGGGACCTCAAGAGGTCATCTAGTCCAACCCCCTGCTCAAAGCAGGACCAATTCCCAACTAAATCATCCCAGCCAGGGCTTTGTCAAGCCGGGCCTTAAAAACCTCCAAGGAAGGAGACTCCACCACCTCCCTAGGTAACGCATTCCAGTGTTTCACCACCCTCCTAGTGAAATAGTGTTTCCTAATATCCAACCTGGACCTCCCCCACTGCAACTTGAGACCATTGCTCCTTGTTCTGTCATCTGCCACCACTGAGAACAGCCGAGCTCCATCCTCTTTGGAACCCCCCTTCAGGTAGTTGAAGGCTGCTATCAAATCCCCCCTCATTCTTCTCTTCTGGAGACTAAACAATCCCAGTTCCCTCAGCCTCTCCTCATAAGTCATGTGCTCCAGACCCCTAATCATTTTTGTTGCCCTCCGCTGGACTCTTTCCAATTTTTCCACATCCTTCTTGTAGTGTGGGGCCCAAAATTGGACACAGTATTCCAGATGAGGCCTCACCAATGTCGAATAAAGGGGAACGATCACGTTCCTCGATCTGCTGGCAATGCCCCTACTTATACAGCCCAAAATGCCGTTAGCCTTCTTGGCAACAAGAGCACACTGTTGACTCATATCCAGCTTCTCGTCCACTGTGACCCCTAGGTCCTTTTCTGCAGAACTGCTACATAGCCATTCGGTCCCTAGTCTGTAGCAGTGCATGGGATTCTTCCGTCCTAAGTGCAGGACTCTGCACTTATCCTTGTTGAACCTCATCAGGTTTTTTTTTGGCCCAATCCTCTAATTTGTCTAGGTCCCTCTGTATCCGATCCCTACCCTCTAGTGTATCTACCATGCCTCCTAGTTTAGTGTCATCTGCAAACTTGCTGAGAGTGCAGTCCACACCATCCTCCAGATCATTAATAAAGATATTAAACAAAACCGGCCCCAGGACCGACCCTTGGGGCACTCCGCTTGAAACCGGCTGCCAACTAGACATGGAGCCATTGATCACTACCCGTTGAGCCCAACGATCTAGCCAGCTTTCTATCCACCTTACAGTCCATTCATCCAGCCCATATTTCTTTAACTTGGCGGCAAGAATACTGTGGGAGACTGTATCAAAAGCTTTGCTAAAGTCAAGGAATAACACATCCACTGCTTTCCCCTCATCCACAGAGCCAGTTATCTCCCACACGCATGGTGCAGGTGTATAAACCTCAGTGAAATGCAGATAGAGCCCACACATCTTGAAGAATCTCCTGTTACAGGTAAGTAACCTCCTTTTCTCACTCATTCATAGGTTATTTTAATTAGAAGTTGGCTGAAAAGCCTTGTTTTTTATTTAGCCAAACTTCCTGGAATCACTTCACCACTTCAGTTTCCTTAAATATAAGGCTCCTTTCCATGAATCTCAGTACTACTTACAGGTGGCCGTTGCTGTTTGAGCCAGAGGGTTGACTTGTAGCTTCTTTAGCAAATGCTTTTCCTTGAGACAGATTTGTTAGGTACTTGATGAACCTGGTTTATGGGAGGGAAAATGTTTGCATATCCCACCCTTTTGGCACCTGGTCCTTTTACCCTCATGTAAGTAAGGAAACTTTCCCATGACAATAGTAACACTATACTCTATCACTGATCTTTGTGCAGAAATCCCATTGCTATTAATGCAATTTGGAAAGAGGGTAGGAAAACGGAATATGTTTGTAATTTCTCAATTTATTCATTTGTTCAGCACACTCTTTCTAGTTTATAATGCTTTGTGCATTGGAACATAGATCAACCTGATTATCAATCTGAAGCTAATGTTGCATAAAACTATTAAGACACTCTCCCTCAGATTACTGGCAATCATCCACAGTACTTGTCCACTGTTGTGTTAGAGTGGTATGAAATAAATAATGTATGGCATGAATTATAGGTTGAGTGCTTTATCTACATGTACAGAATTTCTTTTTGACTCTGTAATGGGTGACCTGTCAGTTGTAAAATTCATGTAAATAAATCTAATATTTTGGGGAAGGTCATTTTGCATGGACAAGTATTCTAGAGCTATTCTCTCTGCAGTTAAATCAGTCTACTATGCATGTATTTGTACCCTATTTGATACCATGATGTTCACCTGACCCAAATTAATACAATTTACCCGTGTAAAAAATTGTATTAAAAATGTCTCTGAGGCAAAATCAGTCCGTTCTTTCATATAAGGGACATATAGCTGTTAAAACTACATCCCTTCAATCACACGTAGGTGGCCCAGCAAGGAACCATACAGAACTCTGAGTTTATCACTGAATACTTATGGACCCTACACGTTATTCCCACTCTTTGGAGCTAGCTGGGGACTCTACAGAATTCACATCTCTCAGCTCTTCATTTGAACACAGATAGAACATAGAGCTGGAGTGAGCCATTTGCTTTTTAGGATTACAACAAATCAAGTACCTTCGTTTGACTGTTGTGTTACTTAGCTGAGCATCTAGAACTTTGAGATTCTCAGTTCTAGCTCTGCAAGGCTGACATAGGAAATATTAAACATTGGCCCTGTAACCTGGACACTGCCCCTTTAGTGTGGTACAAAGCTGTCTTTTAGACTCTAGCTCAATCTTATTGTTCTTGCGCTGAGAAATTTAGTGTTTATAGAGAAAATACACTGCAAAATGGAAAAGTTTTCATTTAAAAACATTTCATACAAAACCGTAGTCTTCCATTGATTAATGACTGAATGGTATTAACACATTAAAGAGAAACCCTCTGTGGTGAGTTTGCTAGTGATTTTATTAATTCTCTAAATGCAGGTATATCGTGGTGATTATCCCTTTAAAGCTGTATCATTTAAATTGTTCCACCTTCTCTTCCTTCCAACTCTTGTGTGGCAAGGATGATCATTAGCTATATGACTGCACTTAGCACAATGCAGTCCCAATCTGGCTGTGGCCTCTGTGCACTAGTGTAATAATAATAAATAATGAAAATTGAATACTTTAGTTTCTGGCATTCTCCATGTTTATTTTAAAAAGACAAAATTAAATGACATGGGGACCTTTTGCAAGATTACATGATTTGCATTGTGGTTAATATATTCAGTATAATTTAGTTAAAAAGGTGTCTTCAGCTTACAGACAAAACAGAACTAATGAGAGTACTATGGAAAAGGTGCTGGGTTACAGTTTTCCTGGCAATTCCTCTGTCCCAGTGCTACTCAGGGAGCAACTCAGATTTATGTGTATGTCACACCACAAGAACTAAATGGAAAATGATTTTTCTACAGAAGCACTAATTTACAGTAAAGAGAGGTGCATGGAAACTCTAGTGGTGTTGACCTTTGCCGTAAAAGCATTGTGACGGCTCAGGGGCGAGCTGCACCTCTGAGCTCTCCCAGGAGCACTCTTGGAATATGACAAACGTTTCTTGACCTGCACTCTCACCAGGGTGGAGCTCAGTGGTTTGCCCCACATTAGACTGGATCAGCAGGCCTACAGCATGTCTTACTCCCACCTGCCATGGTTACAATGCAAGCAGTGCCTCAGACCCCCCTGGAATCCCTCACAGGTGCACCTCTTCAGGTGACAGGTTTTACTATCTTCATCTCTGTCTGAATGTCCCTCCCCCCCACTGTATTACATTGCTTAGATTGGATCCCATGGTGGCGGCCAACACCCTTTCGCCTGCAATTGGTACCTGCAAGTTACTCCTCTTTGGTTGCCTATGATCAGTGGCTGATTAAAGCGCCTTCCAAACAGATGTATTTTCTATTCACTCAAAATACACAGGAAGCTGTCAGAAAGGGTTAAACTCACAAGAGGCCCCCATTGCCTGGGGCTTGCCTGCAGCTCATCACCTCCCCCACAGTTTAGTGGAGCCCAGCTGTCTCAGGCACATCCTGCAAAGCCTCTGCCTTAGTTCCAAAGCCCTGCTGCATGCACTGCCTAATTCAATATCTCTCCCCAAGAAGCTGCTGCTCACTCCCTCTCTTTTTCCTCTAGGCTGGGGGTTTTAACCCACTTAATGTTCATTTGATGATCAAATTTTGATCTTAGTCTCTGGCCTTATGCAGTCAGCCAGAATAATATCAAGCTGGTAAATTGAGGCACATATTTATGCAAAACGCTACGGATATCTCCCGCATTCGTTCTGCAAGGTATGCGTTTTTCTGACAACTCTGTTGGCTGTTCTTGAGAGTGAGAAGTTCTGACAGCTCTTCAGAAACATGTAGGCAAAGCTTCTAAGATTCCATTTCCGCATGGCGCTGGAATCACTGATCCGTCACAAGCTTAATGTACTAACTAATGAATTATGGTAAAGAATGTGTAACTTCAAAGGTCCGTGCAGAATAGAACCACTGTCTTAAGAAGCAATGGGACTGACATTTTTCCTTAGCTGCAGAAAGATCTGAATTAAAATAGCTGGGCTCAGTACTGTAGTCCAGGCTGGCAAGATATACAAGGATAGCCATGCAGAGTATTGCATGACAAAAGCAAAGAAACTGCTTTTCCCACATATTTTAATAATTTTAGAAAATTACTAAGCAGTATTGTTACAAGGCACAGTTTAAGAAATCCTCATGGATTAATAACCTTCCGTGCACAATAACAGCTTTTAAGAACAGCAAATAAGAAAACCCAAGGAAATTAAACACACAATTCTATATTTTAAAAAGGTAGTTTTACACATATATCAAAGCCAATGCCAAATTTCACTTCATTGTTGCCAATCATATAAATTAAAAGGGTCATATATCTCAACCTAAATGTATAATCCCTATTGTTCTGGTGGGTGGTGTTACTACCACTGCAAATCGTTTATATTATGGTAACAAGCAAATGTCCTAATCAGGATTGAACTGTTTGTCATAAAAATGCAGATGAAGAGTGTGTCCCTATCCTAGAGAGTTTACAGTCACCTATCATTAATAATTCTGTTGGATACAAACAACAATCTCAGGTTGTTTAGCTTTACCTATGTCCATGATAGCAGTTGTCTTATTTCACAGAAGAGATTTCATGTCTTGGAATTCTTTATTTTTGTTGTTTCATATTCCTGGCTTTGTGTTTCTGCGGTCAGAGTTCAGTTTCTCTTTTTGAGGAAATGACAAACCTACCAGTGTCCAAGACTCTCTTTAGGCTATCTTTTTGGCAAATTACAGAACTAGAGAGAAAATCATAAAATAAAATGTAGTTAAACAAAGGTTTCAGAGTAGCAGCCGTGTTAGTCTGTATCCGCAAAAATAACAGGAGTACTTGTGGCACCTTAGAGACTAACAAATTTATTAGAGCAAAAGCTTTCGTGGGCTACAACCCACTTCTTCGGATGCATATAGAGTGAACCATATATTGAGGAGATATATATACACACATACAGAGAGCATGAACAGGTGGGAGTTGTCTTACCAACTCTGAGAGGCCAATTAAGTAAGAGAAAAAAAACTTTTGAAGTGATAATCAAGATGGCTCAGTACAGACAGTTTGATAAGAAGCAAGTGTGAAAATACTTACAAGGGGAGATAGATTCAATGTTTGTATATGGTTCACTCTATATGCATCCGAAGAAGTGGGTTGTAGCCCACGAAAGCTTATGCTCTAATAAATTTGTTAGTCTCTAAGGTGCCACAAGTACTCCTGTTTTTTTAGTTAAACAAAGATATTTTCCCCCATAATGCAAAATATTGAGCTATTACCCGTGGCATGTCAGGAAAAAAATTCTGACTTGTAGCATGCTCTATCTTTGCTTCCCACAGAGGGGTGGCACTGGTCTGTTAGAAAACCCCCTTCACTTGTAGGAAATACAAAATCTTTTTATTTTCCCCAATGCTCACATAACTTTCTAAAAATACTCATGTCCTCTTCCTAGCCCCAAATCTGAGTACATTTGAGACTTCTTTAAATGCCCATCTACTGGCATTAATGCTTTTTCATTTCAAGGAGATAGGCACTTGTCAAATTGCTAATTGGGCAGTCTCCCCCAGACTGTGGAGTGCACAAAATTCATGGATACATGTAAATTAATTTTTTTTGTAAGTCTGACCGTAAACACTTTAAATGGTGTTTCATTACCATGCATAGAGAGAGAGAGACCTTTTGTATAAGCATCATAATGCAGAGTATTAAAATATTATGTGTGAAAGAAGCATACCGAGAGAATACTTGTTTATGCGTCAGGTAAATTTCATAGTGGACAGGCAGTGCACCATAGACCAATTTCAGACCTTTGGCTAGACATCTTGCAATTCTATCCAGTCTGTCAAAATGCATATAAAATAGTTTCTGAAAAGTAGTTTCTGCATTGCCTAACTTAGAGCTAATTTTTATGGCTCAGTTGCAAATAATAGTGCAGTGTGCTGCTTTCAACATCTCCATTTACAGTACTGCTTTGTAATGATGTATGGTGCATCTGACTGTTCAGGTCAAACCAGCACATTTTCCGCTGATGTATGTTGTCCACCCAGAACTGCTAAAAGGATTAAGCAAATTCCAAGGCTGATAAATGATTCCATTGCAAATTATGTGGACATGGATTTATGAAATGGATGTATTACACAAGACTGTGAGAGAGAAATCTATGGAAAAAATAGTAATATAATTTGGTTATCTGAGATCTAACGAGGAAAGATAGTGAAAGCTCATTTCTTTCTCATGTTGTAATTACTGAAGGTAAACTTAAATTTACTTGTTTGAGTTTTCAGTTTAATAAAATACATGTTTCGTTTTAATTTGAATTTTTAAAAAAGATGTTATTCCTTTACCTTCCATTCAGAAGTCATTAATGAAGCACTCTTCTTTGGTTAGTCATTAGCATTCACAGCTCTATCAGACTGCAGTTCAAACTTTCACTTGTTTTTGTCACAGAAGATGATGGAGCAAGGTTGCTTAGAAACACTTAGCTGCACTCACAACGGGAATTACCAATCTGTTCTGTGTATTCACCTCCACATGCAGGGGAGAAAATTGAGTTTCATTGCTGACAGTGTTAATTGATTGCTAGTTGTTTTAGCAGGAGTATGATGTCTAAACTCAGTGTTCCTTTCATTTCTTTCACACGATGTAGGAAGAAGATAGAGTAAAATATTGACGTTTGATTATAATGATCATTTTTAATTTTTGCTTTTATCTATGTTTTTACTATACAAATCTTTATTCTGGTCTGTGTTGTTAATCATAGAAAGTGTGTCTGATCAACAAGCTGGATAAATTTAGGATTATTTCAAGACGCATTAACATTATTTTATTAATAAACGTGCTTTGTTGAGTCTAGAAAAAATATGTATTCCCTGGTTTGACTATCAGTTAGCAAATCTTATTAAATCAAGAGTATTTGCTGTCTTAGAAAAGGTCAAGGATTTCAGAATCATTGGTGGATTGGCCTAATTTTATATCAGCTGTAACTATTAATGATTAGGAATGCTAAATTTATCCTAAGGCATCTATCACATTAGTGTCTAAAGTTAAACACATTCTTTTTACACTGGGTTTGGGCAGGGCTTTCCATTATCTTAAAGGAGCCCTCAACTGCATGCTATGTACATGCTTTTTTGCTTGGAGGTGGCTGCTTAATGGGTCTTTACAGCCACTTCCTTCCTTCCCTGACGAATCATGGGACACACCCCACCCATGTACTTACTCATTACACCAATACTGCCTTGGACTGTAAATACGTTCTATGGGTGGCATACTTATCCACTGACGTTTTAAAAACTCCCACATCCCAATCTGGGTCTATGCTGGTTATGTTCTATGTATATATCTTATGAACCTTGTAATGGACACTTGTAATCCCTCATAACCCAAGCCTGACCCCAGATGGTACAGTACCTTCCTTCTTAACTTGTGTAAATTTGATTTTAAACATTAACTTTAATAAAAATTTTAAATCTATTCTTATCAGTTTAATTTCTCACCCTGAAGAGCAAAAGACCAGAATAAAAATCAAAGCGTGGTCCACATGCTTGGCAGACATGAGTGCTATCACAGGCTTATGAAGAGCTTATGGTTACTTTACAGAAGTTAGCTATTAAAACAATAGAAGATAATTTGTGCACCGTAGTAGTTTTCCTGTAAGTGACTGACTGATAAAGCAGTTATTGCTAACAAGCAGAAGATTACTTCATCATCACTTTATTAAATTTTGCTGTGCTTTTGATGAATCTCTCAATTCAATAATATCATTTATGAAAGTATGCCACATGTTGGTAATGAAGGAATAATTCCACTTTGCTTAAATATATTAAGTCTACACAATATCTGAGTTGCAATTTACTGCATGCTCAGAGTTGTTGAATCTGGATTATTAACCTATGGAGATATAATTTAGAAATTAAAACCACTCTTAAAAAAACTAGATCTAGTGTATTAAAGAGATATTAGGCTTATAATGGAACCCACTTAGCAAGGTTCTTCATTTAATCAGTATGTATTCAATACAAATGGAGGGTGAAGTTGGCTTTCATAGTGATACACCTCCATTTACCCAAGAGGGAGGGGCAGCATCTTTACTTTATTTAGGTGTTTTTCTACTCACCATTAGCTTGATGTCACAATGAGAAACTATAGGATGCGCTGGTTCCTGACATTGAGACGCTTGTTCCATTTTATCTGTACATTTCTTTTCTCCGGAGATAGCATCTGTCCCAAATAACTCTAGTTTTTGAGGTGATATTTTTGGTTGGCTCAGGTCGGGAGTTGTAAAATTGGATTCCTGTTACTCTCTGTTTTTAACATACTTTTTGATGCAATTAACTCTTATTTCCAAGTTTCTTTACAACTCTGGGTCCATTCTGGGTTCCAGCAGGCAGTTCTGTAGTCAAAACACGACCATTGTTAGCTATTTTTGTATGTCTGCACTTACTAGGCTGGTCAAACCATGTTGATATCTGTGCCTTCTTGGAAAATCTGGGCAACTATCCATCCCACAGTTACTCCTCGAGGGATTTAGTGCTTGGAGGCCATGCTCACAGAGCAGCATAGAGGTATGTGAAGAAAGGGGGCCAGCCAAACAGGTCACATAGGAATGGTTAGCAGTTTTATCTACTTTTAAAAACAGTGTGCAGAACTGATTATAGGAAGGCAACTGCTGCTGAAGAAGATGCCCGTTTAGCTATCATGGTCATTAGTAGAGCTGACTGGAAGAATTGCAATGACATTTTTTTTTTGTTGGAGTTTGCTGATTGGTCAAAATCAAAAAGTTCTGAGAGACTGTTTTATTTTTTTACAAGCACTGATGGAACTCATCAGGCAGGACTGCTTCAGACTCAGGGACTTCGGGGCTTCCGGAGCCCATGGCTCCAAGGCATCCCTCCAGTTGGATTGCCTCAGAGCCAGGCCTCCATTTCCTTTGGAAATTTTTGTTTCTTGTTCTGAATTGCAATGAAACCAAATTTTGAAAGATCAAAGTCTTCCATGAAATAGGATTACCTTTGCCCACCCAGCTCTATTCATTAATCAGAGTTTTGTGTTCACTGCAAAAAAGGGTATTCTTTACATCAAGGTAGCTAACTTGAGTTAACTAGCTCAGTGTAAAAACTTTTTTTTTCCAGTGTAAGCATAGCCTTAGTATTAATCAGAGTGTGTTTAGAAACACATTATCATTAGAGTCAGCTATGTCACTAACTGTAATACAAACCCAGTTATAAGTTGTAGTCTGAATTGGGCTTTGGTAGGAAATTCAAACACCCCTGCATTCCCAAGATGATAAGAGGAATTCTTCAGTGAGTCTGCTTACCCAGAGTCTGTCAGAAGCAGAACTAAAAATATGCCGAGAGGAAAGCAAGTCGAAGGATGCCTCTTCTGGCCTCGCTTCTCACTAACTCTGAAAAGCAAGGCCCTCCTTGGGTGAAATCCATATCATGTTCCCACTGAGATTAAGCAAGAGTAATTGAGCTTTATGAAGGTGAAGTACGGGGATGGGGGCAGCAAACCTACAAAACTGCTTAGGCCTGTGTTGCCTCTAAGCAAATGCAGGGCCACCTTTGTAGAGTACGTGCTCAACGTGTTTGGGCCATTGAATCCACATAGTGTTAGAGCCTCTGGTCCCTTCCCCATCTTGTCTCCAGTCAACCCTCCACATTGACTTTTCTGAGACCAATGCAGAAACCACTCCCCTTGTGCAGATGGTACAGAGGTGCAACCCCACTCACGGGTGTCAGTGGTATGCAGGGCCTTGTGCTGGACCTTCCCTCCAGGGTGAACATACACAGGGATGAAAAAGTCCCTATAGATTGAGGCTGTCAGTAAACCACATTCACATTTGCTTTGTTCATAATATGGAGGAAATCTCCCTCCTCTCCCCCCCCCCCCCCCGCCAATATTTTCAATTCTGAAAAAGCTTAATCAAATTCTTTTCAGGCTACTATGAGACTATTAAATGGAAAGTATTTAAAAATCTAGTAATATATTTCTTAAGGCTGTTTATTCAAGTTTAATATTTTTTGGAGGGGCAGAAGGGAGGAAGGCAGAAAGGGCATAGGACATTGAAGTGTGGGTTCCTTTTGCTCACACAGATGTTTGCCAAGCTGCTTCTTTCTTCCCTATGGCGGGAAAATAAGGATTTTACAAGAGGGATCATAAGTTTTTCTAATAATCTCTTTGAGCTATAGCCATCCAGAATTATCTCTGCCTTGTGCATTGTGGAAACTGTGGAAGTCTGCATCCTCCTGGGCTATTTATTAAATACAAAAATAAATATATCTATGGTGCACTTTGTTTTTTTTCCTTATCTGGACTAAGGGAAACAGAGTGGAGGTGATAGAGCAGTGTGCCATTAATGCTGAGGCAAGAAGAACAGTGTATGTCAGTGTAATGTCTGCCCAACTAAGTTTGTGTCTGTTGTAATGGGTACTGGCCCTTTAAGGCCAGAGGAGGTAGTTTGAAAGGGCAGTTACCCTATTCCAACTGTCTAGAGAAGGCTGCTAAAGGAAAAAGCAAAGCAGACACTGGATGAAAGGAAGATGATAACGAGGAATAGTTAGTGTCTGGGAGAAGGGTATAGGAAAATCCAGGCCATTGTTAGTTGAAGGGCCCAGGATCAGGAGCTTTGTAGAGTAAGTGAGGCAAGGCTTGGCTCTCTCCGAGCCAGCCCATACTGATATCGGGTAATTTGACCCACCTGGGAAGGGTAGAGGGCATGGTCAGATGATGAAAGCAGATGACTCAAAAAGGAGGCTCCTAATGCAGTCAGAGAGCGCTTGTTGAGAGGAGGGCTCTGCCAGGACACAGTCCCAGAAAGAGGGCTGTGGAAATGTCCCTTTTAGTTCAAGGGTTTGCAGGCTGGGGAGGCCAGGAGTAGAACCGCCCGGTTCCCGGAAGGAGGACTTGGGGGGACCTCAACCTGCGGGTGGGCAAATGGGCTCTTTTGGGAGCTGGACTGTGTTTAATAAATGAGGCCCCAAGAATGTGAGAATATTGCTTTTAAACACTTTATGGGTGTGAGTGGATTATTTCCAAGAACTCTAAGGGAAAATGAGGCAGGAGACTGCAGTGGCATGCCACACCATAAAGGGGCGTACTCAGAAACTGCACCCCTCCTACCTTATTCCTAACAAGACTGAAGGTGACACCACACCAGAACATTTTGGGTATTGACAGCAGTGTTTCAAGACCTGAAACCTGGTTCAAGAGCCTAGTGTGTGTGCTAGAGTGTTAGTCACATGACCCAGGCATTCTAAGTAATGTACAATTGTGCAATGTGCAAGCAAGTCTGAAAAGGAAGCATGGAATAGTTATCACCATAAATGTACTGCTTCTGCAAAACCTCTATTCCTTACTGGTGTAGGGATCACACCTTCAGAGGTCTTTCCAGAGGTCTGCTAATAAAGTAGCGTGTAATAATACATTGCTGTATAAATGAATTGTTATTTTCTTAAGTTTGTTAGAACTTTTTTCATTTATTATGTACATATAATTGACATTAAAATTTCAAGCTACTGATGTAAGGGCATGTTTTGTGTTTGAGTTTAATTTACATGTAAATTGTATGGTTCTAGCTAAGCTGTTATACAGACATGAGCATTAAGGAGATGATTTAGAAGCATAGTTGTAAGTACATAAACACATTTTTTAAAAAGCAACATAGTTTTTAACTAAATGTTCAGGTTTCCTAAATGTTGAATGAAACTAAACAAAGAAAAATTACTTTTTTGACATTTAAAGCATCCATTAAGTTTTAGTGGGCTATTATGACTAGTCTAATTTTACTTGTTACAAACAGGTTTTAAAAAATATTATATATGATTTATAGAATCTGTGATTGCAATTAGCCCTGTGCTAACGAACATCAACATACATTAACATATTATACAAAAAATACACCCAGACGTTGCATTAAATCTAGATCAATTTATTTTCGCTCCACCAGTAAGAGTACATTACTGCAAATTGTTCTCTACCTCTAAAAACTAATTATAATAGGCAGTTGTACTGTCAAGGCAGAAAACAGTAATACATGTTTTTGGTTTTGCAAAGCATCCCTAGTAGGTGTTTTATTTAAACAGTAGATCTACTTAATCTCTCAAGGTTTTTATTCTATAGCAGTTACTGTAGAATGTAAGTGCTATATGTGCTTCCGTTCGTTTCAGAGCTTATTTTTTCCCCAGGAGATGTTACATGGATTTGAAGCACGTCTACATTGGGCATTTAAAGATCAAATCCTGTACAAGGCTGTGCTCCCTCACACAAATAAATCTGACTTAAGGTTGCTCAGTATCTCACAGGATCAGGGTGCTGGCTGTCTAAGTATTTTTGATAGAACTTTTAAATAGTTGAGGGTACTATCTTGTAGACAAGGTTTGTCTGGCTAATGGACACCAGGATGGACTGTTTTGAAAAATGATAGGGACCTAGACTAGAACATACCTTTCTGGAAAGGTTTAAAAACTAGGTCTCTGCCAACTCTAGGCAAACTATGTTAATTCTGCTATCCTTGACCGTCTTTAAAACTGGTTCATCTCACATTTTTTAACCCCCAGTAGAGACGGGCTGCACCTTGGGCTATTTAGGGAAGAGAATGGGAAACTGACTGACTGCCAGGATACAAAGATCATTCTTTAAAATATTTTTAGTAGTCTAAATAATTGCACCATATGTACCATGGCCTTTATCATGTTCCCAGTCCCTTCCCTGATTATCCCTCCTCCCACTAGGGAGTAGCTGAACTAGTTTGATCTATGATTTGGATAAGAAAAATTTTCAGTTAAACGTGATTTAAAGAGAAGCATTGTATTTTGTCAAGGTGACTTTGATAGTGACTTATGCCAAGATACACATGTGCAGTATTGAGGTATTACATTTCAATACTTCCAACCCCAAGTATTCAAAAATCATGAGATTGGCTTAAAATTCGTGATTTAATAAATATTTATTTGATTTCTGTTTTCTGGACCTTTAGGACTTACACCTCTACCCCAATATAATGCTGTTCTCACGAGCCAAAAAATCTTACCGTGTTATAGGTGAAACCGCGTTATATTGAACTTGCTTTGATCCGCTGGAGCGCACAGCCCCGCCTCCCTGGAGCGCTGCTTTACCGCGTTATATCCGAATTCGTGTTATATCGGGTCACGTTATATCGGGGTAGAGGTGTACTTTGTGGTGTTAAGCTTTTTCTCCACAGCCATGAGGGCTAGAACCTTGGTATTCTTTATTAAATGAAATCTCAGATTCCCACTTAGTAACGCACCTCCAGGAGCTCGCACTTTAACAGAAACACAGAACATTGTAAGATAGGATTGTGGGAGTTGGAATATATTACTTTGTTGTTTTATTATTTCAGCCACCCAGTTTTTAAAAATCAAAGTAATTCCAGCATCTGAATTTTGATTAAATGAATTTTTACTACTAGTCATTTAATATTAACTCCTTCTGAGCATATTGTTGTCCGTTGTTTAAAGTTTATCTTGAGTGTAGGCATAATCACTGCCTCATTAAGGATTTTTGGTTTTAAATATGTCCTAAAAATAGAAAATATCATTGTGAACTTTATTGTGTGTTATATTTTTACTGTGTATGTACTGGAGAATGTGAATAACATGGTTGTTGTCACTGCTTAGACCAAATGAACAAGTGATTATTTAAGTGTAACTGTAAACCTTATTTCAAAAGCAAATAATTTTAGTGTGTGTGAGGGAGCTTATGAAAGGACACCATCAGGACTAAGTTGACCAGATATAAAAACTTTCCCAAACGTTGGAATCCTTGACGTTTAAAATTCATCTGACTAGAGGTACAGATATACCTAAAAATAACATTCTACTCTGTGGAGAAGCTGCCCATGGACACTGCATACCCTAGAACAATGCTTGATGACCATGGGCTATATGGTAAATGGAGACTTAAGTAGGTTTTCACTGGGGTAGGCTGGAGTTGTGGCGTGAACTGGCAGATGGATCTACAGCTGTGCTTGGTGACCAAAGCCCACCACAGAGGAATGTCTGCAGGGGCTGCTGTTGCCCGTGGAGCCCTGTGTCTACAGTAAGAGTTGCAGAGTGGCTGTGCTAGTGTTTTCCAGCCTGGTGGGAGGATTCTGTTTCTTCCCAGTCTCTATGGAGAAACCCCTGTGTTTACTCAGGATTTGTACAGGGGTTAAGGTCTTGGCCCCTACTATGGAAAATAAACAGACTCTGAAGGACTGTGTTATGGTCTGAAGATCAGATTTATTTTTTTAATACACATTGGGTGATATTTCTTCTCTAACATAGATTAGTAGGGTTGCCACTTCTGGTTGGATGTATTCCTGGCGATTTCATCACAGGACATAATATTTAATTCAAGATTAATCTTTAATTCCTGGAGACTCCAGGGCAATCCTGGAGGGTGGCAACCCTATACATGAGTAGTGAGGGGGAGGGAAGCGCCATGCCATCATGGCATGCCAACAGTGCTGGCCTTGGTTTTTCTTCCTCTTATTTTCTAAAGCTAACTGCCGCCTTTGGATGTATACGTTCAGCTTCTTTTGATATCGGTGGGATCCGTGTGACCACATCTAAAGGAAAATTCAATCCGAACCATAATTTTTGATTATTTGTGTAAGGGTAGTTTTTGTGAACTTTTTTCTTGTACAAGAATAAAAGTGAATGCACGTTAATGAAGTGCCTCATGCTGTCCCCCTGCTTCCATGGGTGGAGGGTGGCAGAACCTAGGTACCCAGCTGCACTGCCCTGCATTGCGGTGCCACATGAGAGGGAGTACTGGCTCCGCAGCATGCCCTTCCTTGCCTTGAGGAAGTCCTCTCCGGAGGCGAGCCTCTGCGGTTTTGTAGGGAAGCAAGGTGGTGGTGGTGGGAGGGGATAGGGCTGGGGTAATGTCACTCTAATGCATGGTTTCCTAAAACCTGGAGGCCCACCCTTGAGAGAAATCTAAGGGTGAAGACCAGCAGGTCAGTATCTCTCTGCATGACAGAGTTGTGCTGCTGAGGAGTGAGGGGTAAACGCAACACTGAGGACATCACACTGATTTCTGCATACACAGAATGTTGGAGCCATGCCTTTCTGCCCTTTCCATGGGGATGGCAGCGAGTGAGAGTAAATTCACTTCCCGCCCACTGGAAGGATGAGACCACCTCAGGAAAAAACTTGCCTAGGGACGAGTGAGCCCAGTACTTCCCTAGGAAGATTCCCGCTCTCTATTCGTGGACAGTATCCAGTATAGAATTGAGATCTCCCTCACTTTTTTGATGTTCAGCATTTTGAACATTATAATAGATATAATTTGCAACTTGCACCCATAGAATTTGAGGCCAGAAGGGACCATTATGATCCTCTAGTGTCTGATCTCCTGCATAAGATGGGGCAGGGAGTTTTTATCCTGCATTTCCTGCACCAAACCTAATAACATTAGGGTGAGCAGATGTTCTGTTTTTAAAGGGATAGTCCCGTTTTGGGGACTTTTTCTTATGCGCATATTATCCCCCACCCCCATCCCGTTTTTTCATAGTTGCTATCTGGTAACCCTATATAACATGTGGTTGAGTTAGAGTATCTACCACATCCTTATTCTTCCTTATGAGCTGCAAAAGAGCTTGTGCCCATAGTATTTCCCATTCTTTCCTCCTCTCCATTTTCCTCTAATAAACGCTTGTCTATGCCTTTTTCTAGTGCATGTGTAAGTCTTATTACCAGAAAGAGTTGATTTCTCTCACTTTGAACTTTGAGCAACTTCTACTGAGGCTAATTTTGGTTATTGTGTGGGCTAAACTGAAACCATTTTGTGCTAAGCAGAGTACTGTGGTTCTTTTTTGTTTTTGTTTTTAACGACAAAGAGAATGTATATTGTATTCGTTTTATGCATTTACTAAAAATAGTGGTGTAAAATTGCTAAAATTTTCCATTGAGAATTAAAAAGATTTTCCAGGAATTTTTGCTCATTTTATGTGGCAATTTATCATCACTGCTGTAAGGCCCATAAAGTGAGTTCAGCAACTTGCTCTTGAATATACTTTCAGCTATATCTGAAATATACTAAACCAATGAAAGTACTTTTGATGTATTTTTTGCCTTTGATTTGTGTCCATTGGGACTGAACTTAGGTCTCACTTGAATTTTATCAAGATTCCGTTTCTTTATGCTTTATATTTACAGTTCATCACTATTACTTTTCATCCATGTTGTTGAGCAATGTGCAGTAACTACTGTCCCTGCTTGTTAAGGTGGTTAAATGCCTCAAACCTTGATTTACTGGTACCCCAAAACAGACATAGCACCAATTTTGGTGGGTTTAAGACAAAACAACAAAATAAACTGAGGAAATCTTCAAAATAAACCTCTCTCTATGGAATCATGCCCAAATCTGATGAAACTATGATTGTGGATTTCTATCTGGTACAGCGAAAGACTGCTTTGTTTGTAGAGTGTGGAATAGAAAAACATGGTGAAAAAAGGTTAAAAAAAATCAATATTCCCTATTTAAGTAGCAGTTTTCCAAGTGACAGACCTCAATTATATTATACTGACTATATGACTATTTAACATATGCCTTTTAGTGAAGTGAATGTGGTTGCTGGTTTCCTATATCCTAATTAGACCAATAAAACATATTGTGAGGACAGTTGGCTAGAACATAAATTTGAAAATATAAATGTCAGGTTAAGTCTTGCTACAATAATCTATAAAATATTGTTAGGTTGCAGTCCAGATGCAACTGTTGGGGGTAACATAGCCTTTTTTCTGTGTGATTGTATAGTTGAATCATGGTACTGTCTCTTTGATAACTACTGGAACGCTCCAAATTAGATTAAATTATAAGTGAGTGAATGAATGTGGTATTTAAATCTTTACTTAAACTAATTAATGAGTAAGTGCTCCACAGGAGGTCAGCCTTGAGGCCTGTTTAGAGAAAGTGTGACAGGAGCTACTATTTAATTGTAAGAAAAATGCATGTATTAAACAGGGGACAAAAACCTCACCAGAAGAGAGAATGCTCTTCAGCTCTCAGAATTGTAAATACCCAATATGTTTGATAGTGAATGTTTGATAAACTCTGTCAGAGGACACTTGTAAAAAGTTACTTAAGAATACAAAACAAGGATGAAGATATTGGTAGCATAGTACAGGACTGTTTTGTTAAACTAAAACAAGAGGTGATGTTTTGAATGTGTTTTTATCTTGAAAAATTGTATGGTATTGACTCTCATTTTTAAATGGTTAAGATGGAAGACAGAATGATTACACAATAAGTGTTGAGAATTTTTCTCTGACCTTGCAGAGAGACTGTGTGTGTGTGTGTGTGTGTGTGTGTGTGTGTGTGTGTCCTCGCACACAGGTACACATGGGTCCTGGAAATACCTAGCAACACATAGCGGTATCTTGTATATTCTGGTAGATGTTCTACAAATTCACCTTTGGCCGAAACCACGTGATTTCTATTTCTGTGTGAAACCGTCACCAGAGTTACTGTAAAAATACATTAAAAAATAGAATTGTTGCCAATAGGATTTCATTAACCTTTTGTTTCTGTATGTGATTCATAACTGCTAACAGCTGTAATGTACATTTTGAGGTTTGAGCTTCCTGCTGTTTGTTTCTTGTATCCCTCTTTTCCCCCTTTTCCTAAGCAGCCATCATTGCTACCTATTTCCAGATGTTTATATGGAAAGTGGACATAAATAGCAGAATAGCTATTGCAATCAGCCCTCAGCATGAAATGCAAACATTAGTCTCTATACCAGGAAATCTCTTAATAGCTTGGGAAGTGTATTTTTTTAAATGCTCTTTGTATTTTGCACGTCTTTATTTCTATTAAGTATTGTAAACAGTTATGAGTTTTATTCTAAAATTGATTGAGACAGTGCTCCATACTAAAGATTTCTTAACTAGTCAATCAACTTTTAGAATGTTTTAAAAATTTCCAGGTATGTGCCAGGTTTGATGGGGAAAAAAAGTGACTGTTTATAATCTGCAATTTATGCAATTGGTGCATTTTCGTATTCAGTGTACTGCTTTTTCTGCCTTTATTTAGTTTATTAGGATGATCTCTAAATTTTATAAAGTGATAACTTAAATATCTTCCATCTATGTATGCGACTGAAACATCTCTGTAATCAGTAATGAAAGATAGAAATACGGCATCCTTTGTTTAGGGGATAAGTAAATTACCATCCGGTTACCACAGAACTTCTGTACTGTTTTGCAGGATATGACCTTTCTTTTCCAAATGCACATGAAGTGTATCTGCAGCAGTGATTCTCTCTCAAAATAATGCACGAAGACTAGGAAAAAACAACGTCACCTTGTAAAGTTTTTTTTTGGTATTTACCTTCATGTTGGAAATGAACTTTGGATGCTTCTCTGAACCTCCCAGGGGTTCAACTCTTGCTGGGTCCAAATTAACAATTAAAGTAAAGCAAGGTAGTTGTGGAAGTTATAGTTGTTTTAGGATCATGCTACTAGAAAAAAATATTCCTCTTTTTATATTGTTTTTAGAGCAACAAGGAACAATGATCTGTTTTGCGTTGTCTTTAATTTTTCAATGCAGTATCACAAGTTACCAATGAGACTAGGAGAATAAAATATCTCAATGAGAGGAGATATTCTTACTCTCTCAACAGACCAAAAAAAAATAAAAAAAATTTTTTTTAAGCCCCTGCCCAAGTAAGATGCTTTCTTTTGTCCAGGAAGAATTGGGCAGGTCTGTGGGAAATGTCTCTATGGAATTGCTACAAGGGTGAACAATCTGCCAGAAAGGGAAAAGATCTAAGATGCAAATATCTAGTTTACTATATTATTTTAGGGGTTGGATTACGTTGAGTAATATGAAGGATTGGTTGTGTTACAAGGAGAAATGCTGTATATAAGTCTGGAATTCACATCTACCTGTCCCTGTCTACTGAAGAATTTTTAGCAGTATATACAATTTTGCTACTCTGTTTATCCCCAAACCCCTGTGTTAGGTGACTTTAATGAAATTATAGGTGCATTATTATTTCCTTTCTCTGGGATCTTAGTACCCCAACCAAGCTCCACTTCACCTGCATGAAGTCTCAGGTTCTATGTAGAGAAGTGGATTTCACCCTATGCAAGACTCATGGCTTGTCTGCACTTAGAAGTTGACCAGCATAGCTGTTGTGCAGTAACTATTGCACTATAACTCCCTTGTGGAGACACTTTGGAATAAAAATGAGTTTATTACGAAATGGAGTGATTATTTTGGAATTAAGTCACTTTTATTCCAGAATAGTGTCCACATGGGGGAGTTATAGGAGAACAGCTCTTCTGCCATTGCTGTGCCATTTAGTTTACCTGTATAGGCAAGTTATTTACTGCTTCACTTGTATGGCGGCATAACTATAGAATCATAGATGCACAAATAGAAAAGACCATCCTGCTCTCTTTTATCTAGATACTCATGTGGCTCCATCTGAGCACCTCACAAATATTAATGAATTATTCTTACAATACTCTGTGAAATATTTAGTGATGGGGAACTGAGTTAGAGATTGAAGGTCTAAAGTCAGTGGGAGGCACATATGAGAAAAATCATGCCCTAAGTGGCTTGTCTGAGAACACAGAGGAAGTCTACAGAAGTGCTGAGAATTGAACTCAGATCCCTTGACTCCAATCCAGTGCCTTAAGCAAAGGTTCATTTGCTGCCTTTCAGCTACTTCCTTGTCAGTGTATAATTGTTCCTAAGAGTATATTTCTAGTTGTTTTAGTCCAGTTTTGAATGTCTCAAATGATGAGATGTCCACTGTTGTCTTGGGGGGAGGGGAGAGGAAGGGTGTGATTCAACAGCTTAATTCATCACACTGTATGAAAACTTCTCCTGTTGTTTAGCCTTTCACAGTTTAGTGCCTTTTCTCCTGATTATATCCCTTTATATCAAGTTTCACCTTGAACTTTCCTTCCCCCCTGTGTTTTATAATGGTAATCTCTAGATTATGATTAATTTTCTGACATGCCAGATAAAAAGAATTGAAATATAGTAATTTGCGTATGTGCTGGAGAAGATGTGGTCTAGTTGGGAACCACTGAATAATTTGGGGGATATTTCTGGCTTTGTCAAGATTTGGAAACAGAACATGACTCAAAGGAAATCATTATCATAATTTGAGTAAGATCTACTTTTAACTATTTGCCTGTTATGTAATATATTAGGCATTAGAACCCTTCAATGCATAAAAATATAGTTTAAAAAGGTTAAAATAATACATGCATGCGGGGGACTGGACTAGATGACCTATTGAGGTCCCTTCCAGTCCTACACTTCTGGTTCTAGAGACTTGTCACTAGCAAGAGGAGAATTTTTCCACCAAAATTGAAGTTAATCAGCAAGCTCTTCACAGATATATTCTCTCTCTCACTCACTCACACTCACTCACTCACTCACTCACTGACCACATTGAGAAAACTCCTGTAACACTTTTAGGCCAGATACTACCCTGCGAAAGTGGTAGACAACTTAATTTTAACTGTCCATTTGGTCAATTTATTGAACAGGAGAAATGACTTCCTGCTGTGGTGCCATTGCCAACCCTACTTTGCCCCTTCTTTCAGATCTCCTAATGTGCTTCAGAGTGCTACAGGCTTGATTTCTTTTTTGAAGGGGGTTTGTTGTGGAAGGCCTGGGAGGCTCTGTGTGTGTGTGTGTGTGTGTGTGTGTGTGTGTGTGTGTGTAAAAAGCAGGTGTAACGGGGAAGTCAACAGAAAAGGAAGTGTGGGGAGGTAACAGTATAGAGTGGAGAAAAGGTACATGTCAAGGGGATAGCAGAATGTGAACTTTGGAGGAGCAGCAGAATGGAAGATATTTTATTTGTTGGGCAAATATTAACTTGTGTTGTATACCACCTATCCTTGTTCCTTAGGAGGATCACTGGAGCGCTAGCTCTTGCAAGCTTTGGGGTCTTTATTGGGCACTTAAATTGCTGATATATATTTTCAATCTTAATGGAGTTTTCTGTCTGGTAATATTGTGAGAACAGCTAAATCTCATATTGCCTGTTGATATATGGGGATTAAAATCATGTCATAAAAATCTATTAAAATAATTTGAAGGATGTGATTTAAACCCAACTAATCAAGGAAATTCAGACTTAAGTGACAACTCTGTACTTACCCCAAATCTGTTCTATGAGTTCATAAAAATAATTGATAGCAACATGTAATTTAAGCAGTTTGAGTATAGTATGTACCATCAGCCCCTGGACATAACCACATCATCAAAGAAAGAAATTTAGTGTTTAATGTGCATTTTCTTTGGGTTTGAATATTGACTGTAGTATTTCTTCTGGTGATGTGCATTGTATTTTAGTGGCTAATAGAGAATGGTGTAGGAATCTTGGTACCTCCTAGTAAGAAATACTTATGTATTAATACAGAATAGTTTAAAAGCTCTCCCGTATCAAATTAATTGAGTTGGAACTTCTCCTCCCACTAAAGGATGCTAACATCTGGTAAGAGTCTTGACTTGCCTGCAAAAAAGTAAGCTGAATGACTGAGTTCTGTTCAATTCAGCCAACATTGTACTACTTCAGAAAGAAGACATGTGAGAGTGCAGTTCTAAATGAAGAGTGCCATAAGGCTTGCATGTGAATCAGGTGCTTCAGCAATCATTATTAAGGTTAGTACAAAGATGTAGGTGCATATGTCATTAGAAAAAGCAATAGACTTTAATCAAGTGTTCTACATAAGTTTCATTGATCAAAGGAAAGCTTCAATTTTGTCTGTCACCCAGAGATGTAGAAAATGAAATTTCAATATGAGTTTCTCAACTCACCTAGCTAAATTAAATAAAATCCTATATAAAGGATGCTCATCATTAGAACTAACGAAACCAAAGATTGGTGCGTGGGATTGAAAGATAGCAATCCGCAAAGCTGTGTTCTCCCGCAGTGTGTCTGTCTTTTTTTTTTTTTTTTTTTTTTTGCTGGCATTGCAATGAAGACAGCACTTTATGGTAACAGATGAATTGTGGGTAAGTAATCTTAGTTAAACCATCTTGGTTTTATTTCTGATTTGACAAGTGGCTTTCAAAATCTTTCATCGCAGAAAATAAATTTAGGTATTGCTCGTTTTAGTTACTTTGAATATCTAAAAGCCAAAATTACAACAGGCAGATATCACATTTTGCTATGCTTCACTTTGGATTTTAAAGCACTGAACCTGGATATATTTAGTCAGTTAGAGATGCCAGTGTGAATTACATTTTCAAATTGTGCCAATTGTGATAGACGCTTTTATGATTTTTGTCATGTGTCTGCTAAGATCTAGATCAGGTGTGGCCAACCTGTGGCTCTGGAGCCACATGCGGCTCTTCAGAAGTTAATATGTGGCTGGACTCCCGGGCAACGACTCCCGGGCTGGAGCTACAGGTGCCAACTTTCCAATGTGCTGGGGGATGCTCACTGCTCAACCCCTGGTTCTGCCACAGGCCCTGCCCCCACTCCACCTCTCCCCGCCCCCTCCCCTGAGCCTGCCATGCCCTCGCTCCTCCCCCGAGCCTCCTGCATGCTACGAAACAGCTGATGAGGAGGTGCAGGGAGGGTGGGGGAGGCGGTGATCGGCAGGGCTGCCAGTGGGCGGGAGGCGCGGGGGGCGGGGGCAAGAGCTGATGGAGGGCTGCTAATGTATTACTGTGGCTCTTTGGCAATGTACATTGGTAAATTCTGGCTCCTTCTCAGGCTTAGGTTGGCCACCCCTGATCTAGATGAACACTAGTAACTCATTTCACATACACCATTGAATAGCCAGCAGACGGTAATGGATTTCAATCACTGTGAATCAGGGCTGATTCAAACCAGTATTTTAGAGATGGTTTCTGTGTGGTTGAGGGGTTATATACTGGGATGAAGAAGTCAGTAGCTAAGAGTCAGTATCAATTCACTGAGTATTTATTGGTCTCTCTGAAATGAATTTGTTGTAAAAACCCAGGTAGATAAGATACACCATCCCTAGTATCATGGCTCACATCACAAAAGTCACTCTCACTTTTGTTAATAGGCTCAGCAGAGACCTTCCCCACTACTGGGCATTAGGACCCTGGTAGTGGCCTCTCCTCCCACACCATTTTGGGAGTAAGCTCTAAAGAAGAGCTAGCCACGGTCTCCAGGCAGTAGGGGCATAAGCAGCCAAAGCAGGGCCTTTGGTCCTTGGAGAACTTTCCGTTTTAATTGGACTTTCTCTGCCCTGTGGCCACTGGCTATTTACTCCCACCCTAACTCTCTACTTCAGCTTAACTCCATACTTGCCCCTCTTCTCCCTAGCCCTGTGCCCCTTCTAACTAATCCCTAAATAAATCATGATGGAACTAACATGTTTGCTGCCATCACATTGTTCACTCTGCTTGTGTGTTCCATCCCTTCCCCCACACTTTCTGCCTTGTCTATTTAAATTGCAAGCCCCTTAGAGCAGGGACCATCTTTTCTGTTGTGTTTGTACAGCACCTAGCACAATGAGCTCCTGGTCCTTGACTAGGCTTCTTGGTGCTAGATAATACCATTAATAAATGAGAGGCCAGATATTAAATGAGCATAGAGCAGTAAACTTTCATATAGCAGTGGACTTCAGTGTTGAGGCACATTGGATATGTCAGTGTTTGGACAGCTTTCACTGGTATTTCCTATTCTGTTTGGTGTGTGTGTGTGTGTGTGTGTGTGTTTCGATTGCCACCACCCCAGCACCTTCCATGACTACCATTAAAAGAGATCATGTGGACGTAGATGGAACTAGAGATGCAGTCTCATTAAGGACAAATCATGCCTTCATTGTTAAGGCACAGGATTGGAATTTGGGACACCTGTGTACCATTTCCATCTCTGCTCCAAAGTTCCTGTGGGACTTTGAATACATACCGTACTCCTTCATACCTTGATTTCTTCATCTCTAAAAATGGAATAATATTTTCTACCTCACAAGCATATCATGAAGCTAAATTTATTCATTTGTAAATTTGTTTGAGGCCCACAGATGGAAAACGTGACAGAAGCATTGAGGTATAGAAGTGTGGTCTTATCATCTTAGGATAGCCTTGTAAATGCAGACAGTAGGATATGTTTAGTTTAAAAGGGGTTGGATAACACTTGGACTTCATGTTAATAACCTTAGCAAAAAGGGTGATATCAGTAAATTTGCAACCAATTTTTTTATCCACTATTATCTGGAGAGAATTTAAAAATATAATTGAAATTCAAGCCAGTATACATAGCAAATAAAATCAATCACATTTTGGCATCACACTTTTGGAGTATTTTTCAACCCTCGGTTTTCAGTATATCGTCAAAAAATGATGTTTTGGGGCCTGATACGCAAATTTCTGTGAGCAGGTCTACACTAGAAGTGCTACATTGCTGCAGCTGTACCGCTGTAGTGCATCTGGTGAAGACTATGCTGATGAGAGAGCGTCTGCCACCAACATAGCGCTGGTGTGGACAGCGCTTAAGTCGCTGTAACTTGCGTTGCTCAGGTAGTGTCTTTCACATCCCTGAGCGACGTAACTTAGATTGACTTAAGCAATAGCGTAGACCTGCCCTAGGTGCCCTCAGTGATCAGTAGCTGCAGTTGGGGGCACTCAGCAAAGTACAGCGGGCTCTTTGATTTACGTGGCTTGGAGAAAAAAATTAGGAAATTCAACTTATGTCCATATTTCATTCATTTTATTGTCAAATTTCAGAAGTGTATTGGGGGGAATAGCTCAGTGGTTTGAGCATTGGCCTGCTAAACTCAGGGTTGTGAGTTCAATCCTTGAGGGGGCCATTTAGGGATCTGGGGCAAAAATCTGGCTGGGGATTGGTCCTGCTTTGAGCAGGGGGTTGGACTAGATGACCCGCTGAGGTCCCTTCCAACCCTGATATTCTATGAAGACAATGTGTGCACAATATTTTTTAGACAAAATGCAATTGAAACCTCCAAATTACTTAACTGAACTCAGAATACTTGTACTGTTTGATAATGATTCAATTTTAAAAGGCCGGAAAATCTTACAAAGAAACATTTTTTTGCATAATTTCTTTTAATTCTTTTAATACAATTACTGTTCTGTAGTATTTATTTATTAAATTCTTCAAATTTATGAAAATATCTAGCTCACATCTGTTTAAAATACATTATTTGACAAGTATCAGACCTGGCAGGGAATACTCCTTTGTGGAGGCATATTAAACTATGTTAATATGACCTCTGCAAAGTTCATTATTTTTGCTATTCATAGGATGTATCATGTGCACATTTTAATTCTGATGCCAAGTCTGCTTGTCAGGCAGGTTTTCCATCTATTTTCATAGCTCTGCTGGCCAAGGAACCTTTAAGATTGGAAGCTAATAGTGCTTCCTTTGAACGTTGGCTCTTAGTTAATGTGATCTAAGTAACTTATTTCCTTTTTCTCACATCTCTAAGAGAGGATTTACAAGGTATCTTTCAAGAAGCTTAATAAAAGATGCATTTGAACCAAATAGTCAGTAATGGGTATTGACTTACGTAGATGATGATACAAATTTTTTCCTTTTTTTTGGGTGCATATGCTTTGTTGTATCCTATGAGATTTGCGTTGCTTAGGCATCAAGAATAGTTGAAGACTGAATCTTTTGCACATCATAGGATATGCAGAGAACAGCTTCCAGCTGAGACAAGTTTAGTTCCACTCCTAATGGCTTAGTCAGAAGAAAGCTCCCATTTGGCTCATCTGGGAAAGATGTCTGTGCAGGACCCATTAGTGTTCTGGTCAAAGCTACAGTACAGTACTGTGCTTGATATATACACACACAGTGACTCTAGAAGGATTCTCTTAAAAGTTTAATCCCTTCTAGTGACTCTCCATCCATTGATGTGCAAATGTCAGTTTAAATTTATTCTCAATATTTATTGAACACTGTAGTTTTAAAATGTCTTTCCTTTTTCAGAGACTATCAGGGTCCTATCTTTAGTCTTTTTTATAGCAATTAGTATAAGCAACATTTTCTCTTTGAAGCTCTTTGGGAATTCCAGCAGAGTTGCATTTCAGAGATAATTACATACCTTTCTCTGTTACTATAATTACATAATATAGTACAGTAATTCCACCACCCTCTGTTTGGTTTGCATTATCTGATAAAGAATTGAAAAGTGCTTACTCTAACTTACTTTCACAGCTCCCCAAAGTTTTTAATATATTTGTGGTTTTAAATTTCACTGTAGTGCATTACACCAAATTTGCTTCTTTTCTTTGTCATGCCAGCTGTTTCCCAATGCAATGATTTTTTTTTTTTTGTGAAAATTGAATATACAGTGTCTGTCTCAAAACAACTTTAGAAAATTAGATAATGCCATATATAGTTTATGTATTTCTAACTCTGATTTTATGACTGAGAAGGATGATGGTTCTGTGATTAAAGCACAATGTGTGAGTGTGAAGAGATCTGATTTCTAGTCCAAGCTCTCCTACCGACTTCCAGTGTGACCACTGGCAACTCACGTAACTTCTCTGTGCTTCAGTGCCGCTATTTGTAAAATGGTAACATTTCCCAAATTCACAGAGGTTTATTTCATTCATCATTTATGAATGAAGCAGCAGAGTAATTTAGGTGGATCTCTGATTGCCTCCCATACAAAAGTAACAGATTTTTGGCCACTGTGATCCTTTAAGGACATGGATGGCCTAGAGGTGTTAGAGGGGGCTAGTGAGATAATTGTTTGGAACACACCAAAACATAACTGGCTCATTTTACATTATTAAATCTATCTGTGTGACAGAGTGGAAAAGGTATAAGTGAAGCACAGCTGCTATCTCCATTTCTACCCTAGCAACTGGTTTCCTTTTCAATCTTAGTAATTCGTTTACATTAGTTTACATTTTCAAGGTTAACTCCACAAGGAAGGGTGCTTGAGATTGAATTACTGAAATAAATAAATAAACTTGAGATTGTCTACCTGTTCCTGGCCATATCAACAAGGAGCTTGTGTGAACTGCTGTGAATCCACTGTTCAGTACATGAGTTCTAAGGCAGTTAATACAGTGAGATTGAAACAGATACTTAACTCATCTTTTACAAAAACACTGCACATGGGATGTGCAATTAATGAAGGGGTGGGCAAACTACGACCCTCCAGACATTTTAATCCAGCACTCGAGCTCCCGCCGGGGAGTGGGGTCCGGGGCTTGCCCTGCTCCAGCCGGGGAGTGGGATTGGGGGCTTGCCCTGCTCCGCACAGGTCCCAGAATCAGCAGCATGTCCCCTCTCCAGCTCCTACACTTAGGGGCAGCCCGGGGGCTCCGCACACTGCCCCCGCCCCAAGCGATGCCTCTGCAGCTCCCACTGGCCAGGAACCGCAGCCAATGGGAGCTGCAAGGGCGGCACCTGCGGACAGAGCGGGGAACATGCCGTAGGCGCCGGAATGGGGACATGCTGCTTCTGGGAGCTGCTTGAGGTAAGCGCTACCCAGAGCCTGGACCCCTGAGACCCCTGGTGCCCCAACCTCCTGCCCCAGCCCTGATCCCCCCCTACCACCCTCCGCACCTCTCTGTCCCAGCCCGGAGCAACCTCTTGCACCCCCAGCCCCTCATCCCAGAGCCCGCACCCCCAGCTGGAGCCTTCCCCTCTCCCCCCCCCGCACCTCAACCCTCTGCCCCAACCCAGAGCCCCTTTCCGCACCCTGAACTCCTCATTTCTGGCCCCACCACAGAGCCCACACCCCCAGCCACCCCCTCCTGCACCCCAACCCCAAAGTTTGTGAGCATTCATGGCCCGCCATACAATTTCCATACCCAGATGTGGCCCTCGGACCAAAAAATTTGCCCAGCCCTGGATTAATGACTGAAGGAAAGGAGTTAAGTGGCAGGATGACCCCAGGATGGTCCCAGCATGGAGGGAGAATTAGTGGGGATGAGGAAATATGATTCAGGACATCTTCAGTTGCAATATGAATGTAAATTATGACTGCCTGGAATCTGTGTGTCCTGTGATCAGGGAAAAGCTGGTTGAAGACCGTAAGTAGGGTGAATGAAGAAGGAAAATGAGTTGCAGTGACCTTTGCAAAGGCATGTTTTACACTATTCTGTCAGAACATGAGCTTTTCATAGAGAGGAGGCAGTAATCCCGCAATTGTTGCCAAGCCCTCCTTGTTAGATTGCTGAAAGTTGGTTGTCAGGGAGGGGATGGTGCAAGGGGGAAATCAGCTAGCTTTTTCTTGCAATGGCAAGTCAGTGTACTGCGGCTTGTCTGCATTAGGCGAGCCCAGGGATTAAAAAAAAATGTTTGATAATTATGGCAGTGAAAAGGTCATAATATAGCATTGTGTGAACCGGTACCAAATCACTTCTTTTGCCATAATGTATTGTTACAGATTTCAAAGCGGTAGGGTTAATGTTAGAAAATAGTGGACTTGGAGTGAACTCTGAGAGAGAGATGCCTTATGGGAAGAAGTCAAATACCTGAGTTCCTCTGGAACCGCTGAAGAAAGCTAATCTCCCCTTGACATACACACGCTGGAGAGAAGGACTTTGAACTTTATTCTGTATTATTTGGACTGGTGTTATTTGTAATCCATATTGGCAGGGAAGCAAGGAATAGAATGGAATTCATAGAAGAGGAACTAAAGGAGTCTTTTATATCTTTACTGTAGCTGATTTTCCTTATGAATTTGACAGTTTGGGACAGTCACATTTTTTTCCTCCTCTAATTTCCAGTAAAAGTGTATATCTGGCATTAAGACTGAAGAGAGACGTCAAATGTGCTGAGCAGGGAGTGGACTAGGTGTTGTCCAAGGGTAGAAACATTACAGTGACACAGCTGCAGCTGTGCTGTAGGATAGGCACTTATTTGCACAAGCAACGGACTGGGTTTTTCTGTTGCTGTAGCAAATCCACCTCTCTGAGAGGTGACTAAGTCGACGGAAAAATTCTTCCATCAACCGAGCACTACCTACACTGGGACTTAGATCAGCTTAACTACATCTCTCAGGGAGTGATGTAGTTAGGCCGACCTAAGTTTTAGGTGTAGACAAGGCCCAAGTTCCACTTCTTCTTGCTGAATTTGTTGAACATATGAATAGAACTCATACCAGAACTAAGGGGGTGGTAGAACTCACCATCCTACCCCCCACAAGTTATGATATTTTTATGCAGAAAAATGGTTCATAGGCTATAGGTAGCCAAAGGATGAAGACAACCTTTTTTTTTTCATTTGCAGACCCCTAAACAATTTCAAACGGAGTTGCGGACTTGTTTGGAAATCTTAGACACAGTCTGCGGACCCTCAGGGGTCCGCGGACCACAGGTTGAAAACCATTGCCCTAAATGATGTATTACCATACACACTATATGCCTCCCTGATGTGGATTTCTGCACATTGTGCATAATTGTTGCTTCTCCGCTGCCACCATGGAAGCTTGCTGGACATGTCCACTCTCCTGGGTACAAAAGATAATTGGGAGCTTACAGCCTATTATATTTTTGGTGTTTAATAGTTGTAGATTTCAGGCTTTTGTTTATTTTACTGCTCTGTAAATTTAATTTTTCCTTTTCTCTTTAGAGGAGCCAAGAAATCATTGGTTTAATAAGTTATTCTGCAATAATTATGCACACTATTGGAGTAATCACATTACTTTATTAGCTGTACATAATCTAACCCCTAGTAAAGTTGTCAATCCCCATCAAAGAAAAACATGAAATGGCAAAATGCATTTATTTGCAGACATCTTGAAAAACACATGAACTGAGAAACGACTTTTTTTTATTACAAAACACTTCTCGGTTGAATCAGTATAAAATCCCACTTTTGTAAAACATGCAAAATTACAGTACGTTGTGGATCATAGGATCACTTTTAAATGCCATCCCCATCCATTGTATTTTTCTGCTTCCGTTTCTCAAAGCAATGTTTGCCTCTGAAGTATTATGTGCACTTTTAGTCTCAGTAAGTGAGCAAGGTCAAATTATATTGCTATCATGGGATTCATTCTTTTCATTGTTTATCTGTACAATTTTTTGTTGGATGAGTAACTCTATTAAACTATAGAATAACAATTTACAGTAAAGATTTCAATTTGTCTGCTAGTGGGCATATAAGCTATGTGAAGTGCATCCTTTTCGTAAGCAGCACTTGGTAGATTTTTTTGAGTGGTAGTAATTGTTTCTTTTGACTTGCCATTTTCTTTTATAATAGCACAGTGTTAGTGCTGTGTAGTAATGGACAGTAATCCTGTGTTCCTTCCATTTATACTAAAAGAGGACTGTATGCATGAAGTAACAAAATACAAAGAAAATGTAGTTTGATACACAAGGAAACTGAGTCATGTACCCTTTTGTGACATGACATGTAGACAGAGGCAGTTAAGGGCTCTTACTATAGAACTTTTGCCTGCAGTAGCTACCATTGAAGCAAAGGCTACATTGTGGACAAATATCAGAATCAGGTGGGTCGCTAAGCAGTGTGAACTTTTAATCAGCTGCTCATGCAGGATTCTCTCTCTTCAATGTTAGCTCCTTACCATGAGGTTGGTGGAACTCTCCTACCTCGCAAGTTGTTTTGAATGCAGCATTGGCAAGTTGGATTGCATGTCAGGACACCTACTGGACACTCCGTACCATTCTCTGCCAAAGTATAAATGCTGCCCTACTTCTTCTCATTTTGAAATTGACTGTAATTGTGTTTTATATGTTTCTATGGGTTTTAAGAATTAATTTTTATTTAAAAATGTGCTAACGTGGTGTTTGTGCAGCACCCCTTCCTTCCAGCCCTACTCCCACCAAGATGTAATTGGTTTCATTGACATCGTTACTAGTATTACCCTATAGCTAATTTTGTTTGTGGTAGATTGAGACTCTGGAGTTCTCAGGAAAATTAATTGTTTTCCTGTCATCATGGGTTAACCCACCTGCCATTCCACGTGGACCTGTACTTGTCTTTTAAAACCATTTTGCATGCAGGTGTATGTTTGGTTTGGGTTCATGTTCTGCTTCAGCAGCTGGAATCAGCTGAGGAACTTGACTTAATAGTCTCCAGATTTAAACATCAGTGAGTTTGATACATTCTCAGTGAATGGCCCTTTTGTTACAGTCCTGGCTGAGCCACCTTTTGTGGTTGGTCACCAGTGTGCTGTATTGGACCCAGCTGTAGAATCTTACATGCTACTAATTTCTCTGAGTCTGAGTAGTGACTTATCACTGCGGAGGGAGTCCTCATGTCTGACACCCCTCTTGGCAGGGAGACCCCCAGTGCCTCAGCTCTTCCAAGCCCCCTCCCCCCCCCCGCCAGTTGCATATGCATGCTCCCCACCAAAGTCTATCTCCATGGGCACTCTAGGATTATAGTTTAGCTTTCCCGGGACCATGTGACAGTTTAAGAAGCTTTTTGCAAAGCCTGTGTTCCTTATTGTTAATGCACATACTCAGAGATTGCACAAGAGCATTACAGATGTAGGCAAAACAAACACCAGAATGCAATATCCCTTCATCTGGTCTCTCTTATGTGTCTCTCAGAGTTTTGTCCAAGTCTGTAAGGAAGGCCGGGTCCTTCCTGCCCTCCACTCCTCCTGCTGAGTCGTCTGGTTCTGGCGATGAAATGGTTCCCCTTGCTAGAGAGCATGCAATGTTAAGAGCTGTCTCTGGTGCTTTTTCTTTGTTCCTGTCCTTCTGCTGCAATTTTCCATGATGCAGCCCCATGCAGGATTGCTGACAGAGTAATTAACTCCCCTTTGTTCTATCAGGGTAGAGCTACCTAATGCTGATGACTCCTTGAAGGCCCTGATGCAGTTCCCCCAGACATAGCCTGTTTTCTGCTACAAAATGGAAGTTCTAATCCACACTGAAGGTTCTAAACATAAATGTTGTTCATAAAACAAAGAGAAATCCATCAGTTTACATAGACACATTCCTCCCAATTGTCATAAGGTCTGCTCTTTTATTGAAAAGTGTTGCTCTGTGGGCTTGTCCCCTGGTTTCAGACATCCTTTTATACCAATCAGGTACATCCCTTATAAATAGAAGGGATAGTCCCTCCTATTGTACTGGTGCTGAAAGGATACCTAGGCTGGTCTACACTAACGCTGTAAGTCGATCTAAGTTATGTTACTTCCCAGGTATGTGAGTCACGTAACTGAAGTCGACTTAGGGCTGGTCTACACTGGGGGGGGGGATCGATCCAAGATACGCAACTTCAGCTACGCGAATAGCGTAGCTGAAGTCGAAGTATCTGGATCGAATTACCTGGGGTCCAGACGGCGCAGGATCAATGGCCGTGGCTCCCCCATCGACTGAGCTACCGCCGCTTGCTCTGGTGGAGTTCCGGAGTCGACGGTGAGTGCTTTCGGGGATCGATATATCGCGTCCTAACGAGACACGATATATCGATCCCGGATGAATCGATTGCTACCCGCCGATACAGCGGGTAGTGAAGACATACCCTTACAGTGGGATCTACACCACACTATGTGGACGGGAGACGCTCTCCCGTTGACGTAGCTCCCACCTCTCTGGAAGGTGGAGTACAGATGTCGATGGGAGAGCATTCTCCCATCGGCTTAGCTTACCTTCACCAGACCTGTTAAATTGACACTGCTGCATCAATCACAGCAGTGCTGATTTGGCCGGTAATGTAGACATGGCCTTAATAAATATTGCTGAGTCACTGAAGGGTATTGTTGTTAATAAGTGGCAAATAACATTTCTGTAGAGAATACAGCAGTACCTATGAACTGTGAAATGAATCAGTCTTTCATGCTGTTTAACAAAATGGCTGGACATCTTATTTCCAGGCAGAAGTATCAATAAAAAAGGGTAACTGAGGGAAGAAAAAGCATTTTAGTAAATAGGTTATCAAAAAAGTAATCATTCATAGAAATATTACTATCCTTTATTGTGTATCAGAATAAATAAAGTAGTTTTCTATTCTCAAACTCCATTTATTCTGGTCGCTGAATCCTATGTTTAGCCGAAGGTTAGAATCCTTCATCTAGGGAGAAAGTATATAAGCAAGAGGACTGTGTGAGTACTCTGCATCTGTGCATTTTTCTGTCTTGCTTGCATAAAGAAAACTAAGATGATTTCAGTGTTTTTTCTGAAGTTGGCAGTTTAATAATATATCTTGACTCAGTGGGAAGCTACAGTGGTTGTCTCTCTGAGATTTGAAAGAGACACCATTCTGATTAGTTACAGGACAGTATGTCTAGAAAGATTTTTGGGGATTTGGAAAAGTTGCTGGCATCTGTAACTTTTTAAAAATGCTGTCAATTATTAATTTTCTCAGACCAGAGGAGAGGAGTAACCTGGATTTCTCCCCTTTGCTCATTTCTGTTTATCTTTCTCAGCTGAAGAGGTGAGCCATTTAAAATAATATGTTAATTCTTTGATGCAAATCTAAAGTCTTCTGTCAGAATTGAGCCTCTTTAATCCAGATCCAAAGTTTGAGTAGTAGTTTTTCTTTCCTCTCCTGGAAAGTTTAGGACAGCTGGATTCCTTTATAACTGCATTTGAAAAACACACACTTAATGCTGAAAGCTCACCACTTTTCCCCAAGTTAATAAAGCTGTGGAATATTGTTATAAGACTACATTGATCATTTTGGAATGAGAGTAGACAATTGCTCCATATCTTACAGGACAGCATTTAAAAATATTCTGAGTTCAGAGAGATTTTTGTTACCAACTCCCCAGCTAACCCCTTTCCAGGATCTTCCTTGGGAACTTCAGTTTTTGTCTGTCTTTGTAATCTTCTTTGTGCATTTCCCTGCCTTTCCATATAAATTAAAGCCTCTTTTTATCATCCCTCCCCTCTTCCATGCCTTTTCTATCTTTTCAAAGTAATTTCTAAAGGAGTGGTCCCCAAACTTTTTACCTCATGGCTTCCCTGATCCCATAGGGTAAGGGGGCTGAGGCTGGGGCCACAGCTGGGGGCAGGGGTGGAGCCTTGGCAGCCGGGGACTGGCAGTCCTGGGGGCTGGGGCCAGGAGCGGTGCTGGATTTCTCCCCCCCCCCCCCATGGGGGCTAGCCTGGTCCCTAGCTGCGCCCCCCTGAATGTTCCTCTGTGCCCCCATAGGGGGACACGCCCCACAGTTTGGGGACCTGTGTTCTATAGTGTGGTTCCAAAATCGTGTGTATATCAAAAGGACTGCTGAGTTAATGTGGCATCTTTACATATATAAAATTTACATAGGCATTCTTTGCCTTAAATGTCATGCTTATAAATCCACTTTTCCACTCTCCTCAGGAAAAATGTGGTGTTTGCTCTGAAGACTGAGGGGACCTACCCTATCAATTTTGGCAAGAATTTGTGTTCATTAAAAAATATATATATATTCTAACCATGATGTTTTCAAAGATAATGTACTTTGTGAATTAGCTATAAATGGATGCAGATGTTATCTTTGAGTCTGTTAGCAGATCAATCTAGTGCCATTGCCTCTTCTCCTAGCTTTGTCGAGCTGCAGCAGCGACTGGTTGCTTTGTTGCTATTGGGCAGCAGCAAAACTGTCCAGAATTTCTGGGTGGCAGCCGGGGCAGGCAGGCTCTGGAGTTACAGTAACTCCTCACTTAACATCCTCCCGGTTAATGTTGTTTCATTGTTACATTGCTGATCAATTAGAGAACATGCTCGTTTAAAGTTGCGCAATGCTCCCTTATAATGTTGTTTGGCATCCGCCCGCTTTGTCTACTGCTTGCAGATAGGGTGATCAGACAGCAAGTGTGAAAAATCGGGATGGGGGTGGGGGGAAATAGAAGCCTATATAAGAAAAAGACCCAAAAATCGGGACTGTCCCTATAAAATCAGGACGTCTGGTCACCCTACTTGCAGAAAGAGCAGCCAGTTGAAGCTAGCTCAGGAGTGGGCAAACTTTTTGGTCCGAGGGCCACATCAGGGTATGGAAATTGTATGGCGGGCCATGAATGCTCACGAAATTGGGGGTTGAGGTGCAGGAGGGGGTGTGGGCTCTGGGGTGGGGCCATAAATGAGTTCAGAGTGCAGGAGGTTGCTCCGGGCTGGGATGGAGGGGTTCGGCGGATGGGAGGGGCAGCGCTTGGGGCAGGGGAAATGTGCGGAGCCCCCTGGCTGCCCCTACGTGTAGGAGCCGGAGGAGGGACATGCCACTGCTTCCAGGAGCTGTGCAGAGCAGGGCAAGTCCCCAACCCTGCTCCCCAGCTGGAGCAGGGCAAGCACCAGACCCCGCTCCCCAGCGGGGGTTCGAGGGCCGGATTAAAATGTCTGGAGGGCTGGATGTGGCCCCCGGGTCATAGTTTGCCCACCCCTGAGCTAGCTAGGGGGGCTTGGAAATAGGGTGACCAGACCACAGAGGCGAAATATCGGGACGCGGGGGAGGCAGAGCCAAAAAAAAAAAAGACGGCGGCAGAGGAGGAAAAAAAAAAAGCACGAACAAGCGGGAAGTGCCTAGGCTGGCGCCGGCCACACACAGATGTAAACGGTGGCCCTGGGACTCAACAACCCCTGCCCGGAGCCCGAGGACTGACACCCTGACGCCGCGGAGATGGGCACGGACAGGGGGAGCGCCCCCACCAGGTCCCTGCGCGGAGACTGGCTTGGGCTGGCTGCGGGCGCGCCAGCATGGGGCAGCCCCTTCCCCGGCGGGCTCCAGCTCCCCGCGGGCCTGGGAGTGCGGAGCTGTAGCGACCTTCACGCCACTGGGCTACACCCTGCTGGAGAAAGCGGGACCTTGCCGCGGCCCCCAGGCTGGGACCCGCCCCAGCATCGTGGGACGGGATCTCCTCACCTAGGGTCACACACCCAGCCAGGCATGCCCTGCCCCCCCCGCCCTGCCCCCCGGAGGCAGACAGACTCACAGATACTAATTATCCCCAGCACCACGGCGGAGCCGCCGCCCGACCGGCCCTTCCAGCCGCTCCTCCGTCTCTCCCTCGCTGCGTGTCAGGCAGAGGCATGCGTGCGCCTGGCACCTGGCGCCAACTACATCCCCCTGCCCGCCCGAGTAGCAAAGCTGCGGCAGCAGCCAAACAACCGCGCAACGCAGTGCCCTCGGGGCAGCAGGAAGGGAGGCGCTCAGGGCGGGCTGCCGCGGAGCTGGCTTCACAAACACAGGCTGGGCAAGGGGACCGGCAATCCGGCACCCAGCCGCCCACGGAGCCCGACTCTGCTGCCCTTTGCAAAGCACCTGGCGGGGCATGGGACCGCTCCACTGGGGCACCGGCGGCGGACCCGCAGCCGGCCCCCCCCACCCCTTCCCCGGTGCTGAGGCCAAATCCTCTGCCTCCTCCCCCCAGGGCGGGGATTTGGGGAGGGATCCAATGGGGCAGTGAGGGGGCGGGGATTTGGGGAGGGATCCAATGGGGGAAGGAAGGGGTAGAGTCGGGGCGGGGGGGGGGGCACGAGCCCCCTCCGGGCTCCACCTGTGGAGGCAAAATAACTGGACAATTCGTGTCCCGACCGAACGTCGGTCGGGACGCGGGACAATGAAGTAAATATCGGGACAGTCCCGATAAAATCGGGACATTTGGTCACCGTATTTGGAAACAGGGTGGGCCGGCAGCCCCCCATCAGCCCCCTGCTCCCCTAAGCAGCTGCCCAGCAGGCTATCAATTGCCAGGCAGTTCAGCTGTCCCTTCCCCCACTGCTGTGTGCTGCTCCTATCTTCTGCCTTGGGGGTTCTCAAACTGGGGGTCGGGACCCCTCAGGGTTGCAAGGTTATTATATGTGGGGTCGCGAGCTGTCAGCCTGTACCCCAAACCCCGCTTTGCACCCAGCATTTATAATGGAGTTAAATATATAAAAAAGTGTTTTTAATTTATAAGCGGGGTCACACTCAAAGGCTTGCTATGTGAAAGGGGTCACCAGTATAAAAGTTTGAGAGTCACTGGCCTTGGAGCTGCTCCCGGGAGCCTTCTGCTTGCTGTGCGGGGGAAGGGGAGGGGGAAGAGGGGTGCTAATGTCAGGGTGTCTCCCTCCCACACTCCTGCCCCCTGCTCCTTTACCCCATCTCCACAGAGCGGGGACAGGACAGGACAGGGCTCAGGACGGAGGGAGCTTTCTGGCAGCAGCTGTTGTCTCAACTTGCTGGTCTACTTAAAAAGGCAATGTACTTAGAGTGGGGTCAACATACTTAAAGGGGCAATGCGCGTGTCTCTCTCACACACATGGTGTGTGTCTCTGTCTCTCTCTGCCATGATGTCTCCCCTCCCCCCATTTGTGCTGCCTTGTAGAGTGTGAGGCTACATTAACAACAATGTGTTAACTCTTGAGGTCTCAGCCGAGTGCTAGTTCATCGTTTAGCAGTAAGGCATTCCCTGGGAAATATCCCACCCTCTGACATATATATATATATATATATATATATATATATATATATATATATATATATATATATATATATATATATATATATATATATATATATATATACACATTTTTCGGCAGACAAAAGACTGGTATATAGTCTTATGTCTGGCGAAAAATTTTTCCCGGGAACCTAACCCCCCCCATTTACATTAATTCTTATGGGGAAATTGGATTCGCTTAACATCGTTTCGCTTAAAGTAACATTTTCCAGGAACATAACTACAATGTTAAGCGAGGAGTTACTGTATTAACATCGAGAGAGAACATGCAAATGAAAAGCTTGGGTGGAGTAAAGTATAGGACATCTGTTTCTGTGATAGCAAGGAGGCTTTTGGTTGCAGTAGTGTGATTGAAAGCCCCTCTATATCCCCAGTGGTTGGGAGGTTGTGTGTGAGATTAGAAGTAGTGGGATTAGAGTAGTGAAGACCCATCACTCAATATCCAGCAGGCTTGTGGGGAGAGAAGAGAGGAGTAAATAGAAAGGTTCTTCTCCATTCTAACATTAAATAGTCAGGGACTGATTGAATACTCTGATTGGGGTACATGAATAGCACCTGGGACCTCTCACAGGGGTGTTGCCCCTAAACCTCACCCAATCTGTAATATCTATCTCAGGCCATGTCTACACTACCATTTATGTTGCTTAGGGGTGTGAAAAAACCACCCCCCTGAGCGACATAAGGTACGCTGGCATAAGTGGTAGTGTGCACAGGACTATGTCTACTGTTGCTCTTCGGCTTAAGATGGCCACACAAGAGATTTTACAGTGGCGCAGCCGCATTGGTACAGCTGTGCCACTGTAAGGTCTCTAGTTGTAGACATAGCCTCAGACAATGACATTTTGTTCTGGGGCTCTTTTCAATTTTTAGGTCAATTTTTTTTTTTAAGCCTTCTCAAATACTGTGCACACTTATGGCACTATATCCAATTTTAAACAGTAATGATAAAGTATTTCTGTTTGCTACACTGTAGTTTTAACAGAGCTTTTTTTGGGGGGGAGGGATTGGATAGACTATTTTACACGTCCGTCATTATAGCTGTCATTATAGCTATCAGGATTTTTTTTTTTTACTGATTCTACGTTTTTGCAGAATCCAGGAAATTCAAGGGTCCTTTTCAACTCTTCAAGTACAAAAGTGGAAAGCTGCTTAATCCTCATAGTTTCATAGTCTAATTTTACTCTTCTATTTAACAATGCAGTCAAATTAGAAATTGACAAGGGGGATAGAGGCCCGGATCTGTTGCATTTTAAAGTGTTTACAATTTAGCTCACTGACTAGATATTTGTCATCATCACTTCATTAACTCTACAGAGTAGAGGCAAACTGAAGAGTTTTGAAAGCTCTTATTTTCAATTTGAAGGCATTTTATCTTTTAGGATAATAAACAATAATTGTAGTGTGCTTAATGGAAGCAGGGTGTATATATCATGTTTGCATTTTGTATTTTTGTGCACAGTAAAGTCTGATATATAATTTTGTGGTCTCGTGTGACACCTCTTTTCATGTGTTGATAACATTGTTACCTTTTGGCATTTCATCTAAAATCTCTTCCTGTTTTTTATGTGGAATATTTCCTTAAGGTAATTGCTAACATGTTTTCGAAATATTTACACACAATCCTAATGGTGCTAATTGGCACTGGAAGAGCTGATGAATAGCAAACTGCTGTAGCTGAAATTAACTTAAAGCACATCCACAATAAATTCTTATATCCCGTGATGGGCTTTCTTGTCTTGGTCACTATTTAGTTATAAATAAACCATACAGAAATGAAAGGCATCCTGTGAGTTTATATCATTAGCCCTAATTTTGTTTCAGTAAATTGAGAGTCAGCATTTTATATATTTTTATTAAATGTAATTTGCAACTTCCCCTAATGTTCCTGTAAGAAATTTTGCACCTTTGTTCAAATGAAATTTGTTTTACAGATACATTTGAAAGAACAGTTTTTTTTGTCTTGCACATATCTTTAGTGCAATATTTAGGTTTACTACAGCATCACCAAAATTCCTCTAGTAGTGTTTTCCTTTCCAGATTTATACCCAGTGACTCCCTCTAGTTTGTTTTCTTTATATTGCTGTAAAGTGTTACTTTACCTTACAATCTATATTTCACATATTTATGAAAGAACTAAAATGCTTTGCTTTTCTCCACATGGATGACACCATCTTTAATGGGTATTATGTTTCCGTTCTTAAAATGGAAATTTCATTACTTAATTGTTATATCGCACAGTGGAGGAGGCTATAGCAAAGAATGGATGGAGGAGGAATGTTCAGTGTCTCATAAGAGAAACCAAAACTATTACCCTGGCAAACAATATCTTAAATATATCCATAAGGTAGGAGAGTGTGTGTGTATGAAAAATGACTTAGAAAGTGCTCTTATGCACCTGTATTAGTCTTTCCCAGGAAACAAGGTGAGCGTGAAGGGAAAACTTATTTACAAATCTGTGTTCCCTTCTTCAACTATGATTGCTGTACCTCCTCAGAAAGGAAGGTGTTTGGAGAGTGCCCCTTTGCCCACATCCTAGTCCCATCTGTGTTGGGATGACAGTTAAACTATAGACTCTGGGAACCTCTGTCTCAACATAAGCCTTCTCTACATCTGTGCACTCCTAAAAGACCCCTGGCCCTGTTAGCACAGCTGGCTGCCATTGGGTGCCCCAGTGTTATGTACATTCTGGTTCCCTCTTTGGTGTTGCAGGAAGGGAGGAGGGGGAAGAACAAGCAACAAAAAATGTGTTCCCTGATTCCAGTACTTCCTACCATGGCACACGCTTTTTTTTAATGCACACCTGTCATGTATTTAGAATAAAATAGCAAGAAATCAGTGGTGCAGGGGATGGAACAGTGTAGCTGCCTGTGTTCTCAGTGCTGCCTCTCTGTCATTTTTCTTGGGTTTTCTGCTCCATGCCTTCCTGAAGAACACACAGGCAGACTCCTATGTACTCGGTGGTATTTGCCACAGTGTCCATCATTCCAGCGGAATTGTTCTCAAGACTGTCAGCTTCCATTTAAAATTATTTTTCGAGCCCTCATGTTTATGAAGATAGCGTTGAAAATTTGAATAGAGAGTAAACAGGCACAGTGTTGTCTTTTGAATCTTCAGATCATCTAAAACCATTGCTCTGAGGTGTTAATTGTACCATTCATCTCTGTGGATTAACTTGGAAATCTAAAGGTGACAGGTCAAGCCAAACTTGCTCTAATACTGCTCCAATTGGGAAAATTAATACTAAAATAACTAGGACAGAAGCTACTGTAGTGATTAATTCATTTTTATGTTTAATCATTAAAAGCATCTTTTTTTTTTTAATTCAAACAAAGTTGCCACAAAACTTTCAGTATGCCACACTAGAGTGAGGCCAAATCCAGGGACCTTACTTTTGAATTTAGATCTAGCTTTGGTGCCTGCTATGTGGTGATATGCATATTGTTCAGCATTATTACAGAGTCCGTTGAGTCTTTAACAGAAAGTCAGCGATTATTTCCAGCCTGAGATTGCAGATGAAAACATTCAGACCATAAAAAATGTTGTATTCCTAATTAGACCTACTTTTAAGCATTTTTTGTGTGTGTGAAATCTAATTAGTTTATCAGTTGAATGTGCTATCTATCATATTATTCTGCCAAGGTAGAATGATTGAACAGTTCCTGCAGTCTTGTCTGTCTTTTGCAACTTGATATGGTTGTATGGGGTTTGCATGTATTCAGATTGAATTTCTGTGCCTCTGTTAGGGAACTGAGGTTCTTTATAGGTAAGAGTGAATTTAGTGTCTTGAACGATGGACTGGAGATGTAAGTCCATTTTGTTAATAGAGTGGGTTTGTCATGGATAAGAGGCAGTGCGAGCTTCCCTGCACTATTCCAGTGATGTGCCTAAACTCTTACCTAGAAGAGGCTACCTCTAAGATTGGGAGTATCTTATTCTTCTTGCCCTTCTGTCCTTGACTTCTCTGCGTAGACTGTTAATGAAGATGTCCTTTATAACTGGTTGTGGAGATGGATTTTCTCAATCCCTTTCCAGTGGGAACTTTTGCCAACACCACTACTTTATTACACTTTAGCCCTCTGAACAGTTGTTGGGGCAGAACTGAATGCAGTGATCCGAAGCAAAAGCCTCTTATCCTTTTACCAGTCCCCTTGAACCAATCCCTGAGAGACATCATATAAAAAGATTTCCACGAATCCGAGTCAGTGCTTCATTTCTTATGCAATTAGCTACATTTGTAAATGATTATAAAATGTATAATTTCAAGGTAACGTTGGAAAATTTGTTAACATTACTTCTACTTCTGGGCTTCAGGGGTCTAGTTTACATTTCTTTAATTTAATTTCATTTAGATTTTCCTGATTTGGCTGATTAAACTCCCAGAGAGACAGATTTACATCAAAATTAATCATATTGATAGTTGAGGCGCTTGAGTAACTGAAAACTCAGTTTATAATTAGATTGTAGTGTTTGTTTAGAAAACATGCTTACTATATACAAGAGCTATTTGTATCGAACCAGCAGATTCTTAGCAAAAAGGGGTTCCCCAGATGTGATGGATGCTATAGATGAACTTGAGAATTACTATTGTACATATTGAGTTAGGAATGTTAAGTGTGTGTGTGTAGATATATCTACATCTATATAAAATATTGTTTTTGTGCAGAAAATTTTAGAATTAATATTACTGATTAACCTTTTGCAATTACTGTTATTAAAAAGGAAATCATCACAGAAAGATTCCTATTATATATAAGATGACCGTTACATCCCACCATTTTAACAGGATTCCATGACAAAGTCCTTTGTTAAATAAAATCCAAATTCTTTATAGGAAAATATTGATATTTCAGCCTGTTTGAACAAATATATTATAATTATTCATTCAGGTGTTTGTTTACCAATGTCCTTTAAAAATATTATAAAATGCTGTGCTGAATATGGATAGAGTTCCATATATGCTTAAGGATTTTATTGAATTGGGGCCTTAATTTTTTACTAAGAACTAAGTTGATCCTGGAAAGATTTTATTTTAAAAGAATATCTTTTAAAAAAAGGAAAGAGACAAAAATATTCTCTGAATAATTTTGGTGAGATTTCCTTTTCCAGCAGCACTTTAAATCCAAGGGAACTTGGTTTGGCTATAATAAACTTTATCTATTTGTAACAGTGGATTAGATGTAACCTCAAAAAATAGTTCAGTCAGGGACTGAATTCTGGATTTACCCCAATGTTATTGATTAGCCTATGTACAAATGTCAGTTACTTTAAAACATGTTGCCTGCTTGTACTTTTGAAATCTTTTTTCTTAATATAACTTTCTAGAAGACAGGAAATTCAGTTTTTATTTTACCCTGTTTTTATGGACATCTATTACAGACCTGTAAGAATGGCATATGTAATATTTGTGGTGCAGTATTTGGGCTGGGGAGCATGTGTTAAAGATGTAATAAGAAACTAACCAAATTCCTGTTTTTTGAGGGCTAGACCCTTAATGTTATAACAAGAAACATATATACACACACTGGTGTATGTTGACATTGGTAAATACTTCGATATTTTAAAAAGGTTTTGTGTGTATCTTATTTAGCCCTTTCTTCAAAAAGAATAATGGATAAATGGGATACAAGTGTTACTTACCATAATGAAAAACAGAACCTCTTGGAAACCAGAGCACTACAGTGTTTCACTCCTGCTGTTTTATTTTTAACCCCAAATAGTTAAAAGGGCTGAAAACCTATTTACCACTTTGCAGAGCAGTAGAAAGTGCCTAATGATCCTCTAGTACAGAACAGCTACAAATCTTTTATGTCCTTTCCTAGATTTCTTGGTGCCAAGAGTGGATTTCCCCCCCTTCCAAATAAAAAGAAATCTTAATGTACAGAGCACCATTTTTATCATTCTTGACATTTTGCCTATCATGCTGGAAGATTCCTCAGAGAGTAAAATAGACTCTTCATAAAGAAAGTGTGAACTCAGTGCTTCTTAAAAAGTGTCCTGCATTCTTATGGTACCCAGAGTTCTGAAATAATGCTGCGTAATTAATATATGATACTCGGAAATTATATCAGATGTGATCTCTACTAGATTGTTATGGCATCTGAAGTAGCTGAATTAAAATGCATGTATCCTGAACTTGAATTATTTTTTGTAAGAATGCATTTCGATTGGCTTATGAGGATTCCAATCCTTATGTCTCTGTCTTGCAAGAACTTGTTAGCCATGTTTCCTTCAGCACTCCCGTAAACCCAATAAAGGGCAGAAAAATAGGCAAATTTTTATTTCCACATTACTCCTGATTTTATTTAAACTGAAAATAAATACATTGCATTCTTTAAAAACATACTAGGATCAAATGTTTAGAGGTTTTTTTTTTTTTTTTTAATTTAGGAATACAACCTGAGAGGGAATTAATTTTGAAGTTTACACAAGTAGGATATATAAGATTTCTTAGCAATACTAAAAATTATCTAATTTTGGGCTGATGAGTTGGAAATGTTCTGAAATGCCAATGTGTTTGAAAAGATACTGGGTCAGATTCTGATCAAGCATGAGCCCATTTTATGCTGGGGTAACACTGCTGACTTCATAGATGTTACTGTGGATTTACACTGGTAAAAATAAGATCAGGACCAGGCATATTAGATCTCTCTCTCTTACTGGGGCCGTCTTCAAACAATTTGGATACAAGGATTCGATTTTGTAAAAGCCTATAAGAGTCTTTGTTCCCTAGTAGTGGTTCTCAAACTTGTGTACTGGTGACCCCTTTCACATAGCAAGCCTCCCCCTTATAAATTATATTTAACACCATTATACATGCTGGAGGAAACGCGGGGTTTGGGGTGGAGGCTGACAGCTTGCAACCCGCCATGTAATAACCTCACAACCCCCTTAGGGGTCCTGACCCCCAGTTTGAGAACCCCTGTTCCATAGGGTTCTAAAGACTGCTTTATTAATATTCATGGGAGAAATGTAGCATAATCAGTGTATGTATCCATCTCCTGCTATAATATCGCTTTGCTGAGTGTTGTACATAATTTGTTTTGATGCCATTTTTCTGTGTGCTTGATTTCATCATCAAACATTTGATTGGTCCCTACTGGTGAATTTAGGGAGGTGAGACTGCTCAAGGGAAACCCAACATCCATGGTATACCCCTACAGCAGGCAACCATAAGTTGGTTGAGTTCACTAAGGAATGCAAGGTGTTGTGAGGACTGGCTAGTACTGCTGGCTCACTGAAACACTCCTGGAATTCATGTGGAGGTGCCCCCTTTCCCCTGTTCCTCACCCTCCCCAGAGTCCAGGGCCTTGAAGGGCTACAACTGGGGCTTTTGTTGTTGTTGTAATAAATACACACTAAAATATAATGTATAAAATTCTAGTCATGCTGTTTGTCAGGCCATTCGTTTCTGACCCTAGCAGAAATAAGTAAACATGGTAGTTGATAATAGCAACCAGTTTGTCAATGCTGAGTGTATATTAAAAAATGCTACTGAGAACTTGAACAGAAAAAAGAGATTTATAAGCTTAAACACATGTTCAGTGTTTTTGCAGTTATCTTCCTTTGGTTTTTCTTCTTGAGGTGGTAATATTGAAAGAGAGAACCGGAACATATCAGAAATCTTGTTTCCTAACTGCTGATGTGCACCAAAGTGACCTGGCTTGATTGATTGGTATATGTAAGAAATTGTCCTTTTCGCATGTAAATTTTATGATTGTATGAAGTTTCTTTAGGGAAAAAATAACTGTTCACATATTTCTGTCAGTAGTTTGCATAAAAAAATCACATATTGCATTTTCTTGATGGTGTAATCAAGGCTTTTTTATTTAAGCGCAAAGTGTTGAATAACCTTGTTTTTAAGATAAACCTGAAAAAGTAGAGAAACAGCCTCTCCTCGCTCCCCCATTCTTCTATTTCCAGCTTTTCTTCTGAACATCAGGCTAACAATGTCTTGCCATTTTCAGAATATTTCATTTTAGTTCTGACAGTAATAACCATGTTTTATCTGGCTGCCACGGGTCCTTCTAAGATGGACTCATTGTAATGTGTTCATTCTCTGTCCAGTGAGGAGAGAATACATTAACTGTCTGAAACAATATGAAAAAGATGAAAGCCAGCTCACAATTCCAGTGAAAATAAAAGCAATATATTTATTTCCAGTGGAATGTTGAAAGTTGCTGGTTAGATGGATGTTGGTAATTTGCTTTTTGCATAGACATATGTTTGTGTATTTTGAGGTGATACCACTCACTTCATTGTTTTCTCCATGCTGGAGATATTGAGCCCTTTTTCTATGCCTGTGAAGATTATGGGAGATTTTATTTTTAAATTAATGTAGTGCTTATGAAAAGTCCAGTTCTGGATTGACTGCCCTACAGTGTGGAGTTTTCTGCTTACTCCAACCCCTGACACTACTTGTGCAATAGAACTACTACCCAATGTGAGTAAAGGTGGTTGAATCAAACCCAAGTGGTTATGGAACAGGTGGCAGCAATGTGAGGTTCCCCATACCATGTTCTTGATGTGCTCGAAGTTCTGGCTGGAGGGATCAGTCTTGGGGGGGATGGAGAATAGCGCAATCTCCAGTCCCATTCTTGTGCTTTATTAACATTCCTGCAAGAGGTATAGCATAACGAGCATATCTGTTCATCTTATGCCCAAATATCTTGTTGAGACTTCCAATAAAGCAGCCAGTTACATTACTAGTGCTGTGGACAACTATCCGCTATGTGCAAAGAAAAGTAGTGACGTGGCAGCTTATCTCTATCAGGTATTCCAACCTAGCTGTCTAAGGGTTGTGGCATGTAGCAAAGGGGTTGTATTTGATTACTCTTCTCATTTGTTTTTTATTTGATTGATGGCAAAAGGTCTGAAAGCTTGTTGTTTTTAAAGTTTTAAGGACACATTTCTTGCCAGATGGCAAAAAACGGTCATCTTTGATCTGTCAGCTGTCTGAGCTGCTCCTTACTTCATTTGTCTAATTAACTAGTCTAATGCTTTGACTGTAATTCATTAATAGAGAATGGCCAAAAAATGGGGCATCAAAGCCATTGTTAAAATACATATCTCAAGAATATAAAGAGATCATTAATAATGAGGGGAGAGAGCTGAAATCCAAACAACCCACAATCTTGTAGTCCCTCACTTTTTGTGAAGGAGTCATTGTCCTAATCACGTTAGTAAATTCTTTTTGTCAGAGGACTACTGGGATCCTAAATGTGGTTATCCATCATGAAAATATAGTTTTCTCCGGTTGCGTTACCTGGGCAGTGTCTGATCTGAAGCTGAAAATGAAAATTGCCTGCCTGCCTGAGTATCCTTGCAAATTGAGTGGCAGTTGCACCCAACTGCACTTTAGGGAGAGCATATACACAGTCAGCCATATGCACTTTTAATCAGTCAAGTGCAGCATGTAGCTCAAGTGGCTGAGTAGAGCCAGAGGAGGAAGAAATTAACAAAGTAGTCAGTGGGTCAGTCATCAATTTCTTCTTCGTTTGGGTGACATTTATAAGGAAACTGAGGCAGGAGGCCAGTTTCTATTTTCAGCATTGGGCTGGATGCAACAATCAGTCAGCACATCCAATATTTTTATCTGCAGGTCAGCAACATGACCTGTAGGCAATAAGTAGAATCATAGAACTGGAAGGGAGCTCGAGAGGTCATCTAGTCCTGTCCCCTGCATTGGTGGCAGGAGTAAGTATTATCTAGACCATTCCTGACAGTTGTTTGTTTAACCTGCTCTTAAAAATCTCCAATGATGGAGATTTCACAACCTCCCTAGGCAGTTTATTCCAGTGCTTAACTACCCTGACAGGAAGTTTTTCCTAATGTCCAACTTAAAACTCCCTTGCTGCAAATTAAGCCCATTGCTTCTTGTCCTATCCTCAGAGGTTAAGAAAAACAATTTTTCTTCTTCCTCCTTGTAACAGTCTTTTACATACTTGAAAACTGTTATGTGCCCTCTCATTCTTCTTTTTTCCAGACTAAACAAACCCAATTTTTTCAGTCTTCCCTCATAGGTCATGTTTTCTTGACCTTTAGTCATTTTTGCCGCTCTTCACTGGACTCTCTCCAATTTGTCCATTCTTCCTGAAATGTGGCACCCAGAACTGGACACAATACTCCAGTTAAGCCCTAATCAGCATGGAGTAGAGTGGAAGAATTACTTCTCGTGTTTTGCTTACAACTCTCCTGCTAATACATCCCATAAAGATGTTCGCTTTTTTTGCAACAGCGTTACACTGTTGATTCATATTTAGCTTGTGGTCCACTATGACCCCCAGATCCCTTTCTGTAGTACTCCCTCCTAGGCAGTCATTTCCCATTTTGTATGTGTGCAACTGATTGTTCCTTCCTAAATGGAGTACTTTGCATTTGTCCTTATTGAATTTCATATTATTTACTTCAGACCATTTCTCCAGCTTGTCCAAATTATTTTGAATTATAATCCTATCCTCCAAAGTACTTGCCCCTCCCAGTTTGGTATCATCTGCAAACTTTATAAGTGTAGTAAATTAAATAAATTAAATTCCACTTGTCTGGTCCAGGATTTTGGTTGTCCTGACCTGTCTTGACACTAGATATTTTCCTAGCCTGCTTTTAATGTTTAAATCAAGCAATCCTGAAAAAAGAAAGCAGAAGCATGTGACACTGAGCCCCTTTGTTCCAACTGGCAAAGGACACACAGTTTTCTTTATTGTATAAACAAATATTTGACTTATTGAATTCTTGCTTAATGTGTCTGGATAGTCATCAGGATAATCTAAGGTGAATAAATCACTCAACTATTATAGATTTTAAAGATCTGATGTGTCATAATTTTAATCCTTAATATATTTGTTGATTACTTTAGCTCAGTCAGTATGATGAATCAGAGAGATGTGAAAATAACTTGCTATGTAAGATGAGGTATTGGCTCAAAATAAAAATCTGTATGACAATGGGATGCATGGTTTTCGGAGAATCTTCCATTCAGTCCTTGGCCTTTATTTTCAAATGCTTGTTTGAATTTTATTATGACCCAGTTTGGAGGAAAACCTGAACCCCCTGCAACTCACAGCAAAATGAATATCATCCTTGGGTTTTGCAACTTCTGCCTTTTAAATGACTGATTTAGACCAGCAACATCTGAGTGAAAACACACAGCATGTGATGTTACTGTTGCTGAGACAATATTTATTCTTTGAACTGATGCTCTGATAGATTTGATATTTCTGATATGTGAAAACACTACATGTGGGTAGCTGTCATCTTTACCAGTATGCAGTCGTTGAATAATTGGAAGTACAACAGGTTAGACCATTGTGAAATTTCACTGACAAGAAAAGAAAAATTAGGGTTTTTTGTAATGTTTCTCCCTTCCTCCATTTCCAATCAGCTTTGCATTTGAATAACATGAAGAATTACATTAATGAATGCTGATGCAGATTCCAAATTATACACTTAATATATATCTCGTAATTCCATAATGATGTAAATGGGAACTGGATGAGTATCGGGACAGGATTTGGCATTTTAATTTAGGGTTCAGAAAGGGATGGTTGGGTATTGGATGTTGTAATGGGGAGAGGGGGGCAGTCACCCATTGCGTGAGTGGTTGGGTGTGTTACTGCAGTCCTTTTCTTGATCCTGGCATCCCCTGCAGGCTGCTGTCTGACCTTGGTGGTGGTTCTGTGGCTTGGCCCTCCAGCCAGGTCACAAAGTCCAAATATTCCAGGGTAATAGAGTCCAGTAAATGAACAATCCTGTTGCTCTTGTTAGGGTCTTTGGTCCTGGCTCTGGGCCCTTTAAATTCAGGCCCGTGTTCAGGTTCTCAAGTAATCCTGTCCCTTTCTTGGGGTTTATGCCATAATGGCCAGTAGGGGAATCCAGACCCACCCACTACTCTGCACTGCTTGCCTTCACTTCTTTGCTGCTGTTTCCCTGGGCCTCTTCCCACCTGGCCCTTTAGCTTCACCCTTACCTCAGGATTAGGGTTTTTAGGTCCCTCTGCATGGAGAAAACCCAGCTGTGCAAAATGCAGCCAGAAACAATCTCTGGTTAGTGTTTGAGCTCCTGGCCAGAGAGAAGCACCCTTCCCTGCTCCTCTGGTCCCAACCAGACACTGACTGCTACGGCCCTTCAGCTCCTTTTATCTGGGCCAGCAGGGCTCTGCTTGGCTCTTGCTAGTCCCTGGAGAATTGGTCTCTGTGGTTTCCAAAATGGGCACTCTTGAAACTCCTCTCTAGGCAAGCTTGGAGGATCCACCTTCACTGCTCTTTTCCTATCAGCTCACTGCTTCTTGAGGCAGGGTTTAGTAGGACAGCGGGGCCCCCAGCAGGGAGCTGCAGAGACTGAATACACCCCGTCACACATGTAATCTATATGTGAGACATACTATTTAGTACTAAAGCACTCTTTATGGTTTAGATGCTCTGGGATTATTCTCTCAGGATTAAGCGCTTTGCGGCACCAACAAAAATGTTTCTTATGTTCCTGAAAACCATTTTTGATTTGGTGGCTACTTATTGCCAAGATTTGGCAGTGTTATTTGCCCCTTTTCAGCAAAGCAGTGTCCTGTGAATATAGTCATAACTTCCTCAGGAAATGCTTTTTAGCTCATGACGTCCCCGTCTCTCCCCCTCCCCCCCCCCCGCACCTATGTTGTAACCAGCAATTAGTAGTAGTTTTAATGCCGAGTATAAATAAATGCTGTTTTTTTGTTTCATTTAAAAGTATTTTATTTTATTAAGTATGTAGGTTTACTACTATAGGTCCCATTTTCTGCTTCTGGCAATCACCCTAAATAATTGTGCATTGCTTAGCTTTCTGTAGTCTGGGAAGAGAGAGTTGGGGGGGTTTAGGGTTCTAATCACCTCTTACTATTGTTTGAAAGGCAAGGCCAGAAAGTTGAGAAGTTAATCTCAAATCCATGAGTTAGTGTTTTTATTTTCTCCAGAAAAAGTTTACTTTGGCCAGAAGTTAGAGATGCTCCAAGCATTCAGAACTGATTGATCTAGGAATCCTGAAAAAAGAAAGCGGAAGCATGTGACACTGAGCTTCTTTGTTCCAACTGGCAAAGGACACATTCAACAGACCGTTGTCAAAATAGTTAGCCAAACAATGTATTGTAAGGTATCATATAAAAACTGGTGACACTTTGGTCATGAATATCATCATGTGATGTATGTATGGTTCGTGTATAAAAAGTGATGTCTATGGAAATATATTGTAAAAACAAGTTTTGGAAGCAGTGGATACACAAGTTTGCCCTAGACAAAGGAATGTTGTTTTCCTGTTTGCCAGTGTCTCCAGTGCAAATTGAGCAAGGTGAGGCCAGAGACAGTGGAAGTACATTTACATCTAAGCTCAACAAAGTGATTAAACCAGTTGGGAAAGCAAATAGACCAGAGGAAGAGGGAGACAGCATGGGGTCTGCACAAGCAGTAGGGAAGAGAAAACCTTTATCTGAGGATACTCTTAAAAGGTTCAGTGGACTATAAAAAGAAGGGAAGAGAACCCCGTAGGTTATCCATCACTTAGGGGACATAGGCTCAGAGGGTGCTGTTCCCTGTGAATGGTGGATCCTCTTGGCTTGAAGGGCAGGTGCTTATAATAGTTTGTAAGGCCTGGTCTACACTATGGGTTAGGTCGAATTTTGCTGCATTAGGTCGATTTAAAAATGAATGCGTCCACACAACCAACCCCTTTCCGTCGACCTAAAGGGCTCTTAAAATCGACTTCTGTACTCCTCCCCGGCGAGGGAAGTAGTGCCAAAATCGACTTTGCTGGGTCAAATTTGGGGTAGTGCGGACGCAAATTGATGGTATTGGCCTCCGGGAGCTATCCCAGAGTGCTCCATTGTGACCGCTCTGGACAGCACTTGGAACTCCGATGCACTAGCCAGGTACACAGGAAAAGCTCCGGGAACTTTTGAATTTCATTTCCTGTTTGGTCAGCGTGGCAAACTCAGCAGCACAGGTGACCATGCAGTTCCCCCAGAATTGTAGAGCATAGAAGGTTTCTACACTCCCCCTATCATCTCCGTCCCTGAGGTTATCGCAGATGAGAAGGCAAAAAACCACACACCCATGATGACATGTTTTCCGAGCTCATGCAGTCCTCCCGCACTGATAAGGCACAGCTTAATGCATGGAGGCATTCAGTGGCAGAGGCCAGGAAAGAATTAAGTGAGCGCGAAGAGTGGAGGCAGGACGCGATGCTGAGGCTAATGGGAGAGCAAATGGACATGATGAAGCGACTGTTGGAGCTGCTGGAAAGCCAACAAGAGCACAGACCCACGCTGCATCCACTGTATAACCGCCTACCCTCCTCCCCAAGTTCCATATCTGCCTCACCCAAACGCCCAAGAACGCGGGGGGTGGGGGAGGCTGGCTCCGGGCGGCTGGCTCCGGGCACCCAGCCACTCCACTCCAGAGTATGGCCCAAGCAACACAAGGCTGTCATTCAAACAGTTTGATTTTTAGTGTGGCTATAATAAGCAATGTGGCCTTGTCCTTCCCTCCTCCCCCACCCCACCCGGGCTACCTTGTCTGTTATCTCATTTGCTTTTTAATTAATAAAGAAAGAATGCATGGTTTCAAAACAATAGTTACTTCATTTCGAAGGGGGGAGGGTGGTTGGCTTACAGGGAATTAAAATCAACAAAGGGGGCAGCTTTGCATCAAGGAGAAATGCGCACAACGGTCACACCGAAGCCTGGCCAGTCATGAAACTGGTTTTCAAAGCCTCTCTGATGCGCAGCGCACCTTGCAGTGCTTTTCTAATTGCCTTGGTGTCTGGCATGAAACGATTGTCTGCCGTTGCTTTCACGGAGGGAGGGGCAACTGACGACATGTACCCAAAACCACCCGCGACAATGTTTTTGCCCCATCAGGCATTGGGCGCTTATCCCAGAATTCCAATGGGCGGCGGAGACTGCAGGAACTGTGGGATGGCTATCCACAGTGCACTGCTCCGTAAATCGATGCTAGCCACGGTAGTGAGGACGCACTCCGCCGACTTAATGCGCTTAGTGTGGACATACGCAATCGACCATATAAAATCGATTTCTAAAAATCAACTTCTATAAAATCGACCTAATTTCGTAGTGTAGACATACCATAAGTGAGAAACTGTTTTAGGCAAAGATATGGCTTGCTAGAATTAAGTTTAAGGCCCTAGAAAGTGTGTTGTTTTTGTTTTGTTTGTAACCCCTTTCTGTCTTTCTTTTTTCTTGCCTGTGTTCTTTATTAATTTATTCTTCTTTTACAGCAAAACCATCTCCGTTCTGTTATGTTAGATTAGCTGATGACTCATGGTTTACTTTAATAGGCTGGTGTGTACACTTTTTCTTTGGAGGACGCAAACTTAATTTCTGTGCGTGTCTGGTGAGAGGGACTGGTCACTGCAGAGGGATGTTTCTGGGGAATTTGGGAACGGGTTCACTGATTCTTAATCTTGCCTTGTAGATAACACTGGTAGAGTCTTGAGGCGTTTACTAGTAAAGTAGACAGACTGGTGTGTCAGGGAGCTGCCATAGGCTAATCTCCAGTGAAACTCCCTCTTGCTTTTGACAGAGGACTTAACTCAGTGGCTTAGGGTCCTGGGCTGCCCTGAGGAGACTAGCACAGCACCACTGTCAGAAAACTGGGCTGGGCTTCATAGTATACCAAGAGTGGCCAAACTTATTGACCCTCCGAGCCGCATAATAATCTTCAGAAGTTCGAGAGCTGCAAGAGACTCACAACCTGCCCCGTGGGGTGGCGGGCTTCATCTCTGTGGGGCGGCACCTAGCTGAAGCCCCAAGATCCTGTTCCCTGCAGGGCAGAAGCGCCTATCTCCACCACCGTGCTGCAGGGCAGAAGCCCCAAGCTCCCTCCCGCACTCTAGTGGGTGGAGAATGGGGGGCTCCATGAGCTGCACTTTAACTGTAAAAAGCCGCTTGTGGCTCGTGTGCTGCGGTTTGGTCACACCTAGCTGAGGGGTGAAAACATTATCTACAGTAGTTTGTCAGTGCTGCAGTTTGCAGATGTTACTTTCATCTGACTTGGCTTTTGGCAGGCATACCCTGCAAGTGGGAGTTTTAAATCCTGTGGCCCCAACATGCTAGTGTTATCTGGGATGGTACTGTATAGGAGACATAGGAGATATTTAAAAACAAATAATAACAATTAAAAAAACCCTTCTCTGTGATAATAGCTGCTTCCTGTGAACAGCTCAGGCTATGTATGTGGTGTTTGATTTTGGTGCTTCATTGGCATGGACTAATTGCATCTTGCCTGTCTGAGTTCAGAAAACTCTCTTTCCCTCTCCACTTCTTGGATTCTACAGCACATCTGACTTCTACACCAAACTGCTCAGTTTCTCTTGTATTTATTTCAGGCCTAATGCTTACAGCATTCTGGATCAATCTGGTCACATTAATATAGCTCTAATTCACCCTAATGACAGGAACATCCATTGTTGGGTACTAAGTTCTGCAAATTAGCATGCAAGTGAACAAACACAATGAAAAGGCGAGCATAATGCAGCGCTAAATTTACTTACTTCATTTATTTTGGCACATGTGATTAGTAAATATACTGAAGAATATTTTGGAAGCATAGTAACAATCTTAACACGAGAGCTTATCACGGCACTGTCCTTGCTATTGAATGTTTGCTCAGAGGTGATGGGACCATTTTTAGTGTGAATTCTAAAGATTGATAAAGTGTGAATTCATGAGAGACTAATGTACTTCTAATGTAAACTTTGCAATAGCCTATATTCAAACGATGGTTACTTTTTCCCACAGTATTTTCAGTATTTTTGATCTCTGCTTTAGAGAGAGTCTTAGAGATGGATGTAAGTTGTTTTTGTTGTGTTTTCAAGAGACAAACCTATTTTGTACTGAGTTTCATTCCCTTCCTCCAAAATGTTTCTGTCCCTTGTTCTGCTTTGGGCAGTAGGATGAAGGAGTGAGCGTCTTTCCCTAGCCCATCTTGGGCCAGCAGTGGGGCATCGTCCCTCTGATCTTGGAAATGCACTAGGAAATAGTCTAGGCTAATGCGCGCACACTGCCCCAACAGCTGTTTTGGGGTGTGTCCCGCCCCTCAGTCTGGCTACTGTGTGTGCTGTGGTTATCACCAAGTGCTAGCTGGCAGATGGATGTGCACAACATTCTTGCTTGGAGAAACAATGTGTAATGCTGACAGAGCTTTGGGTGATAATTATTTGAGCCCTCTTGAGTATCAGGTCTCCCCCATTCTATCATGGCTCTGCCTTGTATTGCAGATTCTGCCAACTTCTTTGAGAAATGTAGGCTTTAATTTTGGACAGGTTATGTACTTCCTGCATGGGAGTGAACCTCAGCTGATGTGACATATTTTGGGGAGATGCAAAAAGTACGAAGATGGGGGTGGAGGAGTTACATAGCATCACAGGGATATACAGGTTTGTTTGAACCAGCACTGGATGGCGCAATGAAGGTGAATTGTACTTAGCTATTTTCAGTGTATATCTTGAATAGCAAGGTTTTATTATACAAGATAATAAAGCAACACAAAATTAATGGTATTGGTTGAACCCATGTAAATACATTCCATTTGCATACAGATGCGCTTTATTGTTTTTGAAGAAATATAGCAGTAAAGGACCCAAAATAGACCTGAGCCTCTTTTGTACGTTAATGACTTGTAGAAACCATTATGAAGAGTTTTGTTCGGTATCAGCTGACTTTTCCTAGACAGCTTCCTTGCACCAAGAGAATTTTAATTCTACCCTCATGAGATATCAAAGAAAAATGTAAGACTCTCAGTTGTACCCTCTTCCTGGCACTCTTCCAAAGAGTACTACACATACGTTAATATAACTGCAGTATATCCTGGTATCTCCTTACTGCTTGTAACATAACTGTAAATGATGTTTAACCCTTTAATTCCAAGTCCCATAATAGCTGCCTGATCAAAGGACTACAGGAATCCCAAAGCACTGAATGTTTTGTTTGTTCATTTACACAAGCCAATCCTTCCTTGCTGGATCTTAATCTCCTCTCCTCCCCATCCCTGCAGCAGCAACTGAATATCTGGAGTTCCTCTTCTCTGTTGGTCAGCACAGCTGCAAATAATAGTGTGCGGGGTGCTTAGACTCCCTCTGCCTGCTCAGTTCCTGTGCTGCTCTTGTTTCTTTTCCCAGTTTCCGTCCTCCACATCCCTCTCTGATCCTGCGTAATGCCTCAATCCTCACTGTTCCTGGTCTCACCACTTGGCCACTGTTTCCCATCTGCTCAAGATATCCTGTCTGCCTTCCTTTCCATATTGTCTGAACTAATCCCTCCCCCCCCCCCACCCCAACCACCCATCCCATCCAGCAGTCTTTGATTCTCCACTATCTCACCTACATACTTAGTCGAGACCCAGAGGGGCAAATTCCCAGAATCACAGAGTAGTCCACTCTTTACTGCATCTCTGCTAATCAGGATGTAGGATTATGATGACGACTTTTTTTTAATGTTTGGCCGTCCTCTACAAACTGGACTGAGGCCACCAACTAATTTCATGCAATTCCTAGAAAGGGCATTTGATTGGTAGTAATTAAGGTTTGTTACAAATAATGCCAGGTTTTGACTAGTGAATTAGAAGTGAAAACTTGGGGTTCTATTATCAGTTCAATATAAAGATTTTCTGTCTTTTCAAAACAATTATTGAAGTTACAGCATGAGCCTTCACTTATTCCTCAGCAACTTTAGATTTTTCATCCTCTTCTTTGTATTTCATAGAATCATAGAATATCAGGGTTGGAAGGGACCTCAGGAGGTCATCTAGTCCAACCCCCTGCTCAAAGCAGGACCAATTCCCAACTAAATCATCCCAGCCAGGGCTTTGTCAAGCTGGGCCTTAAAAACCTCCAAGGAAGGAGATTCCACCACCTCCCTAGGTAACGCATTCCAGTGTTTCACCACCCTCCTAGTGAAATAGTGTTTCCTAATATCCAACCTAGACCTCCCCCACTGCAACTTGAGACCATTGCTCCTTGTTCTGTCATCTGCCACCACTGAGAACAGCCGAGCTCCATCCTCTTTGGAACCCCCCTTCAGGTAGTTGAAAGCAGCTATCAAATCCCCCCTCATTCTTCTCTTCTGGAGACTAAACAATCCCAGTTCCCTCGGCCTCTCCTCATAAGTCATGCGCTCCAGACCCCTAATCATTTTTGTTGCCCTCTGCTGGACTCTTTCCAATTTTTCCACATCCTTCTTGTAGTGTGGGGCCCAAAACTGGACACAGTACTCCAGATGAGGCCTCACCAATGTCGAATAAAGGGGAACGATCATGTTCCTCGATCTGCTGGCAATGCCCCATCTTATACAGCCCAAAATGCCGTTAGCCTTCTTGGCAACAAGAGCACACTGTTGACTCATCCAGCTTCTCGTCCACTGTGACCCCTAGGTCCTTTTCTGCAGAACTGCTACCTAGCCATTCGGTCCCTAGTCTGTAGCAGTGCATAGGATTCTTCCGTCCTAAGTGCAGGACTCTGCACTTGTCCTTGTTGAACCTCATCAGGTTTTTTTTGGCCCAATTCTCTAATTTGTCTAGGTCCCTCTGTATCCGATCCCTACCCTCCAGTGTATCTACCACGCCTCCCAGTTTAGTGTCATCTGCAAACTTGCTGAGAGTGCAGTCCACACCATCCTCCAGATCATTAATAAAGATATTAAACAAAACCGGCCCCAGAACCTACCCTTGGGGCACGCCGCTTGAAACCGGCTGCCAACTAGACATGGAGCCATTGATCACTACCCGTTGAGCCCGACGATCTAGCCAGCTTTCTATCCACCTTACAGTCCATTCATCCAGCCCATACTTCTTTAACTTGGCGGCAAGAATACTGTGGGAGACCGTATCAAAAGCTTTGTTAAAGTCAAGGAATAACACATCCACTGCTTTCCCCTCATCCACAGAGCCAGTTATCTCATCATAGAAGGCAATTAGGTTAGTCAGGCACGACTTCCCGTTGGTGAACCCATGCTGACTGTTCCTGATCACTTTCCTCTCCTCTAAGTGTTTCATAATTGATTCCTTGAGGACCTGCTCCATGATTTTTCCAGGGACTGAGGTGAGGCTGACTGGCCTGTAGTACCCCGGATCCTCCTTCTTCCCTTTTTTAAAGATGGGCACTACATTAGCCTTTTTCCAGTCATCTGGGACCTCCCCCGATCGCCATGAGTTTTCAAAGATGATGGCCAATGGCTCCGCAATCACATCCGCCAACTCCTTTAGCACCCTTGGATGCAGCGCATCCGGCCCCATGGATTTGTGCTCATCCAGTTTTTCTAAATAGTCCCGAACCACTTCTTTCTCCACGGAGGGCCGGTCACCTCCTCCCCATACTGTGCTGCCCAGTCCAGCAGTCTGGGAGCTGACCTTGTTTGTGAAGACAGAGGCAAAAAAAGCATTGAGTACATTAGCTTTTTCCACATCCTCTGTCACTATGTTGCCTCCTTCATTCAGTAAGGGGCCCACACTTTCCTTGACTTTCTTCTTGTTGCTAACATACCTGAAGAAACCCTTCTTGTTACTCTTAACATCTCTTGCTAGCTGCAACTCCAAGTGTGATTTGGCCTTCCTGATTTCACTCCTGCATGCCTGAGCGATATTTTTATACTCCTCCCTGGTCATTTGTCCAATCTTCCACTTCTTGTAAGCTTCTTTTTTGCGTTTAAGGTCAGCAAGGATTTCACTGTTAAGCCAAGCTGGTCACCTGCCATATTTACTATTCTTTCTACACATCAGGATGGTTTGTTCCTGCAACCACAATAAGGATTCTTTAAAATAAAATATTTGTCCTTCCATCATACTGTCTATGAAAGTACTAAACTAAATCTAAAATAAAACGGTTAGCAGAGTCTGAGGCCAGCACAGTGCAGGGAGGGTGGCCTTTCTGACAGTCGTAGTTATTATATGGAATGTTGTAGCTGATATTAGAGATATTAGAGAGACCTTATCTCTCAGACATAGTTATTATACCATTCCAGTTCTCTTTGAACGTGGAGAATAAAATCAGCTGTGATTTATTATTGAGCTCTTAATGGTGTTTTCTGCTTTATAAGATATGAATATTAGATTCATGTTCATGGAAACGATGTTTCCATCTCTCTGAGGGAGTTTTTACTTTTGATATTTAGGTTTATCTTTAAAGATGCTTTCTGCAAGTCTGCCACACATATCAGTGACAGAGTGAGGAGACAGTACAGTGACTGTTCTCTCAGGCTGTTTTTTCTCTTTGCTACTGTTCCTTGATAGGCTGATGGAGATATTGCTCTGGCAGCTGCTGAAAAGTGCAATTTTTCTGAGAGATTCTGAGAGAGCTTAGCAAGATACCTCTTTGGAAAGTGCTGTGATACCTGTAGCCATTTGGTGCCTTCAGCTCTGTGCTAGCCATCTGTGTCCAATATATTAAAATAAGCATGACTGAGATTGTAATCCAGGATCTCTTTTGTTTGCGTTTTTATACTGCCACAAGTAAGGACTAATCCATAAGGATTAATCTTCTTGTCCTTTGCATTATGCATTTTAGAAAGACCAATAAAACAGAAGCTGTGCCATATTTGAAAATCAAGGCTTTATGGTTTGGGTTTTTAAAGAACTTCAGCATAGAATTTAGATCACAAATACACTAAGTAAATTGGCAGTATTTGAAATTTTGATTAAGACAGACTGATTTAATAACAAAATGGTTTTCAGTGATCTATAATGTGTATTATTTATAACCCAAATGAATGAAAAACTTTCCTTTTCAGCAATTTGTCACTTGCCTTAAGGAATTACATAATCTGACAATATGGAAAAATGTCTAGTACACTGTTGGCACAATACAAATAAGAGTAGGCCAACACTTTCAAAATGGGATTCCTTAAGTTAGAAAATCTGCATTTGTGTACCCAAATAAATACACCCTGCTTTTCAGAGGTGCTCAGCATGCACTGAAGTCAAAAGGTATTTTAGCTACTCAGCACCTCGGAAATCAGGCCATGTGTATTTAGGCATCAAAGTACTTTTGGCCATAATAATAATAAAAAAAGTTTAATCAAGTGAGAGATCATCTCATGGAATTATTGTAATGCTGTAACTTAAAATCAGTTCTTTGAACTGTGTAACTGTTTTGAATTCTGAGGCCAGTTGCCTGGTAAATGAACACATTTTATCCATCATCTTAAGTTTTTAGTGTTGAAATGCACATATTTACTTTTGTTTATTGTGAACAACTCCAAAGCGTCATGGGGAAGAGAGTTTATTTTGGCTGTCAGTACAAATGATGGACGTTACTTCTCCAGTTCTCTTTTTTTCATTGGGTATCCTACTACCCACTCACTGCTCTGACCTTGTGATTTATGGGATCCCAAGCTAGCTGCTGGAGTTGTCAAGTACAGACACCCTCCTCTCTGGTGTCTGTTAACTTAGGCAGAGAGCAGGCAAAAGATGCAGGTCTGTGGTGGCCACCAAGAAATGACTTGGGCTGCTTGTGCTTGAGCCTGGCACTTTCTTCTCCCATCTTCCAGATTCTGTGCATTTTACGTTTCTTATTCTTGTTCTTACATCTTCATTTATCCCATCTCTTTCTTTTTGTTTATCAGTTCATACTTCATGCTTTTCCTCTGCAACTGCTTCTCATTCTGCTTTGTGGCCCTGCACTCTAGAGACCCCCTGTGTAGGGGAAGTTTCCATCTCCCAAGTTCCTGCCAAATAGTGGTCTCAGAATCAGTCCCAGACAGTCTCCAAGTGGAGTAATACTATAAACCTTGGGGCCACAGGAAAACCTGATTCCTCTGCTCCTACACTCAATTAAAACCCCAGATACCATGTTTAGGAAGCTGTTAATGTAGTAATCAAATAATAGTAATGTAGATTGTCAGCCTATTGGAAATGGTGCTTTTGACCAGGAAGGTTTTTGTTGCTGAATTCACTTTTCCTCATTTCCTCCTTGACACATTCTTCTTGGGGTGGGGCCAAGTTTGTTTCCCCATGGATTGATAGAACCAGTAAGTACAGCAAAGGGTTACATGCTGCTCTGCTGGACATAAACTATATATCCACGGCTCTTAAAGGATTGACCGTTAAGGACTTCTAATATATTAGCACAGGTGATATTTGATAATTGCACTAACCAGAGAAATAATTTGGGAGAAAACAATTATTAGACACACAGATTCTTCACTGAGATGCAGTGTTATAGTAAAGCAATTGGTTTGAACAAATATTGAATGCATAATATGTTTCTCATTATATGCATGATGTGGCCCCACAGTATATTTTTTACTTTTAGGTGGGAAGAACTACTTTAATAAACAAATGGTCTCCAGTGATGCAGGTAACGTAAAAGTGATGAACTTCAAAAGAGGCGATCCTTCATGAAAACTTAGAAACATATCTTCTTTAGAAAAGACGCTGCCTCTCTCATTTACAGTCTTTCTCTCTATTTTTAATTACTGGGGATGTTTTCATTAAAACAGGATCTTTAAGGTATTATCTGCTCCTGCTGTTTAGTCCCCATCTTAAATTCTAATCTCTTATGACAGTATAATAATTTCCACAGCAACCCATAGCAGTTTCATACACTACATCTTTATTTTGTACAGTGACTTCCTTACAAACTGCATCCCAAAGTGTTTTTAGAAGTTGAATAATAGGTACCATTAAAGATCAAAATGAAAAGAAAAGAAATTTGGCAATAGAAATTAGGAGGTATATGCAAAGGAGAACAGGTATATGCTTTCAGATGAGATTAAAAAAATGAAGAATTGATGATGCGAAGAGACAGGAAGGCTGCTGTTGATGGCTGAAGCAGCAGACAAGATGATGCTTGCACCAATGGTAATGAGATTAAGTGAGGGTACAGAAGGAGGACAGTGCTTTTTAAAAAATTTTTTATATCAGACAGTTGGAGAAGAGTAGAAAGAAAGAAAGGCAAGATCCTTGAGGTAGCCTTGGAGCAACTCACCGGAGAGTTTTAAAAACGTAAAACAGGATTATGATGAGTGGAAAATAAGCTAGAACAGATATATTCCTAAACACAAACATCCTGCTTTCATACAAATGTTAATAGGAGCAATGCAATGAGAAATACAGAAGCTATGACAGACGCAGAACAGAATTGTCTAAATGGAATTTTCAAAGTTGCCCCCTTAACACCCCCCCCCCCCCCAGTCTTTAGGGGCCTGATTTTCAGAGGCACTGAGCTCCAAGGACTCTGGTTGATGTCAATGGGGGTTGTAGGTATTTGGCATAATTGAAAACCCGTCCCTAATTGTTTAAATACACGATTGACTTTTTATAACAATCCAAGGCTACAGGCTAATTCAGCATTATACTTTGTATGCGAACATAGAGCCCTGGACTGTCATATCTCTAACCCCATTCTTGGCTGAAAATCTGAATGTGAATTTTGGTGCCCTGGCTTGCATGGGTATGATTTTGGACAAGGAACTCCAATGTCATCTCTGTTTGTCTTAACTGCCAAGTGACAAATACTACTACTATTATTTACAGGGGGGAGGGATAGCTCAGTGGTTTGAGCATTGGCCTGCTAAACCCAGGGTTGTGAGTTCAATCCTTGAGGGGGCCATTTAGGGATCTGGGGCAAAATCAGTACTTGGTCCCGCTAGTGAAGGCAGGGGACCTTTCAAGGTCCCTTCCAGTTCTATGAGATAGGTATATCTCCATTTATTATTATTATTATACAGTCAATGATAAATGTCACTTTTCAGTTATAACCCACACAGAATATAATGGGGAGGAATGTTAGGGAGAGACACTAGTGTGTGGGGGTGGGAAGTGCTACAGAGCAGGGGAAAGAGGATGAATGGGAAGATATTGGGAGAGAATGAGATGCAGGGATTTAGAGATAAGAGAATAGAGGAGATTATTGATTGAGAAGAGGAATCAGGATGAGTGCTCCTCTAGTCCAGTGCTTCTCAAAGCTGGTCTTCTGCTTCTTCAGGGAAAGCCCCTGGCGGCCCGGGCCGGTTTGTTTACTTGCCGCGTCCGCAGGTTCAGCCAATCGCGGCTCCCACTGGCCGCGGTTCGCCGCTCCAGGCCAATGGTGGTGGCAGGAAGAGGCGGCCAGCACATCCCTCGGCCCGTGCTGCTTCCCGCAGCCCCCATTGGCCTGGGACGGTGAACCGCGGCCAGTGGGAGCCGCGATTGGCCAAACCTACGGACGCGGCAGGTAAACAAACTGGCCTGGACCGCCAGGGGCTTTCCCTGAAGAAGCAGCGGACCGGCTTTGAGAAGCACTGCTCTAGTCTGCTTTGTTTAAATATGTCTGTGTGTTTCATAATGAAACAAAAATCCCAGAAGGCAGTATTAATTTTTCAGAGAGAGACAAACATATCCATCCAGCCAGACAATTAGGGTTAACTTAATCCTGTGTAACATGGGTGCTCTGATTGGAATCAAGAGTCTGAGGGGGACCAAGTTAGACCTGTGACTGCAGTAATTGAACTTGACAATATGACCGGTCCTTTTAGAAAAAAGATTTCCTCCCTCTCCCATTTGTGTGGCTGAACTGTTCTTTCTCAAACTTGACTTTTAAATGTGTGACTGCACACAATCATCTTATCTCTTTACTAAAGCTATATCTGTATGATAGCTAAATGTACAGTTGTATAGAGTTGCTATATAATAGCTATACATCTGTACACTTGTGTATCCATAGATGATGATTACTCTGTAATCACACAGCTAGAAAATTAATAGAAGCATTAATGAATATACAATGCCAACAAAAATTACAGGAAATTATAAAGTTAAAATCAGCCACCAGCCAAAGCCCATGCAGTTTCATGAGTACCAGGGAAGAATTTATATTGATGGAGATAGAGAAATATTTAAATTTGATACAGAGTTCAAACTGCTAATATCTGTGTGATGTGGGAGCCTGGAACCCTTGGTAATAAGCTTCAACACACACACTACGTTTATGCAAAATTTAATGAAAAACAGACTTACTATTGAATACATTGTTTCGCCTTTTCAACAAAAGGACTTAAATTTAGAATGTTTTTGCATAATAAAGATAAGTGTTGACAGTGTAATGATCCATTTGGAATTGAGAGATAAAAATCATGAATGATTTTTAATAAAAAAATAACCCCGCAACAAGATTTGAATTCAGTATGAAATAGACACTTTAACGAAAGACTGTGTAAGCCGTTGTCCAGAATTGGTTCCCAGCAGCCCAAGCTTTTTGCATCCCTTGTTCTTCTTGGATGGCTGAGGGAGCCCCAAGTGGGCCACAGTAGCCCCCAAAGTAATTTATCCAGCGAGATGATGGGACCAGGGCATCCAAAGGATCAAACTGATAGAAAGCATCTCCAGGAAAGCTTCTGCTGGCAAGTCTACAGTGAATTCCCTGGCCAGAGATTAAGCCTGCCCTGTCTCGGTAGTGGAGCTGATTGGGAATTTTCTGTCAAAACATTTTTTGTTGGAAATGTCAATTCAATGAAACCAAATCTATTCATGAGAGACGGTTGGTTTCAGTAAATTTCCTGATTCAGAAACTTTTTGAAAAAAAGTTTCAGAATTGCTGAAATGTTCCATTTCAACATTTTTGAAATGAAAAGCTTTGTGTTTTGACTCAAATGGCTTTTCATTTAGAAATTTTAGTCAGTTTGCCTTTTTTTTTGGCAAACTGGAATCAAAATATATTAAAATTACCAAAACAAAATATTTCAATTGACCTCTTCTGTAAGCTTTTTGGGGTTATTGATTCATGAACATTTTCAAGTTTTTTTTACTTTGTTCCATGTCAGACCATCAAAATTTTTCAAAATCTTGAAAACTCCTTTGTGGAAAACCATTTCCAGTCCATTTCTGTTTGGCACTACCACCACCTTGCATCCACCCACAGAGGCTTATCGATGGCTTGAATGGCTCTGCTTCATTGGAGGTGAATGGAGCTCAAAGATTATAAGGGCCAGAATGTTCCTAAATTAACTATCAAATTATTTTTCATTTAAACTGTATTTTTCTTTTTGTTTAGCTTTTTCATTAAAAGAAATCTGCTTTTGGGGTAATACTTTCAAAAGCCCCTAAATGATGTACGACCACAAGTCCCCGTTTCAAAAGTGATTTAGGTACTTAAGAGCCTAAGCAGACAGCTTTGAAAATGGAGCTTAGGTTGGGATTTTCAGAAGCACCTTAGTGGTTTAGGAGTACAAATCCCAATGAGAGTCAGTTGGATTTGTGCTGCTGTCACTTAGGAGCTTTTGAAAATGTTACCCATTGTCTATAAAATTACTCATAAAGTAGAACATCTATTAAAACAACATTTTGTATGTAGCAATGGAGTGACTGGCTTGGTACAAAACAACTGAGAATAAAGTTTTAATGCTTAGTATTATCTGGGAAATAGCGTAGATTCCATTTTCATTCAGTTCTGTGTATAAGGGGGAAAATCTTTTGCTAATTTAACTTCAAGTGACTGTTTAGTGTGCTATAAGCCTATTGACAATCAGCTGTGTCCTGTGCTCTTTGGTTGTCCTCCCCAATCCTTCCTGTTGGTACATTCCTGACAATGTTACTTACTTCCGTGGTGTCTAAGGGCCAGATTTCTAAAGGTGTGTAGGCACCTAAAGTTGCTGATAGGCACCTAGTGGGATTTTCAAAAGCACTTAGACACCTATTTCCTATTGTTTGCAATGGGTTTGGGTGCCTATGTGCTGAAAATCCCACTAGACGCCCATCTGCATCTTTAGGTGCCTAAATACCTGAACAACTTAAGAACCTAAGTCCTATTTCGAAAAGTGATATTTTTTTTTACACTTAGAAGCCTAAATTACATTGAATGTCAGTGGATCTTGACTTCTGGGTCACTTAAGCATTTTTGAAAATTTGTATTTAATGCCTTTTTATTGGAAATAAGCCCTGCTCCTGCCTCTTCCTGAGCAGATCATTATATACGGTATGCACTCAGACTGAGTGGGTGTACAAGAAGGAGCCTTTCCCTTATGTCCTTGCACAGCCGTGCACGGACCATTCAGAGCACAAGGAATGTAGAGAGCAGTGTCAGTCATAGAAATCCCAGAGGGGGTAGGGAGGGCAAGGGGGTGAGGCAGTAACAATGGACATATCCCTTTCCATATATGGGAGGTGGGATAATGGGTGTGCCTTGTTAAAGGGTGTCGCAGTCCCTTATTAGGCATGTGTTCCTGGAAAAATTGTGGCTGAGATGGCTCTGGGAACTGCCCCAGAATAGTATACCTCTGTATCCCTCCTCTGCAGTGTACCAGTGCTATATAGCTGGTGTGTGAACTGAAATGTGATCATGTGTCCAAATGGCATTATATTTTGTGATTTATTGTACAAGTATATAGCTAATGGCTATTCAAAATTAGGGGTTGCATATGCTTTCACTGTTAATACCTTTTAAAACAAAGGTGATTGAACAGTTATAAAATGTTGTCTGCTTGTGATTATTTAATCATAGATGTTTACATTTAAGCTTTCTGTTAAAGTACCATTTAAACAAAAAGGATGGCATGAACCTCTGCCTATTGTTTTGTGTCTTAATTATTTCTATGACATTATGCATAGAATCTTAAATTTAGTTGTTGACTTGATGGGTTTTTTTGTTTGAAAAGGCAGAAAATAAACATCTTTATAGTTTATGAGCACCTAGTACTGTCAAACACTGAATTATTTGGCTTATAATATATACATATATAAATAAAAATATGGCAGCTTTTACTTTCAGAACTTTTTTTTATAAAGAAAAGTTGCTAAATAGATTATAATAAAGGCAAAGGGTAGTGAGACAGAATTTTATGATAGTGTTTTACCTTGTGAATCAACCTTGGCAGTTGATTTAAAATAAGTTTAATTTAAGAGGTATTGTATTGCACACCGAAGATAATTTAAGCTAATGTCAAGGACAAGTGTTATCTATTCTTTTGTTGTAGTGAGGTATTGAAATTAATGAGTGGAACAGAAAGGAATCAGAAAATGTTTGAAGTTTTTCATCTCTGTCTCTAGATGGGTATTTTTAATCACATTCTCCTGGCTTTTGCATGCAAATTAAACTGAACAGCACACTCTCTATAAAATTAGCAGTTGTATTTTACAAAATCTATTTCCTTGAACTTTAATATGTTGCAAATGTTGGCTTATGCTTTTAGTTAGCTGGATACTTTTTGTACTTTGGCTCAAATTAAAATCTTAGATTTTTAATGTTGTTTTAATCCAGTAACAGAAGAATTGATAGCCTTTGTATTTGGGAGGCTGTGATAGCCATTTTCTCTTTGTGTTTAAGGGCTGCAGCTCAAAATGACAGATGAGACAACTGTTAGATTTAATATATCTTTATTTGAACAATATATCTTGCAGTGTGACACCAGCCCCTCTAATAACCCCACTGTCTGAATTACTTACTGCATAGCGTCACTGCTTAACTGGCGACCCCTGTGTCAATAGTAAAATACAGAGCTCCTGTGTGACCCACATTTTTGACTTGAAAAGCTGCTGACCTGCAGTGAGTCACCTCACACCCACATGCTCAGTTGAATAAAGGAGAGTGGAGAACAATCAGGGCCCCTTTTAGAAGCCTGCCCTCTTAAAAGGAGAGAGCATTTTATGGAGCACTCTAAAGATGTACATTGCTTGCAAAGTGATATTAACAGCTTTGCCCCCAGTGTGGATCACATACTGGTACTTTCGTTTGTGCTGAGGGAGCAAGTGTGAGAGAGATGAAATCTGGTTATTCACACAGCTTGGAAGTATACCTGTTTTGTCTTTCCAAGCAAAGCTCCCTCATCATATATTGTACATCTCTCCCAGTGCCTTTCTAGAACCAAGATGTTTGTTCTCTTTCTCTTTTTAAAAATTAATTGGTCACACACTGTTGTGTGTCGCATAATATGGTTATTCTTCAAAGTATGTCCTGAGTCTCAAACAAAGGAGGCTGCTTTTACAAAATGAGTAGCTTTAGCCACAGACTCATTTGTATTTGTTGAAGATGAGGAAAATAACAAGTATAGCATTATACTCTGTATGCTTCCAAAGTGAGATCCAACAAGAACTCCCACCAATTAAAATCATAACATTAGCATTGGAGCTTTGAACGCAATACTCTAGCCATTTGGTGCATTGAATTCCCACTCTTTTCAGTGGGAGCACCATGCATCAAATGCTATGGAATTGAGCCTTTTGACTCTATTTAAAGGGACCTCATTAATTAAAGAACAAACTTCTCTCCAAATTTATTGTCCTTACTATTGTTACAAGTAACATCTAAGGCAAACTAAAATGGAAAGAGATGAGTGATGTGCAGTTTTACTTGTGCATCTTTTTTTATCTGTTGGTTTTAGTCCTTCACAGAGGACCTGGGAAGGGGAAAACATTGTAAAAATCCAGAAAATATGGTTTTAAATCCGCAAAACTGGCTGGAGGATTTAGAGGCAAGTATGGTACCTGAAACTACTGTTAACTCCGATTTTGGAAGCAGAGTAGATTTGTGTTTTTGATAGTGCTCCTCTAATTTCTCCTAATGAAATACATAAGAAGAAATAAATATCCACATAAACATCAAAAGCAATGCTAAATCTAATATTAAACATATTTTACCTTAAACTCATGTTCTGAGATTTAAAATAATACAAAGGGCCTAAGGATCTTACTCTGACAGTCTGCAAAATAGTGAGGCCCCTGAGAACAAGATGAGATACGGATTTGCAAGTGAATCACAAAGGCCTTGGCTACACTTGCAGATGTACAGTGCTGTGAGTTAAACCTGACTTCGTGCAGCTGAGTAGGGAAAGCGCTGCAGTCTGTCCACACTGACAGCTGCCCAGCGCACTGTCGTGGCCACATTTGCAGCAATTGCAGCGCTATTGGGAGCAGTGCATTATGGGCAGCTATCCCACAGAGCACCTTTTCCCATTCTGGCGCCGTGGGTTGTGGGAAGGGGGCGTGGGTGCGGGGGATTCTGGGTCCTGTTCCAATGCCCCGTGATACATCGCTTCGCATCCCAGAAATCCCTTTGTTTCTGTCCACCTTTGGCGCCATTTTTCAACGGTTTCTGTGCAGCGCGATCTGTCTGCGGGAAATGGAGTCCGAACTGCTGAGGCGTATGCTGACGAGTCTCGCCAGCACGTCACGTTTGGCTGTCGAACTATTCCTTAAGATCCAAAGTGAGAGTGAGGGTGAGGAGTCCGACGATGCTATTGAGCCGCGTAACGCGTACGACACGAAATTGCTTGTGGCATTCACGGACATGCTCAGCACCGTGGAACGCCGCTTTTGGGCTCGGGAAACAAGCACCGAGTGGTGGGATCACATCGTCATGGAAGTCTGGGATGACGAGCAGTGGCTGCAGAACTTTCGGATGAGAAAAGCCACTTTCATGGGACTGTGTGAGGAGCTTGCCCCCACCCTGCGGCGCAGGGACACGAGATTGAGAGCTGCCCTGCCAGTGGAGAAGCGGGTGGCTATTGCAATCTGGAAGCTGGCAACTCCAGACAGCTACCGGTCGGTCGCAAACCAGTTTGGAGTGGGAAAGTCGACCGTTGGAATCGTGTTGATGCAAGTTTGCAAGGCCATTAATCGCATCCTACTCAGAAGAACCGTAACTCTGGGTAACGTGCAGGACATAGTGGATGGCTTTGCACAAATGGGTTTCCCTAACTGTGGAGGGGCGATAGATGGGACGCACATTCCTATTCTGGCACCACCCCACCTAGGATCCGAGTACGTTAATCGGAAGGGGTATTTCTCTATGGTTCTCCAGGCACTTGTGGATCACCGTGGGCATTTCATTGACATTAACACAGGCTGGCCAGGAAAGGTGCATGACGCACGCATCTTTCAGAACACTTGGCTGTTCAGGAAGATGCAGGCCGGGACTTTTTTCCCAGAGCAGAAGATCACGGTAAGGGAAGTTGAAATGCCCATTGTGATCCTTGGAGATCCCGCTTACCCGTTAATGCCGTGGCTCATGAAACCCTACACAGGGAGCCTTGACAGCAGCAAGGAACAGTTCAACTACAGGCTGAGTCGGTGCCGAATGACTGTGGAGTGTGTCTTTGGCCGTTTAAAGGGCCGCTGGCGGTCTCTGTATGGGAAACTGGACTTGGCCAAAAACAGCATCCCCGCGATTATATCCGCATGCTGCGCCCTCCATAATATTTGTGAAGGGAAGGGTGAAAGCTTCACTCAGGCATGGACCTCCGAGGTTCAACACCTGGAGGCTGAATTTGCACAGCCAGAGAGCAGGGCTATTACAGGGGCCCAGCGCGGGGCTGCAAGGATTAGGGATGCCTTGAGGGAGCAATTTGAGGCTGAAAACCAGCAGTGATATCTGGTGCCCTGCACGGGAGTGAAGTGCAGTAGTTCCAATCTTTAGGAATCAGTGTTTGCAGACAAGCAGACTTGCAGTGCCTGTTTATTTCCTGGGCTAAGGAGTCTTTTACTTTATGCAATAATAAAGAATGTTTTCAAAGCCAAAAAATCCATTTATTGAAAAGAAACAAGGGGGTGGAGTGGGGAACAGTACAATCACAGATTCGCGTATGTCCTGTCTGGTGTGCTGTGCAGTGAGTGCTGCACTTCAGGACAGCTATACTGCATGGTGATGGGGGTTGAGTGCAGAGGGTAAGGGTCGTGGTTTTCAGGGCTGGGTGGTGAAGATACTGGTGTTGGAGGCAGCGGGTGGTGTGAAGAACACGGAAGTTGGGGAAAGTGGGTTGGAGGTGACAGTGGGGCACAACGGAAAGAGTTTTGGGACAATGGCTGTAGGGGGGGGTGGCATTTGCGTTTGCGGTACTGCTCCTCTTTCTGCATGGCGCTCCAGGATGCTTATGAGCCTATCGGTGCTTTGCTGCCAGTGCGCGGTGCTTTGCCGCCGGTGCGCTGCGTTTTCCTGGCGGATCCTGCTTTCTCTCTCCCTCCAGTTCTGTGCTTTCTCATTCTCTTTAATAGATTGCTGTATCACTTCTTGCAGCATGTCGTCTTTGCTTTTTCGCGGTCTCTTCCTGAGTCTTTGCAGTCTCTGAGCAGGCGGTAAGAGGGACGGCTGAGGTCTCAAGGTTGATGCAGCTGTATAGGCAAAATGCAACATTTAACAGAGGCAGCATTGTTTATACCAGACAGAGTAATGATTCCCCCCGCACTTAAGGAGTAGAAAACACACAGGGTCTACACAATAGCATAATTTTCCCGTCCGAAACAGAGCACACATATCCCACGGGAGCCTCAAAATGGTGAGTAAGGGGGACTGATTGTTTCAGGGCTGCACTGTTCTCTGGGTTTCTGTGCCTTGGGGAGAGCCAACAGCTGCAGGGGGCACCTACACTGAACACTGTCCCAACATTTTCCACAGGAGTTCGTCCTGGACGATATCTCGCTGCTGAGGGTGACCTGGGAAGCAAGGGAGGGTCTTCTACTGCAATGCGGCTTCCGCCCTGGCCCATATGCAGCTTGCCTGTGTGCAGCAATGGTCCCCCTGCCCCTCGCGGCACAGTGGCGCGGACACGTTAGCCTGGCTGGGACAAGGACCACGGTGGCTCTCCCGATAAACCTGAGCAAGCGCATTGCACACGTTCTGGATGAGACATTCGAGGAGATTACCGAGGCCGATTACCACGATGTGATAAATCACATCAATGCACTATTCCGCATCTAGGCATGCATGCCTAACCCTCCTCTCCCAAAGAGCCCGCACCGAAAAAATTCCTTCCCGAAAAAAAACCCCGCTTACCGGGAACCTGCTCTTCTGTTTGTTCTCCACCAAGTACCGGCCGCTGCGACTGGCTACCTTCCTCCTGGCTCGAGAAGAGCTCCTGGCTGCATGGCTCCAGGGATTCCGGGGTGTCTCCATCCGGCCCACCACCATCACTCCTGTTTTCCTCCTTCTCCTCCTCTTCCTCCCTCCCTCCCCCGCCACCCCCGCACCGGCTCTGAAGTCTCCATGGTGGTGCTCGGAGTGGAGGTGGGGTTAACCCCAAGTATCGCATCTAGCTCTTTGTAGAATCAGCAGGTCGTGGGGGGAGCACCCGAGCGGCCGTTTGCGTCGCGGGCTTTGCGGTAGGCACTCCGCAGCTCCTTCACTTTAATCCTGCACTGCAGGGCGTCCCGGTCATGGCCCCTTTCCATCATGTCCTTTGATACCTTCCTGAAGGTATCGTAATTCCTACGGCTGGAGCGCAGCTGGGACTGTACAGCTTCCTCCCCCCAAACACTGAATGGTCCAGCAACTCGCCATTGCTCCATGCTGGGGCTCGCTTGGCGCGTGGAGGCATGGTCACTTGGAAAGATTCGCTGATAGCACTCCACACCACGCCGGGCTGAGCAAACAGGAAGGGGATTTTTAAAATTCCTGGGGAATGTAAAGGGTGGGTCACATGGTTGGTTACCTGAGGCCAGGGCAGTAGAGTTTGAACTGATGACCAGAGTGGCTAGAACAGGCATTGTGGGATACTGCCGAATAATTCTGGAGGCCATTCACAGCACATTGGGTGGCCACACTGGCGCCGCAGCGCTGCAGCGGCAGCGCAATACTTGCTATTCCTCTCGGAGAGGTGGAGTACATGCAGCGCTGCAACCACGGAGATACAGCGCTGCAAATGCCTTGCCAGTGTGGACGGGGAGTGAGTTACAGCGCTGGGGGAGCCTTTACAGCGCTGTAACTCGCAAGTTAGCCAAGGCCAAAAGCTGGTAGGCAATGTTATTTGTATCTTTGGAGGGCATTTGTGTATCTAGCTAGTGGGACTAGGAATGACTTCTAGTTAGACCTCCAAAGGGTTTTTCTTTTGGAGAATTAATGTGCATCATAGTTTTTGAGTACCATTTTATTTAAATTTCTTATGTGTGTTGCACAAAAATACTAATATGAAGTGAACATCTAATGCAGGGGTCGGCAACCTTTCAGAAGTGGTGTCCCGAGTCTTCATTTATTCACTCTGATTTAAGGTTTTGCGTGCCGGTAATACATTTTAATGTTTTTAGAAGGTCTCTTTCTATAAGACTATAATATATAACTAAAGTATTGTTGTATGTAAAGTAAATAAGGTTTTTAAAATGTTTAAGAAGCTTCATTTAAAATTAAATTAAAATGCAGAGCCCCCCGGACCGGTGGCCAGGACCCGGGCAGTGTGAGTGCCACTGAAAATCAGCTCGCGTGCCGCCTTCGGCACACGTGCCATAGGTTGCCTACCCCTGATCTAATGGGAGAAGTTGGACCTTAAAATATGATTCTCATACTCTATATTTTGCATTTCGAAACTTTCATTTGAACTCTAAGAATTCAAATTAAAATATGTGAAATCGTGTTGGGATTAGCATTGCAGTACAGTGACATTTTCAGTGTTATCCAGCAGGGTCTTTGTGACTTCATGGAAACTTGACATTGAGGAATTAGGATAGGTAAAAGCTGATTCTTTGTTGAAGTTACTAAGTGTTTTTTTTTTGGTGGGGGGTATAGTAATTTGTTTGAAATTTAAACTGAACCTTTCCTTTTCAAAGTATTAGGCTTCTCTTTCTGTTGTGTGTATGTATGTAGTAGAAACATTACCTAGAATGTCTCTATAGATGCTTCTGCTTTTTGCCATTTGATTAATTTTTGTAGGCTTAGGCAATAAAGCATCATTGGCTAAAATGTCACTTTTTTTGCTGTATTTTTTCTCTTACCAGTCCATTGAAACAGTCGTTATATTTAAATGGGTTTTTAATGAAGCAAGGAGGAGACTCAAAGAATGATTAAGTAGTTAGGACTGTCACTGTACCATTCAAGTCAGTTCAGTCATCAGAAAGCTTACAAATTGCTTTTATAGTTACTTTTCTTAGTGTCTAAATAATAATTGGTTACTATCTCATTAAACACACTCCTACATTTCATATTGCTCTTACGTTCGTTCTACATTTGCCATTCACAGATAATGCAAAATTTGATTATTCTCAAATGGTAATTTATGATTTTTAGTGTCTGAGGTACCAGTAGTTGTGATTAGTATTTTATCCTATTAAATAGGTACTTTTTAGACCAATATCTTAGAAACTTTTTCATAGCATGAAGACTGCTTTGCTTATACAGTGTCACCAATTCTGCCCGATTCTCATTTAAATAATTACAAAAATCTATTTCTCTCCTATGCCAGTCTGACTAGGTAATTCGTACACCTAGTGAAGGGATTGCTTTTCTGACTCATAGTAGAGGCTTGCTTACTACTGCATAACTGTCTGAAAAAGGTGGCTCATTAGGAAAGAATGCCAGTGATCCTCTTGTGTGGATCTGCTGTCATACGTCTACAGCTTTTTTTCCCTCAGGCTTTCTGCACGCACACTACAAAGGGTATGTATCAAGGCTCTCCCCCTCATTGAACTCTCCCACATTAGTCTCCCACATTAGTAGATCAAGCAAGTGGCTAGGAGGCACATTCGGAAAGAGAGGTTTGCTTATTGGGCATCATTAAATAGTCCTTGCAGCAGCTCTTTGTCTGTAATTTTTAAGGGAATTACTCTTCAAAACATTCCTGGTTTGGATGAATACTTTTAACAGGATCCTTTAGATTTCAGAATCTGATATGGGACAGGATCAAAATCTCTCTCCCCAAGGTCCAAAGTTTCCCCTGGAGCTAAGCATAAATAAGTTATGTATTTCAATCCCAGGAGGTGATGGGCGGTACCACTTTCCACTGACTCCCCTGGGAGTTGAGGACACTGCATAACTCTCAGAACCTTGTGTTCTTGGACTCATTGTCAGTGTATCTTTCAGATGTTCTAGTTTTTCCTGTTGGTTTCGTCTGTCTTTAAAGAATGCTGACATTATCAAGATATTGAAAACAGTAGTACAATAATACATGTGTGTTTGATTAATATCTGAGTGAGTAATCCCTCCGTGTCATTGAGAGGGTTGAGCTAAACAGTGAGACTTAGATGCCAGGTGAACTCCTGAGTGGGTAAACAGGAGCAGGAAACAGGAATTTTTGAGGGAGTGAGGTTCCTTCCATTTAGGTATGGCTGTATACCAGATAGCAGATATGGATGATGAGGGAACAACTGCTGTGATCTGCCTTGGATGTGCTGTTTACCTTTCTGCAGGAAGATGGAAGATATTTCTGGTAAATGAAATGCAAGCTGGTGGCCATACTGGAGGAGAATATATATGGTTTATAAGTGCAAATTTCAATGCTGCATAGCATCTGAGAAGATGAAGTCTTGGGCAAACAGATTTGGAGATGGTTACTGCAGACACCACAAGGGAAAGGATCTGCAATAAAACAATGAGAGAGAGAGAGAGTAGAAACTAAAAAAAGCAACTGGTGATTGGTAGCAAGAGGCCAAAGAATGAGGAGGCATTCAACCCAGCAAAAATGCAGGATATTACTGAAAGATTGGGCGGGATTATGAAGTTGCTTGTGAAGTGTTAATACATATTGAAACCAATGACATGGCATCATGTGGAACTACACAGATTATAGAAGTCTTTAGAAAGAGAACTGAAGAAGAGGAGAGCCCAAGTTATCTTCACAGAAATCCTTCTGGTCCCATGAGCTAGAGAAGGTACATGGTAGAAATACTGGAGGGAACCATTGGCTGTGCATCTGGTGTGAAGCTGCAGGTTTTGCTTTCGTGGAACACTGGGCCACATTCCAGTGGAAGAGGGGCTGTACAAACAGGACGGCTTGCTTCTCACTTGTAGGTGGATAATCTTCTTGGTTGGAGACTAGCTGGAACAGCTAGGATGGCATTAAAGTAGCAATGCCAGGAGATGGTGCTAAGAAGTCAAGTATGAACAAATTGAGCCAATGTAGCAAAAAAATGTGAAGAGAAGTTTTAAAGTTGCTTATATACCAATGCTAGGAGTCTGGGTAACAATCAAGAGAAATTGGAAATTTTCATCAATGAGAAGAAATAGGATATAAATGGCATTACTGAAACCTGGTGGGAAATTTGCATGATTGGAATGTTAAAATTACTGGTTATAACCTATTTAGGAAAGGTAGAGTGATTAAAAGAGTTGGGGGATGGCACTGTACATTAAAGGCAACATTACTTGTTTTAGAGTTATTGCTAATTCAGAACCACAGGATCTTGCATGCATATGGATTAATATGCTAACTAAAAAGCCTGGTTGGGAGGGGCTTACTGATGGTGGTGGGTCGGTTATAGGCCACTGAATCCGACCAGAGAACAGCAGCAGTTACTCTTTAAGCACCTGTCTGTAAAGTGTGGGAAGAATTGGTGGTGGTGTGGAGGACTTCAGTTTGGGACAGACATGCTGGAGATCTCATGCTGCAGTAGTAAATCATTAGGGCTTCTTAAAAAAAGGCACACATGTGCGCATGCGTGCACACACTCCCCCTCGAACTATAGATGACAATTTTCTAACACAAAAGGTATTGCACCCAACATGAGAGCTCTATTTTAGACCTTATTGTGATGAATAAAGATGAATTAACCACTGGACTGAAAGTTGAAGGTTGCCTAGGGATCAGCGACCATGACTTGATTACATTTAATATGGACAAACAGAGGACAGTCCAGCCAGAAATATATGTACTTGTGTCATAACTATAAAGGGAAGGGTAACAGCTCTCCTGTGTACAGTACTAAAATCCCTCCTGGCCAGAGACTCCAAAATCCTTTTACCTGTAAAGGGTTAAGAAGCTCGGGTAACCTGGCTGACACCTGACCCAAAGGACCAATAAGGGGACAAGATACTTTCAAATCTTGGGGGGGGGGGGGAAGGCTTTTGTGTGTGCTCTTTGTTTTAAGGGGTTGTTTGCTCTTGGGACTGAGAGGGACCAGACATCAATCCAGGTTCTCCCCATCTTTCTAAACAAGTCTCTCATATTTCAAACTTGTAAGTAAAAAAGCCAGGCAAGGCGTCTTAGTTTTACTTTGTTTTCTCAACTTGTAAATGTACCTTTTACTAGAGTGTTTATCTTTGTTTGCTGTACTTTGAACCTAAGACAGAGGGGGGTCCTCTGAGCTCTTTAAGTTTGATTACCCTGTAAAGTTATTTTCCATACTGATTTTACAGAGATGATTTTTACCTTTTTCTTTAATTAAAAGCCTTCTTTTTAAGAACCTGATTGATTTCTCCTTGTTTTAAGATCCAAGGGGGTTTGGATCTGTATCCACCAGGAGTTGGTGAAAGGAAGGAGGGGGGAAGGGTCAATTTCTCCTTGTTTAAGATCCAAGGAGTTTGGATCTGTATTCACCAGGGAATCGGTGAAAAGTTTCTAAAAGCTTCCCAGGGTAGGGAATGGTGGCAGCGGATCAGAACTAAGCTGGTAGTTAGCTTAGAAGTCCTCATGCAGGCCCCCACACTTGTACCCTAAAGTTCAAAGTGGGGATACAGCCTTGACAACTTGGTACTTCAAAAGGGCTAATTTCCCAAAGCTGAGGAAACTTATGAGAGAAATTGACTGGGTGGAAAAATTTAGACAGAAAAATGTGAATGGCAATTGGAAACTGTTTAAGAAAAGTTTGTTAGATGGACAAAAAACTACAGTTCCACAGTTAAGAGGACAACTTTAGCAAAAAGCCCATATTGGTCCAGAAGTGAAGTAATTCCTTATGTGGTAAGAAAGGATGATTTGTTTGTATCACATGAGGATGTTGAGGTACTTTTTAGTCCATTAGCAACTGAGGAAGATATTAAACTATATCTTCTAGGGACAAACATTTTAAAATCAGAAGACTTGGATAACTTGCGCCTACGAGTACTAAAGGAGGAGGAGATCTCAGTCCTGCTGATAATTTTTAATACGTTTTGGAATTTAATACCAGGGAATTTCCAGAAGACAGAGGACTAATGTGCCAGTATTCAAAAAAAGGGCAAGTGAGATGACCCAGGCAACTATAGTTAACTTGACTTTAGTCCTGGGCAAAATAATGGAAAAGCTGATATGGGACTTAATTGATAAGAATTAAAAAACAGGAATTTTAATAATATCAGTCAACATGGTAGTAAGGAATATAGGTCTTGTCAAAGAAACCTGATTTCATTCTTTGGTGAGAAATTTGGTTGATTAAAGGTAACTACGTAGATGTAACATGGTATTTGACTTAGTACTGTACAACGTTCTAATTAAAATATTACCACTACACTGAATTAATAAAGCACATGTTAAATGGATTAAAAGTTATCTCAAAAAGTAGTTATGTGAGGGGAATCATCATTGAATGGGGATGTTTCTAGTAGGGTTCAACAGGGATTGGTATTAGGTCTGACACAATTCAACAATTTTTATCAATGATCTGGAAGTAACAATAAAATCATTGCTGATAAAACTTGCGGATGACACAAAGATTGACAGGATAGTAAATAATGAAGAGGATGGGCTGTCATACAGAGAGATTTGGATTGCTTGGTATGCTCGGCTCATTCAAACAAAATGCATTTTAATACAGCGAATGAGAAACAATGAGTGAAGACCATACCTACAGAATGGGGGACTGTATCCTGGAAAGCAATGATTCTGACTTATGGGTCATAGTAGACGAGCAATAACATAAGTTCTGTTATATAAATTTCAATGGAATATATGCTCCGAAAGATTCCCAATTGTGTTAACATGTCCATGCCCCTGTCCAACATTAAACAGTGTTAAACAAGGTTCATGGTTTGGTATAGAGAGACCTTAGCCTGTTTAGTTTCATGGCAAACACATCATTAAAGTTACAGAAAATAGGGAAACAAAGCATTAGAAATGTGACCTATTATTGGGAAAGGCTTTTATTTTAACAATATCCCTTGTTATTTCCTTTTAGCTGTAGACTCCTTGGAAGGGGAGGGGGAGGGGACCTTGAAGAAGAGCACTCTGTTAGCTTGAAAGCACGTCTCTCTCTCTCCAACAGAAGTTGGTCCAGTAAAAGATTGCCTCACCCACCTTGTCTCTCATTGTTTGACAGTCTTTTAGATGGTAATAACTGTCCTTTTGGGGAGAAGAAGTTAGTTGAAATAGGCTGAAGCTGTTGTGGTGGTTAACGTCCAATCCTGTTTTGTAATGACACGTGCACACAAAGGGAAAGAAAAGAACAACAAAGGCAGAAAATGAAGCTTCTGTCTCTGTTTTGACTTTCACTTGCAATCTCACTGTTGGAAAAACACAGGACCAGCACATGATTTTATTAGTCACTTTGGGACCTGGCAAACTTGTACTAATGTCGGGTTATTTAGGGCATTTTTTTTTATCTGCACCTCTGGTCATAGGTTTACAGAAGTATTGCAAAATATATCCTCATGGCTGGCTAAGCCAGACTCTTAGTAGACAGAAGGAAAAAGGAGAGGGATAAGATAGAGGAAAAAATAAGATGATGGTCGGGATTTAACAAAAGCAGGTGAAGGTGGCGATGTCATCTGGATTTCTCTCTTTGTGCCACTCTGGCCATGACATCTATGAGGATTAGGATGATAAAGGCCTGATGGAATCACAGTAGATTCTGTGTCCCAAGAGACGGTGGGGGTGGTAGCCAGGATGGTGAAGCTCGCTGCAGTGGTTGTTGGCAGACATCTTCTTTTTTCTGGCTTTTTTCTCCCAGAAGTCTTTTCTTTTGAGGACCTCAAAAGGGAACGATGGGCGGAATAGCCCATCCTCTCATTATTTTGCTCACCAGTCAGGCCTTCGCTCTGTACTGAACTCTGATAGCTATTTTTAAAATGTGATGTCCTTTATTTAAATGCTTTTTGAGCATTACAGGGAATCCAATTATATATGTGCCAACACCTTGCTTTTCTAAAATTTTATATTGTCTATAATTCAACATTTTCTGTATCTGGCTTTTAGGTTTTGGTTTAAAAAACCTAGTTATATGTGACTATCAGAATATTTCTGTTACTGGACTTAAAAGAAGATTTGTTCATGATACAATCCAATTTTAGAATATTTGGTTCTAGATTTAAAAGTGCTGTTGATAAGACAACAGTTAAAACAAATAGATGTACATACTGACATATGCATGAACTGTGAGCCAGATTCTTAGCTTGTGTAAATTGGAGATACGCCTTTGACTTTAATGGAGCAATGCTAGTTTACACCAGCTGAGGATCTGGCTCAATATTTAAAATTTACCCATTGTTGTTTCCATAGTGTAATTTGCAATACACACGTCAATTAAGACCATCACTTAGCTAAATTAGAGATGGTGATAACCCAATGGTTTCTTGGTGCCAGATTTCATTCCTGTCTGTCAGTGATAGAGTGTTCCAAGAGTTCAGTCACTGTGCCCTGCAAACCCTGAGTGATTAGGTCTAATTCAAGCCACTACTCAGGAATTCAGCTCTTCACCTCTGAGGGAATCAGGAAGACCTGGGGAAGAACTTGAGCTCTCTGCCTGGTTGTAATGTCCCACCTGTGGGCTGGGATTTACAAAGGAGCCTAAGGGTATGTCTACACTGCAAAGAAAAACCTGTAGTTGAGCCATGCAAGCTGACTCAGGCTCGTGGGGCTCCGGCCATAAGGACAGAAGCTGCTAGCATGATCTTTTTCTCAGAGTGAATGAGGAGCAATATGGTCCAGAACTGGAAGTCCAACAGAGAGATGATTGCCCTGATGTTGAAGTATCAGAAGTTGCCACTGGCCCCCAAATGCTCCAGAAAGTTATTGCACAGTGTTTGTGTTTAACAGCCTGCACCCTGCACAATTATTAGCCAATTCTGTTAAATTCTTTCTAAGCCCTGGTCTACGCTGGATCTAAGTTATGCAACTTCAGCTGCGTGAATAACGTAGCTGAAGTCGACATACTTAGATCGACTTACCATGGTGTCTTCACCACGGTGAGTTGACTGCTGCCGCTCCCCCGTCAACTCTGCTTGCGCCTCTTGCGGCGCTGGAGTACAGGAGTCGACTGGAGAGTGCTCGGGGGTTGATTTATTGCATCTAGACTAGACATGATAAATCGATCCCCACTTGATCGATCGCTACCCACCGGTCCGGCGGGTAGTAAAGACATACCCTTAGAAAAGTTAATGATGATGTCTTCTCAGAATTTATGCAACAGTATTTTGAAGCAGAGAAGCATATTCCTAGGTGGTGATGTCTAAGAAAGGAAGCTGCTCTTCTTTCTCCATCCCCTTTTTTCTGTTGGCCAGTAAAAGCCTGTCATGATTCCACACTTTTACCATTGCAAAAAGGCTGATAAAAGCTGGTCTTGTAATCTTTCCCAGATGCTGTGAGATGAAAAGTGCACGCTTGGCCGCAAAGTGTAGCTGGCATCCCAGGCTTCTTCTTGCAGGCCATCTGTACATCTAACGTATATAAACATGTAATGAAAGGATGGGTTCCCAGGGAACACAGGTTAAATTATTGTGCATACTGGGGACTCATGGTCACAGAAATGGTTTCTTAATCCTTAATGAATAGGTTCTGAAGCCTTAGGTGTGTGAAGTCTAATGAATGGTACAGCTTTCTTGAAGATAGCATTGAGCTGGTTCTTTGTCAAGAGTGTTTGTCATGCAAAAACAGTGGCTCAGGAGTGGACAAAGGTAAGAGGAGCTCATTGGTTTAATGGAGCACATCTCTTCCACCCTGTGCTCCTACAACCTCACCATTGCCCTAATACCAGTTTTGGAAAGTGTGAATCCATTCATTGCAAGTCCTCCGGAGCCGAAGATTTTCTAGACTATCATTAGAGAGCATGATATTGATAATACTCTTATAAAATTACTAATGTGTTCTACAGTAAATGTACAAAATGCTGCAGCAGGGTAAGCCTGATGTGTTGAACCACAAACCATTACTGTAGAGTAAGAAAATGAAATTATCAGGATCTCAGAACTGGAATATGACTTATATTTTTTCCCCAGTAGTGTGTAGAAATGTTACAACTTGATGTGTTTTTCAATGGAATTGAAACCTTATGAAGGAGGTTTGGTGCTGTCAGAATTGGTGAATAACTGCTGAGATGTGGGGGGACCAAAGGGGAAACTTGAAATGGGAAATGCTAATTTTCAGAGCTTGCATAGTCTTTTAGGTTACAGACTGACTAGTTGAATACAGAGAAACCTGGAGGCAACTTACAGTAAAAGGTATTATCATGCCAGAAATCGAGGAACATTTGTCAGCGAGCGTCAAAGGAACAAAATGTAATTATGGAACAAAGTTTGATACACATTCTGTAGGGGGGAAAACAGTTTGATATGTCTCTTTGAGAAATTTTTAAATGTATTTTTCATGTCCTGATGCTATAAGACTATTCTGCCCACTCCTCAGTGTCATAGTCAATAGTATCTTGCAAATTTACACTCCCAGGTTGAGCCATTGTGAATTACTGAATTTTGTGAATTAGTGCATCAGCAAAAATAAGTAAATAACATTGAGGATAAAAATCACAAAGCATACTTAGAAGTATCAGTTTCCATTAGTTATGTGCTTTTGGTATATTTATGAAGATACTGAAGTCTTAGTAATAATTAGGGCTGTGAAGCGATTAAAAATAATCGTGATTATTTGCACAATTAAAAACATTGATCATGATTAATCGCACTGATAAACAATAATAGAATATCATTTAAAATTTTTTGGATGTTTTCTGCATTTTCAAATATACTGATTTCAATTACAACACAGAATACAAAGTGTACAGTGCTCACTTTATATTTCTGATTACAAATATTTGCACTGTAAAAAAAAAAAAAGAAATAGTATTTTTCAATTCATCTAATATAAGTACTGTAGTGCAATCTCTTTATCATGAATGTTGAACTTGCAAATGTAGAATTATGTATAAAAATCCCCTGCATTCAAAAACAAAACAATGCAAATCTTTAGAGCCTACAAGTCCACTCAGTCCTACTTCTTGTTCAGCCAATTGCTCAAACAAGTTTGTTTACATTTGCAGGAGATAATGCCGCCCTCTTCTTGTTTACAATGTCACCTGATAGTGAGGACAGGGGTTCACATGGCACTGTTGTAGCCAGCATCGCAAGGTATTTGTGTGCCAGATGCGCTAAAGGTTCATATATCCCTTCATGCTTCAACCACCATTCCGGAGGACATGCATGCTGATGACTGGTTCTGCTTGATAAGGATCCAAAGCAGTGTGGACTGACGCATGTTCATTTTCATCGTCTGAGTCAGATGCCACCTGCAGAAGGTTGATTTCCTTTTTGATGGTTCAGGTTCTGTAGTTTCTGCAACAGTGTGTTGTTCTTTTAAGACTTTTGAAAGCATGCTCCACACCTCGTTCCTCTCAGGTTTTGGAAGGCACTTCAGATTTTTAAGCCTTGGGTCGAGTGCTGTCGCTATCTTTAGAAATCTCACATTGGTACCTTCTTTGTGTTTTGTCAAATCTGCAGTGAAAGTGTTCTTAAAATGAACAACATATGCTGGGTCATCATCTGAGACTGCTATAACATGAAATATATAGCAGAATGTTGGTAAAACAGAGCAGGAAACATACAATTCCGCCCCAATGAGTTCAGTCACTAAGTAAGTATCGCATTATTTTTTTATTGAGCATCATCAGCACTGGAAACATGTCCTCTGGAATGGTGGCTGAAGCATGAAGGGGCATACAAATGTTTAACATATCTGGCACGTAAATACCTTGCAATGCCCGCTACAAAAGTGCCATGCAAATACCTGTTCTCACTTTCAGGTGACATTGTAAATGAGAAGTGGCCAGCATTATTTCCTGTAAATGTAAACAGACTTGTTTCTCTTAGCGATTGGCTGAACAAGAAGTAGGACTGAGTGGACTTGTAGGCAATAAAGTTTTACCTTACTTTGTTTTTGAGTTCAGTTATGTAAAAAAAAAAAAAATCTACATTTGCAAGTTGCACTTTCACGATAGAGATCTCACTACAGTACTTGTGTGAGGTGAATTGAAAAATACTATTTTTTATCATTTTTACAGTGCAAATATTTGTAATAAAAATAATATAAAGTGAGCACTGTACACGTTGTATTCTGTATTGTAATTGAAATCAATATATTTTAAAATGCAGAAAAATATCCAAAAATATTTATTAAATTTCAATTGGTATTCTACTGTTTAACAGTGCAATTAAAACTGCATTTAATCACTATTAATTTTTAAAATCGCGATTAATTTTTTTGAGTTAATCGCGTGAGTTAACTGCGATTAATCGATAGCCCTAGTAATAATTTGAAGAGGAAACATCTCTGCAGCCCTCATATACCTTTGGTGTGAAGGGAAGACTGATATTTTGTGTGTGATTTCATGAATTGAGAAAGAGAAATATTAGTTGTCTGCTATCACGGTTTGGTTCTTATTTTGGTCCCTGCCTTTCAAATTCATCTGGAAAAAGTACTAAACTTCTACCCACCACTTCATTCTTACTCTTTTGCCCATAACGCTAGATGCTATGGTGATGGGCACATTGGAAATGCCGGGGAGAGAGATTTTCTTCCTCTGCAACAGTTAAAGGGACATTGACAACCTTTAAATCGAGTAATTTAAAAAAAAAAAGTGTTTAAAAGTTGCTTCAGATACTTTGAGATCCCAAGTTTTCTGATTTCAAAATCACATATTCTAATTCTGTAAGTGTTTTTCTTTCCCCTGTTTTATCAAGGTACCACACAAACAACAATGAAACTAACTGTGCAAATAAATGATGTCAATTCACAAACAAAACAAACTGAAAAAACGAAAGAAAGTTTATTTTTTTCTATAATCTCTATATTTCTTTGATTGTGGTAATTGTAGGTGTTAGAATAATAGTAGGTAAACAATTTTCAGAGAGAAATATGATTTTGTTGTCTGTGTCCCTTTAACCTTTATCTTGGACAGTCGGAGGCAATACTTTCTTGGTAGATGTTGCATTACAGAGGAGTTTAGAGATGCACAAGAGTACTGATAAACATCATAATCTTCCTCCTCGAAGTTCTCAGCTTTAAACTTGAGTACATCTGGAACTCGCCTTTTGTTTTTAAAATGGTTCACTGAAGTTGACAAAACTGGATAAATTATTTTCATTCCAAATAAATGTTGGCATTTATTTTGTATGGAAAAATATCTAACACTCAATTTAAATATATTATTTTTTTCTCTGTGTTGCAGTGAGAATAGATGAAGGGAATTTGTCTCCCTTTAATTAAAGTGACTTGTATAAATCTTTATCAAGCTCTAAATGCAACTGTTTTTTATTTTTTATGCCTGCCTTTGCAAATCCTGTTTCATGCAAAGACAGAAGTATCTCTGGAGAGTTGGTTAATGAAATTCTGTTGGAGATGCACACAACTCATATTGTATTAAAATACATAATGTACAGTATTTAATAGCAATTAAAACATTTTAGGATGGCTCCATACATTCCATAGCCTTCAGTACATACACTAGCATTTCTTGATGTGTATTGTTTCTCATCAGACACATTTATTTAATAAAGCTGTCTGTTGTTACTTACCATTGTACTTGCAACCCTCTGGTACAGGAGAGTACAAATTGTGCCCCTTTGCATCCACAGAAGGTGATGCTGATTTATTTACTGCAAGATAGGGCCAGAGGCATCTCCCAAGAGGTTGCCAGAAAAAAGAAGCTTTATTTTACAGATGTGACTCCATCCTGGTCAGCCTGTCTTTTCTCAGCCCAGTTCTGCTCATTTTGTGGGGTATGTTATTTGGCACTGAGCCCGTATGACCGTACCACATTCCTGGTGGACTTGCCACTGGTAGGTACTAGGAGAACCCATGAAGTGACTTGGCCCTCACCTATTTAGGTGGTGGTCACTTATAAGAAGGGATAATGTAGTGCTTATTTACAATGGCACATTTATGTTGCTGTCTTTTTAACAATAGATTACATTGGCTTTCACAGCTCGTAGCCATATTTGATGAACAAGATCCACATCATGGAGGTGACGGCACCAGTGCTAGCTCGACGGGCACTCAAAGTCCAGAGATTTTTGGCAGTGAACTTGGCTCCAACTCTGTGTCAGCCTTTCAGCCTTATCAAGCAACAAGTGAAATTGAGGTCACACCTTCAGTTCTTCGTGCAAGTAAGTAAAAACTCTCAATGCCTCTGCACATTTCATCTTAATTTACGAAGATGCCAGCTTCTGTTATCCATTATTGCTGTTGGGAATATGATTCATTATCTGTCCTGATCAAAAGCTGATTAAAGTTCAGAATCTGGGTAAATGTTTGGTGCATGCAAGTAAATAAACCACTCCATTTTAATAAATTGGATATAGGCGCCTTTAAACAACAATAAGCTCTTTTTGTCTGTCTCCAGTTTTAAATTGCATAAACACAGAAAATTACAGCAAAATCTCCAAGTGAAGTTGCTGTGTGTGTAGTTTCCAGTTTGCCAGTTTTGATTTATATAATGAAGATGAAAAGGATAAAAAAGAAACTATAAATAGCAGTAGCTGCATTGTCCCCCAAATCTGGGAATGCAAGTATATTACTCTTACCACCCTTCAGTTGAAACACCCGGTGATGCATATGGTAAAATCCTCTTTTTATAAACAGGAAAAGTCTTTTATTTTGTTTGTTTCAAAACGGGGAGTGTTATGTGTTCAAGACTGTAAACTCAGTGAGGCAGGAACTAAATTTACCTTTCTGTTTGTACAGCAATTAGCACAATGTGGCCGTGATCCTACCAGGGCCTCTGTGCACTATTGTATTATAAATAGTAAAAATTTGGGGTTTCTCCTTTTTTTAGGTGTTGGCTCAGTCTTAAGTTATAACACAAAAAATGAAATAAATACTAGAAAGATGGTAATTAATATACCTTCCCCAGGAGCCACCAGCATGGTCTCTCCCCCCCCACCCCCATTTATTTATTTATTTTACATTCATCCTTCTAATCTGTGTGCAGGGAAAATGTTGGGAATATTATTTAACTCAAAATAGCTTGGACAAGGGTTATACTTCATCTTATTTAGACATCTGATATATAATATAGAGATTCCCTTGTGGAAAACTCGTGTAGAATTCAATATGAATAAAGCAAATAGATTTCTATAAAAATGTAATGGCTTTTTTAAAAGAAAAAATACCTTTAAAAATCCTGTGTAATTGAACAGAGAATATTTTTCCATTGGTTTTTTCAACTATCATGTAAAATTTTAAGGAAAATATTAATTTTTTCATAAAATTGATTAAAAAATCCTATAGAAAAGTTTTTTTTCCTATTAAGTTCTAAAAGATTTATCTGTAAGAGTTGTCTGTATAAAGTATATGGGAATAACATTTTAAAGTTAGCTGCAGTTTCACTAGTTGTAATTGTGGTGCAGTTAAGCTTAAGCTTCTGTAAATAACCCAAAATAGCTTAGGGAAGGAGTATGGTCAAGTGGCTAAAGGAGAAATATGGGTACTTGTGTTTTACTCCCAGCTGAACCACTGACTGACTCCATCTATTCAGTGGAAATGTAGCATTGCCAAATGCACACCCCAGTTGTTGGCCTGAGCCCTGTGAATAGCAGTGTCCTCTTGAGTTCCCAACAGCCCAAGCTGCTCAGGTGTAGGCAAACATTAATCAACGTTTTCAGTGTTGATGCCCCCTTAGGGTGGGTGTATGGTGTGTTCTCAGGGGTGTGCACAGGGAATTTTTTAACACTTATGAAGTGTAGCATCTTGGAAGTGCTTTTGTGAAAGCATGCAAAGATAAAATGGGTGAAATATTTTGGCATAAATATGTTAATACCAATCAGAGATGTTCTATTTACTCTTTAGAATGTATTTCTTTGTATGTTGACAATGAGATGCATTTTGTGTTACAAAGAGTTCCAACCCATGGCATAGAAGCCAATCCAATAACATTATCCGATATTAGCCATACCTATTTCAAGTATTTTATTTGAATACATGTTGAAAATATAAATAATATGCCTCTTGTATTTTCTTTTTAACTTGTGAAGGGAAGCACTGAATACAAATGGTATTTTCAGGATTTAACATAATCACATTCTTACTGTGTAACTTCTATTCAATATATAAAACCCTTCTAGTTTTGTGGTAGATGCAGATCCTGATTATTACATGTTGACAAGGTCATATATCTATTAATTGGATTGGAGATGGGATACAAAATTGCTATAATTATTGTAATTTTCTAGTTAATTGCAGGGTTGGCAGTGAATATTTTACTTCTAACAGATGAAAAACAGTGTTCTGGCTGAAATTGTTTTATAGCATTTTTGACATTTTGTTTTACATCTCTGGTGCTTTTTTGCCCACAAGCTGGGCTGTTTCTCTCAGGGGTTCAGTTGCAAAGTATTTCTGTCCCCTTCTTCTACCGTTCACCTGGATGCAAGTGGTATATAGTGGTCTTTGTTCTGAGGCAGTCTCTACGCTGGGGATTAAGGGCCTGCTGAGATTTTCATTTCTTTGTTCTGGTTGCCACGTTACCCGTTTTGTTTGTTTATAAGTCACACCACCAAGCCTCCCTCAGAAAGGAAAAAAGGTGAGATAGATAAGATCCAGCTGGACTGTCATCTTCCCCAGGCACAAATATATAACCATGTACTATGCACATATGGGGGTGGCTCAAATTGGATCTTTCCAGCTAAATGTGAAAATGAGAATAATGCTGGGCAATACAGTGAAAGCATCAACCATCCATAGAAGTACTTACTATAGTTACGTTTCTTATTCTAGTCCATCTCCTTGTATTATTATTTATTTATTATTTATTGTAAGCTAAACTTCCTGTTGGTGTATTTCATCAGTTGTTGAGCTGGATTTTTTTATAACCATACACAACACAACGTGTTTTGTATGTGCGTGCGCCTGTGTGCTTCTGAGAGGAGGTTGGAAGCTCACTGCAGAAGATTGTTAAAACAGACTGATGTTTATTCCCTGCTGAAATATAAACTGGAGGCGCAGGTGAAAATTGCCAAACCTAATGAGCAATTTGGCAGATAAGACAGGATGTCAGGCAGTGACAGTTCAGCAGCGGGTGCGCTGTCTGTGAACCAAGTTGTTTGCTTCACAGTACTGCATTTAAATACCATAAATAAATTCCCTTTTAAACTACTTCCAATGTTGTTAGTCCTTTCCTTTGTATTGTTCTCCTTCAAAACATTGTATTTATATTTTTAATTTTTAATTTATAGTTTATAATTATATTTACTTAAATAACCAACAGGTGTGAAAATGTGTTCCCAATTGCATTTTGAACATTTCAGTAGTTACAGTAGAGGGAATAATCCCCCCAACACCATATTAGGGGTATTTGAAAATAAATAGAGCAAAGGAAGTATTAAAATACAGTAGTAAAATGAAAGTAATCACTTGGTTCACTACAATGCGTTGTGTGTGCTGTCATCTTTACGGTGCAGTACATTGCATCCTTGGAAGCGCATTGTGCCTTAAATCCTCCTATATTCTAAAGAAGAATTCTTCTTCACTCTGTACCTAAAATTTCTCACCTGATGCTTGGCTGTTCTTAGTACTAGTCCCATAAGACACTGTGGCATTCATAAGATGACCATGTGTGTCAGAAAACTGCCCCTTTCTTCAGTTTTCAGGAGGAGTTTTTGTGTATTCATATTGAAGCTTTCTTAACCACTGCAGACTGGCCACCTGCATGGAACATTGACCAGGTGAGCCAGTGAAACTTTAAAGAGCATGCACTTCCAGGGCCATTCCTTCCGCCCCACAAGGGCCTCAGTGGGTATGTCTGTAGTGCAATTAAACACCAGCAGCTGGTCCCTGTCGGTAGGATTGGGCTGGGAAATTGCAGCGTAGACATTCGGGCTCAAGCTAGAGCCTGGGGTCTTGGGATCCCGTGATGGGGGAGCCCCACGAAGCCCAAGTCAGCTGACGTGGGCCAGCCATGACTGTTTAACTGCAGGGTAGACATGCCTAGAGAGGACTCTGCCTTCCCAGGCCCTCTCGTCCCCACACATCATTGAAACAATCCTCTTACCCTCCGATATTTTGTACATACTTATTTCAACTTTCTGTTCTTTGAGGTTGCTTCTTTTACCCATCTGAGTGTGTTCTTTTTCCCTACACAATGTCAGCCAAGCTACCTTGTATACTAGGCAGGTCCATGCCACCTTGAGGAAACAACTTATAAGACTTTATTCTTCTTCGAGTGCTTCCCATGTCCATTCCATATTAGGGGTGTGTGCTCTCCACATGCACCGGTGCCAGAAGCTTTTCCCTTAGCAGTATCTGTAGGGGACCGACTCTGGCACCCTCTGCAGTGGCGCCTGCATGGTGCAGTATAAGGGACGCTGCCGGCTCCCCCCACCCTCAGTTCTTTCTTGCTGCCAGTGACGGTGCTGGAACATCTGCTGCTCCAGCTAGTGTTGTTTATTTGTGTTCTTGCAAATTTTGAAAACCTGTAAAATAGTTGTATATAGTTAGTAGTTTCTTAGTTTAACCCTTAGTAGTAGTTCTCAAACTCTTTGTTAGTCCCGAACGGGACTCAGCCTGGGGACAGGGCATGCCCCGGTCCCCAGACTTTAAGCCCTGCGATCACTGTAAATGGCCTGTGCCTGTCAGCGATCCACATACCAGCTGCCTAAGGTGCTTAGGTGAAGGGCACATAAGTGACAAGTGCCGTATCTGCAAGTCCTTTAAACCTAGGACGAAGAATGAGCATGCAACTCGTTTAAGGGTGCTACTAGTGGAGTCGGCACTCACTCCGGCACTGGAGCAGTGGTCCAACTCTGCACTGAGCGCCATGGCCTCCGTGCGCAGTGCTCCGCTGGCGCCATCCTTGAGCCGGCACCGGTCTCCCTCCACGGCTCCAGTCATGAAGCCAAAGAAGAATGTGAAGGGACGATCTCCTACCTCTCATAAGGGAAAGGAGAGGGCTGGGGGCAAGCCATGATCCTTGCCAGGCAGCTCAACTCCCCCTTCAGGAAGTCAGGCCCCAGCTCAAGTCTAGTGGTGCAACCCATCCTATACTTCACCTGCAACTCCAGATAGTGGTGCAGGCCCCAGCCAGCTTCAGGTGCTGTCAATGCCCAAATCCTTCAAGCAGCTCAAGAGATCCTGACACTGCCGGTGCTGCCCACATGAGCTCCAGCGGTACCCAGGGCTCAGGGAAAACCTGCTTTGGGACCTATGCATGTGTCCCCGCCTCAGTGGTACCATTCCCCATTGAGAGGGACGTCTTGTCATAGGTTGCCAATGCAAAGCTGTCATGCCTCAAGACTAGAGAAGCAGGCTCAGCGGAGCTCCCTTCGGTCCCCACGCCAGGGGCACTGATCAAGGGATTCGAGGTGTTTCTCGCCAGTGGGTTGACACAGATGGCATTTGCCGCCCGGCAAGATCTCCAGGACCGGCCCTGACCGTCTCCAAGGGCCCGGTACTAATCATGGGACCGATCAGGGAGCAAACGCTGCCAATCACCCGGCTGTCATCACCCGACTCCTAGGAGGAGGTCGCCCTTCTCAGGAGGTTCCTCCCGACAGCCGACAGTAGTGGATCCTGCTCCCGTTCGACGTCCCAGTACTGGTCGAGCAGCATGAGGCGTGGATCGCTGGGTGTCCAACGAAGATCCGCCGAATGCTGTCAGCCTCCAAAACCCCGACCAAGACGCCCGACTCTCTCAGATAGGTCGGCGTTGGGTCACAGTGACCTGCACCAGTCGGACAAGAGACACCGCTCCGCCCGTTCCTGGTCGCCCGGTATCGACCGCTCCGCTTACAGCTCCACCACGGAGCAATGTTCCATGACTGCGGGACAAGCTCTGGTACCTATGGTGATGCAGGCATCAACGGCAACTAAACCAGTTCCGTGGCCAGTGCCATGGTACCCGTGGGGGTTCACCCAACCATCCCAGGCTGCCCGATCAGTGTCGGGAGCCTCGGAGAAGCCAGCAGCCTCGGTATCCCATCCCCCTCCAGTGCGCGAGGCTTCAGGAGGACCCAGGGGAGCAAGCTGCTCGACCGCCAATAGATGTGGAGGTTCCCGCGGCACCGGCATCATCCTCGTCATTGCCAGACGAGGCTATCATGGGGCCCCTCACCCAGTTCCAGTGCACCAGGAACTTTTGAAGAGGGTCGCTTCCAACTTGGGGCTTCAGGCAGAGGAACTGGAAGAGACCTCGGACTCTCTGTTCGAAGTTCTCTGTTCCCCGGCTCCTGCCAGGGTGGCCCTACCCCTTCATGAAGGGGTTTCCAAAATCACTAATGACCTGTGGCAGACCCTCTCTTCCTTGGCCACTATCTCTAAGATACTTGTGCCAACCAAGTACTTTGTGCCAACCAAGGAGCATGAGTTCTTATACTCCCACCCAGCACCAAGAGCATTTACCAAGTGCATGTCAGTGGTAGCGGCTTACCTCAGGCGTCAGGGTATCCAGATCTACCTGTACCTCAATGATTGGCTCGTCTAGGGCAGTTCCAGGTCTCAAGACCAAAGGGATGTCGCGGTGCTTCAAGCCACATGCCGCTCTCTGGGGCTTCTGGTAAATGACAAAAAGTCGATGTTAGTGCCGGTGCAGAGGATAGAGTTCATCGGAGTGGTTTGCAACTTGACCTGCACCAGGGCATTCCTGATGTGGGACAGGTTCCACACATTGACAAACCTCATCGCAGAAGTCTCTGCAGTCCCTCTTACTACAACCACATGGCAGCATGCACTTATGTGGTCCGCCATGCGATGTTCAGAATGTGGCCCCTGCAACAATGACTGGGGACGGTCTATTCCCAGTCCTGAGACCCCCTGGAAAAGATTGTTACCATTCCCCAGGTGATACTTACCTTACTGCAATCATGGACTGACCGCAGGACAGTCCTGGAAGGGGTTCCTTTCGACAACCCTCATCACTTCATCGAGTTGGTGTTGGACACCTCAGACCTTGCCTGGAGTGCGCATCTCGGCAACCTCCAGACACAGGGGATGTGGTCCCCGGAGGAGGCGAAGTTGCACATAAATGTCAAAGAGCTCCGAGCAGTCCAGCTGGTGTGTGGAGTCTTCCTGTCCCACCTGTTGGGCAAAGTTGTATGAATCCTGATGGACAACACAGCCTCGATGTTCTACATCAGTAGGCAAGGGGGAGCGCTCTCATTGGCTCTCTGTCAAGAGGCACTCCATCTATGGGACTTCTGTATCAGCCACTAGATCCACCTGGAAGCTTGTCACCTTCCCGGCATCAGGAATACGCTGGCAGACTAGCTCAGCAGGGATTTCTCCTCTCACCATGAGTGGTTGCTCCATCCAGAGGTAGCCTGCATGATCCTCCAAAGGTGGGGAACATCTGTTGAGTCGCAACGTGGTCCTCTGTTCACAAGTTCTTAGCTCATTATGCCATCACTCAGCAGGCCAGGGACGACGCTGGGTTCGTCAGCGCTGTGTTGCAATCTACACGTCCATGAACTCCTACCCACCTCTGGGGGTACTGCTTTGGGGTCACATAATATGAGCAAGCACTCGAAGAAGAAAAGAGTTACCTTTCCCGTAACTGGTGTTCTTTGAGATGTGTTGCTCATGTCCTTTCCACAACCCGCCCTCCTTCCCTACTGTTGGAGTTTCCAGCAACAAGGAATTAAGGGTGGGGGAAACTGGCAGCGCCCCTTATACCGCACCATGTGGGCACCACTCCAGAGGGCGCCAGAGCCGGTCTCCTATGGATACTGCTAAGGGAAAAACTTCCAGCACTGGTGCATGTGGTGAGCACACACCCCTAATATGGAATGGACATGAGCAACACATCTTGAAGAACACCAGTTACGGAAAAGGTAAATGTTTTTTTCTGTCCTACCCAACTACAGGCATAGAGTCCTGTCTAGCTAGAGTGCAGTCTAGTAGTTTGAGAAGGGTCTGTTTTATATTCCTGACTCAGGGTCTGTGTTGTGTTCCAGCTGATTTGTTGTGTGAACTACTTATGCCCATATTTTAGGTGTGCGTGCACTTTTGCATGTGCTAGAATTTGCATATTACAAACAATTCAATGTGTGTTAACAAGTTAGGGGCATGAATTTGCACAAATATGTGCAAATTCAGGTCCTTGAGTTGGGGCCATCAAATCTGTGCTTCAATTTACTTGTCAGTAAATTGGATATAAAATAATTAATCTATAGTTCACTGAAGCAGTACTGTGAGGATTAATATTTGTCAGTTACTGTGTTTAGGGATTGAAGGCACTGCAGCATATTAGTTCTAGGGGTGTTCTACCAAGTCTTATCTGTTTCTCGCTGCTTCAGGTGGGATTGTGATTCTGGCACTCTTTCCTGCACATTAATCTATGCTGCCATTTAGAAATTTTAAAAAATTCCTCACTGCCATTTTTGCCCATTTTGACTATTTCCTCTTTTCTCCATACCAAAGATGTCTAAAATCAATTGAACTCTTCATTGGGGTCCTTGTGAGCAATGCAGTAGAGGCTATTCCCCTGGAGGCCGACAAAGTGGAGAAATGTGGGATGGGAAGAATTGTTCATAGCAGCCATCCTTGCTCTCTCAACAAGGGATAGTCCAAGGCAGCTATCAAATTGGGTCTCAAAAACTGCTGGGATTTCCCTTAGTTGTGGAGTTGACCCCCTATGTATGCAGTTGGATAACTTGCATGAAAATAGTGTACCTTTCCAAAGAATAAGGGGGGAGAATATCATTAACCAGTGTATTAAAAGCAATAAATAATCATAGAAATATGTCACTTGGTTCAACAGACCACACATGTGCTCTGCTGAAAAAAACCCAGTTTTTCTTTAAAGGGGAAATAAGTATTCCCTTCCACTTTCCTCTTCCATTCAAGCCAACTGTCTGGATGCTTATTTTATTAATATGTGGCATGGAAACGCCTATATTGTGGATTGTTTTGTCAACGAGAGAGCCTGGCAGTTAAAATTCTTCCTTCTCTTTTTGCTGTGCTAGATACAAATCTTTTATTTACTTGTCTGGAGTGTATTTATTTTTTCATTTCCTTTTTAGTATCAGAAATTGCTTTGCACCTCCATTTTTGTTTTCTTTTCTCTGAATCGCCTACACTGCTGGAGATTGGCTTTGTATCTAGAAATTACATCTGTTCCAAACAGTGAAGGATTAAGGAAGCAACCGACGAGGAAGCGGGTGGGAAGAAGGATGTGTTTGGAAAAGGAAGGTCCCAGCACTGTCATAGCCTTTCTGCAGCTTTGGTCAGGTACACACTCAATTTGAATTTAAGATTAAAATTAAATCAAGACAAAAATTCCTTCTACATTAATAATGAAATACAACTATGGGCCAGATCCATACCATTGAAGTCAATAGGGTATTTTTCTATTGACTTCAATGAGATTTGGATCAGGTCCTATATGTGTAGACCTAAACATTTCAAATATAGTTATATTTAGTCCTCCTTGCTCAGAAACAGTCATTGCAGTGAGTGCGAGGGCAGCGAAAGTGAGCTCGTAAAGAGTGAGGTGGAGGGGGCGCTCAGATGTCCTTCATTCTTCTGCAAGAACTAAAAATCCCATAAGTGTTACCTGAGCATCACTCTCAGCCTTATGTACCTGCCAGGATCCAAGATGAGATTGTTTCCTTTACCACACTGGATGTTGTTGTAAACACTTGTAGCTCTTGGCAGCTCAGTAGGAGCTGTTGCTCAGATTTTACTTCTCCAGGGGGATGGGTCAGCAGAGCCCCTGGGATTCTCCATTGTCAGCTTTGAGTGCCCCAGCATTCAGGCCTGCTCATCACAGCTGTCCCTCCAGCTGACTCTGGATGTGAGACTCAACAAGAGCAATGCTGACTAGCTCCGTAAAATCATTTAAAATCACTACAAGCTGCTTCTTGGTGCTCACTGGGCTCTGCCTGCAGCACTCCTCCCAGTCTTTATGAACGTAGGAAGCTCAGGACCATACTGTGTTGCAATTTAATGCAGTGCTGGCCCACTGTTAGGTTGGTCTCTGTTTCAGATTGCCAGAACTCCCATATGTAGTATTCTTTTTCGAGTGGTTGCTCATGCCCATTCCAGTATAGGTGTGTGCTTGCCCCGAGTTCCGCCGGCAGAAAGTTTTTCCCTTAGTGGTATCCACCGGGTCAGTTCTGGTGCCCCCTGGAGTCTCACTCTCATAGCACTGGTATAAAGGCCCCTGCCACCCCACAGCCTCCTCAGTTCCTCCTTACCACCTGTGATGGTCGCTGGAACCACGACTCGTTCTTGCTTCTGCAAGTACTCCTCAGTGGACATTTCTCTCTCTCTTTGTCTTGATTTAACTTTTAATCTTAAAGTTTAAATTGGGTATGTACCTGATCAAAGCTGCGAAAGGCTATGACAGTGCTGGCACCTTCCTTTTCCAAACCCATCCTTCTTCCCACCCTCTTCCTGGTCTGTTGCTTCCTTAAGTTGATTGAATATAACTACTAAGTTTCAATTACTAGTTAGCTAGTTAGGAGTTGGCGAACCCCGCGCCTTGATAAGGAGCATCCCAGCTTTGCTTCAGGACACTCGGTGCTGTTCCCCATCTCCTGCATCAAGGCGAGACACTTTGACTGCGTCTAAGGAACCGTGGCACTGTCAAACATCGCTGGTGCCTAGGAAATAATAAAGGAAGACCGACATGGGCAGATCGCCAACACCGAGGTCAACAGGATAGAGGGACGCTGCCAGAGTGTAACCCACGTCAGTCCATCCTGTGGCACTGATAACCAGCGCCTTAGATTCCAGTCCCGAAATGGGAGCCGTTGAGTCCAATCCCGATAGACTCGCTGCCTCGAGAAAGGCATTGGAGCCCCACGACTCTGCCGGTACTGTCAATGCTGGAGTCATTCGCAGCAGCGAGGGACTTACTCATGCTACCAGTACCCACGTCCCCAGCCATACAGGAGCTGTCAGTGGCAGCGCTGACAGGGAAGTGTTCTGCAGGCTCAAGGCCTCTGATAGTTTCGAAGGAGAAACCAGCCATGATGGCACAGCCCCGGTCCCCTCCCTCCCAGCACTGCTCACTGGCATTGGTTGACACTGCTCCCGCCTGGTCTCCAGCAGTATCCTCGGAAGTAGAGTCTTGCATCTTGTGGAGGAGCTGGCCTTGCCATTCCAGCAGGCACTATCCCCCTATGGATCTGAACCAAGGGGTCCCACCTGTGGCATGACCACCAGGGCAGTGGCAGTTCCCTGTGCAAATGCTTTTCTGAAACACCTGGGCATTTCCAGCACAGCCAGGTTCCCATTCTAGGTCATATTCAGTGGCTTCAGAGCCCACACCGCTTCTATCACCAGAACATAATTCAACCTCCAGTACCGACGCCAGTGCTGTGTACCAGGAGTTGGCATCATGGGACCCAGCCGGTAGCAAAGGTGAAGAGCAGGGCCTGATGCTTGTCCAGACGTCGTCATCCTCTTCCCTAGATGAGGCGGTTGCGGGAACTGATATTGCACCCCCGCAGGAAGATTGTAAGGCACATCAAGAGCTCTTAAGGAGGGTAGCTCAAAACCTGGGTATCCAGGTGAAGGAAACTAGAGAGTCCTCCCACTCCGTTGTGGACATTTGGGAAGCAACAGGCCCTGCAAGAGTGGCGTTGCCCCTGAATGATGCCATCATGGACCCCATCAGGGCGTTGTGGCAAATGCCAACATCCCTTCAGCTGACCGCAAAAAAGACTGAATCCCCAACAAAGGGATTAGAGTTACTGTACACTCACCCACCACCGGGCTCTTTGGTTGTGTTGGCAGCCTACAAGCAAAAAAGGCAGGGCTAACAGGGACCGACACCCAAAGCCAAGGACACCAAAAAGTTAGACCTTTTTGCGAGGAAGGTCTGTTTGACAGGGGGTCTCCAGCTCATGATCGCCAATGAGCAGGCGCTCCTGATCAGGTACGATTTCAACTTCTGGGAGAATCTGCATAAATTTAAGGAGTTGCTACCTCAGGAGTCAAGATGAGAGTTTGCAGCTCTCGTAGAGGAAGGAGAGTCCATGGCAAAGGCATCCCTGTAGACAGCCCTGGATGCGGCGGACTCAGTAGCCCATTCCGTGGTTTCAGCTGTGGCTGTGCGGAGCTCGTGGCTTCAGTCCTCGGGCTTGCCACATGAGGTCCAACAATCATTACAGGACCTCCCTTTCGAGGGTACAGCACTCTTTTCTGAGCAGATGGGCTCCAAACTACAGTTTAAAGGACTCAAGAGCCACACTTAAGTCCTTGGGCCTTCATACTCTGGCCCCCATGAGGAAGCACTATAGGCCATAGTCGATGGCTCGCTTCTTCCTCCCGCCTGCTCGACAGGACTATAGCAGGAGGAGGAGCAGGGGCCACAGTTGTCATCTGTGTCTGCACCCCCCAGACACTCTGCAGACTTTTAGGTGGGGCGCTAAGGGACGATGTGCCTGGACAGTTTGTGGATCCAAATTCCCCAGTTTTTGTGGACTTGTTATCCCACTTCTATCGGGCATGGGTCCATATCACCTCAGACCAATGGGTGCTATGCATGATAGCACTGGGATATACCCTTCATTTTTGTTGTTTAGTGACTCTTCTCATGAGCAGGTTCTAGCCCAAGAAGTATAGTCACTCCTAAAGGTGTGGGAGCAGTGGAGGAGGTTCCACCAGAGATAAGGGGCCAGAGGTTCTACTCCTGCTATTTCTTAATCCTGAAAGCCAGTGGTATCTGACTGATTCTGGACCTGCGAAACCTCAACAGATTCATGAAAAAGCTGACATTCCGTATGGTCTCCTTGGCCTCCAGGGGACTAGTACGCTGACCTCGACTTAAAGGATGCTTATTGCCATCTTCCAGGGGCACAAAAGTTTCCTCAGATTTATCGTGAACCACGTACACTACCAATTTATGGTGCCCCCGTTTGGTTTCTTGGTGGCCCCTCGGGTGTTCACCAAGTGCATGGCAGTCGTTACATGCTTCCTGAGGAGACAAGGGGTTCAGGTTTAGCTGTACCTCGATGACTGGCTGGTCAGAGGTCAGTCCAGACTTCAGTTAGAGGCAGATGTGGGACTAATACAGTCGACCTTCCGGGACTTAGGTCTTCTCATAAATGTGCAGAAATCCACCTTCTCCCCGGTCTAGAGGATAGAATTCATTGGAGCAGTTCTGACCTCAGTACAGGCCGGAGCTTCTCTCCCAGAAGCATGTTTCCAAGCAATAAAAAAGCTTATAGAAAGGCTTGGAATCACCCTGTCACCACAGCGAGAAATTGCTTACAGCTCCTGGGCCACATGGCATCTTGTAACTGTGTGGTTCAGCACGTGACACTTCATTTCAGACCCCTCCAGGCATGGCTGGCATCAGTATACTCACCATGCCAACATAATCTAGACTCAGTCATTACAGTTCCCTTGTTGGTGATTATTTCCCTCGAATGATGGCTAAACCCATTAGTGGTGTGCCCGGGAGTACCTTTCTCAAGACCCCAACCACCAGTGTCCCTCGTTACAGATGCATCGGCGATGCAATGGGGAGCTCACTTAGGGTCCCTCCGAAATCAGGGCCTCTGGTCTCCAGAAGAGCTCTCATCACATCAGTGTCAGAGAGCTCAGGGCAGTCCATCTGGCTTGCCAGGCATTCCAACCACATGTAGCGGACAGGAGTGTCAGTCCTTACAGACAACAGCCATGTTCTATATCAACAGGCAGGGTGGAGTGGGCCCCTCTGACCTGTGCCAGGAGGCACTTGGCTTATGGGAATTTTGCATAGTCCACTCAATTCACCTCAAGGCCTCCTATCTGCCGGGTTCTCAGAATGAAGTAGCAGATCAGCTCAGCAGGGTCTTCTCCAACAACCATGAGTGGTCCATTCGCCCAGAGGTCCTACAAGTCATCTTCCAGAAGTGGGGAACTCCCCCAAATAATTCTGTTTGCAATGAAGCACAACAGAAAGTGTCTCCAATTCTGCTCTTTCCTGGTCCACAGCCCAGGAACTCTGACAGATGCTTCATCTAGCCCTGGATGTGTCATCTTTTCTATGCATTTCCACCCATTCCTCTCATACACAAGGTCTTGTTCAAGATCAGACAGGACAGACTGCAAGTCATCCTAATAGCCGTGGCCTGGCCAACACAGCATTGGTTCACTACGCTCATGAACCTGTCAGTGGAAACACCAATCCAGTTACCTCAGGTTCCAGATCTGATATCCCAGGACCACAGTTGCCTATGTCACTCAAACCTTGAGTTCCTTCATCTTGTGGCCTGGAAGCTCCATGGCAGAATCCCTCTGAGCTAACATGCTCCAGACGGGTTCAAGAAGTTCTGTTAGGGAGCAGAAAGTCGTCCACTAGAGCTACGTACCTGGCAAAGTGGAAAAGGGTCTCGATTTGGTCGGCGCAGAAAGGTGTTCCGCCCACGTGGTCATCGGTGTCATTCATTCTCGACTACTTACTACACCTGAAGCAGCAAGGACTATCAGCTTCATCAATTAGAGTCCACCTGCCGGCAATCTCGGTGTTTCACCTGTGGGTAAATGGCCAGTCCATCTTTGCAAACTTGATATGTAGTTGTTTTTTTCAAGGGACTTGTCATACTGTACCTGCAGGTACGGCAACCAATCCCACCCTGGGATCTCAACCTGGTATTGTTGAGGCTCATGGGTCCCACATTCAAGCTGTTGGCAACATGTTCTCTGCTCTACTTGTCTTGAAAATTGGCCTTTCTTGTGGCCATTACTTTGGCAGAAGGGTCTTGGGGATTATGCTTCAAAACCTTCATACACAGTATTTTTCAAGGACAAGGTCCAGCTGCGTCCTCACTCAGCCTTCCTCCCGAAGATGGTTTCACATTTCCATAGTAACCAGGACATATTCCTTCTGGTATTCTATGTGAAACCTCATGCCAACAAACAGGAGCAGAGACTTCACTCTCTAGATGTCAGGTATGTACTTGCCTGCTACATAGAAAGGACTAAATCATTTTGAAAAACTATTCAACTTTTTGTAACTGTTGCAGACAGGATGAAGGGTCTTCTGGTCTCAGCCCGAAGAATTTCATCATGGATCACTTCCTATATCCACACATGCTATGACCTGGCGAAGGTCCGTGCTCTGGTCCTGATGGCACATTCCACAAGGGCACAAGCATCTACAGCTGCGTTCATGGCACAGGTCCCTCTGTCCAGGACATCTGTAGACCAGGAATGTGGTCTTTGGTCTACACTTTTGTGGCTCACTATGCTATCGCTCAGCAGGCTAGAGATGATGTTGGATTTGGCAGAGCGGTGCTACAATCTGCTTGTCAATGAACTCCAAACCCTCCCACTACATCTGCTTGGGAGTCACCTATATTGGAATGGACATGAGCAAGCACTCGAAGAAGAAAAAACGGTTACCAATCTTCCATTAACTGTTCTTAGAGATGTGTTGCTCATGTCCATTCCAACCCTCACTGCATCCCTCTGTCAGAGTTAGCTCACAAGAAGGAATGTAGGGGGCGTCGGGTCGGCAGGGATCTTCATACTGGCGCTATGAGTGCGCGACTCCAGGGGGCACCAGAGCCGACCTACTGGGATATCACTAAGGGAAAAACTTTCTGGCGGTGCTGCTCTGGGGGAACACACACCTACATTGGAATGGACATAAGCAACACCTCTCGAAAAACAACATTTATGGAAGGTTAGTAACTTTTTTTCTGCTATTAATTTGCTATTAATCTCAGGACACTTTTGTAAAAACAAATGGGTTTTAAACTGCTTATGATCCTAAATTAACCTTTAATATCTTGAGCCTTCTAAGTCTATCATCAAGGAAAATACTGCAGCTTTCAACATGGTAAGAAAACCTGGAAGCAATAAACATTAAATATTTTAGAATTTATTGAATTCTAGAAAGGAAACCTTTTGTAATTATGGGGCTATTTCAAGGTTTCATTCCATAGGGGAGAGGATGAAATTTTTTCCCCTTGGGCATGGGGAAAGGCTTACTAAAACAGGTTATTAGAAACATCTTACAACTTTTTGAAATAATCTCTCAGATTTTGGATTTCAGTTCAAAAGATGCCTTTTGTTTTTATTTTCAGACATATTAACAATTCAATAAACAAAAAATTACAATAATGGAGTGAACATGGTAGTATTACAGACAATTGGTATGGAATATAGTGGGCCATGGAGAACCACAAAGATGATTTAGATGCATAAGTACAGAATTTCAATGTTTTAAGCAGACCAGGGTTAGTATTAAAGGAGGTTTGGTGGCTGAACTGGACATGTGAAATAGATTTAACCACCAGCTTGACTGTTTTTTTTTTTTTTAAATCTAATACGGAAATTTATGATAGCTATATTTCATGAGCATCAACAAAGTATTTCTGTACTTGTATGCATTGGTATCCACCTGTCTTTAGCTGAGAAATCAGCTTTTACTGGAGGGATTATATTTTTGATATCCTTTATCTAGTCAGACTTGAAGGAGGGATGTGCTGGATTTCCACTGCAGAGTAGCTACGCAAAGACAGTAGTATTCAGATAAGTTTAACACTATTATGAGGAACCTATACGCTTGTTGAAAGATGCTGTCATCGTGCTAGAAAAAGGAAGCGTAATAACTCAGAGAATTTCCTGATCGGTTCCTCCATTTTATACTTTTCCACTGTAAGAGAACAGGAGGTCACACAGCGAAGTTAAAGATAAGTAAATTTAAAACAAATAGGAAATGCATTAAACCATCCTGTGAAATTTACTGCCTAGGAGGTCACAGAGTCAAATACCACAGGTAGGTTTTAAAAGGAGTTGGACACAATTTATGACCAATAGTAACATTTGCAGTTACATATGTGAAATGGGATAATTAAATGCTATGCTTCAAATCATCCTGTAATATACATAGGTATGAGGATGGAATTTCCCACCAATCTACAATTGTGATCAGTTGACAAGTTGCATTATATGTTTTGCCTTCCTTTGATGGGTTAAGCATTGACCTAAGATGGGGATAGGATGTGATCTACTCACAGACAATTTGCAAACAGCATAAGATGCAAAATTGTTAAATGTACTGGTTATGAATTATTCTCTCAGCTCTAAAATTGGGGCGTGTCCTTTATTTGATACAAAAAACTTTCGCAGCTAGGAGACTAAAACAAATCAAATGGGTGGGATGGGGGGGTTGCATACTCGTTTACGAGCATATTATTATTGCTTAACAAATAATGCTCTCTGGCTACCCTCCTCAGGTAGGAAAATCATTTCTCTTTAAATTGTCATTGGGAGGCTACCGCAGTGTTTCAGTGCAGTGTTTTGCTGACTGTGTAGTGTTGTCAGTCCTGGTCAGGACAACATTTCTCAGTTCAACTGCTAAAAAAACCCAAACATGTGGCTTAGATTTTTGACTAGCCAGCCTAAGGCTGTAAGACATTATGCTTAAGGCATATTCCAAATTAGTTCAATCTTAAACTTCTACAACAAAAGTTAGATAGGCATTGGCTCCTGATTTGTGGTTCTTTAACCTCCCAGGTCTTGCTTGTTTTCCCCCTCCACTCCATTTACCACCAATGAACTTATACACTCTTGTCTTATAGGGCCAGGCTAGGAAGCAGATTGTCATTTGTGCTGAGTCATTTGGGATAAGCTACATTTGATTTTTGTGTCATCATGTGTGCGCTTTTGAAGGAGGAGAAAGGTTAACAGATGGCTGCTGGTTAAACAGACTTTTTTGTTAGTTCTCCAGGTTTTGTTTTTTCTCTCTCAGAGAAAAGACTGAAAGATGAAGTGTGAATAAAGCAAGGAGTGGATAAGGAACAACTTTCTATTAATTTCTCACTTTATTTCAGAGTTGTCAAAAGATCAGAGTTGTTCCTCCTTCCTCCTTGCCCCTGACTGTAAATCCGAAATGATTGGTATAAATAAGATGAAATCCAGCTTCAAAAATACTCATGTGGGTTCATTTTAGGGGCAGTTTAAATACTGCAACTAGGAATTTGGTTTATGTATAAGAAAAAGAAAGCCATTGTATTATGTTTTTGTTACTGGAAACCACAGTTAGCTACACCCTGGTGTTTGTGAAATTCAAGGAAGCCTTATCGTCAGAAAATCTAATACTCTGTACAGGACTCCCTGATAGAAAAATGAAACTCCATGTCCTTTTGGAGTATCTTGAACAAAGAGTGATATTCAGATTTGGATAAACAACTTGAAGTATTATATTATATATATGGAGATATACCTATCTCATAGAACTGGAAGGGACCCTGAAAGGTCATCGAGTCCAGCCCCCTACCTTCACTAGCAGGACCAAGTACTGATTTTGCCCCAGATCCCTAGGTGGCCCCCTCAAGAATTGAACTCACAACCCTGGGTTTAGCAGTCCAATGCTCAAACCACTGAGCTATCCCTCCCCCCCGGATGCATCCGACGAAGTGGGCATTCACCCACGAAAGCTTATGCTCCAATACATCTGTTAGTCTTAAAGGTGCCACAGGACTCTGTTGCTTTTTACAGATCCAGACTAACATGGCTACCCCTCTGATACTTGAAGTATTATAGTATTGATATTTGGGGACAAGATAGAGTTTGGGATTGGAATGAGGTGCCTGATGCTGTGTAATGTGCTTGTATACCCTGACTGGTGCTCTTAAGCAGTTATTTCTAATCTGTGCATACCGTCTGTTTCAAAATACTTAGCAGTACCTTGAACCTCACTCTCCTTGTGGTCCATAGGGATGGTTGTTAGGGGAGAGAAATCCTGTGGTGGCCTCTCCCTAGATCTCTTGTTGAGGAGGAAGAGAAAAGAACTCTCTGGTCCCTCCTATATGCATATGATGGTGAAAAGAACTCCTCAATCCCATTTTCTGGCCTATGAGAGAACCCAAATGTGGTGCCTCATTTTCTCTCTGTAAGAATAGGGAATGATCCACTATGTTCATGTGCCTTTTCCCCACCGGAAGTTGTGGGGGGCCGTTTGAATAATGAGAGAGAACAACTCAGCACCTCTATCAACTAACAGCGCAAGGGGGAGTAAAGGTGACTACAAAAGTGACCACACCAATATGCTGAGCATCAGGAAGGTCAAAAGCCAAGCCACGTTTGGACCCAAGTGCTATACTTGTATTGTTGCTTCCACAAATGCAGGAAAAGAGATCTGAAAGGGGGTGATTTTAAATTATTTTATTAGTTTCTGGCTATTGTGTATACAAGCTGTAGACTAGACATCTCAGAGCAAACTTTGAGCAGTCACTGGAGTTACCCCTTCCTGCACCTAGTGGCTGGACTTTATGTATGCCTATGTGTTCACATTATTTGCAAGTAACATTCAAATTGGGGCCCTTTTTGTGGTCTGTAGGCAGCAACTCTCTCAAAGGAAACCCAGGGAGGTTGAAACTTAGAGCTACAAAGCTAAACAGTATTTATACAGGGCAGTCATATTTGGCTATCGCATTACATCAATACAAGCAGCAATGTGCAAGTGATATGGGGGTATTGGCTATTAAGGTGAATGCATTGCAAGGGTCTGGAGAGAGAGAGACAAACAGCAAGCAACAGCCCTGAAGTTGTTTCCAAATGAAATGACATTCACAGCAATACTAGTGCCTAGTTTTCTTTACAGTTGGCAGGTGTTCAATAGAAGCTAAAATTCTTTCAAACTGAAATAAAAAATGCTGTTGATGGTTCCGTTTCTGATAGGAACAAGAGAGTACAGATGCCTCATTTTATTAAGTAGCCATAAACACTATGCAAATCCACCTTCTGCATATAATAGATTTTTATACACTGTCACTATCCTCATTTGTTGTATGTTTGTAAGCACATGCCTCAGACATGTGCCTCAGGGCAGTCCACAGGGTAGGCTCAAAAATGTGTGTTTGTGAAAAGTGCTTCCACCAAATATAAAAATTACATTAGCTTCTCTGTTTCAATCTATTTTAAGCCAGGTGTTTCAGGACCTTCAATTGACACAGTCTGTGGATTTTAGGCCAGGAAATTGACCTACCCTGATGGTGGGTAGTGTTTAGGTCTCACCTTCTGATATTTCTCCATATTTTCTTTTAATTTATTTAAAACTTTAGTCTGGTCTTTTCAACTGGTGGGAAAAGAAATAAGAAAATATGGTGTGCGACTTGCTGCGAGTGCTGCAGTGAAGAAAGCCGTATGTGTACACTGCCTCTAACATGGGCTGCTGACACTTCTCAACAAGAGATGTCCATTATGTAGCTGTGCACGGACATTGCTGAAGTTTGATATAGCTGATGGTGTATTTTGAGTTCTATTGAGGGAGAGGGAGTGACTAATTCTGATTTAAGTGTCCAAAATCCAAGACTGCAGTAATGAAATGGAAACAGACAAATTCTCTCCTCAACCCTGGTCTCCCATAGGGTCAACTAGGGTTGACTAAACAGTTCTTTATTGCTTCATTTAAACAATGATAGACAGCAATAACATATTTTTCACTTTTCTCCAGTGAAAAAAATCAAGTTGTAAATTTTGCTGCTATCCAAGTAATACTACTGCTTTGCACTTCCACGGGAGGATCTCAAAATGTTGCTCAAGCATTAATGAATAAAGTCTCACCAACCCTTGTGATGTAGGGAAGTATTAGGCACAGAGAGAGTGTCACTCACCCCCAGGTCACAAAACAAGTCTGGCATAGGAATAGATATGTTCGGTCTCCCAGGCTGTACTGCCTTTTCCAGATGTCCAAAATAACATTTTCCCCCCATCCCCTGAAAATTATACAGCCTTGCTAACATTGTTGCGATCTTAGTGCTGCTTTAGGATTATATATTTCTATCCTGTCATTCTAGAAGATCAGGTGGAAGTTATTGTATTCCTTAAATCTTCTACTAAAGATAATATGAGATTCTTTTACAGGCATATAAAATACTTAGACATGTTGAAGGAAATGTATTTAATGACTGAATGAAACTTTTTATTCCCATTCTTGTATGGAATTTTATTTCATGCATCTGTTTGACTTTCATGGTCAGGTATAGAATGAAATGGTGTATTTTGATAGACATTTTATTCCAAACTACTTGCTTTATCAGGTTGATGAAATGTTTTTAATAGTTTTGAAAGAGTATGTTGTATAAAATTAAATATTATAATTTTTCTTAAATTTAACACAATTTAATTTCTGATGACTGCTATCAAGATGGGGGGTAATTTTGTAGGAGACTCGTAATGTTTTTTTCAGAATGTCAAAACCTTTAACTCATCTCCTTACTTTAAGATTTGCCGTAAGCTTGGTACACAAGTCTTTATTTTATCATTGCATAACTGTTAGTTATGAACTTGGTGTTTTGGATGAAATTAGTGGTTCATCTAGCCCAGTATTCTGTCTGGCAGTGACCAGTATCAGATGCTACAAAGGAAGGTGCAAGAGACTCCATAGTGTGCAAAAATATGAAATAACTTATCCATAAGGGATATTTGTTTCTTACCTCTCTCTGTTAATGGTTGGTTTATGCATCTGAAGCTAGAATGCGCATATCTTCACAATTTTTTATCCATCTAATATCATTGACGATGTTCTTATGAATAATATAAATGTTTAATAGTGTGTGAATCCTACTAAAGTTTTTGCCTCACTGATAAATACCACAGGTTAACTATACATGTTGTGTAGAAAAGTTTTTCCTCTTCTCAGTTTTGAATTTGTTGTCTTTCAGCTTCATTCAGTGTTTCCTTGTTCTTGTTGCAAACAAGAGAGGGCAAACTGGATTTTCCTTTGGAGCTACATTTTACAAAACATACAGTAGTTTAGCTTCAGGAGGTAGCCGTGTTAGTCTGTATCTACAAAAACAACAAGGAGTCTGGTGGCACCTTAAAGACTAACAGATTTATTTGTGCATAAGCTTTCATGGGTAAAAACCTCACTTCTTCAGATGCATAGAGTGAAAGTTACAGATGCAGGCATTATATACTGACATATGGAGAGAAGGGAGATACTTCGCAAGTGGAGAACCAGTGTTGACAGGGCCAATTCAATCAGGGTGGATGTAGTCCACTCCCAATAATAAACCCAAATCCATAAACCTGGAAACCCTGGACGCCCCATCATCTCAGGCATTGGCACTCTTACAGCAGGATTGTCTGGCTATTTGGACTCTCTCCTCAGACCCTACGCTACCAGCACTCCCAGCTATCTTCGAGACACCACCGACTTCCTGAGGAAACGACAGTGCATTGGTGTTCTTCCTGAAAACACCATCCTGGCCACCATGGATGTAGAAGCACTTTACACCAATATTCCACATGAGGATGGACTACAAGCTGTCAGGAACAGTATCCCTGATGAGGCCACAGCACGCCTGGTGGCTGAGCTTTGTGACTTTGTCCTCACCCACAACCACTTCAGATTTGGGGACAACTTATACCTTCAAGTCAGTGGCACTGCTATGGGTACCCGCATGGCCCCACAGTATGCCAACATTTTTATGGCTGACTTAGAATGCTTCCTCAGCTCTCGTTCCCTAGTGCCCCTCCTCTACTTGCGCTACATTGATGACATCTTCATCATATGGACCCACGGAAAGGAGGCCCTTGAAGAATTCCACCTGGACTTCAACAATTTCCACCCCACCATCAACCTCAGCCTGGACCAGTCCACACAAGAGATCCACTTCCTGGACACTACAGTGCAAATAAGTGATGGTCACATAAACACCACCCTATACCAGAAACCTACTGACCGCTATACGTACCTACATGCCTCCAGCTTCCATCCAAGACACATCACACGATCCATTGTCTACAGCCAAGCCCTAAGATAAAACCGAATTTGCTCCAACCCCTCAGACAGAGACAAACACCTACAAGATCTTTATCAAGCATTCTTAAAACTACAATACCTACCTGGGGAAGTGAGGAAACAGATTGACAGAGCAAGATGGGTACCCAGAAATCACTACTACAGGACAGGCCCAGCAAGGACAATAACAGAACACCACTGGCCATCACATACAGCCCCCAGCTAAAACCTCTCCAGCGCATTATCCATGACCTACAACCTATCCTGGAAAATGATCCCTCACTCTCACAGACCTTGGGAGGCAGGCCAGTCCTCGCTTACAGACAACCCTCCAACCTGAAGCAAATACTCACCAGCAACTACACACCACACCAGAGAAACACCAACCCAGGAACCAATCCCTGTAGCAAACCTCGTTGCCTACTCTGTCCCCATATCTACTCTGGCGACACCAACAGAGGACCCAACCACATCAGCCACACCATCAAGGGCTCATTCAGCTGCACATCTACTAATGTTATATATGCCATCATGTGCCAGCAATGCCCCTCTGCCATGTACATTGGCCAAACCGGACAGTCCCTCCACAAAAGAATAAATGGACACAAATCGGACATCAGGAATGGTAACATACAAAAGCCAGTAAGTGAACACTTCAATCTCCCTGGTCATTCTATTACAGATTTAAAAGTCACTATCATTGAACAAAAAAACTTCAGAAACAGACTTCAAAGAGAAACAGCAGAACTAAAATTCATTTGCAAATTTAACACCATTAATTTGGGCTTGAATAGGGACTGGGAGTGGCTGGCTCATTACAGAAGCCAGCCACTCCCAGGAATTGACACCTCCTCATCTATTATTGGAATGGACTACATCCACCCTGACTGAATTGGCACTGTCAACACTGGTTCTCCACTTGCAAAATAACTCCCTTCTCTCCATGTGTCAGTATATAATGCCTGCATCTGTAACTTTCACTCTATGCATCTGAAGAAGTGAGGTTTTTACCCACGAAAGCTTATGCCCAAATAAATGTTAGTCTTTAAGGTGCCACCAGACTCCTTGTTGTTTTAGTAGTTTAGCTGTTGATTCTTTTATAAGGTGTAGGGCTGGTTATTGTAATGCTTTGTCCATCTGATGTGGCTGTATGACTGCTGATACAAAATCCACCATCTAGGGTTCTTTCTCATTCCTGATGTTGCTAGTTTTTCTGGTCTTGAAATCTCTGCACCGGGCTTTCTATTAAAGGCTGTATTGAATATTAAATTACTGTTACGGTAGTACATCTACTCAGGCTGACGTACTGAGCTATTTGCACCTTATGCAGGGCGGCTCCAGGCACCAGCGGAGAAAGCACGTGCCTGGGGCGACGCATGTTAAGGGGTGGCATTCTGTCCTTTCTTGGGGTAGCACAGTCCGGGCGTTTTTTTTTTTTTGCTTCAGCAATTCGGGCGGTGGCAGTCCAAGCGACTTTTTTTTTTTTTTTTTTTTTGCTTGGGATGGCAAAAATGGTAGAGCTGGCCCTGACCTTGTGGTATGTGCCAGGTTGCAGAAAGCAGTTTTCTAGGCTCAATTCCTGTGGATCTAGAGCTTTTAGTTTTTGTGCCACTCTAATTTAGATCTTTATCTTTTTTCCATTATTTTTTTCTTTTTCAAATCCAGCCTGTTTTAAGAATGGTTGGAAAGCATTTTTTTAAATAAAGGACTTTAATTTACTCTTGTACACTTCGTATTTTATTATTCTTTTAATGCCCAGCATTGTTCTATAGCACATTTACTCCATCAGAAGTATTAAATATTTTCCCAGTACATATGCTTTTAAGGTCTCCTTGAAAATCAAATGAACAGAATAGACTAAGTCCTTGTAAACCACTTGCTTAATTTTTTTCACTTTGTATCTCCTGTTCTTAAAGGTTTTGCCAAGTCTAGGACAAGAGGTTTTTAATGCTTTCCATATAAAACGTGATTAGATTGGTACATATAATGTACATTCTGTTTGTGAGGAGTAGGGGATTTCAGTCTTTAGTGAGAGAAGTATTAATTACCTGCCTTTTTGCAAATCAAAGTTCATAGAGTTAAATACATTTTAAAGCCAGAAATATGTTACGTTGCATCCAAAAAGTGATAATTTAATAAGAAATACAGCAAATCCATACTTATCAGTTTTTTAGAATTAAATAGAGGGCGAATATACAGTGTCCAAAGGAAGTCCTACACCTACCTGCTCATGGGCTGGGAAAACATTCTTGGTCAAATCCTAAAGTCCTTTCTGAGCTCTTATTCAGTTTCTATCAGGAAAATATCTTTGATTTCAGTGGGCATTTTGACTTAGTGAGGGAGGTGTACAAACTTCAGGACTTGTCTCAGATTTTGTTTTCACTTTGAAGAACCAAATGACACATTTTACTGATTGCTGTCTTCGTATTTCCTTTTCTCTTTCATGTTTTCATCCATGTTGCAGTGTATTTTTTCTTCGCTTGTGTCGTACACTTATTTTTTCTTTTTTCCCCTTTGTGTCTGTCATCCATTTTAAAATATCTATATTAAAGCATATTAAGGTGACATGTTTTAGCACTCAAAAGTGCAGCATTTTGTAGTGCTCTGCGTGCTATTCTATGTGTGCCAGAAACCCAGTTTATGCAAGTCATTAGTTTAGAAGATACACATGAATTAAAATGATTCGCTGTCTGGAAAGCCTGCTTTATCGGGAGAGGCTAAAGAAGCTCAGTTTAGTTTATCAATGAGAAGTTTAAGCGGTATCTTGATGACAGTCTACAAGCACCTACATGGCAAAGAGATTTCTGATAGTAGAGGGATCTCTAACCTAGCAGAAGGTATAATGAGCTCCAGTGCTTGGAAGTTGAAGCCAGAGAAATTCAGACTAGAAATACGGCACACGTTTTTAGCAGAGTGGATAATTAACCATTGAAACAACTTATTTGGGGATGTGGTAGATTCACCATCACTTGAAGTCTTTAAATGAAGAGTGGATGTCTTTCTAAAAGACATGCTGTAACTCAACCAGATGTTAAGAATTTGACATAGAAATTATTTGTTATGCAGGAAGTCAGACACGATGATTATAATGGTTTCTTCTGTACTTAAAATCTATGGGGCTTTTTTGGAGTCCTGCGTTATTTAGTGAGCCCCACACAACATATGTCAGAGTATATATGGTCTTGTGTTGCTCTGATTTAGTTTTTCTCTTGCTATTTCTTTTTCTTCAGTGTTTTCTTTCTCTGTCCCGATCTCTCCCACATCCCTCTTTCCTCCATTTCCACCAGTTGTGTGGTCCCCTTCCTTCCCATCTCCCACAGTCTCTTGATCTTTATGTAGTCTCTCTCTCCTCCCCAGTCTCATCTTCATACTCTTCTCTCCCACAAGTGCTCTTCCCACTTTCTCCCCAAACCACTATTTTTGTCCCCACAGTTCTCTCTACCAGTCCCCCTTTCTCCCCTGTTTCCTTTGTCTCTTCAATGAGGAGGGAGGGGAAGCTGATTAGTGTGTCTCTTGGGGCTGGTCTACACTAACCCCCCCACTTCGGACTAAGGTACGCAAATTCAGCTACGTTAATAACGTAGCTGAATTCGAAGTACCTTAGTCCGAAGTTACCGCGGTCCAGACGCGGCAGGAAGGCTCCCCCGTCGATGCTGCGTACTCCGCTCGCCGAGCTGGAGTACCAGCGTCGAAGGCGAGCACTTCCGGGATCGATCCGGGGCACTTCCGGGATCGATCCGGGATCGATTTATCGCGTCTTAACCAGACGCGATAAATCGAACTCAGAAAATCGATTGCTTACATCCGGACCCGGATGTAAGTGAAGACGTACCCTTGCAGACAGTTCCACATGCATGAAGTTATCTTAATTGAGTTCAGTGTGTTCAGTGCCTCCTTCTGTCCTGCAGCTGGAAGTACTAGTGCCGAGGGAAAGCATTTGGCCCTATCTTTATTTCTCTTGGTAATCCTGCTTTCTCTCTTGACCAGCTGACAGCACTATGTAGTTGACTGAATTTTGGGCTGCTAGCCGGGAACTCGGTTCTAATACCAGCTCTGCCACTGAATGGCTGTGTTTTCTTGGGCAAGGAATACAAGCCTCTGCCTCAGCTGTCTCATGGAAAATGGGGAAAATAAGACCTTTTCTTCACTGAGGATTTGTCCTGATTATCTCTATTGGGGACCAGCCATTGGCATAGCTACACCAGTGCAAACCCCTTCTGTGGAAAAGCCTACGTAAACTGGGATTTGCACAAATGTTTTCATGCTGGGTTAAACTGCACATGTATAAATACCAGTTTATATCAGCTTTGCCTCACTAGGGGGTTTGCACTGGTAGCTGCCTTTTGGCTAACATCTCCAATGTAGGCAAGGCCTAACTTACCTACTTTGCGGGGGTATAGAGAGCATTATATACAATCATTGTTTACAATTTCAAAGAATATGCTACAGCACCATATAAGTATTAAGTATTGTTACTACTAATAATTTTAAAAAAATGATGATAGTATTTACTATGAGAAAAATTGCTTAAAGAGGCTGGTGGGCCTACATTTTTATCCTTCATATTTTACAGCAAGAGACCGAGAGTGCTTATGCAATATTCAGAACGTACAACCAATCGGCATTTGGAAGCATTCAATTTTCTGCATAATTGTTCTTCATTCAGTTGGCCCATTATCAGTAATTTCAGGGAATTAGAGATACTCCCTGTAAAAGTTTCTAGTGAGCTCTTTGGAATTGTCGAACAATAACAAACCTGCTACTTAGACAGTAATTTTCCCTCTCGCTCTCCTCACACAAATGCAGTATTGCAGTTTGGAAAGTCTAGACAAGAAAACTGCCATGTAGTAAATCAGTGGAAATTTTCTTTCCAGCTGTATGCTGCTGAGTTTATTTTGATCCAAGAACCTCTTCATCTCTTTCGTTTGTGCAAATTCCTTTTGTACCGCAGGGTGAATTCTTCCTTGCAGTCTTTTTTTTTTTTGTGCTAGCAAGATTGCAAAAGACGGTCTTCTTTTAAAGATGCTTAATGCTGTATCTTTGTAGTCTACTAGGGAAGTGCATGCCTAGTCTATAGATGAGTCCCATGAGAGCTTCCAGTTCTAAATCTCTAATGAATAAATCTCAAATCTCCCCTCTGCTGTAGAGTGAGGAGAGGGGGCAAAATGCAAAAGATCACAGGATTGTGGTGACAGGAAGCCATACACATAGAAAAGGCGGCTGCTTGGTAGCATTCTGTACCAACAGTACACCCTAGATCCCTTCTCTGGCCACAACACAGGAGTTTGCTGCTGCACATCAGAAAGGGTACCCTCACAGGAGGAAGAAGACTTGAGCAACTGCTTATCATAAACTCTTCTTTGAGTGATGGTCCCTATTGTATTCCACTGAGGGTTATGCATGCATGCCATGCATCTAGAGTTGAAGAATTTGAAAGTAGTGTCCATTGGTCTGCGCATGTGCCCATGTGAGACGATAAAAGGTGGTGTGGACCAACTGCGTCTTCAGTTCCTTTTTACCGCTGCATGGTCCAGGTCTGACTTCTGATGCTCTTCTAGAAATGATAGTTATACATAGTTTTTAAACGTTTTTGCAGCTGTTTACAAGATTTATTTCTTTTCTAGGTTTTACAAGTTTTTATTAGTTACTAGTTTCAGTTATTTTGGATAGTTATTTTACCTCTCTTCCCCCTCCCCCCCCTCATACCTAAGTGTGGGTGCCGCATTATGCCCACAACTTTGGGCTTCAAACTCTGCGCCTCTATCCGCGGGGTAAGGCGGGGGGTGACCCTAAAAAGTTTGGGGATGGTTGATTTATTGCAGTAGCAGAGTGATTCAAGGGACAAGTCATTTCCCCTAGAGAATCTCCCAATGGATTTATGGTTACGTCAAACTTTGCCATTAACTGTCAGGCCTACCTCTCCCTACAGGCGTGTGGGTTCACTCCACGAAAGCTCTGGCTTCGACCACAGGCTCCCTTCAGCACGTTCCACTTGTAGATATATCTAGAGCGGTCCCATGGAGTTCGGCACCCACCTTTGCAGCACACTTGATGGTGGATGTCTCCTTTGGCCATGGCAGTACTCGGCTGGACCATTCCATCCTCATCCTCCCACCCTCCCCCAACTTATTGACTGCTTGTCAGTCACCCGCAGTGGAATACAATGGGGGCCATCACTTGAAGAGGAGGAGGGGCTTACTTACCTGTAACTGGAGGTTCTTAAGATGTGTGCTCCCTATCTGTATTCCATTTCCTGGTATTCACGGTAGAGAAGGAACTAAAGATGCTGTTGGTCCGCTGTGCCCTTTATTGCCTCGGACGGAAGCATGAGGTGAGCTAGGGCATATGCGCGGACCAAAGGACACTACTTTGCAGTTCTCTGACTCTGGGCGCATAGTGCGCATGCGTAACCCTCAGTGAAATAGAGATAGGGACCACACATCTCAAAGACCTACAGTTACAGTAAGTAACCTCCTCTTATTGCTATATGGAGCAGCAGCAAGTCCCTTGCATGGCTTTTACAGTCTGGTTGCAGGAGTAGTCTGTTGGGGAAGTCTATCCAGTTACAGTGCAAGGGAATGGGGATCCTGTGGGGACTGCGGAAGTGGAGGGGATCTCTGTGCCATATGTGACTTATGTTTATTGTGGATATTAACACAGGTGTTGCTAGTCATGGGTGAAATCCTTGTAAGTTGCTGGTTCCCTTTCTACAGAGAAAAGATTCAGAGGAGCAGCAGGTTAGACAAGTCCAGAGAGATCCGAAGGTTTTTTCTATCCAAAACATAGGAATTGCCATTCTGGATCAGACCTGTTGTCAATCTAGTCCAATATCCTGTGTGACAGTGTTCAGTATCAGATGCTTGAGGAAGGTGCAAGCAGCCTCATTTTAGGCAGAGGATCATTTTAGTCATGGAGGGAACATATAGGTCACTTAAATATGTTGGTCATATTTTAAATCTGTCCCAAGCTAGAGTTATGACCTCAGTTATTACTAATCACCATAAACTGGAAATAGGACATGTAAATAAATGTGGCTTATAGTCATAAGAACTAGGAAATCAGAAATTTACAGCGAAGGTAACGAGTTAGGGTGGGCTTTGACATACAGTGCTTAGGGTATGTAGCATCTGAGATTGTTGTTGATGGTAATTATGGCATATTTTTCTAAACTTAGGTGGAGAATCTCTGTTATGTGAATACGTGTTCCTGTTACTGGTTTTCTTATGGTTATGTAGCGACAGAGTTTTTAAAATGTGTTTTTATGGACCGACAGTGGCTACACTCCAGAGTTAAGGTTTAGATTCACTTTCCACTATAAGCTTAAGCTTGGTTCCCTTTCTAAAATTCTTAACAGTTCATATTTTGCATGCGTGGTGTGTGACTAACAGATAACTTTTCCCTGCTCCCAAATTTGAACTGTGGGCCTCAGAAAAAAGTAGGTGTTAATCATGTTTTGAAAATTCTTCAAACACTTCTTTTTTTTTTTTTTTTTTTTGCACACTGTACGTTATCTTGAAAAGCGTTTGGTCTACGTTATGGTTTAATTGCTTTCTAAATAACTTTACAAATTTCTGAGAGAAGCACACTTTGATTCTTGTTAGTTATTCAACTTCAAATTAGTTTTAATGAATGCTTTTCAGAGATTATTTAAATAATGATAATTTGTATGTGGACTGAAAATCCAGACTTCCACCTAAAATTAATATTTGTGGCAAAGTTTGAAGAAACTGACATAAGAAATTACAATAGTATATCTTGCTACTAATTGCATAGGATTCCAAAGCACACCTATATGAATTGAACAAAATGAAAATCCATCTATACAAAAGGGCTTACTTCATCTACCAGTAAAACTCAATCACTTATTGGGTGAAACAAAGCAACTGTTGAACAATACAGGGTAAAACTTCATAGTCATTTTTCAGAAGAGTTGAAGGGTTCTCTGGTTTTCTTTCATTTTTCTTTCTAAATCTTTTCTCTTTTTACCTCTTCTCCTGGTGCGACTTTTGAATGTATCCACTCATCTAATTGATAATGTAATGCTTTTCTAATCCTTACATAGAGGTGACAAACAAGATCAAATGCTATTTGTATATTGTGTGTGCACCCATTTTTTCATGCAAGTCCATTGTGGTTATTTAGCTTAAACTTTGAAAGGGAGCAAGCACATGGTAGGCAAGAGCTAAATGGAATTTAAATATCTTCGTTCTGATAATGGGAGCCATTCCTCATTATTTTGATGTTTGGCCATGTGGCTGAAATATTCTTTTTCAAAACTGCACAAAGTTCACTTGGAAATACAGTCACATTCTTAGGTTCTTTATGTGAATAGTTTTTAACAAATTCTTCAGAAACTTAGTGTTTCCTGGTAGATATAATTAGAATTTATTTTTGTCAGGATGATCAGTGCTGCGACTGCTCTCTGTATATTTTCTCTCACCCACGCAGTCATCCTTAAATCATCCCCCAGATTCACCCATGTTTGCTCTGGGAATGTCCACATACAATATACAAACCTCATATGGATACATAGATTGAAAAATCAATATGCTTGGAAGGCCATAACAGCAGATAGCTTTCTAAATTCTAATGTAAGATAAGAATGATGGTGTGCTTGTAAACCCATTGCACTCCCAGGTGAGTTAAAGTAATAACTCCACCAGCACAGGAGATGTCTGTCTTCTCATGCAGTTCTGCCTCTTCAGTGGTTACGTAAGGCTTCATTCTTCTTTTCAGCAATCAAAATATTTCAGCATCATTTCACAAAGCCCATAGATTAGATACTGTGGAGATGTTAAGAAAATTGCTGTCACAGGATGATTCTTTTATTTTTGTAGTAGTAGTAGCAGCAGCATTAAGTAAATAATAAAAAGATCCACACGCGGTATTGTATGCCACCAAACTGGGCTGTAGCAAAGACTTTGGGAGGGATGTTGCTGGTGTGTCTCAGTATTATTCCATGGCTGCCAGCTGTGGGGTTCTTATACCATTCTCCAGAGCACCTGGTACTGGACATTCTGAGACAGGATTCTGAATTAGGATCTCATCCAATATGGCAATTCCTATGTTCCTAAGTCCCTCCTCTGGCTCCAGCTGTGGACTGGCTGGATGGATAGAGGCTGCTGTTGGCTTACTCCCCTACACTATTTTACTCCTTACAAATGTCTATATGCAACAACTCAGATTGTCCCTGGGTGTTCTGCTCCTGCACTTTGAGTTACTTTAGCTTCCTCTCCTTACACAGTTTTAGAACATGCTCTTGGAACCTCTGAATGAAGGAGGAGCAAAAAATATGCAAAGGCCATTCTTCTCCCTTAAAATTTGTCAAGAAACTGGGGCAGGCTGCTGAAACACATTCTCCCAATACCCTTTCAAGAACAGGGTGGCTTCTTTTGAGTGACATTACAAAATGGACAAGGGGGGGTATCCTTTTCCTCTTCCCCCAAGCAAATATTTAACAGTGAGAATGCACTGAAGCATAACACAAGGAGTTGGGGGCACTGGAGAAGACCTGGAGAACAGTTGCTGAGCCCTGACAAATTCCAGCAGATCAAGAAACAAACAGGATCTTCATTTCCAGCTTAGAACTGGTCACATGCTATAAACAATTTTTAAAAATAATGAGATTTCTAGACATGGTTCTAGGGGATCCCATGAGTTTTTGCGGAATTTAACCTATAACCTTAAGGGGTTGTTGAGAAGAAGTCAAGGGGCTGCAGTAGTGGGTGGAGTTTCCAGCTCCCTACCCACATGATCATGAGAGGTGGTTTTGATGCTGGTGGATCTGCAGAAACAGTGACCCACTGGCCACGCTCTGCCTCCAAAACCCACTGTCTGACCCGCCTCTCAAGAAAGGCTCAGATAGGAAGTGCGGAGTTTCCTCAGCATAGTGCCTCACAACTTGTTTTTCCCTCCTGTGGAGCACAGCAGTTTTATTGCATTGCAGTCTTCCACAGACGATGAAGGATGGCAGCATTTCATCCTAATTGCTTAAACATGCAAATACATTGTCTGCATTTGGGGACTTGCTGTTTGTACTTTAGTGATTGAAATCTATGGCCTCACCTCTAGTTCTGCTCACTTTTTTTTAAATGCCCCTTCTTCCTTTTTGGAGTGCAGAATGTATGTAAGCACCTTGTGCTAAAAATGATGTTTAACTGGATGTGTCAGTGTTTCGCATGACATCTTTGTTTTTTCTAATCCCATTTTGCCTCTTCTAACTCCACACCCTGGTAGTCAGTGGCAGATATGAGGCTGCAAAACCCTAACTTGCATTTATTGGTGACACGTGAAATGAGAGAGTGCTTCATAAATGTAGGCAACTTGTTTCTAATAATCCTAGTAGATATTTCTGCCATGGAAATAAGAGCAAATGCCATTACATTTACAGAAACGGGGTAAAAATTAGACATTTTTAATATCCATTCAGCAGTACCTTGCCAATATATCTTGTTCTAAAGGTTAGCTGTCAAAGTTTTGCAATGGGGAAAATTCAAATGGAAAAGCAGAACCGCTTCTCCCCCCGCCCACACACAGAGTTTTGTGCAGAGAGAGAGGTAGGTCTGTTACCAGGGGGGGAAAAATCTTTTATCTTAAATGGATAAAATTAAGTTTCATTACATAGTTGTCATAAGCCGTACGCTCAATTTGCAAACGCATCTAACCTATGCTGTCTAGTGTCAATATGTAGATTATTTATAATGCGCTTGTAGGTCACAGATTCAAATCCAGCCCAAGACAATAAAGACCAGAAGTTGTTGCCCTCTAATGGCTGATCTGTATACTGGGTGAAGTGACTTGGTAGACAATGGAAGAGCTTGCTGTTGTTAACATTAGAAAAAATCCTCCACCATCACGAATGGCAGTAATGGAACATCATTGGTGGTGGTTTCGGAAGAGAGGCCAGAATGAATGTGAAGACTGAACTAACCTGGGGTCCCTGGACATGTTCCCTCCTGTTGAAGTTTGAGGCAGATTGATGCAGCAGGGGAGGAGGAGCTTGCATGTTACCAGGTCTGTGGAGAGAGGATTTAATTCTACAGGGATGTCAGTTGGACACTTTCATCAGTCCTCAGTTCATACACGTGCTCTTTAGAGATGAATAATTTATTTAATGTTTGGCAGTGAACAACTTCTATCCTCATTGGTTCAACTACAAGTGGAGGAGACAAGGACCCTATTTAGGTAGTCCATCTTCTCACAACTGAACTAGTGAAGATAAAAATAGCTACCCCGTTGCCACCATATTATTTACCATATACTGTTTACACTATGGAATTTTCAGTGTTGGTCCCTCTGTGACGCTTTTAACAATTCAGACGTATTTTGTTTTAAACCCCAGTAGAACTGCTGCAGGTTTTTTGTTTCTCTGCACTGTCTGCGGCTGTGCTGGTTACCTAGGAAACAGCTATGGGGTGGAATTTGATTTGCTTGGTTGTCAGAGTTATGTTTAAAGTTTCAAGGAGTAGAATGGTGCATGTAGGCTCAGAAAATGTAAATTCATAGCAATATCATTATTTGGATTTTTGGTAGCTTATACTTTGGAAAATTTTGTTAAGAAATAAATAATCAGCACTTGCATTGGGTTTCTGAAGGAGAGTGAGAGAAATTCCTGCACCAGCTAAATGAAGGATTTGTATAGCACAGGGACATTAATTACTCATATAGTTGCCGGGTAATAGACAGAGTTAACATATGTAACCCTAGGGTACTCACGCATGTTCGAAATATAAACTTATTGTTTGGTTACTGCTCTATGGGAATTGCTTGTGTAGAATGGGAGTTAATTTCTTTCTGCTCAAGGGTGAATTAGCAGAGGCAAACAGTTTTCTATAGCTCTAACCAGGGACTATATACAAAATCAGATTTATTGGAGGGTAGGGGAGATGAAGTTTGAGCACCGTGCATAGTAAAATGGTAGATATTTCTAGCCCACAATAATATAGTCTATACGTCTCACAATCTCTCGGATCTCAGTACGGGCAGTGACTGACTTCAGTAGTGTGGTCACCTGTCTCAGAAGCCTCTCAATGCACACAGGGATGCCCAGCTCTAAAGAAATGGACTGGAGATCCTGGTGGTTGGTGACTGTTGGCATGAATTTATTTGCAGCTTTCAAGAGATATGAGAAATCGAAGTTAATAGAAAATAGTTTTTACCATTACAATCTTTCCTAATGGTTTTTAAATTGCTGCTTTACACACATGCATGAGGCTGTCTGTCTGAGGGAGGGTTGGGGTGTGTGTGTGTAACGAATTTAATTGTATTTCTGTCTCTGTACCAAATGTTTACAGGCTTCTTCCTGTAAATGTGAATGCCTGGGTCTACCACAAATGCTCAGACACAATCTCAAATGTGCAAGTGTCACTTTGCTCCTGCCGTGGTTACTGATAGGAGCAGTGGTCTATCCAGCACAGTTGCAGTTAGTAATTTCTCTCTTGCCTACTGACATAACCCAAAGTTATGTTAGAAGCAAACATCATCATTCTGTCTCATAGGCATCTGCAGACTTCACACTTACACTCTATGAAATGGAATCCAAGATGGAGGGCATATAGTAAATTGGGTCTGGTCTCCGGACCCCTTGTATGAACTGGCAAATGGATTTTAAGTGAAGAAAATGCAAGACACTTTTTAAAATTCTGGGGATAACTTAAATACTTAAAAATAAATGTAAATCAGATAAATCAGACTTTTATTTACTTTGCCTGATCTTTGGTCCATGAGACTCTACCAGCTGCAAGGATGGCAATGCATACCATTTTACAAGCAAATGTTTGAAGAAACAATGTAACGGAATGATATTTTGCAAAAACCCATCATTGCTCTGGAGGAGTGAGAAGAACTTTCATACAGTTTTACAGCAGTAGAGTTGCTAAAGCAGTCTGTCATTTATGTATTAGAAGAAACTTCTGAGGAAGGGCATGCAAAAATACGGAAACTCTCACAAAAATACTTGGGAAATGTAATACTCAGATAAATGACTAGAATTACTAAAAACTTCAAATAAAAGCAAGAAACATAACAATTTTGGGTGTGCTAGATGTGATAGATTTGTGCAAGATCTTTTCCTTTTGCCAGACAAAGAAGTTTTTATTTGTTAGTTTTAAAAAGTTAGCTGATTTCCCTGAACTAGGAGAGAGGGAGGACAGTAACGGAACTATAATTGCAAAACTTGCTGATTAGGAGAGAGAATTTTGAAAGAGAGCCAGGGTCAGGAGAGATTGACAGTTTGAAGGTGCAAAGATCTTTATCTTCCCAGCTCTCAATACACATACTCAAAATAGGAGGAGGGAATTAGTGTGTATTGAAGAGGACTTTCAAGATGAAGAGTTTAATGTGTCCTTATTGTTAAGATAGGACCATGGCAATAGATATTATTTTTCTGATCATTAAATCTGTGAAGAGATTGTTGGAATGAATACCTTTTGAAATTTAAATTCAAAACAGGCTCTGGCAGAGGAAGTAATTTGAAAAATGACACAATTACTAAAGGTTTGTTCTGTTTCTTTCTCTTTAAAGCTAAGCTTGTTAGGTAATGCTGGTTGCTGCGTGGTTGTCACCTTGCTCTATTCTCCTGGCATGTCCAAGGGTTCTTTAAAATTTTATTTTAACACTGTTAATTATGAGGTTGCATGTCCTGTATTTGTGGCAAATGTGCAAGCAGACAAATGTATCGAAATTTTTGCTAAGTAAAAGGTACTCTTAAAGTTTCATTCACGATAGATAGAGACAGACATAGCTTTTAATACTTAATATGCCCAATTCCCATTCACTTGGCGGATAGGGATATAAACGTGAATGTGCATTTTTAGTTCTAATAAGACTTTTGCATAATGTTTATTTTATAATCATGCATATAGAATTAGTTCAAGTAGTCTGTAATCTACTTAATTGTCATTTGTTCTTTTATGTTAGCATTTGGAAATGCTTGTGAATGTGTAATATTAAAACCTAATTATTATGAAGGTTAAAAAAGGGAATATTTGGGAAAGTGGAAATTACATATAATGTTTTTTAATAAGAAGGTTCAGATAAGGTGCATACTGAGATCTGAAGACATTTTAGCTAATGAAATTACTTAAACCACTCGTATCCTCTTTTGAAAAGGCATGAAGTATGTGGTGCTGCAAATATCAGAGCATAGCAGGAAAAGGTAATGGTGGCACTATCCTTTATATAAAGAAAGGAAAGTTGGCAATAAACTGAGTAATCTGAATGTAGACCCCAGTAAAATAGTAGAATAAATATTTAAATGAAAATATGAACCACTCAAGTATAGCTTCTCATACTATCTCCTAGTTCCTAGAAGATAGAGCCATGATAATTAAATAGCATGGAAATATGAAGAACAAATGATTCCAGACCAAATTAATCATCTTATTTAAAAACTATAAAATTTGTGGATGAAAAAAATGCAGTTAATATAATATTTAGAGTTCAGAAAGGCATGTAGAGCATTTGATAGAAATCTCAGGATAGGTTAGATAGTTTTCATATGGATAGAAAACCAAAGCAAGGTTCTTAAAGAATAATGACAAATGCTGGTGTATTAGTCTGGGAGATTGTTGTCCAATAGGATACCATAAGAACTGCTGTTATGACTGGTTTTATTTAACATCATCTTACTGGTCTGGAAGCAATACAGAAGCAATACTGTAAACAGCACATTAATTAAATTTGCATGTTGCTAATTAGTGAGGTGAGAGAATGATGACACTGAGGACAGATAAATAACACAAGGAGATGTAGAATGGTTAAATGTGTACACTGGAAAAAAACACAATGCAATTCAACCTGAAAGGAACAGGAAAAATGTGAGCTAATACACCTGAGGAATGTTAATCTACATTTAACAAAGATACTTAATCAGAGGGATATCTGGAAAGTTATTACGTTGAAAAAAGTTTTTTGGTTGATAGTGATAGTCATTTGGTGGCAAAAAAGGAAGATGTGATTTTTGACTTTGTAAACTAACATCACAACCCTAGGGAGGCAATGGCTGCTCTCCAAGTGGTACTGTGGAGCACCTAGACTATTGTATATCTCCTAGTGTCTGGACACACTAATACCAGAAGGATGTTGACAAAATCAGAACAGCAACCAAAAATGATTAAAGGAAGAGAGGGAGGGGCTATGATACCTATTGCTTGGCTAAGTTATAACCAGTGTGGGAAATTTATAATACCTGTGACACAGAGGAGGGAAAAAGATTGTTTAGTTGTCCAAGGGGAGATAGTAATGGGATGAAATTGGATAAAGGAGAAAAAAAGGATGAATAGGAGAACTAATTTTCTAACAGATCAGCCTAATAGACTGTGGAACAGTCTCCCAGTGGAAGTGATAGAAGTCCCATTACTTAGTTTTAAAAAGTATTTAAAGCCTATCGTGTTGTGTTGCTGGAAATTTTGTCCTAATTTTGGAAAGAACTGAATTTTATAGAGAAATTATTTCTAAGTGCTATGAGTTAAGTGTAAGTATTTTTACGACTGCCAGGCTAGTTTTACTCTCCAAACAAATGGTGATACTTTTCTATAGATGAAATGTATGTTTCTACTTTACATTGAAAAAGAATATGAAAAAAGAAGAAAATATCTTTGGTCAATTTCATAACCTCCTTAAATTATGTATTTAGTACTCCTGATTAACAGGCTAGTAGTATGTTTCACATGGTGCTAAGGACATCCCAAAGCAGTTATGTCATGCTCAAACAGGTGAACTGAAAAGAGGCCTAAGCAAATACATTAAGTTTTTCCATTCAGAGTTAATAGGGATGTATTTTGTTTTAAATCACATGTGGTGTAGCTAACATTACTGATTTGTAATAATGGTAATATATTTTCATTTGAAACAGAAGGCAATATTCAAAAGATCTCAAACCCCTTACAGTCTAACTAATACTTATGAATCACCACTGCAGTGCAGCTACCGCTGGGGAGAAGTGTGACAGTCTGTTAATACTCTGCATTAGGCACAAAGGAACTTTTGGCCAAAGACACCAGAGCAATCCCTTACCCTTAATTTAAATAATGATGCTATAATTAATATACAGACTTTCATTTATATGTAACTGCACAGAACTAACATATATAGTGACACAAACCGATTAATAAACTGTGAAATAGTTGCAATAATAAAGCTAGTTCCTTGGTAAAAAATAAAAAAAAGTATTGATGCTTCTTAAGACCCAGGAGGCCCCTGCAAATAGCCAACGTTATCTGTTTTTGTAACAAGGGTAGGGGATGCTAAGCAAATTTATGCACAAGTGTTACACTCCCCTTCTTCCTTCACCTCAGCTTTCGTCTTTGCTGAAGCGCAGGCCAGAATGTGTTTTCAGAAAGCATTACCCAAAGTTGAACCTCAGGGCTATTGTATGTAAAACCCTGATAAATAGATGTTAGTAGTTCCCAGTGAGTTTCAAAGAGAGTTCAGAAATGTTTTAAACATTTAATGCACCCAGAAAACATTGTAAATAATGTAAAACATCGAAATTGTTGACTGGTCCTTTCAGATGCTGGTGAAACAGAAATCTGTAGGCTGGATTCAAAGTGGTACAGGGTTTGGGCTCAGCATATAAAATACCCATTTTCTGGATCTCTGTATGGCGCTCACTCTGTAGGGCATTATCTTCCCCCCTCCCAAACCCTGGGAAAAGTTAAGTCAGGCAAGAACGTGCTAATCCTCACTAAAGGATGTAAATACTGTTTTAAAAGTTAACAGTTTAAACAATTTCTATTTAATTTAAACGGTTAACCGATTAAAGAGACACCCCCCCCCCCCGGCATGGCTGGGGCTGGAGCCTCTCTGGCCGTGGTCCCCGAGAGAAGACTCCTCAGAGTCCAAAGGAGAATCTTTTGCTCTGCCCAGGGCACATCACCAGGACCCAGCCTATATGCTGGTGGATGTTGGTACTGGCCCCCCTGCCAGCACCTGGCCAACGAGTCAGTGGCCAATGCAATGGTCATACTGGAACCCCTGGAGGTTTCACCTGGTGTTGGGCCCCTCCTCCTACTGCTCCTTCTCGGTGGCTTCAGAGAAACGGGTTACCACTCCTTCCTACTCAGCACTGGATGCCGACTCCAGCACCGATCCTGGTGCTGACATCCAGGAGATGGCTCCAGGGAGGATGTGGTAGAAATGGAGGAAAAGAAAGGAACCCCTCCTCTGGTGCAAGCCGCCTCCTCCTCCCTGGACAAGGCTGTCACGGGACCCAGTAGCCTTCTTGTGCAAGATGACTTCAGGGCCCATCAGGACCTTCTGAAGTGGGTCATGGCGAACCTAGGTCCGGAGATTGAGGAGCTCAAAGCATCAGCACACGTCTCCTCCCCACTGCTTTTCTCCCTTTCTTTAGGTCAAACAAAATGCTGCCGTATAAGGCATGTGGATTACACTTCAGTTTCAATAGAATGCTCAGAATAGTGACCAGATCTGGTCTCTGCTTTTCTCTTCCATGGATCCTAAATTCCATTACTAAAATGGTCACAACTGTTAGCTGTTAGTACCCACTGTTTAATGTCCAGTGTCATTTTTTAGGACCAGGTGATAGGTGTCTAACTGCATGAAACAACTTGGTCATCAAGATTTTGTTCTGTTTTAAAGTACTATCTTCTGATTGTCAGTCCAATTACAAAATATTTGGTCAAACTTTGGGCATCTTTTATTATTTTGTTGATCACTGCTATTTTCAGTTCCAGAAAACCTTGAGCTAGCAGCATATGTGGTTATGCAATTTAGCCCATGCATTGCCTCTCCAGCCATCAGCCAGATAATGGCGACTGAGTTTCCTTTAAAATAAAAGATATATTTGTCTGGTGGAGTCGCTATTCTTGCTCCTGGAACATAGTGGTATTTTTAATAATTTTTCTTCTTTAATTAGATACCTAGCTTCTGATTGTACTTCTCTGTTAATCTGCCAGAAGAGTGTTCACAAGCGTTAGCCCTTATTAGGTTCCAATAGTTTGTAGATCAGTTCGCAATCAGTTGATTTTCCCATTGTTTTTCCTTCTTCTGAGAGTAAAGATCTTAAAAAACTTGTCTTGAAGTCCAGTTTATAACTGGCTTTAAATTCTTCAAATATTAACATCTTCCTATTTCCATAGGATTGAAAAATGAATAATAGCCTAGTTTTCTCTGCCGTGAAACTTCTAACCCTATAGAGATTGGGGAAGAGCATGGAACTCAGTGCATCTAACTTGGAAGAATAGAGAGCTGAATTATCCCTGCTGGGGTTTGAAACTTCAGTTCCAGGAAGTTTAGACATTTAAAACCTGAGACCAATGTAAACCTTTTAAAAAATAAAATAGATTTCAGTTAAGGATAATTGTCTGAAGTCTTTACTTGTGGGGGTTGAAACTGTCTTTACTTGTGGCTCTACGCATTATTATGAATAGCCCTGCTTTTAACTCTTGGTTAGTTTAGATATCTGCTTATGTGCACCCATCAGTTATGGTGGCAAAACACAATCCATTTGACTGAGACGTGGTCATACTTAACCAAATATAGTCTCCAATTGTTGATCAAGTTACTGCAATATTTGTCCACATGGTCATTTACCTATTGTTCAGTAGTTTAATTTGAATCTCATCTGTCATGTGCTAGATACTTGGTTGTGGGTGAAGAGCACAAAGCACAAGTTGGGGTCAGGGAGATGGTGTAAAAGTAGCCTGATGTTTTCACTCTGAACTACCCTGTCTCAAGCTCACTGTATGCAGGTTCTCATCAGCTGCGAATGACTCTGTAGGGCTGAAACATCGGCCCGAAACCGAACAAGACAGAGGTCTCCTAGCTTTTATGCCATCCCCCACCCGCCAGCTGTCCCATCTACGCTGTCAGCAGGGACGAAGTGTTATGGAACTCTGTTCATCAGCTCTGCACCACCGGAAGATCCTCCTTTTGCACTGACGACATTCTCCCAGGACTAGATACTCTGGGCTCACAGACAAAATCTGCCAGATCCTTAAACACATTAGCACCCCAGCTGCCACAGCTCAGTAACATACTCCTTACAGCTGAGAATCAGGAAAGATGGAAATCCTTTTATAATAAAAATGGAATTTCTGGCAGGAAGGAGGGGTTTGTACTTCTGTCTCCCTAATGTTGAAAGAGTAGAATATACAGGGAGAAGGTTTTTAATTTATAGCTTTTTTTTTTTTTTTTTTTTTTTTTAAGCGACTTCCAGTCAGCAATAATTCCCAGCCTCTGAATTAAGGCCTTCTCTCCCTCAGGGTTTTTCCAACTCACCAGATAATAGTTTTCTAATTTAACCATAAAGTGATGGCATTGAAAACGTGGTCTAAGTACATAAGCTCCTTAAATGTAACAGAAGCATTGATTCAGTGACACCTCTCCATGATTTTTTTTATATTTGATTTCTCACCCCAGTTCTTTGACTTGTAAAACTTTCTGTAATTCATTATTAGATTTACCGTTTCTCGTGGTTATTTAAAAGGCACCTTAGCTACAGAAGCAAATCAATATTTACAGTGCATTAGTGCCACAGAGAATTTGAAGCCTTGTGATTAGAGTTCATTGCTGTTTTATCCAATCTTCAAAGAAACCACAGACATCAAACGCTATCAGCTGTCATCTTGGAATCAGTGACATTGCACTGATCCCTTGCGCACTTCATCTGGTGGTTTAATTATTGAAGCTCATTTTCTTTGATTTTTTTTCTTTTAATATTTCAGAGAATATCCTTTTGAAATCTATAAAATAGGTAAACCAGAAAATTATAACCAACAATACTTTAATAGAAAATCCATTCAATATATTCTTTTTTATGACCATGACAATTGGGTAGGAGGAGTTTTTGAAATAGCAATATCAGAAAAGTGTAGACGGAGATGATACTTATAACTTGCAATAATTATGGGGTGGTGGAGATTAATCTGTTGGAAAAGCTGTGGTGAAAAGTTGTGCTTTAGCAAGGGGTGTGCGATAGAGCTACACTGGCTTGCCACCCATGTTCCAATAAGGCAAAAAGGTCATGTTAAACTTACATATGTGTAACCTGGAAATAAATTTAATATGTGCTTAAGCAATTATGCTTCATAATTCATTTTTGGTAGAGTCTGGATATTAACACCTATCACTTTTATGTTTAAACATGGAATCAATTTGGGAAAGACCTCATGCTGGCTATGTACATGTCAGCAGTAGTTAGTTAGCAAGTAATATCTTCTCATTAGCAACGTGTATACAAGACTCTTTCCTCTCTCCTGCCCTTTAGGAAAGTGTCTAATAAATGACTGAAAATGCCTCCTTAGGCAAGCTTGTCACTAAGTGTATTATGTGTGTTGTATACTGTCCTCGTTATATTAGTTTTTTTCTGATGCATATTAATATTTGGGATTCCTTGTTTGTGCAACAGCTGTCTTTTTTTGAAAAGCCACCACTGTTTAGCAAGGTGTAAGTGATTACGTTTTGCTGCAGAAAGATAGGTAATGAAGTGTTAATTGCCATCTCTTTCAGAAAAGTAGTCTGTAGAATTTCATGTTCTTTCCATGATTAAAATTCAGCTTAATCTACTCTGCTTATAACAGTTCATTGAAAATCATCATATCAAGTAATTGGTAGGGAGAAAATGAAAAGGGAGGGACAGCATGCCAGCAAGTATCTATTGGATTTCTAATCTCAAATATTTCTTATAGCAAGTGAACAAAGTGGTTACATGGCTGTAAGTTATCGGTGCATGTAGTAGGGTTAAGTACTGCTGGTTAGCAAACTCGAGAAATATATTCTGGTGACTGCTGTTTGGAACTGAAATATAGATTGGCATTTTTCTTAAGTGGCACAACTCTTACCACCGAACCACTTGCCTGACCAGGCTAATCTAATAAATGAGAGATGATGTTCAGAGCTAAGGCAAGAACTAAGATACCTTTCTTCATGTGGTCACTTCATTAAGCTTTGTGGCGGTGGTGCCTGTGACTACAGCTGTGTCATCTTTGTTATACAGATCTCTTGGGATTCCATAGTGTTTCTTTTATTATGCTTATGATCTAGAGGAAATGTGATGCTTTACTTTCAGCTGCTTAGCGATGACTTAAGTTTTCAAAGCGATTGCAACTTGAAAACAAAAACACTGTATTTGAGATGGTGTGCTGTATGAGTATATGCATATTTAATATCCAGAAATTAGCTAAAACAAGTAAGGTAACTTCAGTGTGTATATGCTATTCTGTAGGATTTAATTGATCCTTCTTGAAATATGCCTCTAATTACTTCACTTCTGTTTTGATTTTATTAAATATTGTAATTCATTAGCGGAAAACATTCATATCTGTGCTGAAGTAAAACTATTGTGAAATAAAATGTAAGGTTTTGAAAGAGGAAGCAATCCAATGTAATGGTAGTGAAAAAATATTTATTAATTTTTCTCTCTTGCTATGTTCACCAGTAGTGCTCATTACAAAATGTGATAATTGCTGTTGGGTACTACTCACATTGAATACTTTTTAAAGACAGGAAATCATGTTGCTAAATAAATATTCATCACACTAATATTCTTAGTGTGAATAATATCCCTCCCCCCCTTATTCTTGGGGGGGAGGGATAGCTCAGTGGTTTGAGCATTGGCCTGCTAAACCCAGGGTTGTGAGTTCAATCCTTGAGGGGGCCACTTGGGGAATCTGGGGCAAAATCAGTACTTGGTCCTGCTAGTGAAGGCAGGGGGCTGGACTCGATGACCTTTCAAGGTCCCTTCCAGTTCTAGGAGATGGGATATCTCCATTAATTATTATTTTTATTATTATTCTTGCACTATACATTCTGGAGGGCAGGAACTGTGTCTGTCTGTGTGATATTGTAACACCACCCACAACAGAATCTCAGTGCTGATCAGGGCCTCTGTGTGCTAGCGTATAAATTGACATTGCAGAGCCTGGAAAATCCACTTGTTGAATTCTTGCTATTGAATTTTTTTCTGCTGAATGTGTGTGGGACACATGCTATCAACTGCTGTAGAATCTAATCTTTCCTGTCAAAGGAAAAGATGGTTACGGTTCGAGCCCTACAGTTCTGAAGATAACTTTCTGAGACTGGACCAGATGTAAATCAATGTAGCGCTGTCTTCGGGCTGCTCCACTGATTTTGCTGCTGAGAGCTCAGTGTTCTTATGGATTTTTTACCAGTTATTATTTCTCAGAGCCCTGTGAACAGACAGAAACTGGCAAAAATCATTAGTGAGACAAGGTGGATGAGGTATCGCTTCTCGGCTCTCTATGAGCTGAGGGGTGAAAACATTATCTATTATTGGACCAACTTCTGTTGGTGAGAGAGACAAGCTTTTGAGCTACATGGAGCTCTTCCTCAGGTCTGGGAACTCAGAGTGTCACAGCAAAATACAAGGTTAAACAGATAGAATATGTGCTAACTGCTCATGCTAAACTAAGGGACCATTCAAGGAGAAGTGGCCCATTAACACCCCTGTAGTCATAGGACAAAAAGGGGGGTTAGTTGGTTATAGATTGTTAGTTGGGGTTATAGATAAGCCATATCTCTGATTTTTAGTGTCTAACAAAGTTATGAATTTAAGCTCCCAGACTCATCTTATGAAAGTGTTGTGCAGGTTTCCTTTGAGGATGTGGACTGAGAGGTCAGATATAGAGTGATGTTTTGGTGAAAAGTGTTCCACCCACAGGATGTTAAGGGGCCACTGCACCTTAAATGATCCCTTAGACTGTGTGCTAACTACTTACGTTAAACTATGTGTTCCACCTTGTATTTAGCTGTGACGCTCTGAGACCATGTGAAAAAAACACCCCGACCAACATAAGTTTTGCTGGCATAAGCGCTTGTGTGCACAGTGCTATGTCGGTGGGAGACGCTCTCCTGCTGATGTAGCTACCGCCGCTCATTGGGGATGGTTTTATAATATTGACGGGAGAGCTCTCTCCCATCAGCATAATACAGCTACACGAGCGCTCTTACAGAGGCACAGCCGTATCAGTACAGCTGTGTAGATGTAGCCTGAGTACCTTTCCCAGACCTGAGGAGCAGCTCTGTGTAGCTCAAAAGCTTGTTTCTTTGAGGGCAGGTCCACAACAACACTACAGATGACAAAAATCATGTCAGTCTCACTCTGTTGTTGAATGGCAAAGCATTGAATGGCACCAGAGGCAGGCAATGAGGGCTGTTTGGGGAGGAGGGAAAAAAGGAGGGTTGGTAGAGGGTCACCATAGCATATACTGCAGACTCCTTGTAGTATAATAAATGGAACTGGAAAAAATTTATCATGTTTCAGGAGGGACCTAGTATGAGAGATCACCAGGGGCTCACGAATGCAAGCTGACTGCCTAGCATGTATAATAAAGATTTCTTTCCTACAGTTCTTCCTACCTGCTGCATTCAATTATTGCTAATGAAATACTTCCCTCATCCCGCCTGCCAACCGCTGCAGCTGGAAGGCTTGGGAGTAGGGTACGGTAACAGACACATCCCTGTTGCAGCAGCCAGGAGGTTGGGCGAGGGATAGAGTAACAAAGACACTCAAACCCAAGAGGCTTTGCAGTGAGAGGAGGGTGAGGGGGTGTGTGTGTTTGTGCACGCGTGCTCCTTTTCAGTGGAGAGAGAGGGCTGGGGGACTTCAAACGTATTGGGTATTTATTAGCTGGTGACTGATTTGAAAGTGCAGTTTAGAGTCAGCACCTTGTAGAAACCCCAGCTCCCACCTCTTTCCTGAGCAGATAAGAGGAGGAGACTGGGCTTCTCAACAGGGCATTTCTCTCAGACAAGGCACCCCCTTCCCACATTTTGTAGTGGCTTCTGGCTAACTGGCTTAGTCTCCTGGATAGTTGGTTTCTATTACATTTTTTAAATAGCTGCAGGTAATCTCAGGTTGGTCAATTGATTACAAAGAAAACCTTCTAAAGTAACAGGCGCTTAAGATATTGTAATTGTGCTTATAAAACCAAGAAGTAGCTTCAAATAGTTCACTCTTTGGACCCACTCAGTCCTCCTCTTCTCCTCAGAGAAGAGGGAGTAATTGGTGGTGGTTTTTGGTGGTGGTTTTCAAGAAATAGACCCATGTCCACTAGGCAGTTGCCTGAGGTCAGAAGCTAGCCAGTCTGTGCAAACTTCTTTTGGTTACAACCAGTCACCCAAGTTTTAAAATATATTTTTGTGTGTGTGAAAGAATATTCAGTTTTTGTTGTTTATTTACCGTTTATTTTGTTCCTTCAGATATGCCTCTTCATGTACGGCGTAGCAGTGACCCCGCATTGATTGGCCTCTCAACTTCTGTAAGCGATACTAATTTTTCTTCAGAAGAACCTTCCCGAAAAAACCCCACAAGATGGTCCACAACAGCAGGCTTCCTCAAACAGAACACCCCTGGGATGCCCAGTAGTCATGACAGAAAGGTACGTTTTTGTGTGTAAAGTTGTGTCTGATATATGAGCAGTATATCTTCATTCCAGAGCCACAATTTTATTATTTTCCCTTAGTTTCAACCTTTATATCCTCTTCATCCAATGGACATGAAATGCCACCAGAATGACCCTTTTCATGGTAGGATGTGCGGTGTTCTTAAGGATATTGTCACTTATATTCACTAATGGCTTGATGAACAGGAGTACTTGTGGCACCTTAGAGACTAACAAATTTATTAGAGCATAAGCTTTCATGGGCTACAACCCACTTCTTCGGATGCATATAGAGTGAAACATATATTGAGGAGATATATATACACACATACAGAGAGCATGAACAGGTGGGAGTTGTCTTACCAACTCTGAGAGGCCAATTAAGTAAGAGAAAAAAACTTTTGAAGTGATAATCAAGATAGCTCAGTACAGACAGTTTGATAAGAAGCAAGTGTGAAAATACTTACAAGGGGAGATAGATTCAATGTTTGTAATGGCTCAGCCATTCCCAGTCTTTATTTAATCTTGAGTTGATTGTGTCTAGTTTGCATATCAATTATAATGGCTTGATGTTTGCCATAATTTTCTTTGGAGCTTTGAGTGCTCAGCACTTCTGTAAAGCAGGCCCTAAATGTTGTCAAACATTAGCCTTGAATCTGAATGGGCCACCTCTACAATGTGCCTGATTTTCACCAGTCTCCTCTTAAATCCTGATGTTGCTCCGGAATCTCTGTATGATAACAAGAGCACTATAAGCATACCAACCAGCTGTCTAGTTTTAACTTTCTATTGTAGCAAATAAACATTTCTAGTGTTCAATTTCAGAACTGCTACTCGAGTAATACAAAGAAAAAATTGCAAATGTTCTATTCACAGGATAACTTAATTAAAGCTGAAACAGTCAGGTTCACAGTATTTTTTTCCTCCTTCATACTTTCATTTAGAATTCACTATCTCTGTGTGAGCTATGCTGGTAACTAAAGAAACCACCATGAATCTTGTTTCTGTACACAAGTTATTTTTTTAAGCAAAAAAGCTATTTTTTGTTTTGTACAGTCGCCTGTTATCTTTTTCTCTCCCCTAACTGTGACAGTGAAGATGTTTCGTGTTGTCTAACTTTACATTTCTAATGGAAATTAATTACCCAGATAATAAGTTACATTTTCCGCTACTATTGACTGTACTATACAAATTGAAAAGGGATAGAACATCTGAAATCTGATATTTTAGATACGTTTTTTCTTTCTCAAATAGGTGGTTTGGTTAATCTCAGCACCAGATTTCAAATGTTACATTACTAGATTAAATCTTATATAAAATAGCAGAAATGCAGCAGAGTTGGGGCTATGTCCTCTGACAAATACATATGTTTTTTTGCAAAAGAACGCTCCTTTCTCTTGTGGTATTCTTCCAGCTATTTAAAAATAAAAATCCTACCTATAAAAAGGATCTGCAGTGAAGTATCATGCACTGAGTATAAATGTCTAGAGCCAATTTTTTAAAGGAGCCTCAGTCTGGTTCTGCAATTGACTGTGTGTGCAAATTATAGCATGTAGATGTCTACTTGATCTGCAAGTCAAATCTGATAGTTAAATGTCTAATTTCTGTCACTTGCACCTGTGCTTGATTGTGAACACAACATTAGAAGCCATTTTGAAAAAAATTGGCTTTCGATGTTTTAATAAAAAGAACAAAATGGGTTAGAGAATTATCTGTACAAAATGCTAACATCTTCGGTTAATTTATCTGAAATGATAATGAGATTATACTTCATTACTCAAGAAACATGGATATTGAAAAGAGGGCCATACATAGCATGAACAGCCTCCTTGAGTGTCTCAAGCTAGCATTTGGAGGGATTTAAAGAGCAGCCAAGCTTCCACTCCAGCCTCCGTGCATCATTAGCTGTTCAGCATGTACTTACTCTTGATTTTCATGAAAATATTTGAAGTGCACTGAAGCATGGCATCCCTGGAAATAAACATGGTGACCAAGGTGGAAAGGAATTCAATTGATCTAATGTAGTGATGGGAAGCTGGGCACAAGAGAGCATTAAATCAAGAAGATAGGAGAGAATTAGTGTAGGTTAGTACAGCAGATATTGATAATGAATCTTTTCAAATGCTTTTTCTTTACCATCTGCATTAATCTTTTGAGTGAAGCAGATCACTCAGAGTGTTAGTTTCTGGTAGGTAAGATGTTGCAAAGAATTGAAAGTAAACAGTACAGTCAACTGCTCATGTAAACATTTTGTGCATTAACCTCATTCTGAGTGCAGTTACATTAAAGCTGTTCTGTTCATTCCCTCTGGAGCACCTGGCCTTGGCCACTGTCAGAAGACAGGATACTGGGCTTGATGGACCTTTGGTCTGACCCAGTCTGGCCGTTCTTATGTAAATAGATTTATATTTTAGTGTATTCATTGATATCTCTTATTGCCAGTCCAAAAATGTTAGTCCACGTTTTTCAGAGAATCCCAGTTATGGCTCTTAAGAATTTCTGATAAGTATTTTTCTGTATCCCTCCCCATTACCAATTTTATAAAATTGTAGCTACAAACATTTATTTCATTTGTGTCAATATAAAATGTGCAAATGTATCAGTTTTGACGTCCTTGTCATCAGATAGCTCTGGAGGACTGATACTGAGCTCTTGCAACATGTAAAACTTCTTGCCTAAGAGATTTTCATAGATACTCTCTGGCCAATAGGAACCTGCCACTTTTTAATATTAAGGTTTCTTCTTTATCCATTCAGATAATGACTAGAGATAAAACTGCCTTGTTCCAAACTGTTTCATTGCATATGTACGGCAAGTACAATTCAAGAAAAATAGTCAGAACATTTAGTTTTCTGCTTTGTGTATGGGATTAGAGGTAACACCCATCTATCCTGTATGGGCAACTGGCACTTGATAGTGTTTTCACTGCAGTTCCACCTTCTGGCTGTCTTACAGCTACTGTGACATACTTTCTTACTATTCCTGTGCTGCAGCTTGCTGCTCTGCTCCCTACAGTGTCTGTGCTTCCGCTGTAGCGTTGCGAGGAAAGCAAGGAGAAGAGGACAGCTCCCATCCACTGATCCTAAACAGTGGTGTTGGCTACTTAGGTTATACTCCTAAGTATATGAGTGGGTAAGAGGAGAAATGTCTGATAGGCGGAGACTCCATAGAGTTGGGAGGAAAGACCACTTTCCTCCCAAACAGCAGGACAGCAGGAAACAATATATATCAGGTGGAAAGGTTTATTTCTCATGGGCATAGGGAGGACCCCAGGATAGGGTTTGCATCTTCCTGGGTAGGCAGGATTTGGAACACCAAGACAGCAGTAAGGCTCCCAGGGTGAATGGAAGAGAGGAGAAGGCAGTGGGATTGCCACTGTCCCAGCAAGACTACAGGGAGGCAGGATGTGGGGAGACAGCCCCCGGGCAGTAGGAAGTAAAGGGTGGTGGGTTTCTTGGGAAGAGGGAAAGGGGAAAAGAATGAGATGTTCCACAAGGACTGTGGGGAAAAGCAGGCTTACTGCTGTTTTTAGCCACCCCCAATGGCCTGGCTTGGAGGTAGCAGGCAGCCAGGCTCTTTCTTGTACCCAGGAAACAATTACAGGCAGTGGGTCCCAGAATCAGCTGTGGAGGGGGATCAAAGTTCCTGACAGGAAACCTTTATAGGTTTGAATGAGCTTTGAACTTTAGGATGCTTTGGAAGCAAACCCAGACTGAACCTTTTGGATTCTCCCCTCTCTGTATTCTGTGTGCTTGAGCAATGTTGCATTGCCATGAAGAAACATCACCACGTATTATGGTGATGTCACGGTACACTGTAATGGGGTGGAAAAGGAGGGTTTTGGTGGATTTCTGTTTTTTGTCTTGGCTATCTGGGAAAGCAGCCTGAAATCTGTATTAGTTTTAAAGTGTTCCCAGTTGAGAGGCTCTTTAAATACACTGCTTGGTGAACCCCAGGGCTTCTATTTATTTGAAGATTTATTTCTGGAGAAAGATTATAATGTTGGCAATTCCACTCAGATGAGTAATCCCCACCTATGTGAGTAATCTTATTGAAGTAATTAGAGCGACTCTTCTGAGTAAGTGTTTACAGGATAGGGCCCATATTTGTCAACACCTGTACGCACCTTCTCTCCATTCCTTTCACCAACTTATTTTGATTAATTTTGGAATATTTTTTCTTATATGTGGTACATCTACATTCCCAGTAATTAAAGGGGCTCAAGTTAATTCTTTAGGTCTTATTCCCTCAAGTTATTAAATTAAAAGAAAGTTGATAACAAAAACACGTCCCAAATTTTCCCATGTCATTGGTTTGCAAACTGTAATTTTGACTTGTTTCTTTAGTTCTCCTGACAAAAAATAAAATAATAATTTCACATGCATTTTCTGCCACAGTAAAATATCATATGAAAGTTTGATTTGTGAATAATTGTTACACATTGAATCACAAAAAATAATAAACCACTATCCGAGCCCCATGGCACAAGCCATGAGTTGTGTAGCTTTAGTAATATGTGAGCTGAGTTCATGCAAAACAATATCAAGTGGGTTTTTCTCCCCCCCCCTCAGATGCCATACCTTGGCTGCCTGTGCCATACACATTACCATACTATATGAACATTGAGTGTAGTATCTTATGTCTAATGCTGATTACAAGGTAATTCAGCCCTTTTCTTCTTAGTGTGCTCAGCAGGTACTTTTTTCATTTGCGCATCTATGACAGTGAGGAATGGGGTGGCATTACTAAATATCAAACCAGCTTTGATTCTGTGTCACTGAAATACTCAAGGTTTGTCTGGTAACCTCACCTGCTTAATACAAAGGTATGGCATGGACATTTAGTTTCTAAAGACAGTACCCTAATGTGATTTTCTGGAGTTGAATTGTATATCATTGCATTAAGGATCAACACTGCTGCCATAACCCAGAGAAGTGAAACTGTATACTTAGAAGAAAGAGAGATCAAGAGAGGGCAGGGAAAAGGAAAAATGAATGTGTACTGACTTGCTTGTTTTTTCTCCGGCTCGGCGCCAAGTACCATGACCTCAGTGCGCAACGCCCCAGCGGGACCAGCCACTAGCCGGCACCGGTTCCCGTCCGTGGCTCCGACCAAGAAGGCGGGACGAGGCCCGTCTCCAACCTCCCGCAAGGAAATGGATAAGTCTGGGTGTGAGCAAAGTCCCATGCTGGGAAATTCTTCACCCACGTCAGGATCTCGGGCCCAAGCTCCGGGGGAGCAATGTAGCCCAACTCGCTCCCCGCCGGCTACCCCGGATAGCGGGAGAGGTCTCCGTCAGCTCTGCATGCCATCCACGCTGGAGGCCTTGCAGGCCGATCATGGGGTAAACCTGCATTTGCACCATTCCCCATCATGGGGGACGTCCCGCCAGCGCTCACCCTCCCGTAGCTGCCACACATTTGACCGCGATAGGCAGTCGCAGCACAGCCCTAATCGGTCCCTGGGCACGGGCAGAGAGGCTCGAGGCACAGCTCACCGGCCACCGGGTGCATACCTTTGGAGGCATGCGCCCCCCCCGGCAGGAGTACCAGTTCTGGTACCCGGTATCTCCGAGACCGCGATACCACTCCAGGGACCCGACAAGGGATTGATGGTACCATTTCTCGGACTGTCGCTGATCCCCCTAGAAGGGCATCACCGTGTGCGGACGCTTCCCGGCACTGGTCCTGCTCGGACTCCTGGTCCTGCTCATTAATCGCGAGATGTAGATCGACGGCTCCAAGCCGTTGTGGATCTTTGCTTTGTGATGGGCATTTTGCTGTCACCTTGTCAGGAGGTGGTGAAATAGCTTAGATCAAATGTACCCAAACAGAACTTAAAATCATAATATAAAATTGTGTGGTTTTCCTCTCACATTCATGAGTTTTCTGTCAAAGCTGCTGCTGCTGTTTTAGTGCAATAAAAATTAAAATCCCATTCTCCGTGGGTGACCTCAGCATTCCTACCTTTCAAAACAAAGCTAAATACATATTTCTCATCTGTTTTTTATTTTGTTTTTCCTTCTTGCTGTGGTGAGGGCCTGCAAAACCCTTTATGAAATCACTGCAGCAAGCTGGGAATGAGAGACATGAAATGAAAAATCCCTGCATAGTGCTCAGATTGATAACGGATGGTGCTATACATTTACTCCTCTGCTATTCTGTTTGCTGAGTGCTGTGCAAACAGACAGACAATATTCTGCTGAGATGAAGCCAAAAGCCAACCACGACCAGAAGTGTCAACCTCCCCCCATCCCCCACCCCTGCTTCAATAAAATGTTTGCTTTTAAGGTTTTTATTATTTCCCCCCCTTTCCCTCCCCTTTACCTAATCTCCTCTGGGGGGATACCCCTTCATATTTGTTAGAGAATCCTTCCACTCATCCCTCCATCCCCAAGAAGATAGAGGAACATTAATAGTCAGGTGCTGGGGGAAAAGGATGAAGATGATGTGGATAAGGTACTGAACTAATTGTCTGAAATCTGCCTTTAGTTCCCATACTTCCCCTGTGAGGTTGGGCAAGTCACGTAATCCGTCTCTACCTCAGTTCCCAATCAGTAGAATGGGGATAATAATCATGAGCCTATAATGAGTGTATTTTCTAAGAATGTGTTTGTGCCTTCTCCTTCATGGTTTAGGAAAGGCTGATACTCAAGGTACACGAAAAATGGTCTTTCTTTTTCCTTATGCATTTGTATATAAGGTAAGATGAATGTGTCTCCTCAAAATTGAGTTTCTCTCTGTTTTGAGGGCCATGCTATAGACCTGTTCCCTTACAAAAATCAGAGTTCTGTTTCGTGTTTTGTAAAGTTTGGCCGAACATCTACCTGAAAGAGCTGTCAGTCAGCTGAGCTGGTGAAATTAATGAGAGGTTTGCTGAGTGCACAAACACTACAGAGACCATGTCTCCTCAGGCTTGGCACATGTTTGACATGTTGGCCTCCCTGCTTCTGTACAAGTCTTTAAACAGCCTCCTTCTCAACTTATCTATTCAGCTAGCAGAGAAAGTATGGAAAGTGTGTGGCTTGACTGAGGAGACAGAATAATGGTTATCCCTTTCTCTCTCATTGTCCCCTGAACAACTTCTTAATGCCTACCAACTATGTTTTTTAACATCCCCTCCCTCCCCCCCCCGATAGTGTCCCAGTTTTTCCATTTTGAAAATGTGGTCATCCTCAAATGAGATTGTGTGCCACCTGCCCTACTCTTCAAACATTAGTACCAATTTTGATGGGTCTGTTCCACAATCTCCAAGTTAGACCTCTATAGCACCATGAGTCTTGAATCATGTTGGCACCCATACAGTTCCCTCATGTGATTTCCTATAATTGTTTATTTGTTATTCCCATTCTATTTATTTGTTGTTTCTCTTCCTACCCAAAAAGATGATTCACCAATACACCTAAATAAATAAATGCCAGCAGCCCAGCACTCATGAGCAACTGTACAAAAAGAAATGAACTTGCAAGAGGGGAAAATGGTAAGGAAATAAACAGTTTTATGCTTGAAAGAAAAGAGGGATTTAAAATAAAAATAAAATGCACTTTGTAATATATAGTGAGAGTCCAATACCCACAAACCTCTGGGTAAATATGGGTATAAAAACAAATTCCTGGTGAAAATTGCAGAGTTGTGCACAACTATTTTTTCCTTAATCTGTTTGGTGAAAACCTGTTTTTTGTATGCATAGCTACATACTTTTAGAAACTATTTACAGAGGGCTTGCAGGAAGGATGAAAAATGGCCATCTTATAGTGTCAGAGTGAGCCATGCAATGGGGGAAAGTGTTGAAAATATAAAAGCCTATGATCTGATCCTGCAATTCTGCCATTGAAGTTCTACTGGAACTGTCATGTGAGAGAGGAATGCAGGACTGAACCCCAAAATATCTTAAATTTGCTTATTTTGATATTATCCTACTAAGTTAGGGGCTTCAGATCATTTCAGAGAAAGGGACGGCATGGATATAGAAAATGAAAACAAACTTTTCAGGAGTTTTTTGGCTAAATGAATACGAAACTGCTTAGTGCTGGAGTACGTAGGTACTGCGTTTTAAATGTGTGCATCAGATGCAGATCCATTGTTTATGAAAGGTTTCTTAAATATTTGATTCATCTCTTTGGGAGAGAACAGTTTTATCTTGGTTTTTGCTTTATGAAACACAGAGGCAGGAATAAGTCCCAACTTCTGAATTGTAATTGCACTACATCAATTACCATATGCTGTTTTGTTTGTTTTGCACTATCTTTACTGAGATTTTATTGTGAAATTAATGAGTAAAGAGAGAATTGGGAAAGAGAATTTCTTCACAGCCCTGAGAGTCTGAGAAATACAATCTGTAGCATGCTTGATAATTTTTGGTATTGCCTGTGCACATGCAAAGATCATGACATTTTTGGTATTCCTTTGTAAACAAGAGAGAGCGGCACAAGTTTGATTGACAGCCTAACAGATTTCAGTTTACTCTGAATTTAATCCATATCCTTCAACACTGAATATCTACAAATAACACCAGCTGCACAGCAAAACCATCCATTCCTTGCATCTGTCCTTAATAATCGCGCTGTGTGTGTGTGTGTGTGTGTGTGTGTGTGTGTGTGTGTGTGTGTGTGTGTGTGTGTGTGAGAGAGAGAGAGAGGCCTTGCTTGTCACTCAAAGGTATCGTGGAATATACAAAATTGGAATTGCACAACTTTGGAAATTCATGATCATAAGGCGATTGAAGTTAAATATAGGAATGACTTTTAAATGTGGCTGTCTTCTCATTGCATTAGTATCTAACGATCTATTCTTTATGCATAATAGATTAGTCCCATTCATGGAAATGTAGAGGCAGTCATTTTCTAAAGACTTCAGTAATCAAAATGATTAGTGAGTGGGTCATCCTTCTTGTCTCTTTCACAGGGAATGCAAAAGACCTGTCCCAAGATAGCCTTTATCAATAACTGGAAGTTACCCATGTTCTAGGTTAGCAGCTTCACATGCTCTGGGAGCAGACACTAGGCTACGAAAATTCTTTAACACTGTTTCCTTCTAAAACAAAGATCAACAGTGTCTTGATATTGTGTAACTAGAACTGCTGCCTTGCTAAGCACGTCTTATGGCCATCATCTGTCTGGTCTGTTTTACCTTGCAAGGTCATGTTCTAAAATAATCTTAAACTAGACAGACTGTTAAATTGCATCGTACAATAATACAATAAACTGAACCTACCCAGAGGGGAAAGGAGACTGCCAAGCAATGGTGTCCGTCTCATTTAATATACACAGATGCTCGTAACAAGTCACTTGCTCACTGACTGACACAATTAGTTTCCATATTTTCACTGAACTAAAATCTTGAAATTTGACACACTAGCTCACAGAAAACTGCTGACTAAAGAAATTTGATTTCTCTGTCAGAGATCACCCAAAAGGTCATTCATTGCTTAATGATCTAACTACACCACTAGATACCTATCAGGGAGCATCCATTTATTTAAAAAAAAATTTTTTTCTTAGAGTAGCCTTGTTTTGTACAGTGGCTTTGTTCTGGAGAAGTGAAGGTCATTTGAAATCAACAGTTGTTTTCATACCTGCTTAATGGAAAATGGAATGATGGTGTTGTACCAAACCTCAAACATTGTGAAAACTAGTAAACAGGTTATACTAATATCATAAGAACATGTTACTCCTTGTCCTGGGGAAAGATGAGGTTGCATTCCGTATACAGAAATTTTATTGTTAACACGATTTAGAATCATACAAGACCAAACATGCCTCAGTGCAACACATACTCCTGGGGGAATTCTGTGCCAAAAAATGAAAAATTCTGCACACAATATTTTAAAATTCTGCATATTTTATTTGTCAAAGTAACACAATATAATCACTCCCGTTTCAATTATTTTGGTAATTAATTTCAAAATACCTGTCACTAGCCCTTCTGAGCCTCAGTTTGTAACACCCGCCCCAAAAGCCCTGTGTGCCCTGCTCTGTCCGTGCCATGCCTCCTCGCCTGGCCCCACTGTGAGGAACACAGCCTCTTCTGCCTCACTGGCTGACTGGCTGCCAATCTCTTCTGGCACCACAGCAGCTCCTGGTGGGTGAAAGGTGTAACTGCAGCCCCTCTCCAGCAGAATCTATATTCTGTAGAGGAGGAAAAAAATCGGGGAGGGGAGCATAAATTCTGTGCATGTGCAGAATTCCACCAGGAGTAAACATAAAACTGTCCAGGAGCTAGTATGCTCTCTCTCAGATGGCCTAGTGTAATGTGGAATTAATATTTGTATAATAATCTATCCATTAAACATATTTGTAGAAACCTTTCTGTTTAAAATCCAGTAAGTAAGACTGGTGGCCTCAGATGACCTTCACTTGACCAAATAGGAGGCCTCATGCCCAACATGACCACTTCATAGAATAAATAAATACATGTTTTTTAAACCATTCTTACCTCTAATGTGCTTTGAGGACACTTGAATTATTCATATCTGAAAATTGATGACTTCTGATGGAAAGATCAAATCTGGGATGTTTTGTATTCCAGTGGTTCATAATGAATGGGTGTAACAAATTACAAGATTCCAGATCAATGGTAAAATGGCATTTGTTAGTGGCCTGTCACAAACATATATCGGTTATAGATTAATATTCTATTAACCCATTCATTTTATATTTATATATCTGTCTATATATAATTGTTGTTATTTAAGTTATTATATAAGAGAGTGAATACAATGTTAAGAAATGTTCACATGGGACTAGAAGTTTATACATTTTATGTATATTGTCTGTGGATAAATTCCACAGTATGGGGCTGATTTTGCTGTCTCACTGGTTAACCTGCTGATCCCAGTGGCCCCGCGACGCCCAGCTGGAGCAGCGCCGCTCAGCTGGAGCGGTCCCAGCCCTGCTGGCTGACCAGCCCTTTAACCAGTTAACCGCTTAAATGATTAAAAAATATTTAGTTAAATGGTTAACTTTTTCAACGGTATTTACATCCCTATGTTGAGTAGTGCCATACTCTGCAAGTAATTCCATTGAAATCAATGAGTCTGTTTGGGAGTTACGTGGTACTCAATGCAAGTGTGGTGGCAGACTCGATTTTTATATCTGATAAAATTAAATATACAATAGTTAGTATTTTAAAATGCATAATGCTCATGCTCGGGGGAAGATGATATGATTAGAGCAGAAGACTCGGAATCGAGATCTGGGCTCCAGGCTTCAGCTACATTACACTCTATGATCTTGGGCAAATAAATTAATACCTCTGTGCCTAGCTTTCCCATTGTCACAGGCATTGTGAGGCTTAGTTCTTGAATGTGTATGATACACTTTAAGATTCACTCATGGCAAAGGGAGTATAAAATTGCAGAACATAATTTTGCAACTAGATGTATGTGTGTGGGTTTTCATGCATTATGCTCAGATTACACCGTATCATCAGTTGAATGGCATGCCAACTTCCTGTTACCTCATCTTCACCTATGCCACAGATCACATTTTGCTGCTGTTTACTTGGAATTCACATTATGTTATACCAATAGAATAAAAACCAGCAGGATCTTATTAAGAGGGATAAGGCAAAGATGCCACATTTATTGTAAATATAATGATAAAGCAAAAGATAAAAGTAAACAACGTTGTTTGACTACTTATTCCTATCACTACTTATTCCTTATACACATATATATATATAGTTAGATAGATAGATTCATTCACACAATCATTCATTCAAGTTCTGTATAGGTGTTATAGTTACCAGCCTAGAAGTTGCTCATGCCAAGTTACTGGCCAGGTAGCTTGGTCATGAGGATGGAGCCGAGTCTTGTGTCAGATGCACCTGATGCTCCTGGAGGTTGGCAGCAGAACCAGAGAGACTCAAAGTCATCAGTCTTTAGAGTCCATTTTTATAGGAATTAATTCCTATGTTAGTCTATGGGAGCTGTTTCATCCTGCTGTTGCTGACTCAATCAGCAGATGGCACACATTCCTGTCCAAAGTGGCACATTCCTGGTGGCTCCACATTGTCCAAAGTTTGTGTTTCTCATCCTTCCAGGTGATGGGGTGGATCCCAGTTTACCCTCCGGGGGTTTTCTGGTCATCCACTTGACACATTCTTCAGCTGATGGATACTTCCTTTCTAGGCTGGCACCTCCCTAACCATCCATGTATATCAAGCATTCATCAGCATACATTCCATACCTTAACCATATTTTAATTTACTGTCTCCACCACTTTCGCCTCTTTCGGGGTGTGTACTAATTCATTTGAGACTCCCGGCCCTTTAATCACAGAGGGTGGGGGGGGGGGGGGGGGGGTCTGTCCTAGAAGCTGTTGAATGAAGTGAAAGTCACTTAACAGCTTACAGTGTTTGTTTACATTGTATCAATTACTTCAAGAACAAAGTCAGTTAACTTGTTTGTAAGTTTTACATAGTAGTAATGTATCTTTCACAGGAGAGATATAATCAATGGTTTCTACAGACAGTAGCTTACAAGTTTTAACAGAAGACCCAAGAGATTTTTGTACTTGGTGAAACTGTTGGATTTTAAAGTGTGGGGGCCAAATTATGAGGGGGTCACTGTCACTTGGGGGAATCACTGTTAGTACCTTCTTTAATATCCCTACAATTATGGTGTTTTTTTGCCAGCAATCTAGTTGGCAAAAGTATACATTTTCCTAGTTTGAATTCAGTATTTCCTTCTCTCAACCCGCTCCACCCTTATAGCCCTGATCTAAAATGGCAGACATAATTTTCTTTTTATAAACTGTCAGCTTTACAAATGGATGCCTGTAGTGCTGCAGATGAGCAATATGAAGTACATTTTTCAAAGTTCTGCTTTTAGTATGTGTGTACGCTTTATTGCAGTATTGCTTTGCTCCAAATGAGAAGCATTGCTCTTCTTTAAATTCAAAGCTCCTGCATGTGCAACAAGCCATATGATGTTGCTGTAACTATTTTCTGAGCAACCAGGGTAGAGAAATAAAAATCACTGTTCCAGAAATGTACAAACAATGAAGTACCAAGAGTGTATAACAGAAGTTTAAGCAAAATAAGTTATTGACTGAAACAAAGTCCTTTGGGGGAGGGTCAGTAGATGAGAGTGGATGGCTTGTTGCAGAAATGGTTATGGTGGGAACATCAGTAAGAGTGTGCAACTTGGGAACAAGGAATCTTTTTACAGAGAATTTCATCTGAGATTATTTTCATCCATTTCATTGTTATATTCCTATCCCACAGAAACAGTAAAAATTGAAAGCATGCTCCTGTCATATCAATTTTACATCAGACATATGGGAAGCAAGAAACACTTGGCAATTCATATGTTGAGAGTGGCCCAGCAGCAACTGAAGTAACAGGCATGGAAGTTTCATATTGCAGGATTCAGGATATCTGTTGTTGGGATAGGGTGACGTAGTAAGTTTAACAGTGTTACAACTATAGGTTTAAACCACAAGCTGGTTGATGCACTGACAGCTAGTAATTAAAGCATTGCTGTACAGAGGTCACGCTAATGCATCATCTTAGCAACAATTTCTAGAGGGTCTCTCTAGTGACAAGCTCATTGTCAGTTGTAAATCGTCTGAAATTGAAAATACAGCAAAATCACTGTACTATTTTTTTCCAGCTCAGAAAAAATTCAGTGGGGAATCCATAGTAAAGTAAACCCCTTAAGTTGCTAGCGTATGCATTTTAATTTGAAATGCAATAAAATATGCTACTGTTAAGTGTTGCTGTAATGTTGTGACCTAACAACTCTAGCGTTATACTGATCAGTTCTCATTACAAATATTATAGAACCGTACATGTCGGCAGTCCCCTAAAGCTGTTTGGGGAAATTCTTCTTAAAAATTAGAACATTTAATTATAACCGATGATCCATGTCAGTAGTAGTCTCGTGAGGACTCTTTGCTGCAGCTCCAGAAGAAATGAGAGTTTTCTGTATGACCCCGGTGGCTACCTTGTTAAAAATCTTGTTTTTATATGATATTGCAGTTAAAGTGATATGCACCATGTTTGCATGTCTGAGGAAGTTGGCGTGCTAATGCTTTTTTCTTTTGTTTTTAAATGAATGGATGATTATTTTTAAAAAGGTTCCCTGATTGTGTTTGCATATTTTATCTTAGTTTAGAACAGTTATTTTAATTTATTTTTTTCAGTGGCTCCAAATGTGCAAACTGCATCTATCATAATTCTGCTCCCCTTCCTAAAATTTCCTGCTATTGGTTTAGCTCTGATAGTGGGAGTAGTGGTGGAAATATTGCTGTAGATAGGACTCCAGTTGGCCACCAGCAGCAAGTACTCATGTAACCTTGCTCAGAGCAGGACTACATGAGACTTCGGTTAAAATGCCAATGGCTAGCCTTGTCTAATTCTCACTGTTGCTATGGCCAATGAAGAACAACCAGTGGTAGCAATGGATGGTGGGAAATTTTAGAAAAAATGTCTATGGTTTGTCTATGCTAGGTTGTTTTCCTAAAATGTCCTATTGTTGGTATCACGTGCTCAGCTCTATTGGTGATCGCAGACATGTGAACGAGGTACACTACTGTGCCATTTTTTACTTGCTCTAAGTAGGTTAACAACATTGTAAAAGTACCAGCAGCTACAGGAACCTGGTGGTCTTTAGCATTCCTATGTTTGCTTCCACCAGTGCAGCTGTGGCACTGTGTTGGGAAATATAGCCTTGTATAGAGGAACTTAGCTTCTTGTGGGAGAAGCAGCTTACTTTGAAATGGTCCAGAGTATTAATGTTTGATGATTACTTTTAGCAGAAAAGAATGAACACACACACACATACCCCCTATGCATACATATGTACATACGTCTATGTCTCTCATGTCTTGGCGCATACTCCGTGCAAATCCACTGATGTTAGTTTACATCTGGTGCTGTCACCTAACATTCCTGACTTAATGGATTGAGACATTACTATGAAAATTTAATTATAAGCAAAAGCGATTGTCTTGAATAACATCTAGTTAAATTCAGAGTCTAGGCTTTGGTGCTCAGCTGAAGTTGGAATACAGGCCTTGATAGTGTTGTTGTTTTTTTTTTTCTTTTGCTCTCACAAAGAGCTTTTACTTTTTGTACATGATTAATGGGGAAGGAGTTTTGTGTAGAAATGGATAAAACTCTTGTTTAAAAGGCTGTGTTGAAAACAGTGTAAAAATAGATCAATAATAATAGAATTATATATGAAGAATAAAAACACAAAAAGCATCTCGTACATAAGAGGCAGGGATGTCTGTTCACTCAGACTAGCTGAAGGTCTGTTATATGACAAGGACTGATCAATGAGTCATGGACCAATTATGGTTTTTCTTCATGTCAAATCATATTTCTCTTATTTCCTCATCCAGATTGTGATTTTGTTGTACTTTTCTACCACCTAAAATTATTAAAATTGGTTTTCTTGACTCACAGTAATTGCACTGACCATTTCACTGAAAGAAGGAAATAAAATGAGAAAATCCACAGAGAGAATTCCATTCATTAAACACTGCTTGCTGCCTTCTATAGCGCTGCTAAAGAAACTTGTCTTCAGCAGAGTTTTACAAGTAAACTAACAGACTTTCTGTTTTAAAAAAGAGAGAGAATCTTCACCATCTGTTTTTGCCAGCATAGTCCTCAGTATGCCACTTTGAAAAACCTGAGTCATTTTTGGCCACTTATGACTGATCTATGCCTGGGCAAATCAGTGTAGTAGAAAATTTTATTTGAATGGTCATTCAGACAGGAATTTTGTTACAAGGATATTTGGGTCTGGTTCAATTCATGCTTTAATTTCTTGATGCTGAAGTTAATTTTCTGTTTGAGTCCATTTTTAGTAAACAACTTGTCAGTCATGAGGCATTAATACTGCAATTCAATATATTTAAGAAAAAAGTTGTTTTATACCAGAAAACTTGCCTGGAAAACGTCATTATATATCCCATTTATGGATTGAAGGTTTCATTTTGTAGCATCTCATATTATGCCCTACAATATGTCCTTTTCAATTTTCTTTCCCTGTAAGTGTGTGTGTTGGCACAGGAGGTATGTTGTTATGCTTAGCTTGCCTAGAGTAGCACCCTATTGCTTGTGCTTGTGCTTGGCCCAGATAGTAATGGGCTGTCTCCTCTTGTAGTTTATTTGCTTTGGGAGGGAAAAGTTGGTCCAAGACCCTGAAAACATTGCTGAAATATGTACCCATCCAGTAGAAGTTTAAGTTGGAAGAGATTGTGAAAGCACAAGCTGGTGAAGGAGATGGAGAACCTCATAAAGCTTAGTTTGGAATTTACTGGCTTAAATAAGAAGGGAGTCTTTGCAATTAAATGGTTGTGTACAGACTCAAGGCAATAGAATTGTGTATGCATCTTTCCAGTGTAATTGTCCAAATTCACTTTATCCTTTTTCAGTGTTTCTTTCATATTATCTTAAAAGCCAGCTGCATTGTCAATGTGCAAGGACTGGTTGTGTTTTTTTATAAGACACTTTCTTTGTTTCTTTTGAAATAGAAAGATGAAAACTACAGAAGCTTACCACGGGATACTAGTAACTGGTCTAACCAGTTTCAGAGAGACAATGCTCGCTCATCGTTAAGTGCCAGTCATCCCATGGTGGACAAGTGGCTGGAGAGGCAAGAACAGGTAATATATATTAATATATATATATTACTTTAACAATTTAACCTTTATGCTAGTCCACAAATATTACAAAGAAATAAATTCCTAAATGATAATGGTTCTGGAAGCCTGGGTATTAGCATCAGATATGTAGAGAGTAAATATGTATTGGGATTCCTTTGCTTCCAAAAACTTCATTAGGAATGAAAATAGCAAACAGGAAATATCATCCATTTTTGAGCCATACACCCATTTATACAGTACGTGGCAAGTGTTCTGATGAGCGCTGCTATTCTTTGCTACTCTTCTTCACAGCTGGTATCAGCAGGCTTGTTTTATTTAGAGATTGTTATTTTGAAGTAAATTTTATTGATGAAAAGCCAGTAATGTTACCCACAAAGTTATGTAACTAAATAAGGATCTATTTTTGCATATCATTTTTTGAAATGCTCTTTATTCTTCTGAACCAGTGACATGTCATTCAATTCTAGCTTTAAAGTCATAACTGTTATTTGCCTTTACTGACTATATTGAAATTACCAGTTTTAAATTTTTGTTTTCACACAATAAATAATTATGCCTAATGTTTTTCCTCCTTTATTAAGAATCTCACGGTTATGAATATTGAAAGACCTAAAATGAAGATCAAGATTGCTAGATATCACCATTGCTTGATCAGTTTTATGTTCAGTAAATATCCATATTGCAAACTTGTTATTTGGAACCATTTGCTGATTGAATTATGTGTTGTAGATTGTAAAATTGGTGCCATAGATTGTAAGCAATCTCCTGTTGCAGTGTTGTTTGTGTTTGATTTTTGAGGTACGCCTCCCTGAGTCGTTAGAATCTCATTGAAGTACTTAAATAAGCTGTTGTCTCAGCAAAAGGAATTGGATTAGAAATCTTAAAAGCAACCTTCCGAGAAAATGTCAGTGACTTGCATATTTAAATATTTAAACATCTATTTTCCAATAAATGTATTTTGTGAAGTTTTGCTCACAGTCCAGTAACTAGACCCACTTTACCCAACTTCATGGTAAATAAATAATACTATGAAAGCCTGTTTAAACAACCATAGTCAACTGATTTAATTTCTGTACCTGAAAAAAAAAAAGTTAAATGAGAGAGATGATCCATTCATTAAATTTTGGATGTTAATAAGTCGCATGTATCTGGAAGAGCGGGATCCTTTGGTGATTTCATATCAGCAGGATAAGTAATTAGACTGAAAACTGTTTAACAGGGCATGAACAGTGGAAGGAAACCCATAATGAGAATGGAATGAAGCACAGCACTGGGGAAGGAGGGGAAGAGCCTTACACATGAAAGAGTGGATGCAGGTGGAAATCCTGTTTACTTCTTTTCTCAAACTTAACATCCTTTTGAATGTCCCTCTGAGCCCTTTATGTTTCATTGGATAAACTTAATGCTTTTACATTTAATAAATTAAATTTGGAATGCTTGGTAATAAGCAAACTGGAACTTACTGAATATAAGCTCCTGTTGCACAGTGAATAATAACTAAGCAACAAGTCCCCTCTGTTTGTGAAGTAGTGTTCAAGAAGTTTCAAGTAGATAATGAGGTTGTCCAAGGGACTCTTCTGTCCTGTCCCGCTCTGTGCAGCTTTAAACATAGTATGGAATTATAGAAGAGCCTTTTTGGATTTAAAAATGCTCTGAATTCTTTAGTTCAGAACATAAGGTGTCTGCACTTAGAGTAAATAGTTTCCCACAGCAGACTTAATTGGCTCTTCCTTGCTGGGCCTCTGCTTTTCACTTACCTTTCTTTTGGGAGGCACTCAAGGCAGTAGAAGCTCTGAAAATGGACATAAGCAACAAGGAAAAACAGGCAAATAGGAAGAATGTAAGTGTCTAGCCTATGGTGTGGCCTACCAACCTGCACAGCCAAGTCATTTGGTGTCTGTAATTCCTATACTCCACAGAGGTGTTGCGGTGGAGCTGGAATCCTCTCTTATGCTAGTACAGCTACCAGAAATGGCCATGGCCATGGCCATGCAAAGTAGCATACTGTGGATCTGGTGACAAACCAAGTGCAATGACAATGCTAGGAAGCCGACATTAGAGCACAGCTATATTCTATAGGTATTTGGCTTCGTAGAACTGAAGGGATTACCAGGTTCGCCCTTGGGCTGGTCCCAGAGACGTTGCTCATTGGAAGAATTTCCTTTGGAACAGTGTTACTTCAAGCAAGGCTTATTTTGTATACTTGTGAATCCTGTGCCTCACCTTTTCCTCTCAAGCATATGGAAGAAAAGAAATTTCCCAGAAGGTCCTGGTAACCTTCAGAGATAGGTAAATGTTGTGAGATTCTGCTTTGAGGAGCACAATTAATTCATTAAGCAACTCACTAGGATTACTAATGTTAAAGACACCCTGTCAAGGTTGATTCCTCACTCTGGCACTTCGAGTGCAGAAGGTGGGGGCCCGCAATGATTTTAAAAATTAATACTGGCCACTCCAGGCTTGTGTTAAACTCCCAAGGTTACAGTTTTTCTCTAACTTTGGCTTGGTAAACGCTGCCACCACCCAAATGCAAACCCCTTTTCAGATCCCAGGAAGGTGCACTTGGGAATTCCTTTCTGTGGGGTACCCTCAAACCCTTTCATCCCCTTCCCCCCTCCGGGGAAGAGCTAAGAAAGAAAACAAAGGAAATTAGCTGTTGCCACCAGCTAATTTAACAACATCTGCACAAACCTCTTAGGACACCAAAAATCCAATCCTGATCTTAAAAAAGGTAAATTTTATTAAAAGCAAAAAGAAATAAAATACATCTGGAACTTAGGCTTTTGCTGGATTTTAAAAGAGCAATTCCAAAAATCAAGCCCACCAAAATAGCTTTCTTGGGGGTTCAGCTCAAAGATTACAAGCACACAAAAACATCTGGGGTTCGCACAGAGGAGTCCACAAGCCTTACATAAAATAAAAGAAATAAATCTTATCGCATCTGTTTAAACATTCCCTGTCACAATGAATCCTTCTAGGTATAGACGATGAATTTTCATACCTGGTCCAAACTTTGCACAGCATTCCAGCTGTCCCCCTTCTCTTCAGCCCAGAGAGAACAAGGGAGAGACAAAGGGAAAGCTTTTTTCCCCCTTTTAAGAAGTTCTAGTCTTCCCATTGGCTCTTTTGGTCAGGTGCCCACTCCCTTTTCTTTACCTGGGGGACTTTTTAACCCTTTAAAGGTAAAGCAAGCAGCCACCAAGAGGGACTTTATAGCTAACTGGCTGGCTGGGTGTCCATAAAAGGGAGCTACCCCTCCCCTTCATTTATCACCCCCCACCTCACAGAGCCACTAGGTGCCAGAGAGATAAAGTTATTTTGACAGGAGAGAAAACGTATCTCATTTCCCATACAGCCCCCTATAGAGCAGATTGTGATCTTGCAGTGAGATTGTTATAGGATGATATAATAAGGAATAATGTACCAGTTTTCTGTACTGGCACTTGTTAAAGAAATAGCTTTCCTTCTGTAGACTACTGTGGATTTTAGGGCCTCAGAACGGAGGGTCACTTGAAAATATATAGTACAAATAGCAATTAGCTGCATCAGTGGTACATTACCAGGCCTCTACTAAATTTTGAAGTGGGACAAGATAAAAGATTTGTGTCTGCCTTCTGAATTGTCTTAGGGAATCATGGTTCTGTGTGATGCAGGACCGGCTCTAGGCAACAGCAAACCAATTGTGCTTGGGGGGCAGCACAATTCCAGGGTGGCATTCCAGGAGTTCTTTTTTTTTTGCTTGGTGCGGCAAAAAACCTAGAGCTGCCCCTGGTGTAATAGGTAGGAATCAGTACTTCAATTTAGGGATCATTCCCAATTCATTTACAAAAGATTCAAACTATTTGCTGAAAGAATCGATCAATGTAACTTAGAGAAAAGTTGGTTATTCCAATCCCTAAAATAAGACCTGCCAGAACTACTTGCATCTTGAAGAATTCCTTTGCCAGCAGAAATTTGAAGGTTTAAATTCAGACAGTTTCAGCTTTCAAATTTCTCATGCTGTAAACTAACAAACCATTCTAGAAGATATGGCCTTCTGTTGTTTCACTGGGCAGACAAGTTCACTCTGATAGATTTCAAAGTAGTGTTAACATAAATTGTTTGTTACTCTCTACTATTTATCCCTTTAAATAATACTTAGAAATTTATACTTTTCTTATGGAATAAAATTAAATGAAAGTAGTGCTTCTAAACTTTTCTTCATAAGAATTCCCACTAGCAGACCTGTTCCAAAGAATCAGTTGAAGATAGTTGGCAATTTCCCCAAAATTTGTTCACATGCATAATATTACCACTGTTCAATTGAGAAATCATAAAATAACTAATTAAAAAGCTCAGCCCACCTGAAGTGGTTTGAAGGATTGGAGTCAAAGACTGGGGAATGCCATCTAACTGCAGAAGTCATCACAGTGGGGAGGTTGGGGTGGAGAAGGTGAGAGTTAAAGTTAACATTTGGTGGAAAGTTTAAATATGTATACAGATTCTATAGGGTGGTCATTTCAGTTTCTATAAGCAAATATTGAAATTGGCAAAGATCAAGTTTACATAAGAAATATCACACTAAAATAGTATATTCTTCGCTTTACTGTAGAGGCCCTGCATTTTAAAAGGATTAAAAATCCCGTGCTGTTCTGTGATGGTGGAGCAGAAGAAGGGGAGGGAAGGGGAGTTATATTTTTGATTGTTTAATTTCTAAGGCAGCTGATCAGAAAAGCCATTTGCAAATTTAAAGGACAGCATTCAATTAAATTAAAACTGCATAGGAATTGTATAAACTGATTTGTGTTCATTAATGAATAAAAGCAAGATACTTTATTGAGCACTGTTCAAAATACACAGCTCAACATAAATTCAGTTTTCCACATCCAACAAGATTTTTTTTAAAAAATATTAAAATTAAGAACGCACCAAATTTAGAAGATGAAATGCACATTCATGATCATCACTGATGAGCAGTTCTGAATAGCAAAATCCCTGAAGCTCTTTGGTATTCTTTAAATATGGAAAATGAAAATGGATTTTTCTCTATTCAAAAATGGGGGATGGGGAAGAAGAAGTTAGGTAATTACTTCTGCTCTCCTCCTATGGTGGAAACTTACAGTATAGTAGATCAAGCTGGGCAGAGCTCTTTTCATTTTAAACATATCGCTACCTGCCTCCTTCCTCTTACAGTTAGCTTCTTGCTTGTGACTCCTGTCAGTGGTGAAATACAAATGTAATCTCTGTGGTCTTTCTGGTTCTCGTGCTAGCAATGATATCTGACATGCAAATATTGTTAGTGCTTGATCTCCAAGCACAGAGTACCTGCCTTCAGCTTTGTTTTGAGCAACTGAATGCTTGTTTTTAATATGAATAAATCTACCATTTTAAAATGTTCAGACATTACAAGATAGAATGGGACTGTGGGTTGCAATGCTGCAAAGAGTCTGAGCCTGAAGCAATGGTAGGAAGATTGTATGATGCCATCTACCTGAGAAGGAGATGGTATTCATCTACCAGGGGATATAAGCAGCCACCAAATCTTGAATTGTACATTTGCTGTAGCACTGTAGCTAAGGCTGAGTTTCTTTCATCTTTGTGAGTTCCCACTTTCAAGTTCTTATCATTGGCTTGCATGTCCCAGGCTTGTTCTTGGCTATTTTTGTGTTTTCATAGTGTTAAAAGTTGGTGATTTTTATGCTTACAGAAATTTTGTGAGTGGGTTTTTTGCACTAATACTGTTCAGATTTAAAACTTGCTGTCACAATTCAGGGCAGCTGCACCTGTACTTCTTATCAGTGGTCCAGCAAGGGCACTCACTCTCAGTTTTCCAGCCCCCTGGCTGTTGCCTTTGTGGGTGGAGACCTGTGTCTCACTCCCTTCTCAACTGAGTATGTCCAGGTTGCACATTTCCCTTCCTTCACTGTGTTGTTCACATGCTGCAGAGAGAGGCTGCCCAAGCACACCTGTTTGCTTTCTCTTCAGAGATGGTTAACAGTGTGACTGCCCAAGATTGTTGATACCACATAGCTCTTTTAGTGCAAGCCTATTTTATTCTTAAAGTAAAAGCTCTACAGAGAAAACATACTGAAAACAATAAAAGAACCTACACACGTACTAATAAGTTTACCAGATATCACCCCAGCTCGAACACGGACTCTGGCAGAGGCAGTCCTCCAGCCTCCTCCCCACCCGAAGGGGTTTACTTTATGGTCACAAGTTCATCACAGCTTTATCTCAAAATAGTCTTATGGGGCCTGTCAAGGCTCCTTCCCCACTCTGAACTTTAGGATACAGATGTGGGGGCCTGCATGAAAACTTCTAAGCTTAACTACCAGCTTAGATCTGGTCCGCTGCCACCACTCCCAATGTGCTAATTCCCTTCCCTGGGTAGCCTTGAGAGACTCTTCACCAATTCCCTGGTGAATACAGATCCAAACCCTTGGATCTTAAAACAAGGAGAAATTAACCATCCCCCCTCCTTTCTCCCACCAACTCCTGGTGGATCAAGATCCAACCCCTTTGGATCTAAAAACAAGGAAAATCAATCAGGTTCTTAAAAAGAAGGCTTTTAATTAAAGAAAAAAGTAAAAATCATCTCTGTAAAATCAGGATGGAAAATAACTTTACAGGGTAATCAAACTTAAAGAGCCCAGAGGAACCCCCTCTAGCCTTAGGTTCAAAGTTACAGCAAACAGAGGTAAACACCCTAGTAAAAGGTACATTTACAAGTTGAGAAAACAAAGATAAAACTAACACGCCTTGCCTGGCTGTTTACTTACAAGTTTGAAATACGAGAGACTTGTTCAGAAAGATTTGGAGAGCATGGATTGATGTCTGGTCCTTCTCAGTCCCAAGAGCGAACTCTCCCCAAAAACAAAGAGCACAAACAAAAGCCTTCCCTCCACCAAGATTTGAAAGTATCTTGTCCCCTTATTGGTCCTTTGGGTCAGGTGTCAGCCAGGTTACCTGAGCTTCTTAACCCTTTACAGGTAAAAGGATTTTGGAGTCTCTGGCCAGGAGGGATTTTATAGTATTGTACACAGGAGGGCTGTTACCCTTCCCTTTATAGTTATGACAGGGCTTCAGTAGGCCAAGTCCTTCCAATCCTTCGCTCAGGATTGGGGTCCTCTGTGGACCGGGATCTTGTCTGTTTGCTGATGAGGAAGAGGGCCGTGAGCCAGTTTAAAACCAGGCTATTTATCAGACAATCCTATCTTGGTCTGTTAGTCCCTGGAGAATCCAATTTGGGCTTAGTGTGTGTGCACCTCTCCAGGGGTGGCTTCCAAGGGCTGTGTAGTGGGGTGGTCACCCGCTCCTGCCTGGAAGGGCTTAAGACAGCCCTGGAGAGTGCTAGGGCAGGGGGGAAAGCTGGGCTGATTGGGGAAACAGCCTCAGCTGTGGCCACGCCCCCAAACAGACCCAGCTGGCCCTATAAAGGCCAGGGAAGCCAGGAGTAGAGACACTCTCTCTGTTTGTAGAGGGAGAAGGGCCTGGCTGCTAGGGAGTTGAGAAGGTACTTGGGTGGAGCAGGGCTGGGGGAAGGCCAAGGGAGCTGGGGAGCTCCGGCCTGGAAAACCCCAGGCTGCGGCCTAGTCTAAGGCCAATTGTGTACTGGGATTGCAGAGGGGAGCCCACGGGTAGGTCGAGGCAGCAGGTCCAAACCCCTCCTTGCCTGTGATGAGTGGCTTACACTGCAGTCTGTCCCAGGGTGCGGGGGCTAGACGATGACTGGCAGTAGCCTTATAGTGAGGCGAGGTGGGCATAGGGGATGGGGGTTCACTAGGGAGGGGCGACCTTGAGAGAAAGGGGTTACTGCCAAGAGGCAGCACCCCAGATAACGGGGCACCGGGTCCGGGAGGGACCCGGTGGCCAAGCAGCAGCGGGACACCGGCCTGCAGAGGGCGCTCCAGAGGCTGGATGAGCTAATTCCCAGAGACAACCAGCAGGAGGCACCACAGGGGTGAGTCCCACATCGCTACAGGCTGATAATGAAGGAAGTATATCAGCATCCCCATCCCTACTAGGGAAGATACATACTATTCCACAATTACACATACATAATTTCATTTTTAATACACTGGACCCCAAAGGTATTAAACCTAGTTCAATAAGGTTTAACTTAATTCAGTAAAGTTTATCTTAATTCCTTAATTAATTATCTTAATTAAGGTTGTTCAGGATGTTGTCAATCTGTCATGTGCATCATTGTCAGTGAGGGCTGTCTGCTTTAAGAATGAACACAATTGAGAAATGGAGGAGCTAGGCTCTAATGAAAATACTGGGATATGCACTTCCTTAGCCCTGATAGGCCACTTTGTAGTGGTCTGGTAGTGCAAAGGAGCTGTAAATATGGCTTCAGTGGCCAGCTGAGGAATTGCTGGGATGTAGTTGGAGGAAAGGGGTATAGACAGAATTCCCCTGCACTGTGGAGATTCCTGGCTGCTAGAATGGGCCATTGTAGCTAGGTGCAAGTTAGTGAATGGTGCCAGGATGAGGAAGTATAAAGGTGGCTTGGGACACCTTTCCCTTTCACTACCCTCAATCCTATATCAAGTAGAGCTCAGCCAGATCCAAGAGTTTAGCCTCAAGTATGTCTGAATGACTACACACAGACCTTTGCTATTCTGACCCCCTTCCTGCCTAGTCAATCTTCTCTTCCCTGTTTTACCACATACGTTTTTTCTCCCATCTGTTTTAAAGGTGGTGTTCAAATGGGCCCTGCATGTCTTGTGACCTTTCTGCTGTGCAGGATCCTGTGCCCGCAATTTCTGATTTAATGCGCTCTGTGTCATTGCACCCCAACCCCACCGCCCACATTTGAAATTGCAGGTACCAAACTACAGCAGAAACCAGACATAGTTGATCCCTGGAAATGTCATCTGACCCATTGTCCTCCTTCCCCCTGAACCCACATACTTCAAGAGGGTGTCGGATGTACATGAAGTGCCCTTCATAATTTATGGGTGTTTGTGTGTTGTTGGCACATTGAATATAAAACCACCAAGAGAGATAAAATACAAGAGTTAAGGGTCCAATCCATGGCCCACTGCAGTCACTAAAAAGACTCACATTATCTTCAGTGGGCTATAGACAAGGCCATAAGTGTTCTACTTATGGTGTTTTAAAGTCTCTTAAACCTTTTTTAGTTTCGTTTACCTGACGAAAGGTATTATATACTGTGTGCTAAATTATGCCAACATTTATTACACCAGTGCAATCCCACTGAAGTCTATTAGATTGCGCCTTGTAACTTGAGAAAAGAATTAGTCTCTTAACGCTCCTCCAGGGAAAAGTAATCCTAACATTTTGTTGTAACATCACCATGAATCTGAAAAAGGGCCATATTACCTATAGATATATGAAAAATGTTCTGTAACATCCATTGTGTAGTAGGACCTTTTAGTGCTTTATAGTAGAATCCGTACAATCTTAACTTGAAATAAGTGAAAGACGAAGCATTCAGATAAACTACAAATAAATGAACAGGTCAGATTTCAGTCACATTTTGAGAGTAAATACATGTTTTTTTTTAGCAGGGTCTTAAGGGATTTTTTTTTAAATATAAGAATCATTTGTGGCAAAATTTGAGATATTTAAATTTAAAGTAGATGAGCATTTGTATTCAGGGTGTCTGTAGCAGAATCATAACTGAGAGTGCTGGTCAAGATAACATTGCTGGTCAAGACAAGACATTGCTAAATCTCTTTAGAGTAGTTCAGGTACTTTGAATAGTTAATTGATCATTTAATGTGGGTTATTTTTGGTTTAATATTCCTGTATGTGAACATGTAGTTTGTACAGTGATGGTTATTTGCATAGATAGTTCTGACTCTTCATCTACAATAACTGATAGGGATTGTTTATTACCAAAAATTGTAGGTAAAACAGAATATGAGGGACTGTATCCTGAAAAGCAGTGACTCAGAAAAGGACTTAAGGGCCATGGTAGATAACCAGTTGAACGTGAGCTCCCAGTGTGATGCTGCAGCTAAGAGGGTGAACATTATCCTTGGATGTGTAAGTAGAGAAATACCAAGTAGGATCTGGGAGGTGATATTTCCTCTGTTTCTGGCATTAGTGAGGCTGTTACTGGAATCCTTTGTCCAGGTTTGATGTCCACACTTTGTAACAGTTTAGGGAATATGTCTGTGTCCAGTTACAATTCCATTTGGTTTTATGAACACTATTTGGGCTTGTAACAATCGTTGTGAATTGGATTGTTCATTTGGTAGCTGGCAAGGAAGTCCAAATAGTGTTCATAAAACCAAATGTAGTTCACTGCTCTCCTGTTCCTTACTAATCGGAACCAAACTGCAGGAAAGGAAAAAATTGTATGCTGTTAACTGGTTTGACTGTACTTCCTGTGTGGCCAACTTGGGGGGGGAGGGGAATGTATAGGGATAGCGAAGCTAGATGCTCAAAGAATGAAAATCATTCGTTACAACAAAAACTTGAGTGGTTGACATGTCATGAGATCAGAGAGAAATCTGCCAGTAACTTCTGTTTTCCATCAGAACCAGAAAAATATCCAAATCATATTGATAGTGAATCAGATCCAGAGATTTGAAATATAAAATAAGCATTGCGCACAGCATGTATTTTCTGTGGGTCTTAAAATATGGTCTTGCATTATCCTTTCTTAAGTTTACATGTGAAGTAGTGGAATACCACTCATTATTTCATAGGTTTATATGAAAATGTCTCTCTCTCTGCCCCATCTATATCTACTCACACATATCTATGGATGGATGTGTGTGGGTATATTTGCATATATATAATCTCTATATATCTATATGTATACAAACTTTTTAAAGTTCAAAATTGAAAGGTTCATATTAGGGCTGAGTGTATTGATATCTGAAAAGGAAGAATTACATTCTAAATTGTTGAGAGATATTTCTAAAAAAAGACTATTTAACAGGAATTTAGAGCTCTGTGCACACATATCCTGTGTGAAAAACAATGAAGTTCTTGAAATATGTGGTAAAATGGTTAATCAGGTCTACCTAAAAGTTTATCCATTATCTCATTTGAATGACAATCATGTATATTGGTTAGTTTTTTCAGTGTGGTAGAGTGGGGCTTTAGTTTATATTAGACAGTCAGATGGAATAAACTGATTGGGGACAGCAAGAATAGTTCAGCTTTATAAACAGTATCTCATGATGGTATCTATCATTTCATACTGTGCTTTAAATAGGAGAGACAATCTTTGGGCCATATACTTGCATGTAGCGGTACACACACTGGCCTTGGAAAAACAGAGGGAATTGCACATGTGAATCCAGGGGTAGAATTTAGATCTTTGTATGAAGAGTTGTTCATATTCAACAACTTTAAATTTTTTTTTTTACCCAAAATGGTTGGGATTAGGGATTTCAGCTATTTGCTGATATACGGGGGGAAAAGGAGACATATCAGATATTTATTTATTTTGTGTGTGTACTGTACAATGGACATAGATTCTATTGCACTCACTTTTTAACCACACGTGATGACGGTGTAATATAATTGCAAGAAAAATCATTGTTGCAGCTAGTCAGTTTTTGTTGTTGTTTTTTTAAATATATCCCATTACAATATCAGCTCTGACTGTATTCAAGTCTGCCTTCCTGAACTTCATCTGATGGGTATCAGTCTTCATACACCTCCTGTCTTTGAAGGAAACCCCTCTGAGTCTTAGGTGCTTGAGTCTGAGGTTCTTGTGCCATTGCAAGGATGATATCTGTTCGAGTTCTTCCTTCCCTTCTTTTAAAAAACAGTTTATTATCGCCTCCCTCCATGTAGCAGGGTTATTTTTTAGTATGATCACTTTTGGATGCACAAATACTGTAATACCCGTACTACTTTCTTGTCCTGTGTCACTTGTCCTCTGTTCACTTTCATTCCAAGTTTTCTAAGGATGGTTTATAATACAGTTTTTCTAATTATTTTTATAATGTGTTTGTGCTACTGCACAGCATCCCCAAGTGTCTTGGTGGGAGTGCTTTATAAATTATTACTGTTCAAAACTATTAGCGACACTAATGGTTAAATGTCTGTGGTCTCTCAGATTTTCTACATTAGGCCCCATGGAACGCCAGTTCTGTACTTCTCTAAAATTATTAGAAGCTCAATTCAGAACTCCTTACTTAGTCTAAACTCCCATTGGGACTTCAGTGAGAATATGGCCTTAGTGAAGAGAGAGTGAACAGGGCCCTTAATTACTATAGTGCCAAAGCAATGCTTAAGTGAAATACATTAGTAAAATTAAAATTTGTCTTCATTCCTTTGGTGGGTAATACAGTTAATGAATATAGATCTGACCAAATTAAGATAATTTATTTCATTGGCTGGCGTCATTGTAAAACTTTTCAGTGTATTATAACTCTTTTATACAAACCTTAAACAGATGCAGTTCTTGTATCCGCTTCAAAGACCAGGAAGGTTAAAAGTTTTAAGTGTATTAAACCAATTTTCTTAATTACATCTGTAGTATAGCTTTTTTTTTTTTTTTTTTTTTTTTCATTTAGAATTCACAATGTACTCTTCAGGTACCTTCTTTTCCAGCAATTTATACCAAGGATTTTTAATAACCATTATTTACACTGTAGTTATTTTTTTTTAAATCCCACATTTTTGTTTCAAAAGATAGCATTTTTAATGCTTGATATTGCTCATTTTCTCCTACTCCTCTATTTGCACTTTACATTCCTCACTTCTCTTGTTTGCTATCCCTTTGCCCGTCTCTCACATTTCTGTCTCATGCCTTCTATTGTGCTGTTGCCTGTGGTGAATCTTCCCACTTCCTATCTGCCATGCTCCTTTTCTTTCCTTCTTAAAATCCCTTACAAGAAAAAAGCAATGTTCAGATATGGGCACAACAACCAAAGACCATGAGAAACTTCCCTAGTTTTGTTGCAAAATCAAATCACAGGTCAGGTTTGCTGGGGTCTGTGAACCTTTTAAGTGAAGTTCGCAGCTTTGCATTTAAAGCAGGTGGAAGTTGGTGCTTTCATCTGAAAGTCACTTTGAGATTTTGGGTTTATTTGAACCTGAAACTCAAAGTAAAATTCAAGGGATAAGAAATCATGTGTTTAGAAACTGAAGCCCTTTCAAACGGAACCTGCCAAATTTTCGCCCTAGTGTACTCCCGCATGTTTTCACTTAGATGGTTAATGGTTACATGGTTAATGTTACTTTGGAAACAGGATGTATATGTAGAGATATATACATTGGTGCTATAATTTAAATATTCTTTGTTCTACCGAAATAGACTGCTTTAACATGGATGTCAAGGCTCGTCTGTTGTCACTCTAGCTTCAGGTGGGATCCTGAGAAATTGCTGCTGAGTCATGCTAGCAGATGGATCATGTTAGTTCCAACCAGGATAAATATTCAGACCCCCTTTATTTTTTTGGGCCACAGAAAATTATGACAGAGTAGATTCTGGAGGGAAAACCTATGGACAGCCAAGCTTAGGGAGTAATCCTGTACTGAAGTTTGTTACTGTATGTGAATTACCAATTAGGAGCACTCCCAGGAAGGGAGTGAGGTTGGACAGTAACTTAGGTCTGCATACTCCTTTGAGGAAGAAGTAGTGAATCAGCCTACTTATAATTGTAAATAAATAAAAGGGCTTGCCTTGCATAATCCTTGTCTGGACGAGTCATTTTAATTACCTGATTCCACTTTCTGGTAATAGGGAATGGTATTGTATAATATAACATTAGTCTAAAGAGTTAATAATTTACAGGTAAGTGATTTGTCTGTTTTCCCTCCACTTCATCTTCGTTTTATTGCATAAGGACAATAGTTTCATTATGAGATGTCTTTAGTTATATTCAGTGGTGAAAGGAGTTCCTGTAATTTATGGGTTCCTTTGAGAAATGTCACAAGATCCTAATGAAGTGACATAGTAAGATTTACTGAATATAGCAGACTGAGTACACAGATTTATGTAATAGGACCTAGCTTATGTGATACCCCAAGATCTCTATTCATTTCACCCCTATAATAGAAAGGAAAAAGGAGCAGACTATCCTGACCACTCATTATTTAATTCATTGAAGTAGGTCATTTTAAAATTACCTTAAGACTATTTGGCTTGGCATATGAAATTGCTTAATATTTAAATGTTTTTCTTTATCAGCAAATTTAGTTTATTTTTTTATATGAAAAGAAGAAACCTCTTATAGGAACATGGTAGGTATATATAGGTACCAGTGACATAGGGAGAGATAGGAGATATGTCCTGGAGGCCAAATTTAGGCTGCTAGGTAAGAGATTCAAGTCCAGGACCTCCATGGTAGCATTCTCTGAAATGCTTCCAGTTCCACATGCAGGGCTAGTTAGGCAGAACTGCAGTCTCAATCCATAGATGAGACAATGGTGTAGGGAGAAACCAGAACAAGGAACCAGATTGCTGGTGTATAAAATTTAAAAAAAGGAGTTTTTAAACTAAGGGCTGGGAGAAAGCCAACGGGTGTGAAGGAGCACATGGTTTGAACAGAGATATCTCTTAGGATAGTCTATTAAGGGGGAGCCTCTATATAATAGTAAGGAGGAGAGGATGGAAGTTGCTAAAGTACAAGTAGGGATGAAACAGTCAGTTGAAAGACTTGTGTTCAGTTACATCGCATAATGGCAGACTGTTAAAAAGTGACATTTTATAAGTGCTTGTAGACAAATGCTAGAAGTCTGAACACTGATATGGGTGAACTTGTGTGCCTGGTATTAAATGAAGAGATTGATATAATAGGCATCACAGAAACTTGGTGGAATGATGATAATCAACAAGATCTGGTAATACCAGGATAAAAGAATATATAGGAATGACAGAGTATGTTGTGCTGGTGGGGGGAGTGGCACTATATGTGAAAGAAAGCATAGAGTCAAATATAGTAAAAATCTTAAATGACTCACACTGTACCATGGAATCTCTTATAGGTAGAAATTCCATGCTTGAATAATAAGAATGTAGCAGTAGGAATATATTAGTGAAACATGACCAGGATGATGACTGTGAAATGTTGAGGCAGATTAAAGAAGATATAAAAATAGAAAACTCAGTAATAATTGGCGATTTCAACGATTTGCATATTGACTGGGTAGATGTCACCTCAGGACGGCATGCAGAGATAAAGTTCTTTGACACCATAAATGACTGTTTCTTGGAGCAGCTAGTCCTGGAGCCCACAGGAAGAGAAGCACTTCTTCGTGTAGTCCTAAGTAGAGCACAGGATCCAGTTCAAAATGTGAATATAGCTGAACTGCTTTTTAATAATGACCATAATATAATCTAATTTCACATACTTGTGAGGAGTGGGAGGGGGACAAACCAAAGAAGCCCACCACAATAGCATTTAACTTCAGAAAGGGGAACTAAACAAAAATGAGGAATATAGTTAAAGGAAGATTAAAAGGTACAGTCACAAAAGTGAAATGCCTGCAATCTGCATGGAAACTTTTAAAAACAGCATAATAGAGGCTCAAATTAAATGTACATCCCCAAATTAAAAACATAGTAAGAGGACCAAAAAAGAGCCACCGTGGCTAAACAACAAAGTAAAAGAGGTGGTTAGAGGCAAAAAGGCATCCATTAAAAATGGGAAATTAAATCCTACTGAGGAAAAGAGAAAGGAGCATAAACTCTGGCAAGTCAAATGTAAAAGTATAATTAGACAGGCCAAAAAAGAATGTGAAGAGCAACCAGCCAAAGACTCAAAATTAACTGTAAATTTTTTGAGTACATCAGAAGCAGAAAGCCTGCCAAACTATCAGTGGAACCACTGGATGATTGAGCAGGGCCGGCTCTAGCGTTTTTGCCGCCCCAAGCAGGGGGGTGGGGAAAGCTGTGATCGCAAGTGGTGGCGGCTTTACTGCTGCTTCATTCTACGGCGGCAATTCGGCGGCGGGTCCTTCACTCCAAGAGGGAGTGACGGCCCCGCCGCCGAACGGCCGGATGTGCCGCCCCCCTCTTCATTGGCCGCCCCAGGCACCTGCTTGCTAGGCTGGTGCCTGGAGCCGGCCTTGGATTGAGGTACTAAAGGAGAGCTCAAGGGACATAAGTCCATTGCGGAGAAGCTAAATGAATTATTTGCATCAGTCTGCATGCGGAGGATATGAGTGAGATTCCTTTAAGTTTTATTGTTTTTTAAATAATAATTACACACCAAGGAGCAAACAAACAAACCCATAAAGTGATGCATTCTAAACGTCCTAAGCTTCAGATTCCTTCTTAAATGTTTCTTCACAGTGGAGCCAATATTCAACCACTGTATTAGAGCTTAATTTGCGTCTTCATTCAAACCCATATTTTTTGTTTATTTCAGAACCTTATGTTTTCCCACTGCTTTGTCTTTTGTGGTGATTGCTGATAATTTCAATCCATTTATCCAAAGCAAATAAATTAAATGTCGAAAAAATAAAATATCTGCAAGCATCTGTGTTTGAAATGATTAAAACAAGCATTAGTGTTAATTATTAGCTTTCCTCGTACCCTTATTTGGGATAGCCATTTTATTTATCTTGGTTTGCTCTAGATGCAAATACAGTACAAACTAGAATACATTTTATCAAACAGACCAAGGGATAGTGAAACTTTGTCTTGCCCAGACTAACCCATCAGCCCTGTCAGTAGCCATCTCCTGGTGACCTGAGGGTCAGTGGAGAGAGATGGCAATAGAAAGAGTACATTTTGAATACAATGTGTAAAGCGGGTGGCAGACACTGTAGGATCCTGTTTGTGGAACAGCACTCTGTTGGGCCATCTTGAAAATCAAATGCTTGACTCCGGCAGGAAGGTGCTCTGTACTTATCGCCGAGTCACTTTGGGTATGTCTACACAGCAGCTAGACAGCCGCAGCTGGCCTGTGCCAGCTGACCTGGGAGCTCTAGGACCAGCTGAAGCTTGAGCTCTAGGACCCTGCGAGGTGGGAGTATCCCAGACCTGGGCTCCAGCCTGAGCCCAGAAGTCCAAGCAGCAATGAGACAGCCCCACTCCCCAAGCACCGCAACCCCGAGTTGGCTGGCACGCACCAGCTGCAGGTTTTTCTTTGCTGTGTAGACATATCCTTTGAGGTAAATTCAGGTTCATCCAGTTAGCTGCAGTCTAGGAGAATAAAAGTGTGTGTTTCTTAGGCAGGAGGAAAAAGGGTCAGATTCAAGTATGTTTTTTAATGAAACCCTGGGCAAGGCCAAGGTTGGAGGGAAATCTGAGTTTGACATTTATATTTGGCTACTGGTAATTAATCTACCAATAAAGCCAAATCCCAGAAAAGGCATATGGCTTAGAGTTTATAGTGTGGGAGTTCAGAGCAGCATTAGGAGTCTGCTTCCTTAGAAAGTGGTACTAGCAATTGCTGCATGCACAAGAGCATTGTCTGAATTAAGTTGTGCATGGAAAACAAGAATGGTTGAAATTCTATAATTCACTCCACTTTTATGACATTGTCTGGTTTGCCTTATCCAAAAAGACACATTCTAGTTCTTCTGAATTTGGAACACATTCTATAGACCAGGTTTAGCTGATTCTGTGAAACAATTTATCTGGTTAAAGAGAAAAGGTGGGTGAGGTAATATCTTTCATTGAACCCTTTGCTGTTGATGAGAGAGACAAGCTTTCAAGCTTACGCAGAGCTCTTCTTCAGGTCTGGGGGATTTACTCCGAGTGTCACAGCTAAATACAAAGTGGAACAGATTGTTTAGGATAAGTTTAAAAAAAAAAAAAAAAAAGCCAGCTGAGGAGGTTGTTAGTGGGTTATAAATTAACAACCCGCCCCCACCATCTGCTTCCCTTTCCTTCCTCCCTGTGACTGGAGGGGTGTTAACAGGCCACTTAACCTTGAATGGTCCCTTGAAATACGTTAATGCTAGCTACTACTTATGCTAAACAATCTGTTCCACCTTGTATTTAGCTGTGATACTCCGAGAGCAAGTCTACACTACAAAATTAAGTCGACTTAGGCTGTAGTGTAGACATATCCTACACCGGCAAAACTTATATCGCTCAGGAGTGTGAATATTCCACCCCCACGAGCGACATAAGTTACACCAACGTAAGCATTGGTGTGCACAGTGCTATGTTGGTGGGAGAGGCTTGTGCTGCTCGCAGAGGTGGGTTTTTCTATGCTGATGGGACACCTTTCTCCCATCAGCATAGAGCATCTTCGCCACACTTGCTGCAGCAGCACAGCTGTATCGGCATAGCTGCACTGCTGCAACGCTGTACGTAGAGACATACTGTTAAGTTACCTCAACATACAGTCACTGCAGTAATTAAATCACTTTTGTATGTCCACACTAGCTCCTTCTGTCGTCGGTGAGCATCCTCACCAGGGGTGCCTGCACCAGCTGTCGTGGGCTGGAGCCATGCTGCATGGGGCTGACAGCCAGAACAGTCCGGTGCAAGCAAAGCAGTGTCTACACTGGCACTGCGTTAACCTAACTACATCAACCTAAGTCTGGGGTGGGCAATAATTTTCGCAGGGGGGGCCATTCCACAAATTTTGGTAAGTTGACACATTTCTACTATATTAATGGAGGGAGTGCGGGGTCTGGGAGGGAGTTTGGGTGCAGGAGGGAGCTCCGGGCAGTTGCAGAGTGTTGGGGTGCAGGAGGGGGTGCAGGGTCTGGGAGGCAGTTTGGTTCAGGAGGAGGTTCTGACCTGGGGCAGGGGTTGGGTTGCGGGAGGGGGTGCGAGGTGCAGGCTCTGGCCGGGAGGCGCTTACCACAGGCGGCTCCTGGCCAGCGGCGCAGCAGGGCTCAGGCAGGCTGCCTGCATGTCGTGGCCCCATGCCACTCCCGGCTGCTGCTGGCACATCTCTGCGTGCTCCTTGGGGGAAAAGGGTCAGCGGGTCTCCGTGCATTGCCCACACCTGCAAGCACTGCCCCCGCAGCTAACTGGCCAAAGGAAGCTGTGAGGACAGTGCTAGGGGTGAAGGCAGCGCGCAGAGCCGTCTTCCCCCCTGCCAGGGGCGCACAGAGACATGCCAGCAGCAGCCGGCCCCTTCCGGGAGGGGCCTGGGCCTCGGCAGGCAGGCAGTCTGCCTGAACGCCCCACTGCGCCATGGGACTTTTAGCAGCCCGGAGATTGCGAGGGGGCCGGACAGAAATGTTAGATGGGCTGGATCTGGCCCGCGGGCTGTATTTTGCCTACCCCGACCTAAGTGCTACACCTCTCATGGAGGAGGAATTATGTCGGCATAGTGGGCCACTTACATCGGTAGGAACAACATTGTAGCGTAGATGCTTACAGAGTTAGGTTGAATTAAGGCAGCTTACATTGACCTAACTGTGTAGTGTAGACCTGTCTTGAATCAGTTTTCCTGACCTGAAGAAGAGCTCTATGTGGCTTGAAAGCTTGTCTCTCTCACCAATAGCAGATGGTCCAAGAAAGGATATTACTTCACCCACCTTGTCTCTTTAATATCCTGGGATCAACACGGCTACACCACCACTCAACTTTTGGTGTATATTTTATTATTTTCTTTTTATAGTTGTGTTTTTTGTCTTGTTTTGCAGTTAGTATTCATACATAAATTTGTCTTAAGTACTGTTCAGGTCAGCTCGCAGTATATAGAGGTTATGCTGAACATATTTAATATATTGATAACTATCTCTCTTCAATTCGTGAATAGTTGTTGCTATATCATTAATAGATTTTTTAACCAGGGTTCTTATTGAGAAAACTCAGTCATTGGTAACTTGTATATTTTTATTCACAAATCTTTTTTCTTTACTATAGTTTTTCAGAGCGAGTAAATGCATTTGTATTGTAAATTGGGGGGGGCATTTTCCCGCTCTCATGTATCCTGTTTTCTTTGAAAACTAGTAATTATTTCCCTCAGTTGCTCAGCAGGAAGATGGCCTATTGTAATCTTTTTTGCTGCCAAATGCAGCTAACAACCCAATATTTTCTATTTAGGTAGTGGTATGTTTTTTGCTCTTGATGTGTTTCACTGCTCAGTCCCAAAAAGAAACACCACCATGTTGAGATGTTGGAGATATGGTACAATCCTGGGGTTTTGGAATACCAACCAGCAGTACAATAGAATTAATTTAACACACTGGAATGTTTTTTTTCAGTAATGTGTTTTTAAAAAGTAACTGTACTTACAGTATTTACCTCAGTTTGTTTATTTTTATGTTTTAACAAAAATAAAAACATTTGCTAACTTAAAACATATAACACAGTAGTACATGCAGTTCCTTAATTTTTATGTCATAGGCAGCCTATTTCTCTCTTTCTGTGATTACGCTAATGCTCTGAAATGCATTAGCTTTTAAGGTAATTGTGGTGATTGAAATCACAGACTCTAAATAAGATTAAAGACCAGTAAAGTTATTAAAGTAGCAAAATTTAACAGTACAGAACCTTGGAAACATGGCCTTGCTTCCATCTGGAGCATTAAACTTGAACATACTTCCAAGAAAGAGAAGCTCAGAAATGCTCAAATAGCCAAATCATGCTCAGTCCTGTAATAATATAAATCTGCAAATGGATTTTGAGAGTCACCTTTCTTATCTCATTTACACAGTTTAAAAAAAAAAAAGTTTTTGCTCTAAGACATTAATTTCACAGTGTTGCATGGCTTAATTTTCTCCTATATTTTAGAAGACTGACAGTGCAGATATCACCATGTCTGTCACACCATTTTTCTTTCTACAAGAATATGTGTTCCAGGGCTCTTTGTTTCTCATACATTAATAGCTAGTAGACTGGCCCCAAAATCAGAATCTGGGATGAGTGTCTCTGTGTATCCTCAGGGAGTAATATTTTAAAGTCACTATATCTGTTGGTACTTAGAAATATGATTTTTGTACTTTTTATTTTTGCCAGCTTTTACCATCTGTGTGTCTGGTGGTTGTATTTTTTTTTTTTTTTTTGGCTCCTTGATTTAATTTTTCCGTTTAATTTCTCAGTTTCACTGGAATTTCTCTCAGTCTTTCTGACTCATCTGTGAACTTAGACATTTAAAAAAAATCATTTACATAAGTTACACAGTAACAAAAAATCTTGGCCTTCACAATTTTAAGTTTTAAATCTATCCTGTTTAACTTTTTATCAAGTCATTTCTGGTATAAGCAGCCCACTTTTGAAGGTACAATACTTTTTTTTTTTTTTAATTGCTTTGGATGAAATTGAAGTATTTTGGCGGGAAATGCTAGTTTGATCACATTAAGCACATTCTAGTTTTTCATACTCATTTAGTTTTTAATACCCTTGAGGGAATAATTTTCTTGAGAAATTTGTGTGGTAATCGTAAACAGACATAATTTAGTAATTTTCTCATGAAACATTGGCTGAAGTTTTGGCACTAATGACCTGAAACCCTCACAAACAGGAACACATTTTTGTTTAAAGTCCAAGAAAAATAGTTCTTGAAGTCAAATAAAAATAAGTTATTATTCAGTATTTTACAGACTTATTTTCAATAAAGAGAATGTATAACCATCAGTTGGTAAAAGTCATGTGACTTCAGGCATATTCTAACATTTCAATAATGGAGCTCATTTTTTTCAGTTGTTTTTTGAAAATATTTGACAAGGAAATTGCTGTATGTAAGTAGCTTTATTTTAATGTATAAGCATAACTGTGTAGCACATTCCATCAAGTCTTTTGCTAGTATAAGTAAGATTTTTTTAAACTAACGACAGTGCTGCTGTCATGATCTTTTGACATACGTATTTGCTTTTAGCCTGGAAATACAGTACATTCCTTGTGGTCAAATTTAATGAATTTTTCATAGGAGCAGGTTTATTTTTAGCCCCTTAACATCTTTTTGTCACTAGCTGTTAAAGGTTATTTTCACCCTACTGTACACATTTACTTATAGCTGATATTTTGAGGGGGGAGGAAGTATCTTTTCCCTTTTGAGCTTCTTTTCTGGTTTCTAATTAAATATTATTTGTGTACTGCTGTCAAAAAACACAGCAAGTTTGTGAATCTTATTAAAATACCAGAATTAATAGGTGAAAAGATGTTCACTTTTGAAAACATGAGCCTAATGATCTTATTATGCTTTCCACTCTGTGTGGTCTACTCTGAATTATTTTTCATATCAGTGATGTAGAATATCAAAGGCCAAAGTGAGTGTTCTGTTTACTCAAGCCAGCATCCCTTTTTTTAAGGGAAACATTGCTGTGAAATTCTGTGGTGCAGCTATTCCTTGTTCTATGCAATTCTGATATGCCTGTAGTTTTTAATAACCACTGTTTTTCTTTCAAATGCATGCTGTTACCTTTTTTGTAAAGAAGTGCAGCTGGGGAAAAACAGTACAGACATATCCTGTTACTATTTCATTGAATTATTTTGAACTTTGAGTCCGAGAGAGAGAAATCTGTGTTTGTTTTCGAGAGGAGAGTGCTTTGTTTGATGTTTTCAGTTATATAAAGTTTTAGCAAAGCCTTTCAGAGTTTCTAATAAATGTACATTCAAACACTATTTTAGTGGCATAATGGATCTTATTAAAAGGCCATTCTCAGGGTTTATGAGCTCCAAAATTTTACTTGACCTTACCTTGAGGGTATTTTTTTTTTTTTCCTTTTTGGATTTAACTTCCTGAGTCCCCTAAGAAACACTAACCCTTTTACTGATCCTTTAAGTGATGGAAACTAGACAACCCAGTCAGTATGTGTTCTCCATTGTAATAATGCACATGCACAGATGGGATTAATTGAAAAATGACAGTAATCTGTGATCTAGATTTTGTTGTCATTCGTTCGTTTAAGGTTTGAAGTTTTAGGAAGACCTGTGTTTCAGTTGAGAATGTAGGCTTTAGAGTCCTACCTGGATGCCTGCATTCCTCCTCTCTGGCCTGCAATTTGTTGCCCTCTAGTCTGTTTAGAAGGGAATGGCTAAACTAACCTTCCTTGTACATGGGCCAAGTAATTCATGTCATCCATTTTCTGCACTGGTTTCCTTCTGCCTTACACCTCAAGTTCAAGCTGTTGCACTCATCTTCAAGGACCTGTACAACTTTGCCTCCACTTAACTCTTTTCTTTCTTATTTTATTTCTCACCTTCTCAGCCCTCTGCATGAATCCTGTCTCACCTCTTACATCAAATCCTTCTCCCACTTGCATGTGCTGCCCTTCCACACCTGCAATGCTGTACCTATTCAGTGGAAAAGTGCTGTACCTATCTAGTGGCACATCTGTACCTATCCAGTGGACAAGTGCTGTATCTATCTAGTGGCACATCTATTCTTACAGTTCTCACTACTTCTACAAATCCTAGAAATGCTCAACAAGGTCTGTAAAGATGCAGTCTCAAGCTCAAAATAAAAATGTCTGCAGACAGACCATTCCTCTGGGTATCCCAGCCTGTACAATTGGTGGTGTCTGCCTGGCTATAACATAAGCTCCTCAGGGTAGGGACTGTGGGTACATCTACACAGCAAAGAAAAACCCGAGGCTGGCCCAAGCCAGGTGACTGGGGCTCGTGGGGTTCGGGTTGCAGAGCTGTTTCACTGCTATGTAGACCAGTGCTCTCCAAACTTTTTTGAGCGCACCCCTATCAGTAAAAAAAATTTTGAGCATGCACCCCCTGCTGCGCCGAAGCGCAAAAAAACCCCAACCACTCCTCCTGCCGCGCACCGTCAAGGATCCTCTTGCGCACACCCTGGGGTGCGCGCACCCCACTTTGGAGACCACTGATGTAGACTTTCAGGCTCAGGCTAAAGAACCTGTGGGGTGGGTCGCAGCCTGAGTCCCCTGAGCCTGAGTTGGCTAGCATGGGCCAGTTGTGGGTTTTTCTTTGCTGTGTAGACATACCCTGTTTTGTTTCTGTCTTGTAGGTGCAGACCTAATTACTTGTATTCAGTAATATTGAGTAAGGCTAAGATTTTTGTAATGGTTATTTTTAGTAAAAGTCACGGACAAGTCGCAGGCAATAAACAAAAATTCAAGGGGCCCATGATCTGTCTTTGACGTTACTAAAAATAACTGGGGGCAGGGCTAAGTAGGGGGGAGGAATGGAGTCTCATGGGGGGGTGGGGCCTGACAGGCCGAGACCCCTGCCATGGTGTGGGGCACAGCCCTGGCTCCAGCAGCCACAGCGGGGGGCGCAGCCATGGTGGGTGCACAGCCCTCACGCTGGAGCTGGCCGCAGCTGCGGGGCAGGGGTGCGCAGCCCCGGTTTGTAGCCCCTGCCAGCAGCTGGGGGTTGGGGGTGGCACATGGCCCTGGGAAGCTGTGAGGGGGGCACACGGCCCCCGCTGCAGCCAGGCAGGGACATGTGGCCCCAGCTGCAGCCCCCTGGTAGAAGCCACGGGGCTGGGACTCAGGGCCCCTGCTGCAGCCCCTGACAGAAGTAGCCAGGCTGGGGTGCAGCGGGGGGGGGGGGCGCAGCCATGGGGAGTGCACAGCCCCTGCTCTGGAGCTGGCCGCAGCTGCGGGACAGGGGCGCACAGCCTAGCTGCAGTGGCCCACCCCCCCGCAAACCACAGGGCAGGGATTTGCAGGGTCCTGGTTCCAGCCATCCAGCCCCAGTTGCAGCAGGGCATGGGCTCACAGTCCCACCTTCAGCTGCTGACAGCTGAAGTGGAAGAAGTCACAGAGGTCTGGTAAAGTGGAGTTGGCGTCCATACCGCCTGGTGTATAAGTGCACATATGGTGATTGTGAGCATCTGAGAATGTGTGTGCTCGACAGTGTGTGGACACGAGCCCTTTTATAACTCTCCTATTTATAAGTATGGGAACAGCCCACGAGGTTTCAGCAGCATCCAATCTGAACCTTAACACTTAGCCTTGAAGTCAAACTCCATATATAATCCTAAACCTAACCTGTAATGTAGATGTGAAAAGAGCTGAGGAATTGGGTGGAAGAAACTTCATAACATACCTGGCTAATTGTACGATGCTTTGATCAGGGATAGGAGTTAGACCAGAGCTGGGTAAACTATGGCCCAGGGGCCGCATCCGGCCCTCCAGATGTTTTAATCTGGCCCTCGAGCTCCTGCCGGGGAGTGGGGTCTGGAGTTTGCCCTGCTCCGGTGCTCCAGCCAGTGAGTGGGCTCAGGGGCTTGCCCAACTCCGGAAGCAGCAGCATGTCCTCCCTCCGGCTCCTATGCGTAGGGGCAGCCAGGGGCTCTGCACACTGCCCTTGCCCCAAGCGCTGCCCCCACAGCTCTCATTGGCCAGGACCCACGGCCAATGGGAGCTGTGGGGTGGTGCCTGTGGACAGGGCAGTGTGCAGAGTCGCCTGGTCGCGCCTCCACGTAGGAGCCAGAGGGAGGACGTGCTGCTGCTTCTGGGAGCTGCTTGAGGTAAGCTCCGCCCAGAGCCTGCACCCCTGATTCCCTCCCATGCTCCAACCTCATGCCCCAGCCATGATCCCCCTCCGCCCTCCAAAACCCTCAGTCCCAGCCCAGAGCACCCTCCTGCACCCCCATCTGGAGCCCTCACTTCCCCCTGCATGCCAACCCCCTGTCCCAGTCCGGAGCCCCCTCCCACAACCTGAACTTATTTCTGGCCCCACCCCAGAGCCCTCACCCCCTCCCCCAATTTCGTGAGCATTCATGGCCCACCATACAATTCCCATACCCAGATGTGGCCCTTGGGTCAAAAAGTTTGCCCACCCCTGAGTTAGACTCAATTCCTTCCCAGTACTTGCATGCAGTCATTTTATGTAACGAAGCATAAAGATTGATTACTATAGCAACAGGGTTTTAACTTGTATAATTGTAAAGATGGTTAATGGTTATAGAATTCTCTAGTCATTTTAAATCCTGTTATACTATTAGGTCATCTAGTCCATCCTCTCACTAGGGTGCTAGGTTATTTCCTACGGTGTATCTTGTAGTTCTTCATCCAGGCTAGTTTTACATATCTTAAGAAGTGGGGGATTCTTCCTGTTCTCTTGGGAGACGGTTCCACAATCTGATACATCATACCAAAAGGAAACTTTTCAGATATTTAGTTAAAAATTCCCTTAATGTCACCTCCTTTCTCCTAGTCATACAGCCTTGCACCAGGTGACAGTTCCAGTCTGATCTTGGTATTTACACCTATAGAATAATTGTAGACTATATTGCTAATTCTCCTCATCCCAAAACTTTGTCAGACTGTAAGGAAACTATACTCCCCCCCCCCCACCACCACCACGCAGACACTTTTTCCTTCTAAATAAGCCCCTTAAACTCTTTAATTTTTTCTGCTTTGTCTTTGTGTACACCTTTCTGGTAGCAGGGTGACCAGTACTGACCACAGCATTTGTGTGTGGTCTCACTGAGCTTCACAGAGAGGTGCTATCACCTCCTTGCAGCTGGGCAAGATGCTTCGGCATATGTAGCCCCCAGAATACAGTGGGGTGCGTGTGCATATGCTGATGTATTTGGCCCAAATAAGATTGTACCTCAAGGGTGCTCTTTGGTGAATAGGAGAAGAGAACTCTCCCTTACAAAGCCATTTCATGGCCACTATTGCCATCCATGGGCTGCGGTAGCCTTAGGATATGTGTACACACCAGCTGGTGTAATTCCTAGCTTGGGTGGGCTTACCTCTGCTAGTTCTGCGTGAGCTAGTGTGCCAAAAATAGCAGTGTGGCCATGATGTTAAAGACAGCAGCTTGGGCTACCTGCCCATGTACTATCCCACCCAACCCCCCAGTGTGTACTAGCCCAAGCTGCTGCCTGTGCTGCTATGGCCAGACTGCTATTTTTAGCACACTCCATCAAGCAGAACTGGGGTGTGCATGTCTACATGAGCTGGGAATTATGCCTCCCAATTACTGTATAAACATAACTTTAGAGTCAAATGTGCCCACCACCATATATATATATATATATAAAATGAAGTTTTTCCCTTCCTCTAACTCGCATGGTTGGGGGGTAGGGTGTAAAATTCAAATACAATCACCTTTGTTTCCCACAACCCCTCAGGTCCCGGGCTGAGCACAGATTGGCTGGACCTGAGAATCAAGACTTCATATTGTTTGCTGCTACATGCTCCCTGCCCTCTGCTTGCTTATGGTTCCTAGGCAAGTTTTCTCTTTGTCATAATTTTTACATAATACAACCTATTATCTGACTCATACAATGTGTTTATTTTCTTAAATATTCAAATATGTATAGTATTAATAAATACAAATGCCAATGGATGGATCATTCTGCCACTCCTTCCCTCAAAAGGTAGCAGGAAGGGGACTTGCTAGCTTTAAATCTGACTTGAAAATTGATTTCATGAGACACTGTCAGCGTGTTAGTAAAATCCCGATATATTAAATGTATTGCATTCCCATCATGCTCTAATTTTGGAATTTTCTGGTTTTTGACTGCTGCTCTTCATTGGCTTCAATGACTTTTCCCAAGAACCCTGTTTCTTTAACCACCGTAGTGGATCCTTCTAGTGGAGCTTATATTTCCCAGTATATGTTACCTTACAGTTATCTAAGTTAAATTACCTCACTCACCAAGCTTCTCAATCCACAGTCTTGATATGATCCGTCTGGAGTTTCTAACAAAGCTCTTCAGTTGTTTTGGTGTGGTGGTTGATTTATTTTATTTTATTTTATTTTTAAACTCACCTTAATTCTGTCACCAGCAAATTTCATCACTTTACTTTCCCTTCCTTTTGCATATCATTAATAAGTACATTCAGTAACATTGGTCCCATTACTAATCCCTGAGGAAACCATTATGAGCTTCTCTATGCTCTACTCTAGAGATTTTCTCTCTCTCTCTCTGTTCATTACTTCCTTCATCATGGCTATATGTAAGGAGAGAGACAACTGCTTTCTGTCAATTTTATAGATTTTTCTTGCTTTCTGTGCCTATTATACTGTTGCACTATTATACAGTATGTGATGTAGGATTTTCTTGGAGTAAATCAAACCTCAGAAAAGCTTCAATCCAATAATGTTACAGAGCTGACATGAACCCATAATGGCAAGGTAATTCAGGGTTAAACTGTGCTTACATATTGGAGCACGTGTAGCAGACATCAGTAGAGCTGTGGGCACTGATTTCAGTAAACCAAAAGCACTGGATTCACTTGAAGTATGTTTGTATCTCCCAGTTTGCTTGGGGTTCTGAATTCATCTAAAATTCCATGTGAATCCAGTGAACCTCATTAAGTTCAGTATGAAATGAGAGTTCTCCTTGCAGGCTACATCTGCCCCCAACAAATCTTAACTGTCTGACCTTTATATCAAACCATCTTCTAACTGTGAGGCACAGTAGCTTTTTTCTTCTTTAATATCCCAGCATCTTCAAAGGTTAGATGGCTGGTCCTTCCTGGGTTGTTAAGGTGGCGACAAACAGGCTTGCTGTTCAGAAGGGTCACCAAGGAAGTCCTGGGCTCTCATGAAACCTGTAACATTTTTATGGGGCATGAAGTATATGTCTAGCCACCATGGTTGTAAACCTTCAGGACACAGTCCACTCATGGACTGATGGGGCTAGGAAGGAACTTCGTCTGTGGGCAGGTTATGATTTTCGCACCTTCCTTCAAAGCAGCTATTGCTGACTGCTGTCGGAGACAGGATACTGGACTAGATGAGCCATTGGTCTAATGCTGTATACACATGAGAGTAGAAGCTAAAGCCTTCGTACCCAGCCTCTCCCCAGAAAGTAAATGGCAGAAGATCAGGTCTGTTGGCAAGGAATGTAGTGTAAATGAAGAAGAGTGGCCTGGTTCAGCCTGAGTCTCAAAAGTCTGCATGACTCTCAAAGTTGTGCTTTTTCTTGAAAATTGTGTAAAACCGTGTGTAGCAGCACTTATTTTAGTTTGTGTGTCCTATTTTGGAGTAGCTAACAGTTTGTCTTGACTAGGATTTAAGGATATGTTGTTACAATGTGTTAGCTAACTAGATTTTGTTTACCCATTCCTAACACTGAAGTGTACACTTTAACACACTGCAGCTGGTTGCACACCACCTTGTCTAAACTAGAATGATGAAACATTTTAGTTAGAATGTGTTGGTTAATATGTCCAACACATCATTAATTCCTAATCAAGACAAACCCCAACTCAATTTCTTATCAATGTAGCTAAATTGAAATAAGTCACTCTTAAACTGAAATAACAGTGCCTACACTGGATCGTCACCAGGTAAAGTAAAATGGTTTTTAAACTGATTTAAATTAAATCGGTGCAGCATTCTTGTGTAGACAAGCCTTCAGGCAGATATCTCTGCATGGGTTACACTCAGGTCAAAATTTTCAAGCTTTTCTTTCCAACCATAAGACAGGTTTTCTCTGATTTATGTTGAAATCAAAGCTTAGATTCTGACATCATCACATGACTCCAGGAATCAGAGCTCTAGACACATGCCTGTTGTACCTATTTCTCAATCTGGCCCTATATGTAAGGAGTACTGGTAGATATGATTTATTTGGATGAGGGTATTAGGGAATAAGTAATCCTGTGGTGAGAAGAAAGTTCTGTCTTGGATTAGAAACTGGCTAAGAGTAGAAAAAATGGTCAGTTTCCAATATTGAAAGGAAGGTGAGTAATGGGTTGCCCCAGGAACAGTATTAGGAATAGTTATTTAATATATTTTAAAATGATCTGGAAAAAAAGGATGAAGATTGAGGTGGCAAAATTTGCAGAAGATACAAAAGTATTTAGGTTAGTTTAAGCTTAGATGAGATTGCTGGGGGAGGGAACTACAGATGAATCTAGTAACTGGATAACGTAATGTAGGCAGTGTTGTAGCCATGTCGGTCCCAGGATATTAGCGAGACAAGGTGGGTGAGGTAATCTTTTATTGGACCAACTTCTGGATAACATAGTGGCAGATGAAATTCAGTGTAGCTAAACTCAAGGTAATGCATATTGCAAAGAATAACTTGAACTATCTGTATTGATGAGTAACTGCAACAACTCATGCAAAATTCTGAAGGGTTGTGACCAGCAAAATTTTTTGCTTGATGTGCATCAGCCATCAGAATGGGGGGGAAAAATTATTAAGAAATTATAGGAATAATACTGGAAAATTATAATGTTTTCATATAAAACAATGTTGCACCTTCACATAGAATATTGTGTCGAATTCTTGTCACTCAGTCAGACAAAGGACAAAGGGGGAGTGAAAAATATTAGTGACATGGGGAGATTTCCATATGAGACTGGATGAAAAAAGATTTGGGGCTTCTAGTTGTGAGAGGAGACAAATAAGAGGTACATAAAATAATGATTGGTACTGAGAAGATTAATAATTTGTTGTTTACTCTTAATAAAAGAATAAGGGGACACTAAACTATAAAGGTAATAAAATTAATATTTGAAATACTTTTTTTACACAACTCATAGTTATCTTGTGGAACTCATTACCACAAGCTCTTGTGGTGAATGTATAGGCCTGGGAGTCCAGAGAGCTGTTTTTTCTTCCTGGCTCTCATGCACGTTTCGGCCAGAATTCATTGGACTCAGAGGATCTTCTGGCAGAAAAACGTTCATTAGTGGGAACACATTAGCACAAGCTGCTTGCAGCCCGCGCACCACTACGGATCCTGGCATACAGCACAGAAAGCATGAGGGGGTGGGCCAGCAAGGGGGTCAAAGGCAGGTTGGTCAGAGATGTCTTGATTCAGTGCATTTCCCAGGCTGTTTTCATTTCTCATATGAGGCTCCTATTGAGGAAGCCAGTGGCATGGTGAAGGGGTTCTCTAGTGCTACTGTTTCTGTAGGGGTGAGTCTGGCACTTTCTGTGTGACCCTTGGCAATTTGCTTAGTGCCAGTTTTTCAAAAGTGGCCTCTCATTTTGTTTCCTTAACTTCTGTGTCCAGCTTCAGCTTTTCACGGGTGCTGAGCATCCGTAGCTCCCAATGACCTCAACAGGATTTGTGGGTGCTCAGCACTCTTCTTAAAATCAGGCTATGACATTATCAGTTTAGCTATCCCAAAATGAAGGTACCTAAAATTCAAAATCATTCTTAAAACATAGACCATCATATCCCAGTGCTTCAGTTTCCTGAAATGAAGAATGTGAATAATAAAATGTGCCTGCTTCCCAGTGGTGCTGTGAAGCTAAATTCATTGAAGTTTGTGGAGCACTTTGCCATTATCTGCTGGAAGGCACTATAGAAGTGCTAGGCACTATTTACAGTAAAACCCGCCCAGAGCTACCACTCATGGGAGTTAGCAAAAGTGGTCACTTGTAGGAGATGGTCTCTTCAAAGGCACGGTATGGTATTGGCACCCTTACTTCTGCATTCAGAGATGGGCTACATTCAGAGATGGGCGCCTGGAGAGTGGTGGCTGCTGGCCAGGTGCCCAACTCTGAAGGCAGCGCTGCTTCCAGCAGTAGCAGAGAGGTAAGGCTGGCAATACCATACCATGCCACCCTTACTTCTCTGCTGCTGCTGGCGGTGGCGGTGCCTTTAGAGTTGGGCACCTAGCCAGCAGCCACTGCTCTCCAACCACCCAGCTCTGAAGACAGAGTGGCGAGTGGCAAATGCTAGCGGGCACCCAGCTCTGAAAGGAGTAAGAAAATGTGGTTGCTGGTTGCAGATGACAGGTGATCACTCTTCACAGTTTCTTCTCAGTTAAATTATAGAGGAAAAATTTCTATGGCCTCTGTAAGTCATGACAGGTGATGTCTCTTCAGAGGTGATCGCTAAGGCAGGTTTTACTGTATTTTAATATTTGATTTAATGTTTTTGATTAAAAAATCAATAAAATTGTCAAAGACCAGGTTATAACCCTGTAGGCAGTTGAAATGGAGCAGTCACAATGGAGCATTCACTGAGAAGTTTGAATTTTTTCCCCACATTGAATTCAGCAAAACAAATTGACCAAAAAACAATGAAAAATGCTATACTCTTTTAATTAGTAAGAATTTCTACATGGGTCCTCTTAGGTAAAGTCTTGTGTCTTGCAAGAGACTATCTTGACATGGAGTCTTAATTGGAACAGACTTTGCATGCAGGGAGGGTTAAAAGTTCAGTGGATGGCAGACTAGAATATGAATCTAAAAAGAGGAAAATAAACTACAAAACTCTAAAATTGAATGAAATACATTTAACTCAAAGGGACACTGAATTATTTAGGAATCGTATATTTGTGTGCGTGTATTTACAATACCTAACATAGATAAACAAAATTCTCATGAGATTTTTTTAATACCAGTAATGAAAATTTCAATCTGCCTTGATAGAAACTCAAACCAAACAGTCATGAGAACTGCAGGTTAAATAGGCTATAAACAGAGAGTAAAACTGACCTGTCTTCTGACTCCAAGCAAAATGAAGTGTAATAAAATCATAATATGAGTAGCTATGAATCTCTGAATAAACTGGATTTTAAAAATTCTTCAGTTTTATGATATTGGGGTTTGGGTTAGTAGCACAAAAAGAAAAGTTTTTAGAATCCTGTCTGTGATTTTTATCTCAACATTCTCCCCCTTAAGAGGGGAAACTCAAAGTTAAAACATCCACACCAATTTACCCATAAATATTAGGTACCTTTGCATTATTGGAACATATATTTTGTGGTTTAAATATAATTTTAAAAAGCACAAACTTTTATTAGCTTTCTGATGACATCACTAAACAGTACTGTGCAGGGATGGAAAAAAATATTCAGCCCTGAATTTTGATATTAAAATGCCTGAGTGAGATTTTCAAAGTGACAGAGAACAGAACACAGCACTTTTAGCTCACTTCTGGGTTGATTCTTACATTCAGTACTCCGGGGGATCAAAATGAACTGAAGCCAGTGAAAACCTTGCATAGTGATACAGATCTGCAAATCAGGCAACTAGGGACTATTTCAGATTAAAATAAAAAGGATAAAAGAGTTATGAGACCTATTTGAAATTTACCTAATGACAAATTCAGGTTCCCAAATAAGAAATGGTATTTTGTATTCAAAAAAATTAGTTCAAGAATGAGGAAAAATGTAGTCGTGGTCCTTGAAAAGTTGAGGTGAATAATAATCATGCAGCAATGGTTATAGCAAAAGTGTGAAGTGATTTATGCCAATTTCCCCCCCCCTTTCTTTGTCTCTGTATCAAGAGAAGACTTTGAACTCATATATAATGCATCTCTACAGAAATCTTTCAGATCTCTAAACTTATAGGTGAAGGCTTGTACATTTGTTTTTCTGTAGAGAAAATGTGTCCCAATTCCATACATTCAGTGTCATTTTTTCTGCTTTTAAAAATCACACAGAAATAGATCTTTTTTTCCCTATAGTAGTAACAAACTTTGTCAGACTGAAGCAAAAAATATTAAAAATTCTGTTGTTCTACATTAGTTACAAGAAGGTGAACTCAAAGTAGTCTATTTATAGGAGAACTAATGGACATGCCTAACTTGACCTACTTTTTCTGAGTACTGTACTTCACAGAGAAAACAGATGCACTATGCTGGTGAGAATACTGGCTTTTAACACAGTTTATTTTCTTCCTTTAAAAAAAAAAATGTTGCCAAAGCTGCCATCAAGCCCTTTTGAATGTTTATTTATTTATTTATTTATTTGCTTCTTGGACACACCAGCCCTTTTTATAGAGATTGTAATGAGATCTTTCTTTTTCATAAGTATTAATGTGACATAAACTTTGTAGCTATTTATTTTAATATAATATAAACATGGATGTTGCTGTGTTGCCTGTAACAAAGTTCCAGCTTAGTTTAACATCAAGTAGGGACAATGTTGGCTAACAAATTTAGGAACCTCATTTTGCAAAGTTCTGTCATCAAAAATATGTTTTCCCCAAAAGTTCTCCAATATTAGTGTTTGACGGGTTTAAGTAGCTATGGTGCCTACTTGTTGCACTGATAAAATGCATTATATTTGATAGGAACTGTACTTGCTTTTAACACCTTTCGGCAACAAATGACATAAACTGTTTGTGTTATTTTACTTTTAAATACATGCTTTGATTTGAAATAAGGTGCAGATCTAGAAGTCTAAAATTAATGCAGTTAAATTGTTTAGCAATATGTCTTAACTGAAATATTCTGCAAACTTTCATATTAAGACATTTTCAATCTAATGTGAACATTTTCATTTTAAACTTTCAAATGAGTCATTGGGAAGTTGTCATCTAATTCTTAGAATCAAGAGGAGCTTGAGTTCTAATTCATTCTGAGACACACAATAACTGAGCGACCTAGAGGTAAATTAAATGACCTCCTTGTGTCTCCATTGCCCGATTGGAAATTAAAAAAAAAAAGTAAAACCATAATATATCTTAAAAACAGGTTTGGTATTTGAGCTAAACCTTCCTAGGTAAATGTATTATAGACCATACTGTAACTGTAGCCCTGTTACTAGTAATGTTCACAACTAAATCCATCTAAAAATCTGTCCCATGTTTTCATAACAGCAAAACATAACTTTATTGGTCTGTCTTAAATGTTGACCCCAGTATTTAGTTTACACAGACAGATCTTGATAGATTCCATATGTTAGTCTACAAATTGCACACCAAGAATGTACAATGCCAGAGGTTTGATCAGGGTAAGAAGTCCTGAGGTCAAGGCTAACTTTTTTTGTTTTAATTTAATTAAGTAGCACAATCCACTGTTTTGTGGAACTTTATATAAAAATAGAAAGTGTATAAAAATCTGCAACAATGCAATTATATGAAATTAACCCATTTTATTTTCAAGAGACCGATCAATTTGATGGAATATTAAGTATTTATACATAGGTCTAATACATATACCCCAATATAAATACTAGTGTTGTGAAATAATGAAACAGAATTGCCTGTAATTTTATATTGATCAGATCTCCTAGAAAGCACTTTAGATGCACTGGAAATTGCTGAGAGTTTTTTTTATGCTGCATTTTATATATTTAAAATATTTAGCACAATAAAGATTAGTACTTTCCTATTACATGCCATCTTTCTTATTCCTTATCTGTCATCTCGTCATTTTTCAAAAACATACTGTAGTGGGGTTGCCAATAGGTGTCACTACCAACACTGAAATGTGCATATACTAATAAATGTAAACCCTAAGAAAAGATTTTTTACCATTTAACTTGTTTATGGTTATGGATTATTCTGCAAGTGAGTTATTGACATAAAAATAATAAAATATAATAGCTAATTTTCTTGATGTTTTGTATCCCAAAATGATTTTGCATTATTTCCAGTAAAAGAGCTAAAAAGTAGGTCAGGGATCCCAAATGTTATCAGATGGCTGAAGAAGAAACACATCTGATACAGGCTTAGTCAGGCTTAAGCATTTTGTGGCAATATGTTCTGGCCAAAAGACCTATTTTCTTAAGGCTTTAATAAACAGCGTTTTGTCAGTATTATTGCTCCCAGAAGTATTCTCTGCCCCAAGTGTCCCAAACCACATTGCAAACCTGGATAAATAAGATCATTCCCAGTATGCTGATATTAACTGAGATGCAGATAGTTTAATTGATTTTGCCCTGGTTACATAGCAAGTCAGTGGTAGAGATGGAAACAGACCCCAGATCTCCTGGCTGCTCAGTTCCATCTTGTAATAACTAAACAATGCTCATCATTTTATTTTTATATATATATATATATATATATATATACAGCCAACAAACTGTTATCTGCATAGCAAATGTTATTCACCCATTTTCCATTAATCTTAACACCTTGTATATTCATTAATATATTCTTGTGTCCTCATTTACAAACTGCAAAGTAAGTGTAAAATGCGCTCAAATAGGCCATACACAGTTTGTTGGCTGATTTCAAAGAAGGACTGATGTTAGTGGAGATTATATATGAATATGACAAAGCATATGGTATAGAGTTGAGTGTGGACAAGACAAAATCTGTGGTTGTATGGTGGGATCCTGAAAAAATGCAAGATACCAGTGAATGACATGGCTGTATCGCAAGTGAGAAATTATTGCTTCTTAGGAAGCATCATTACAGCAGATGCAGAAGTCAGCACCACAATAGGAAGAGTGAAAGACATTCTAGACGAATAACATCTGATCAGAAGGAATATAAATCTGAAGACTAAGTTCCAACTCTTGAAAACTTACATTTGGTTTCTGTTAAATTATGGCTGTGCCACATGTACATTCAAATAATCAATAATAAAGAAACAGCAAATTATTTTGTAACAAGAATACTGAAAATATCATGAATAGGCTTGTAACCAATGAAAAAGCATTGGAGATGATTGGAACTACGCAAATGCTAGTTCAGAGATCTTATGAAAAGAAAGATACGATTTGAGGACACATTTTAAGAGGATCAGCGGGTGACACAAGTTTATGGCAACGGAACAGGAAGTAGAAAAAGAAGATCTTGGATGCATGATGCAGTATCTTGGGTGTATCAAAAGGACTATTAATCCACAAAGAGATTATCAGAGGATTGTACAGAATGGGATACCATAGTTGCAAACCTTCAGTAATGGAGGTGCCACATAAGAAGAAATGAGTATTCAAGGTACAGGGCAGTGAAGTATCAGGATTGTCATTTCTAACACTATTTGCATTGATGCTTCTGAACCTATTGAGAGCTCTGGTGATAGTCCGGTGTTCCTGTTTTGTGAACAGTGTGGGAGTGACACTAGAACAATCGTTTCAAATATGCCTCACACCTGAACTGGCAGGAGCATCTGCAGGGGTGAGATTGTATTTCACTCTTCTTTTCCATTCAGTTCTTGTCATCTTTTTCAATAATCCCGGTTTATACAATCACTAAGGGTCAGATTGCAATACTTACTCATGGGTTACCCGCATGGCCCCACAGTATGCCAACATTTTTATGGCTGACTTAGAACAACGCTTCCTTAGTTCTCGTCCCCTAATGCCCCTACTCTACTTGCGCTACATTGATGACATCATCATCATCTGGACCCATGGAAAGGAAGCCCTTGAGGAATTCCACCGTGATTTCAACAATTTCCATCCCACCATCAACCTCAGCCTAGACCAATCCACACAAGCGGTCCATTTCCTTGACACTACTGTGCTAATAAGCAATGGTCACATAAACACCACCGTATACCGGAAACCCACTGACTGCTATACTTACCTACATGCCTCCAGCTTCCATCCGGGACACACCACACGATCCATTGTCTACAGCCAAGCTCTAAGATACAATCGCATTTGCTCCAATCCCTCAGACAGAGACAAACACCTATAAGATCTCTATCAAGCATTCTTAAAACTACAATATCCACCTGCTGAAGTGAAAAAACAGATTGACAGAGCCAGAAGAGTACCCAGAAGTCACCTACTACAAGACAGGCCCAACAAAGAAAATAACAGAACACCACTAGCCGTTACCTTCAGCCCCCAACTAAAACCTCTCCAGCGCATCATCAAAGATCTACAACCTATCCTGAAAGATGATCCCTCACTCTCACAGATCTTGGGAGACAGACCTGTCCTCGCCCCCCAACCTGAAGCAAATACTCACCAGCAACCACACACCACAGAACAAAAACACTAACCCAGGAACCTATCCTTGCAACAAAGCCCGATGCCAACTCTGTCCACATATCTATTCAAGTGACACCATCATAGGACCTAATCACATCAGCCACACCATCAGGGGCTCATTCACCTGCACATCTACCAATGTGATATATGCCATCATGTGCCAGCAATGCCCCTCTGCCATGTACATTGACCAAACCAGACAGTCTCTACGCAAAAGAATAAATGGACACAAATCTGACATCAGGAATCATAACATTCAAAAACCAGTAGGAGAACACTTCAACCTCTCTGGCCATTCAGTAACAGATTTAAAGGTGGCAATTTTGCAACAGAAAAGCTTCAAAAACAGACTCCAATGAGAAACTGCTGAACTTGAATTGATATGCAAACTAGATACAATCAATTTAGGCTTAAATAGAGACTGGGAATGGCTGAGCCATTACACATTGAATCTATTTCCCCATGTTAAGTATCCTCACAGCTTCTTGTCAAACTGTCTTAAATGGGCTATCTTGATTATCACTACAAAAGTTTTTTGTTCTCCTGCTGACAACAGTTCATTTTAATTAATTAGCCTCTTAGAGTTGGTTGGGCAACTCCCACCTTTTCATGTTCTCTGTATGTATATACATCTCCTCACTATATGTTCCATTCTATGCATCCGATGAAGTGAGCTGTAGCCCACGAAAGCTTATGCTCAAATACATTTGTTAGTCTCTAAGGTGCCACAAGTACTCCTGTTCTTTTTTTCAGGTTGAATAGCACCTTTCACTATGAGTAGTCCCATTGAAGTCAATGGGACTACTAATAGCATAAGGACAGGTTTCAGAGTAGCAGCCGTGTTAGTCTCTAAGGTGCCACAAGTACTCCTGTTCTAATAGCATAAGGTGCTATTCAGTGTGTGAAAGGGTATCACAATTTGGCCCTTAGTGACTAATATATTTTACAATATATTACCACGACAATTCAAATTTTCTTACACTTTATAGCTATCATTGCTTTGGAAAGCAGTGAAGGAGCTGCATATTAATCTTTCTATTATTTCTACCCTTAGCTCATCCCATTGCAGATTTGCTGAGTATATTAGAGCTGTATGGAGTCTCTTATTTTGCAGTGTTCTGTCTTCACTGGTGGGCAAAGACTATTGGAAAGTCTATCGAGTGTGTGTTTCTTTTGACACAAACACTTTAGGCCAGTGTGCATCTGAATCTTACTGCGTTTTTTGTTATTGCTCTTTGGTAAGCTGTCACGTTAAGGTCAGTGTTAAAGCCCCATCTATTAGAGAGATGTCAGCAACAATAGCTAACCTGAGATGCAAGGCAACCCCATGGAGCTGATTACATGTAATTACATGACTTTACTATGCAATAGCATTTGGTAAAAGCATAGGCAGATCACATTCAGTGTGTCTATTCTGCAAGGTCTGTTAATGAGCTGAGAAGTCCAACTGTTTCTAGTTACTTGGGACATCTCCAAGTCTCTTGTCATGTATTCCAGGTTGTGTATATGTAGGTTTCTTTTGTGTTATATGTAGTTAAAACGAAATTTATTTATTTTTTCCTGGCACTATAGCTTGTTCTTTTGGAGCAGGTTTTTATGAGTTGATTTTCATCTTACTAAGGCTGTGCTGCATTTTCTGGTTGTTATTAAGTTTCTGAATGTGATGTGAAGAAGATCTCACTTCACTATTGTCTTCCTCACATATACAGAGGTATGTGTGAAACACTCACAGCTAAGATAATGGGAAATTACCTGTAAATTTGTCCTTTGAAAGGATCACACTGAATAAGTCCCAAAACACCTAGCTACTGCTCTTTCCTTTAAGAACTCTCTCTTGTCCTGAGGTGAGAGAATAAACCTCAGAGCCAACAAAACTCTCTAGAAATTGCATTTTTAATAGTTCACCATAAAAAACATAAAGATTCTTGCCACATGTTTTTAGTGAATACTTACTTTTTCATTATAAAGCTCTTTTATAACATTTCTTAATTAAAAAAACAAACAAAAAGCAAATTAACAACATGTTTTTTCTCAAAGGCAATCTTTTGTCTTAAGTGGTAGAACTGGCAACACAGGCGCAAATCAAATTCTTAAATATGAAAATATCTGGTGTAACCTGCCAAACTTGAATCTTTGGTACAGTAGAACCTCAGAGTTACAAACTCACCAGTCAACCGTATACCTCATTTGGAACCGGAAGTACGCAATCAGGCAGCAGCAGAGAATACCGGGGGGGGGGAAGCAAGTACGTACTGTGGTTAAATGTAAAAAATAAAGGGAAAGTAGCATTTTTCTTCTGCATAGTAAAGTTTCAAAGCTGTATTAAATCTATGTGCAGTTGTAAACTTTTGAAAGAACAACCATAACCTTTTGTTCAGAGTTATGAACAACCTTCATTCCCAAGGTGTTCATAATGCTGAGGTTCTACTGTATTTATTTCTACTCTGAGGTTCTACTGGAATTTAGTGACAACCACAGTACAATTCAGTACTGTATATTCAAACCCTCTTTCTCAGTGACTGCTGCCTCAAGAGGGGTAGCAGATAATGTGCCTGAGCAATACTTACATGAGTAGTGCCATTGAAGTCAGTATGGCTAAATGTGTGATGAGGCGTTATACAACATAAAGATTACAGAATAGGTCCACAGTGATTACCAGTGAAATGTCATAAATTGTGACCTTCAGGATACTGGGGTTCTAGTATATATGATCAGAGGACAAATATCGGTCTAGATTGTGCCATTCAGTCACAGTTTGGTCTTCCTCCTGGAGCTTTCAGGCATGCAGAGACTTCATACTTGCTGCAACAGCCCTTTCTGGGATGCAATTTATTTCCCACTGTGGAAGGTGACAAGTAAAAAGTAAACTGAGATTAGTGAAGGATATAGACTAACAAAAATAACGACTATTGACTGGTTTTTTTGGGGGGGGAGGGGTGTTGGTGGTGGGAGTGTGTGAGGTTTTAATTTAGGGTCTCTTTGGTTTCTTATTTTCTGCCCATCACCAATGACATCGGCGTGCCTGATATGGATTGCAAAAAAGCACCTTTCTAATTGTGAAAGAGACTTTGTATTTTTTGTTTTGTTTCTGTGTTTATTCAAGAGCTTCCATTTTTCATGTTATCTTTCAGAGTAGCAGCCGTGTTAGTCTGTATCCGCAAAAATAACAGGAGTACTTGTGGCACCTTAGAGACTAACAAATTTATTAGAGCATAAGCTTTCGTGGGCTACAACCCACTTCTTCGGATGCATCCGAAGAAGTGGGTTGTAGCCCACGAAAGCTTATGCTCTAATAAATTTGTTAGTCTCTAAGGTGCCACAAGTACTCATGTTATCTTTGTAACCGTTCACATTTGATTGAAAATTATTGTTCTCTGGAGATTCAGCAGTTAATCAGGAAGTGAGAACATTAGCACGAAAGCCTAATGCTAGTGTACTTGTCCTAGTTAAGATACTGGAAACAGGTCTGTAAAGACCCGTTTCCCACCAAACCTGATCATAAAGAGAAAGAAGCTACTTCATGTTGCAGGGGTCCAAACAAACATTTATAAAACACTGCTAGGAATTTAATAGCCAATACAATATCTCTCTCCTGCTGTAAGCAAAATAATCATTACACTTAAGCACAACAGCACAAAATAGGGGAAGAAGGATTAGAGTAGTAGCGTTATTTTAATAATGGAAACAAAATGTTTACTTTGTGTTTACCAGCTGAAATAAAATTCGCTTCTGTGCAGTATTTTAAGAATTATTTTTAATGACAGTCTGTTCTCCTCTACATTGAAATCTGTTAGTAGAACACTTCACCTTCTGTTAAGAACCGTGACGTGGAATACTCGTGTTTTATATAATTTATACTACTTCATTTAATTATATTACAAGAACGGATGCCATAAAAATAAGTTTGATTAATTTTTCCTATATGTTGAAATCAGTATATCGAAAAGGTTATTTTTTTAGACATGCATATGGTGGATGGATCCATCATGCATTAATATTATGGTTATTGGTACTGTATTATAGATGGGACTGCACTCTCCATCCCAGGACTACAGGGCAGAAGCTGGAATAACTGCTCCCTGATGCCCCGGGGCCATGCACTGGAACTGTGAGCAAGGAGTCTCTCTCTCCTGTGTGCTCAATATTTATTACATGGGGAAAAAAAGAAAGAACATTAAGTTCAAAGTCACGCACTCAAAAGTTAGGAAATGCCTGAGTTAAGTTTGACAGTGCATCTTTAATTCAGCATCCTTGAGCATATGCATTATGGTAGTCTTTAATTACATCATCACTAGGTTTGTCGATTAATCTCAGTTTACTCACGCGATTAACTCAAAAAAATTAATCATGATTAATCACGGTTTTAATCGCACTGTTAAACAATAGAATACCAATTGAAATTTATTAAATATTGGACGTTTTTCTACGTTCAAATATATTGATTTCAATTACAACACGGAATACAAAGTTTATATTATTTTCATTACAGATATTTGCACTGTAAAAATGATAAAAGAAATAGTATTTTTCAATTCACCTCATACAAGTACTGTAGTACAATCACTTTATCTTGAAAGTGCAAATGTACAAATGTAGATTTTTTTTTTGTTACGTAACGGCGCTCAAAAACAAAACTATGTAAAATTTTTGCGCCTACAAGTCCACTCAGTCCTACTTTTTGTGCAGGCAATCGCTCATACAAACAAGTTTGTTTACGTTTACTGGAGATCATGTTGCCTGCTTCTTATTTACAATGTCAGCAGATGTTCACCTGGCAGTGTAAGGTATTTACGTGCCAGATATGCTAAACATTTGTATGCCCCTTCATGCTTCGGCCACCATTCCAGAGGACATGTGTCTATGCTGATTACGCTTGTTAAAAATTAATGCGTTAATTAAATTTGTGACTGAACGCCTTGGGGAAGAATTGTATGACTCCTGCTCTGTTTTACAGCATTCTGCCATATATTTCAAGTTATAGCAGTCTGATGACCCAGCACATGTTCATTTTAAGAATGCTTTCACTGCAGACTTGGCAAAACACAAAGCAGGTACCAATCTGTGATTTCTAAAGATAGCTACAGCACTCGACCCAAGGTTTAAGAACCTGAAGTGCCTTTCAAAATCTGAGAGGGCTGAGGCATGGAACATGCTTTCAGAAGTCTTAAGAGTAACACTCCGATGTGGAAACCACAGAACCTGAACCACAAAAAAGGAAATCAACCTTCTGCTGGTGGCATCTGACTAGTGATGATGAAAATGAAAATGCATCAGTCTGCACTGCTTTGGACTGTTATTGAGCAGAACCTGTCATCAGCATGGATGCATGTCTTCTGGAATGGTGGTCGAAGCGTGAAGGGACATATGAATCTTTACCACATCTGGCACATAAATATCTTGCGATGCCTGCTACAACAATGCCATGCAAACACCTGTTCTTGCTTTCAAGTGACATTGTAAACAAGAAGCAGGCAGCATTATCTCCTGCAAATATAAACAGACTTGTTTGTCTGAACGATTGGCTGAACAAGAAGTAGGACTCAATGGACTTGTAGGCTCTAAAGTTTTACATTGTTCTGTTTCTGAATGCAGTTATTTTTTGTACATAATTCTACATTTGTAAGTTCAACTTTCATGATAGAGAGTGCACTACAGTACTTGTATGAGGTGAATTGAAAAATACTATTTCTTTTGTTTTTTACAGTGCAAATATTTGTAATAAAAATAAATATAAAGTGAGCACTCTACACTTTGTATTCTAGGTTGTAATTGAAATCAATATATTTGAAAATGTAGAAAACACCCAAAAATATATAAATAAATGGTATTCTATTAGTGTTTAACAGCACGATTAATCACGATTAATTTTTTTTAATTGCTTGACAGCCCTAATCATCACATACTATTTTTTTCATAGGACCTCTGCATGGGTGGTGCTCCTTTAATGAATATCTTTATGATTATTCAATATCTTTTCTCCTTGTTCAATCTGTGACCTCATGCCTTATTTACTGTGCACTATTCAAATTCTGCTCTGAAGACAGAATTATTAATTTTCTCACGGGCTTTTCTGTGATGCTCCTCCCTATAGTGTCTGAGTGCTTCACAAACTTTAATTAATTTGTTTTCATAACATAGGGTAGCCAGGGTGCCCAGTGTTCGACCGTAAAGTCTGGTAGAAAAGGGGACCTGACAGTGTCTGGTCACCACAGGTGCCAGAGGTGGGGAGGCACTGGATCATCACCTGTGCCAGCCCCTACTCAGCCAGGACAGCCTCCTACCTGTGTCAGGCAGCTTCAGCTCCCTCCCGACCTGGATGGGGAGAGGGGAAGAGCAGCGAGCGATGGGGGCAGGGCTTGAGGGGCAGAGGTGGGGCCTCGGAGGAAGAGGCGAGGTGGAGGATGTTCTGACACTCCTGCTGGAGTTTTAAAATATTACAAAGTTTGCAACACCTCACCCCAATAAGAGGAGGGAAGTGGTAGTATCTCCATTTCACACACTGGTAACTGAGGCACAGAAATATGAAGATAAAAAGTACCCACCAATTTGGGTGCTCAGAAATGCCTACGACCTGATTTCTCAGAGTGAGCATTATACCACACTTTATATGTTTGAAGTATAACTCCCATTGACTTCAGGTGCAGCTGTGAGGGCTCAGCATTTCTGCATCTTAGACCCCAGGTTTAAGTGACTTGAGTAACATCAGATGGCAGAGGCAGGGATAGAATACACTTCTTCAGGGCAGCATTCTACTATCTTAACCATGAGACCATCCTTTTTCATCCTGGAGTCCCCTGCCTTGTTCATTACTCTCTTATCAACTTCTGCAACAAATGAAGCAGGGGTCCTATAGATCACTGCCTCCTTTAGTACACAACCCTGATGCATCCCCATGACAGGTCTATCCTGTGCATTGAGTGAGGCAAGTGTCCCACGGAAACAATAGAATGTGATCATGTAATTAAAGACTGTTTCGTAAAGTATAAGCACAAAGGGTCTGAATTAAGGTTGCACAGGCAATCTTAATTCTGGTATTTCCTGACTTTTGAGTGCTTGACTTTGTAACTTCATTGTTCTTTTAATGTAGTTTTTGTGTGTGTAATAATTACTTAAGCTGTGTGAATAGAATTATTGAAATATTTTACCATGCAGTTTCAGTGACTTGGATCCCTTCTTTTATTCATCCATTAAGAAGCACCAGAATTTAAAATGCCCAGTTTGATCAACTTAGCTGATTTTCAGTGTTTGAGTAGTTAGTTTTATTATATAACTTAGTACAATAATGATAGAAAAATAATTACTTTTCTGAAAAAGTGCTATGTTTCCATATTTAGGGGCTTGATTCATGAGTGCAGATATATAAACACATGCTTTGAAAGAATCTGCTATTGCCTACACATGCACAAGCTTGTTAATTGATTTCACACAATTAAGAGTAATTGCACATCATGTATCTGAAAGCAGTCCAGGCTGTCCAGTTAACTCTGGGTCACAAATTTTAATTTTTTTTAACTGGGTCACAAAAAATTTATTACTGTCATTGCACAAAGTTTTTACCATATTGTTTCTTAATTACACTGAAATGCTTATTCTTTTGATGTAGCATATAGGTGTTTTACCAGTGGTACTAAATAGAAGGTTTGCCTTGCACTTTGTACAAATATGTTTTTGTGGGAAACATGCTTCAAAGAGAGTATCAGAAGCTGGGTTTCTGTAACTTTCTTGACCCACTAAATGTAATGTGCCTTCTCCTTAGTTTACCTCAGTAATAGCACATACAGGTGGATTTTGCCTTTCAGGAAGAAAACTACTTTCCAAATAAAGAAATAATTGCTTGATGCAGAGATTTCATAGCTATTTACATTGCTTAATACATCAGAATTTTAAGTTACATACTTCTGCAGGTGTCCAATTTACTCTACATTTCGTTCCATGTAAATCAAAATCTGTGTTATATTGGAAGGAAAAGAGTTCCTGATTACTGCAGTATTAAAGTTTTTTTTTTTTTTTTTTTTTTTTAAAAGGATGCATCCGTTGATTATGGCATTGTGGTTGTAGTGCTGTAGCTAGCACTGAGAATACACTTTCTGTCTAAGCACCTATATCAGACGATAACTTTTTGATTAAAAAAAAAAACCCAAACATTTTATTCTCCATGAGTTATCCAAGTTCTGTTTCTTGATATTTTTTGTGTGAAAAACTCTTTTGTTTCAAATGTACAAACTTATCGTGTACATAGTGTTCACTAAGGAATGTCCCCTTTCCATGTGTGAAGTAGAAATGAGAGAAAGAATGAAGGTGTGTTTCAAAGACCTGTATTGTGCATGTTGAGCATATCGTCTTTCATTGATGATGATGATGATGATGAAGGTTACAGAGAACCATAAATATTCATGGCTGTTTATAAACCAGATAAAAGTAGAGTGTTTGTCTAGAAAACTTGCAATGTAAGATCCCCAATTCTACAAACACTGAAGCATGTGTATAGCTTTATTCTTGTGAAAAGTACCAGTGACTGTAACAGGACTCCTCATGTGGGTAAAGTTGTGTGGGATTCAGTTTGGTGGATTGAGATCTAAATGAATAAAAAACAACAAATGATCTGACAAACCACAAGGAGGGGCTGAGAGAGAAGGACAAGTTAGATAATAACACTAAGGGCAGGTCCACACTGGGGCGGGGGATCGATCTAGGAAACGCAACTTCAGCTACGTGAATAGCGTAGCTGAAGTCGACGTTTCCTAGATCGAACTAAATTTACTTACTGCGGGTCCACGCGGCGCAGGCAGGCTCCCCCGTCGACAGCGCTTCCTCCTCTCGGCGAGCAGGAGTTCCGCAGTCGATGGGGGAGCGCTTCTGGGATCGATCTATCGCGTCCAGATGAGACGCGATAAATCGATACCAGAAGATCGATCTCTACCCGCCAAATTGGGCGGGTAGTGTGGACCAGCCCTAAGATCACATGTGGTTATCTCTATTTTGGTCAGTGATGCTTGCATCTTAAATGTTCCCTTACTTACTGGGTTTATTTAGACTAAGGGTTGATAATTTTCCACCATGCCCAGCTCCAGATATACATGAGCATCACCAAGAGTCACACAAAGTGAAATAAAAGGAGCTGACTTGGTGTGTGTGACTCCACATACCTGTGCAGAGTGCATGTCTGTGTATGCCTGAAATTCAAAGAGATGATTCCTACAGTAACTGACTGCTACACTGCAGACATACATAAGACATTAATTTTAACACCATATTCTATGACACTATATATGCAAATCTGGGGAGGAGATACTGTTTTTGTGAGGAACAAATCTGAATGTCCTGTTTTTTGCATGTTTAAAGCAACTCTGCATTCAACAATGTATACATTTTTTGTACGCCGCCTGTAATTGTAAATAATGTCTATGATACTTAAGTATTATTTTCAGTTGTACAAAATTGACTATATTTTGATGCATAGTTGCAGCTTTCATTACGACCAATAAATCTGAAAACAGTTAAAATTTGTTACTGCATATTTGTGACTTACATTGTAGTTATCCTTTACAATTGATTTATGAACAACTTTTTCTGTATAGAAAATATCTGCTTTGGAGTTCTTGTTTACATTCATAAAGCAGTTCTAGGCGGGTTCAAGATGCTGGTTAACCTTTGAAATGTGTTACTTGCCTGGTGCTTAAGAGAGATAGATGACTAAGAAGTGCATATTAGAGCCTCTCAAAACATGGGATCATCAATCTTCAAGTAGCTTGGCTTCAAGCAGTGCCCTGCTATCCAGGATGCACAAAGCATACCTACGACTCAGAGAAGCTCAGTGCATCCAGACTCTGATTTTTGCAGACTCTCAGAGGAAATGTCAGTTGGACATTACTGAATGCCTCTGCCTTGCTTTAATATCTCTTCAATAATTTAATATATTGTCTGACTCTGTGTGCTGAACTCATAACCCATCACTTATCATTTTGCTGATTGATGCCTCTGCCAATGGAATCTAAATCTGTGCTTTGAATTGTACTGATTACAATATAATACTTCTTTTTGGTCACATGTATAATTAAAAGCATAAATTTCTATCGAATCACATAGTTATAAAAATGCTTTTGAATCTCTTTTCCTAATGGAAGTCCTTTAATTACATTGGTCTATATTTGGAAGTACTCTATTCCCAATTCTGACATTAAAAATTATAGGCGCAGTGAATAATATATGTATTTTTAATTTGCACTTCCGGAAAGTAAAATCAATCAATTAACATTAGAGCTTTTTTTTCATTCTTTGAAGCCATAAATACCTCTCAATTCTGTTAATGAAGTTCTGCGGTAAACAATATATAAAAGTCTCTGTATTTTGTTCAGGAATAATGCATTGTTATGTGAGATACACTGGCATTAGTAATTCCATTATTTCAGTAATTGAAACGCACTTGCAAAAAAAATCTATCTATAATTTAATGACTAAGAGCCAGATCCTGCAGAATCTTACTCAGGAAAAGAATCCATACTGTGACTTCAATGGGATTAAGTATGTATACAAGGGTTTGCAAGATTGGGATGCAAACACTGCACTGATTTAAACCTTATTTAATTTAGTGAAATCACATGAGGCATAAATTGGTCCAACATTTGGCCATAAATATTTTAAAGAGACTCTGTCAAATTAAAACATCATATTTCTGTGATATTATTTTACCTATTATTATTACATGTTACAGCTTAGATTGCCACAAATCTGAAAGAGATTTTATATATAGGTGTATTTCCCCAGTTCTTTTCGGTTTGATCACTTAGTACATTTGACAGCACTTTTAGGATAATCACTTTTCACTGTTTCCACTGTATAATTAGTCAGTTTCCCCTTATGTTTATGGGAGCTTTTCAGAAAGCAACCTTGGAGAGAATAACTGGGAAAGAAATTCAGAAGCAGATGTAGTACCTGATACGACTTTTAACTTATTCTTTTTAAATTAACTAGCATTCAACTTGAATGCATCTCTTTATTTAAGTCCTTTAGTAAGCTACCTAATGACCGGGCTAAATTCATTAGTCAACAAATTGTGCAATACCTCTTTATTTTATGCATTTATGTTGTGTAACATTTTAAAACCTTATTTACCATAATATGAATTTTCTTCCATGTCATTTCATACTTACTGTTAAACTCTAGCAGTGCATTATGATAATAATTCTCTAGATAAATGTTACAGAAAAGCCACAGTGACGAAGTTACTGTGTTTGTAATGTTAAACAAGACTTTCAATCTTTTAAGTATATATTTCCATCTTGGATATAATAATTGCAATTTAAAAATTGGAATATTAAAGGAGAACTTCTTCTTTACTTCCAGGATGAAGATGGGACAGAAGAGGACAACAGCAGAGTTGAACCAGTTGGACATGCAGACAGTGGTTTGGAGAGCACCACCAATTTTTCCTTAGAGTAAGTTACTGCTACAGTTGCATCATTTTTTAACAGTAAGATTTAGAGTAGTAAAGAGCTCTTACTATCACAAGATTGATAATGTCAATAAACAAAACAAAGCGTGTAACATGCATTTTATTTTGATTGCAACTCTACATAAAACAAGTACTTCCTTTTGCCCTTTGCACGGTGGGCATCTTTTAGCCCCAGTGTTAAAGGGTCCCGACTAGTGATGGAGCATTTTCAGAGCTATTGCTATAGTATGGTTGGGTGGGTATATTTTTCTATCTCCACAGAAGATTCTTAGTCCTAGGGCATTTTAGGGTTTGGTGCTAATGATGAGAGAAGGAATGGGCCCAACTGGCTCTCCCAAAATATTGGCAGGTGAGAGTTTGGGTATTAAAGGCCCTTCCACCTTCCACAAATGCAGTAAACAAGTCACAGAAAAGGAGGAGTTTTGCAGGGGAGGACTACCCCGACAAAACAGAACTCCACACTGGTGATGAGCCTAACCTGAAACTCCCCTTAACACTAGAAAAGATTCAGTGACTGATGGTTTTACAATGAAACCTGAAATCAAGGGAGTTTTGCCTTTTGAGTTTCATTACAAAGACCTGACCCAGACCTGGCTGTGATAATGGTGGGGAAATGGTCCATTATACTCTTGAGTATTTTAAAATTTATTCTTTTGTTTGTAGAGCTGCTGATTTTTATAGGGATTAAAAAGACTGAGTTAAATATTATAATAGGTGCATTAATGTGCATTAAACAATAGCGTGTTTCATATCCTATTTGCAAAATACTTTGAAATATTATGAATTCAAAATACTATTTGCTAATTACAGTATATAACAAATTTGTATCAAATTTAATGCTTCTTCTTTCTATTTTTAAACTGATTTTTGTACCACCATCTTATTCTTTATTCTTTTTTCTTTTTTTCTTTCTTTTTTTTAAACAACACCTCTCCTGTATGCTTAGAGACCAGCTCAGCAAAACACCTCAATTAAAAATGTAGTGGGAGCTTTCTTAGTGCTTGTGCACATGGTGCAGCAGTGCATACTACGGGGGTATGATTTCTAAAGTGCACCAACGTGTTGTGCACTAACTTGCCCATGTAGATCCTGTTGGTGTTTGCTAAAAGTTCTCCAGTGGACTTCAGTGTAGGATTGTTTCAAACAGTACTATGTTAGAGCATGCTAGGAAACTTTTAGTGCACACCAGCAGAGTCTACACAGGTCAGCTAGTGCGCAACACGTTGGCACACTTTACAAATCAACCCCCATATAGTGTGCATTGCCACACTGTGTAGACAAGCCCTTAATATACCATTTGAGTGCTTTGCACTTTCATGTGGGAATCTCAGGGTTAGGAGCAAAATGAAATGTGTGATATGGAGCAGGTACCGTGAAAGCCACTGTGGGTATGTCTACACGACAAAGAAAAACCCATGGCACTGAGTCTCAGAGCCCGAGTCAATTGGCTCAGGCTTGTGGGGCTTGGGCTGCAGGGCAAAAAATAGCGTAGTAGACGTTCCTGCTCAAACCTGGTGATGGGGGAGGGTCTTGGAGCTTGGGAATATCTACCCTGCTGTTTTTAGCCCTGCAGCCTACGCCCCGCAAGCCTGAGTCAATTGACCCAGGCTCTGAGACTCAGTGCCTTGGGTTTTTCTTTGCAGTGTAGATGTACCATTAGAATGCATTGATTAGGCAAGGGCAAATTTTCCTTTACTTTTCCATGCCCATTTTATGGGGCTCAGGATCTGGGAGTTTTGGCTGAGTTTGCAGAAGAACGGCAGTTGTGGGAGCAGAAGCTATGAATAAACCTAAATAGATCATGGAAAAATGGATGCCTTCTATGGTTTAAGCAGTTGAACAAGTCAAACAGAATCTGGGCTTGGTTATGGAAACTGTCTTGTCCTCTGTGTCCAGTTTTAATGGATTCTATAGTATTGCATGTCCCTTACAAAAGTTCTAGTTACGTTACATGGATTGCCATTCTTATATTCCTCTCTGCCCTCAGAATTGAGAACAAAGCAAAATGTTCCTTAGAACAGAAAGATATACAACATCCTTTTTGGGTAGCAAAAGGCAACACTTGCAACACTTTCTGGATTTAGTTGAATTTAGTTGATTCTTGGAAGACCTTGTGCACAGCTCATGTGCAGTGGGAATCAAACAATGTTATGATTCATGAAGACTGGGACAGCAAATAATACTGAATATTATAATGCTCTTAAGTAAATCAGTGGTTTACCATCATCTGGAAAATTGATCAGTTCTTGGTCATCCTATCTCAAAGAATTCATAGCGGTAATAGAAGGGCAGTGAAAATGAATATAGGAATGGAGACATTTCCATAGAGTAAATTGGAAAGATGGGAACATGTGGTTTAGAGAAAGGGACATGAGATAAAGCTATACAAAACAAATATGGTAGAAAGGTGAGTACATTTACCCTTTTTCATTATATAAGAAAAAAGGTAGATTCAATTAAAGCCAAAGGCAGCAAATTCAAATCAGATAAAGAAAAATATTTTTTATGCAATACATAATTAACCTGTAGAATTCTTTTTCACATGATATCATAGAAACATGAATTTAGTAGGATTTAAAAAAAAGATTGGACATTTACATAGATTATGAGGACACTTACATATAATTTATGTAGGATTTTAAAAAAATGTGGAAGAGACATAAAGCAATCGCTAGCTGACAGATGGAGGAGGAGAAAAATCCCTTAAGGGCAGGTTACTCCGTCATGTCCATTTTGGGGTTTCTTGAACCTTCCTCTGAATGATGTGGTGCTGGCCAGTATTGGGCACAATATTTTGGATAAAATGGTGTCATTTGGTGTGGCAGTGATGGGCTTGATCCAATGCTCATTGAAATCAATGGAAAGTCTCCTTGTGACATCCATAGGTCATTGCATCTGGCCATATGTATCTGTACTGACTGTAGGTCAAATCTTGTTTGTCCTTACTCAAGAGGCAAGCCAACTGTCAAATGTACTGTATATAGCATGAATATGAAAAATGAAATTAAATGAATATGAAAAATGTGTGGTACTAGAGGCCAACAAAAACCACAAGTTCAGATTTGGGTTCAGAGCTTTTGTTCTTAAAGTTTTGGAGTGTTTAGATGTGGGGTCTTGACCGATTATTAGTCCGTCTGTGGCTTGTAATGTTTTATGGCTTTTGGCTCCCAAACCAAGCATCCCCAAAATGTGTGGGTGTTCTGAACTAAGGACATTTGCTTCAAGCTTACTTCTGATACCTTCAGAAATCTTTTCTTGAGCTTTTTGGACCTTTTGACTTATTTGATTTTCTCTTTTCAAAGCAAAAAGTAAAACCCAGAACTAGTTCTGCATGGTTGCATGGCATATTAAACATTTGCTTTGAAAAGACAGAAATATAGATCTATAAATACACATAGCAAACAGAAATAATTGTAGTAAACTCACTACAGTAGAACCTCCAAGTTACAAACACCTCGGGAATGTAGGTTGTTTGTAACTGAACAAAATGTTTTGGTTGTTTCAAAAGTTACCACTGAACATTGACTTAATACAGGTTTGAAACTTTACTATGCAGAAGAAAAATGCTGCTTTTAACCATCTTAATTTAAATGAAACAAGCATAGAAACAGTTTCCTTATCTTGTTACAACTTTTTTTTAATTGTTCCCTTTATTTTTTTAGTACTTTACGTTTAACACAGTAATGTGATATATTTTGCTTTTTTGTTTTTATCTCTGCTGCTGATTGTGTAGTTCCAGTTTCAAATGAGGTGTGGTTGACTGGTCACTTCATAACTCTGGTGTTCGTAACTCTGAGGTTTTACTATAGGCAAATTGTGGGAACACAAAACATCAAATGATGTTAGTGTGTTCCAAAACTGAAGGAGGTTTATCATTTAAAACTTACAGTCCTCATTAAATAGTTTAGGCATTATCTTAAACTGCTTTCACTGGGATAGCTGAAGGAAGTATGATAGGGTCAGTAACAGCCTTTATAGTTTTTGAGAAAAATTGATTGTTCCATATTTGACACAAAAATTGAAAGAAATAAAAAAATCCTCCACTTGCCCGTAGACAAGACAGCTTATATTTAACAAAAAACCCCAAACCAAACAATATAAATGTAAAACTGTGCCGTTGTGCAGTTTGTAATTCATGTAGCTGATTAAGGTTACCAAAAGGGTTAGTTCACTTTTCATTTGAGTTATTAATGGAATTGTTTTTGATGATTGATCTCCTTTCATGCCATCAGACTAATATTCAGGTATGTAGTATTTCAACATTGCTTTCATCACCATTGCTTAAGTTCTGGAATATCTTTGTTTTGTGTGTGTGTGTGTGAATGTATGGGGGGTTTTGGTTCATTTACGGTACATGTTCATGTTCCCTCATTCATCATTGTCTCACAGTGATATGGTAAAGCTCGTAGAAGTCTCCAATGACGGCGGGCCTTTGGGAATCCATGTAGTGCCTTTCAGTGCCCGAGGCGGAAGGTAATGTATTGTGTAAGATTTTAATTGAATCATAACTTGCTGTGTTTTATCTTGGTTATGCTTACTCTTGTATAGGTGCCTGTAGGTTCTATTTGAAATAACACATGCTTTTTTTTCAAGAGGAATTTTTACTGACTTAAAATAATTGAAACATTCTGCCACCCTTACTCACTCTGTACGTAGTACGAAGGCAGTACATAAGGGGAAGAAAGATGGCAGAATCTGTCCCTTAATTTTATAATGGAAATTGTATTGTGACCTGATGGAAACTTGAATTGCAAAGATATGAATTATTTCCTTCAGACCCTCAAAAAGTTATTTTCCCCCTTTAATTCAGTATAGTATTTGTGCATTTCCCCCCTCCTATTTACCAAAGTAGCAGCATTCTAAACCAGAGAATTCTACATCTATGTGCATTTTATAAGCAAGATTGAAAAAAAAAAAAGAATTGCATACTTGTAATATTAAAGTATCCACTGTGTTGAAAGGAAAACAAGAAAGGCATACAGTATGGGGTTTTGAGGTGTTGGAGAAAGGCATGTATTCTCCACAACAATCTTAAATTTCATTATGTGACAAAAGGCAAGAATTCCTTAAATCCTAAGTTCCAGAAAAATGAATGCAGTGCAGGTGATTTACATTAAAATAACTTTCAGGATTACATTAGTAAACAGAACACTCCATTTATAGCGTTTGCTTTGCCGAAGTAGAATTTTAGTATGTAGGATCCTTAATCGAAACATTAATGTATTCTCAGGAAAATTTCAATACTTTTGTACCAATCATTATTCACTGTGGGGGATTTAAAGCTTGTGGGCATACTGAAAAGGAGGCAATCCGTCAAGAATATAAATAGGATTTTATTTTGGGGAGGTAGAGATTACCTTTATCTTTAAGTGTAATTGCATTCACTATTTCTTCTTTTTTTTGGTGAAAAGGGACCAAACATACATTTAAAAAAGTGTAATCTTAGATTACACAATGAAAGGATATTATGTTCTTACAAGTCTGCCTATCCATCAGCAATTTTAGTTTAAATTGATTAGAAGCAAGTGTCTCTTACTGTGTATCAGATATTTATATCAAGTGCTTTTCACACATTCTATACATTTTTTTTCTACAGAAGGATGAGAGATATGGTTTTAAAAACTTTTTTTTTCTGATTATTATTTTAACCTTTATGCTTCAGTGGCCATACTGACATGTAGTACTGTGACAAAGCTAATAATTTTGTTGAACTGAAGGCAACTTTCCCTGAGGATTTCAGGAGGTAAGAGCAAACTGCCATAATATGGTGACTCTTTCTTCCCATGAGTGACCTGACCCTATCTTCAGTGAGTTCAGTCAGCAGATATGAGAGTGGTAATGTTTTAATCACAACCTCATAAATAAAGACAGGAGGTAATGGCATGCTGTGATTTTGCATAGTTATATAGGCCATGGACCGTGCTGGAAGAGATGGGAGGGTCAGATCAGAATTGTTGGCTACCTCTTAATCAGGGTGATATTTACTTTAATAAAGCTGTGTTGTCGTTTTTTTAAATAATCTCTCAAAACACATGTACTCTATGTCTTCTGACATAGAGTTCTTTTCATGTAACCAACCCTCATGGAAAAAGTAGGGATTAGCTCAACAGTCCTTGTAGGAATAATAGGGTTTTTATAAAAATTACTCTTGAAAACCTACCACATCTAACGAATCAGTAAAAAGGATGTAATTCAGTGATACATTTTGTAAGATCGTTAAAAAAATGTAGAGATTTTTCTGTTAAATTCTATAGAAATTTTCCACTCAGGAAGTCAGTGGAACTGTAATAAAAGTATCAGTTGAAAAGGCCATGAGTTTAATTCTTGATTTGTGCCTGCTAAAATACAGGTGACCATATTTATTAACTGGGATAAGCTATTGAATGGGTGCTCTCCAAGGGTATTGCTAATGAAAAATTATATTTTTAGTTTTGGTTATTCAACTAACTAATTTTTTTGATCATCTTTAATCATTAATACTGTACTAGGGGAGCCCCGAAACTCTGTCTTGTACACTAAGGTGTATGGGAGATATTTCACCTGTAAAAATGAGTTTTATATTGTAATTTTTGTCACTTCATATTGAAATAATATAATTTCTTTTTGATGTAAAAAAATTCAGCCACTCCTGCAAGCGCTTACTCATAGTAGTTCTTTTCCATCAGTGGAATTACTTCAATGAGTAGAGACTTGATAAGGGGTTGCAAGCTCTTAATATGGTTGTCAAGAATAAGAAATAAAGTTTAAACTGTTTATACTGTACATAATGACTGTATAAAATAGATTTAATTTTTAAGAGCACCAGGTATGTTGTGAAGCATCAAAGGCACTGCATACAGTGTACTTTTCAGCTATTTCTCCTCCAGGAATTTTTGTTGTGTTAATAAAAGCAAATGTCCACAAAGCCTGCCACACTTTTTGAACTTGAATTTTAATAATTGGAAAAGAGTTGGAGATAAGGTTATGGATCAAACTAATTGACATATATTGAAACTGACCAGGTTGTGTTTAATAATCCCCCCCCGATGACAGATAGTACCAATAATTCTAGTCTGAGTTTCAGGAAAATCTCAACCCATAATTCCTTGCATCTAAATTAGAACATGATAGCCAAATTTTTCCAATCCCCAGCAAATTTTTCCAATCCCCAGCTTCTTATGAATTGCCTTATTTCCCTTTACAGTCTGTCTGCACTTCGAATTTTCCAGTTCCTTAATGCTGCAGTCCCTCTTGGCCCCAAAGTCTTTATAATCTCTAAATGCAAATGTAAGACTATTCTCGTGGTGATTTTCACAGGTTGCTGACCTCTGTCTTGTCTTGTCTTTCCTTTCTCAGTCTACTTATGCTTAAGCTATTAAAACCCCACCATTTAAACTGCTAAAGAGAGAATGTACTAAAACCCAAATCCTTCTCAGTTAACAAAAACCATATAAAACTTACAATAAATATATGAACTTAACACATTGCAAAAGATTACATTTTGATTTATCCAAAGCAAAACTACTATGCAGTGACATTTAGTTATGTATTATGTACCTTACCGTTACCTTAGTATGTGAGCACAAACATGAATGAATTTATCCCCAGAACACTCCTGTAAGGTAGCTAAATATTATCATCTCCATTGTAAGAGTGAAAAATTGAGGCATTGAATGATTAATTGACTTGAAGAAGGTCACATAAGAAGTCACTGGGCCAAAATCCTTTGAATTCCAGACTAATTCTTTAGCCCTAACACCAGTAGAAACACAACTCATACAAACATACTTGTTCAGTGGGGAGTTTTGGAGAAGTTCTTTTTTAAAAACACATGTCTTTAGAATAATTGAGAAGTTACTTGTAACATAGTGAGTATAGTCTTCATTGCTGTCACCTTCAAATTACATTGTACTTCTGTCATACAATAGAGCTAAGATGTGGTTTGGAAGTCTTTTGAAAAGCTCACCCTGTTGTATGGAATAACCAATATAGCATTTACTTTACCATGTTGTGATGGTCAGCTTTTGTGTTGTTCATAATAGTGCTATAAAGTCTACATAAATCAAGTCAGGCCACTATACTGAGACAAATTAATAGTTTTAGCTCTGAAGGGGACATGATCTCCTTAAAAAAACATCCACTCAAACTGGATTAGATGCACTTTCAATGACACTTGCCTATGTCTCCACTGAGAGCTGAAATGTTACATCTTAAAAGACATATTTGTATGCATATTTTGTTTTTGTTTTTTTAACAGAAGTGGCAAAGATGAATGGCAGGGAGGGCAGGAACAGTCAATTCATTAATTTTCAAAGGAGGCCATGCTTGGTATTACTCAGTAAAACAAACAAAGCTAATGACCACCCAAAAACCAGTTAAACATAACGTTTGTCACTGACATAGTCAAGGTTTGCAGTGTGAAGGACACTGTACTCCATCTATCACTTACGCCTCTGTGTTATATCTGATAGGAATGCATGATCTGAAGTGACGTGCTGCCTGCAATAGACAAGACCCTTATAACAAGCAGGGGTCAATTTGAACATTCATGTGCTACTCAAGGAAATATTGCAAATCTCTAAAGTGCAGTTCTGCTTACTGAGGGCTTGTCTACTCCTAAAATGCTGCAGTGACATAGCTGCACTACTGTACCTGCGCCACTGTAGCACTTCAGTGAAGGCACTACCTATGCCGATAGGAGGGCTCCTCTCATTGGGATAGGTAATCCACCTCCCTGAGAGGTGGTAGCTAGATCAATGGGAAAATTCCCCCATCGACTTACGCAGTCTACAGCGAGTATTAGGTAGGTTTAACTGCGTTGCTCAGGGGTGTGGATTTTTCACACTTCTGAATTGCCATAGTTATATCAACCTTATTTTCTAGTGTAGATCAGGCCAGAGAGAAGTTTTGCTGTGTGTGTTCAGGTTGGGCTCAGCAAATGGACATTTAAAAAACATATATTTGGGTTTTTAGAGGCTACCTATCTGGTGGGTTTGTTTATTAGTAGGGGAATAAGACCTGGAGCAGCAGAGCACTGCCATTCTTTGAGTGGTTGCACATGTATATTTTACTCAGATGTGTGCGCCCTCAGAGTGCTAGAGCCGGAGTTTTCTGCAGCAGTACACTTTGGGGCGGCATGTGTGCCCTGCACCTCCTCATGGCCCCTCTTGAGGCTACATAAGGGCAGCGCTGCCTTGAGCCCCCTCAGTTCCTTTTCACCGTTCGTGTCCTGAGTCAGAGCTTGCCATGCAGTTTTACCTCATAGGGATTTTTTTCTTCTTCTTATTTAGCTAGTTTAGCTTCCTACCTTATCTGGAAATAGAAGTTAATATCCATTAAATTTTATTTTATTTTGACTTTTAAAGTTCATTTTTAATAGTTTGTTTCAGTGCTCTGCATACAGCATTCGCCAGGCTATAAGCACTGCCTATCATGTGAGGTGTCTACCCCGAATAGTGACCCCCATACATTTGCCTCAGTAAGGGGCAAATTAAGAAGAGGTGCAGTATCTGCTGCTCTTTCTAGGAAAGACAGGCAATTTCCAGAGACCTGTGCCTCAAACACTACCTCATGGAGCATGCCTCAGCCCTCAAGTGAGTGCCCTAGTTACCCACATGCAGTCTGCAAGTGTGGGTGTGGTTGTCTCTGACAGACCCTTGGACTTGGATTCTTCTTAACGGAGAAAGAGGAGTCAGTCTTCTTCTCCGGGGCCTTCCCAAAGGGCTTGTCTACACTGGCAAGTTTCTGTGCAGTAAAGCAGCTTTTTGCACTTAAACTGCAGACATGTACACACTGCCAAGCCACTTAGTGCGCAGAAACTCCTCAGTTGCAGCGGTGCAAAAAAACAACTTGACTAGAGTCGTAAGGCTATTTGCACAGAGGCTCCAGCGCTCTATTGCCAGTGTAGACACTTGATTGCTTTCTGCGCTGTAATTGGCCTCCGGAGCTGTCCCATAATGCCTCAAGTGACCGTTCTGCTCATTGTTTTGAACTCGGCTGCCTTGGAGACATGCACCCCTCCCCTTTCAAAGCACCATTTCTGACAGCAGTTGTGTTCTGTGCTGATCTGTTCTGGGACACAAAGCAAACCATTAATGTGGAATGCTTGTGCCTTTGAACACAGAGGCATGTGTGTGCATGTAGGAGAGAGATTGCTGTGCAGAGAGCCCAGGGAGGGAGGTGGGGGCTGATGGGGTTTCCCCTCCTCCTGCCTCAGGATTGGTTGCTTCCTGCGCTGTCTGAACTTACAAGACAGCATGCTGACACACTCTCTGTTCTCCAAAACACACTGTCTCTCTCCCCCCCCCTCCATACACACACACACTCCCTGTCACACACTCTCCCCCAACTTCAGTTGAAAAGCAGCTGGCAATGTAGGAGGATGCTCATGAAACAATGGGATTGGGAAACCTGCATCATGTGACGACGTGCCTGCCCATGAAGCATTGCAAACCTTTCCCAAAGCACCCTGCAGCCAGTTGCACGGTGGGATAGCTACCACAATGCACTGCTGTCTGCCATTGCAAGAGCTGTTTATATGGATGCGCTCCAGCATCACAAGGAGCACAGTGTGGACACGCAACAGCGGTTTAATTCTAGCGTTTTAATAAAAGTGGTATAAGTTGTGGGGCAGATACTTGCCAGTGTAGACTTACGCAAAGATTCAGGTACCCAGAGCAGAGCCGAGCTATGGACCTGGTACCATGGCAGGAAGATATTGGTGCTATGCGGTCGACTGTCTGCAGGGAGACCGTTGATTCTGGTACCAGTGAATGCCATTTCAGTGCAAACATTGTTGGTAGCAACAACCCTGCAGACTTATGAGGCAGCAAAGGATTTGCTTTGCTTCTCTGTACCAGACTCTCCTTTGGTGCAGGAGTCCATTGTGTTGGCAGCACTTCTTCCAGTACTGGGTCCGTCTGTCTCCTCAGCTATGGTGCAGAGACTCTGAGTGGTATCGACACTACTACCACCTGAGAAACATGGCAAGAGCTTGGCTTGTCTGGCGCACACTGTGTCACCAACACTACAGTCTTCAGCCTCAGTTTCAGTCTCAGACTCTCTCGGCACTGTCAGCTTCGGTGCTGGAACAATCGCTGGCTTGACCTCCCCTTTGATGTTTAGTTTTGTTGAAACTTTGCATTCATTCAAAGACTCTTCTGCTACCCTTCAGTCGTTAGTGGTCTATACCCCTGCCTCCAACAGACATCACTATAGACCCTTGAAATAATAGTATTATAGGCAGTTTTTCTATCTGCCAAAATCAAGAGAGAAGGGGGTTCTCCAACTCCAGTTTTAATCAGCATACTCGTCCTCAGTCAGCTCTCGGGAATCAGCCCATTTGACTTCCCCTTCAAGGACAGCAATTCAGAAGTTGGTAATCTTTCTGCTGTCTTGCCCCCAACTTGGGGACAGATTGTCCCACTTCCTTGATTGCTTGGGAAGCCATCACAACAGACAAATGGTCCTATGCACTGTAAGACTGGGATATTCTATCCAGTTTCTTTCCACACCACTTTCTCACGCACCTACCTTGTACCTTTATAGAGACCCATCTCATAAGTCAGTGCTCCATCAAGAAATTCAGACTCTGGTTACTGTAATGGCCATACATGTTCACTGACACCGTTGAGGAAAGGGACTTCACTCATGATAATTTCTGACCCAAGTCCAAGGGGGTCAAAGACCCATATTGGACCTTCAGAATCTTAACATGTTAATCAAATACATAAGATTTTGCGTGATTTCCCTAATATCAATCCTTCCTTCCTTCCTTAGATTACAATGACTGGTTTGCCACACTCAATCTCCAGGATGCCTACTTCCATGTGGCAATACTGCCAAGTCACAAGAAGTTTGTGAGATTCATTGTAGTGGGCCAATAATAATTAACAGTACTTCATTTTGGCCTGTCATTAGCATCATAGGCACTGACTCTGTGGGTGCTCCAGGACTGGAGCACCCATGAAAAAAGAATAGTGGGTGCTCAGCACCCACTGGCAGGCCCTGCCAAACCGCTCCTCCTCCACCCGTGCCTCCCGCTCACTGCTGATCTGCTGTTCAGCGGTGGGCAGGAAACGCTGGGCAGGGAGAGGGAGAAGCGGGGGCAGAAAAAGGTGGAGCGAGGATGGGGCATGCTTGGAGGAAGGGGTGGAGCGGGGGTGGGGCCTTGGGGGTCGAGCATTCCCCGGGGAAATCAGAAAGTTGGCGCCTGTGATTCGTATCATGTATTCACCAAGGTGGAGGAAGGAAATTCATGTCTTCCTTTCCTTGGTGGTTGCTTAGTGCAAGTCAAATCCAAACATCAGGTTCTCCACCGCATCCCATTTATCGTCCATAAATTTAGACAATATAAATCAAAGTTTCTTTCTTATAAGGTAGTATAACTTGGTCTGGATTTACTGTAATCTTTATGTATCTGGTCCTGCGAGGTATTTTGGGAACTCCTGAAGAAGGGATAAAATAACACAGACTGAACTTTGAATTTCCTTACTTTTGTCATCTTAAATTACAACCTTAACATTACTTTGACAGATTTTGGTGTGTAAATAATCTCTGCATTTATGTGAAGGTAGACACTGACATACATACAGTTCCCATACTGAAGAATTGTGATTGATTTTTCTGTTCCACGGTACTCTTTAATATCATATTTTTTTCATTTCCAATATGTGTGTTAAGTCCCTTTTATGTTCCAAAGTTAATAAATCACTTTAAAATTTGATGCCATTTTTTCAGTAAAGTTTACTCCTTTGTTTTGCTGCTTTAGTTGTTTAAGATACGAAGAAAACTGAAGCAACATCTGGTAGCCGTTGTTTGTACTGAAATTCCTTTATGCCAGACTTTATTTTTGCAGCCACATGGGTGTTTTTTGTGTCTCCACTGGAGCATTGAAAATCCTCCCCATTTATTCTTCTCATTGATTCCCCATCCTCAAGGCCCTGCATTGTAGCCTGGATTCTCAAAGACATAAATGACTGGAAGAGCCTCCCTTTGGTGCCAGTCAATCCCATTTCTTCATCATCGAGATGGACTGCTGTTGAGTAACCCAAGGCATTCTTTGTCTCACCTCCTTCTCCCAAAGGTTGTATGGAATCTCATCATCCCAGCCAATCTGAGAACTGAGAATCCAAGAATGGAAATCAAGCTTGAGGCTCTGGAATGAAAGTGTTGAGCACTATTATAACACTGCTAGGGTGGGGCAATCAAATATTTTAATATTGTAGGAAGGATTTGGGTTGGGTCCTCTTTTGGCCCTGTCAACTATGACCATTTAATTGACTAGACAAGGCCTCGCTTTCTAGTATGATGGTATTGCTTTATGTTCTAGTGCCGATATTATGTGTCAATTTTTATCACTGCATAGTTTTGTGTGTGCCAATGACCCTATTATTCTTTTGTTTCAGAATTGGTAGTTGTTTTATAGAAATACTTTTACTCTTGTGTGTTAGTTACTTTCTTTAAACAGTTTTAGTTGACTATTTTCATTTGTGTCTCAGTTGATTCAATTGCAACTGGATCATAGTTAACAGGTGAATAACTTCAACACATGTGTGCAATGGGCAGTGGTAGCTGAACCATATTCTGGCATATTCAGTGTAATGTTCTTATTATGCTCATGGTGTTTACACTGTCAGCTTTTATTAAGATAAATTATGATAATTTCCATACAGCTGGGTGGCAATTGTGGGGAGTTCACATTTTCAAAGAAGAACTCAGACTAACTCAGACAATTTAGATGTCAGTAAAACATTTGTGCTTATTTCCAGTTTTATCATTCGTTGTAATTTATACTTAGAAGTGAAATGTTAACATGTGTGGCTGAGTTTATTTTAATTGTATAATTAGACTAATGAACCTTGTGGAAATATAGTGGTGCAAGTGTTAATATAATCAAAGCAGTTAAATTCCTAATTATATATCTAAACAAGTGTAAAGACAGAAGATCTCAGTGGTTTGCCTTTTCTGCTCCCCCCCCCCGCCCCCCATCAGTTAAAATTAAGCTGGTGTAAAACACAACATGGAGAGCGATTTTCATACATCATTATTATTGTAATTTCTACTGGGTCATAAGTTTGCAGAGTTCTTTGCAGAGCGTATAAGAAATTCAATCACAGTCTCGGAGAGTTCCTAGGCTAAGGCCTTGTCTACACTGAGAAAATGTATAATGTTGTTTAAAATGTGTGAGTTAGCCTGTTTTCTAATGTGAGGTAGTAGCATAGACAAGGACTAGTAATGTTTAAAAAGTTATCTGGTCATAGTTAGCCCCCTAGGGTTTAAAAATATATTTTTTAAAATGATTTGCCTTTTTGCTTAAAATCACGTTAGTTAAAACTGGTTAATTAAGATGTTTTCTAACATGATGCATCTTCCTAGGTAGGCATATACCATACATGTATATATTCTGCAAAAGAATCCTGGAATCAGAAGGTCAGACAGGGTTCTTCCTTGTTGCACATCATCACTAATGTCCTTGGCCGAGCTGCAGAATGTAGTATGTGGACTACATCTATGCTGCAAATCTCCATTGACTGGGAAGACTGGTGGTGATCCTTGACAAGGAAAGAATCCAGTTTATTTTGTAGATTCCGCAATAAGACTGCAAAAAATCCTTTTGCTTCTAAAATGAGCAAATGTAATCTGGAGTCTTTGCAACAATGAACATGAATCCAAACAACGCCATTTTTAGAGTAACGTTTCTGAGTATAACTCTACGTTAAATTACTGTTATGATGCAGCAACATGAGCGGAAATTGCTTTTAAAATTGTGTGGGAAACTACGGTTCTTGCAAAATTTCTGGGCAAATTATTCTGTCTCTGATAGAGTTGTATTGGAAAACATTACTGAGTGTGTGTTTAAACTGTGATACAGTATTATGCCTTTTCCCAACATGCAAACTCTCTGTGTATGCATAGGCGCTGACTTCCACTGTTCCCAATGGGTGCTCGACCACACCCCTGCACCGCCCTCACCGCGCCCCCATTCCACCCCTTCTCCCAAGTCCCCGCCTCTTCTCCACCTCCTCCCCTGAGCCCGCCGCGTCCCCGCTCCTCCCCCCTCCCTCCTGGAAAGTCCGAAGTGCTGCCAAACAGCTGTTTGGCGGCAGGAAGCGCTGGGAGGTAGGCGGAGGAGCGGGGACATGGCATGCTCAGGGAGGGGGAAGAGGTGATGTGGGGCAGGAGGTGAGGGGAGCTTGGCTTCCAGTGGGTGCAGAACACCCACTAATTTTTCCCTGTGGGTGCTCCAGCCCTGGAGCACCCACGGAGTCAGCGCCTATGTGGGTATGTAAAAAAGGGAGCTACAGATGTGATCTTTAGTGCTTACAGCAGTGGATTAGAAACCAGGAGGATGCTGGGTTTAAATTTGACTGAGGCTAGTCACGCCCTTTTTGATCACTAGTAGAGCTGCTTGGAAAAAAATGGATGGAACCATATTCCATATTCCATTGGAATATACTGTTCTATATAAACTGAAATGCTTTGCAAAATCTCATCAGTTTCACCAACATTTTGGGAAAGTTCTGACAGTGCTGAAACATTCCAATTTTTCCTTTTGAAATGAATTTTTGTTTTGATTTTTTTTTTAATTTTGTACTATATATGCTAAAAATTTTAAAAAGACAAAATTGAATATAAACATTTTGATTGGCCCCAAACATTTTTTAAAACATTTTCTTTTGTGGAGTATTTAGAGATTTTCAAGTTTTGTTCCTAACTGAAATGAAAACAAATTTTGCAATCTGAAAGTCCTTCCCAGAATGGAATTTCTGTTCTCCACACAGCTCTAATTGCTAGTTATGCCACTTCAGCTGTACATTCCTTAGTCCAGCTCTAATATTGGGTAAAAAGCAAGATATCCATGAACGCCAGATGCTGCATCTGAGCTGAGCATTCCTGCATTAATAGAACTTGTAAGCTTTGTTTAATGAGAGTAATTGCAATTTTGACATGTAGTTTATTTCTGTATTGCATTATTTTACCAGTGGTTAGGATTAATAAGGTTTTTATTAGATTTGAGAGCTTATGTGGATAGTTTTCAGAAACAATGAATCATGCAGAAAATAAGATGTGTCCTATATTAGCAGTAGGTTAATACAACTTCACTAGAAAGGATAACAATAGCAATCATTCTACCAAAAAAAAGTAATGTCCTATTAATAGGTAACTAATCTCAAAATAAAAAGAAATCTATAAATACCTCAAGTGTTCTGGGTTAGCTATGAGAGTTTGGATAGGTTGTAGTGTCACCATTACACTAAAGTGAAGTATTATATTTGCCATTATATATTGTAGGGCTTTACTTTTTAATTAGAATAGAAATAGAGGATCTTCTGCCTCAGCAAAGCACATCTTGTTTGCCTTTTGATTGTATATAGTTATATGTACGCTCGCATCCTGATTTATACATGGACCTTGAGCCCAGGCAAATGTGCAAGTTGAGCCCATGCAAAAGTGTTGCTGGGGTTAGAGTGGAAAAAAGATTTATTAATAAACTCTTTGGAAATCTGAGTTTCTTATTTTATAAGAAAAGGAAAATGTGTTTTTTCCTTTGGGGGTGAAGGAATGTGAATTGCTGGGATCTGTTTCTTCCTCATCCCCGATCACTATGTGGGGTGTAGGGTATAGTGTACTCTGGACCCACTCTTGATGGCTCCTTATAAATAAAAAATAAAATAAATTTTATAAATAAATTAATGGATATCCTATCTCCTAGAACTGGAAGGGACCTTGAAAGGTCATTGAGTCCAGCCCCCTGCCTTCACTAGCAGGACCAAGTACTGATTTTGCCCCAAATCCCTAAGTGGCCCCCTCAAGGATTGAACTCACAACCCTGGGTTTAGCAGGCCAATGCTCAAACCACTGAGCTATCCCTCCCCCCAAAAATATAGAACTGGAAGGGACCCCAAAAGGTCATTGAGTCCAGCCCCCTGCCTTCACTAGCAGGACCAAGTACTGATTTTTGCCTTAGATCCCTAAGTGGCTCCCTCAAGGATTGAACTCACAACCCTGGGTTTAGCAGGCCAATGCTCAAACCACTGAGCTATCCCTCCCACCCTTTTTGAAGCTGTGTGTGGGGACATCTCTTGAGGGCTGCGTACTCTTCTCAACCATCAGTTATGGGGAGGATAGAGAATTCCTTGTATAAAGTAAGGGGAGGCACTGTGTATGGTCAGTATTTCCCTATTGTCATCCACCAATCTGTGCTGTGTGAAGAGGGAGAGGGATTGATTTTGGCTTCAACAGGTGTGGCTGGGCCATGCAACTGTGTTACAATCTGAATTGCAGATGCATCAGGGCTCAGAATTTAGAGTGGGATTTTCAGGAGTATTGGCCCAACCAAAACGCAACGATAAAGTGTATGGACATCCATTGTAGGGGCTAGCATAAGGCCCTAAGCACCACTTACATCCCACTTCAGCCCTATATTGGGACTTCATGGTGCACCTCTACACAGGGTGAATTTCATCAAAAATGTTTTTTTTTTTTTACCCTATTCAAACAAGTTGAACATAGTGGAATGGTTTCTTTTTTGTCAGACTTCAGTAAAAACAACCCAAGGGGGTAACAACAAAAATGATGCCCTTTCCCAGAACCCCACTTTTGGGCTGACAGACAGAATGGTGGAAAGTTTCATCTCCCTGAGATAATTTCAGAAAGCTTAATGAGTGAAAATGGATTGGTTGTTTTACAGCCTTAACTATAGTTTAGGCTGCATGGCAACTGTAATTATGGTGCAAAATGATGTAATAAATGCATGCAAACAGTTTTAGCATTACTTTATATTTTACTTAGAGGAATAAAAGTATTTTGTGTAATCAACAGTTATGAATGTTATTTTTAGTGCTTTTCCACAACTAAGAGAACATCCTAGTAAAATTTTATTTTGTAATTATACACTATAATTTTAAAATCCCAATGATGTGATCAAGACATTTTGCAATGAAACCAAAGAAAAATAGATGTAATCAGAGCTATTACTAAAGCGATTTCTGTTTTACTCATTGTGACAGACATGGAATTGCTGTGCAATCATTACAAATAATTTTATGAACATTGTGTGTGACCTAGGAGGTGAGATAAAGTTACTGTATAACTATGGTAGTATATTAGAATTGCCTATATAACTGTACTGATATAATTTGATAGGGGCTGTAGGAAGACCAATGAGGAAAGCAACTCCGTAGAACTAGATACAGATACCCCAGAACACAGTTGAAAGACAATATCAGGGGGTAGTTGAAAGACAATGGGGCAATCTTTTAGCTTCAAGGATCTGGTCTCTCTTACCCAACAATTTGAAAGCTTTGTTTTACCAAAGCTATAAGCCTGGAGATGAAAAGAACACTAAGGTGTTGCTCACTTGTTGGAAGCTGTCTAGGGAGATAGGTAGACTGGGAGAGGGAGAGAGAGAAAGAGCAAGACAGACAGACACTCTGTAGAGGGAGTCTAAAGAAAAGTGGGCCTTCCCAGACCAGACAGTGATAAGCCTAAGGGAAAAGCTAAACACATGTACAGTCTGTTTTATTGTTTTTAAGATATGTTTTCACTGAAATGATTTTGTTCTAAGTAAATAGTTGCTTTAAAGAGTATTGACCACTGTCATTGCTCTTGGGAAGAGAACTGCAGGGTTTAAGCCAAAGTCAGACCTGCTGAGATAACCAGGGTTAGTTCTAGGGAACTGCAGCCAGGTTCCTAGCTTGAGAGTGGAGAACCACATGATTCCACCTGAAGCCATGTGATGACTAGAGGTGCAGTTCTCCTGGGAACTTTGACACCGATGCACCTAAATTATGTTAGGAATTTGGGGGATATTCTATATGACTTCTTGGCAGAATAGCATGAATTGAATTTTAATCACTGGTTTGATAGTTTGCTGTTTTTGTGTCACCTGTTTTGTGCTGATAAATACATATTATCCCCATTATCTGTGTGCCCGTGTCGTTCCCCCGCCCCCCCACAGTAGCATCTTAACACCTCCATAGTATTTAAAAATAAAAATATAAATAATACTCTTTTTCTCTCTTTCTGTTCAGCTTTTAGGAGACGTAGTATGATTAGTTTATAAGGAGAGATGGTTTTGTTTGTGTGGGGTGTGTGTATGTGAAGAACTTATACAGGGAAAGCTAAGTTAAAGACATTTCTTTTGCATTTGTGCCTGATTCAGCAAGGTATTCTACTGTGTACATAACTTTAAGCATGAGAGAAGTCCCATTAAATATCAGTGTGCCTCCTCATTTGCTTCTAGGTATGCTTGAACAGTGCATATATCAGTGGTTCTCAACCAAATTTACCATCGTGGGCCGCATATGCAGCTTTCTGTGTTATGTGGGCCACATCCATACAATATATATACTACCTGTATGGCCCTGAGGATGTCATATGGGCCGCAGCTGTGTGCTGATTGGACCGCAAGTGGCCTGCGGGATGCGGGTTGAGAACCACTGGCATATATGGTCCTGTCCCTTTGTCATGCTGAAGTTAAGGTGGTGATTTTTTTTTTTTTTTAAGTAAATGTAATGTGTGTGAAATATGCTGGGTTGTCAGTCCTGAACACTGACTCAGTCTGCTTACTCATTGCCCTGTCAAAATGTCACAACCCTGACCTGAAGGGGCACCTTTAATAATGAGAGGATAGTTTCAGACTGGATGTTCGTTCACCTCTGCCTCTTTGAGAATGCCAGTAAGGGTGGCTTGGCCCCTTTTGCAATAAAGACTAGACAGAGGTAACCAGCTCATTGCACAGAGGCCATCAGATGGTAATTATTTTTCATCTCTAGTGACCTAGATACTTCAGGGTAAACTGTCTACTTAAAAATCCCCCTTACTGTTTTACAAGTAACAATTATGGATTCCTGTAACTCAAAGAAATCAGAGAATGTTGTTTTATTTTCAGTTTTTTTCAATTGGTTTACTCAGGATGTAAACCCCAAGTTGGGGTTCCTAAATCTTCTACTTATCCCTTCATTCTAGGCTTGTCTTTTATCTGGTATATCATCAGTTTTCACCCATGCAGTAGTAGTAGTAGTAATGGCTGAGGATTTCTCTATTAACTGGAAGTGTTGAAGTGTGAATTAAACTTGCTGTGCCCTCCTTCAGTTGTCTTACTGAGAAGATGCAGGCTATCACCTTTGTGTTGCTGCCTGGAGCCAAATATGCAAGAGTCACAAATCCAGGCTTCTTGCATCAACCTACACTGTGATGTCAACTGAGACGTACTGGCTGCCCTGCTTGAATTTTAAATGTAGACAGTGTTGTATATTCTTATTTCAAAAATGTAGTGCCCTGTTTCTTATGTAAGGGTGGATCCTAATTCAGGTAATGTTTATAAGTGATTTGGAACTTTGATATCCTGCTCCAGAACAGCTGTTTCTTTAGTTAAGTAGTATTGCTTTAAGCAGAGGGTAGGCTTAATGATTATCATGAAAGCACATTAAATCAGGGGGACATTATGTACTGAGGAAATATTAGATGTGTAATCATTTGTAATCTTAATATTCCAGAACCCTGGGGTTATTAGTAAAACGACTGGAGAAAGGTGGAAAAGCTGAACAAGAAAACCTTTTTCATGAGAATGATTGTATTGTCAGGATTAACGATGGAGACCTTCGCAATAGGAGATTTGAACAGTAAGTGCATTTACTGTACAATTATTGCTTTTTTTAACCGTTAATCACTGTATATTGCAGTAATTTGAGGAAATAAAGCATTTAAAAACAAATTGTCTAACCTCTTTTTTATAGAGGGAAAAAATAGTCTACAGTTTTAGAGCATATTTCTTTTAATTAGTCAAGCTACAAAACTACAGAATAATTACTGCCATCAGAATATATGTGACTTTTCAGTTTTCTGATAAATTATGCCTTGTTTCTTAAACATTATGGGCCCATTTTTTTCTTCAGCAGATGATAAACTGAGCCTGGTTTTATCTTGAAAAATCAATCATGGTTCTTGTTTTTATACATTTACAGTATTGCAAGCTGCGTATATGAGGGCAGCATGGAGTCCTGTATGTTTAACATTTTAAAACACTTGTGATTTTGTGTGTGTGAAAACTAGACACTGTAAACAGAGTAGCTGAAGGTTCCCTGTAGAAAATTGTGAAGTTATAAATATTTGCTTTGTAGGAGACTGGGATTGGATGGAAGATTTTTTTTTTAAAATGAAAACAGGTCTGAAAATGTAGAAAAGAAAGTAAATATTCATAACGGGGAGGGGGAGAGGGCCAAATATATATATTTCTGAGGAATATATCAGATTTTTTTAGAAGTAAATTTCCTTTCAGTATGTAATATATTGTCAACTAAAGGAATGATGTCTTAAACTGACAGTTGTGCATTCATTGTTATTTGTAATGCATTAGTTTCTATTAGTCCTAACCAGGATCGGGACACCATTGTGCAGAAGTATAGTTTAAAAAAATCTGTGTCCTGTAGAGCTCGTGTTCTAAGGCAATGATCAAAAACCCATTGATGTCAATGAAAAGACAAGACTCTCATTGAACTCAGTGAGGCTACTAATGGGCAGGAAATTAAGTATGTGCTTAAGTTTTTGCAAGACTGGGACTTAAGAAAACAGACAAACACATAAAGTTGTGCATTAATGTATTTTTATTCCAATTAAATGTTGACTGTCTATTATCAGCTGAGCAATTTATTGTAGACATTTCAGAAAAAGAAGGTCTTGAAGGAGGGACTGGGCAGCACGGTGTGGACTACTTCAGGGACATATGAATAGGACAGTGTGGGGAAAAAACACAGAAAAATGCTCCATTTTGTGTTGGAAGAAATTACAATGAAAACCATATTTAGTTTCTATCACCATTGCAATTATTGTATTTACAGATACTGTTAATTATTTAATAAGCCTCATAGAAAAAATGATAAATTGACACAGCATAATTATGGTTAAAGTTGCTACTGCAATATGCAGCATGTACAGAACTTTAATATAAATTTAACATATATTTAGTTTTAAAGTATTTTTCAACCTTACTGTGTGGCCCTGTGGAAATAAACCTTAGCAAAAAGCAGCCATAATATACTAATGAACAAATTCAGATTTTTTTCATTTGTTTCAGCAGTATGTCTGTCAGCTCGTGTTGCTTAATTAACATCAGTAATTATGCTTGTAGTGTTTTGTAGTCTGCCAGTCTTAATTTGTTAATTTTGTATTCCTGTTGAAACCTAGAGCACAGCATATGTTTCGTCAAGCCATGCGTACGCCCATCATTTGGTTCCATGTGGTTCCTGCAGCAAATAAAGAGCAGTATGAACAGTTATCCCAAAGTGAGAAGAACACGTACTACTCCAACCGGTTTAGCCCTGATTCCCAATATATCGACAACAAGAGTATTAACAATGCTGGACTTCAAACATTACAAAGAATATCTAGAATGAGTAACCAGACAGATCAAACAGACTCTTACTCACAGCTACCTCATAGTGTGAATTCTTCAGGGAAACCACCATCGGGCCTGGCTCCATCACCTCAAAAAGTTCTTACCTCCGCTACAAACAGTGGTTATAACACCAAAAAGATAGGGAAGAGACTTAATATACAACTGAGAAAAGGTAAGGAGCATGCTTCTGAAGTAATTTATATTGAGAATGTGTAATATGTGTGTATTTCTCTCTTTCTCTCTCTCCCTCTCCCCATGAAAGCCTAATGTAGTATAAACAATCTGTTGGCTTGAGTATATATGGTATGGCCATATTACTCATGGGTGATGAAGCCATGTGCAAATTATGTAAGTTATCCCAAATAAAATGCCACAGCAACCCATCATGTGGTCTGTATATACAGCATATTTTACGGAAAGTTATTTTTGAAACATTTTAAAGAGTACTAAAACATTTTATTGGAACATCTTTTTGTACCTTCCAACCTGTAAAGGCCAGGTGCCTTAGTTACTGTAAGTCCTATTGAAATGGGCCCAGTGAGAGAGGAAAAATGTAACTTGTAAATATTTTTAAATACCTCCAAAATTACTATATTCTGTATCTAAAAACTTCATGACTTAAGTCTAATATCTCAGCTCTGCCTTCACTAGAAATAAGTTTTGCACATCCAGCTGAAAATCTGGGAATTTCCTCTTTCTAATTATATAAAGCTGTTGTTTCTTACTCTGCAGGGTTGTGAGATATTCAGTGTAGATCACTGACTGATATAACTGCTGATATTTCTCATGCTGAGCCTTAGGATACTGTAATTGAGTTTGACGGTAATCACGTTTTACGGGAGAGAAACAATACTGTATTTGTGTGCGCGTGTGCACGTGCTTGTATTGTAATGTGTCTCGTATATGTATATCTCTATATATGTATGCACATATAGAGCGACAGGGTGGATGAGGCAATATCTTTTATTAGACCAATTTCTGTAGGTGAGAGAGACAAGCTTTCGAGCTTTAAGCCACACACACGCCATCTTGTCTCTCACATAACCTGGAATTGACACGGCTACAGCAACACTGCATCTTTAGCGCTATATTTATTTATTTAGCCTGTGCATAGTCATCTAGCCAAGCAATGGGATCTTCAGTGGCATGATGCAGTTCTTCTAGGCCTCTGCTGAACCTAGTCAGCAGGCATTCATCAACAATGTGCGTCATTGTCTGTGTTGTGCCGCAGCTGCACAAAGGGCTGTCACAAAGGCCCCAGTGATACTGGTTGGTTGCACAGAGACCTTGCCCAGTCTGGAACCTGTTCAACAGGGACTATTGGCGACAGGGCAGGTCAAAACCAGGCGGGCAGATTGTGGGGTCGGTAACAAGGGACTGGTTGGGGATTATAACAGATATCCATTCCTCTCGCCAGAGTGTTTCTGCCATAACATCCTGGCATGGCGGATGAGACCATAATGGGCGACGTGATGGCAAACATGCAGCTGGTGGTTAAAAAGGTCATTGTGCAGTGGCAGGCTTGAGTTGGCGCATACTTTCTCCAGTAACTTGCCAGTGGCAACCTCTCATCTGCTATGAGGAGGGGCAGTATTGCTCAGAACTGGAAGCCATGGGAGTGGACTTGGACGCAGGGTGCCAGACATGATACGCATGGCGGCATGTAACTGCATATCCACCAGTTTGGTGTGTGATGATCGACTCCAAACTGGTGTGCAATACTCCACCACCAAATATGAGGTGGCAAGAGCTGACATCCACAAATTTGGAACACGAGCACTCCATGATGAATCTGTCAGTTTGCTAAGAAGATTATTGCACGTCTTAACTTTAGCTGCTGTCTTCTTCAGGTGGGCATGGTAACTCTGTGTGCGGTCTAAGGTCACACCTAGATAGACCGGCTCTACTTCATGCTTCACCTTCTGACCATTCAGATAAATATTCAGTTCTCAGGTTGCGCTGGCGTGATGAAGATGGGACAAACTGGAGACTGTTTTTAGGATGCTTGACTGGAGGCGCCAAGTCTTACAAGCAAGTCAGCTAACTTTGTCATGTCCTGGTTTAAGGTGGCATCAGCTTGTGAAACATCCAGGACTGGGTACCACAACAGATGTCGTCTGCGTAAATTAACTTTCATGACTCCATTGTTGGCAGGTCATTGATATAAAGATTGAACAGGGTTGGAGAAAGTACAGAGCCCTGGGGTAACCCATTGCTCTGTCGTCTCCAAGCACTCATCTTCTCCCCCATATGGACTCTGAACTGCCTATCACAGAGGAACAGTTCAACGATGCCTGTGACCCAAGGTAGCAGGACCCGTGATAACTTCATGAGCAGACCAGTGTGCCATACCTCATCGTATGCTGCTGTTAGGTCAATGAAAACAGCGCCTGTTTTCAAGTTTCTCTGGAAGCCATTTTCAACAAATGTGGTCAGCGTGAGTACTCGGTCGCATGTGCTATGGCCTCGGCGAAAGCCGGCTTGGTCAGGGCTCAAAATTCTCTCCCCATCGGGTAATATGTGCTGTAGGACCAGGCACTCCGACGATAATGATATGGGACAATAGCTTGATGCTTGACGTGGGTCCTTTCCAGGCTTGAGAAGGCCAATGATTTTTGCGGTGCGCCATATCTTCGGTAGCCTACCTTCACTGATGACCCTTGTGAAGCCAAAGCCGAGCACAGGGGCCAAGGTTTTTCAGGAATTCTGGAGATATGTTGTCATAGCCTGCAGCTGTTCCACACTTAATGCTACCCAGTGTCTGTTCCGGCTCTGTTCCAGCGAATGGTTCTGGGCAGCTTCTGATCTGGTGTACACATTTAAACATACGCCAGTCATTCCTCACTTGTCTTCACACCTGTTTTTCCAAAGGTGCTCTGGCCACTTTAAGTAGGTGTCCAGCTACCTGGTTGGGTGTCACTGAGGATCGGCTGAGTGCAGGTGGCTGCTGCGCTGCTCCAAGGCGTCGGAGCAGACTCCAACACTTGTGGCTGGAGCGGGTCGTCTCCTCCCATCTGGCTCGGCGAGCAGTGTCCAATGATTCGGTCAGATGGTCAGCAACATCTGGGTCACCAGATGCCTCATACTGCTCGAGCAAGGCAACGCTCTCCATGTTGAGATAGGGGATGTAGACCAGGCGGCAGCCGTGTGGGATGGCTCTGTAGGTTGCTTTGTAGATAGCACCACAGAAGCGACGGTAGGTCTCATTTACCGAGGTATGCCAGGCTGGTATTGTCACCACACTCTTCTCCAGCGCTTCCTTGTATTTTTCCTAGTCAGCCTTTCAGAAGTTTCACTGCTTCTTTTTGGAACTCTTGACAACTGGGAGCTGTAGCCAGTATGGATCAGCGACGGTCTGTGTTGGCTGCTTGGAAAGTTATCCAAGACTTGCCATGTTGCTGACTGAGGATGGCCATGAACTGAACTGAACTGACCCAGCACAAGTCACGATCCCATCTAGAAGAATGGCGAGGTCATTTCGAGATGCCCAGTCTGCAAGTTTAGAGCTATATAAATTATATAGCTTGTGTACTGCAGTCACCATTAAAAGTCAGTATTTGCAAATAATTACCACCCAGTCATTTTTGAAATACTAGTTATTTCATTATACTTAAAATAGGAACTAACGTGTCTCAGATGCCACTGTGTTGTAACTGTTGGCAAATGATGAGTTTTTAAATGACAATGCATGCCAAAGTCTTTGAGGTTAAAGCAAGTGAGTTCAAGGCAGGGTGCATTGCATTCAACATGAAGAAATGACATTGGAAATTATATAGCAAACAGCCTACCATTGTGACAGAATATGCTATATATACCCATTCTGTTAAACTTTGCCTTCATGTGAAAGGTTATTTGTTTCACGTTAGATTTTTGTTAATTAATAAAAATGATTGTCTTAAAAGGAGCTGATGACAGAGTATGTTGAATGGTAGAGATTTACTGTGGCTTCATAATTACCAGGACAGCAATTTTCTTTCTAAAATTACGCCCTCTTTTCTGTGAACTTCTTATGAACTACCAGATTGCTTGTTTCTGGTTACTGAATTTTAAGCTCTACAAACTTGGGTGACATAAGGCTGAATTGACAGTTTGCTTCTGTTGTTGATGCTCCTTCAGAAATACTTAAGGCCATCAGCTTAAGACAACTTGGTTGGAAAAATGTTGTTGTTGGCTGAGTAAGGAATCACTGTACTTACAAAAATGCCCCCAGTCACTACACTGAGTTTTCATTCTTTAATGGAATGGATAAATAGGAAGCCTCTGAAAATATCACTGGGACATAATATGCAAACATCTAATTTTCTCAGCCGGGGTGAAAATATGTATGTTTCACATAGCTTGTAGAACATCAACAATAATTATGATAACATAAATGTTGGCTGGAGGAAATAATTATTTTGTCACAAAGCAATCTTAATGCCCAAGATGTTGAAAAAAAGAAAACAGGAATATCAGTTTTTAATTTGCTAGAGCAGAGATTCTCAAACTGTGGGATGTAGCTCACTTCCTGGTGCCCTGCAGAGAGCTGGTTGATCACATGATGCTAACTTTTCCCCTAGCGTTCCACCTATACATACTACATTAGAGACAGCAAGAAATACTGTAAACATTTTCTTAATATAATTTAGACATGTAAGCAGTTGCTGTAAATGCTGAGATCATGAATGGGAGGGGAGACATGGACCACGAGATGGGAAAAGCTGGCGATCCACAAGGCAATCTGTCTAGGAACATGGTCCATGCTATAAAAATGTTTGACATCCCCTGTACTAGTGAATCCTGTTTTAATGAATTTTCAGATAAAAGAAAAAATACGGGTACTCATACTTAATCAATTTAACTTAATTTGACAAAAAATGCCTCTAAGTTCAGACTTTAAAACCACAACCTAAAACATATATCAGAGGTGTTCAGTTTTATTTCAAATAGATTGCTTTTATAAGAATTGCTATGTAAAGACAGCACGAGTCAAATTATAGACAGACACGCACAGTAATTTAGCATACTTTATTATACGCATGCTAACCTAGGATAGAATGCATGCATACAGAAATGATTCCTTGTTATTCTTTCGTCAATCTCCACTGTAGAAAGATGCATCTTCCCATCTTGATTTTCATTTGATTAGTCTGAGAACGTAAATGTGGAGCAACAAATGAAGCAAAGTGCTTAAGTATACCCCCAAGTAGTTTATTATAAATGAGTGAAATAGGGACATTGATTGTCTTTGATTATTTCTAATGAAAGACATTGTAGTAAGAGCTTTTATAGAAATATAACAAATACATGTTCTTTGCTGCTAACAGACAGCAGTTATTTCACCAAATAACATAGTTTGATTAAAAATTCCTTGTGGGTACATTAAAGCATACACTTATTTAAGGCTTCAACTTGAAATTCACTTCTGATTTAATCAGTGTATTCTAGATGATGTTGTATGAGTGAATTGACTCCTCAACATAAAGAGAGAGACCTTTATTAAAGCTGTGTTTTTACATATTGTGTGAGCTATGTCAAGTAAAATGACATACTAGGACAGCCCTGTAGTACTTGCCTCCATAATTATGATTTCTTAATATTTATTGCCATTTTGGCATTTTCAAATAACCTGATCTTTCATAGGCATTAACTGCTTAATAAAGTCAGAAGAGAAGGTCAGTAATATGTTTCAGTCAATGCAGAATGTTTGTTGGCTTTTCTAAATGAAAATGGAGATCTATTTATCTTTCCTTAAAGGTCAGGCCCTGAACTTTTAGCATACAGATGTAGGGGTTATTGCTGATATTCTAATACTATTGAGGCTTGAATTGAAGTCACTCTTCATAGTTCATACAAGTTAAGACAGCTTGGGGAGTGACAACTGGCTTGTATTTTTTATTTATGTTTTACTGTGTATCATAATTTACAATACACCTAAACAAGAAATGAAATAGAGAAAATTCCTCCCAGCTGACATGTAGAGAGAATAAGGCCACTTATACAACACTCACAGTCAGGCCAAACTTTGATCTCAGTTACACTAGCAGAGACCCAAATAAACTCCTTTAGACAAAACTACTCTAGATTTAAGCCAGTGTAACTGAGAAAAATCTGGACCAACTGTTATAAATAATGTACTACAAACAAAAAAGATTATTCCAGGAGTCTCATTCTTCATATGTTCATTAGCTTATAACATTTAGCTCAATAGTCCCTAAAGCATTCAAAGGACTGCTTTCAGTCAGGCATCACATCACTCAGAGTTCAAACACACTAGTCTGGAAACAACATGGAATATTTCAAGACTGCTGTGGACTAAAATGGCTTCTCATCACCTGAAGGAAAACACCATTGCTCGTTCAATATATTAACATTTAGTGCATAATTCATTTAGGCTTGAAATAGCTTTTTGTCTAGATTTAGTAAATACAATACTAATAATACTTAATAAAATGTTAAGCAGAAACCTATATGTAAAGTGGACATGGAGACTAGAACAAACTCTTTAGTTCTAGTTTCCCAAGCGGTCTATAAATCAATCATGAAAAGAGAATCTTTCAGAAAACCAAAAGAGTCAGCCAAAGGTCAGAGATTCTGCGATTTTATTTTGACATTATAGCAAAAATTGAAATCCAACGTAGGTGACTCAACCCATCTATCTTATCTGATAATTTGGTAATTGGCCTAAGTAATTTGGTTTTTAGATTTTGTAATCTGAATTGCAAGCGTTTACATTTTTTCTGGTTTGGAGCCATATACTGAAGTCCATTCTTGAGCCCTGAGCTTACACATAGCAATTTGCGGACGGACTTCTGCACCTCTTTAGCTATCCATTGAAGATGTGGAGCTCCAGAAAGTCATAGTGGCCCATGTGCAGAGCTGCTTGAAGGGTCAGAGCCTAGTTTTTAATCAGTGCTTACTCATGCAAAATTCCACTGCACCCTAGATAAGGACAAAGTAAAGATTTCAGGCTGAGACCCTGAATTAATTATAACATGGAGTTTGTACCCGCTATGCAAAGACTGCTAAATATTTTTCATGATAGTTTCCTGTTTTCACACATACTTTTCTGAGATAGTCACCTTTTGGGCTGAAGTTGTCCATGTGTGGGGTAAAATTTTCAAAAGTGACTTAGGATACCAAGTCCTATTGAGATGTAAAAGCCAAAGGTCTCAGTCACTTTTGAAAATGGGTCTTAGGTTTCTAAACCACTTAGGTGAGTTTCAAAGTTTTACCTCAAATCTGATGTGAAATTGAAAGGAAATCAATCACTTTAGCCATTTTTGAGTTTCTGGATAGAGGTGCTACAAACACCATTTTCCTGTGGTGAAAAAAAAAACCCTCTAACCATTAGTTTTAGCAAGTATGCAGTGAAAATGGCTGGACTTTAATACTGGAATGATCATAATGCTTATTTAGGAGTGTGTTCTTTGGTTAGAGGGGGAAATGATGTTCTAGATTCTCAGACCCACATAGCCAATCAGGCATGCAATTAATTTTTGCAGCTACCTTGTTTGCACATGCAACTGCCGTAATTTCATAGATTTCTAACTGATCATTTGCACATCCCATTATTCTCATTGTGCATGTGTAGTCCTGAAAATATGGACTCCAAAAAATACTTCTCAGAGAACATCTAAAATGGTTTTAATCATCTTAATGTAGCCCCCTTTTGTGGCATCACAACATGTATTCTCTCTGCCTGGTTCTGCAGGTGTGGTGTATACTCTAACGAAGCGCACTTGGCCATATAGAGTGCATAGTTGATGAAATAATTAACCTGTCTATCCAGAGAATGGTTCCAAAGAGGAGAGATAACATGGACCTGAAAGAGCCCATTTCTCTACCTTGCCTGCTATAATTGTTGCCGTACAATGTGTGGCACTTCTGCATGGATTTTTTTTAAATATCCCCACGTTTTATGTATTTTAAGAACTTGCAACACTGCCATTAAATGAAAATGCTTCTGTTTAAAATTCACCTTTGAGCTACCTTCATCTCTGTGCTGCCGATGGATTTTCCCCAGCTATTTGCCTCCTTGACCCATGAGCCTTAATATTTAGGGAGTGGCAGATTACGTTCTGGGCCCTTCAAGTCAGATCTAATAAACCGGACTGTCCCTGTACAGCCCACTACCCCAAGGGAAGTCTATTCTCCTTTATGTATGGCATGGGCTGTCTGTATTTGGGTAATGATGAAACTGCTCCTGGTATTTCATATATAAAACACTAATATATATTGAAACATCACCATCGAGTTATCAGTATATTACCTTGTTTTGGAAAGGGGAAAAGTGAGGCTTCTATTTTTAAAAAAATCTCTGAGAATTGTTCCATAGTGAAGAGCCTGATGAACTAACTTGCATTTTCTTAACCTGCGGGAAAAACAGCCCTGTTCTAGCTCTACCTGCAGTCCTACAATAGAACAAGATACTGCTGTAACAATTATTGGCAGTGAAACAGTTAATGTGGACTTTCCAAATGTTCGTAATTAGACTTCAGGATGAATAATCTATTGAGATTAGAATGGATGTTCAAATGTGTGAAACCATTATTCCTTTGTCTACAGACTCTAGAAGAAAGCACTCAGTTGGGTTTTATTTGGAGAGTTTGCACAATCTGAAGGGCTATATACACAAGTATATACACTTCTACCCCGATATAACGCTGTCCTTGGGAGCCAAAAAATCTTACCGCGTTATAGGTGAAACCACGTTATATCGAACTTGCTTTGATCCACCGGAGTGCGCAGCTCCCCCCTCCCGCCCCCGAACGCTGCTTTACCACGTTATATCCAAATACGTGTTATATCGGGTCGCGTTGTATTGGGGTAGAGGTGCATTTTTAATGAAAGCTTTAATCTGCAGATACCGATATGGAGACCAGAGAAAGTGCCAATTCATCATGCCATTGTGTTTCAGCTCAACCCAACCCCTATCCTTAACAAATGGCTAACTTGTATTTAAATACCAAAAAAGAGTCCAAGGAGTTTAGCAATCAATAGTACCCTCTTTAGCTTCCAACAGGCAAAACTGGAATGAAATAAATCAGATATAAAGCTGAAAAGAACGTTCATTGCAACAAATATATCATTTTTTATCGTTCTGAAGCACTTACGGCCAAAAGAAGATGGGAGCTTGGATGGGCTCCAGTTAAACCCATGAACGTACAGTGGAAGATAATAGTCAATGGATTAAAAGTGTGCAAAGTTCCTGCCTAGCAGTAACACACAGGTGGTGGGTTTTTTTAAGTCAAGAAAAGGACCTTCGGCCCTTGCTGGAAAGCTGCTTCCTGACCTGACTAGCTTCCATTTGCATACTGCATTTGGCCATTAACTGACTATTATTTTTAGCCCTTGTGTGGCACCATCAGAGCAGACTCTGGATTTTGGTTCTGTGTTCCCAAAGGGATCAATGCTGCCCGTGAACTCACCTGGCAGCTTGAGTGTGAGGAGTACTCCACCTGCTCCCGTAACTGGCTGGCTCTTAGGCATGCAATAAAATGTCTAAACTGCAGAGATTGACACTGCTGGGGAGAATGCTGTGCTTGTCTTGGTCTGAAGTGTGGGGGAGAGCATGAGGCATTGTAGCTTGGTGGCTGTATAAGCTCAGGTTTGTACAACTTGCTCCGATGCAGGGGAAGCTGGGTTTGCCAACCACCAATTGGCCTTTTTACCGGCTCCACATACTGTGTGCTCATTATGGATCATGTACGATACAATGGTAAAAGTAGATGCCTCTTACGGATTATGCAGGGGGGCTCAAATGCACTCATTTTAAATCCTAGCTCCTTCTGTTTCCTCTGAGACATATGTTCGGAGGGGGCCACGTTCTTTGTTGCTACGGCCCTGGCAGGAAGTGGGGAAGGGCAGATGCTTATTGAGAAGAACAAGGCCTCCTTAATATCTTTTGTCCGGGCAATACTTTTCCGCACAATGGCACACCTGTACCTGACATAGGCCATCAACTAGTGGTGGGTGAGGAGACCACACTTTTTTCATGCCAGAGAACCTTAAAGAGACTGGCACATAAGACTAAGGATACTGCTTACCACCAAAGAGCTGTTCCTAGGAAAAATGGAAGGCTAACCCCTATTTCATAGGGAGGCAACAGAAACTTTGTGGCACACAAGGAGATTCCTGCCATTCCTGTACCAACTTCCCAGGTCATAGTAAGGCTGATCTGTATTCAGGAAGGGATTTTCGTTACAGTATATACTCAAGTATACAGTATAATGTAACGATGGATTGTTTTTCCCCTTTTAATTTTACCAGCTCCCCACCTCCCAAAAAACAAACCCCAAAACAACCAAAACTTTGAATCTGCAGTTCCCTGTTTCAGTTAAGAATGCTGCTCTGAGCAATTATCCTTGACGAGAGTACTTGCCCAATTAATTGCCCTTTTTGAGGTTATCATTGAGCTTGTTGCTTGTCATCCCCTCCTGGATAACCTGACTCTAGAACGCTTATTCAGCATTGCACATGAGATAGAAAGGAATCTCCAACTTGTCAAGAAAGCTGCTGATGTTATCAAGAGAAGCTTGAGAATTTGAATTACACAAATCAGTAGGGTAATTTCTAAATGCCTCATTAATTTCAGTATCATTAAGTGTAATTTGATCATATCTGGAGACAGCAGCTGTAGAGGGAGACATGGATTCTGCCCTCATTCAGTAACTTAGCCATTTCCTGTCTTTGTCTTTGGAATCCTATAAAAGATTAACTTGAAGCTTACAAAGCTTAGCGCAAATGAAAGATAATCAGGTAACGATTCTAAGGTTCAGTCCATGCTGTCCTTGGTGCAACCCCTTAAAAATTAAGTTGAGGGTGACTGGATGTGAGAATCAAATCGTCTTGTGCTGATGATTATAAGGGGCTGTCAAGTCAGTAAAGCCTTTTTTGCATGGGGGGGGGGGGGAATCTCATCTTCTCCTTCAGCTTCCTTGCCACTCTCACTCTGTGTTCTGACTATGTGTGTCCAGTTTCTTTTCTCCTTTAAAATTTCGAAAGTATCTTTTCTTTGGACCTTTCAGGGGTATCACTGGAGCCTTCCATATGTTTGTACAGTTCCTTCATTAATAATAATATGATGATCAGTTTTACTCCCTAAGAACTAAATAGGTTCAGTATCTTTCAGCAGCAGGGGGATATTGATTCTCCCGGGTCACCTAAGTAATGCACATTTCTACTGCCAAGTTGGCTGAGACATATGTAGCATGGATAACTGAATCAATTATATGGGCACAGAGAAAATAATAGGCATAAAATCCATCCAGCCACATGTCCTGTTCCCCAAGTTGAATGTATTGTAATAATGTCCAAAGTTCATCAAACCCTCAAACTACATATGGAACACACAGGTTCTGATTAAACAACATTAAATACCCAATACACAACGATGGTGAAAAATACAAAAAATCTGACTAGAATGGACCGAGCAAATGTTCACCAAAATCTTATCAGTTGCAAATATAAATAACTTAGCAAAAGCAAGAACAGCTCTGGCAAAATGTCACCACATTTCTTGCTATCCTTTCAAAATTTATTGTTGGAAACAATATTATTTTGTACACTAGCATGCTGGTAAAAATGTCATCTTCACATGAAAATATATCCCAAATTTGTGAGTTCTTTTCTTTTTCTTTTTCTTTTTTTAAGCTGGGTTTCTTAGGCCATTAAGAAAGTCCAATATAAATTTATATAAAATTACGACTATCCAGGAAGTTGTATTTAAAAACCCAAGTTTTAGGTTGCACACTTATAAATGCAAAAGTAAAGCATCTCGAAGAAGAGGTCCAGCCATTTTTACACTCAACAGAGAGTACAGAGATTTCATAGTAGACAAGTACAACTGGAATGTTATGGTATCTGTAGAAATGGGCATCTGGTAGGATGCATCTGGGAGAAAAATTACTTTTATCACAAGATAAACAGAACAAAAAATCTAAAATGAAATTTAACCAGAATTTGTAGATGTGTAATAGCATTAAAAATACAATTGTTTAAAAAAAAAAGGGGGGGGGCAAGACACCCAATAATCATCTTGACTATAGGGGGAACATAAAGCCTTTATAAAGCAGCCTAGGAAAATTTGTCCTGAAAATGTATCTGCCTAGGTATAAAAACCTGCAAATCAACTCTTTATAGTGATGAGTAGACTTAAGATTTTACTTAGGGTATGTCTACACTACGAGAGTAGTTCGATTTTACTTAAATCGAATATGTGGAATCGATATTACAAAGTCAAATGTGTGTATCCACACTAAGGACAGTAATTCGACTTTGTGAGTCCACACTAACGGGGCAAGCGTCGACATTGGAAGCGGTGCACTGTGGGCAGCTATCCCACAGTTCCCGCAGTCCCCGCTGCCCATTGGAATTCTGGGTGGAGCCCCCAATGCCTTCTGGGATAAAAAATGTGTCGAGGGTGGTTTTGGGTAACTGTCGTCATCCAACCGTCACTCCCGCCCTCCCTCCCTGAAAGCGCCGGCGGGCAATCAGTTCACGCACTTTTCTGGTCAGTGACAGCGCGGACGCCACAGCACTGCGAGCATGGAGCCCGCTGCGACCATCGCTGCAGTTATGGCCGTTGTCAACACCTCGCACCTTATCATCCACCTTTTCCAGAGGCAGATGCTGAGAAATCGGGCGAGGAGGCTACGGCAGCGCGGTGAGGACATTAAGTCTGAGAGGGGCACAGACCTCTCGTAAAGCACGGGACACCGCGCTGTGAACATCATGGTGGCAATGGGATATGTTGATGCTGTGGAACGGCGATTCTGGGCCCGGGAAACAAGCACGGACTGGTGGGACCGCATAGTGCTGCAGGTCTGGGATGAATCACAGTGGCTGCGAAACTTTCGGATGCAGAAGGGAACTTTCCTGGAACTTTGTGAGTTGCTGTCGCCTGCCCTGAAGCGCAAGGACACCCGGATGCGAGCAGCCCTGACTGTCCAGAAGCGAGTGGCCATAGCCCTCTGGAAGCTTGCAACGCCAGACAGCTACCGGTCAGTCGCGAACCACTTTGGCGTGGGCAAATCTACCGTGGGGGTTGCTGTGATGCAAGTAGCCAACGCAATCGTTGAGCTACTGCTGTCAAAGGTAGTGACCCTTGGAAACGTGCAGGTCATCATAGATGGCTTCGCCGCGATGGGATTCCCAAACTGCGGTGGGGCTATAGATGGAACTCACATCCCTATCCTGGGACTGGACCACCAGGCCAGCCAGTACATTAACCGAAAGGGCTACTTTTCAATGGTGCTGCAAGCACTGGTGGACCATAGGGGACGTTTTACCAACATCAACGTCGGATGGCCGGGCAAGGTTCATGACGCTCGTGTTTTCAGGAACTCTGGTCTGTTTAGACGGCTGCAGGAAGGTATTTACTTCCCGGACCACAAAATAACTGTTGGGGATGTGGAGATGCCTATAGTGATCCTCGAGGACCCAGCCTACCCGCTAATGCCCTGGCTCATGAAGCCCTATACAGGCGCCCTGGACACTGAAAAAGAACTCTTCAACTACCGGCTGAGCAAGTGCAGAATGGTGGTGGAGTGTGCTTTTGGACGTCTGAAGGGGAGATGGAGAAGCTTACTGACTCGCTCTGATCTCAGCAAAACCAATATCCCCATTGTTATTGCAGCTTGCTGTGTGCTCCACAATCTCTGTGAGAGCAAGGGGGAGACCTTTATGGCAGGGTGGGAGGTTGAGGCAAATAGCCTGGCTGCTGATTACGCCCAGCCAGATAGCCGTGCGATTAGAAGAGCCCAGCGGGACGCGCTGTGCATCCGGGAGGCTTTGAAAGCTAGGTTCCTCAGTGAGCAGGGTAACCAGTGACTTTTAAGTTTGTTTAAAGAGAAGCTGAACCTGCCCCCGTTTTTTTACCCGGTTAATGTTGACTATCCTCTCCAGCTACATACCCCGTTCACCCCGTCCCCCCCTTCCAACCCACATTTAAAAATAAAATAAATGGAACTTTGTTAATGAACCCCGTTTTCTTTATTACGGGTTTCGCGGTAAACTGTTGAAACTGGGACGCAGACTGTGGTGGCGAGCGGGCATAGTGATGGAAAGGACGCTTCTAAACTCGAGGAATGATAGGCTCCTGCTCCTAGAGGGGTCCGCAGTGGTGGACTGGTTGTTTCAACGGAGCCTGCCACCCCTCCTTTTCGGGACTCTGTGTGGGGGGGCTATGTGACTTTGTGGCGGGGGAGGACGGTTACAGATCCCCTGCTGCGTGGTTCTGTGATCCAGGCTAAGGACCGCTGCATAAGATCTCTAACCGCCCTCCCCCGCCACAAAGTCACATAGCCCACCCCCACACAGAACATGAAAACCACCTCCCAGACTGACCAGGGTGCCTAGTGACTGCAACGTGTGTGTGACCTGCTGCTGAACCTGCCCCCGTGTCTGTACCCTGGTAAAGGTGACTGTCCTCTCCAATTACCAACCCCCTTCCACCCTTCAAACACACACTCCTGTAAAAGAACATGATGGAAACAGTAATTAACAGAAACATATTTTTTATTAGCAACTACACAGTTAGGGGATGAAACTGGGACGGGGGCTTGGGTGAGGCGGGAAGGAAAGGACTTATCAAATTTTGGGGAATGAGAGCCTTCTGGTACTCGAGCAGTCTGCAGGTGTGGAGTGACAGTTTTCACGGCCCCTGCCGCCCCTCCTTCTTGGGACTTTGGGTGAGGGGGGGTATGGGACTTTGTGGCGGGGGAGGGCGGTTAGAGAGAGACTGCAGCGGGGCTCTGTCCTCCTGCCTCCGGTCCTGCAGAACATCCACAAGGCGCCGGAGCGTGTCCGTTTGCTCCCTCATTAGTCCAAGCAGCGTTTGAGTCGCCTGCTGGTCTTCCTGCCGCCACCTCTCCTCCTGTTCAATGTTTGATCGATGGTATTGCGACATGTTCTCCCTCCACTGGGTCTGCTGGGCCGCCTCGGCTCGGGAGCAGCCCATAAGTTCTGAGAACATGTCGTCCCGTGTCCTTTTCTTTCTCCGCCTAACCTGCGCCAGCCTCTGGGAGGGGGATGCCAGGGTAGGTCGGGAGACAGTCGCAGCTGTGGGATGGGAAAAAGGGAGTGAATTCCTCAAAAAGATAATTTTTTGTGAACAATGAACATAGTCTTTCTCTGTGAAGACCATGCACAGCACCTATCACATGCGCACTCAGGACAAGGTCGAATTTTCGCCCTTCGCATTCAGTGCCTGGGGTCTTGCAGTGGAGATCAGACAAGCGGGGCAGGACAGCAGAATTCGTGTAGCAGGCTGACATGGTAAGCCGTAGACTTTTGGCTGCTTAAAACTTAAATTATAGCAGTGCCCTCCTTTCACGTTCCAAGCAATGCTCCTAGCGTTGGCCAGTTCCTGCTGCCGGCAATCCGGCAAGCATGAACTCTGCCCCTGTCCCACCCCCTCGCGGCTGTCCCCGGGAAAGATCCCTGTATGCTGCCCCTCTCCCGCCTCCACCGCGTGGCTGTAAACTGCCGGTTACAGTTCTGTAAAGGAACAGGCAAGCAGTCCCAATAGTAACATTCCCCTAATTCAAATCAGGTCACCATGAACGACATCACTCTGCTGAGGATTTCTGAGACAGAGAAAGAACGCATGCTGCGTGAAAGCCAGCAAAAACCAGGGCCGTATGCCGCCATGCTCTGCAAGGCAATAATACCAGAGTACTTGATGATAGCCTGGCGCGGAAAAGTTTCCTACCACGGAGGACACAATAAGGCCGCTCTCCCCAGGAACCTCATGCAAAGGCTTTCCAATTACCTCCAGGAGAGCTTCGTGGAGATGTCCCATGAGGATATCAGCTCTATCCCCGGACATATAGACCTTATTTTCCAGTAGCTGCACTGGCAAGGACTGAAAAGTAGAGCGCCTAGGGCAAACTAATCATGATAAACCGGACATTGTTAGATTCTTTTGCAGTAGTTGCACTGCAAGGACTTAAACGTTAAGCGCCTAGGGCAAACCAATCATGAAAAACCCATTGTTAATGTTCCTGTTCTGTTCAAAATAAATGTTTACATGTTTAAAACACTTACTGACTGATCCTTCCCCTGATTCAGGGTCCGGGTTAACGCCTGGGGACGGTTGGTAGGGGATCTCTGTGAGGGTGATGAAGAGATCCTGGCTGTCGGGGAAATCAGCGTTGTAAGCGCTGTCGACTGCCTCGTCCTCCTCATCTCCTTCCTCATCTTCCCCGTCCGCTAACATCTCCGAGGAAGCGGCCGTCGACAATATCCCATCCTCTGAGTCCACGGTCAGTGGTGGGGTAGTGGTGGCGGCCGCACCTAGAATGGAATGCAGTGCCTCGTAGAAACGGCATGTCTGGGGCTGGGATCCGGAGCGTCCGTTTGCCTCTTTGGTCTTCTGGTACCCTTGTCTCAGCTCCTTGATTTTCACACGGCACTGCGTTGCATCCTGGCTGTATCCTCTCTCTGTCATGGCTTTTGAGATCTTCTCGTAGATCTTTGCATTCCATCTTTTCGATCGCAGCTCCGAAAGCACGGACTCATCGCCCCACACAGCGATCAGATCCAAGACTTCCCGATCAGTCCATGCTGGGGCCCTCTTTCTATTCTGAGACTGCATGGTCACCTCTGCTGGAGAGCTCTGCATCGTTGCCAGTGCTGCTGAGCTCGCCACGATGTCCAAACAGGAAATGAGATTCAAACTGGCCAGACAGGAAAAGGAATTCAAATTTTCCCGGGGCTTTTCCTGTGTGGCTGGTCAGAGCATCCGAGCTCAGACTGCTGTCCAGAGCGTCAACAGAGTGGTGCACTGTGGGATAGCTCCCGGAGCTATTAGCGTCGAATTCCATCCACACCTAGCCTAATTCGACATGGCCATGTCGAATTTAGCGCTACTCCCCTCGTTGGGGAGGAGTACAGAAGTCGAATTTAAGAGACCTCTATGTCGAAATAAATAGCTTCGTTGTGTGGATGGGTGCAGGGTTAATTCGATTTAACGCTGCTAAATTCGACATAACCTCCTAGTGTAGACCAGGCCTCAGTGTTTAAAAAAAACAAACATTAACCTTATGCAAGTGAACATGTAGAATTTTGTAAGGCTTTAACAATAGTTACGCTAAGCACACTTGCAATATGAAAATGTGAGGTTCAATTTGTTTTCCCCACTAAGGTTTAAAATCAAACACAAGGGTGTGTGAACTGTGGATCTGCAATCACATAATAATGAGGCAAAGGGAATTAAGATTAACCATAAAGAGACATTGTCTTGGGCATGAACTCATAGCCTTAACATTATTTAGAAACTTTAATATCTTGAAAACAATATCAATACATAGCCCAAAAAACTGTATTTAAAGCAGAACAACCAACAACCCAGATACTTTAAAATAAGAAAAGGATAAATACTGCAAAGAAAAAAGAAAAATTATTGAGAAATCAATCCATAACCATAGACTTCTGCATGTCATCTTCACGCTCTTGGAAGGAAGTGAAGAATTATATGAAAATTTTGCAAGATCGTTAAAATATTAGGATCTCCTAAACAAAACATGGTGGCTGCGGGATTTATATCTTTTCCCATCTTTCCAAGTAATAACATTGATAAATTCTGTAGTGTCCTGAAAGTGGATGAATGTTTTCATACTGTTCACATAAATATATCCAGTCCTATAGAGCTGAAGGAGACCAATTTATTTCATGTTAGGTTAGCACATAACAACTGCTCTGCCCCAAACTTGCTGAACAATATCAATCACATACCCTTACTTATGGATGATGGACATCAAAGTATTTTTCTTCATTTTGTGCAGGAAACTTAAGCTTTAAAGAATTGTAATTTTTTTTCATCTCCTGTCTTAAACTCTTTCTACAAAGAGTATCTTGATTTAATATTCCAAAATCTTTCCCCAAATTATTGGAGTGCCTGGTCAACATGGGATTTTTTGGGGTGGTGACTTGGAAAAGACACTGCTCTTTCTGGCTGGCAGAGGGTTGGGGGTTTTTTTAGATGGCTTTTTAATAGCATGTTTTCAGTGGTGGCTGTCCTAAAGTAAGATTTCAATTTCAGTTTATAAGAGTTTTATTCTTTTAAACCCTTTAGGATATTTACTTAAGAAAATGCTTTATGGCTCAGATTTACAAAATTGTGACTGGTAATTGTATGTGCTTTAATTAGTGGGCACCTCATTTGAAATACTTTAGAAGGACCTGATTTTCTGCAAGTGCTGTGCATCCACTTCCTGAAGATCTGGCTCTGTGGGTACCTCTAGACTGAAATAAAAGACCTACAGCTGGCCCTGGTCAGCTGACTCAGGCACCCAGGTCTGATCCCTCCCACCTCATGGGGTCCCAGAGTACGGGCTTCAGCCCGAGCCTGAAAATCTACACCGTAGTTTTACAGCTCCATGAGTTTAAGTAAGCTGACCCGGGCCAGCCAAGGGTGTTTAATTACTGAGTAGACGTATTCAGTAGGTGTCTCAAAGAGTCTCTATGGGTCTCAAAAGCACTCACTGCTCCTGAAAACGTAGCTATTCTATGTTCACCTTTTCTGCTGAAGATGATGCTTGTGAATGTTATGTAAGAAAATAAATTAAATCCACTTTTTTATCCTAAATTAATTCATACATATTTTATTTTACAATTTATAAAATGTGTTAATATTAAATCTCTGAACATATACAATTGTGTATGTCTCTGGGTTCATGTACAAACAAGGAACTCAACATATGCATCAATGTCAACTAAACTGGATTCCAACCTCTTTGGTATATGTAAATATGATCTTACTCACTCAAAAAAATAGAGTAAAGAGATGCACATGACACTGTTTCCTAAAAGTCTACAAACTCAGGCTTTGCATTAAGCAAATTCCAGGTTGCATACCCTTCACAGAGAATACTACATTCATCTTCCTCAAAGTTCAGCTCTAGGGACTGTTAACAGGAGCCCCCAGCTGATCTCAGTTACTGGGGTAGAGGTTGTCTCTAAGATGACTGGGAACCAAACTATAGTGGACATTATAAATGTAAGGTGAAGATGTCATCTTTCTCCAACAGCTTATGTGCTCTATAAGTGGTTATGTACATTCTGTACTAGATGAAAAATTCCGAATGGTCCTCAATGATAACGCCATGGTGGAATGTTGAGGTTATCTAATGTGGAGGTCACAAACCCACCGATAACTGTGGGACAGTTGAAACCAAAAAGGAAAAAGAAAAATTTTTCATAGCCTAGTGGAAAAAAGCCTTTCTAGCCACCATGGCTACTTGTGAATCCAGGAGTTGATCGGGTGCAAAAGAAACCCTGGGCTGTACACCACATTGACCAATTGTGGGTATACCTCCTTAGTAACAGGGACAACTTCACCTAGAGTACGTTCTTGTTATTTCCTCATATCTCCCAGGATCACTTCCAACTTCTCTAAATTGAGCTTTAGCCAGGCAGAGAAACTGTAATAATCTGTGTCTAGCAAAAGAGACATAAACTTGAGTGCAATCTCAATAGCACTGAAGGCTAGACAGTCTCACTGTCTTTCTTAGAGGCATTATATATGTAATATAATGTTGAACACAATGTAAGGTAGCATGGAACCCTGTGGTAGCCCACATCAGCGAGTATTCAGGGTGGATGAGCAATTGATAATACATTCTGAGGCCTCTCCGAGTGGAAAGAATGGAACCACTGAACTGTGTTTCCATCCATCACTGCCAGAGTCTATAGATGAGTTGACAAAACCTCATGGTCAACAATGTCAAACTGCTGACATTGCTAAAAGAATCATCATAGAAGGAGAGTAGATTATTGACCAATGAAATCAGTGAACTCTTTGTACTAAATCAAGGACAAAATCTAGACTGACAAGGGAGAGGAAGTTAAGGGATGCCAGATCTGCTTTGCCCTACTTCCATCTCATTCGTCTTAATCAAAAGTGGAAGTTTGTAGATATGGCAATGAGCAGGAAATTCCCAGTACAGAGGTTTCATGAGAAAGGGTCCAACAGTCATTTGTGTTATAAGACTCGGGGCCCTAAGATTCAAAATTGTTGTTATTTCCAGGTATTACGTTTTCACGTTTTTCGGCGAAACATTGTTAGGCAGTATTTTTATAAGGCTTCTGTATGTAATTGTCACAAACAGAAAATATTGGCAACAGATGAATTAGAATCAATATGCAGTATAATTAAATTAATATGCACTTCTTAGACAAATGATAATGCTTTATATTGTTTATGCAGGTACAGAAGGCTTGGGATTTAGCATCACTTCAAGAGATGTACCAATTGGTGGCTCAGCTCCAATTTATGTGAAAAACATCCTTCCAAGAGGTGCAGCTATTCAAGATGGGAGACTAAAGGCTGGAGACCGACTTATTGAGGTGATGAAATATTGTATACTATTCCTCTAGTCTGGTTCAAAAGGCACTTTCTGTATTTTGGCTTGAGTCACTGGATTAGTTCATTTCCAATATGATTTAAAATATATTATCCCAGGAAATGACTATCCTGTTCTTTGCCTTCTTGGTGTAACAAATTAAGGGCTGTATATTCGCAACAAGGCACATATTTAAAAGGAGGGTCTCCAGCCAGGTTAAGAGTAATGATGTTACAAAACAAATTTCTTTAAATAGAATCATAGAATCGTAGGACTGGATGGGACTTGAGAGGTCATCTAGTCTAGTCTCCTGCACTCATGGCAGGACTAAGTATTATCTAGACCATCCTTGACAGGTGTTTGTCTAACCTGATCTTAAAAATCTTCAATGATGGAGATTCCACAACCTCCCTAAGCAATTCATTCCAGTGCTTAACCATCCTGAGAGTTAGGAAGTTTTTCCTAATGTCCAGCCTAACCCGCCCTTGCTGCAATTTAAGCCCATTGCTTCTTGTCCTATCCACAGAAGTTAAGGAGAACAATTTTTTCTCCCTCTTGTAACAGCCTGTTATGTATTTACACCAGTTCTATCACTTTCCATAATTAAAAATGACTTGACTTTTAAAACCTAGTGCACTTTTCACCTTTCATCTGTACCAGCAAAATGCCACAGTTTTGGATTGCAAACATCATAGGGGGTTGTTTTTATGTTCAAGGGAAGAAACCCTACTTCCATTAGAATTTTTCTTAAATCATGGAATGGAAGTACAGTAGTTGTTAATTAATAAAGCGCAAATTGTCATTGTGCAATCTGCCCTGAGTAAACTGCAGACCGGGGAGGAATTGAGACTCAGAGTTCCAATTCTCTAATTGGCTTCCCATTTTCTCCAGATACATTGCTAGCTTGGTCAATGGCGGCCCCTTGCCTCCACCCATTCCCTGCCTGTGCCCACACTTGGATCTGCTAGGTGCATGCCCTATGGATTCAGGGGACTGGGGGGAAATGTCCACTTTTCTGTGTCGGGCAAATAATTTTTTTCACAGAATTATTGGAAGGAGAATAAAATCAGGAATATTTTGAACATTAGGGTTTTATAAAAGCTCAATTTTTGTAAGACACAAATTTCGGTTCAAAATAAGTGTCCCTTTAAGGATGTAGATGAAACAAAGGCCTTGGCTACACTTGCAAGTTACAGCGCTGTAAAGCCTCCCCCAGCGCTGTAACTCACTCCCCATCCACACTGGCAGGGCACTTACAGCGCTGTATCTCCCTGGGTACACCGCTGCAGGTACTCCACATCTCCGAGAGGAATAACAGCTGCAGCGGAGTGGCTACGACAAACGGGTGTGAGTGTAAACGCTTGCAGCGCTGTATTAATCACCTTGTCAAGTGGCCAATCCTCTCCATTGTTGTGACTGGCTGCAGGAATGCGGAAGTGCCGGTTTCAAAGCTCTTACCACAGAGAAAAGCAAACAGATTGCAGCTTGCTTTGAGTGAGTGAATGAATGAACAGGGGGCCGGGAGTTCGGAACTTGCAAAATAGAGAGCTGACATGCTCCAAAAAGCACTCTTTCCCCGCACACTCCCTGTCACAATCCACCCCTCCCCCTCCCCCCGTTTTGAAAAGCACGTTGCAGCCACATGAATGCTGGGATAGCTGCCCATAATGCACCGCTCCCAACACAGCGGCAAATGTTGCAAGTGTGGCCACACCACTGCGTTGGCAGCTGTCAGTGTGGACAGACTGCAGCGCTTTTCCCTACTCAGCTGTACGAAGACAGGTTTAACTTACAGCGCTGTACAGCTGCAAGTGTAGCCAAGGCCAAAGGGCATATGTCTCCTGCTGCTTTGGAATCATAAGATCTGCCCTTTTCTTTCAAAGTAAAAGGTGCAGCTAGTCTTTGAATGTTGGGGAAGGTGTTGCAACACTGAAAAGGTGTTGAAACAAAACAAACAAAGGGAAAACAATGAGAAATGCTCTTTTTTATTTTAATGGGCATTTTGGGAGGGTTGGGAGGCTTTGAGGCTGAATATCTTGTTCAGTGTTGAGAAGCTGAGTGCTTTTGCTTTGTAATATGGTCTTGCAGACTCATGGTCTGTTTGTTGCTTTTTTGTTTTTGTTTTATATGGCCTTCAGGATGTAAGGATTGCATTTGTAATTGATGACACTGGCTTCTAAAGCCTGGCATAGATGTTCTTTTATGGTTCCTTAAATGCAAATAAATTAGAGGAAAAAACACAATTGAGGGAACAGGGAGGGCCAGAGAGAAGATTTTAAGAAAAAAATAGCAATATAGAGCATCACAGATATTGGAGATAAGGAAGAACAGAGTAAATAGAGAGAGCAAATCAAAGCATATACTTGTTGTTTGATAGAAAAGTCATTTAAAAACAAATACCTGTTACCCTTTCAGGTTTACCTGCAAAATTCCCTTCTCTGTATCCCCTCTGCTCCTGCAGATGAGATCGTTCTAGCATCATATTGCTTCAAGCTGGAGATTCACATTCTGTCACTTACGATATTGAGCTTAAATAAAATGTTCTGGTGTCAAACAGTCAGCTTGAGCTAACGTTTTCTTTTAAATATAGGTCCAAATTTGTCCCTGATGTAACTTCATTTCATTAACTCTATTACTTACATTGGGGGATGGATTTTGGCCTAATATCTTTTATTTAGATTAATTGTCACTTCCAAAATGAGTTATTTATTCTCTTTCACTTCTGTCCGTTAAGATTTCTTTTGTCACTTCTGCACTTGATATTGCTACATTTACCATTTATTGTCTTTCCAGCTGAGTGCATGTGACAAGGTGCCAGGAGCCTAGCGCTGACCCTGTATTCTGGTCACTAAGGCACTAGCTATTCCCCCTTAGAGTGGATTTAATTGAGAGATGGGTGTGCAATGGCTTCATTAGGCAGGAGGCTGACAAGCCAGTGAGAACAATCAGCCCCTCAGATGGGAACAGTTAAAGAAGAGGAAGGAAGTGCAAGGGGAGGAGGCTGGCAGGGGTGGGGCAATGGTGCCCAAACTTTTTACCTTGCGCCCCACTTACCCCTGTCCATCCTCTCACCGCCACAGCCATGGTTCAGAGCCTAGGCCAGGAGAGGGGCCGTGGTTGGGGCGGGAGCCGAGGCTGGGGCCGGGAGTGGAGCCGCAGCTGGGGATGGGGCTGAAAGCCTGGACTGAAGCAGTGTTGGGGCAGAGCGGGGCTGGGTGGCGCTGTCTCCCCGCCTCCCATGGGGACTGGCCCAGGCCCTGCTGTGCCCCCCCGAATGTTCCTCCACACCCCCTTGGGGGGCGTGCCCCACAGTTTGGGGACCACTGGGCTAGGGGGGATGCAGGATGTCAGGATGAGCAGATCTTTCCCTCTCTGTCCCTGGAGAGTGGGTTAAGGGGGATGTTTATATCCACTTGTATTTTGTTGCACAAGGCTGTACTGATGAACTGATAATGGAGGGGACCTAATGACTAACACACTGGCGCTTATAAACATGGAAAGTATCCCGCCTGTTTGTGATGGTCCCAGGGGTGGAGAAGGGAGCCCTGTTACAGTGCCATATATGCATAATATATTTTTTCAAGACACTGGTGAACCAAAGACATTTTTCTGATTCACAGCATTCCTACCTTCCCTTCATTTCTATGTTTTTCCTCCCTACCCATTTCTTTCATCCTTCCCAGGGCTCCCCCCCAAGTCATGGTTTCACCCTCTTGTTGCTTTGGTCTTTTCTCAATCTGTAACTCACCACCTTATACCAACACAGCAGCTAAATAAAAATTCAAGTAAACATAAGGCTTCTTATTGGTTTTAGTTTGCTGCTCCACCAACCTATGGAAAAGCCTAAGAAAGTGAAACTGACCAGATTTTACAAATTTCACTTTTCTAATCTTTTTTGTGAGCAGAAGAGCAAAGTGAAGCCAACAATATCTCTTGTCGATTTCACTTGGTAGCTTGCTCAGACGTTGAGCAAAGTGTCAGGGGAAGAGGCAAGAAGCAAAGGCTGTCAGCGTGCCAAAGCAACAGGGTTTTGCATTCCATCTATAGCATCAAAAATAACAGGAGTACTTGTGGCACCTTAGAGACTAACAAATTTATTAGAGCATAAGCTTTCGTGGGCTACAACCCACTTCTTCGGATGCATATAGAGTGAATTAGCATTCCCTCTGTGGAGGGAATGCTAATTACAAGAAAAACTTTGGATCTCCAGCTTTCCGTGTGATGTTTCATCAATACATTGTCCAGTAAAAGATTGTTTTGATGTATAGTAGGTGTCACTATCAAATATTTATCTGTTTACACAAAATGTCCCATAAATTAACGTTTGCAACACATCTTTGAAGCAATTTTTAAAAATGCAGTGTTCTTTAAATAATAATCGTAACATTCTTCATAATTTGGGTGAAAAACACAGGTGAACATGCCAACATTTTACTTGGGTTTCTATTGGCTATGCAGTAGGTTTAAAAAAAAAAAAAAGAGAGAGAGAGAGAGAGAGAGAAGGGTTTCAAAGGTACAAGGGACAGGTAGGTTCAACTCCCATTTAAAGTTGATGGGAGTTAAACTACTAACTCCCTCATGTGCCTTTGAAAATCTCCCTGGGTGTGACCATAAAGCCCTTAGTGACAGCTGGCAGGGGGGTTACAAGAATATCCTGATCCTGGAATGTGCATTCTGGTTTACCAAAGAATATCCTCTGAGGTCGTAAATGAAAGCCATGGTCACACTGGTCATTCATATCATTGTGAAATGTATGTATCAATGCTGTATGTATGAAGTTATCTATCTGTGCTAAAAATATGTTTCTGAAATCCAAATTAAGGCAGAGTGGACAAACAGGTTTCTGCCCAGCAAAGGATGTTTATTCACCTGTCTCTGTTGGTCTACATGTAAATTAAGCATTGTAAGTTAACACAATAGGGAGTCATTTACATGCAAAGTCAGCGGGAGGATGTGAAGGCAGCAGGCTGGAAAATTAATTATGGCGGTGGGAAGGGGAGTTGTCCTGACTGTGAACAATAAAACAGTGTTGCCAACCCCAAATGTTCAAAAAGCATGAGTCAGGCTCACTAAAAATCATGAGATTATGTAAAAATAATAGATTTGGTATTCTTTTTATTTGCCTTCTGCTTTTTGAGACTTGAAGGTGCACTGGAGTCACATTTTGAAGCTTTCTCCACAGCCATGAGGGCTAGAAACTTTTTATTTTTAAGAATGAAGGCTGAAATGATCACATATCCACTTGACTCCAGGACTTGGGCCTTTATGGAAACAATTATCATGAGACTCAAGACAAAATCATGAGAGTTGGCAACATTGGAATATAAGGGGAAGGCAAGAAAGGAAGGGACACCCCTTTATCCTGCACCTAGGAAGTAATCGAGCAGTGAGATTACATCCATGAAAACAGGATCACAACCAGCCTTGGTTGAAATGTTGCAAAGGATATTTGCGGTGAAACTGTTAGCCTGTTAAGTTTAGTCTCTAGGGATCATGTTATGATTTTGTTTTATATGTAACCCTTCTGTTTCCATTATTCTTACTCATGGTCTTTGATAATAAACTTATGATTGGTTTCACTATATATGCATCTCAGTGCTGTGCTATTGTACAAGGAGCTGATCCTGAACTGAATCATTCAAGCTATTGTGTATACTATTCCCCTGAGGCAGCATATCTGAGTGTTTTGTGGGTAAGGGGTTGAACACTACAGGGGAACGCTTCAATGGGGCTCTGGGATTGGGGTGCACATATTGCTAACCTGCAAGACAAAATAAGGGCTGGCAGAGCCCAGAGGAGATCATTTCAGTGGATAACAGGCTGCAGGTATGAGGGAGCTGACCCACAATTAAGCACAAGCAAGTCTCCCTCTCGCTGGGGGTAACAAGGTGACTCACAATCCTGGGCACCCCAAGAACCATCACAGGGAACAGTTCTACTTCTGCCACGCATGCTCTGTTCTTGAGCATAAGGACGCCTGAGGTCTCCAGAGCTGTCATCGCTTTCTCTTGATTGCTAGAAATCATCATTAGAAATGTAAGACCAGAACAACGAATTTTCCTATTGATTCCTTGCTCCTACTGATACCATTATAAAAACTCCCATTGACTTGAATAGGAGCTGATGCAGAGTCATTATGTTTGTTACAAATCTAGAAGGAACTGAGTTTGGCCTCCAATTGAATTGTGCTGTGTGATGGGTACAGTAATATTTTCTAATGCTGGAGTCTTAGCAGTTTTATATGTTTTATTTGTCACAGGTAAATGGAGTTGATTTAACCGGCAAAACCCAAGAGGAAGCTGTCTCCCTGCTGAGAAGCACTAAGATGGGAGGGACTGTGAGCCTTTTGATTTTCCGTCAGGAAGAAACATTCCATCCAAGGGAACTGGTGCGTAAAACAGAGAGCATCTAGGAGATTTTTAGATTAATTTAAGCAAATGGTCTGGTCCTGATACCTGCTGGTAAATGTGTGTGCCCAGAAATGAAGACAAGAAAATCAGTTTTTGTTATTCTCTGGTCATGTTAACTTTATATGAACTTTTTTTTTTTTTTTTTAGCTCTGGTCTTGGAATTGTATATTCACTAGAATATGTGAATGGGAGTTTTAAAATCAGATTATGATGGTGTTTTGGGGGACAGGAAATGCTTATTATAAACAAAACTATTGCATGGACTTTACTTGAATACATAGAATCATAGAATATTAGGTTTGGAAGAGACCTCAGGAGGTCATCTAGTCCAATCCCCTGCTCAAAGCAGGACCAACACCAACTAAATCATCCCAGCCAAGGCTTTGTCAAGCTGGGCCTTAAAAACCTCTAAGGATAGAGATTCTATCCCTAGGTAACCCATTCCAGTGCTTCACCACCCTCCTAGTGAAATAATGTTTCCTAATATCCAAGCTAGACCTCCCCTACTGCAACATGAGACAAGTGGATTATTTCATACCTTTCACACTCATGAGTCTGTGTTTGAAAACTTGCTATTTGTCCTACCACTTGATCAGAAAATTTTCTGAGCACTTAAAAGTAGGCCAGAATGGGATATATGAATGCTATGGTACCAAAAGAGGAATTTTCAAGAAAAAAAGGTTATTATTTTAATATAAAGCATCCCCTATGTGGTATGCACCCCCACTGTTGTTAATTTAGCAGGGTAATTCACAGAATGTATTCTGAATAATTTGAGTGAAATGAAACAATCATTGTTTATTACAACACCTGTTCGACTTGCAAAGTGTATACACATATTTCCCTGATTATTATCCATGATAACTTTTATTATAAAAAGGTAGACTATGAATATAAACCATATTATGTTCTATATTCAATTAAAGTGCTGTGGTTATAAATATATAGCTATAAAATAAATTGTTTGGATGCATTCTCATAAACAGACAGAATAAGATCAACTGCTGTGTTTTTTGGTGTGATGAACAAATTGTTTCATTTCTACAGGTTTTTTAATATCTTGAATGCAGAAATAATGAATTTTTATTTAGCATTTTAAAGCATTTAATATCAGTCCTTGCTCTGTCTTTTATCTTTCAAAACAACATTTAACCCTAAAAAACTGTAGTGGCTGAGAAGGCTGCAAATGAGCTAAATTTGTTAGCCTAATTCGTTTGGAATGTGACTTCAAGTACTGATATGTCATGGTTTATGAAAGCTTTCCTTTAAAGACTGAATCAAATGAATGGTATGGAAATCGTATCACATGCCTCTGAATGGCTGGAACGGTGAAAGCAATCGGTTTACAAGCTTCTGTGATGTAATTTTCACAATATTGGTAATTTACAGTAAAGGTGAATGAAAATACTTTTGTGTGTGTTGTAAATAAACTCTTAGAAACAAGAATATACCTTAATTTTGTATATATTATTTCTATATTAACCTTAATGTTACAATAACATAATGAATAGTATTGCATATAAAATCCTGTAAAGATTTAACTTCCTTGTATATAGAATAGCCTAGAAGTACATGTTAACCTTAATATGTCCTCGTTTTAATTTTAGTTTTATTGCATATCTTTTGACATCACAAAGTGAATCAGCTCCTTTAAATGAGTTGAGCCTCAGCAGCCTCCCTGCTGCTGCTGTGCTGATGCCACTCTCTGGTGCTATTTTGACAGAAGTCAGTATAGCAGCATAGTCATGGCAGGTGGTAGGTGGAGAAGTCTTTACTTACCTACATAATCAGAGGTCCAGATCATAAGCTGGTGTAAATTGCTCTAACTCCAGTGGCGCTATAGCAAAATACACTAGCTGAGATTCTAACCCAGAATGTATGATGAACCCTGATTGCATAAAGATTTGTTCATTCACACCTTGACATGAGCAAGTTCTAGCTCTGCTCGGCTGGCAGCTGTCATAGGGCATAATGAAGAGCACGAGTACAGAAGTGGTGGGGGAGCTGCTGAACTGAAACTTGTTCTGAAGCGGTGCTCTTCCATCTGCTAGGAAAAAATAATAAAGACAATTTGTTTGAAAACAATTCATCTTATTGACTTTTATCAAAATTTCACATATAGAAGTTTTATATGGGAAAAAAATTCTAAAACTGTCTGTTTGCCTTTAATGATAAATGTAATTTTTAACAATTGCAATACTTTGTCCTTTGTGTCCTTCCCACTTTCCCTCAGGGCTGGCTCCAGGCACCAGCCCAGCAAGCAGGTGCTTGGGGCGGCCAAGAGGAAAGGGCGGCACGTCGGGCTGTTCGGCGGCAATTCGGAGGCGGGTCCCTCTCGGAGGGAAGCACCTGCCACCGAATTACCGCCGAAGAAGAAAGCGGCGTGGTGGAGCTGCCGTCGGAGTGCCGCCGATCGCAATTGCGATCGTGGCTCTCCCCCCCCCCCCCACTTGGGGCGGCAAAAGCCCTGGAGCCGGTCCTGCTTTCCCTCCATCTTTTCCACGTTGCTTTATTATTTCTTACAAATAATATTGTAAGTACATTTAATGAGCAATATATAAACAGAGTTTTCATGACTGTAAATACTCCATGAACATTTCCTTGATATGATCTTGTGCATAAAGCACTGGACTGGGAGTTGTCTGTTGACAGGAGCTCAATATTACAGCCATTTACACTTTGGCTACACTTGTATGGCTTGTCATGCCAATAAAGAGTTCTTTAGATTTGATTCGGGGAGTCAGGAGTTGTGGGTTCTGCTTTCTGTATGACTTTTGACAAGTCACTTAGCCTAACTTTGCCTTAGTACAAAACTTACCTACATCACAGGAGAGTTGTGAAGCTTAATGTCTTTAGAGCATGTTGAGATTGTTGGCTGGGAGGAACTATGAAAGTGCACAGTATTATTTATATATAGGTAATTAAGGGAATGTTTCAGCAAAGGCTGTCTTGGTTTACTGTAAAATCTGTACAGTTTGTGTTGTCATATGTGCACATGAGGGAGAATAATAATTCAGCACCAGCAGCATTGAAACTTGCACTTACATTGATCAGAATGCTCAGGCAAATAAAACACAAATGCAGGGAAGGAATTCCAAGAGGCAGGCTGCAACTTTATTAATTTTAACTGACGGTGGTGGTGGGACTATCAGGCCCTTCCCCAAAATGCCAGGCATTTTCTTGGGTCCATTGTGTTGTTAAATGGTGTCATGCCATATAGCCAGTTAATCTGGGTTAGTCCTCTTCAGCTTAACTAATAGGACACAGACTTCCTCTGAATCCTCTTGTCCTTCCCCGTGAGGAGAATGAGGATGCCTCTAAGAGGTACCCAGTCCACAGAGGATGGAAATTATGATACAGTTCTGAGAATGTAGCTCTTTAGTGCAAGCTCTAGAGGCCCCAGGTTCAGTCCCCGGTTTCAGCCAAGGTGGAGGCAGTTAGATACAGATTTAAGGTCTCTCCTTTGCCCTGTGAGGTAGTAGTTCCACCTGCCATATCTGGATCCCTTACTTATGTTTATCTCTGAGAGCTGACCCTTTCAGTCTTTTATCCTCATTTGGACACTGGCTGCAAGTTGTGGCTCACTAGATGTTCACATATAACTTCCTAACATTAAATTTCTGTTCTTATTCCCAGTCCTTTTGGTCAAAAAACTGAATATCCAGGATGCTGCAAGGAAGCCAGAAAACCCCAAATAAACTACCCCTAGCCATCTTGCCATTTTGGACTAAAGAGAAAAAATCCTCCAAATAAGGCATTTGGCTAGACCCACAGCTTCCTGGAAACACAGCTCGGCGATACCTCAGCTAGAGAGAGGGAGGGCTGGGCAGTAGTAGTGGCAAGATGGTCACTGGGTGCCTGGGTGGACCTGGGCCCGAGCCTGTAAGAGCCAGTCGGTTCCCCAAACACATCTCCAAACTGGCCTATGGGAAGAATGTTTTTCCCCCTAGGCCTGTACGCACGTGCACACTCGGGCTTTAGGAGACGCAGGTGGCGGCGGAAGGGGTCCGGAGTGGCTGAGCATGAGCACTCCCTCTCCCAACCACAGGGTGTGGCCATTCTGTTGCCAAACTCAAAGCCACGCCTCCGCTGAAAGAGGCATGGGGCATTTTGACAGCAGATATTTCTTTAAAATGTTTGCACAAGATTGTCCAGTTTTGTACCATGTAAAGTGGCCTTAATTCAGCAAGCGGAGAACCCCCCCTGAGTAGGAGAAATCTCCTTTGGCATTCAGGTAGTGTGGACAGCTGGGTTTCGTCCTGTGCCAACCACACCCTCATCACTCCTGGCAGAAATGGAGGGCATGGGGCTTGATAGGGGATGAGAATGTGGCTATGTTCCAAGGTCTGGTATAAGATTTGTTAAAGCTGCGCCTGTGCAACTCTTACTGTGTGCCAGAGTTGGGCGGCTGTGGATCCCGGAGTACAACCAGTTCCCTACACTCCCCCATCTCCGCTACATGCCAGAATTGAGACTCTTTCCCTCTGCTAATAGACAGTGAATGTGTTACCTAGCCATGTTCTTATTTATTTTCTTTTTTTTTACTTCCTTTAGAGTGCAGAACAAAGCCAGTCACAAATTCCAAAGGAAACGGTAAGAGCTTTGTCTTTTACATCTCAGAAGACTCCCAAAATATTTTAAAATTTATATGGCACTTTTCGATCCAATAAAGTTTCACAGACCCTCCTTTCACATTCTATACTGTAGATGGCTCTCTCTAGCCTTACATTTTAAACTTCTCTTTATTATATAATTTGCAGTACTATTTGAAAGCCTCCTGGTCAAAGGACAGAGGCTAACCATTCAATAAGCTGGGAATTTAGTCAGGATATTTTAAAGAATCATTATATGATTTAAGTTTGAAGAACAAACAAATAAAAAACAGGAAGTTTGAAGTTAAGGCTGACATGTATCCTTATCTCAAGCCATTGTTTGTTGTTGCAAGTGATTTTTAAGGAATTGTGATGTAAGTTAAGGAAGTAGTAAGTTTTAGAGAAGGTTTGGATTGAGATCCCTTGGCAAAGTTGTGTTCAGAGATTTCCATAGATCCATTGATACTCTCCAGGCAGGAATATCAGTCTCTTAATATTAAGAATACTAAAATATACTTAGTAATTTATTTCAAGAAATGGATCATCTTATGGAGCATTATCATAAAATAATACAATATATACTTTTCATGTCTATAGTATCTTTCCTACAGGTGATATCTCAAAAACTTTCATATAGTTAGGTAACACGGTTGCTAAGTTAAGTAATAAATGAGAGCAGGGAGATTTTAAGAGTTAGAGGGAAGGGAGAAGAGAGATTTGGCTGGATGTGAAGTAAGATGGGGAATTGGTGAGATATTGAAAAGCTATTTCATGTGACGGGGCGCCTTCCGAACAGGGGTGAGTTTAGGTGCAGAAAGAAAGTCAGGGCTAGGTGAGCAGAAGGAATGAGAAGAGGAGTAGAGAGTGCATGTCCGTGAGGTAATTTGAAAGAAGCCTTTTAAAAGTTATCAAGTCCAGGAGGGCAATTTTCAATTGGATCCTGAAATACATAATGGGGCAATGCAATTCTATAAAGATGGGCTTAATTTTGCATTTATTGGACTTTTGAGAATTGGGCAGCAGCATCCTCCATATGTTTGGCAACCTGGAACTTGAGGAGGCCATGGAAAAGGTAGTTGTGGTAGTCAAAGGGAGAGACGACTGAAGATGTATTTCTGGATGGGAATAAAAACTGGACTCAATCTGGAAGTGAGAATTTGTAATGGACAATGATCCTTCACCCACCTACCTCCATTTTGCAAATTGTTTTTGTGCTGGAGTAATTATGACCCAAAAATATTTTATAACTATCACATACAGTATAATTTAGATATTTCTACAAAGGAAATTTTCCCCAGCTGCAAATCAGTAACAGAGTCACTGGCTTATTTGTTTTTTAAAACGTGTTTGTTTTGACTGCCTCTCCCCACTGTCCTTGGTTCTGCCTTATTCCCTGTTTAGTTCTCCTGTCTCTAGCTGTCAGGCCTTTCAGATTCCAACTCATACAGTTTCTGTTTTTGCATCCACTTCCAGTTCTTATGATGCTAGTTGTAAGTTTTGTGTCATGGAATTCACAGTAGAAGGCAGAGTGAAAATAGTAGCAGTAAAAGCAGTGAAGATGCTGGATCTGTGTAGATCAGGAAAGACAGGTGAAATACAAAAAAATCTGCTCTTTTAGATTTAAAAACAAAACTGCAGTAGACAATCAGACCCTCCCAAATATTTGAAAATCAGTGTTTACTTCATTTTTCTGTGGGCTCTGAAATCTTTAAGTATGAGTCCTTCCTTGCCAGCCAGTCCAGAAGAGTACATGACTTTAGATTTCCCTCACTTTCACAAGATTATAGGCTCTGATTATTCCCATAATAATAACAGCAATCAAGAACTTCCCCAAGGCATTAACCCTGCAGCATCTAAATTTGCTCATCAGTCACCCACCAAAAAGTACACCTTCATTTCTATCTGCAACCAAGCCCCAGCTAAGCATAAGGTCTTACCTTCTGCTTCACTGATGAATGAGAAAGAAGCCAAATTACTCCTGAACCATAGGTCTTGCCTATATGACATTTTGAAACCTTAGTTTCAGACTCTACTAGCTGCACCACTTTGATGGCCAATAACAAAACAAAATGGAAGAGATGAACCTGTTGCTCCACAGGATGATTGTTTGAAATGTAGGAGATTGACCTTGGTTTAAAAAAAACTAGTAATTTGTCATTAAATTTCTGTTTTGAAGCATCATTAATCTTGTTACAGAGCATTGAAATAAACTGTTAATTATACTGTGTAAAACATCTGCCAATTAATTCCCCTCCTCCCCCTTCTCTTTGAAAGTTAATTGTGTTTGGGTATTATTTTGCATTTACAATTGTTTTCCTCTGTTTATTTTCTAAATTCAAACCTGCAAGTTACCTGCATGTCAGTGTACTGCTAGGAAGACAATAATTTCCAGCTACTTGAAAATTTTACATTAAAGAGAGTTATGGTCTAGTGCAGCAGTTCTCAACCAGGGGTCCAGAACCCCGTGGGGGCCATGAGCAGGTTTCAGGGGGTCTGCCAAAATAAGCAAGAGAGGGGCCAGCATTAGACTCGCTAGGGCCCAAGGCAGAAAGCCAAAGCCTGAGCCCCACCACCTGGGGCTGAAGCCAAAGCCTGAGCATCTTAGCTTCACAGGGCCACCTGTGGCACGGGGTGCTGGGCAGTTGTCCTGCTTGTTACCCCCTAACGCCGGCCCTGGATATGCAGAAAAACAGTTGTTGTGGCACAGATGGGCTGTGGAATTTTTATAGCATGTTGGGGGAGGAGGGACTCGGAAAGAAAAAGGTTGAGAACCCTTGGTCTAGTGGTCAGAGTCGGGGAATGAAAATTGGAACGCCTGGATTCCATTTCTTGACTCTTCCACTGGTTTACTTAGCAACAATGGAAAAAGCACAGTCTCTCTGGATGCAGTTTCCACTTTTGTAAAATTGGCATAAATGAACCTTACCTCCAAAACAACATGGTTGTGAGGTTTGATTAATGCCTTATTTCCTAAGTCCAGCTAAAATAGAAGGATGGTCTTGGGGTTAAGGCACTGGTTTGGTCATCAGATCTGGGTTTGTATCCTGGCTCTGACAAAAAAAGGGGATAATATTCCTTGCCTCAGAAGGGTGTTGTAAGGAGAAATTCACAGATGTTTGTGAAGCTCTCAAGTACTAAAATAATGGGGGGAAATAAACCAGCAATTACCCAGAAAGGGTATAGGTGTGAAGAGTTCAGGAATGAAAGGATTGATAGTTGAAAATTTATTGGAGAGCAGTCCTCTGAAAGGCACTGCAAGTGGTAAGCATTTTCGTTAAAATATCAGTAATGGTTCTTTCCTTGATATCCTCTTGGTATGTCTTTAACATGGCACTTTCTATTCTTCTTTGGTCATTTGTCAGAGTCATACAATTTTGCTAATCATTGTCCTGTATTTTTTTTAATGGATAAGTAAAATAGATCATGAGCTGTAATCTAACCACATTGTGCCTCTCTGGCACAGGGGAAAAAAAGGGAGAAAGCACATAGACCTTCCTAGCTGAGGAGTCTGTTACTGTCATTTACAATAAGGCTCCTTTACACCACTCTGGCAAGGTAAAGGAGGCTTAATAACTAACAATGGGAACATTAGCAGCCTGCTTCCTTAGTTGTTACATTTCTGCTCTGCCTCAGGGACAGAGCCTGCTTCACACAGACTTACACCTCCAAGCCCCGGACGCAGCAACAGCGAGTGACAGGGACAGAGTGAGTGTGTCTCACTTGTTCGCACGCGGGCACATGCCCAGCCCCACCCCCTTAACATCTCTCCAGGGACACATGCATGCTCAGCCTCCCTCTTCCCCCCTGTGGTGATCTTCTCTGCTGCTGGCTGCTCCCAACAAACGCACCCGGGCTGCTGCAGAAGGGGCGTATGTTCCCCTCAGATTTCTTTGCTCCCCCATTTTTCTGCGGACGAGCCATGAAATCTGCAGAAGGTATGAATTCTGCACCCCCACAGGGGCACAGAATTCCCCCAGGAATAACATTGATATTTTGCCTAAGGGGAGTAGCATAGGTTCTCATCACTTCTTTTAGAGGTAATTCATACAGATCTTTAGTTTACATCGAAGCTTTGCCCTATGGAAGAAATAGAACTGTCTCTTTCACAAGGAGCCTGAATTTCTTACAGGTGCTGTGCACCTATATACCCCATTGAGTTCATCTGGAGCCATAGGTGCTCAGCGTGTTTGAAAGTTGAGTCCATGCAGTATAGTCTGAATAGTTTTAGCCTATATGCATATACTGAGGACAGTACTGACATTTCATGTGGGATGTTATTACCAGATGGGGAGAGGTTTGCCTGCTGATGAGGTTGGCAGTGTTATTTTCTCTTATGTTGATTGTCTGTATCATGAATGATTGATGCCGATTATTTTTTATAACTTCTTGTTATATACAGGATTATATGCAGCTTTTGTCTTCTAATAATTTGGTACTGATAGCAAGGGATGTGAGGATGATTGCACTGGCTTCAAAGCTTTTTTTAGGGTAGTTTTGAATGGCTTCAGATTACATTTTTAATAAAGCTGCAGTCTAAGAAACTGATGGCTTTTTAAAAAAGAAAGAGAATCTAATCTTCTGCAGGATACTGCTGTGTTTACACTCTTTTACCATTGGACATAAAATATTACTGATTGATTTATATGGAGTATTAAAGAAGAGAGTTGAGCCAGCAGTCCACAGTGAATGATGTATATAACAAATTTAACATTTAACATTTTCTGTTTGTGAATTTTCTTGAAATGAACGAGTTAATAATTTCCGTGGATAATTCCCATCCTGTAGTCCAGGGGTCAGCAACCTTTCAGAAGTGGTGTGCCGAGTCTTCATTTATTCACTCTAATTTAAGGTTTCGTGTGCCAGTAATACATTTTAATGTTTTTAGAAGGTCTCTTTCTATAAGTCTATAATATATAATTAAACTATTGTTGTATGTAAAGTAAATAAGGTTTTTAAAATGTTTAAGAAGCTTCATTTAAAATTAAATTAAAATGCAGAGCCCCCCGGACCAGTGGCCAGGACCCGGGCAGTGTGAGTGCCACTGAAAATCAGTGCCATACGTTGCCTCCCCTGCTGTAGTCAATCATAAGCAGCTTGCCAAAAGTATAAGATGCTTGAAATTTGAAATTCAATCTGGTTGTTAGATTTGGTTGGGCATGTAGGTCACATGGTATTTTTTTCCCTGGTTGCATGTGTAGATTTTAGGATTAGGTTTCTAATTTGAACACTCATGTTAAAAATGTAAAATTTTCTTACTGCACTGTGGGCTCTGAAGTCTTCAAGTATGAGTTCTTCCTTGGCACTCAATCCAGAAGACACTGAGAGGTGAAGTGGCTTGCCAACATCACCCAGAAAGTCAATTGAAATACTTTGTTTCCATGACCATTCCTGCCAATGAAATTGTTTGATAGAATATTGGCGGAAAGCAAGCCTATAGGGGCGTAAATACAGGGCATGGGATATTTAACTTTTTTTTTTTAATTATTCAAGAGAACACCCATGTAAATTTTTTTATATTGCCTCAGCTTTATTAACGTTATCTTGTATAGCAAGCTGGTGGCTCAATATGGATTTAAATTAAGGTCACCATCTTTACAACTTTGACCTCTGGAAAAAAGCAAGTCTGTCACAATATCACGCGGTAGATATCCAACATAAGGACATAAGAATCGCCATGCTGGGTCAGACTAATGGTCCGCCCAATATCCTGTCTTTCAACAATGGCCAATACCAGTTGCATCAGAGGAAATTAACATAACAGGGAAATTATTGAGTGATCCATCTCCTGTTGTCCAGTACCAGCTTCCGGCAGTCAGAGGTTTAGGGACACCTAGAGCATGGGTTTTCATCCCTGACCATTTTGGCTAATAGCCATTGATGGACCTATCCTCCATGAACTTATTTAATTCCTTTTTTTAACTTATTTATACTTTTGGCCTTCACAACATCCCCTGGCAACAAATTCCACAGGTTGACTGTGTATTGTGTGAAGAAGTACTACCTTATGTTTGTTTTAAACCTGCTGTCTATTAATTTTATTTGGGTGACCCTTGTTTCTTGTGTTATGTGAAGGGGTAAATAACATTTCCTTATTTACTTTCTCCACACGATTCATGATTTTCTATCCTCACCTCATGATGCAACATCAAAATGTTCTGTAGTTGCTTTACACAACACTGCGATGTGATGAAGCTGACCCACCCTGAAAGATAATTTTAGGGTAGTTTTAATACAGTGTTTGTAGTATGTGGCCATAGCCAAGTCATGGATTGCTTTGTGGATTCTAGCATGAAAGCCAACAAGGGAAGGAATTGTAGATAGTTTGTGTGTCCTGAAGAAACTTTTCCCTGGTCAGCCAAAGAGAGCAAAGGGTCGGGGCTTGCTGAGCCAAAAGCCGTTTCTATCATGACAGTTGTGGTCCCCTAGAATCTCCAGCTGGTCTCAACAGACCCTGTCCAGTGGTCGTGGGGACTGCTTGTCTAAATGTTAAATGTTTGTGTTTGCTAAAATTTGAAGAAGTCTGGGTTCTGCATTTCCTTCTCTTGTGGGCAGACCCTGGGGGGTGAAGGGAAGGGAGGAGGAGGATAGGGGGTTTAAAAATCATTTTGCGACTGATAGGTGAGGGAGCAGGATTTTCAGTTACCATTTATTTTACAGTAATAGCTGGAGGCTTCCAACCAAGCTTAGGTCCATTTGTGTTTGGCACTATTACACACACGTGGTAGGGTAGAGTCTCTGCCCTGGAAAGCTTACAGCCTGAATAGATGAGACAGACAAAGGGCAGAAGGGGAAAAAGAGGCACTGAGAGGTTCAAGTGATTTGCCAAGGTTACCTGGCAGGTCAGTGGCAGAGCTAGGAATAGAGCCTAGGTCCCCTTACTCCCATACTCTTATACACTGATGTTGCCTCCATTGGAAGTTGTAGTGTGCTCTCACCACAAACTGCTGCAAAGCCAGGATTTTTTTCCTTTGGTTTGCTGGCTTTCTCTCAGATATGTCAGCTTTCGCTGTCTTCCAGGTCATGCTATGGGAGAAGTGTTCAGGGTTAGGATCTTATGTGATCAGTGTGCTGGGCACTGAAGTTCTTTCATGAACCAGAGATAGCTTGGAAAGAAGAGCTATTTTATGGGCTTTCTGGGTTGAGCCACATGCCATTGGATTAGTGCCCAGGTTTTCAGTTCTACAGCACAGAAGTCTGTGAAGTATCAGGGTTATTTTTACCACTACTTATGGGTTTTAGTACATAGTGTGGGAAAAGTTTGAGAAAGAGCAAAACTTTGAGATAAGAGCATATTAGCTTTAATTGTACCCATTGTAGTAGCTACCACTGACCATTACCTGTGTGATCCAAAGTAGTTGATAATTGTTACGCTGATTTCACCTGTTTCACAGAGTTTAGAAATGTATGACAAGCAGTTTGTTTATAGCAGTGGTTCTCAATCAGGGATACCCAGAAGGCTTCCAGGAGGTACATCAACTCATCTAGATATTTGTCTAGGTTTACAAAAGGCTACCAAAAGGCACTAGTGAAATCAGTACAAACTAAAATTTCATACAATGACTTATTTATACTGCTATACAGTATACCCTGAAATGTAAGTACAGTATTTATATTCCAATCTATTTATTTTATAATTATATTGTAAAAATGAAAAAGTAAGCGATTATTCAGTAATTGCGTGCTGTGACAGTTCTGTATTTTTATGTCTGATTTTGTAAGCAAGTAGTTTTCAAGTAAGGTGAAACTTGGGGTATGCAAGACAAATCAGACTCCTGAAAGGAGTACAGTAGTCTGGAAAGGTTGAGAACCACTGGTTGATAGAGTTCTGATCAATTGATTTAAATATTGATTTTAAACTAGTTATAACAATCATTGTAAGTGAATAAATCCACAGGTCAGAACAGTAGTCGTGTGATCGTAAAAAGAAAAATATTAGTATAGACAAGCAGTGGTATTCTTATACCCAGGTAAATAAGAAAACATGTGGAAATACTTAGACTTCTGCTTTCACAATGCTTTAATTTCATACTAAATGAAAATCACGTTAGCATTTTTGTTACTTTGAAAAACGCCTGCAAAATAAACTTTCTCTTGCACTTTTATTATCCATTTTAAGCAATAAATTGAAAGCATCTTTGAAGATGGAGTATCTGTGTTTGCTATCAAACTGAAATTTCTTTTGCATGGCCATGAACCCAAATCCTTTGCTTTAGAATAAATCACAACTAGTAAGAGAGCAGGATTACTTCAATGCTAGTTCAGTAAAACACTACTAGTATATAAACAAATTCCTAACTTAATCTGCATATAACATGCAAATAATTTCTCTTTGCTGGGATTAAAATTTAAGCAGACCACATTTCCCATAAAATGTTTTTTTTTTTAAAAAACCACTCATTTCAAATATAGTTTTTGATATTTAGCAGCTGCTATTTGATTTGTACAGACTGCAGTCTCTGCCAGATGTGACATATTAACTTAGCCAATATGAATGATGAGACTTGGTATATATGTGCAAATAAGATTCATTATTGTTTGTTTAACATATGGAGGAAATTAAAATACTTAACCTAGGAAGAGTTAGGGAGGGAAAGAGAGCACAAGATTTTTTTATATTAGTCAGTTTTGAGGAAATTCAAGATAAGTTCTACATCAATTTATAACTAGACAAATAGACACTCTAAGCCAGTAAAACCCATAATGCTTAAAAAAAAAAAAAAAAAGATTGTAACATACTACAAGTCACTTTCTTTCTCTTTTTAAAAGTATTTTTTATCAGAGGGAAACATAGATGGCATCTCTGTGTGTCACTTTTAAATCGATGGACAATGTTTCCTCCACTGGAGGCCCAATTTCATGTCTAAATGAGCTCCTCTTATTGTATTTGTCTTTAATGCATATCCACCCAGGACTCAGAAGCTTTCAGTGTTCCTTCTCAGGAGAGGCCAAAAACTGAAATTGCAGAGGTGTGTTGCAGACCACCCACATGCACTGTTTCTAGTACATCTAGCCATCATACATCTAGCCAGTACTTACATAAATACTAAATTTTGCCTCCGGGAAAACAGTTATCTGTAGACAAAATGAGCTGCTATTGACTCCTTTTAACTCTTATGTGTTTGTAGATGTATGTACACACACACACACGTGTGTGTGTGTGTGTGTATACACACACACACACACACACGTATATATATGTGTGTGTGTGTGTATATGTACACGGAGAGAGAGAGTGTTGTGATGAGGTTTGGTTTAAGGGCTTGCTTAATATGAAATTGGAATCATCCACATAACTCATGAGTGGTGAAGCCATAAATGATTTTTGCAGGTCATTCCTAACAAGTGTCAATAAAGCCTTCACATCACATCAAACCAAATTATCATGTGTCCTGTATATGTCACACATAACTGAATAAGTATTTTAGAAATATTTCAGACAATTTTTATGAATTTTTTTGAGACTTTTTTAAATCTTACGATCTGTAAAGCCATGATCTCTTAGTACCATGAATCCAACTGTACAGGCCTCTGAGAAAGAGAAGAAAATAATGAATGCATTCTAAAAATCTTGTTAAAATGCAGTAAAATTCCTTTCAATACATAAAAATGCTATGATTTTTAGAGTCAGATTATACTGGGACTTTCCAAGGCTACAAGCAAAAGACAGAAGCTGGGACTCTTCCCTTTCCAGTGATGTAAGGCTACCATTTCTAGCTCTAGTGTCACCTTAAACCTATCACTTGTCCAGAACTAAATAGATCTGTTCTTAGCTTTGGGTCGGTGTAATTTTGAAGCCAAAATTCCACATTTGGAAGAAAAGAAGAAAACCTCTCTTTTGGCGATTGGCTTACAAACTATTAATAATACTAAATGGAGGCTGATGGCATTGCCCTAAGGTTTGGAATGTTACAAGCTGCAGCACAGATGGACTAATGGAGGCAGAGTGCGGGTAGAGTGGTCAAAGTTAGGGCAAGTGTTTAGAGGCTTCAGGTAAATGCAATTTATAACATAGTTGTATAATTTATCACATGGGTATCATCACCATGTATGTAGGATTGTATATATGCTAATGAAAAATGAGTTTAGTCCTTAAATGGTCTGCTTTTTATTCTATAAATAATTTAGAGATATGTGTTCTTTCAATCTGAGTGAGTGTACAAAGCTTTTTAACTCAATGCTTTGAAAGAAATCAAGAATGAACTGGAGTTTGCCTGAGAGCCCCATGATAAATTTAATTTCTGTTCATTTCTTTATATATTATTGCAAAGTAACAACAGAAAAGTTTTAGTGACTTAGTTACTGCTGAGAAAAAATGATGTCTAAGCTTCCTCAGAGAATGAACCTTGTCTGTAGAGAATGCCGCCTGCTTTGTAACCACAGCAAGCCCCTTTGAAAACTCATCCCAGCTTGATTGAAAATTGCTTCCCCCATTAGGTGGGAGTAGTTTGTTGATTTCTCCATCCCATGCTGGTTATTCTTTAGCTGATCCCAGACGAGGTCTTGCAAAGAGAAGACTTCCAAGCAGGAAATTTCTCTATAGGGATAGCAGCAGGAAGTGATAAGAAGGAGATGCTGTTACTAAAATGATAAAATGGACTTAGCAGATTGTCAGTGGTTCCATTTTTACCTTTGTGGAAAATTACAAGTTTTATGATCATTCTAAAATCAGGGCTGAGTTATTAATGGCAGTTTAGGACAGAAACATCATCTGTTCTTTATCTTATTACCTTTTATCTCCATATTCAATGTATCTAAACACTTCCACAAGTTTGCTCTAGTCAAGAAAGTTTATAATTTAAATGTATACTATATTCATATTATATTTAAAAAGTAGAACATTTATCTCAAATATCACTTATTATGAATTGATGCAAGGTGTGAATTTGAAGCCAAAAATTCACCTACATATTTTATCACCCATCGAATTTTTATTACAAATTACATACTTGAGCAGCTTCATTCATTCAGTTGAAGTCATTTCAGATGACCTTTCCTTCAGCAGACTGTCTGAACAGAATGTTGTATGGTTGCTAATTGTTTTGGACATGGTGTGTGAAAAATCTTAAGGGAGGTGAATGTTGTTCAGGGATCACAGTACATAGATTCTCTTGTGTGTTTATTTCAGGCATGTCAAAGTATATGAAGCAATAAATTTTTTCTGCATATCAGCTAATCATGAAAATAATGTTGAGGTGTTTGATTGACATACTGAAGCTGTTAATTTGGAGTGTATCAAGATCAAATGGAAGTTATTGCAATTAGGCAGTGATTGTGTTTTATTTTCATTTTAAATTTTTAAATGCCACATTTTACATTTTTGTGCATTTTAATGCTGTTGAGTGATGTTCTTGGTGCAATTTTTATAGTTTTTAAATTGAGATTCTTACTGTTCAATATGACTTCAACGCAAATTTTATTTTTATATAATTGTTGGTATATTATTGTTGGCTAGGGAAAATTTTAGTACAATCTGTGTGTTTCCATGCTCTGCAGCATTGTGATTACCAATTAAAGGGGCATTGTCAATTTAAAATTATATGTTGTTATGGCTTTGCCTCAGTGTACCAGGTCTTGACACCCAACCTCTCAGGGAGGGTTAGGGGTAACAAAAATGATCCCACTACAAAGAAGGTGGATGAACTAGATGACCCACCTAGAGGCTCCTAGCCACACACACAATTCTGTATCACATATCTTTGGAAACAGGAGGCTGTCTCACATATTAATATCTCCTTTTGTATGGTGGAGTGGTACAGTAGAGACTGTTTTATTTCAATACTCACCAGTCTCCGTGTGTAGTGCTTACTGTTATTTCAAGCATCTCTTTTCACTCAGATGTCTTTAGAAGAATTTTGCATAAAAATGATGGTATATAGAAGGGAAAACAAACTAGTTGATCTAACATCCCCTCCCCAGCTTGACCTCTCTCTGTCTGCATGGATATGTGAATGCTGCTCCAGTTCTGGCTACTCAGTGGGCCCCTGCCCCTCATAGCAGTAAGCAGCCAACTCTCCACTGCAGTAGTTGCTTGGGCTGGCCTCATCTCAGCTGGAGGTGAAGTTGGAAGCCAGCTGCCTGCAGTTGAACAGCTAGGAGGAAGCATGGATGGGTGTCACTGAGCAGCTGCCTGCCACATAGTCCAGGGACATTGGCTGGGATAGTAGTTCCTTGGGATGGATTTTCTAAAACTGTGCTCATGAATTCAGAAAAGAGGGCATGGGATGTATTCAGAGGAATCCGGGACCAGAGGGGTGGGGGGAATAAGAACAGTGGTGAGGGGCAGAGCAAGGAAAGAAAGGAAATAGTGGTTGGTTGGACCCAGCCTTGACTGTGCAGGTTTTTTTGGCACCCGAGAGCAAAAAGGTTTCCTGTTGCTGATCTCAGCTGTAACATTTTTCAAGACATTTATTTTAATGCTGCTAATTCCAAATGTAGAAATTGGGGCAAGTGAGTAATATTTATCTATCTTCCTGCTGTTTGTTTCCTCCTGTATTTTCAAGTAAGAAAGTATAATACTTTAAATACTTCTAATACAGTTTACCTCTGGCTAGTAAAATGGTTAGTGTCAGTATTGAAAGTGCTTCATATATATGGCACTTAAACCTTTTTACTAGCCAATGATGGGTTAAGCATATGCGCACGCGGACACACACTCTCTCCCCCATCTGATCCTAGGAATCATCTGGAGGTGATACCAGATGCTCGATTAACATGGATTTCTCCATGGAACTTCAGTGGGAAATATTGTGATATTGCAGTTAAAGAACATTTCTTTAACATTACCTGTAGCTGGAAGACAATTGCAAGCAAAAAACATTTTAAAATAATGCCATGCTAATCCTTTCCTGACAGAAATCAGAGGAAGAAGATCTTGTTCTTACACCCGATGGCACCAGGGAATTCCTGACATTTGAAGTTCCACTTAATGATTCTGGATCAGCTGGTCTTGGTGTCAGTGTCAAAGGTAACCGGTCAAAAGAAAACCATGCGGATTTGGGAATCTTTGTCAAGTCCATTATTAACGGAGGAGCAGCGTCCAAGGTAAGAGGAATATCCGTCTGTCTTTGTTTTCCCACTATTTAGGCCACAGCTTTCAGGAGAATGGGATTTCTGTGTTCATTGGAAATAGTATTTTCTAATTTCTCTCTCAAATGTAGCTTTTAGATTGCTACTCAGATTCACATATTTGTGTGTCTCAGGATTTAAACAACCTTTAAAGGCTCTCTGGAAGGAAGAAAGCAATCACTGGCACATTTCAATTAGTATGCTATTTGGGTAAACAGATTATGATAATGGCTTGAAGTGCAAATGTATAAATGATTGGAACAGACACTTCCTACAATGGCTGCTTAAAAGCTATTATACCAGTGTTCATTTGGACATAAACTATTAGGATTAAGCGAAGTTGGGTTTTTTGTTTTTTTTTTTACTAAAGACATAAACTTCCTTTATCACACATTATTTTATGTGACTGACCGCTACCTTTTCTTTTGCCAGGATGGCAGGCTTCGAGTGAATGATCAGCTAATAGCAGTAAATGGAGAATCATTATTAGGCAAGACAAACCAAGATGCTATGGAAACCCTAAGAAGGTCCATGTCTACAGAAGGAAACAAACGAGGAATGATTCAGCTTATAGTAGCTAGACGAATAAGTAAATGCAATGAGGTAAAGAATACACTCTTTATTTAGTGTCTGAAAGCTTTAAATACTTTTGGATATTCTTGTTGATATAAGATTTGATGCTTCCTTCGAGGCCAGGAAAATAGTACTTGAGAATCTACAAGAATGTAAAAAGAACAGGAGTACTTGTGCCACAAGTATTCCTGTTATTTTTGCGGATACAGACTAACACGGCTGCTACTCTGAAACCTACAAGAATGTAGTGTGGAATTATTTCAATTTCAGTTTTATACACATTAAACTTATTACCAGAACAATGAAGTTTATTTCTCATGAGTATATTATTTCTTTTTGAGCATATTTATCAATAAATAATAGGAAACACTACATAGAGGTACATTGATTTTGTAATTGGATTACACTATCAATGTGAGTATAGGAGTTTTTGTGCAATATTTTTTTCTCAAATGCAATTTATGCTTTTATACTTTAGGTTTAGTGGTCTTTCTTTTTTCATTCTCAAAACTGTTTTTAATTTGTGATCAAATGATCTTAGTGTTAACTGCCTTCTTACCATCTGAAGTATAGGTTATTAGAAAGAAAACCAGCACAGATTTATATTATTTCTTATACTTGGGGATCCAGATTTTCTCATCTCATTAGCACTGAAGGAATTCTGACTTTTTATATTGGTCTTATCCTATCTAATCAGAAGAATTGTTGGGGAGAGGGGAAATCTCACTCAGCGATTTTTCAGGAAGTCTTCCATTTCTGTCTGCTGTCAAATTTTTTATCTGCTTCTACATGCTGAGGATGAAATGTTCTAAATTTGGGTAACACAGGGCTTATTAAAAGGTCTATATGAAGGAAATCTACCAATTCTTAATGGAAACTTAGCAAATGTGTTGGGATAATATTTTTATAAATATAATGGGGCAAATCCAGCCATATAAGTCAGCAGGATTTGTGTACGCACTTACATTAGAACTGGATTTAATTAAGAAGAGATTTTGAAATTAATCATGGTTGCTACACAAAAGTCACATGTCAACAATAGCAAAACTCAGTCTGTGTTTCTCCTGATTCCAGCCTGGAGATCTTGTGCCTGACCCAAATATAATAAAATGTACTTGTGAGGAAGAGAGGGCTGTGTCCACTTGGCTCTCATTTACCAGTTTTGTAGCTTTCCCAAGCCCTTGGAGGGTTAGTGAGATGAACCATGGTGACCTACCTGGTTCAGTGTTGTGCAGTTATTGGCACTGCCTGCACCCTTGGTAAACTGTATTTAAGCAAGATTTTTTGAGACTACTGTTTTCTCCTGGAATGCTTACTTTCACCACGCTTGCCAAAAGCAAAACATGGTGGCTGTGGAATTTGCATGATGGAATGTAGCTTTCACAGGCCAAAAAATGACCTTCCTGCCCAGTAGGAGAGATACAGGCCCAGTTGCTTACAGTCGCTATGCCCAGGGACATAAAAAGAAAAGCAAAAACTCTTCTCGGGTGGGTCCCACAGTCCTCTCCCTAAACTGCCTTTTGTCATTTATTTAGGAACAGTCCAGTCTTTAAACCCCAAGCTGATGGCCAACAGGACTGGGATGCATCTCCCCACTTTTATGTACAGCATTAAGTAACTGACAATTATGGTAGTATTTTCCTACCTGAGAAGCATCATATATTGGTCATTTCTTGGACTGTGCTAGATTCTGGCTGCCAGACTTATGAACCTATAGTGTGGCAAACCTTACGTCAGCAACAGTGGTGAGCATTACTCTCTGGTGGGCAAGTGTGTCATCCTGAAATCTCTCTCCAGCTGCCACCTAACCATTATGCAGCCTCAATAAAGTTTTATTTGAAAAGTGCTCTGAGCTGTGTCCCAAACAAACCATCCACATGCCAGCAAGTCTACAAAATAGAAGGAATGGCATGGTGAAGGCCTAGACTAATGCAACTCATCCAAAGAGGGGTGTGCTTCAAAAAGTATTCACATCAGTCGACTTCTGCATTTTCAGATGGTCATAAAGAAAATTGTACCTCTTGTCATAGTAAAATATTAGAGAAAAGACAGTCTGTCTTGCCTTTTTGGAGAATCTGGTCAAAAATGAAAGCGTGCTTGTATTCTCAAGAATGTATGTAAAAATTGCACTTTCCTGTTTGACTGGTTGTATTCCCTGTGTTTGTTAGAGTTGTATATGCCAACTTTGGTGACAAAAAATAGTTTATGTTCCTGTTAGTCTTGCAGAGCCAACACAAGATGGAGGGAGCTAGATTATGTATGTTTCATCTTGTGTATCGTCAAAATTGTTTATTACCATTGCAATTACCTAGGGGTTTAATTTGGCCTGCAAAACCATTAAAAGTGGTGATCATTCCTATGAAGTAAGAATCCTGCTTAGCTCTCAGTCCACAGATTGTATTTGCCAGGCTAGCTGATAGAAAAAGCTTCTTTTTTTAAGATGCCAGCCCAGTAAACAATTTTGCAATTTGAAAATCAAGGTGGGTTCTTTCATAATACTGTCTTGTAACCCCACCTGTTGTTAGCAATAAGATAGAATCAGTTGGATATTAAGGATGTGGGGTACATGAAGCTTACCTATTGAATTTTTTTGAAATTTTTTAAATTCCTTGTAAATATTGTTTTCAATGGTTATCTTTTTACTTGTAAAATTAGTCCATTTAATCTGGAGTTGGGGGCCTGGGGAGAGAGAAGGGTAGAGAGAATAAAGTGGAAGTGTAGAATAGCACATTTTAGAGTCCCTTTTCAGAGCAGAATTTCAGTCTAAGGCCTAATCCTGTTTCCTCTGAATGAAATAAGTTTTTGGCCATTAAATGGAATGGAAGTAAGATTAGTAGACATGGTTCTACAAGGGACAGATAGTTAGGTTTTTAAATTAAATAGCATCTTTACATTTCTAAATTCTGAGCTTACTTCAATTTGAGCAGTTTGAAAGGTTTGGAAAGCTTTTTCAAATATTTCATTTGTCATAGTCACATTATTTTTATACAACTCCAGTGCCACACTAAGCTTATAAAACAATTGAAGCTACAATAACTGCTCTAAAAACTACATAAACATCACATTTTGTCTTAGTCAACATGCTAATGAGGGGATCATTTGTACTGACTGGTCAAATATAACACAGTAGAATCAAAAGAGACCAGTATAATTTCCCAGAAGGTAAAAAACATTATTGTTATTGCTTTAGTAATAAGCAGTAAGCATTGTCTCTAGAAGAAGGTTTCATTAACTCACCAGAAGATAGAGTATAATCCACCCAGGCTTTCAAGTACATTGTGATATAGTAAATATTGAAATAAGCATGGAGTGGGTGGTTGTTATGAATAAACTTCAAACCAAGCCAGGTGTTTGAATTTCTCTGCTCTACAACAGGGCAGGGCACAATCATGTAGTTAAATGTCTGTCAAGATCTCCATTATAAACATTGCAAAACCATTATAAACCCGTGTTTACGATCTCAGCCATTTCAAGTGAAATAATGCCGTTGATATTACATGTAAGTTGCTAGCCCAGAGGTGATGAGTATATATTTTAAACATTCTGGGTTTTTCTGGTTGTTGGTATTTTAAATAAACTTAATAAAGTTACATCTTTAGCTAAAATCTATATTATCAAATTTAAAATTTTTGGGTACTCTGTGATGCATAACATAAGAGCAGCCATAGTGGGTCAGACCAATGGTCCATCTAGCACAGCATGCTGTCTTCCAACAGTGACCAATACAGGTGCGTCTGAGGGAATGAACAGAACAGGTAATCATCAAGTGATCCATCCCCTGTCACCCATTCCTAGCTTCTGTGCCACAGAGGCTAGGGATACTTCAGAGCATGGTTTTGCATCCCTCCGATGTATAAGTAGTATTGTATATTGACCCCCAAATATACTGGAAAACTGAGGCACAGAAAGGTTAAGTGATGTACTCAGTGTCAAACATCAGTAGCAGAGATGGGTAGAGTTTGCAGTAGGATGGTCTTAAAATTAATATTGGCTATATTTAATAAAGGTTTCTGGACCTGCCAGCAGGTTTCTAATGATCTATCAACCAGCTTTCTGCCCGCTTAGCACATTGATGCCTTGTGTCATGGGGCCAGCATTTCCTGTTAAATCATTGTGATGCCTAAGATGTAAAAATAAATGCCTGGCTCCTTACATTAGGTTTTTTTTTATTATTATTATGCTGGTTGGACAGACAGCTGGCTTCTGTATCACCATAATGCGTGCACAACCCTCAAGCACCAGCACCCGCCAAATCAGCACAGCTGTCAGGCATATGTATTGAGCCCAGAAAATAAGAATAATCATTATTTGCTCAGCTCTATTTCCCCCTTCTCCCTCCATCCTGGACAGCTTGAAATGACAGATACCCACACTGGCACTGAGTTACTCATTGTATGGGACAGGTGAATATCTGCTATCAGGAGGGAGACTAGTACATGGTCACTCATGTTGCAATAAGACAAAGGTTTCCATAGTCTAATTAACTTGTTCAATTAAGGATTTTCAAGAAATTTTTGAGACTCACTTAGCTCCAAACATGCCAAAAGAAAACACGTTTGGTAGATTTCCGTGCTCCTAAATCCTTTGTGTGACTCTGCTCATCTCTCTTCCTCCTGCCTTCCGAATGCAGAACAGAGCACAGCTCAGAGCAATAGCAAGCCCCTGCCCTCATCTATTTTAACACTAAAGTGATCGGAACTGGCTCACCTGTACCACTCATCACTTTGAGGTAATTTGGGTGCATTATAGAGGGAGGAAACGGGGCAAACAAATTAGCCTTCCTGCTTGTATATGTGTGAATGCATTTAACGCTAGTTGCCATACTGAGACATAAAGTACATCCATATTCCAACCTCCAGTTTCTCTTGGAGTGGATAGTGCCACTAATTATCGATTCTGTGTCAGAAAAGATATCTCAAGTAGAATGGCCAATTTCTTAAAAATAGTTAAGCCAATAAAAAAATCTGCCCATGTATCCAAACTCCAAGCTCCAAACATATCTGGAAATTTTGAAAAGTAAATTATGGGCAAGATGTACCCCAAATCCTCATCTTCACATCTCTTCATAACTCCATCCCACACCTCGTCCTATTCCCTTCTTTCTGCTCAATCCTTTTCTTCTATCTACTCCCTTTATCTCCTTCACCCACATTTTTCTTATGCCTGAAACAGACTATCACTAAATGAATGCCAAGCTCCAACTGATCCCTGATTTAAAAAAAAACCAACCCAAGAAACCTCCAAAACCTATGGTGCAACTTTTTCTGCAAAGCGTTCCAGCTGGATGCACTTGCACCATTCTATGTGTGGTTTTGTGTTATGCTGGCCATGGCTTTATTAAGTAAGTTGATCGGGGCAGAGATGTGTTATTTCTTTGGTACACTGAATCAGTGGCACTGTGCTGTGGACACCAGAAGCACTTTTTATACACAATAATTAATAGCATACAAACCAGAATTAACCTCCTCACCGGCCAGTGCTTAAGTTTTCCAATTTTACAAGTTTGTACCTGGTTTCGGAGGCTAAATTAGATGTTAACAATCAAAAACCCATTTAATTTTGGCAGTAGTATTCTGAAAGGAACTGTTTTGGGAAAAGGAGGTCTGAGTAATTTGGACACATTGGCCTACAAAAAGCAGAAGAGAAGGGAAGAAGAAAGCTTGGAGAATAATTTTGTGCAGCAGAAAGGAATTTAATTCTAAAGTTAGAATGCAGTGCTCTATTTAACAAATTTCTATAGCCGCTCCTCTAAAACCACAAATGCTTTCATGTCAATCAGAGTTTTGATAAATTACATTCTGAATGGGAATGAGAGAGAGCTGCATGATTGTTCCGTTTGTAAAGATGCATGATATGAAATTTGATCGCTTATACAGATTAATATTTTGGCGGCAGATAACCTTTTGCATATTTACGGTCATAACTTCACATGGGACAATATTGTTTAAGTAACAAGGACCAAGTTAGTTGTCCTTTTATAATCCAGATAGGGAGTAGATAGTGCATATAGTTTTTAGCAAACAGCTGGTTCTCATCTGAATGATAAAGGGCCATGATGGAGATCCTCATTCATAGTTAAAAAAGCAACCAAAACCCGACTCCCTTGAGATGAAGACAACCTGCAGCGTGGAACATTTTGCTTGTGATTCTGTGATGATTTGCTTAATGCAGCCCATTATAGTTTAGTACTTGTGCATAAAGGTGGAACCATGGAGCGATGCTGCTGCTACCAGTAATCATTGAGGCAAAATGAATGGGAGCCAGTAGCATTTTTGTCAAGTATCAAAGGGGTAGCCGTTTTAGTCTGGATCTGTAAAAGCAGCAAAGAGTCCTGTGGCACCTTATAGACTTAGAGACGTATTGGAGCATGAGCTTTCGTGGGTGAATACCCACTTCGTCATGCATCCGACAAAGTGGGTATTCACCCACTAAAGCTCATGCTCCAATTCGTCTGTTAGTCTATAAGGTGCCACAGGACTCTTTGCTGCTTTAGCATTTTTGTGAGACTCTAGTCTTCATAGTCATGCCTTTATTGAAAATGGGAAGCTTTTAAGATTTTGTTTACATTAGCTGCCCTTTATCTGTTAAGCAAGTTAAATAATGCCAAGATAGCAATGAAACCAGTTTAAGAGGGAATGAAGCCACCTATCAGGAACAACAGCTCTTTATTTTTACTGTCCATTGCTTTGTCTTGCTAGCAGCATTTACTCCAACTTTGACATGTTTCAGGAAAGTTTGTGTAAAAAAACAAGGATAGGCAAAAGATTTATTGAAAAGCCCTTTGTATAACCCCCCCCATCCAGTTTTTGTTAGTTTAGAAAAGGCATTGTATCTTTTGTTAAATATTTGTGTAGCTGACTGTTGATGTCTTTATTTAGATCTCTCCTTTGAGATGCTAATTAGAAACTGAAAAAAGTCTTTCCCATGAAAATAGTAAAATACATAGTTCCTGTTACAAAGCACAACCATCTAAACACAATGATCCTGTTGTTTATTCTTTATGCACACTGCAGCTTATCAGCCTACCTGGTGTGAATTTCTATGCATTTCTCTATGATTCTAAACTTTCTTCTTGTATCTTTCTAAAAATCTGTTGGGATTGTCTCACAAGGGAGTTTGATAGTTGTCTTTAGAGCTTGGTTGTCGCATGGAAAATGATCACATTATATGGTTCAGTAAAAAGCTAGACATTTTTTACTTGAACTCAGTAATACAGGGCTATCTTTCTGGGAAAATAAATCATTTGATTGCAGGAGTGTACTAATCTATTTAGACTCATTTCCACACTTTCTTTAAACAAAGTGAAATAAAGACTAGTTCATCTTTGAATATAATTGGCATGGAAGTTAAATTCCTGAATACTCTACATATTTTTTACAGCATTTCAAATTTTAACATTTTTCTTCTTCCCAAATTTGCCTTTGATTTCTTTGCATCAGAGGCTTAGAATATTGTTTAATTTACTTTTTAGTAAAGCTGTCACTTGTAATCTGCAATTTAAAAGAAACTAATAAAACAAATCCTCATTTCACAATTTAAACCTTATAGAGTCTAATTCACTTGCACTGCAAGTTTATTATTCTCCTGCAGCTTGACGTGCCTCCAGTTGTAATTGTGTTGACCCTTCAATGCAGTATCTCTCCACTGCTTATCAAACTGAGAAAGATAAGTCCACAATTTGGAACTTCATTAAATATCTCATTTATATTAAACAGATGATAGCTTAGAACAGAAATAATAATTTTTACAGATGTATGACCTCTGACTCTGGTCTTTGTGGTCATCATCTTTGGAATGCAGTGAATTTCTCAAATGCCCACCCAGTCTGTGTGCCTAGCATTGAGCCAGTGACCAAATGTCATATGATGTTAGCCCATTGGGTTGACTTCAAAGCCTCTCTTGTGAAGATTGTAGTTGAGTGCTTTGTAGCTCTTGAAGCAGATTTTATTTAAAGACTTTAATAGCATAAATTTCTTTGTCATGCTGTCATAAATCATAATGGGGAACCATTTTAAAAATGCTGCTTATTATTGTAAGTCGTGAAACTGCAAACTGTTATTCTTCCTTTAGAGACCATTCCTTAGAAGTGCTGAGTACTCTCAATGCTTGGTGACTTCCAAGGGATTGCAGCATGCCCCAAATCTTTTGGGAAGCATTCAGTATAGGGCTGTCGATTAATGGCAGTTAACTCACACAATTAACTCAAAAAAAAGAATCACGATAAAAAAATTAATTGTGATTCATCGTGGTTTAAATTGCACTGTTAAACAGTAGAATACCAATGGAAATTTATTAAATCTTTTTGTATGTTTTTCTACATTATTAAATATACTGATTTCAATTACAACACAGAATGCAAAGTGTACAGAGCTCACTGCATATTATTATTTTTTATTTGAAATATTTGAACTATAAAAATAAAAGAAATAGTATTTTTCAATTCACCTCGTACAAGTACTATAGTTGGAGCTCTTTATCGTGAAAGTGCAATTTACAAATGTAGATTTTTTTTGTTACACAACTGAACTCAAAAACAAAACAGTGTAAAACATTAGAGCCTACAAGTTCACTCGGTCCTACTTCTTGTTCAGCCAATCGCTAAGACAAACAAGTTTGTTTACATTTACAGGAGATAATGCTGCCCACTTCTTATTTACAATGTCACCTGAAAGTGAGAACAGGCATTCGCATGGCACTTTTGTAGCCCGCATTTCAAGGTATTTACAGATATGCTAAACATTCTTATGCCCCTTCATGCTTCGGCCACCATTCCAGAGGACATGCCCCATGCTGACGATGCTCGTTTAAAAAAAAAAAAATGCAATAATTACTTTGTGACTAAACTTGTTGTGGGAGAATTGTATGTCTCTTGCTCTGTTTTACCCACGTTCTGCCATATATTTCATGTTATAGCAGTCTCGGATGATGACCCAGCACATGTTGTTTGTTTTAAGAAAACTTTCATTGCAGATTTGACAAAGCACAATGAAGGTACCAATGTGTGATTTCTAAAATAGCTAAAGCACTCAAAGCAAGGTTTAAGAATCTGAAGTGCCTTCCAAAATCTGAGAGCGATGAGGTGTGGAGCATACGTTCAAAAGCCTTAAACGAGCAACACAGTGATGCAAAAACTACAGAACCCAAACCACCAAAAAAGAAAATCAACCTTCTGCAGGTGGCATCTGACTCAGATGATGAAAATGAACATGCGTCGGTCCACACTGCTTTGGATCATTATCAAGCAGAACCCGTCATCAGCATGGATGCATGTCCTCTGGAATGGTGGTTGAAGCATGAAGGGACATTGAATCTTTAGCGCATCTGGTACGTAAATATCTTGCGACTCATGGCTACAAGAGTGCCATGCAAATGCCTGTTCTCACTTTCAGGTGACATTGTAAACAAGAAGCGGGCAGCATTATCTTCTGCAAATGTAAACAAGCTTGTCTGGCTGAACAAGAAGTAGGACTGAGTGGACTTATACGCTTTAAAGATTTACATTGGGTTTTTTTAAAGCAGTTTTCTGTACATATTTCTGCATTTGTAAGTTCAACTTTCATGATAAAGAGATTGCACTGCAATCTCTGTATTAGGTGAATTGAAAAATACTATTTCTTTTGTTTTTTACAGTGCAAATATTTGTAATAAACAAAATATAGAGTGAGCACTATGCACTTTTTATTCTGTTGTAATTGAAATCAATATATTTGAAAATGTAGAAAATATCAACAAATATTTAAATAAATGGTATTCTATTATTATTTAACAGTGTGATTAATCGAGATTAATTTTTTTAATTGCACGATTAATCAAGATTATTTTTTCAATTGCTTGACAGCCCTAATTCAGTACCTTGCAGGATCTGGGCACTAGTGTATTTTGATAGATGATGAGATATTTATATGCTAAAGGATTCATATAAGAATATTGTGCATTGAGTTCTAAACACAACTTTAGATAAAATGGCCAAAACATACTGACCTTTGATGCCCTAAATGATTATAAAACAACACAATTATTTGTGCTATATTAGTTCATCAGAATTTCTCCTCAGGGGATCTGGATTCAGTTCACAAATGAAATTAATTTAATAGCTAAGCCGAGGGTTGACATTTTGTCCAAAACGCCCATCATCACTCAGTTATCAGTAACTACAAGGGTCCAAATGTCTGTGGTTCAGGCACCTCAACAAAGCTCAATAAGCAGAGGTATTGGACAGTTCAGGAATTGGATAATGGGAGATGAAGTCTCATGTCCATGGTTATTGGCCTAAGTGAAACAAGTTGGAAGTCTCAACTGGTTCCCTTGTGGACACGTGTTCACATTACTCCTGGGACCCTTATTGGAAGTCTTAGCAGAGTGGCTAACAGTTAGAGATGCTGTTGCCCCTAGATCAGTAATACTCAGACCTCAGGAGCCAAATCAGTGATCAACATTACCCGAAAGAGCCACATTAGAGTGAATTCATTGTTACATTTACTATAGTACTATATAGTCATATTATTCTCACAGCAAAATGACTGGCCAAGTATTATTATTTTATCAACTACAATTGGTGGTTAACATAGTAAAAGCATCCTGATTAGTTAATAACTTAGACTGGTTAATAATTAAATCACACAATGCTTTAATATCATGTGCTGTAGAGAGCCGCCGGAGACGCATTGAAGAGCCACTTGCAGCTTGGGAGCCTCAGTCTGAGTATCGCTGCCTTAGATGATGTCAAATTATATTTATTTCACCATATAAGAACTCTGCTTTTCCTGAAGTCTGATTCTCTATAGTACATTGAGGAAAACCTATTTTTTCTTCTTTCTGAAAATCTATTCTGCGCATATAAAAAGAGAAGTGACCAGATTCTTCCAGAGAAAATATAGGGGCACCCTCGAGACACACATGAGACAGTTCTGATGAAGGGCAGAGAAATGGTGTTTGTTCTTTCTCCCCTTATTTGCATGGCCAAGCAACATCCTTCTGCATCACATAGGGGATCTTGTATTTCATATATGGGGGAGTACTGTCTTGAGGAATCATGCTGGGCAGAGGACTCTGGGCTGTGTAAGGGACCTGTCATGTTTTGGAAATGCTGATTGTTGTGAAACTGGCAGGGATGCTGTGAAAGGCCCTGAAAACATGGGACATTCCCAGATTTGATGGGCATGTGAAATCTCTTTACCCTAAGGGTGAAAAGTGTGAGCAAAGACTTTATCATAAACAGCATGTGTTCATGTATGTCAATACTAATGTGTACGACAGGGAGTTTCATGGGGGATCCCATGATAATTATGTACAGAAGCAAATTTCACCATTTCAAAAAGGGTCAGAGGCCCAATTCCAAATGGAGTTCCCTGTTCTCTGCTGCTTCAAGGAGTCTTGTCCTGACAGCCTATCAATGTGTGAAAGAGGCCAAGTTGTTTGTCAGATAATATTGAAACATGCAAACTGTATATTTCAGAAATTATGCCGCAAAGGTAGACCAAAATGCTTTTTGTCTACATTTTTTCTGCTAAAAGGGTTGAAATCTGACAAGGCACCATGGGAGGTGCAGTGTAAAGTGTCATTGAAAGTTGGTCATTAAGCAGAGCTGTCATTGCAAATTATTTTGGGTCCAGGGTGAAAAGTTCTAGCGCATTTGGTGCCCAGCCGGGTCCAGGCCTTAGGCAAGTTGTTATCGTTCCCCCATGCTGTTAAATGGACTTCAGTGCTGATTTTCCTCTCTCTATGCAGTTGGAGTCACCTGGAAGCCCTCCTGGGCCAGAGCTGCCTATAGACACTATACTGGATGACAGGGAACGTAGAATTTCCCATTCGCTATACAGTGGGATTGAGGGTCTCAGCGAATCACCCACAAGGACTGCGGCACTAAGTAGGATAATGGGTGAGTCAAGTAGACTCTGCTAATCAGATCTTGTTTTTGTCCTTTCTGTGGTTCATTGAAGGGTGATTAATGTATTATTTATGTGCGAAGCGTGGAACATGAAAGTGGCAATGACCAATTTAAAGCATGACTTTTTAAAAGAATTGTTCATCACAAGCCTTCTAGCTAGCTTAATGTGAGAGGGGAAGTCAATCAATTGATTGAGAAAGTAAGTTTCAGATCCCATAACAGGTGGCAGAAGAAATAATGGGAACATTTCAAATGTTTTTCAGTGTCTGAGGTGAGAAGCTACACTTCATTTTAGTCTGTTTAGTCTGAGTGGTGAAGTTTCATGCAAATAAAATGTCAGTGAATATTACTATAAAGAATGTATAGTTATGTTTCAGCACTGATTCACCTTCACTTTAATCATGCTCAAAAAGAAAATAATGTACACTGAAGCCAGTATGTGTAATAACGTATTTCCTTATTTCAGTTGAATTTGTGCTTTGCAGGGCACCAGTTTTAAAACCTTGTAAGTGATTTTATGCATCCTTTGTTTGGATTCCGTGCCATACTGTCTGCATAGCCCCCAGTGGATAATGAGGTTATTAGCACTTGCTCTGCAGCAGTTCAGCTTTCTACTAACAGATTTAGTTCATAAAGACTTGTCTTGCCACAGGAGTGGTTGGACTTACTGAGCAGCTCAATCATGGGATTAACTTGTAAGGTTTTTCAAATTTAAAACGCAAGAAGATGTTTGATTAAAATGGCACCTGACATAAAATACTTCTATTGCTAGCTTGAGTTGCAAGTCCTGAACTCCAACATAGCCGTTAAATCCACTGCCTTTTAGTATGTTTGACATATATGTACAGCATTAGAATTGGAGATCGTGTTATAGAATTAACATGAAGGAAGAATGAATGTAGTTTTCAGTTCCCTAGGATAGCTATTCAGCTTCAGAAAGTGAAAATCTCCATTTGTGGCCTTTTGCTAGTTATTGCTTTGTAAATATTTCTCCTTGTACTTTTTGAAGTAGAAAAATCACCCTTTCTTAGACCTCTGAAACTCCACAGTTTTGGTTTGTGTGATTTTGTATCAGTTCAGTCATATTGTAATCTGAATGCACGTAGCAAAGCCAAAACTAAAACTGAAAAGTTCTCTTAAGCTCTATGGCATTGCATTTGTACAATCCAAAAGAAACATAATGTGACCAAGTATCACAAATCCATGAAACTTTTGTCTCAAAAATACACATCCGTCTAAAGAAAGTGACACATTTTATTTTGAGATCTGATTAAAAGTTCAAGGAGTGAAAATCTGGCTGAAATTGTTAGCACTGTAGTTTTAAACGTGACACTAGTCTAATTTTGCTATTTCAGTTTTCCAGATAAAATATTTGTACAGCACTTAGCTACTGCTTTTTTCTATCAGTGTGCAGGGGATTTACATGTCAAATTTGTATATGCATTAATGAGTTACCACGTAAACATCCTGTGCAGCAACAGGTGAATAGGCCTCGAGAGAGGATATGCATGTCAAGGGATGCACTATAATTTGACATCAAAGGAATATAGGATTTGCCCTGCTACATAAAACTAGTCATCCATCAAGTACAGTTTCTTTCTTTCTCAGTGACCAGTAACTGAAGTCTCAGCAGTCAAAAACAAACAAACAAAAACCTTGCCCCTTCCAAAAACACTTAAAACCTACTGTGCCCCTGGCCAGCTCTGCAGTGTGTGCTGTGCATATAGGGGATAAAAATCCATCCAGACTCTTGCAAATGTTCATTTTAGGGATTAGTACTATGAAATTAGGTTGGCTTAACTACAACTCTCAAGGCTGTGAAAAATGTTATGCCCTGTGCGACGTAACTAAGCCAACCTAAGTCCCAGTGTAGATGGAATTTTTCCATCCACCAAGCTATTTCCTCTAGGAGAGATGGAGTTACTGCGATGACAGAAGAACCCCTTCTGTCACTGTAGTGTCTACACTAAAAATGCTACAGTGGCACAGCTGCAGTGCTTCCGCTGTGCCACTATAGCGTTTCCAGTGTAAACATACCCTTACATTCTGAAGCATAAGTACTGATTCTGTCTAGCTCAGCCCTCATCCTTAATGGGACTGCATGGTTACACAGCTGAACACCGTAGAGAAGGTCAAACCATGTTTGAATAATGTATATAAATGTGATCTAGCCCACCGTGGTTAGAAACTGGTTTTGCTGGAACTGAGACAGACTCTGCTGGTGTAAATCAGCATAGCTCCATTAGCCCATCACATTTAAAACCAGTTTGAAGGCCAGTGTGGATTGACTATAATCTGAAAAGTTTGGAATGCCTCAGTCAAGTCCCCTCTGATAAGTTTTTCTTCTTTGATCAAATAAAATCCTAGTTATTGCAATCTTCTGCCTCATGTTGTATGAGTGTCTGTATGAGTCAATGTGTACTAAATAGCACAACATGAATGTCTTTGCATTACCTGTTGTTACAGAAGTGGTCAGTAACCACAAACCTGCTTGTTTTGGCATAGGCAAAACAACCACAGTGTTAGTAATATAAACCACATAACAAGCCCACACACAATCCATTAGACCTAGCAGTTCTATTAGCATTTATAATTTGAGATTTCCTAGAATTTTTTACTTCCCTGATAACTGAGGTATATTATCCATGCTATTACCATACTTCCTCTGTGAAAATTTGGATTCACCTGCATGAGGTGCCTCTCATCTGGGCCTAACAATAAGGATTTATGCCTGTCATCTTTGCTGGATTTCTAGTTTTGGTCTTTTTTGGTCTAGATTCAAAAGTGTTTCTAGGCAACATTTTTGCAATTCCTCCAAAGTGAAATTTAAAATAAAATCATGTGGTCTTATACTAACTTGCTTGTGCCCAGGCTTAAAAGTTAAAGAACTTTTTTTCTGAAGTACTGTAGCTATTTATTGTCCATTATGCAACTGATTTCTGTCATACACAAATATAGAGCTGATTTCACTGTAAATTATTTTTATTGAGGAAATGTTTTAGTACAAAGTCATCTTGCATCCCCTAGCTTTAGTTTCAGCCTGAATGCTTGCTGATTTCTTATGACCGTAGCAAGGTTTGATGCTAAAGGTGACTAATCAGAAGTTATTTGTCAAGATTTTGGTTAGAATAACAATGACTTAGATTGTATGCAGTGTAGTTGTAACTGTGTTGGTCCCAGGTTATTAGAGAGGCAAGGTGGGTGAAGCTCTCTCACCAGCAGAAGTTGGTCTAATAAATATTACCTCACCAACCTTGCCTCTCTAATGACTTTGGGATGAAAGGCAATGTCAATCTCAGGGCATGGCTACACTTGCAGATGTAGAGTGCCAGGAGTTAAACCAACCCACAGAGACCGCAGCAGGGAAAACACTGCCATGTGTTTACACTGTCAGCTGCAAGCGCAGTGGCTTTGCCACAGAGAGCAGTGCATTGTGGTAGCTATCCCAGTGTGCAAGTGGCTGCAACGTGCTTTTCAAATCGGGGGCGGGGGGAGGGTGACAGGGAGTGTGTCAGCCTGCTGTCTTGTAAGTTCAGACAGCAGCAGACCCCCCGCCTCCAGGGATGAAAGTAACTTAAAGGACTTACCGGTACGCGGGAGTCCTGAGCAGGGGGGCAGGGCCTCAACTGGAAGGTGCGTCGCCTCAACCGGAAGAAGCGGTCCTTTAAATCGCCGGTTCCGGCTGCGATAGCGGCGGCTGGGAGCTTCGGGCCCTTTAAATCACCGCCGGAGCTACCGCAGCAGAGCCCTGGGCCCTTTAAATCACATCAATAAAATACAATAAAAAATAAAATAAAATAAAATTCTTCACTCTTGTCAAATATTAAGAATGGTAGAGGAAAAGTTAAAAATGTTACTGAATTACTTTAGCCTCTCAAACTGGAAGTTCAATCTATAAAATGCAATAAGGTTCTACTTTCTCACAATCAACTCTTTGGAGACATTATTAACTACAGACAGGGCCGGCTCCAGGCACCAGGCAACCAAGCTGGTGCTTGGGGCGGCACCTGGAGGGGGGCGGCGCGGCGCTCGGGCCGCCGGGGAGAGCGGGGCCACAGCCGGGCTCGCCGCCCTCCCCCCGGCGCTCTGGCCGCCCTCCCCCCCCGCGCCCTGCGCTCTGGCCGCCGGGGGGAGAGCCGAGCCCCAGCCGGGGCTCGCCGCCCTCTCGCCGCCCTGCCCCCGGCACTCTGGCCGCCGGGGGGAGAGCCGAGCCCCCGCCGGGGCTCGCCGCCCTGCGCTCTGGCCGCCGGGGGGGGAGAGCCGAGCCCCAGCCGGGGCTCGCTGCCCTCTCGCCGCCCTGCCCCCGGCGCTCTGGCCGCCGGGGGGAGAGCCAAGCCCCCGCCGGGGGGAGAGCCAAGCCCCCGCCGGGGGGAGAGCCAAGCCCCCGCCGGGGCTCGCCGCCCTGCCCCCGGCGCTCTGGCCGCCGGGGGGGGAGAGCCGAGCCCCCGCCGGGGCTCGTCGCCCTCCTCCCAGGGCTCCGGCCGCCCTCCCCTCTGGCGCCCTCCCCCCGGCCGGGGGGGGGGGGGGGGCGGCCGGAGGCTTTTTTGCCTGGGGCGGCAAAAAAGCCAGAGCCGGCCCTGACTACAGAGTTAACAATCTTGTAGGCAATATGTTTGAAAAGGAGTACATTACCAGGCTAACCATTAACCTGTCCATCAAAGAAGTGATTGCTGGGCAAAGAATTAGCTGTTATGCAAACTGAACACATTCATTTCAGTTTGACAATGATGGGTTGTTTGCCATTTAGTACCAATGTATTCCAATAATTTTCATCTATTTTAGAAAATATCTCATTCAGCCACAAAATTTTCTTTAAATAACCATATAAAATACATTCAATTAGCTAATATCCTGTTGGGTTAGCTAATGTTCTTTTGTATCAATTTATTGGGAAAATTAAAGTAACAGTACAGCAGCATGATTATATAAAAGGGGAAAAAATTAGAATTGCTATAGATCCCATAACTCCATACAGGTTTTTCCACTTGTACTTATGTGTATTATAAGCGATGAGCAAAATATTAATATCTGGCCATGTGTGGCTCATTTTAACAAAACATTTCCAACTCTTGGTACTGTTTATAACACAGTACATTATTACTATACAGCACCATGGGGTTCTGTCTCTATATTACATATACATATATAATATACCCATACCATATGGTAAGTCATCTGATTTCATAAAACTTGTTCTCTGTTGTTCATGATAAGGGTGACAGTTTTGGTAATTACATTTTATATCAAACCAAAGTTTCCTGCAACATGTACCATTTTGTTTCATGGTGATTTATTGGAAATATTTAAGCCTATGCCCAGGAAACAACCAAACTTTTTAGAAGGCAATTTTTTAGCAGGCAACAATGTCTAGAGGGGTAGTGTTGAGTTACAAAGAAGCTTATATCGCATGGAAGAATTTGAGTAACAAATACACTGGATACTCTTAATAACTTGAGTTGCCTTAGATAACGGAATAACTTTATTTCCATATTTGCAGTATGATTGGTATTCCTTATAGCAAGTATAAGTAAGTTTATCTCAGTAATATTACAAATATTGAGGTAATCTTATATATTTAAGAGTAAACTGACAAAGTTTTAAGGCTGATCATTTTCTGTAGCATCAGTTTTACTGTTCTACTAAATATCTTCACTTGTTCTTTAACCCTGAGCATATTTGCATTGAAAAACAGGAAATGGTGACTCAGGCTAAAATTATAGTGATATTACTGAACATTGTCATAAAAAAGCCCCTTTGTGACATATTTGTATCTGTTTAGTCTATTCTGGTGATGTAGGACTTTTATATAAATTTAAAAGTTACATCTGCTTTTTGTTAAACAGGTTGAAAAGTGTGTTACTCAAAATGCCATAGAAAATATTACTGGAAAATATAATTCTATGTATATTTAGATAGTGGTGGTATCTTCAAAATAAGACAAATTGGCTTTTAGCTGGGAAGAAACAACGTTTCACTAATTTGTAAAACTCCTTAGGGTCCAGTGCTACAACTCTTGCCTGCAGGAGTTGTCCCACTGAAGCTGGTTCACATATGAGGTGCAATGTCAAGCCCTTATGTCATCTCTTTGATTCATCAGGGTGCTGTCTTGATCCCTTTAACATCAATGTCAAAATTCACTTGGGCTTCAATGGGAACAGAATTAAGGTCTTGGGCTAGATTTTCCAAGTTTGGTGCATAAATTCATGTTTTAAAATCTATATCTGGGCACCTACATAGGTGACTTTATTCATTCATTCATTCATACATTCATTTAACTCTTTTATTATAATTTTTTTTCCAAATTTCAAATTTTTCAGCCAGCTCTAGCTACGAGTACTGAACACTTCTGAAAATTAAGCCATTTGGTCAGGCATCTGAATATGAATTTAAGTTCTTAATGTTAGTAAACCAAGTTGGAAAATGTTGGCCTTGATCACCCAGGGCTGGATCATGGGAGGTGATGAATCCCTTCAGTTCCCATTGACTTTATTCCTTCTGAGGATCACAACCTAAGCCAGTTAATGTTCTTCTTCAGTAGGATGCAAGTACTTGATTGTATATTTTCAGACTTCTATGTAGTAAGAAGTATGTAGTTTTTCCCAAGGGTCAGTCCTAGGACCAATCCTATTCAACTTTTTCATAAATAATCTGGAGAAAGGGGTAAAAAGTGAGGTGGCAAAGTTTGCAGATGATACTAAACTGTTCAAGATAGTTAAGACTAAAGCAGACTGTGAAGAACTTCAAAAAGATCTCACAAAACTAAGTGATTGGGCAACAAAACGGCAAATGAAATTTAATGTGGATAAATGTAAAGTAATGCACATTGGAAAAAATAACCCCAACTATACATACAATATGATAGGGGCTAATTTAGCTACAACTAATCTGGAAAAAGATCTTGGAATCGTCGTGGCTAGTTCTCACACGTCCACACAGTGTGCAGCCGCGGTCAAAAAAGCAAACAGGATGTTAGGAATCAGTAAAAAGGGGATAGAGAATAAGACGGAGAATATCTTATTGCCCTTATATAAATCCATGGTACGCCCACATCTTGAATACTGCGTATAGGTGTGATCTCCTCATCTCAAAAAAGATATACTGGCATTAGAAAAGGTTCAGAGAAGGGCAACTAACATGATTAGGGGTTTGGAACGGGTCCTATATGAGGAGAGATTAAAGAGTCTAGGACTTTTCAGCTTGGAAAAGAGGAGACTAAGGGGGGATATGATAGAGGTATATAAAACTGTGAGTGATGTGGAGAAAGTAAATAAGGAAAAGTTATTTACTTGTTCCCATAATATAAGAACTAGGGGTCACCAAATGAAATTAATGGGCAGCAGGTTTAAAACAAACAAAAGGAAGTTCTTCTTCACACAGTGCACAGTCAACTTGTGGAACTCCTTGCCTGAGGAGGTTGTGAAGGCTAGGTCTATAACAGGGTTTAAAAGAGAACTGGATAAATTCATGGAGGTTAAGTCCATTAATGGCTATTAGCCAGGATGGGTATGGAATGGTGTCCCTAGCCTCTGTTTGTCAGAGGGTGGAGATGGATGGCAGGAGAGAGATCACTAGATCATTACCTGTTAGTTTCACTCCCTCTGGGGCACCTGCCATTGCCCAGAGTCGGTAGACAGGATACTGAGCTAGATGGACCTTCGGTCTGACCCAGTACTGCCATTCTTATGTTCTTAAGTCACATGTAATTTTACTAATTGTGTTACATCAGTCTTATCAATGATGTGACAGATTTGACATGACATTTTATCATTTGGAGAATATATGATATGTAATATTCAGGTCTTTATCTACAGTTACTTCCCCCATTCTCCTCCCCATATTGAACAGGTAAATACCAGCTGTCTCCAACAGTGAACATGCCACAAGATGACACTGTTATTATTGAAGACGATAGACTGCCAGTACTTCCACCACATCTTTCTGACCAGTCATCTTCCAGCTCCCATGATGATGTGGGATTTGGAACCACAGATGTTGGCGCATGGGCTAAAGCCACAATTAATGAATCTACAGACTGGTAAGACCATAATCCAGAGCATGAAAATGATAGTCAATTGTAATAATTTATTTTTCTTTAGTTTAAGGGTTAGCTACACTGAATATTAATCTTCTTCTTTTTTTTTTTTTAACATTCAGATAGGGTGACTAGATAGCAAGCGTGAAAAATCGGAAAAGGAGTGAGGGGTAATAGGCACCTATATAAGAAAAAGCCCCGAATATCAGGGCTGTCCCTATAAAATTGGGACATATGGTCACCCAACATTCAGACCACAACATTTTCAAACCTTTAATTGCCATTTTTTCAGTAAGAGAGTCCGTGCAGATAATTTTGATGGACTTTTACTTTCTAGCTATATAGTTTTATGCAGTGTCAAAACACATTTAGAAAAGTGTTACCAACTACTATTAGGACCAAATTGGTATATAGCTGTGTTAACAGAATTAATATTATGTAGTCAAATTATAAGATGAGCCAGCCTTGCGTTTAATCAGAAAATCTCAGCATTTGTAGGACGGCCTTGTTAAAAGCTTAAGGTTATAAAACATTAAAGATAAATTCCAATGGAAAATGTTAATTTATAATTCTCTCTATAAATAAGATATCTGCAAAATAAAACCGAAGATTTTATTTTGTGTACCAGTATATATTTAGGAGACTTTTATCACACATGCATCAGCTTTTAGTGTATTTAAGGTAATGAATATTTTTTAGATAATCTATTTAGAAATTAATTTAGGCCTGCTGGTTATATGTTAATGCTCACATAACATTTAACAAGTTAAGATTTCCTGAATATTTAGGATAAATATGATGATCAGCGTTGTGATTTAGTATACTGCAGAAGTAGTATACTAATATTTCCCATAATTTAAAATATTGAAACCAAATTACCTCATGTTTAACCTCCCAATTGGGTTGAATCTGTGATCTTATACGTAGATTTTTACATCTGAGCTCCAATGGCTAATGTATTAGTCCCATTATTAACTTGTTTATTGTTCTTAATAAAAGAAATATTGCATATTGTTAGTACAGATCTAAGAGAAATGTGCATTAATTTGCAAGTCTAGTAATTATGTACTGCAATGAGCAAAATAAAAGACTGTCTCTATGGAACCACCTCCTAAGGGTGTAGTGATAATTAACACAAGCAGAGTGAAGAATTAGAATTTTCTTACTAGCCCCATCTCCTGGGTCTATTATGAATGTGTCAGCAATATCTTAATAAAATAGCAGTGGCAATGCCCTTTGGTTCTGATTTGCACCAGTCAGCTACTTCTGTTTTGATATTATGTTTATTTGAATTGATGTTTAGGGATTGATCTTGCTGATTCTAAACAGTGTTTTAATGATTGTAGTAAAAATAACTTTTTTTCAATCTACACTTTGCTTTTCTGTTAATATTGCAACTTTTCGTGTAGAAAAGTCTCACCTGTAATTTGGGCCCTTGAAATGTCCATCTGTCTCTTTTTTGTTATAAGTTTTAGAGCTGTAAATCTAAGATTTTTAAATTGAACAGCAGTTAAGACGTCATGTAATACTTATCTCTGAGTGAATTTTTCAGCTGAATGGAGGTTGGGTGGGGGAGAACCTATACCATAAAGTAAAAGCCTATTTGAAATCTGCAGATGCTTTTTACATTTACTGCTGCAGTGTAACTTACTATTCATATACCTTTCTAAGCTTAAATGAAAATAACAGCAAAGAAAATAGATTAGATATCGTGGAATTCATTTTGTACAAAAACCTTTAAATCTTTTCCTTTATGAGAAATTGTTGAGGTCTTTAGATACAATTGCAGGTAAAAGAGCAGATCAGTTTAGGGCCTTACTCATATATAATGCTTTTTATTTGTAAAAAATAAATAGCAGCAGAAGTAGATTGTTGCATTAATTTCCTGCTGCTAATGGGTGAAGGAAGATTTATAAAATGAAGGTGCATTGTATGATATTGCTGGAAGGCTCAAAGGGTAAAGCTAAGAATATGGACGAAGGGTTATCCAAACAAGAATGGCAGCTGTTCTGAATCACCGCAGAAAATGTAAGCTTTTCCAGCCTGACAATATCTCCCTAATCCTTGATGAAAATGTTATGAAAACAAAGGGGCAATAAGACAGGATTAATAAGTGGAATTTTAATAACACTGAGGGTCAGTAGACGGTTACATTCTTTTAAGAATCAGCTGTCGTTCCAGAAATCTTATTGGTTAAGTATGCTAGAACATAGTAAATTGTGATGAGTATTAACTGAGTTGCAGTAATGTGAGAAAGAAGGTGACTTTAACATAGCTGAAAAATATTAAAATTAGCTGTTTTGGGGTGTTAGTTACTCAACTATGCTTCTTGCCTTTTTAACGTATGGATATTTACCATATAGATGTGCTTTTGAGTTACATTTGGAAAGTGTATGTGTTCAAATGGCTATGATGTTGGTCTTTGTTAATTATTGAAATAGGTATTGCTTCATTAATAATATTTAAATTCTTTATTATTGTGGACATTAAAACTGGTAGCATAATGTGGCATTCTGATATTTCTAGCAAGCTAGATTTCAATTAAATTGAGACTTGTGGTACTTTGCATCTAGATGAGAGAGAAAGTAATTCTTTGTACTGTAATTACGTAGCACCTATAACTTTTAGCATGTTTTGCAAATATTAAGTAATTGGTCCTCATAATAGCTCAGAGGGAGAGATAAGTATGATAGGTGCAGATGGGGAAGCTGAAGAGAAACTGAGAGGTTAAATGATTTGCTCAAGGACTCAGAAGCAGAGTCAGTCAGTTTAAGAGCTGGGATCAGAACTCAGGAATTCCTGGCCCCTCACCTGTGTTCAGAACATACCACTCTCCACACTCCTTGATCTACTTTTGAAATTTTTATTTAATCATCAAGTTTTAGCATGTGGATATGACTTTAAATGAATAAACATACACAAACCTGAATTTACATGGACATGATATTCAGCTTTAAAAGAAATATGATATATCTTGGATAAATAAGCAATTATGTGAAGAAGATCAAACCAAAAAAGGAGTACGCTGCCAAAACAAACAGGGTTAGAAATTTAGCCCTTGCAAAGAAAGAAGCACACGATGTATTCTCTTCAGCAAGATGAAACTGAGCATTTCTAACTTACATAAGCCACATTAACAGCTGTTGCTAAAGGAATTCCTCACTTTAATATTATACCAACTCATCCAATACTAGTTGTGAGCTCCTGTGTGACCTTTGGAAAGACGTTTATGATCTCATAATCAGATCATAAGTTTAATTGAAGTAATTGAGAACATATTCTCAAACCCATGTGAGCCATATTCAGCTCACAGTTGCACTGCCATACATTTTTTAAAAATTCAGTTTTCTCCTTCTGTAATGTGGGGATAACACCTACTTCACAGGAATATTGTGACAATTAAATTGTTAATATTTGTAGAGCGCTTAGCCCCTAATACAACAAAGAAGTTAAGTATGTGCTTAAATGCTTTGCTAAATCATGGCGTTGGGTACCACAGAGACAGGTACCTTAGAAATGGCTGCAATAGTTAGATGTAAAATACTATGGGTCTGAGCCAACACCACTAACGTCAAAAGACATTGGACATTGCCTTCAGTGGGACAGGATCAGGGCCTGTATAAGTGAAAAGTATTGCATGGCTGTCACTTGTGAGCATATATCCATTGTCAGTCATTCACCTATCCTTATCTCATGCACCTATCCCAAAACTCATTCATATTCATGGGGGGAGGGATAGCTCAGTGGTTTGAGCATTGGCCTGCTAAACCCAGGGTTGTGAGTTCAATCCTTGAGGGGGCCACTTGGGGATCTGGGGCAAAATCAGTACTTGGTCCTGCTAGTGAAGGCAGCGGGCTGGACTCGATGACCTTTCAAGGTCCCTTCCAGTTCTAGGAGATGGGATATCTCCATTAATTTTTTTTTTTTTTCTACAAAGTAAATCAATGCATAACTACAGTATATGAATGTTTAGACTTAGATTTACACATTGATTCTTTAGTATAAGACCTAGCAGTCAAGGTTTAGCCGGCACTCCTGAGCCACTTAGTGCCAAACCAAACTAGATCCATCCCCAAATCTTGACCCTCTTTCTCCAGTTTCCCTCCTCATTCTACAAGCATTAATACATTTATCCTCAAACACTCCTGGACATATTGCAGTCCCTTCTAGATAAAGAGCTAAATGACTTGCCCAAGTTCACACAGGAAGTCCATGGCAAAGCCAGGAACTGAATCCAGACACCAGTGACTTAATCAACACTATCCTTTCCCCCCCAATAAAATAAGATGGGGGAAATGATAGGGCAGTATTTCTAGACAGGCTAAATCCAGAAAATACACTGAAAAATTCACAAGAGAATTTTGGATTTGTTTGTTTTGTTTTTGGGGTGGAAGGGTTCATCCCAATTCTTTAACTGCAAAGTTTAAGAGAAATTCATGTGACTTCACATAGGACAGCACATTTGTGCTTTACTACTATACTATAAACTTACTTGGAAACAAACCATATGTGTCACTAAGAATGAGAAATACTCAAAAAATTATTCCTATATATACGGAAAGTCAAAGTAAACTGCACTGTCATGCTAATAGCTCTGTATGTTTTTACTGCATGTGTTTTGGTGTGCATAGGGATTATATACACATTTTTTCCATAAAGGCTCAGTAGGCTTTTAATTATTGATGCTTGTTAAATCACTGTTGCTGTGGACACAATAGGCCAGATTCATTCTTGATGCAACTCCATTTACATCAGTGGTTTATTTAAAATTGGCTGCCTTATCAACAGATAAAGAAGGTAGAAATCATGTACCAAATAAAGACTTTTCTTTGCATATGAGGGGGCTGCATGATCTTGATAAATGTCTGCATGATTTTTTTCCTTCCCACAGCACTCTTAGTCCAGATGCTGATCCAGTGCTTGCCTTCCAGCGAGAGGGTTTCGGACGCCAGAGCATGTCAGAAAAACGCACAAAGCAATTTTCAGATGCCAGTCAGTTGGAGTTTGTTAAAACGCGAAAATCCAAAAGCATGGATTTAGGTAGTGAGTGATATTTCTTTGAATGCTTTATCTGATTTTGAATGCTTTATTTTTGATGTTGTAAATATTGATTTTTGTCATTTGTCATATATGATTGACACACAGAGCTAAACATGTATGTGTGATGGAGTGGTATAAAAACATGAGTGGCCAAGCAACCTGTATGTACAGTTTGTAAATATCTATAAATTTGCTTGTTGTAAACATACAAATGTATATGAATATACATGGGTATATACTTATATGCTAAGAAGCTTAATTGTTGTATGCAGTGTTGTTGTAGCCGTAGCCGTCCCACAATATTAGAGACACAAGGTGGGTGAGGTTTGGAGCAACTTCTGTTGGTGAGAGAGACAAGCTTTTGAGGTTACACAGAGCTCTCCTTCCAGACTTGAAGCTTGTCTCTCTCTCTCTCTCACCAACAGAAGTTGGTCCAGTAAAAGATATTACTGCACCACCGTGTCTCTATCAGATATTTCATAGCAGGTGAAAATGTGTACTTAAAAATAAACCACTGAATACTGTTTTTTAAAAAGTAACTACTTCTATTGAGTTGACATTGGGAAGAGATCCATATTCTCAATTTAAGGCTATACCTTAAATAAACATAACTATCCTTGACTATTTGATATCCTAGCAGTCTACAATAAGTCTTACTGAAAGTAATGGTGATACAAATGAAGCAGCATATTAGAGAATGTGGCCCAGTCCCACTTCTGGTTTAGGCCGTACAGTAATATGTATGGTGGAAACCGTATACTGTAGCAGCAACCAAAACAGGAAATTAAATATTCCATTTACATATATAATCTCTTAAGTGATGAAACAATCAGGTATAAAACATTTCTAACTAAGCTATCCATAGATGTGTCATTGGATTCAGGTTTTGAAGTGCAGAATCTAGTAACCTTAATAAGCAGATTTTGAGTGTTTATACAATAAAAATTCTAAATGCTGACATTAATAAAATGCAAGGAGTACTTTTTGCTTTATAATATTTGTGGATATCTTAACTAAAATCCTTACTTCACCACCTTCTCTAAAGTAAGATTGGTGGTGTTGACTTGCCTTGGCTAGTTGTGATGCGCTAACATGTAAATAACATTGTTACCTGCCTGTGATATGAAAGTGACTGACAAATTGCATGATGGTTACTAGTTTGCTGCCGTTTTTATCAAGAATATTTGCTCAGTGTTGCATATTATTTGCATGAAGTGTGACGTTACCAATGCCTCCTAACTTAGAAAATTGGAATGTTGTATGCATGTGGGGTGTGGGCACTAACTGGGCTAACCTTATACATTTACCTTTTAACAGTAGCTGACGAGACTAAGCTCAGTACAATGGATGACCAGAAAACAGGTAAGAATTGACAGTAAGGCTGTTGCTATAGAAACCTTGGTCAAAGCAGCTAACCACAATTACAGAACTGCCAATCACATTGCATGAAAACATGAATATTCCAATACTCGCATGGCTGTTTTCTATTGTTGTGAATAATCAAGTAGCACAGAACAGAGAAAATACTGTGTAGAGCTAAATATATCTGGGTAGTATACTCAAAGCAGGTCATTCAGTATAACTGTATACCAGTTCCTACATTCCTGAAATTCATACATTTTCACTTTAGTTTTGATTTTCTTTTTCTTTTTCAAAAATCCTGAAATCTGTTCTTTAGGCCTTGAATTCTAACTTAAAATGGGATGACCAGAGAAAGCTGATTGTTTAGCTATTGCAGTGTTAACATCATGCTTGCAAATAATTAGTTTAATTCTAAAGTTTCTATCTTTGCATTAAGATACATACTGTGGGTCTGAGTTGTAAATTCTTAGTACATGCTGAATTTCCTTTAGAATTCAAAACAGAGCATCATATTTCATACCCTACGCATCCTAACAGATTTTATATGATTATGAAAAATAGCATTCAAAGCATAATTTTTATTAGTAATTAAAATACTGTGCCAGCTGCAATCATGAGCCTTTATGATTTATTAATGCAAGTTAGCTTTTGACCTTTGGAATGCTACTTTAATTAGGCTAGATCCAGAGGACATAGTAACATTACTTAGCTCTAATTAGGAATAATTCACCTTTTAAACCTGAAAGTATTACTTATTTTTAGCATGACTCAGGGACTAGGACGTCCCACTCACATTTATTATTAGTATTTTACAGTTGCTTCTCTGTTTAAACCACATTTTAGAGAGTAAACAATAGACTGAAAAAACGTGTATCATAAACTAATAACCTTTATGAGACAATAGGAATAACTCTTAAAATCTTGCTGACTAAGGCCAAAATGCTGCAAATAGTTAGGTACTTTTTTACTTTACAAATTGAGAGTAATCCTGTTAACTTCAATGGGACTGCTTGGTGCATAAAGTTAAATGTGTGTACATTTTTGTAGGATTGGAACACAGGAACCAATTCTGTAACTTTTATTGATGGGAGTAAACCCTACTCCTGGGTAGAGCTGTGTGACAGTTTTCTTCCAAAACTTTTTTTGCTGAAAAATACAGATTCAGGTTGACTGAAATATTTAACAAATTGTTTGTCAGAAAGAAGAAACACAACATTGAAACTTTTTGTTTCAGCATTTTCAAAATGAAATGTTTCAATTTTTATTGTCTTTTTGTTTTGAATTTTACCTTTTTATTTTTAAAAATCTCAAAAAATAAACTTTTTGTTTAATGAATGAAGTATCTTGTTTAATCCAAAATGAATTATTATTACTATTATTATTTTACTTTTTCAGTTCTTTATTTGATTTTTTCCCTTTTTCCCAATTATTCACACTGCTCCTGGGAATACTTGCATTACTAAGCACTACTAAAAGCTACAGGATCAGCTACTAATTTATCAAAAATAAATATTAGTTTCCTTTTTAGCTTGTTTTTAGGATAGAGCAGGGACTATACTGCCTAAAGACCCACATGTGCAATAAGAAAAATATAATTCTTGTATTTAAGGGTGCACACTGTTTTAGGTTTTATTTGTAAGATGCAAATCATTCCACATAGAAAACTTATGTTAAGTTCCAAGGAGACCCAAGTTGTATGACTTGGGTTAAAGGGCATGACCTTAACCACGAAGCCACCTGGGCTAAGCAAGATAAATATTTTATTTACAGCCTCAGTGGCTCGAAAAAGGAAGAAGACAATTTATTGTGCTTTGATTTTATTCCTTTCTTTTTCCATGATGTTAACCAGATTCTGTATATAACCAATGGAGTTCTGCCATTGCTGAAGATAGATACTGTAATTAAATGAATCACTTACAGTAGTTTGGCTGAAAAATTTTATATGAGGTTTTAAAAGGTTTAATATATGTGATGAGCTACATTCTGATGAACTATATAAAATGGAAAACTTCAGCATATTTACTTTAGAAAAATAAACTCAAACTCTGTTAAAAGTGAAATTGGGTTTAATTGTGTTGACCGAAATGGAAAGCAAAGTTCTCAAAAGTACTAGGTACTATAATAGATTTTTAATTATTTTTCTTTCTTCAGTTCACTTGAACTGTCTAATCCTGGCAGTGTTTACAGTTCATTCCAAAGGTTAGAAGTATATTCAGTGGCAATTGAGCATGGCTCATTTATCCAGCTTTAAGCATACAGTAACTGTAGTTGGTTCTTATTTCTATATACACCTTGTTGTAATGCTAAAGATGTCTTTCAGAGCTTATCTAAATCATTTGTTGTTTTTTTCATGGTGAATATCATCAGCTTTCAAAAAACTTCCCCCGATTTTCAATAGTGGATATAATTGCTTGTTATTTCTTTCTTTAAACCAAAATGTTCCTCCTTTAGTGTGGAAAAACAAATAAACTAAAAATAGAATTATTTTTTCTATCAGAACTTAATAGAGTGGTTGTTAGGAAATAAATTCACTGACTCGCTGCTCTTGTGTGACCAATAAAAAAATAAAATAAAATAATAGACTTTGTAGACTTGCACAAGTTTACAGTTAAGAAGCAGGGCAGGTTTTTATATCATCAGTAATGTCTGCCACTGTGTAGCATACTGGTTTTTTTTGTTTTTTGTTTCCCCCCCCATTTAGCATAAAATACTACACTCCTATTTGAGACTATTTTAATTAGAGAGCAGGATGACTTTAAATCTCAGGCGGTAATTTATTTTTTATAGTTTTATTGAGGATAGAAACTGAAGTCAACTGTCTTATTAATTTTTTTAGCAGTGATTCCAGTTTTGATTTAAACATCCGCAGGATCAAGAACAGCTTTCTAAAAGAAAGAAAATAAGTGCACTAAATTATTTAGAAGAGAAAATTCAATTAAAAATTAATTTTACAGACTTTTTAAAATAATCAGTGATAAAAGAAACATCATACATCCTTTGAATCAGGGATTGCATATGATTTTTATCTTTGGAAATCATCAGGCAAAGTTACGACACTATATAAATACTTAATATAATATCAAAGGGGGAGAAAGTATGATGTAGTTGTTAGAGCAGGGGAGTTCAGCACAGTAGAATAGGAGAACTAAGGCATTTGGAAGGGGCAGCAAGTAGGTATATATGAGTCATGTGTATCATATGTCTCCATGAGTACACATGTGCTATGAGGTAGTGTGGGAGTATGTTCTGTGAGATAATGCTTAGCTACTATGATGTGGGGACAATAAAAGGATCAGCAAAGGGCGGAGGGGCATGTGATGTGCACCGTCAGGAGTATGTGTGGTCTGAGATGCATGTTTATGCTGGGTAAGTGAGGATGTGTGGTAGGTAAAATGATCTGTGGGTGTGTGTGTGTGGATGTCTCACATAAGGTTACTTTGCAGCACTCAGAAGGAGTGGTGTATGTGGTCAGAGTGGGGACAAAGAGCAGATGGGTTGCAGGCATGTGTGCATAAGGGGTTATACAAGGCATGCATATGTTCACGCGGGGATGAGGGTGCCTAGCAGTGCCCTCTGAGAAAGGGTGTTTGCAGTCTGAAGAAGCATGCCGCACTCCTGAGGGTGGTCACCTAGGTGCCATAAGGGTGCAAGTACATGCCTTATAAGGAGCAATGATGTATGTGCCAGAGAAAGTGCGGCCGGGGCAGGGGGGGCGTTTGGGGGGACACTTGGGTGAATGAATGAACATTTATATACAGTGCAAAGGGAGTGGGTGCACACAGCATGGTTTTCATTGGGAGTGTTGCTTGGTTACAGATGGCTGGCTACATCAACAGTCATTTGTCAGGAAAAAATATTGGGGAGGAAAATGCTGATAACTTAAACCTTTAAAATAACAAAATACACACACACACGCACAATATGGGGCACGGGGAGAAAATCCTGTATTTCTTTAAATTAAGACTTCAAACTAAATTTAAAAGAAGTAGAAATTGATTTTGAGTGTATAATATTTCTAGTGATTACTGTCAAAACTGTAACTATGGAAAAAAGTTGATATTTTCCTATTAGCCCTATAGTGGAAAAAGGCAATTTTATGATGTCTCATAGATTTTGAAATTAACTTATTTAAAAAAATGTTAACGAAGTTTCTCAAGGATTTGTGGCTAACCACTGTCTTTATGATTATCCTGTTCAAACAGATCTTGAACTTATCTGCTCAGTTTAAAGGAAGACTTAACCATATGTTTTCAAAACAGTTGCCTTGCTATGAAATGGCCACAGATGATAGTGTTGTATTGAAATATAAATAACTTTATGATCACAGTACTTACATTACTTCTGTGGCGATACTTGACTTTTTCAGCTTCTGCAACCTGTCCACATTTATGTTGATGGCCACCCAAGTTCAATAAATATTCCTACCATTTCTGCAATCCATTATTAGTTTTACAGTACTCTGGGAACATTAGGTCATATCCCATCTAGCTTTCCCTTTGGGAAAGCATGACTTACATAAATATTGTTCTCACAATAATCTTTATTGGGCAGCAGGAAATGGGATTTTTAAAAATATCCTTTATGAGCATAAATGGGCACATAATGCTTGCTTTATAATTACTGTTTACAAAAAGAGTATATAGCCATTCAGTAATTAGGAAAAGATATAAGAGCATTTCATTTAGAAAGGTATTTCAGATTTCATTTTGCAGTAAGAAAACTTCCAGTAAGTTGCTAGGTAATAGGATAAACTTCTCCCTTTGTATATGAAAGTGAATCTATCAAACAGCAGGTTTATTCATAGCTGTCTTGTCTTTCAGAATTTTGGCAGGCATTTTTTTTTTCTGTCTCATGGATGGGTTTTAACAAAATTTAATCTTGAAAAGTAAACAGCTCATCACTTTTGTTATACTGCAGGCACCAGTAGAAAAGAGGATATGGGTGTGTACAAGTGCACATACACATAATGCAAGAAAGTAATCTATGTAAAAGTGTTTAGGATAATGACTAGATCAGAAATATTTATCTGATGAAAAGAGGTGAGAGCTGTGTGAATATTAACATCAAACTTCAGCCCATGTTCACAAAAGTTTGGTGAACATGGTGTGAGGTTTGTTTGCACAGCTGGGAAGACATCAAACTCCCTGTTCCCAGCTGGCCTTCCTTGCTCACCCCAACAGCTGTTCCATGCCCCCAACTATCCCCATAACCCCAACCCTCCAAAGATATCAGTTGTCTGTGAAAGGAAGGGTTCTTCTTGGAGGTGGGAGTTCAACAAATTTAAACTTCCAAGTGAATCTGTAGGGGCTTGTTTGTTCCCAATGCCTGAGGTCCAAACTGCAGTGTTTTTTTGTGGACCTGTGTGTGAATCAAACTCTGCAGGGTTTGCACAGCTATGGGGAAGAAGTGATTTTTCAGCAAGTTCATGCAATCAAAAACGCAGCTGTGGAAAAAACACTTTGGCAGCTGCTATTTGAGTTCACTTGGTTTCAGGCTGTTCAGTTTAGCTCAGTATTTCTCAGACTTTTGAGAGCTAAGTCTCTAGTTAGGAAAATAAACTCAACTGCCACCCCTCTTCAACTCTGCCATGTTAGTGAGTAGAATTGGGAAATTTTGCATTGCCACTGTTTTGCACTCCCAGTCGTTTGCACACCCCCAGGGTAGGCTGGTTGGGAAATGTTGCATTAGCTTATGTTTGGGGTCAGTGGTTTTACAATTTCTGGTTTAGATTTAAATATATTTAGTTCAAATTTAAGACATTTACTTTCATATAATAGTCCTAGGAAGATGGGTTGGACTGTTGTCTACTTTTCTTTGAATGATACCTAGCACAATGAGGCCCAAATCCAGATTGGGGCCTACTGGGCATCTTTCTAATATAAACACTTTATGACAGTATCATTCTGCATGGCTCTGGTATGAATAATACATGCCTGTGGGAGGCAAGGTGTCCTAGTGGATAGAGCACTGAACTGGGACTCAGGAGAGCTTTGTTCTATTCCTGGCTCTTCACTGACCAGCTGAGTGACAGAGGGCAAGTCACTTTGTCCCTCTGTGTCTCATTATCTCATTCTGTAAAATGGAGTTATTGATTTCCTTTGTTAAAGCACTTTGAGATCAGCTAACAAAAAGCTCTGTATAAAAGCTAGGTATTATATTATTATTATTAGAATAATATATTCAGTTACACGCATCTTATTACCAGAAAGATAATCAAAAATGGGAGAAAGTTCAGGGAAAACCAGTGAAAAGGGTTGGCAGGTGGAGGACTACATTGTTTTATTTATGAAGTTGAAAAGAGTTACGTACATATAGCTTGGCAAAGCGACAACTAAATGAGGATATGATAATAGTTGAAAAAATGTGAAGAGTGTGAACACCAATGGCGAAGTGGAATTATTTAATATCATAAAATGAGGACTTCCTCGCAGTTAGTATGAGGAACTAAGAAAAGTTAAGGAAAATCTTTCTGATAATAAGAACTATTAGCCTGTGTAGTGGTCTCCCAAACAAAGTACTGGAAGTGTGATCACGTGGCACCTTTAAAGGTATGCTGGCCAGAACACCAATAAATGTACAGTATGCCTTCCATCTGTAGATACGATGATACTGTGAATCCCCACGTATGAGCTATCAGTCAAGCCTTTTGAGGTTTTTACTGTTATTTCATCACCACCTTCCAATAATAAAACTAGAGACTGACCCAAGATCTCACCTATTAGGCTACCCATAACAGCAAACCCTATGTAACCACAGATGACTTCCTATTCTATTTCATTATTTCTCCCCCATTCTCCTGCACTTCTGGCCACGTAGACCAAACTACCACATATTCCTGATGGAGCTTCTGAACTTCTGACAAAATTTGTTCTTGTTCATCCCTCTTCCTATCCCTGTTTCCTTTGGTAAAAGTCTCAGTGACAGCTCTTTCAGCCTGACTCTGCTATTTTGAACATTATGATGCCACCTTGTGAGAAGTGAGACGATTTGGATCATAGGTGTGTTTGCCTCATTATAAAAGGTCAGGCATCTGGTCCACAAGCATAGGGAGGAAATCTGGGAAGAGAGAGGAGAAAGAAAGTCCTTTATCATATAATTAATTTCTTATCCGCACCTTTAAAAAGATTCAAGTTTAACTGATAGGAGATGGTCTCAGACGGTTCTGAGTCCCACCACCACCCTCAAACACTTTTATGTCCCAGAATTGCAGTTCTTTTTCAGGTGATGTCAAGTATTACCTGAGTAATTGGATCCCTACTTCAGACTTTTTCAATGAATATGTGAACTTGTCCCATCAGGTCTAATTAGATTATTCAGACGCATTTCATTATAAAATTAGTGTACTGTAATGTTTTGATGCAAGTCTTTAAAATTCAGTTGAAAAAGCTACTTGAAATTAGCAGGCAAGATATTTTCTCTAGATGTTATGCTGAAAATGTAAGATGTCATTGACTAAGACATGACGTACTCATTCATTGTTCAAACCAACATGAAATCCCTACAGATTACAGAGATGATGGGAATAATGTTAAGTATATCCTCACAGACTTTCACTATAAATGTGAAGGATCAAGCATGCAATCCTTTGTACTAATCCTAATTAACAATTTTTTTTTAACCACTAAGGTTCCCCAACAAGAGATGTGGGTCCTTCATTAGGTCTGAAGAAATCCAGCTCATTAGAAAGTCTACAGACGGCTGTTGCTGAGGTGACTTTGAATGGTGACATTCCCTTCCATCGTCCGCGCCCACGGATAATCCGAGGACGAGGTTGCAATGAGAGCTTCAGAGCTGCAATTGACAAATCATATGATAAACCAGTTGCAGATGATGACGATGAAGGCATGGAGACCTGTAAGTATCCTATTTTGCTGTATGTTAAGAACGTTATTGTTGTTTAATTTTCTTTGAAGGATTAAAAACAGATTCATAACTATAAAAGGGGTCAAATAAAAAACAAAACATATTTTATTTTAAGACTTAAAATTATCATTTAGATTTCTCTAGATTGTTAGATTAGGATTTATAAGTGCTTGTTTCCTGCATATGTATTCACAGATTGTAACACTCGGAAGCTACTTTTCTTTCTAGAGCAAGAAAATGAGATTAAAATGAGCATGTTTGTTTTAATTATTTAGTATGAAAAGTTTCGATAAGACTACATTTGAATTTGTTAAATTAAAAAGTTTAACCGAAAAAGAAAAAAGTTGAATTCAAGTTGAAAAATGTCAGTATGGAAGAGTACATTAATGATGTGTTGGGGGGAAAAATTACCACTGTTCTTTAATTAGAATGAGTAAGGCTGGCAGATCTAATAAAATTCTGAAGTTAATGATCAGCTATTACCCACCCTAATGGGCATTAATTTACATTTCCAGTTCTTTAACCCCAAGTGTGACCCAACATGTGGAGAATGTGTCATTAACATAAAAGAACCACTTCAAAGCTAACCTTATCATTATTGAACTATGTAAGAATGGGCTGGTAAAATGACAGTCCATGCTGAATGCAAATAGTATGAATGGTAAATTATTCTAATAGGGGTTTGTAGTAGGGTTGAGCCGGGGCTCTATCCTCCGAGATGGAGGGGTGCCACACCGGCTCACTAAAGTGCAGACAGTCCAACCTCAGGTCCCTTTACGCAAGGGCTGAGCGGCTCACAGTTCAGGAGCTCAGGCCCTTAGGTAGGGGCTGAGCGCTAACTAACCGTCTAAGCAGGCCCAGGCCCTGGATCAGGGCGGGGCAGAAACAGTCACAGCTCAAGCCCTTTTGGGGCCGGGGTTGAGCAAACAAACAGTTAAGGAGCCCAGGCCCTCCGGTGCAGGGGCTGGGCAGACAAGCAGTCAAGGCGCCGAGGCCCTGGGTCAGGGCGGGGCACAAACAGTCCCAGCTCAGGCCCTTGAATGCAGGGGCTGAGCAGACAAGCAGTCAAGGAGCTCTGGCGCAGGGGCTGAGCAAACAAACAGATAAGGGGCTCAGGCCCTCTGGTGCAGGGGCTGAGCAGACAAGCGGTTAAGGGGCCCAGGCCCTGGGTCAGGGCGGGGCACAAACAGTCACAGCTCAAGCCCTTGGATGCAGGGGCAGAGCAGACAAGCAGTCAAGGGGCTCAGGCCCTCTGGTGCAGGGACTGGGCAGACAAGCGGTTAAGGGGCCCAGGCCCTGGGTCAGGGCGGGGCACAAACAGTCACAGCTCAAGCCCTTGGATGCAGGGGCTGAGCAGACAAGCAGTTAAGGGGCTCAGGCCCTCTGGTGCAGGGACTAGGCAGACAAGCGGTTAAGGGGCCCAGGCCCTGGGTCAGGGCGGCGCACAAACAGTCACAGCTCAAGCCCTTTGGGGCAGGGGTTGAGCAATCTAGCAGTTAAGGTAAGCCCAGGCTCCCACACCTGAGCGTCGGGTGAGGGGGAAGCCTGCCACCCGTGCGGGGTGGCAGGGGGGAACGCAGACCCACCCACTCCACTGCGTTCCAGCCCGGGGCCCTAGCAGCGGTTACTGTCGCTGCCGGTCAGTGGGGTATCCTGACCAAAACACACTGACATCGGCTCACAGGCCTCTGCAGCCTGACCGGGGTCGGCTATCCCTGGGCTACTTCCATGTTCCCCCTCGGGGCCTACCTCCTTGGCGATGCCGGGTTCAGGCCAGTCCAGGAGCATCGGTTCCTCGGGTGCGGGACTTGGGGGCCGGTCCGGCAGCTCTCCCCCAGGGTAGCTGGCACGGGGCAGGCTTGACTCCTCCTCGGGGCACCTGGTCCGGGGCAAGCTTGGCCAGTCCTCCTCAGGGTAGCTGGCACGGGGCAGGGTTGGCCAGTCCTCCTCGGGGTAATGGGTCCGGGGCAGGCTGGGCCAGTCCTCCTCGGGGTAACGGGTCCGGGGCAGGCTGGGCCAGTCCTCCTCGGTGTACCTGGCGAGAGGGAGGCTTGACCTGCGCGGGGCGTTAGCAGGCGGCTCGCGGCCTGCGGCGGTCTCCCAAGCGGGAGCTCGGCCCGGGACGTCTGCTCTCTCCGGCGGTCTGGGTCTCACTGAGCTCTGCTGGCAGGCTTTTGTACTTCCGGGTTGGGGCCGTGACCTCGGAGGGGCGGGCCTCGGACACGGTGGCTCCGCCCACGCTGGGGTTGGAGGAAACCCAGCCCTGTCAGAGATGGAGGGGTGCCACACCGGCTCACTACAGGGTTGTATTAAAATTATTGAAATTTTAACCTTCTTGTTGTACTATTTTCGCTTGTCACCCTTCAGAAGATTTCTTTAAATCAACCTGATTCCATTTAGAAGAAGTTTATGAATGAAGAAGGTTTAGGGAAGAATGAAGTAATAAAATCGTTAGGCCAAATATTAACAAAAAGGGTTTGGAAAGTGAACTTTCACCCTCTGCCCTTATTTTTTTTTAATTTGTTTTCAGTTTGAGAAAGTCTATGCTTAATTAAATAATTTGGTCTTGCAGTTATACTCATGTACAAGATCACTCATTTTCCTTACTTTGTTCCTAAAAATATTCTATGACTTAAACTGAGGTCATTTTGCCTGAGTCAGTATTCCCCAAAATAGCTACAGATAGAATTAATTCTGCATCCCCTCCCCACCATGTCTAGCAATTTCATGCAGCAACAAGGCTAAATACCAGTCTTGTGCTGCTAGCTGTCAATCTACTGTTAACCAATGGGTGAGTAAGAATGAGAGAATGTGTAAAACGATCTTGATCATTCTTCCAAAGTACATGCCTAAGGTCTTTTGGGACGTGAGACCATGTTTTTTCTAAAAGGCTTTGTTTTGTGCGAACCAACTGACAGTGATTTCCTGTTGTCAGACATCAGATATCCCGTGTTCAGTGGGAATTAGTTTCAAATGGTTTAACCTCATTTGACCAAAAAAGGAATCTTAAAAAAGGGCATAACAAAAGAGTTATCACTGAACACTTTCTAAGTGACTGTAAACATGCCAGTTTACTAGAAGACATTTTGAGCTGGTTCACTTGCTCTCATTAGGGGTGGTATGAAGATGCATGGCCACCTTTTGGAAGGGGTGCAGTGGATGCTTCCCTCCCACAAACTCACCCTGTACAAGGTCAGGCCTGCTGGCTGATGTGGAGAAGAAGCAAGGCTATGTCCCTAACCTCTTCCCACCCAATTTGAGGAGTCTTGCACTGATAGATGTGGGGTGTTCTTATGTTCATGTAGCATTGGGCCCAATCCATACACAATGACTCAATAAGGAAAGGCACCTTAAGCCACCTCTACCCCTTGTGTGCCTATACAGGACTGGGCATACTCTTACTCTTTTGATTCTTAGTGTCGTGTAAAACATACAAAATAGCATATCAGATTGGTAGAGCTTCACCTATGTTATAAATATTGTGTATTCATAAGTGATACAGAAACTGGTAGTACCATGGCAGTATAGTGAGTTCAAACCATGGAGTTGTACTGTGCAGCCTGTGGCTTCCCTTATATTCACGATGGTGATGTGGCCAGTGAAATCTACAAATCCTAGACAGCCATACTACACTTAGAACAGAGTGGAAGCAATGTCATTTACTGCGACCTTTCTCTGAGGGCTGTGCATACATGTTAAAGCAGAGAGCATCAGCAATCTGCTCCATTTTATGCAAATTGTCTATGGCCTCAGATTCCATGGATGTTGCCAAATGACCTCTTCAGTTGGGCAAAGTTTGGACAGTCCTGAATAGATATAGGTCCATTTAGCAATCAGGTACTCATATAACTAGTTTTTAAATCATATTTAAGTATTTTATAATTGTTTAGAATTAAAAATGCTGCTTTGTCTCCTAAAATCCATTCAAGATGTTGGTAGTCAATTTGCTGTTGCCCCTGAGGTTGTATTAATTTGTCTTGCTTGAAATTTTTCCTGTTTCTTTTCCAAATGTTTTAGAAGTAGGAATGTTTCTTCCTTCCCGTCCTTTGGGTTGGCAAAACAATAGCACTGGATTGCATTTATGAAGGACTCTTTTTAACATTTGATCATCTCATGAAAGAGCTCTAAAAATATGGAGATACTGTATGTGATAAAGGACCGAACCGCCTTTTAAATATAATTGCTCTCCCTGAAACAATATGTTATTCAAACTGTTAAAAATAGTATGAATACCATCTGGAAATGTCCGATTCTGTGAAAACATTTTAAGAGTTTTGAGGAGGATACTTATGGATTGTAATGGCTATAATGAGATAATAATAACAGAATGTTGTGGGTGTTTAGATTATAAGAATCATTGTGCTTGTTTTTTAATACTTGGAATAGCTGACTAGAAGCAAAATTTCTATCTCTGGTGTGTTGTCTGAGAACAAGTCATTTGAATCTGGAGAAATTGGCAAAGCTTTCTAATCTTTGTTGAGTCTTAATTGCTAGAACCTACAGTCATATTAAATATCACAATAAGTGGTCTAGGAGCTCAGTTATGAAACAGCTTCACATTAAATAGCTTCAATTTCTCATGTGCATCTTTTCAATTTTATGGCCTAATTAGGGGAATAGCTTCACAATACCTTTTTGTAGTTCTCTTTAATACAGTGTGGTTTGTGAAGGATGACTTTGGTCTTCAGCTTGAATTGATGCTTGAAGCATATCCCAAGTTAATTTTTGCCTTCAATGGCCTAAATGGGGGGGGGGGGGGGGGAAATCTCTTGTATATTTTCCAGCCACCTAACATCATTACTGCAACATAACAAAAATCAGATGTTTCATTTGTAGCGTGGACTTGAATTTTAATTGGACAACATTTGCATCTGTTCTAAACACTAGTAAATTAGGTATATCTTAATTGTAGAATCACTGTGCTGCACAAAAGGGAATCAACTTTCTTCATGTCATGTCTTTTTAAAAACCTGGAAATCTGCTTATTCTAGTGTGTCACGGGGGAAAAATGCAACCTAATGAACTCATTAGGTAGAAGAGGCTATGGTGCAGACTCAGAAGTTAATTGCAGGCAAACTACTGTGGAAGCTTGATAGAAAAATATTTATTGCAGAACAGCAATGGAAAGGAAGCAATATTATCTCTATAGAATACGCAAAATAAACAGTAAAGGGGGATTCATTGTTATGACAAGTTGTTTAGCAACTCAGCATAATACAGTACCCTTGATACATTCTCAGGATTAATTTAGTGTGTGATTATTTTGAATATGAACAGCCATAGGTCAAAATCCATTCATCTTTAAAATACTAGCTAAGTAAAGTAAATAACTGTACGACTTCAATGTGTACCAGATTTTAAATTTATTTTGTACTGCTTGTATTCATTTACAGGCACAATCAGATAGTTAAATGTCTAAATGTTGTTGTTTGCACCAGCAATGGATTCTAGGTGCTAATTGGCATGCACAAAATTGGAGACTGTTTTTAAACGTGGTCCTCTGTGTCCAGATCTAAACTTTTTATAATCATTGAATACATCCCTATGTTCCAGTTTTGGTAGTAAACACAGTGACCTCAAAAGCACTAATACTAGTAATGTGGACATATTTGAGAAGGTTTCAGTCTTATCTTCTCAGTTACAATTGCCTGAATATTGGAAGTGCACCTGCAATGGAAAATTTGTCAGGCCCGGCCAACCCCTAAAACTTAAGTCAACCTAGCTATGTTGCTCAGGGCTGTGAAAAAAATTTGCATCCTGTGCAATGTAGTGAATTCAAACTAATCCCCACTGTAGTTGCAGCTAGGTTGAAAGAAGAATTCTTTCATTGACCCTTGAATACTGCCTCTCGGAGAGGTCGATTACCTACATCAATGGAAAACCCCCTTCTGTCCATGTAACAAGCATCTACGCTACAGGACTATAGAGGCACAGCTGCAGCACCGTAGCAGTGTTGCTGTAGCTGCTGTAGTGTAGATTAGCTGCTTTACTCCAGGCATCCACAATAGAAGAGCATGAGGCAGTTAGATATTTCACCTGTGTTCAGTTGCTTGGGATTCAAAATTATAATCCATGTGGTTTAGAAATAAATGTCTATACCCACATTTGCCTGGCCTGAAATATTACTTTCAGAATATATTTGTCAAAGGCTGGTGTATTGGTGGGGTATTCTAGGAGATCTAGAATGCTTAGTGGACAAGTATTGCCTGAGTCAGATGGCTAAATCCATCGATTGTGGCCCTACAGAAGAACAACAAACTGCTCAGGCAAGTCTCAGATACTTCAGCAGCTGATGATGGTGAGCCAAAAAATGTCTCTGTAACTCTGAAAGTTTCATTTTCACTGAACCACTGGAAGCTTTTCCAGTTTTAGAGTGGAGAATCATTTAGAAATATGGCTACTACTATATTTTTTTCGTCACTTTTCTCTTCAGGCTTTCTGGAATATGTGTTCCAAATTATATATAGTCTCTCTGTGGGTCCAGGTTGAAACAGTTCATAATGTACACTTAGAAGGTCTTGTTCCAGATGACGTAACCTGCCCCTCTAGAGTCTTCACCTCAACCAATGGAACTTCTTTGAGGAGTAAAACTGTAACTTTTTAAAAATAAACTGCTAAAGGAGATGAGTTATTTCATCAAATTCACGGTGATATTTTGTTGCTGAAGAAAAAAAGGCTAAAGGCTTGTATTAAAGGTCAACTCTCCTAAATGACTTTTTTTGCAGAGTGGTAGTCGTGGTAGTCCCAGGATATGAGAGAGACAAGGTAGATAAAATAATTTCTTTTATTGGGCCAACTTCTGTTGGTGGAAGGTACAAGCTTTTAAGCTACAGCGAGCTCTTCAGGTCAGGGAGGAAGGAAGCAGTGGGTCTGAGCTAAGTACAAGTTGGGACAAATTAGTAAACAGAAGGGATGTTGGAGACTGCTATTAAGGGGAGCAGGCAGTGTGGTGTATTCCAAATTGATGTAATATAAACAACTTGTATATTTTGATTAGTTTTATTAAAAAGTTATGAACTATGTAACACTAATCTTGCTTTTTATCTAAAGCATATCTAAAGCTCTCCTCACCAACACAAGTAGCCAGTTAGAAGCACTATTGGCTAACCCTGTTTATTGATCAGTACTGTTATTCCAAAAGTTCTAAGTGCCTCACATAATATACACCCTCATTCCCTTCCCTGTAGAAGTTACAGGGTAAAAATAGACATGGAGAGCATAGATGTGGAACCCGCAGAATGAGTAATCAAGGGTTAACAACATAATGTCACATGGTTACTTGGTTGTTATGCATGTCTTGCTCCAAAACATATTCCACAATGTGCTGAAAAACCTCTTTTATTTATTTGTTCCTGTCCCGCCAATATTTTTTTCTTACTCTTTCAGTGGAGGAAGACACAGAGGAGAGTTCAAGATCAGGCAGAGAATCTGTGTCCACAGCAAGTGACCAGCCATCCCACTCATTGGAGAGGCAGATGAATGGAAACCAAGATAAAGGGGACAGAAAAAAGGCTGGAAAGGACAAGAAGAAAGACCGTGATAAAGAGAAGGATAAAATTAAGGCAAAGAAAGGAATGCTCAAAGGCTTAGGAGACATGTTCAGGTAGGTGCTATGCAATCAAAAATTATGAAAATGTATAACAAAATGGAGCTTCATTTTTTGTATTCTACTAATGCTCAAAGGCCCCAGTTGGGAACAAGGCCTCTTTGTGCTAGCCACTCTGCAAATATATATTTCACTACAAGCTCCCAACCACCAAGAATTTGAACATACCTTTAAAACACCATATTGTGAACTTCTGTGATTCTGTGCTAAGCTTCCTCAGGGGGCAGTGAAGAATTTGCAATCTGAAGGAGGGACAGCTAAGGCAGCATTAAGCCACCTTTGTGAGCTCCTTATCATGGGCCGTTCTGGGAGCTGGAATGGTCCCAATCATAACTTAAGAGAAACTTGTGGGCCTGTCTAAGGCTGCTCTATGGGCCACAGTGCTGTGCACTTCACACCCACGCTGTCTCCAGCATGAAGGCATGCTCCCTATGCCAGGGCTTGCAAGTGGATCCTTGGAAGACAGCAAGGGTGGTGATCCACTTTAGTTTGTATGCTGAGAGAATTATCTCCCAACTGGAATTTGGGCTTCGAGAGCTGCTTTATGCCACTGTGGTCCTTCTACTTGTTGTAAGGGGGCCAGAGCAGAGGTGAGGATCCCACCTGCTGTCTCCATCTAGATATGACAGTTGTCCAAAGAAGATTTCATCACAGTCTGAGAGACAGATTTAAGTACAGTTTTAGTAACTGTAGTAACTTTCCCATAAGTGGTCGGGGGAGAAAGTAAGCAAAACCTTTCTTCTAGCTAGCAAGGGTAAATAAAGTTCCATGACAAAGGTAGTGTCTGTCTTTTTTTGTGTGTGCAAAAGTCCATCATTTAAATTTAATTAGAAGTTGAGTTACTGGTATCATTCTAATGGTTCATTAATAATAATTCATCATGAAAAGGTACAGAGCTTCAATTAAGCTCAGTCAAAATTTAGTACCTGTAACATTTCTGATTCTATAAGGAATTCATTAATGGTAGGTTCTCTCTATAGCTTGACAGTTGTTTTGTGTCTCTGAATTATACTGCAGGATTAGTTAGCTTGTCATTTTTTTACAGAAAGTAAATAATAAGATCAAGTTGTTTTGAAGTTGCATGTATTTATCTTAGGAGGAAGTAAGGCTTTGTAGTTAAGGCATGAGAAGTGGGAAATCAAGCAATCTGGGTTCTGTCCTCAACTTTGCCACAGACTCCATCTATGACCTTGGGCCTGATTTTCAGAGGTGCCAAGCATCCACAACTCCTGCTGAGATCAATCCATGCTACAACACATACCTCTCAATCTGTCAATGCCCAAGTTTGGTATACAGCGTGTGATAAAGGCTCAGAATGAGGGGGACACACAAATTATTCATGCAGGAAACTTAAAATGCTGCAGGATTTGTTTCTTTAGTGTCAGTAACTCTTTCTACAACCTCAGTTTTGTGATTCTTCCTTTCTGATGTTAAATCACTTTCAGTAACAGACTTGTGTGGAATGTAGATAACTTGGGGAGTAAAGTGAGTGATGTCCCTTGAAATGAGGGATTTTTTATAAGGTATGGGTCAACTTAGACACTCTTGCTTTGTTCTTGAGTTTCCTCCTCTGTAAAACGATGGTACAAATACCCACTTCACGGGGATTCTGCGAGGCTAGTGGCTCAATCTTGCAAGGCAAAACATATGGGTAGACCACTTGCGTGCACCATCGAGGTAGTGGAGCTCCATGTGAGCTCAGGGGTCCTTTCACATGTTGTAACTTGCAGAATTTATAGAGATTCATAGAGATATTATGTTTCTGCATCACTTGGAGGTCTCCAAATGGAAATCCCTGCAGAAGAGGGAAGTATTTCTGATAGAAATTTTTATATATCAACAACTAAATATAAAATCAACTTGATTGTGTCATATACATTAAGCATCTCACCAGGACGTCTTTAATTTGGAAAACAACAGTAATTTGGCTCTTCAAAAAGGATCATGATCCTCTTGTCTTTTAGTGTTCATTTAAGTAATTATCTCTCATACTCTTGCAGTGCTTAGATTTGCTTTGTTAATTCATTCTCCATAATTTTCTGAGTGATGGAATATGTTGTGTTTTGTAAAGTAACAGTTGCCACTTCTGCCTGCGACATGCGTTGTATTTCTACACATCTGATGCAGTTGATAGTTTGGTAACTGGTGAAAGAGCATACATATGGTAAATAGAAAACCAATAACAATGATACAAATGATACCAATAACACTTAATATTTAAGCCATAATTAAAATATAGTTAGGTGTTTTGGTGCCTCACAGCATTCTTAGTATTTTCTTAGTATTTCTCCATCTCTTTCCTCCCCTTCCTCTTTTGCTTCTTTTCAATGCACTTAACTTATCTTAAGATAATCTTTCTTCATTACATTGCATGGGCAAGAACACTTATGGGATGGAATTACTGTAACTGACACTTTATTTCAGTGTCTGTATTTAGCCAAGGGGCTTTTTATTGCCTATATGCAAACTGACAGCTCATAAACTGGCGCCTACATAATGCACAAAAATAAGTCTGCTTTCCCTCAATTAAAATCTCAGGATTTGGTACTGGGATCTTCGTTAAACTGTAGTGTAAGATGCAAACTCCCACTAGAGACCATAGGTTACATTTCTCCCTCTTCAGCACAGAATCATTTATTTCCAAAAATTCCCCTTAAGATTCTTACTGCAAGTTTGAAGTAATAAATAAACCTTTTAAACACTTACATTATTTTGCCACTTTTATGGAATAGAAGAAAGAAATTTGGTACAACTCAGAATGACTATATCAGGATTAAAAATGAAGCGTCCAATTCTACAACCCCTTCATATGCAGAATTCCCATTGATTTCAAAGGAGTTCTGTTCACAGAGAGCTTGAAGGATCAGGCCTGGGTATTCTAATGATCCCTCATTCTAACGTGTGCATTTCTGTGTTATACATATTTTGGGGTGGGGAAGAGAATAGTATAAGTAAATTGTTCAATTGAAAAGGTGATTCAGTTCAAAATTATTCCTTTACACCAAAGCTCATATTTAAATACAGGATACTAATATACACTTGGAACTGTGTTCAGCGAAAAGTTGGCCTTTGTTGCCACGGTAACTTATGCAAAATATTAAAGAATCAGCTTCTGGGGCCTGGTATACAAGCTGGAAGTATAGTTTTTGCTAAATTCAGATGTTGTTTTGCTGGCTTTTATGTTTCACTATTAGGAATGCCCGGAAGACTGTATGCTATTCTATTCTGTACAAGTTCATCACCGAGGTATCGGAGTACCTCCAATATACATTTAGCAATGTGACTAGCTTCTGCTGTGTGCAATTCCTTCTGGGGAGAGGACTGGAAAAGGAAAATTGCATATGGATTTTTTCCCTAATGTCCAGTGTGCTTTTATTTGTGAAAGTGAGATAGGCTATGTTTGCCCTGCTGTTGGAGTGTAAAGCGGTGAGTATTGAGATGGTTCTTAGCTTCTGTGTTACAAGTTATGGCCATAGTATCACCCATGCAGTTTTACCATAGTAAATGTAGCCACTTAGGAGACCCATTTATTGCATTGATGCTTCTCCCCTGGGCATCAATTTGAATGTGGTTTCCATAAAGGTGGTGAACTGTGTTAGTCAGGAGGACCAGGTACACTAACATCCAGCTCAAGGTGATTCCCTGGGCAGGATCTTGAGCATGGTTCTGTAACACAGTGGCATCACAAACTCAAAATGGGTGACTCCCCTTTAAGCCATGCTGAGTTCTGTAATATCATTTATGGGCCTCATCTTGTTCCCAAGGGAGTTGATGGTCAAGCTCCCATTGGTTTTCATGGTAGCAGGATTGGGCCTAGCAAGTGGACAGGGACAACTGTTCAGTCTCAGAAAAGTAGAACAGATCTTCAGGTTTCATGATGCTGGTAAAGAGAACAGATAAAATGTTCTTATACCTCGGCCAATTTAGCAAAAATGAAATAAAAGCATTCCACATTAGGACATAGAAGCTGATTTTTCCAGCCTTCATTTGGTTCTTGAAGCAGTGAAGCCACGGTTTCCAATCACATCTGGTTGCAGATATAAATTAAGGGGAGAGGGAGCCTGAATCAAATGCATGATAAGAGAAATGGTCTGAATGTAAATAGGCAAAAGCATTTATAGGTATGAAAACAGGTTTGGAGCTGGCCAAAAAAAGGTAGGTGGGCGTGTGTGTGTGACATGCAAAAAAGTATTTGCTTTTTGGAAGCTGTTCATGAAATGAATATTATTTAACTATGAAACAGGGGTAGATAAGGATATTATGATATAAATTAATTATACTTGCCTGTGTTCAAACTAAGGCCCCAGTCAAGTGAGCATACACCTGTACAACTTTAAGCATGTGGATTAGTCCATTGAAGTCAATGGGAGAGCACCATCTGTTTAAAGGGCATAAGTGTTAGCAGGATTGGGGACACAATTTCAAGATTTGGCCTATGGTGTTTACGAAAACGTAAAGCTCTGACCGTACAATGCCAGGCCTTCATCTCATCTCTCGACTATTGTAGAGCACAGATGGGTAAACTGTCACATTGGAAAGCCAATGCAAATGCAATATTCCCATATTACCATTAGAATCTAATCCTACAATTACATTTAAAATGATTACTGGGAGCCTTACAGTGTTGTTTCATCCAGTTCTGCAAGAGGAAATAGATAATTTAGTTTGAAACCTTGTTTAGCTGAAATCAGATATAGTGTTGTCTTTTTTACACAGCCGTTTCCAGAGTGCACTGAACATGTCCAGATTCATAAATATATTATTTGTAGCTTTGAATTACACATTTCAACCACATTAGCCATCTGAGACCTCTGACTGGGCATTTGGGAGAATAACATACACAGATTACTATTGTCTGTTACATAGCTTCCTGATTGAGCTGCCTACATCATGTTTTTCATTTAGTTTTCCTTGTCATGGTGTCTGAGAAGAAACTAAAAGCAAATCATAAGTATTTTTTCTTGCAAAAGGTTTGAAGACCAGTTTGAAATGAGCATTTTCTGAACGTATAGGGTTAAATAAATCCTTATATAAGTGTTTCAGTTAAAATTTCAGTCATTTCAAAGATTTAATAATTAACCTCCATATTTGCAAACTTAATATTTTCTTTCTTTTTTCAATCTTCACCAACCATCTCCAGACCTTTAAAGCTGAACATATATGGCAGAAGTGCCTAATGCTCTACAGTAGTATTGAAACACGCACAAATCAAAATAACTGGAAAGCATCCCAACCTTCATAGAGATTAAAAAAAGAGTGATCTGATCTAAAACATCCAGTAACTTAAAAAAGAGGCAATAAGGCTCACTGAATAATAATGCCTTATAGCAAGAGGTAAAGCTTGCCAAACCAAGGCTCTGGTAAACAATTAAGTGGAAGCAAGTTCCAATGGTTGGAATTTGTCAGCCAAGAACACTTTCTGTCCCTGCTCTCTAAAGGCTGTGTTCCCAGCACAAGCACCAGAGAGTTCATGTCTCATAGCAGGACACTTCAGGCTTTGAAGATTGTCACTGGTACCTCGAACTACACCTGAAGCAGTATTAGTATCCAGTTGGGAGCATGGTGCGCAGGCACCTACCCCACCAAAACGGTTGACTGGTCTGTTCTGAACCATTTGGAATTTTCAGGAGCTTGACAACGGCTGCTCTATATCTAGCTCATTACTGTAATCCAGCTTGGTTGTAGCAAACTGCATAACTGTAGCAAGGTCCACATCTAGTCAGCCACAGATAGCAGCAATGCCCCATAACGCATTTTTCTATCAGCATGTCCAAAACCAGTCAGGAATCTAGTAGAACCCTAACTGAATTATACAGGGAAAGGGTTGCACTATATTTCTCCCATTTGTGATAGAGGAGGCACAATCTTCTTCCATTATGCTGGGGGAATCCTATTCATGACCCACCAGCTTGTCTAGGTTCTGTCTTGGCCAGATTGCTCTGATCCTGGTTCAGATTTCTGTTAACTACTGAGAACACACAGAAGCATCAGTCTTCAAAATAAATCAGCCATAGAGCAAATATTACCCTGATATAGATTATTACCCAGAACTTTTATTTTTATAACTCTCATTCAGAGAATTTTCTTATTCTTCAATTCCTACTTTCTAATTAAAAGTAAATATGGACATGAAAGAGAGAAGGTTTAATAAAGCTAACGAAAAGCCTGGCATGAAAATAGTTATGTTATTAGACAAGGAAAACTGTGCCCCCTCCAACTCTCCTTTTCCCTTACTTTTCATAGTTTCATCTCTTTTCCTTCTCTCCACTCCCTCTTGGCAATTATAATCAGTTGTTTTGTGGAAAATAGACCTTAACGTAATGGTGTTTCATTGCTTGCTTCTGAAAACATCAGGCGTTATAGTTATTTATGACTGAGATCTAATTGGTGCATATGTGTGGGTTTACTGTAGCAAATTTCTCATTGCTAACTGAACAACCTCACATAATCTGGCAGTGATTTAAGGAATGCAGTTACAGTAAGTGAGTAGTAAATGCTATCCCTTTTTAAATGACATACAAAAAGTACTGGTGTGTAATTGTGAAAGATGGATATAAAATGAGAGATTAACATAATCTTATGTGGCTTTCTAGTTTGTCATTCTGACAGGAAACAGTGGTTTTGCTCTATGTATTCTTACCACTTGATTTTTCCAAAGTAAATCTTGAACTTGTAAATCTGATGTGGGTATAGTGTATGTTTTTTAATTTGAGTAGAATCAGGGTTTCTGTTTCTAACACACACAGAAATAAGTGTCTGACCTGTTACCAAAGACAAGTCCATAGTAACTGATAACATATTCTCCCAGTATTCTTCCTTTGCTTGTCAGTGAGTTTAAATAGAGAACCTCTGACATCTACAACACAGTATCTGACTGCAAAGCAAGCAAAAGGAGGCGCATAGCATGACAGCTGAGTCTTCTAAGACCCTTTCTGACGTTCCTTAACGTTTCTTTTCCAGATCTGCAGTGTGAATATAGAATGCAAGTGTCAAGGATGACACCTACTTTATAATCTCTGTAAAGCAAACCTTTTCGTAAAATAATTTGTTGACAGTTTAGATATTCGAAGTCAATTTCAATTCTAGTCTATATAGAAAATGGGAATTTTTTTCTGCAATTGATGTGAAAATTGAAGGCTATTGACTATTCAGTCCCTGGTAAATAAATACTGTCTTCAGTTGTGAAGAATCTGTTAATGACATTCATTGCAATGTGTGCTGGAAACATTTCTTTTGAGAGTTAATTTGCAACTGATAGTGGCTGGATATCTGTAATATTGGCATAATAGTTCAGAAATGCTTTGATTCTATACTTTCTTTAAAATTCTGGTTGAAAATAGTTTTAAGAATGTTTTGTATTTGTTAAAAGAAAATGAATGTAAAATTGTATTTAAAAAATGGAATAGACTGAGTCAGATAACTGTTGAACTACTTAGGTTGACATTTGCTTGAGTGATCAATTTCTAAGGAATAGAGTTTTAACTTAATATTGCATTTCACTTCTTATGAGCATTGATCTGTATTCATAGTGTGTTGGAATGCTAATGCCTCCTGTTAGGACTTCCTTGTGTTTTGTTAGAGAATAAAATCATTACATTTGTAGTAAACACTTGTTTGCACAGGAAATACCTATGTGGATTAGCCTGGGGTCATGAACAAAATGATTCCTGTAGATCAGTAGTGCACAATTAAAAAGACTGTGTCTATAAATACAGAGCACAATCTGTGAAGCCCTAGAGCCTAGGTGAAATCTACATGGATGAAAGTGTAGAGAAATCAGCTGCTGTACTAGAGAGTAGCAAATGCTGAGCCTGTCTTTCAAAAAAGGTGTGAGTGATGATTCTGGGAGTTACAAACCAATGAGCCATACTTCAGGACCAGGTTAATTGGTTGAAATAATTAAAGACAGAGTTATAAAACACATCCATGAACATGATACGATAGGGATAAACCAGAAGGATTTCTGTAAAGGAAAATTATTCCTCTCCAGCCAATTGTAATTCTGAGTGTGATCACAAAAATAGTGGATAAAAAAGAACTTATTGATATAATTTATTTGGACTTTCAAAAAGCCTTTGATAAAGGCCCTCCAAGATGCTATTAAGGAAACCAAATAATCATAAATTGTCACAGGAAGAAAGGTAAAGTACTTTCTTGGATTAGAAACTGACTAAAAGACACAAACGAAGAATAGGAGTAAACGATCTATTTTCAAAATGGGAAAAGGTTGTTACTGTAGGGTGGCCCAAAGATCCATACCAGGACCAGTGATTGAAATACTCATACACATTGCTGAACAACAACCACTCAGGAAAAAGGACTAGATGTCTTTGTGAACAACTTAGTGTAAACCTCTACGAATTGCACAGTGGCACTCAAAAGAGGAAACAAAATGTTTGAATGTAGAAACAATGGGGCAAACAATAATACTGAAAATATTCTAATGCCATCGTATGTGCATGCCCTCACTTTGAATACTGTGTTCAATTGTGGTCGTCCCACCTGAAAAAATATGAGGCAGACAATGACTAGAAGCATAGAAAGACTTCCATCGGAAGAGAGATTTAAATGATTGGGACTTTTTGGAAAACAAACAAATAGGAGGAGAATGATAAAAGTATACAAAATAATGATTAACATAAAGAAAGTACACTTCCTTTTTATTATCCTTTCTCATAATACAGAGCATGGGGATGTCTAAAGGAATTGAAAGGCAACAAATTTAAAACTGATAAAAGGAAATTCTTATTACACCACACAAGTTTCAGTGAGGCGCCTCTAACCTCGAAAATGTTGTTTAGCTAGTGATCAGTAAAGTAAAAATGATGTTTCAGTGTTAACTCTGAAATTCCTCATTTTGATCTCAAAGCATAGGAATTAAATAGGACCTTTAACATAATGAGGTCAGTCAGTCACTAAAGGAGAGATTTTATATTCCTTTTTAAAATAAGAAGTTGTTTTAAATACCCTCTTCACATTTTGTATAATTATGAGCAGTGGTTCTATAGCATGTATACACTGGAGCTCAGCTAATTCATCTGACAGCTCAGAACGGACAACTTGTTAAATATGGCTTCATTCCAAAATGGTAATGGATTATGTAGAATATCACATGTTAAAATTTCTTTCAGTGATTGTTTAGAGTGGCTCCTGCATCAAGGAGCTTGCCCCTCATCACCAGTGTGAAGAACTGATTGGAATGCACTGCAACAGACCTGACATTATATGTTAGTATCGCTCTTTTTATGGCTTTCAGGTAAGCATGTTTGCAAAGTTGCAGTAAACCTTTTTAATGTGCAATAGTGTTTCAGCAGCTAATGTGGCGTTCTGTTGCACATTAACTTTCGCTGCTTCTGTGCAAATTTACAAAAGATGGGAGTGCAAACAAATGTTACTGTTATTTGTAAAGTAGACCCTGCTGCAATGTGTTCACTTGATCAGCAGTTCTTGCAAAGCATGTTTGGGCTAGCTTCTTATATGGGGTGACTAGAAATGATTCTTGAAAGATCACTTCCTCAGAAAATATCCTTATAGATTCCATATATTCCAGCATCTCCTTCAACATCTTTGTTGCCTCTTAATTTACAGAGCTAGTCAGATTTTTTTTTTTTTAAATAAATTCATGTTAGAAAGTTAAATACACCTTTAAGTCATGCAGTGGAGTGCAGTGCTACTTGGCCCAGAGACCCTATCCATAGATCTACTGAGATTTGTGCTTTTTTAACATATAATCCTGGCATACTATTATAATGGCTACTATAGAGTCTTTCCATGCTGTATTGTGAATACATCTTTATGGTTAATACTTGTATACATTGTAGTTCCACAATGCTAAATTTATAGGGATATTCCTTGTTAGGATTAGGCACTGTGGTGCCACAATCCCATTGATAGTTGATAGGATTTAGGGTCCTAAGTGCTAAATCATTTTTGAAAATGAGATTTACATGTCACGATGCCTAATATTTTAAAAAATGTGGGCTTTGGTCTTTCTTTGTACCTCAGTTTCCCCATCTGTAAAATGGGGATAATCCCTATCCCATTACTGTATTTTATAGTTCTCTCAGATCCTGTGATCGAGGATACTTTTGCAGTGCAAAATATTATTAGGCTAATAACATACAGCATTTACAACTGCTGAATACTTGTATTAGGTTTTGTTTGTTTGGTAGATTGCCTCGTTTCTAAATGGCTGAAAATATTTGTATATTTCCTTTTTTTTTAAATATGCTAGGTAGCTAGCACCCAGTAAGAAAACTTCAAATCGGAACCAGAGTTCATGGATCGGCTATATACATTCCATATAAAAGGGTTAATATAAAAGCTAGTAAGCCCTAAGCTGCATCAGTATTAATGAACACTGCAATAAAGAACATGAATATAGTACACCTTAGACCAATATCAAGGGCCTCTAGCACATTAGATAGGAGCTGTACTAACAGTATTTAGAATGCAAATTGAATTGCTATTAAACATTTCAACAAGAACATCTAATAAATAAGGCTAAAATTTTGTCATGGATATTCTTAGTAAAAGTCAGAGACAGGTTATGGGCAAAAAAGAAAAATTGACAGGAAGCCGTGACATGTCCCTGACTTTTACTAAAAATATACCTGACAAAATGGGGTTCTGCGGATCCCCACACCGCCTGAAGCGGGGCAACTGAGCAGAGGCTAGGAGCTGCCTGAAGCAGCTGGGGGCTGCAGGGTACCCCTGGCTCCTGCATCTCTGGGGGCCCCCTGCTGCCCGTGGGGGCCAGGAGCTGTGGGGTGCCCCCGCCTCCCGTGTCTCCGGGAGCTGCGGAGTAACCCCGTTGGCGGTAGCTGGGAGCTGCAGGGTTCCCCCGCCGTGTCTATGAGCTGCAGGGCTCCCCGCCGCCCGCAGTTTCCAGGGGCTTAGGGGCTGGGAGCTTGGGGGTTCCTTTGCCACCGCTGGCGGCTGGGGGCTCGGGGATTCCGGGGCTCTGGGGTCCTCTGCCGGCGGGGTCTTGGGGATTACCCTGCCGGCAGCCAGGGGCTCGGGTTCCCGCCGCCTGTGGTCCAGGGCTCAGGGGTCCTCCCGTCCGCGACCTGGGGCTCAGGGGTCCTCTGCCAGTGGGGACTCGGGGGTTCCCCCACTGCGGCTGGGGGCTCGGGTTCTACCACTGGCAGCCTGGGGCTCGGGGGTTCCAGGGCTCAGGGGTTGTCTGCTGGCTGGGGCTTGGGGATTCCACCGCTGGCAGCCGGGAGCTCAGGGGGTCCTCTGCCAGTGAGGGTTTGGGGGTTCCCCTGCAACCTGTGGGAGCTGGGGGTTCCCCATCACCCGCAACGGCCGGGAGCTCCGGGGGCTGCCAGAGGTGCCGGGGGTACCCCACAGCTCTCTGCCCCCTCTGGCGGAGAGGGACCCTGCAGCTCCTGACCACCACAGACTGAAGTCACGGATTCCGAGACTTGCGTCATCTCCGTGACTAAATCGTAACCTTACTAATAAATAATCTAAAATATATCCAACTGTTGTTAATGCTTTCTTTCATTTTAACCTCTAGTGCTGAAAGTCTTACATTCAGAATACAACTTGGTACTAAAAAGACATTAGTGCTTAGCTGCAGGAGGTCCAGACAAAGAAACAATTAATGAGTTAAAATATTTATTTTCTCTGATGATACTGTGCAACTAATGATACCCACTGCATTATCTTCAGTAAAATGCAGGAGTCTCCAAAGCAGGATATCTGGATAATAGATCCTGATGATATCAGCAGCACAAAGAAATCTTTACTAGTTCATTTCTCTTTCTTGGCTACAAAAGTATGAAAAGTGCTTTGGTAATATGAAGAGTTTTGCAAATCTTAGTGCCAATTTCATCAGTGTTTGTTTTCTTAAGATTTATTTTTAGGCTGCAAATGTTTCTGTGGGAAGTATGTTTTGAAGTTGAAATAGAGATTTTTTTAAAACCCTTCATGATGTCGTAGCTCTGCTAATACGTACTGTAACAAGCATAATAGTAGCCCACTCTTGCTAGGCCTAGTACCAGTGGAATACAAATCATAAGAAGATGTCAGAACCTGAAGAACCCTTGGGCCAGGGAGGGGGTTGTTTTGATTTAAATAATAAATTGTTGTTCCTGGAGCTGTTAGACTATTTGTTAAGAAAAAGCAGTAGGCTTAGCTCCTCTGCTGTGGCTGTGGATCACATGAGAACAGGAGTTAAAAGGTGAATGTATAAATTAGAGCAGCCAGTTGGCTGTTTTAACCAGGTACTCATCTCCATGGTAACTGGCACTGAAATAACTAAATTGCTTATAATTCACACCTCTGGTTATTTTGGTGAAGGCTTTGTGTGGACATTCTTATTTTGAATTGAGTGTTCTATTTTAATATCTTATTTCTCGTTAAATTATATCAAAATAGAACATTCCTCATCTGAAGTAAGTATGCACACATAAATAACGTAAGGCATGATTTACAACTGATTTAGTTATTGCACTTCCAGTTACCATGAAGTCAAATCCTAGCTCTGACTACCAACAACCTAAGGGGCTGTTAGGGCAGCCAGGTATTTCTAGGGCTCAGAACATCTCTAGCCAATTCCCCCTTCTCCATGGCCAACCTCCAGCACCTGTAGTGGGGGTGGCACAGGAGCCTGTCTGCCAGCTCTGTCCCACCGGTGATTCCTCCTACCACAAAATGATCCTTCCATCGCTGGCTACGTCAGCTTTTGAGATGCTTTGCACCAGTGGTGCTGCACAAACATTCCTGTAATACAGAATCCAGCTCTTAATCTTTCACACAGACGATATTTCCCACATGAGGTAACATTCAACACTGCATTCTAGATCCTCAGCCAATGTAAATTTATGTAGCTGCCCTGAAGGCAACAGAGAGAGGCCAGTTTATGCCAGTGGAGGATCTGGCCTTGTATTTCCAAGCCGAAAAAATGTGTCTGAAATGTTTTATTTGTAGACTTTTTAAAACACACAATTTAGCCACTATTCTTTGACCTCCACTTGAGATTTGCACAGGATCATGGACTTCATTTGTATGTAATAAATTAATTTTTTGTGTCTTAGAGCAGTGGTTCTCAACCAGGGGTCCTGGGCCCCCTAGTGGCCTCAAGCAGGTTTCATGGGGGCCACCAAGAAGGCCAGCATTAGACTCGCTGGGGCCCAGGGCAGAAAGCTGAAGCCCAGGTCCCTGAACCCTGCCACCCAGGGCTGAAGCTGACGCCTGGGCAATGTAGCTCTGTGGGGGCCCCAGTGGCATGGGCCCCCAGGCAATTGCCCTGCTTGCTACCCCTAACATCGGCCCAGGCTTTTATATGCAGAAAACCAGTTATTGTGGCACAAGTGGGCCATGGAGTTTTTATAGCATGTTGGGCGGACTTCAGAAAGAAAAAGGTTGAGTACATCTGTCTTAGGACACCTCGTAAAGATGTCCTGCCCACTGGGATTAATCCTTGATTTTTTTAAAAAAATGTATTTTTAAGTGTGGTCTTTATGATTAAAAAGTATCTGCCATGTTCAAGTCAGATTCAATTTTACTGGTCAAATTGGGGGTGCCCAAAATGTAGCCTGGGGCATTCTAAAATGTGACCCACCTCTATTCAGGTCATGCAGCTCAAGATGCAGAATGACATGCTGGGACCTGCAGTCTCCATGAGACTGCACCTCCATGATGGAGATGAAGGCAGCTACTGATCTTTATTAAAATTAAGCATGCCCCACAGGTTCCAGCCAAGTTGTCTATGGTCTTTGTCACCCTCTGTTGGAAAGCATTTGTTCCCCTCCTCACTCCATATTAAGTGTGTATTTGTCAATCAGAGTGAAGGTCTAAAATGATAACATGTATGCTTAATTTGCCCTACAGAGAATATTCTCTGGGAAACATGTAACAACAAAGATTTTCCAGTAATTGACAGAAAAAAATGCTGACTGACAATTTAATTTTTTCAGATAATGAGATCTGTAGGGAAGTTTTAATCTTTGGAAGGTTCCACATGAACTATCAGTAGTTTGATTAACCTTTTATGTGGCCATGTAAACTTTCCAATTTTCTACAGTTTGATTGTATGGCTGTAAGACTTATTTGTAGGAGGAATGTTATTGAGGAGTCCGCATGGTCTAATTGACAAATGCATCTCTTAATATTCCATCAAATCAATGTATATCATTTGTATTCTGATGCTAACTGCGTTGATGTTAAGCATTCGCTGTATCTGAAAAGCTTTCTCTTTGTTACTAAGATGCCAACTAAGCACATGTTGACTGGGTTTTTGTATCAAGCATTTACACTGAGGGCACATAACACTCAAATGCAAGTGTTTCAGTTATAAAGTGAATTTATAAAGACTATTCATAATACTAAGGTCTACTTCCTTTGTTTTTAATATTAAAAAAGCATCAGATAAAATTGCCTTTCCAACTCTTATTTTTGCCTTCTCTTAAGTGTTGATATGAATGGATGGGGTTTTATGATGCATATCTCATTACCATTTCTTATAGGGTATGCCTTTGGACCAGTACCAATTTTCTAAATTTTACTGCTTCTTTAGGAAAAATAAAATCATGGTAACCAGATGTGGTATGATTATTTGCCTCTGACCTGGCAAAGTGTTAGGTTTAACAAAAGAAGCTAATAGAAATATTCAGATTGACCCTTCTCATCATGTAGGTTGCTTGGAGCTCAATCAATCTCTCATTATTATCAGAGTTATTCAGGCAGAGGCAGCAGTTTTTCATGATCAGCCCTTGAGCCAGATGTAATTTGCAATTTGGAGCATTGTATTTTGAAACAATAATGCATTGAAATGAACAGAACAGAAATTAGAAGTATAGTAGTCAAGAGGACACACTAAAGAGTATCTACAGCGTAAATACACTCTTCAAGTACTGTAAGTGGACACTGGTGATTTAAAGTCACATAATGTAGTTTTATTAGCACCCAGATTCATCCACAATTTTTAAAATCATCATATGTATAATTGAACAAATCCAACAAAAGAAAATGGCCATCTTGGCCTGTGTTTTTGACATGCTAGGCCTTTCATTAGGAGCCGTGATATGGGTAATAAGATCCCTTTTAGCTGTGTAGTGAAATTTGAACAAAATAATGTTGAAATGCATTGACATGAAATCTTCTAGAGTAATATTTGTCACAAACAGAAAATTCACAAAAGAAAAAATTCATACAGTCTGTAGAACAGGTAAATTCACTAGTAGTGTGGCACTGAGACATTTAATCAATGACTCCTTCAGAATAAGAATCACACTGCCTTTCAATTTGTGAGTGGAAATTGACTCTCAGTAGATCTCCTCCCCATCTTCTATTTCAAATTTTCCAATAGTTGTTCTTACATCCTACTGTTCACGTCTTTATAGAACTCCTAAGTGCTGAGTTACCTGATAAAGCATTGCAGTCTTGACTGGTGAATACTGACTATGAGAGAGAGGGACAAAAAGCATTTGTAAATGCATTAAATGACAGTAATGAAAGGATATGTTGTCCATTAAGAGCACATGACCGATTAAAAGCCTGCTTTAATTTGGCCAGGTCTCTCGTAAGAGTTATTTTTTAAAAACAAATTTCTGTTCTGTGCCAAACAGCACGCACTGAGTTTATCAAATCAGATCTTTCTAGGACCATTGAAGCCATATACACCCATGAACATGAGAAACATTATTTGGTTATGTGCCTCTTAAGCGCTGTTGCTACACTCGAGCAAACTTCCAAATGCATTGCATTTTACAAAATCTCCATTGAACTGTCATGTATTTTTTCTTTGGTTATTCTCATCATTGCTGATTACCAAGATAGTTGTGTCTAAATGGACGTTTTTTTCTTCGTAATCAGTCGCCTTCCTTCTTGATTCATTCAGGGATGCCACAACTCATTGTTTAACAGATTACAGTTCACCACCATGAAGTAAGTAATTTATGGTGTCTCTCACAGTAGATTGGGGCAGGAAGGGCAGGCTGAATAAGGATAACATTTCTAGGTCTCTGTTTGCTGACTGGCTGATATCTTCTGTATATTGTCACTTAGAAAATTACCCCTGCCTCCTGTGCCCTTCCCAGCCAGTACATGATTTGGTTTGAAAGTGCAGTATTGTGGATCAGATGTTAATTTCTCGCCTATTTCTGACTTGCCACAGAGTGTCTTTTTAGTTGTTTGTCACAACTCTTAATGACAGCGGCAAGTAGAAAACGTCATAATTGTAGAAAACAATGCAAGAAGTTTAACCGTATGTTTAACAGTTTACAGAGAGATGGATTCTCTTAACAGAGAGATTTACTAAAGTGTTACATACCTGATATGCAAATATACAGACTGTAAGGAGCAAGTGGCTTGGTATGGAATAATAATCATTTAACCATATATAGTGTCTTCCATTCCAAGTAATTGAAGCACTTTATTGAAGTTATTGAATTAAGCCCTGTAGGATGCTTTGATTTGCTAATCATTTTATGGATGGGCAAACTGAGTCACACAGAAATTAAGTAATTTTCCAAAATCACAGAGGAAGCCTGTAACAGAGCTGGGACTAGGAGCCCTGTCGTCCTGATTTCACAAGACAGTCTTTCCTCCCCAATATAGTGGATCTAGATTTTGGTTGTGAGAGCATATGATGGCTTGGATACATATAGGGAAAGGAGCACCTAGTGAATGTCATGACACATCTTGCATTCTTTGTGGCATGGAGGGCCTTCTAAGGGTGATGACTGATAGGTTCAAAGACCATACTAGTTATCTGTGTTGGTAGCTTGTGTAATAGTGGTCTGTGTTGGTGGTATTCCTTTTCAGTAGAGACTTTGGAGACTTTGCAAGTGATTTTCTTGTGGAATAAACTGTGAATCCCAGGGTTTCCTCTGGAGGTATTCTCCGTTTGCATGGAAGATCTATGCCACTACAGAGCATGCAGGGTCCCCTTACATGCCTCTGCAGCATGAGAGATCTCAATGAGCCATGTTGCCAGGGCCTCCCCTGCTGGATGTTGCATCAAAAAACCCAGCCCGGGTGGGTTCTTCATAAGAGGGAAGAATGTGTCTGCCATTTTTTTAACATAAGCAGGGAATCCTTGTGGGTTTGAAAGGGGGATGAGAGAATGTGCATCTCAACCATATCACCCGGTTCAACCAGGGCTTCCATGGCACCTGGGGGAGAATGATGCTGCAGAGGCAGATCATGCAGATGCTGATCTACCTCGGTTTTCTGAGACTTCATGGTTAGTAACGATGGTTGTGCGGAACATGATCATTTAGGACCACCAGATGTTCTGTATATATGTTGGGAATATATAATACACACATTGCATTAAATGAGAATTTTATTAAATATTAATTTTAAAATTTTGCCAAAGTCTGGAAAACTTATAAACTCTCAAGATCATTAATATTTCAGGGTTAATATTCTACCATTTTTAAGTTAAGCAGCTGATACTATTTTAAGCATCTGTTTGCCATAAATCAGGAACCTTTTGTTTTAAGTATCGTGTTGGACATTAATTTAAAATACTTTTTATTTTATCTATAAAAAGAGGTACTGTTTGTGTTGTCATTTAGAAGAATTATTAAAAATATAAATCTTATAATTTTGCTGACACAACAGGGTCAAAACATTACATAGGTTGTTGCTAATACCCTTTTTGAGTAGTTGTGTGTGTGTGTGTGAGAGAGAGAGAGAGAGAAATTTTGTCACTACTACTGGGAAAAGAGCATGTCTTACTTTACGTCAGAAAGCATCGATAGAATAGCTTGAGACACTTACCATTTGTTAATTTTTAATGACGGTCCTTTGTCTATTAAAGAACATAATGCTACTGAACTTTTTCTGTCTCAATCAATTTTTGTGTTTTTTTCATTAATCAACTAATGCATATTTCTTCCATAGCTCTTTATTCTAATGAAATATGTGGACGATTTGGCAGATGGCAATGATCTCATCAGTAACGCATCAGAGTAAAATCCATTTAGCAGATTACATGGAGATTATTTTTGTTGTATCAGAGATATTGATATGCTCTTTCTAACTGACGCTATTCTCAATAGATAACATTTCAGAATTCATATTGCTCACGTACAACCATTTTTCATCAATCTGAAAGCAGATCTGATTTATTTTTTTATATGAAATGAACTCTCCTGTGTATTTATCATTACATTCCAAGGAATTTTTCTCCCCTCTTTTCTCTCTTTCCTTATATTGTTGAGCAACTCCGAGGGCCTGATTCTAAGTCCACTGAAGTCATTGAGAGTCTTTCTGTTGAGTTTAATAGGCTTTGGCTCAGTCCCCAAATTGGCTGATGGAAAATTCACTCAAGCAAGTGGATGCCAGTTTAGTACAGCTGGGTGACCAACAAAAGGATTTTTGCTATATACTTTACTCTGCTTGGATGGTTACACACAGGTTATCCTAGTTTGAGGTAAAGATTCAGAAGTACAAGGCCTTGTCTACACTACGAGAGTACTTCGATTTTAGTTAATTCGACTATGTGGAATCGATATTACTAAGTCGAACGTGTGTGTCCACACTAAGGATAGTAATTCGACTTTGTGAGACTTTGTGAGTCCACACTAACGGGGCAAGCGTCGACATTGGAAGCGGTGCACTGTGGGCAGCTATCCCACAGTTCCCGCAGTCCCCCCTGCCCTTTGGAATTCTGGGTCGAGCCCCAAATGCCTTCTGGGTAAAAAAATGTGTCGAGGGTGCTTTTGGGCGCCTGTCGTCATCCGTCCGTCACTCAAGCCCTCCCTCCCTCCCTCCCTCCCTGAAAGCGCCGGCGGGAAATAATTTCGCGCGCTTTTCTGATTACTGACAGCGCGGACGCCACAGCAGTGCGAGCATGGATCCCGCTGCGACCATCGCTGCAGTTGTGGCAGTTCTCAACGCCTCGCAGCTTCTCCTCCACCTGTACCAGAGGCAGCTGCAGATCAATCATGAGAGGAGGCTACGGCACTACCGTGACGGCATGAAGTCGGACACTAGCTCCGACCTCTCTGAGAACATGAGACCCAGCGCCCAGGACATCTCGCTGTCACTGGGTCTTGTTGATACTGTTGAACGGCGATTCTGGGCCCGTGAAACCAGCACGGAATGGTGGGACCGCATAGTGCTGCAGGTCTGGGATGAATCCCAGTGGCTGCGCAACTTTCGCATGCGGAAGGGGACTTTCCTCGAACTGTGTGAGTTGCTGTCCCCTGCCCTGAAGCGAAAGGACACCCGGATGCGGGCAGCCCTGACTGTCCAGAAGCGAGTGGCCATAGCCCTCTGGAAGCTCGCAACGCCAGACAGCTACCGGTCCGTCGCTAACCAGTTTGGCGTGGGCAAGTCTACCGTGGGGGTTGCTGTTATGCAAGTAGCCAGGGCAATCGTCAAGCTACTGCTATCTAAGGTAGTGACCCTGGGAAACGTTGAGCTCATCAGAGATGGCTTTGCCGAGATGGGATTCCCAAACTGCGGTGGGGCTATAGATGGGACTCACATCCCTATCCTGGGACCAGACCACCAGGCCAGCCAGTACATAAACAGAAAGGGATACTTTTCCATGGTGCTGCAAGCACTGGTGGACCATCGGGGACGTTTTACCAATATCTACGTTGGATGGCCTGGCAAGGTTCATGACGCTAGGGTGTTCAGGAACTCTGGTCTGTGTAGACGGCTGCAGGAAGGTCTTTACTTCCCGGACCACAAAGTAACTGTTGGGGATGTGGAGATGCCTACAGTCATCCTCGGGGACCCTGCATACCCGCTAATGCCCTGGCTCATGAAGCCCTACACTGGCGCACTGGACTCAGGGAAAGAACTATTCAACTACCGGCTCAGCAAGTGCAGAATGGTGGTGGAGTGTGCTTTTGGCCGTCTCAAGGGCAGATGGAGAAGCCTACTCACTCGCTGTGATCTCAGCGAGACCAATATCCCCATTGTGATAGCTGCTTGCTGTGTGCTCCACAATTTGTGTGAGAGCAAGGGGGAGACCTATATGTCAGGGTGGGAGGTTGAGGCAAATAGCCTGGCTTCTGATTACGTCCAGCCAGACAGCAGGGCGATTAGAAGATCACAGCGGGACGCACTGTGCATCAGGGAGGCTTTGAAAGCCAGGTTCCTGACTGAACAGGGTCTCCAGTGACTTTTTACTTTGTGGACACAGATGCTGAACCTGCCCCCGTTTCTTTACCCAGTTACTGTTGACTATCCTTCCAAGTTACATACCCCCTTCCCCACCTTCCCAACAAATAAAATCTGTTCTGTTCTGTTAATGAACAAGGTTCTCTTTTTTACTGTTTTCGCGGGAATGTTTTAAACCGGGGACGCAGACTGTGGCGGGGGGCGGGCTTACTGTTTTGATGCAAATGATGCTTCTAAAGTCCGGGAATGACAGGCTCCGCAGTGCTGCATTGGTTGTTTCAACGCAGCCTGCCAGCAGTCCTGGGCGGGACTGGATGTATGTGTCGGCCAAGTGACTTTCTGGCAGGGGGCGGAGGGTAACAGATCCCCTGCTGCGTGGCTCTGTGATCCAGGATAAGGACCGCGGCATAGGATCTCTAACTGCCCTCCCCCGACACAAAGTCACAGATCAACCCCCTCGCACCCCAGAACAAGAAAACCGCCTCCCAGACTGACCAGGGTAACTGGTGACTGTGCTGTGTATGTGTCCTGATGCTGGACCTGCCCCCGCCTCTGTAGCCTGCTACAGGTGACTGTCCTGTCCAAGTAACAAACCCCTTCCCCCCCTTCAGACAGAATACCCTCCAAAAGACACTCTCGGAAACAGTACTTAACAGAAACAGATGTTTTATTACGAACCGCACATGAAAAGGGGGGGGGGAAGGAAACTTGGACATGGGCTAGTGTGAGATGGGTAGGAAAGGACTTTTCAAACTTTGGAACGAGAGCCTTCCATTGCTGCAGCAGTGTGCAGTGGCCGACTGACCGTTTTAACGGCCCTTGCCGCCCCTCCTTCTTTGTACTTTTGGTGAGGGGGGTGTGGGACTTGGTGGCGGGGGAGGGCGGTTAGAGATAGACAGCAGCAGTGCTCTGTCCTCCTGCCTCCGGTCTTGCAGAACATCCACTAGGCGCCGGAGCGTCTCCGTTTGCTCCCTCATTAGTCCAAGCAGGGTTTGAGTAGCCTGCTGGTCCTCCTGGCGCCACCTCTCCTCCCGTTCCATGACTGCTCTGTGCATTTGTGACAAGTTCTCCCTCCACTGTGTCGTCTGGGCTGCCTGCTCTCGTGAGCACTCCATAAGTTCATAAAACATGTCTTCACGAGTTTTTCTCTTCCTTCTTCTAATCTGCGCTAGCCTCTGGGAGTGTGATGCCAGGCTGGGTTGGGAGACAGTCGCAGATGTGTCTGTGGGAATGGGAAAAAGGGAGTAAATTCCTGAGACAGATAAATGAAGTTGCTAACAAAGAGCATAGTCTTTCTCTGTGAACAACACCATGCACTGCACCTTTCACATGCGCACTCAGGACAAGGTCGAATTTTCGGCCCTCGCCTTATGTGTCTGGGGTCCTGCAGTTGCGATCAGAGAAGCGTTGCAGGACACCTCTACTTCTGCTGCGGGAAAACATGGTAAGCCGTAGACTTGTGGCAGCTTAAACATGTAATAGTAGCACTGGGCTCCTTTCGCACTGAATGCAAGGCCACTCTCTGCTGGCAGCAATCAGGGAAGCATGAGCTCTGCCCCTGTCCCACCACCTCGCGGCTGTCCCCGGGAAAGATCCCTGTATGCTGCCCCTCTGCCGCCTCCACCGCGTGGCTGTAAAGCAGTCCAAATACTAACATTCCCCTCCCTAATTTAAAGCAGGGCGTCATGTGTGACATAACCCTCATGAGGATCTCGGAGACCGAGAGGGGAAGGATGCTGCGTGAATGCATGCAGAGGCCTGGGCCATATGCCGCCATGCTGTGCCGCGCACTGATCCCCGACTACCTCATGGACTCATGGCGTGGGAACGTGTGCTACCACGGGGGACCAAACAAGATTGCCCTGCCGTTGAACCTCGTGCGCATGCTGGAGCGGTACCTCCAGGAGAGCTATGCGGAGCTATCCCAGGAGGACTGTCTGTCCATTCCCGGGCACATTGACCGCCTTTTCCTTTAAGTTGAGCATAACGGACTACAGAGTGGAGGGGCCGTGTTGTGGACTAATCATGAATATCCGGACAGTACTTGATTTTCTATACATAGTTAGTAGTAAAAAGTTTACTAAGCCAACTAAATCATGAACAACAAATTACTGATATAGTTATTATTCCTGTTTTGTTATAAATAAAAGTTTCTATGTTTAACTGAGTGACTGAAAAGCCCATTCTTAACAATATAAATATTCCACTTATGTTAAAATGAAATGTTTAGATGTTTAAAGCACTCACTGCTTGATCCTTCCCCTGATTCGGTGTCCGGGGTAAGGGCTGTGGACGGTTGGTAGGGGATCTCGGTAAGGGTGATGAAGAGCTCCTGGCTGTCGTTGAAATCAGCGGTGCAAGCGCTGTCGACTGCCTCGTCCTCCTCATCTCCTTCCTCATCTTCCCCGTCACCTAACATTTCCGAGGAGGAACCGGCCGTGGACAATATCCCATCCTCGGAGTCCACGGTCACTGGTGGGGTAGTGGTGGCGGCCGCACCTAGGATGGAATGCAGTGCCTCGTATAAACGTGATGTGTGGGGCTGGGATCCGGAGCGTCGGTTTGCCTCTTTGGTTTTTTGGTAGCCTTGTCTCAGCTCCTTGATTTTCACGCGGCACTGCGTTGCATCCCGGCTGTATCCTCTCTCTGCCATGGCTTTAGAGATCTTCTCATAGATCTTTGCATTCCTTCTTTTGGAGCGCAGCTCTGAAAGCACGGACTCATCGCCCCACACAGCGATGAGATCCAAGACCTCCCGATCAGTCCATGCTGGGGCCCTCTTTCTATTAGATTGCACGGCCAACTCTGCTGGAGAGCTCTGCATCGTTGCTAGTGCTGCTGAGCTCTCCACGCTGTCCAAACAGAAAATGAGATTCAAACTGGCCAGACAGGAAAAGGAATTCAAATTTTCCCGGGGCTTTTCCTGTGTGGCTGGTCAGAGCATCCGAGCTCTAAGTGCTGTCAAGAGCGTCAACAGAGTGGTGCACTGTGGGATAGCTCCCGGAGCTATTACCGTCGATTTCCATCCACACCTAGCCTAATTCGATATTGCCATTTCGAATTTAGCGCTACTCCTCTCGTTTTCGAGGATTACAGAAGTCGAATTTAAAAGAGCTCTATTTCGAACTAAGTAGCTTCCTGGTGTGGACGGGTGCAGGGTTAATTCGATGTAACGGCGCTAAATTCGATATAAGCTCCTAGTGTAGACCAGGCCTAAGACTCTGTTCTCAGACCCTCTTCTCTTTGTTAATAATGCAGCAAACTACCACCATGGCTTTAGGGTTAGCACTTCCTTTTGCTATACTGTAACTTGAAAGGTGACCTGTCTGAAAAGGACACCCTGTTCTAGAACATAATAAAAGAAAAATAATTTATCCTTTTATATCTTTAACTGTCTTGATATTATATGATTGTTGTCATAGGCTGAGTTGAGGTTTAAAACTGTGAATCTGACTTTGAGAGTTCACATGTATATTGAAATGTTCTCTGACCCTCGCTGCAAAAGGAAAATGAAGAAGCTAAAAATTAATAGAACCCTGGAGTATGTTGGCAATTAGAGTGAACAAGATTTCAGTTGCTCTCCGTCATCAGCTTCTCTCACTGTTGGATAGATAGGATATTTTTAATTTACACCCCTTATTTCAATGTCAAAAAAAATTATTGAAATATTTGTATATGTTCCAATTAGAGTAGCATTAAATGATTTTTTTAAACTGCACTTTAAGAAGCAGAACTTGGATTAAGGAAACACTAAATAAACTGATTAATGTGTGAGATATGCTCTTGCTTGCTTATGTTATTATTAAGAGGATATTATTTAATAATATGATGCATGCTATATCTATCCTTAGAAGAATATTAAACTATGTTTGTAAATAGAAAAAAGTTACATTTAGAATTATTTTAGTATTACCTAGGGTGGAAAGGGAGTATTACATTTTTGTTTGGTCTGTATTTCTCATTGTACATTAAGGGTGTACCTCCAAAAGGAGCAGTGGGAAAGGGGGCATGGTGGCTTCAAGTCACCTTTGTATCTTCCCAATGCTGGGCTGCTCCTGGCATAACATAGGCAGCACTGGGGTCCTGTCAGAATTACAACAGCCTGGCCCTGATTGCCTATGGAGCATAGTGCTGCCTGGAATCTCCACAGCAGTATGTGCTGCAGCCCGACCCCTGACGTGCTTCTCTCACCACCAGCCTCTTTCTCCCCTTCCCCCCCCCCCCCCCCCAGCACACCACATATACACCTCTACCTCGATATAACGCTGTCCTCGGGAGCCAAAAAATCTTGCTGCGTTATAGGTGAAACCGCGTTATATTGAACTTCATCTGATCCACCGGAGTGCGCTGCCCCGCCCCCCCGGAGCACTGCTTTACCACATTATATCCGAATTCGTGTTATATCGGGTCGCGTTATATCAAGGTGGCGGTGTACCAGGGCTTGCAGCTATCTTCCACAGTTCTGGCCCTGGGGGAATCCTCTGGCCAAATACTGGGGTTTAGTGCTCCTTTACACTGCTTGGGCCCTTTCATCCAGCATATAGGATCCAAAACCTGGATGAAAATCTTACTTGAGATATATAATTTTTCTTGTCTTCTTAAGGGGAGCAACTATTATTTGATAAACAGGTGGAGTTATTTAGAAGATTATAGAACCATAGAAATGCAAGGTTGAAAAGAACCTTGAGAGGTCATATAGTACAGTCCACTGTGCTGAGGCAGGATCTAGACCATCCCTGATAGGTGTTGTCTAACTTAAAAGCTTCCAGTGATGGGGATTCCACAACCTTGCTTGGAAGCCAATTACAATTCTTAACTATCCTTATAGTTAGAAAGTTGCTGTTATTTTTTTAATTTATTTTTTGCTAATATCTAATCTAAATCTCCCTTATTGCAAATTAAGCCCATTACTTCTTGTCCTACCTCCAGTGAACGTGGAGAACAGTTGATCACCATCTTCTTTAGAACAGACCTTAACCTATTTGAAGACTGTTATCAGGTCCCCCCCTCAGTCGTCTTTTCTGAAGACTAGACATACACAGGTGTTTTTAATCTTTCTTGAGAGGTCAGGTTTTCTAATCCTATTATCATTTTTGTTGCTTTTCTCAGGACTCTCTCCAGCTTGTCCACATCTTTCTTATAGTGCGGCATGCAAAACTGGACCCAGTACACTAGCTGAGGCCTCACCAGTGCCAAATAAAGTGGGACAGTTACCTCCCATGACTTACATACAACACTCCTGTTAATACACCTCAGAATGATATTAGCCTTTTTCAATCCGCATCAGATTGTTGGCTCATATTCAATTTGTGATCCATTGCAACCCCCAGATCTTTTTCAGCAGAACTACTGTCTAGCCAGTTATTCCCCATTTTGCGATTGTGCATTTGATTTTCCCATGCAACGTGTAGTACTTTGCACTTGTCTTTACTGAATTTCATCTAGTTGGCTTCAGACTGGCTCTCCAATTTGTCAAGGTCATTTTGAATTTGAATTCTGCCCTCCAAAGTGCTAGCAACCCCTCCCAGCTTGGTGTCATCTGCACATTTTATAAGCATATTCTCCACTCCATTAGCCAAGTCATAAATGAAAATATTAATGGTACTGGACCCAGAGAGATCCCACTAGATATGTCCTTCCAGTTTGACAGTGAACCATTGATAACTACTCTTTGAGTACAGTTTTTAACCAGTCCCCTCCTTCCCCCCAAGTAACTTCATCTAGACCACAGTAAGCCAGTACCATGTCAAAGAAGGAAATTAGATTTGTGTGGCATCACAAATTTATGTGGGTTATAATTTATCACCCTATTTTCCATCAGGTGCTTACTGGAACAAATTGTTAAAAAATCAATTTGTATCTTTCCAGATATCAAAGATAGGCTGTCTGATCTATAATTCCCCCAGCTCTTCTTTGTTACCCTTTTTAAAGATAGGTTCTATGTTTTTCCTTCTCCAGTCCTCTGGGATCTCCCCTGTCCACCAGGAGTTCTTAAAGAAGATAATCACTAATGCTTCAGCTAGTTCCTCAAGTACCCTAGGGTGAATTTCATCAGGCCATGCCAACTTGATTACATCTAACTTATCTAAACATTCTTTAATCTGTTCTTTCCCTGTTCTGGCTTGTGTTCCTTCCCCCTTGTTAATATTAATTGTGTTAAGCATTTGGTCATAATTAACAATTTTAGTAAAAACTTAAGTAAAATAAGCATTAAATACTTTCATCTTCTTGATGCCATCCATTATTAACTGTTCCCCACTGAATGGTGGACCAACGCTTTTGTTTCTTGTTCCTGTTGTATTCATAGAACCTCTTCTTTCTGGTTTTTATATCCCTTGCTAAGTGTAACTCATTTTGTGCCTTAGCCTTTCTGATTTTGTCCCTACATGCTTTGTGCTATTCTTTTGTATTCATCCTTAGCAATTTGTCAATTTTTCCATTTTTTGTAGGATTTCTTTTTGATTTTCAGGTAATTAAAAAGCTCCTAGTGCAGCCATATTGATCCTTTACTATTCTTCCTATCTTATCCAGGTACTGCTAATCACTGATTGAATTTTAATTATAAATGTGATACATAAAGCAACTGTCCCAATGTATAACCAGAGATTTTAATTGCTATCAGAATATTATACCTCCTTGTAGAGTTTCATGTTCTCCAGCTCTGTAATGTCCTCTCCCTTTCCAAATAATTATTAATGATCAATTTAGCCTCATGCCTCATTGGTCTGGATTACTTTAGAAATGAGCATCCTGGGAAAAACAGAGAACATCCATGTACTCCAAACCCTGCGTAGTCCCCATTTTCTTCATTTTTTATAGCTACCCCTAAGATCCATAAACTTGGCTGCCTTGTATAATTTTATCTTTAGATGGTGTGGCCTGAGATTAATCTTTCTGTAGGGTCACTGTATGGTATATATTCGGCCCACACAGTGGCTTTGTTTTAGAAAGGAGGGAAAAGGGGGGGGAAATGTTATAAATTCCTGCTAGCTTCAAAGTTTTCCTCTGACCCATGAATACTAATTTTTTTCAGTGTTTAAGAGAAGTTTGTATTTTTCTGTTTGTAAACGTTTTGCCTGGATGGCTATTTGAATGACCTGGCTCCACTTTGCACATTGTTAGTGCTTTCATTTTACTTTTGATGTAAACTTCTGAGTGAATAGTGCCATAAGTGCCTGTCTACTTTCATCAGTTTCAGCAGAGCATTTGATGGAAAAAAATACTCTTAATGTTTTTGAAGTGATAAACACAATGGGCTTAATAGATATGTAGATGTTATCCCTTGTGCTTTAAATATGCCAAAAAGTTGTCGTTTTCTTACTCCCTAAAACTTGAGGAATATTTTATTTATTTATTTATTTAAATGTATAAAATATGTAATTCCATCTATGATGGGTAAAAATTAACACACACACGCACACACTCATTGATCCTAACAATAAATAAACTTCCAACCTCAGACATTCCCCTCCCCAAATGCTTGGGAGAAAACAGTGGGATGTGCAGCATGCCTGGAAGTTTAACAGTTCTGAGGTCTGGCTAACCAAGTGGGGGAAAGGCGTTCCAGAGGTGAGGGACCCTCATGAAGAAGTTGCCGGCAGAGTGTTCTCCCTGTATGTAGAGGAGGAGGGTCCAGCTCAAGCACCTCCACTGATCTTAATCACGACAGCATGTCACAAGGAGGGAGACAATCCTACAGGTAACCAGGTCTCAAACCATTTGGGGTTTTAAAGGTGAAAACCACCAATTAGAATTCTATCCACTATAGCCAATGCAACTGCTGCTATAGGGTGAAGTGAGCTGATATTGCTTATCAAGCAATTATTATACAGATGATTCTGGATTGTCTCCTGCAGTTCATAAAAGAAGGGCTTATACTAATGTAAATTCTGATTTACATTCTCTGGAAGTTGCAGTGTTGAGTAATTTTACAAATAGTGGATTTAAAAATAGTGATCTGGAAATATTGTCAGAAAAAAAGCATACGATACTATAATAAAAAACAAAGAGGAAAAAAAACCTCACCTTTATAAATTCTCAAGAAAACAAAAAGAAAAGTATTAAAAATGGAGGTTCAGAAATCTTGGCAGTCTCCCCTCCTGGTTTTTAAGCAGCTGCTCCTATAATAAGCACAACATTGTCCTAGGGAAAGAGAAATACATTTGTGTTCATTTGACAAGTTAGAATGTTTTGTTATTAACAGGTTTGGCAAACATCGCAAAGATGACAAGATTGAGAAAACTGGTAAAATTAAAGTTCAGGAAGCCCTTACTTCAGAAGAGGAGAGAATACGAATGAAGCAAGAACAGGAGAGGTAGACTTCAGTATTTGCTTAAACATTAGTAGAGAGAGTTTTTGTTTTTTCTTTTTTTTGTGGTGTTTCTAAACTCAAGAATTTACATGCAACTGAAGTTTTCATTGATAAAATTACCCAAATGCTTATGTTTATATAGTTAATATAACAGAAAGAAACAGAGAGAAACTGGATTTGTTTGGGACATAAACAGTGACAGTTTCTTTTGACTGCATTCAGTATCTTTTATGTGACCAGTAGCAGCTGTATAATTATTTCTTAATTGGGGCACGTGAAAGACTGATTTTTCTCAAGACTGATTCTATAATCGATTTTACAGACTTCTCAGAAAACAAATATTTATATAAAATTGAAATACATTTTGTATCTTTCCCTTAAAGTCTTTCATACCTAGTTTATAACTAGTTGTTTTTATGCTGTTCTGAAATAGAATTTAAAATTTGATAATTGCAAATAAATTTGTCACTGCAGTTCTGTTTATGTTGTCATGGAGTAATGTGTACATTAAACTGTTAATTGTAAAACTGAGTGGTGAGTACCTCTATTTTTGCCTTGTTCTCCTTCTCTTAACATTTGAAGCTTGTTTATGGTTTGTGTCATATGTTCCTCATTATTTTAAACAAGCTAATATTTCCAATCTGAATTTCACCCTGTGTCTTGCAGACCCCAGGGATTCTGGGCCCAGGCTCTGTTATCTCTTATTACTTCATTTAGGGCTAAATCCAAGAGAAGATTAGGAAGTGACTTGTTCACAGTCTAAAAGCACCTATATGGGGAGATTTCTGAGAGTAGGTGGCTGTTTAATCTAGGAAACAAAGGCATATCAAGCTATAAGCACTGGAAGCTTAAGTTAGACAAATTCAGACTAGAAATAAGGTGCACATTTGTAACAGTGAGAGTTATTAACCATTGGAACAACTTACCTAGGGATGGGGTGGAAGACTGTATGTTTTTCTAAAAGATATGCCCTAGCTCAAGCAGAAGTTGTGGGCTTGATGCAGAAATCACTGGATGAAAGTTTATGACTTGTGTAATGCAGGAGGTTGAACTAGTTGATCATGATGATCCCTTCTGTCCTTAATATATATGAATCTGTGAACTCTATATTTGATGTTTGGCTCCCAAAAAGATATGTGGGATTAATCTAACAGATTTTAATTGTAAATCTCTGAGTTTCCCTTCTGCTAGTATAGAGGCCGAACCAGGGCTTTTGATCTTTACTTGTGGCTTAATTTTCCTTTTTATTGATAAAACCAAAAATAGGAGCACTAAATGTTTTCCTGTTTTGTTGAGACATTCTTTTGAAGTAATTGCTCTCTCAAATAAAACTGTAAAGGAAAGTTTTGAAGTTGGAGGAAATATGTAACAAAGAGTGTGTGTGTGTGTGTGTGTGTGTGTGTGTTTATATCATCATCAAAGCTGAATGTTGGAATCTCTGCATGATGCACAAAATTATTTTTCATGGTAGGCAAATTTTTTGTTATGCGCACTCTCTCAATAATAATATTGGTGAGAGTATAGAATGTGCATGTTATAAGACAGATTGTAATAGTCACTCTGAGTACTACTGTATAATTATATAGCCTCCCCATTCACCAAACTACTCTCGCCTCCTTGAAATCTCTCCTTAATACCTCACTCCTGCTATGTCACAAAAGAATTTATATATCCACTGAATCATCAATATGTGCACATGCCAGAACAGCATTATCTTATTATTGTGACCCAGATCTGTCCTCTCCCCTCAGATCCCCCCCACCCCAATTGTTGGTTTCATTCTTGTTGTGTCATGTGTACAATTATTATGTAATTTTTTTGTTGCGGGGGCCTGTACTACTAATAAATCATGATAACATAGCAACAAAAATGTGCTGGGTGCTTCCTTAAGTTTCCAAAAGTAGATTCCAGATTGTGACTCAGTCCATGGTGGTTTCGAATTGTCACAGTCAGATTGCAGTTCTTCCTTTCTATTTTATAATGTAATTATATTAGATACATAATAAATTACTGCCCATGCAAATTAACCAAAAGTCTAGAAATAATTACTGGGGGAGACAGTAAAATGATGCTGGTTTATAATGGCTCCTTTTTTCACTTTCATTATGTTTTAGTGGCACAGTTCACTTACTCTGTTTTGTTTGGTGTTTGAAGCTCTATACCTTTAATGATGCAATACTTTTGGGAACTAGGCTGAATTTAATGAATTTACTATGTGTAAGAGGCTTGGAACAAAAAATCCTTAGGGGTCAGAGAACAAGTGAATGGTCCATTAAAAAATCAATCATGCCCACAATTTTATGAAATTATTATACTCTGACTTTGCAGTTTTAATAGTAATGTGCTTACAATAGTATTTTGCTTAAACTCTTGAAAGTATTTTGTTCATATTGATTAGAAGACAAATAAGCAAATTAATGTACTTCAATTTATCACTGATTGAAATGGATAAAAACTTTTATGAATACAATACTAATACTAACAATAATTCCTTTTAAAAAGAGTGTCATTTTAGCCAGCTCTGGTGCATGTGTTCCAGCAACAGTAACAAAGCAGTTTAGCACAGGATGTAAATTGTCCAGTTGAAAATACAGGGGCATAGATCAGATATGTTTAGCAAATACCTCCATTAGAACTGTGTCAGGAACCTGGAATAAGCACCCACCATTCTTATAAAAATTGTCAGAGGATACTTATTGATGGTAAATTGTCAGGATCTCAGGTTGACGTTTCACCCGACAACACACTACTGTGTATCTCCATTCTGGGGGCACTGGTTTACTCCGAGAAGGGAGGCTAGTGAGTTTACTTTGAATATCTCCAAGCACTGACCATCCAACCCAAACTGCTTAGGTTATGAGCTCTGACAAGCTTACAGCCCCAGGTGGCGTTGTTGAAGCCTGAGCACAAAGGAGTTACCTTGGATTTACATCGCTGGAACAGAGATCAGAATTGGATCCATTCAGGGCCAGATGAAGGCAATCTTGGGCTCTGGGCACACCACATCATGGAGGACCCTTTGTGCCTGACATCCATGCTCTAATCCTGCCCCTCCATGTGCAATACTTGGAGTGGTGGTGTCAGTGGGTTCCCTCTCCTCCCAGAGAGGTAGGGGCAGTAGCATGGGCCCCCTTTTTCCTAAGGAGTAGCAGGAGCTTTCCTCTCCTTCCTCAAGAGGAAGGGTGGGCCCCAAGTGTATCTGCTTGGTGAGATGCATCTGCTAGATTCTTCTGCTCCTGCCCTGCATAGAATCCCCTGGTGGGGGGTGTTGGTGCCATCCCTTCAGAGTAGTTGATCTTGCATTTAACATCCCTTAGAGACGTATGGGGTAGTTGACACCTCAGGGGTTTCAGGTTGTCTACAGACTCAGGCAGACATTGCTGTATTGGTTACACTCAGGTCACGTTTTCAAACTTTTCTGGGCAACTAAAAGTGCTAGCGTTGCTGCCCTGGCTGCACTCCCCTTTGTGGATGCTCATCTGACTGTTGTACCCAAACCTTTGGCTCCCACAGGCTTTTAAGGTTATGATAAAGTCTCTCTATCTGGCCTTTCAGGCACACTTCTGTGTACAGACTCCAAGTCTGGTGCCCATGGGGAAGTTGGATCCCATAGCCCAACTGCTCCGCCAAGTCTCTTCAGAGCCTTCCTACTCCCTCCCCAGAGTTGCACTCACATGTGTACTGTGGATCACTGTGTCACGCTTTTGTGGACTTCATGACAATTACAGCAAGTAACACATAGGCTTTGCAAAGGCACTTCTAAATTATACATGCATGTTAGCTCATAGATGAAGTACTTGAGATACACAAATCTATGGAAAAATAACTTCACTCCTGAGTGTCTTTTGGGTCTTAGTGTCTTCCAGGGAGTCCAGACTTCTTCTGCACCCTCCTCTTCTCCTACCCAGTCTTGTCTTCTGGTTCTGGTCTGTTCCCCTTGCTGGAGGGAGACTTCCTTTTAACGCTTATTCTAACACCTTTGCTTTTTCCTGTCCTTCCCCAGGGTTTTTCTATTGTCCAGCAAGTCCAAAGTCTTTGGCTAGGTTGTGCACTGCTTGGATTTAGACAGTTCTTCTTCAAGTAGTGTCCCTCTGGGTGTGCCACATCAGGATATGTGTGTGTCTGCGGGTCTGCAGCTGCACCCTAGACATCCTCATGCCACAATACGAGGGCATGTGGGGGGGGGTGAACCCACCGCCACTCTAGTTCCTTCTTAACTGCCTTCAGCTTGAGACAGTGCATTGCAATGTCCATTAGCTAAGCCATGTGACTTGTTATACCACTTGCTTTTTTTTTTTCTTTTTCTTAATTTTACAGATATTTCTTTTCTTTTTTTTATTTTTCCCTTATTTAGCAGTTTGTGCCTTTTGGAAATGGGGAGGATTCTCCTTCCCATTTTTTTTTTTTTCCTTTTCCTGTTCTGGGCCTCAAACTGCAGCCTTGAGTATGGGTTATGCCCAAGACCCCAGGCTTCAAACCCTGTCACACCTGCTACAAGTCTTTTCCCTGCAGCAATGGGCATTCAAGCTGCTTCAGTTGCCTTAGGAAAAAACCCTCCACCCTTACCCTCCATCCATTCCCCCCATGTGCAAGATCTACTCAAATTCAGGAACTAATAATACAAGAAATTCAGAGAGAGGTCAGACTTAAACTCTTGTTCTCTGAGACCTGCAGGGTCTGAGTCACCCCTCTACATTGGAGCAGCCACCTGCCTCCAGTTCTTTGGTAGCAAACATTCCAGCGGCCCTAGGGTACCACCAAAGAAGAAAAGACCCCACTCCTTAGAACGGGACAAGAGAACGGAAAATTCACCCCTGCAGACAGAAGCTCTAGAACCCAGCAAAAGCTACTGTCATATACTGACCCAACCTTGGTACAATCCCCAGTACTGTGATATATATTGACTCCTGAGGGTCCATACCAGAGTCTCCAGTACAATCTAGGCTGCTCTCTCATGAAAATCTTCAACTCATGGAAGAGCTTGAATCACCATTGTTGACAGATACTAGGAGGATTCCCCACTGGTACCGACTCATTTCTTGGAGCCTACTTACCCTCCATCCATACCATTGTCAATTGTGGCTTGTCCACTGCACCACTTGCGCACCTCTGATAGACCCCACATAGGACTTGGAGATATCTATACGTGGCTTCTCTCCCTTCAAGCCTCCCTCTCTTGAGGTTCACTCTAAGGAGGAAACTCCTAGCAGGAAACACATCAGAGACCCTGGCAGGGACATCCATGGGGCCTCACCCCTACTCTTATGCTCCAGTGGGCATACTGGAACCCCTGGGCCTCCTATGGTGACCATTTCTACATAAGAGGACATATCAGGAGCAACAACCAACACCCTTTAGTCTTGCTCAACAGGAACATCCCAAGTGGAACATGAACCAGCTGAGGAGGAAGAAACACCACATTCACACAAGTCCCCTTTTCCTCACCAGATGAGGCAATCATGCCTCTTCCATCATCTTACCCTGATGATTTCAAGGCCTTCCAAGACCTTATGGAATGTGTGGTAGACACATTACAGATTCCAGTGTTCCCTGTTGAACATGCATCATACATCTCCTCAGGGCAAGATTGCACTACCTATCCCCAGCCTCCATGGAGTGGCAAATCCCAGCCACTGTACCACTAGCATGCAAGCGGGTTGACAAGAAGTACTATATCCGGCCCATAGGCTTGGAGTATTTTTTCCTTCACTCTTTAAGTAACATGCTGGTAGTTGAGGCAGTTAACTAATTGAACAGACAACATTGGTTCTGTTCAACCCCATCAAATAAAGCTAAAATGTCTGGTTTGTAAGAGCTACTGCTTGGCCTCTCTACAGTTCAGAAAAGCCAATTACAAATCCTGATAGCAAAGTACGACTTCACGTATTATTCCAAATTTGTATCTTTTATTGTATACCTGCCTCAGGATCACAGAGAACAATTTCAGGCCCTCATTACGTAAGGTTAGACAGTTGCCAAAGCATCTCTCCAAGGCCTGGTCCACACTAACCCCCGACTTCGAACTAAGGTATGCAAATTCAGCTACGTTAATAACGTAGCTGAATTCGAAGTACCTTAGTTCGAACTTACCGCGGGTCCAGACGCGGCAGGCAGGCTCCCCCGTCGATGCCGCGTACTCCTCTCGCCGAGCTGGAGTACCGGCGTCGACGGCGAGCACTTCCGGGATCGATTTCTTACGGCCGGACCAGGAAGTAAGTGTAGACCTGCCCCAAGCCTCACTTGATGCATTCAACACAGCCAAATGCCCCATGGCTATGGCAGTAGTTCTTCTTCGAGTGCTTGCTCATGTCGATTTCCATTGTCGGTGTGCGCGTGCCCAGATGCGTGGCTGTCAGAGACTTTTGGCTTAGCGGTACCCATGGGCCACTGTGGCACCCTCTGAAGTACCGTGCTTGTGGCGCAATATATCAGGCGCCACTGGCCCTATGCCCTCTTGGTTCCAAGACTGTGAACTCGGAGCCCACCTCCTGGGATTCAGCTTGTGAATCACCTACAATGGAATCGACATGAGCAAGCACTCAAAGAAAAAAACAGTTACTCACCTTTTTGTAACTGTTGTTCTTCAAGATGTGTTTCTCATGTCCATTCCATTATCTGCCCTGCAGTCCCTCTGTCGGAGTTGTGGGCAGAAGGAACTGAGAGGGCACAGGGCCGGCTGTGCCGGATATACCGCGCCATTAGCACAGCACTCCAGAGGGCGCCACAGCCAGCCCTACAGGTACCGCTAAGGCAAAAGTCTCTGGCCATGCACATGGGTGTGTGCACACCTACAATGGAATGAACACGAGCAACACATCTCAAAGAACAACAGTTACAAAAAGGTGAGTAACCATTTTTTATGTGCTGTATGCACCAACCTTCCTGGCTGCAGTACTCTGGCCTTCCCTGGGAGGTACACAATACTGTTAAGGACCTTCTCTTTGAGGGGACTGAATTATTTAGCAACACCACAGATGGGTCCCTTTGCTCTCTCAAGAACTCATGGGTGATGCTTTGATCTCTGGCCAATTACACACTTGTGACAAAGAAATAATACAGCAGATCACAGATGGCTCCATAACCTTGTTCAGTCTACCCCAGCCCATGAGGCCAACTGAACCCCACAAGAAGAACCCAGATCTAAAAAAGGGTATTCTCCCAATCAGCGACATCTTCAAAATGTCCACTTTGACCAACTGGTCAAGAGTCACAAACCATCTCCCACTCTAGATCCTGCACTTCACCACCATTATGGGGATTGTCTTTCCCATTTTCTATTTTCCTTGGAGCTTATCACCTTTGACATGTGGATCTTGGAATAATTTCTACAGGTTATTCCATCCAGTTCAGCTCTCTACTCCGCCCACCCCCAACCCACTCCCTGTCCCTTTTCAGGGACCCTTCTCATGAGGACTTTCTCAGGTAGGAAGTACAATCCCTGCTAACACTAGGGAATGGGTGGCAGGGTTGGTGATCTACCCTGTTCCACTGGACTTTAGCTAGGAAAGTGTTCTATTCTCAATACTTCCTGGTCCCAAAGAGAAATGGGAGAAGGAGACCAATTCTGGACCTCAGAACTTTGAACTGTGCATCCATGCTCAACAGCTCAGAATGGTAACCCTAGCAATGTTAATTTCCTCTCTGGATCCGGAAGATTAGTTTGTTTACCTCGACCTTCAGAATGCCTATTTCCATAGTGCCATGCATCCCTCACACTGACCATTTCTACGTTTTGTGGTAGGCAGGGACCGCTATCAGTATCTCATCCTACCCTTTGGCCTTTCCATCATCTCAAGCGTCTTTACCAATGTCCTATCAGTCGCTGCATCCCACCTTCTCTAGTTGTGAATAATTCTTTCCCTACCTGGGTTATTAGCTCCTAAAAGGTCACTTGCTTCTAAAGATATAGACAGCAACCACAAAACCCAATCTCTGGTCCACTTGGTAGGGCTTTACTTCAACATACACAAAAATCTATGCTCTCACCCATTCAGTGCATAGACTTCATTGGGGCCACTTCATCTCCACCACCGCTAGACCCTACTTGCCGAAAGACAGATTTGCCACAATGTCCAACCTTGTTTCAAAGATAAAACAAAGACGGCAAACCACAGCACAGGCTTGCCTACAACTTCTGGGCCATGTGGTATTCTGCACATTTAGCAAGACTAATCTCTCAGTGTCTTCAAGCCTGGCTGAGAACTGTCCATTCACTCAAGTACGTTCTCTGCAAATGGGTGTCCATACCTTGGAGGGGCCTCATCTTCTAATTTGGTGGAAAGACACACTAAATGTGGGAGTTCAATTCCTGCAGCCCCTCTCCCCTGTGAGTCATCACCATAGACACTTATCTGCTAGGTTGGGGCACACACTCCCAAAACCTCATAGCTCAGAGAAGATGGACTCCTTTGGAGGCTATCCTCAATATCAACATATTAGAGCTCAGAGCAGTTCATCATACTTGCTAGCACTTCCTCCTCCACATCAGGGGCCACCCGACCAGAATAATGCTGAACAACAGAGCAGCAGTGTATTATACCAACTGTCAAGACGGAGAAAGATCCCACTCATTATGTGCAGAAGCCATAAAACTGGTAAATATACAATGCATACAGATTTCAATATCTACCAGGACTACAGAACAGAGTGGCGGATTCTCTCAGCAGACCTTTCAGCATCAACCATGAGTAGGAGCTGTGAGCAACGAGGTTTTCCGAAAGATATGTCTTACCTGGAGCAATCCACAAATAGATTTCTTCACAACTCCATCCAATAAGAAGTGTAAACGACTCTGCTTGAGGGGAGAGAATGGCTGCAACTCAATGGGGGATGCCCTAGTTATTCCTTAGCCTTGTGTACTGCTTTATGCTTGTCCCCCCACTCCCCTACTGCTTATGTTCCTGAACAATTTGAAACGAGAAAGATTACTAGCCATCATCATAGCACAGTATTGACTCAGACAGGTGTACAAAGCTGGTTCACATGTCTCTGCTACCGCCTCTCCATCTTTCCCTGTCAGTGAATCTTCTCAGCCAAGAGTCAAGATCCCTCACTCACCCGAATCTTCCGGCACTTCACCTCAAGGCCTGGCTACTAGATAGCTCTCTGGTATAGAACAAGACTGCTCCCCGGGTGTATTAACAGTTCTGCTTCATAGCAGACGTTCAACAAGGGAAAACTTAATTGCAGAATCTATGCCAATCTATGCCTCCTCTTGAGTCTTGCCTTACACACGTTCTTGGTTACCTGTTCAATTTAAAAACCTCAGGATTATCGTTGAGTTCCATTAAAGTTCACCTAGCTGCTGTCACAGCCTTTCACACGCAGCCCCTATTGAGGGGTTTTCAGTTTTCACCCATCCAACCACAACAAGGTTTATAAACCTGTTCAACCTCTTTCCACCTTGGGGCCTCAACTTAGTCCTCGGAGCACAGAAGAAACCTCCATGATCATGGAACCTATGACGAACTGTTCCCTCCTTCATTTGTCCCTTGACACGACATTCTTCATAGCCATCACCTCGGCTAGGAGGATAGGAGAGCTTGGAGCCTTGATGGCTGCACCCAGTATATAGAGTGTTTCACTGTGGCAAGGTGATGCTTCATTTTCACTATCTCTTCTTTCCCATGGTTTCTTCAGAATTTCACATCAACCAAGAGATTTGCCTGCCGGTGTTCAATCCCATGCCTCACTCTTCCATAGAAGAAATGGGCTTTCATACACTGGACATAAGAAGAGCTCCCAGCTTTTTACATAGATGTGATCTGGCCCATCAGGATTTCACCCAGACTTTTCATCTCAATTGCAGAATGTATGAAAAGACAGTTGATTTCCACCCAAACACTATCCAAATCGGTTACTGCTGCATCTTAAACTGTTACAAAGCCTCAGGGGTTGGCCCTCCTCCGAGACTCATTGCTCATTCCACCAGGGATCAATCTACTTCATTAGCCCTTCTGAAAAACATACCTTTTCCAGACATCTGCAGAGCAGCCACCTGGTCCTCACTACCCACATTTTTCCAGCACTACACTCTTGTGACTGTTCTCAGACCTGACACAGCTGTCAGTGAAGCTGTTCCATGATATGTACTGAATCCTCCTCCTCCTCCTCAGCAACCTTCTCCGTGATGGGGAGACTGCTCAGGAGTCTCCTTAGGTGGAGCACCCATAGGGATGCTACTCGAAGGAGGAGAGATTATTTATCTTGTACAGTAACTGGAGTTCTTTGAGATGCATGTACCTATGTGTGTGTCCCACTACCCACCCTCTTTCCGCTCTGCTTTGGAGTCTCTCTCTTTGGACTTTTTTGGTAGAGAAGGAACTGGAGTGGCAGCAGGTTCACCCCTCCCTATGTATGCTCCTGTTGGGGCATGAGGGTGACTGGGGCACAGGTGTGAACCCACAGACACAGCCAAAAAAACACCTCCAATTAAGAGCACATGGTCATGCACATTTATCCTGATGTGGAGCAGCCACAGGGGGACACGTCTCGAAAAACTCATTCCTGTACAAGGTAGGTAACCTCTTCTTCTTGATGTCTGTATTGTTTGGTTAAATACACCCATAGCTTGCCTTCTTGCAGAGGAGTAGCTCCCTCCACCCTTAGGACTAAATTAACTCTTTTTACCCATATATCAGACATGAGAGAAATATAGACTGAGGTATCTATAATAGTTATATGATGCAGAGTTATTTTCCGTGTTCTTCACAGCTAGATACTTGTTTTTAATAAAAGCTGAAATTCTGATGTAATCTTATGATTCAGAATATGAATGGCCCTCTAAGCATGGGCCTATAGTGCCTGTGTCTTAATCCAGCCTTGGGTCCATTATCTATCTCATCTTGAAAGATCATTGATCGAATGGAACATTTTATCATTCTGGCTATTGCACTTTGATATTAAGTTCAGTTGCTAAATATCTCTAGGTTACTATATTTTTAACCATTAGAAAATTTTAATATTTTATTCCTTCCCCATTCATAAACCCCAAACTGTCTAGAAAATCTTTACACACAATTCACTTGCCAAATTCAATTTTAAAACAGAAGTTGTAAAGTTATATAATTGCAAAAACAATTATAACTCTATAACCCTTTGAACACTACTGTTTGGGAAGATGATGCATTCTGAGCATTTGTCTGGGATGGGGGCAGGCATTGGGAGGAGGAAGAATGTTCTGAACCAGGAAGAGAAGTATATGAAGTAAGTGTTTGTGGTGGGAGTGACGAGAAACGCACTTGGAAAGGGAGAAAGGGCTGTAAAAGAGGGATACTTATTATGAGATGTTAGGGCAGAGTCTTTGGCAGATAAGAGAGTAATGGGAATAAGTGCTTGATTGAGGTTGGGGACCATGCTGGCTGGGTCTTGTCTTCTTCTGCGTTCTAAAGATGTTATTCAATTTTACTGTAATTATTTTTGTACTTGTGTGGATTAGGAGTGATGTGTGCTTGCTCTCACTCTCTATATAAGTATAATATAATTTTATCTTTTTTTGTTTTTGGAAGCATTGACATTTTCGTCCTTTAGTTTGTAAAGGAGATTAAATTTACATAATTCTTCTGTTGTTTGTATACTTGTCTGTGCAAATGTCACCACCAATGGCATCAGTACTGCTCTGGGAATAGTGTCTGTCGACTGCAGCTGTAGAGCCAGAAGGGGGAGCTCCCAACATTGTTTTTTGTGTGTCTTGACTAAATAGATAGTGCATGTTTTTAATAGCATAGCCAAAGAAAATGGAGGGTAGATATTTGGGTCGGGAGAGTATCCTCTGCCAGCTCTTAAGATTTTCTTTATTGCTGCTGTAAGTGATGTGGTAACAAATCCTGTGCTATGCAGGAGGTTGAACTAGATCCTTTACGTCTTTGAATCGATGAAATCCCAGTCTTACTTTGTAAGTTTATTGGGTACTTTCCCAACTTTCCAAAATGAAGACATTGTTAGTACTCAATATACTTGCATAAAAACAAGGATTCAGAGAAAGGGACTGTTCTTTTCGGAAATTCTATGTACTGTAGTGCACCAGAGCTACCTGACAGTAACTGAAAATTGATGTTATAAATGGCTGCTTATGATGTTATGTTGAGCTTCATCCCAGAGTAAATTTTAATGCCATATTATAAACATGTGAAAAACTAAATTTAAACTGGAAATGCTGACGGAGCTCTTAACTACAACAGATTGAACAACCTCCTGCGACAACCATTGTCACTGCTTTATCTACTTGGATAGAAAACTACAAGTAATGGAAGAATAACTAGTGAACTTTTGTCTTATAGAGATAACAATACTAAAATGCTTTCCACTAAACCTACGGTGAAAAGAACCTGTTATGAAGAGTGTTATGCCATATATTTTAAGAGAGTCATTCTGGAGCAGATTTTTAATTTCTTTTGTTAGAATACTCAGTATCCCTATGGAAATATTTTATATGAATTCAGATTTTTTTTAAATATTGAACATAAACAAGACTGTATTTTTAGTGTCTCTCTTTGTTTCCCGGATTTTGAATGCAACACTTCATATGCATATCAGTAATTAAAATAGCCCATTGATATTTTGTCCCAGAGGATTTGGTCATTCCATAAAGGCAGTTTCCTGTATTGTATATTTCCTGAGGGTATGAGAGCCTATACCTCCTACATATAATAAACTTCTCTTCATCTTTCTCTAATGCCATTAAAGCTACAAGCCTTTTGTTGTAAAAGTATACTAATGAATAGAAATGTTACAACAAGAACAGTGTCTTGTGTTTTCCCTTCATCATGCATCATCCATTTTAATTAGACAAAGGGGTAGTGAGCACTGTGACAAGAGTCTGGAATTAAAATCATTAATTGATGTCAAGCTGAAGAGAGACTGCTAACATGACAGCAGGAAAGAAATTAACCTTATTACTTTATTTAGTATATTAGATTATTTAATATTTTTTCCTATGCAAGGTCAATGCACTTTATTTATGATTATGGAAAAGGACAAATGATAAAAACTATGTGAATGTTCATTATTATCTAGCAACGAAACTTGCACAATAAACCCTTTGAAAACTAAAAACAAAAACAAAAAAAATCAAAAGGCATGCACCAAAACATCATAGTTTCTCTTTATAACAGCTTCTTACATATTCTGAATGATCGTCATATACCATATGGTCTGTTTTTAGTTGGCCACATGTGTTAACAAGAGCTATCTGATGGAAAAAGTGCATCTAACAAAATATTACTTTTCTATAGAATAGAGGAAAAATATCAGCATAGCAAAAACTAAACACATTCTCTCCCCCCCCCCCCCCAATGGTGATGGTGATTGGAATAACTGACTCTCTTTGCATCATTGGAAATTTGGACTAATAAGAGTTGACATTTAATGTTAAGCATCTACCTTACTTTTGAGAAGAAAGGATGGCAACAGCATCCTACAGATAATTTGTGACCTGAAAGGTCATAATAAAAGAATAAAGGGAGCGTTATCTTCCAGTAAAGGCCATCTGGAACTATTAAAGTATCAGATGGAGTAAGGGTTGAACAGCAGGACACTCTCCTGGTGTCCTTCCAAATTTCCCAGAGAGACCATAATATTTTTATTGGAAAACACCAACCCCCACCCCCACCAGCCAAATATTTTCATAAAACTGTTTCATCCTACATAAAGAAAAAAAGTAATACTATATACTGTAATATAGAGAGAATTTCTGCTTGGTTTTGTTACATAACCTACTAAGTGTTCACATATATCTTTAAAATAGAACCATACCACATTCAGTTGTAAAGTCTGCTTTTGATTTGGTTTATCCCAATGCTGCCTAACGCTTCTCAGCAGTGATCATCCCCTCTACATCCATATATACAATAGATATTCATTGTTTTCCATAGAAGTGTGAGCCATGGCAAACCTTTTCTGACATCCTGGACATTTTGCATAAAATTCATTAGAGAGTATAAGAAAAAATCAAAATATTAATTTCTCCTTGGTGATCTTTGGGAAGGCATACAGATGTGAGTGATGTTTGTTCTTTTCACCGTAGGTTTAGTGGAAAGCATTTTAGTATTGTTGATTGTATTTTACATAATGCTCATGGGCCTAATGTTATAAGATGGGTGCAGTGTATAAAGTAATTCAGTGGCCATAGTTTTTGCAAAAGAGAACACAGAATTGGAGCATAAGAAGACTGAGCTTTGGCTAATTCTTTGGGCTCATTCCTTCTCCCACTGAAGTCTATGAAACTATTGCCATTAACTTCAGTTGATGCTTAAATTGGGCCATTGGTGGAATGACAATTGCTAAAAACAGTCAGTTTTTTAATAGAACACCTTTTATTTTCTATAAGTACCTTTCATGGTGCACAGAATACTAGATCGTATATTAAAGGTCTACTGTATCTGTGAGTCTAGGCAGTACAATGACTTAGTGCACTCACCCATCTCTGTTGGAAACTTAGGTTCAAATCAAGAATGCATTCTAAAGAGAAATAGAAATCTGAAAGGAATTTTAGGGGAAAATGTTTCTCCCCAAATCTGATGAATTATTGCAGGGACAATGAATTTGCTTTTATTTTTTAATCCAACGTGGCCATACAGCCACATTTTAATACGACATGCCCATTTAAAAAAATAAGAGTCATTCCACTATGTTTATTAACTTATTAAACTAAACTGTGTTTATTGCTGTTGAACTGAACAGCACTGAAAACCCATGAAATCCTCTAGGCTGCACTACAGGAGTCTAACACTTTGTAGCTAGCAGCACTTAAACAGTGTGTTTACTCTAATTCTTAAGGACAGTAGCAATTATCTGAATAATCAAAAGGATACCTGATAGCATATTCACAACATGCAGCATAGGCTCCTTCCACAGTGCTGCTGGAATCTTCGTTTTGTAATAAGTTAAGGGCGCAATCATTTTAACAGGTTACAAGTGACATGGTTCAGGTTGACAATGCCGCAGCTTTTCTGCCCTCACAACTGTGTTTTCATGTTCACAACTAAAAGTGCCCAACCAGGGAAGCAACTTAGGGAACCATTCTGGGAAATTTTGCTATCCCCTGGAGCCCCAGCAACAATTGCACACACCAAAACTGTGGATATTTTTGTTTTTTCTCCTTAGGATTTATGGGATTTCTTATGTAAAACCTGTAATCCCCCACCTCACAGGTCATGCTGGCTTTTTCCATCATGGAGACTTTTTTGTCACTGCAGATTGCTTCATCTTCCAGCGTCAGGATTATGCTGCTTGTCACCCAATGCTGTGGAAGCACAACAGGATAGAAGAGATAACAGCACCCAGGGTGCTCTGAGTAGGTGTCTGAAAAGGAGGCAGAGGTGCATGCAGAATTTGTTGTCCACTTACGTTACCAAATTGAAGATTGAGGAGGAGGCTGTGGGCTAAGCTGAGCTCAGCCTGTTGGCAGGATGATGGTCTAAGTGCCTGAACCAGCAGTTACCAGATGAGACAGCTGTGAATGACCAAGCACATTTCTGACATTCTGTGTGTCTGGCTGGCAAATGGCCTAACAACAGAAATGTGTGAGTGTGCAAGCTGCTGTCCCTCTGCATGATAGAGTTGTCATGGCCCTCTGGAGACTGGCCACAAACACCAAATGCTGTTCCCTGGCAGAGCTCTATGTCTTGGGGAAGATCACAGTTGAAGAAATGGTTCAACAAAGCAAGTGCTACTGACTTGTCTGATTGATAAAAATGGAGCTCCTGATGTAAGCGGGGCAGGGGTTGAACAACACTGCTGGAGCTGCCCAAGTCATGTTCGGATTACTGATGGATCTCATTTTCCACTTCTTTGCACCTTCAATCAGGCCAAAGCACTGAAAGTTTTGCTACTCTGTGGTGGATCACAGGAGCCATTTCCAGGGAGGTAGATATCATTTGGTGTGGCAAGTTTCAAGATGCCAGAACATAAAAGAATTCCTAAGAGACAGACTGCAACATTACTATCCCTTCCCCTCAGCAGGGTTACCAGCTGGGTTTCTGTGCCAACTGCACTTCTTGGCTTTTGACTCCATGCCCAGATTATAAGGATGAGGACATGTTGGCTCAGTTGTGTCAGAGTGGTGCTTCGTATATTTTGGGAGGCTGGAGGGCCAACGCTGAAGAGAAATGACACACATACAGTCATGACTACTTGGTGTTTGCTTCAGAACATCTGTGAATGCAAAGAAGAGCATGCCATGGGATGCTAAAGCTGGCCTCTGAACTCTGTGGTGGCTATTCCTGGCTGTGCTGTGCAGATGAGCTTGAAGCAAATGGAGGGTGAACAGGAATGAGCGCTCCATGCTCCCGCTTCTACAGGGTTTTCCTACTTGACCTTTTTTTCTTTTTGCTTGTATTTAATATATTAATGTATGTCTGTCCATCAGTGCTGTCCATAATAAACTGATTTTGATTAAAATGTTCCTTCCGTAGATTCTGCAGAGATGAATGTTGGCTTAAAAAAATGAATAAAATCCTAAAAAATTCTGCAAGTTCTGCAGACTGTGCAAAATTGTCAAAGTGATATATGGGAGTGTAACTGAGATTATAGTTTTCAGCCATTGATCACAACTGGTAATAATTCTCACCTGTGTCCTCAAGGTACCATTGGAAGCAGGTCTGAGATCTTTGGATGGATGGGTGGGACCCATCATAAGTAGAAGAGTGGTTATGAGACTCAGATAAAGATCAAAGAAGGATACAGAAGAGGGTAATTTCATACACTGACTAGATTGCTGAAAACTAGAAAAAAGGCTTCCATCACCCTGAAAGCAGTATGGACTGCATGAGCTGGCTTACTTGCTGGTACGCCAAGCCCATAAGGCATTTTCCACCAGCAAAGGGGGATCTCTGGCAAGAAACGGCTACAGACCAACCCACCTAATGACCTCTTTACTGGAGGGGGACACTCTGGCAAAAATTGGCCTGAATGCTGGCATCCCATTTGAATGGCACATATATGTTGACAGACTTTCTGTCACTGCCATTGTTTTTTCCTGTTTTGAATCCATTACACAGAAGCAGGCCAATCAGGTGGCCGAAGCAAAGGGAAATTAACTATTATGGGGAAGCTGGTCCAGTGAACTGGCAGTTTCGAGCAGCTTGTCATTTAGCTTCTGTCCTTACATAATGCTACTTCTATCCTTAATAAACACTGCTTCAGTCATCACTGACTTGGAATTGAGACTGTTCAATGCAGATTTTTGTAATTCACTGAGCCTTGGTGGAAGAGGCTAGGATACTGATTATCACTTGGACAATAGTTGAATCTTGGCAGCAGCAGGAGCAACAAATTAAATTGGTGAGGCATGTTGCAGACCTGAAGCAGCAGCCAATCCCATTTCTGCTTTTATGGGAGGACAGTTGTGCCTTCACAACAACAGATCTAGTGCTTATGCCCTGGGTGCTGTGGTTCATTACAGTCTCCCTCCCAGCCTGCTGTGTGCTTGCCACAAACTGTATTCCCACACTGCCCATTAATAAAGACATAGGGTAGAGCTTCCAAAATGCCTAAATCACTAATTTAAAAAGTCCCACAAATGGGATTTAGGCTGCTTTAGGTACTCTTGAAAAATTTACTCCTAGCCAATACTTGAGTTAGGCTTTTCCTCCTCCAATGGCCCGACCAGCTTATCGATCTTGACTCTCATCTGCTGGTATCTCAGATTTGAGTTTTCCACTGTCCACAAATTCAATTTCCTGACATGGGAAGCACTCAGTCCAGTCTCTTGAAAGGAGAACAGATTGTCTGTGGTTGCTGGAGATGTTATTCAAATCCTTCACTTAATTGTACTACACCTTCATGCATTTTTTCTTCGGCGCTGCCGAACGATCATAGAATCATAGACCCATAGGTTTAGAAGAGACCACAAGGGTCATCTAGTCTGCTGGATCTCATTCTCACCAATGTGATCAGAGACTTGCTGATACTCCCTTTGGCTTCATTTGGCTGGAATGGTCTCCTCACTCTAGAAAGTAAGATCTTGATAATTCCTTTTGGGCAAAGTGTATTGTCTGTTTCTCCATAATAGAGATGGGGGCTGATGATCGGGTCAGAGCTATCTGGACAATAGTGTAATTATAAACCTACTTTCAGCTTCCAGGTGACATAGTCAGGTTGATTTCTGACTTAAGTACAGGGAATAAATAGAGTCCCAGGAGTCATAAACAGTGGTACCTACAGAATATGTATCCATACTAATTATGGAGAGGAGAAGAACTAGATGTACCAGTTACAGTGGTATAGTGAGAGGTGCATGTCTACACAACAAAATAACCATGTGCCCAATGACTTGCAGGAAGTCGTGAGTGTGCCAGAGTAGGCCTCTAGCAAGAGTTGTGCAAGCCTAGGGTTCACCGGTGGTTATCCACTTATTAACCACATGCTGTGGTGGCTTGGTAACTGGGTTAGGGGCCTTTATTTCTGTGAAATATCATTTCAAATTAACATAAAATCAAGAGATGATAGGTAGTCTAGTGTCAATGGATCAGCTTGTTAGTGAAAAGTTCTTGGTACAGTTATATGAAGTTCTGTGGCTAATAATGTTGTCATTTAAGTGGTCATCATTAGCCTTTGAAGTTAATGCCCCACAGATGTACATTGAAAGAGTTCACACCTTTCCCCATGCCATGGTTTCAGATTGTCTGCCGCCTCAGAAATACAGCAGTGCATCAGTTGACATTTTCAAGCCCATCTTTACAACCAAATTGGCTTAGAAACTTGTTGTGTTTTTAATATAAAAGTTCAGATTCTTTTTAATGCAGAAAAGTTAGTCAGTGTTTGCAAAATGCCTTGAAGATGAAAAGGATTATATAAATGCTAAGCATTATTTTTATTATTGTTGTTAAATCCATTAGAAATCTGTAGGCAGGCCCTAAATCTTCAGAATTAACTGATTTAAAATGCCAGACACAGGCATTTTTATTGTCCCATGTCATAACTAAATTACATTCAGCAGTTGTCAGTCTACTATCTTTTGGATGTATATCCACATCACAGAACTGCTGCGTGACGGTCCGTCTCTTCTCCTAAGGCAGGATTTAAATAGCAGGAGTGAGAAACACTGGTGGGGATGAAACAATGTCAGAGACTGCTTGGCTCTAGCCCCTGCTGCACTGTATGTTTTCATTAATGTATACATGCACATACATATTTTAATCCCTTCCAAAATGTTGTAAACTCTAAATTTGCCATACGTATATTTACTTAATGAAATGCATAGAAATCAGGTGAGTGGAGAGCTCCTATACCAAGCAAGAAACCAAAAAGGTTTAAAAAAATTTAAAAAGCCTGTTGAAGCATTAACTTCTAGAGCTGGTTATTTAGCCCCACATGCATAAAGACATTTCAGAGTTCAGAGTGGTTTAAATCATAGACATTATAGCACAAAGCGTCCTTTGGGGCAATAGCCAGCATTCTTCATGAAAATGTGTTTAAATATTTCGTTCTTGTCATAGAATTCCTTTAGATTTGCAGACACAAAATAATGTTAAAACATATTGTGTCCCAAAGAAGACTGTAAGCCAAAACAGTATTTTAAACATTATTTTAAAAATGTGTTATTTAAACAAGACTGGATAAATTTTTAACATCTGAAAGTGATAGCAGTGTGTATAGTAGGCCTGTTTTTCTTTTTGTTCAATCTTAAAGCACAGAAAAGTAATTTAAAAAACATTTTGTGGGTCAGTAGAAAGGAGCCTCCCAAAACTTTAACCTTAGAATTATGCTGTGTGTTAAACATTACTGATTGTAAATGGCAATTGAATACTTGGGGTATAATTCACAGTAAAACTGCTGCTTCAATTTATATGGTATTCAGGCTTGAATCTAATTTTTAACTCTGTGTATTATAAGATGGATAAAAGTTGTTCTCTTTTGCCAAAGAGAGCAGGACAAGAGGCAGTGGGTTCAAGCTATAGCATAGCATATTTAGATTAAATTTAGGACCTTGCGGACCCTACTAATCCTATGATTCTATAATTCTATATATGGATAATAGGATATATGTTACTAATTAATTATAGGTAATATTCTACAAACTAGTCTGGATACTACCATAATTATTGGCATAACACCTTACTTTATCAATCCTCAGCCATAGGAGAAGGGATAAACACTGTGTGTTGAACCATATGCAGCTATGTGAACTATGATACTGCATTGCTGCAAAAACATGAATGGCCCATGACCATATGAATGGCAGACTGAACAGATGAATGACAGACTATCATTAAGAATAGATGAAACTTTGCAAAGTACATTTTGCCAGGATGTAGATGGCTGTGATATTCATGGGCAAACCATGGCTAAATTCACCAGAATGGCAATGTGATATTCATTGTAACATTAGGGATGATCTCACCAGTTGGGTAGGAATGATTCATAATCATCACATGTAAAAATCTTATCAGGCATAGTTTGGACTGACCAATACACATTTTAGTTCATGCCATTTATAGTTAAATTGTCAATTTTCATGCACTAAAAGGTTGGCTGCCTGCAATATTCGAAATATTTGTTCAGTCAAGGCAATATCAACTAAAGCTTCTAGGATGTGATGAAACGATGGCTCTTGAAACTGCAAATTAAATGCCAGAACCTACCAGTACCTGACCTTCCTTATTTATTTTTCTGTTCAGATAGCAGTAATATCAACAGATGGTACAGAAGCCCCCAAAATACAATTAACATAGAACTTCAAAATAGAAATGCAATCTTCAGCTAAAGCAGGTCATTTTCAGGCTTGGGTCCCTTGTGTTTATACTTTGTGTATTATAGATAGAACCCAGTATAGTTAAGGTTACAAACAATTTGAATCACAACCACCTATTCTTTGAATTATGGGACAGTGAAAAATATGTATTTTCCCCACTGTGTCACAAGTTGTCATCACACTATTTTTAACAGGCATACAGCAAAAACAGTGGAAGTTTGAAACTTGTTTTGGACATAATTCTCGTGGAAAACTAGTTCCTTTGCTTATTTGAAAAATATGTTTAATCTGAGAAAAATTAGGAGCATTTGAAAAGAGGAAATTGAATCATTTCAGTAAAAAGTGCCCTTAACTCTCTGGGTGTCCTTTCAGAGATGTATTGGAAGCTGATTGCCTCTAGATTTTCTGTTTTCCTTAAAATCAAACGGGAAAAAAACCCTAATATTAATACAAACATTACATTGAAAAATAAAACTTTCAAAAAATGAATGAATTACAAAAGTTAACTTGCTCTGGTAATGTTCACTTGATCATGTTGCACTTATGTGTATTTTCTGTTTTTTCTTAACTGAAAATCACAACCTATTGCTTTTTATTTGTATGCCATAAAATCTATTGGAGTCCAGATTCACTCCAAAGTGAATTTGAGTGTAGAGTCTTATCGCAATATCTAGTGCTGGAAAGACCACTTGAAAGAACAGACTGAGCCTGCACAAACTTTCCATGACAACGTTAGGATAGGTGAGTGGATTGTAAGCAGGTGACTCCTACCTAAAAGAGTGGATAGCCCTGGCTGGGAAGAGAGGTATGGACAGGCACTTATTTTGTGTGAGGAATCAGTGCTTTCACCAAACATCTATGGAGTTAAACAGTAATGAAACCTGTCCCTCCCCACCCTTGGCATATATAATTCCCACCTTTAGTTAATTCAGGTGAACTTTTCTGAGGGCTTGTCTACATGACCCCCCCAGTTCGGACTACAGGAAAGTGAACTGCAGCATGCACTAGCATGCTACACTGTAACTCCCTCATGTGGACGCTACAAATGCAAACTAGAAGGTACATAGTTTGGGTTAATGTATTCCTGTTTAAAAAGAGCTACATTAACATGAACCTAGATATCTTTTAGTTCACACCCACAGCATCCACACAGGGGAGTTTCAGCGCAGCACATTAGCACCCACTGCAATTCACACCCCTGTAGTCCGAACTGTGGGACCATATAGACATAGCCTGAGTTGTCCCCTTGTAGACCAGCCCATAGACTGAAATTGAAAACACTTGAACGTACAGGATGTGCCTGTAATATTACCCTAACGTGCCTGCTAGTTAGCGAGGAAAAAACCTTGCGTTGAAAGAAGTATATTATTGTGAATAAAAATATTTTCACATGTTATTTTTTAAAAATTCAGTTTCAGCCTTGTTTTTATTTTGCAGAATTCAAGCTAAAACTCGGGAATTTCGAGAGAGACAAGCTCGCGAACGTGACTATGCCGAGATCCAAGATTTTAACCGGACATTTGGATGTGAGGCTGACCCAGTGTATGCTGGAATGGCTTCATATGACTCTTCCACAAATAGTGGCACAATGACTTTGAACACCAGGCCCCAGAGCCCCAGGGAAGGACAGACAGTTGAAGCGTTGTATGCCCAAGTGAAGAAACCAAGAAATTCAAAGTCTTCACCTGTAGACAGGTAGGCTCCAGACATCAGTCAATACTATGTTTCAAAATTCAGCTTCATAATGTTTTTGCCATAGGAGTACTGTTCATCAATTTTAAAGCCAGAGCTGCATTTTATTAATGGCTTTTAAAAAGCCTTTATGTAGAAAAATATTGAATTAACACAAATCAAGTCATAATGGAATGAGAAGCACAAGCTTTTGTAATGATTCTAACATTTCATCTCATTCTTTAAATGGTTTTGGACCCAAGATTCACTATTTAGTATAATTCAAATTACAGTCAAACTTGTAACAGCCTCTGGTTTAATTATCAGAGGTCTTGCTAATGTGATTGGAGGACAATGACAGTTCTGAATTCTGTTTGGAGCAATTATTTGAGCTGTGCAAAACTCTTATAATGAAACCAAAAGCCTGGCAAAGCTTACCTGGATTCTGATTTTATTGCACATCTGAACCCCTGCCCAGCTGTGTGAACTTTTTGAGAAAACTTAGGCCAAGTAAGTGAACTAGGGCTGGCTTTGGGCCAACTTCCTTACCATTGACTCTGGTGGGGAGAAATTTGGGTGTGTCTGTTTGGTAGTCATGGGTGGAGCTGTTTGTTTGTTTTGGTGGCCAAACTAAGCTATATATGTCAGTTTTGCATTGCTTCATTCCAAAATCAGGTACAACTCTACTCTGTTTGGGCTGAGACTTGAATTCACCTGAAAATTTGCAGCAAAAATTGGGACGCCAAATTCCACAATCAAGAACTGTCAAAAATTGTCTAAACTTCTGTAGACCAAATGTGGCAAAGTTCACACAGCTCTAATTATTAAATAACTAAGAAACGCCTCTCTTGTTTCATATTCCTGGCGTGGTAGCTTTGCATTTTCTAAATTTTGCAAAAAAATAATTTTAAATTCCTAATACAGAAGACATTGGTAATTCAAAAGAATATATACATTCATCGCAGATACATTTTAGCTCATAGAGGCCCCCCCTTTCCTCTCAAAAGATCAATGCTGCTGCACTTACAATAAGTAATACTCCAGGTTGCAGTATTTGAGGTCTGTAACCTACATCAGAATACGACTTTAAATTCGCATATTTCACTTAAAACCAACAGACATTAAATTCCCATGGTGCCAATGATGATGTAGCATTTGACCTCAAGGGGATGTAGCTGTCACCTATAGTTTAGCTGATTGTTTAGAGCTATTTTGAATAGACGGATGGAAACTGTTATGGGTAACCCTCAGCTGGACCGAGTGGGAAATATTTTTTAAAAGGGGCCTTCATCATGGCAGAAATATGTACATTATAACAGAAAAATACACCATCAGATATTGAGAACTAATGAAATTTCAGGTGGACTTTGCCAAACATTTTTACTAACATTCAGTAACATATGGCTGCCTTTCCTTTTTTGATCACTCTGGTTTTCTAAATTGCTTAGCAAATATGCATGGTATAGGGCCTATTTTGTGCATAAAATAAAATTGTTTATAATAAATACAGTCTGAATATACAACTTCCCCCCCCCCCCCCTAAACAAAGACTGTTTCACCTTTAGGCTTGGAGTTTTACATACCTTCTTCCTTTTTACTTATCCCTGTATTGACCAAAGGCAATATAATTAGGTGCCAGAAATCACATCACTTTTAGTGACCTTGAAAATCAAGGTAGTCTGGCTGGATAGTGTGGTTGCCACACTGACTTTTACAACTGTTTTTGTTAGACCAAAGGCACTGTTTCATGCCTGAGTTGAATAGCATCAATGTCATATGAAGAAAAAGAGTTATCTTTGATGAAAACCTGACAGGGAGAAAAGTAAGACCTGCCTGACCTAGCTAACTATGTGGGATCACTGATGAAAGATCAAGGACAGTGAGAGAGAGCAAAAGTGAAGTTATGGCTGGGATATTGTTGGACTGTGGTGATAATCAAGAAAGCAGAATTGAAGAGCACACTAGTCTCTTGTTTGCACCTTCAAGCGGTTAGTTATTGAAGTAAGGAGGACTTCACTAAGGATTATTGGATCATGCTACGAGAAAAGGAAAGACCCAATACACCCATCAAAATTGAGAAAATGCAACTCAAAAGCTAGAGTTGGAGCAGAAACAGCCATCTGGACAAATGACTTCGTGAAAACAGGGCAGTGAGGAAGCAGGATTAACTCAAGACAAGGGAGACAGGAAACCTAGCAAGAATGAAACTTGGAAAAAATTGAACAGTTGAAATGAAAAGGGAAGCATATTTGTAAAGTGCCCATCACAGTAGTTAGTATCTGGGCTCTATGATACAGACTTGTCTAGTACATGGAATACTCTCCAGCAGGACCCTAGCTCTCCGCTCTCTCCTCCCACTTCTTAATAGAAATCAAACTCCAAATGGAGTTGGAAAGTACCTTTATTAAAATATGGGTAATGCAGCAAGTCCGAGAGGCTCACGCTCAGTTTAATCTCCTATCAAAAGCTTAATCTGTGGCTATGGGTCCTAGCTGAGAGAGATTGGCATCTGACCCTTGCAAGAGCTTCGTCTCTGACAGATGAAAACCTTGTTTGAATGCAGCTGCCGCTCTTGGACACAGAGGTGAGAGCCAGTCTTTGAGATTACTGGGGTGGGTCCCAGTCTGCTTAGGACTTTGTGAATGAAGATCAGGATCTTGAATTGATTTAATATTCAGTTGTATTGGAACCAGTGGAGGCCTGGGACATGATAGAGCTGCTTCAGAGTCCTGGATGTCCTGCCTCTATCAAAGGGGAATTGAGGCATCCACCAAGATAGTATGGGGCATTGTTCTGGGCCCCATATGAAGATCTTGATAATCTTACTAAAATCCTTTAAAATAGGATGGTGAGATGATGACGGGTAGTCTCCTCAAAATGTACAAAAATCTAGATAAGACATTCATCTTAACTGTATTAATTTTCCCACAGAGGCTCAGAGAAAGCCAAGAACTAGAGTCTTCAGCTGGGTTGTAGTCTGGAGATGGGTGTGGTATGTTCATAATCATGCATTGTGTGTGCGTATCTTCTTTAGCATGTGGGTCGCTGCCTGCTTCACCATCTTTATCTTCTTGATGGCCTTTATGGTATCTCCAGGGAGATCATGTTACAGTAGTTTGGCCTGGAAATATTGAAATTCTGATTCACCCGTAGGTCATTATCCAAAAAAGGGCAGTGTCTCCTAGCCAGCTATTTATAAAAGATATTCTTTGACGCTCAGGTTGTGCATTACCTTGACATGTGCCTCAGCACTGTATCAACCTGCTAGCTTCTTGTCACCATCTTCCAAGCCCTGAATAACTTTGCCCCTGTAACTCATCTGCCCTCATCTTGTTTCTGATTGCCCCCACTGCCTTCTCTTCACCAGTGATGCCAGTCTCATCTGCTTTTTGTCATTTCCCCACACAAATATCTCCATGCCTTTTTCTATGCCATCTCCTATGTATTGACTGCCCCTTCCTAAGCTTGTTTACAAGGCCTATAACCTCTCAGCCATCAAGTTTATCCTGATAAGCCACCTCTCATGATGCCCACAGGGAATTTGATGACTCATAATGGCTAATTTGAGAAGTAATTGGGAATAGTATTTACATCCTAAACATGTTTGTATTAGTGTTGACATAAACTTATATCACAATAATGTGACTAATCACCATTTTGATTATAAGTTGTACCCATTTGCCCTACCCTATCTGTCTTTAAATATGTAAGTTCTCCTAAATAGAGACAATCTTTTCCTTTCTCTTTGGAAAGCGGCTAGCGGCCATTGTAGATGTTAACAGAAATGAATAAAAATAGTATTTCCTCAGTAGATCATCTGGCGGATTGCCATTACACGTTTCTAACAGCATCCCTGTCTGAAATGTTCAGTTTATATTAAAAGTGGGGTGGTTTAGTTGGAACATTTTATTTTTATACAGGTTTGTGTTTAGTGCCAAACAAAATTTGACATTTAAATATGTTTGAAAGGTTATTTGAATTTTCCTGTGAAGAAACCTGTAAACAAAATGTCTCCAGAATAGCTTGCATACTGTTGTTCAGAACTTATGTCAAATCTTTCCTTAACTTACAACAGAACTATTGTGTTTAATTGTGAGGCTATGGTCAGGGTTTGTTTTTCTGTAATATCCTGAGACGACTTTTATTTTCATCAAGACTAGCCATCAAGTTGCGTAACCTTAACCGTCATGCTATCTGAATGATAACAAGCAGTAGATAAAGCATATAAACATACAGCTGCTCATTATGATCTTGTGAAAGCAGGTTTCTGTGTTAAGTGTAAGAATGCTATAGCGATAGCATCTATGGGATATGACTGCGGGGTTGTCCTTGTCAGGGCCGGCTCCAGGCACCAGCTTAACAAGCAGGTGTTTGGGGCGGCCAAGGGAGAGAGGCGGCACCTGCGGCAATTCGGGGGCGGCAGGTCCCTCACTCCCTCTAGGGACTGAAGCTTTTTTTTTTTTTTTTTTTTTTTTTTTTTTTGCTTGGGGCGGCAGAAATGCTGGAGACGGCCCTGGTCCTTGTAAACTGTCAGACAAAAACTGTCCCAAAACTTCTTTTGCATCCTAATATATCTAATCCGCATGCTACTAAAAATCCATTTTTTCCCTGCTGAGTGGGGGGTGCTCAGATTTTTTTTTAATGTCATGAGAACTGTTACAATGTTTGACAAATTTCTGCAATACATTGAAAAGACAAAAAAAATGAAATGAAAGCATCTATCCACACCTTTCCCAAAATGTAAATAAAAATGATGTCTATAATGCCAAAGTAAATCAAAAGAGAGAGAGGTGTTTGCTTACTAACTGGGGATATAGATAATATTGTGGTCAATTCTCATGCAAAAGTTAGAACATAAGAACGGCCATACTGGGTCAGACCAAAGGTCCATTTAGTCCAGTATCCTGTCTTCCAACAGTGGCCAATGCCAGGTGCCCCAGAGGGAATGAACAGAACAGGTAATCATCAAGTGATCCATCCCCTGTCACCCATTGCCTAACTGCAACTTCAATCATGCCAGTTTTCACTACAAGAATTCTGTATAATAGAATTTATGAGCACCTTCTCTAGGACCTTTTCCTTAGTAAATTTCCGTATGGGATTCATAGGGGCTGGAATTAGGGGTTCTGAGGATGTTGCCACACCCCCTGGCTTGAAGTGGTTTCCATCATATACAGGGTTTACAGTTTGGTTCAATGGCTCTCAGCACCCCCACTATACAAATTGTTCCAGCATCCCAATGGGGTTTCAGATTGCTTCAGAAATACTTCTGTATGCAGAATTTAACTGAGGTTAGAGGAAAATAAATCAGTGATGGGTACTATAAGATGGTTCTTTTAGAAAGAAGGGTACCATCAAGCAAGTCATATATATAGTTTGACATTGTGACGTTCTTCATTTTGAGCTTTTATGAAATCCTTGCAGATTTCAAGCCTGCAGTAATGTAGGTAGATAACAAGCCTCAGTGATTTTCAAAACCCATCTTAAATCTTAATAATTCTAGTCATATCAAATTGTCTTCTGTAGCACTAAACATGTTTTCCAAATCAATCGCTAGGAATTACAGTAGGTGGCTTTTCTTAACAGAGGAGGAACTTATATGTTCCGAGAATGAAGAATATTGAAATGGTAACAAAAACCAGGTAGTTTGAGGGGTTGGTTATCTGTTCAGCTCCAAGTATATTAGTTGTCTTAGCTTTATTAGTTCCATTCTGTGTTCTAATGATTTGCACAGACAGTTTGTGCTGCTAAGATTTTGTTTAAATGTATCATCTCTTCACTTTAGACATTAAAAAGAAAGAAATGTGATGGAGTTCATGAGGCATGTTTATTTTACATGACTGGACCGAAAGGGTGTCCTGGGAATTGCATTCCTGTAGATATGGCTTTTAGTTTAGCTGAGAAATGTGTGTTAGTATGTTTTACATCATGCAGAAGAAAACATGGACTGCTGATCAATAATATTTTTCATGTAGATGACGATGCTATACAATCGAGTTTTTATAGCTATCACCTAACATCAATTGTTGGAGAGTCCATAGAAAGACAGCTCCTAATGGGCATTTACTGGCTGTCGCCATGTAATCATTTCCCACCAAGAGTGCATTGTCCTCAAATATAATTGAAATAAAATAGGCACTGTGCTGCTGCAAATCTAAATAGCTTGAAAATAGTAGGCTAGACTCCCCCAACTCAGTGAGGACACTTTAATGGAAACATAAATACCATAATCATATGCTTTTTGCATTCATTTGACCATTAAAAAGAAAAATGCCCATTTTAGAAGAAGAGACCTCTATGAACTGGTTTCTTTTCCATCAAAACTGGAATCAAGTTATGTCAAAGAAATATTTGGGGACTGGAAAAAAAAAACCCACCAAAAAGAAAAACAGTTGCCTCAGCTATCATCTGTTTAGTGCTAAAAGCCAACTGCTGTTTTAAAAATTTAAGGTCACACCACATATTTTTATTTGCTGCTCTTACAGATGAGAGGGAGCGTTTTATTTAGATGTCAACTATTTGTTCAGTAGTGTTCTGCTTAACTTGAGGTGGGAATAATGAATTCTTCAGAGTAGCAAGACACATTGTAATATAATTTCAAAATATATCAAAAAGAGTAGAATAAACATACTCATTCTTTCTGGCCTATGTGAAATAATTCTCTGTAATAGCCCAGTAGGTCACAAAAGCTATGAAATATTATATAGTAATGCCAGGATAAATATTTGTTAAAAAAACCAAGACACCCATACTGTTATATTAAACTTCTCCTTTATTAGTAATGTCAGTCATAGGAATTTTCTTTAAAGTCTGAGGTATCATTCACACATATAAATCTAAGCTTACTGCCATACCCATAATAGATGAAGATATGAGTTATTACACAGGATGACACATCCTGTAAGTGCCAAGATTTTCTCTTACACAAAAAGAGTTATGACAGTTCTTTCATTTGCTCTGAGGTGCTAGTATAGGAGCATTGCAATGAAATGAAAGACTAAGGTAATATAAACCACCTAACCAATGACATTTTAAACTGTTAACTACCTGGGTTGAATAAGGCTATGAAGTAGCTCCTACCCCACCCAACCTTTGTTTATTGCCATCCTTCCTATGGATGGTCTGTCTTATATTATTCTTGTTCAGTACTGCCTTACTCCACAAGTAGCTGCGCTGAGATTAGTTTTAATGGGGCTACTTGCAGAATAAAGGTACCCCTTCGTGTGAGTGAGGGTGACAGAATCGGGCCTTTATATTGTAAGCTTCTCAGAGCAGGGACCTGTCAGTTTTATTTATACATAAGGCTCCATAATTCATTTGTGGTGCTGTATAAATAATTTTTTTAAATCCATATATTTTCATTAGTGTTACCTCAAAAACACAGGGCCCGATTCTTATTTACAGCAAGCCTCTTTTCACCACTCTGGCAATGTAAAGGAGCCTTACATTTATGCCAATTCTAAGGCCCTTTTACACTGGCAGAGTGGTGAAAAGAGGCTTAATGCAAATGAGACTCTGATTTCCTATTAAAAGGGGCTTTTAAGACTGGCATGCATCCTATCCTGGGTAATTCAATGACAACATTGTGGGGAACAGCTAACAGTCAGACCTGTCCAATGCACCAAACTAAAAATAATACCTGAAAAAAGAGGGGCATGCATGTTTGGCTCGTCTTTCTCTTCCTCGTGGCATATTCTTCCTGTGACTGTGGTAAACTGTGGACAGCTAGTAAATGGGGTTTGAGACTCAGTGGGATCCTTTGTGCGTACTACTATTCCATTTGATTTTAGCACTTACTCATACTTTACATGAAGTTCAGTGCATTCCTGTTCTTCCACTGCCAACACCATAAACCAACAACCCTGACCCCCTAGACTGCCTAAAAATAGTTTTCTGTCTTATAGGCCTGTGGATCTAGGGACCATTAAAAACTAATAGCACTGGTATTCCAGGGACTTAGGTTGCTTTCCTTTTTCCTCCTTGAATCTTGATGGACTATAAAACAAATTTTAATATAAATTCATGAGGATTTATGTAGAGCCCCTATTGTGAGGAGTATTTGCTGTGACACTATCCAGTGTTTGGGTTATGATTGAGGGGGGGGGGGGGGGAGACGTGAAGATTTATAGTGAGCTCTATTCAAAACATTCATTTTAATTACTCAGATGTTCTATATACTCTCTGACTAGATCCCAAGTGCTGACACCGTGGTGAGAACCACTTAATTATACATTTACCAAAGCCTCACTGAAACCCTGGAATGTTTGCTTCTTCCCTCTCCAAACAGGCTTGATTTGTAATCTAAAGAGTGACAGCTATTTGTTGTTTTTCCAAAAACAGAATGAGTTAGTACTTCTAGAAATGTTTTCAATGGGAAAATGTATGGCAAGATAAGAAAGAAATGAACTTCCTATGGAAGGTTACAAAGCAGGAAGTGAACTGGGTTCCATCCAAAAGTACACCTTGTTGCTACTATACCTAAAGGTTGTTATAATTTTCTAGAAGTAAGCAATAACTCTTTTCAGTTCTTTAAATGATTTATTTAAGTGCAACTATTTTCTATGGTGAGCCAAGATAGTTCTAAAAAGTGGAAATTAGCACAGCAGAGATTCAAAACTTGTCACTCTTCATCAGTATAACTGTACAATCAAGATGCAAAAGTGGAATAAGACGACATCCTGTTGCCAAGATATGAAAGAAGAAAGCAGCTTTTGGTTTTTTCATGCTGTAGAAGACAAAGTTTAATAAAAATAAACTTGCACAATGTTTTTCTTTAGAGTGAAGCAATACTTGATATAAAGGAGAAAAAAGCTGCTGTTTCAGCTGTCTAGTTAGTAATTATCATAAAATATATTCCACCAATGAACTATCTAGCAACAGAGTGAGCACACAAAGTTCTCTACTACCCGGCATACCTGTGCTGTAGAAGCTTTGTGGTTTTCTTGTTGAAAAAAATATAGTAAATGCTTTTTGAAAGCCTTAAAATGCATTTGAAAAGCAATAGCTCTTTCAGTTCTTAAAGGAAGTGTTATGTTCTTCCCATTAGGTGCTGTTAACATCTGTTCCCTTCTAGTCCTGTTGACCTAAATGTGCAGTTGGGGCCTGATGTTGTGCAACATAGTTATAGCACAGGGCACTCCATTTGTACTAGGCACTCACAGTGGACATACACAGATTTAAAAAATCTCTAAAGGGCATAATGGATGTTTCCTGGATTTTCTTGGGCATTATTAGTGCTCCAAAGGTGGGAGGAGAAAGTTAAGTACTTGAAATGGAAGTGCTTGAAGAATATAATTTCCTACACTCTAACTTTTCACAAGCCATGTAAACCTTCAAATAAAACCAAAAACTTAGCACAAAGAGAGGCATTTGTTAGTATTTTATGAGTCCTACACTTAGGACGGAAGAATCCTATGCACTACTACAGACTAGGGACCGAATGGCTAGGTAGCAGTTCTGCAGAAAAGGACCTAAGGGTCACAGTCGACGAGAAGCTGGATATGAGTCAACAGTGTGCTCTTGTTGCCAAGAACGCTAACGGCATTTTGGGCTGTATAAGTAGGGGCATTGCCAGCAGATCGAGGAACGTGATCGTTCCCCTTTATTCGACATTGGTGAGGCCTCATCTGGAGTACTGTGTCCAGTTTTGGGCCCCACACTACAAGAAGGATGTGGAAAAATTGAAAAGAGTCCAGCGGAGGGCAACAAAAATGATTAGGGGTCTGGAGCACATGACTTATGAGGAGAGGCTGAGGGAACTGGGATTGTTTAGTCTCCAGAAGAGAAGCATGAGGTGGGATTTGATAGCTGCTTTCAACTACCTGAAGGGGGGTTCCAAAGAGGATGGAGCTCGGCTGTTCTCAGTGGTGGCAGATGACAGAACAAGGAGCAATGGTCTCAAGTTGCAGTGGGGGAGGTCTAGGTTGGATATTAGGAAACACTATTTCACTAGGAGGGTGGTGAAGCACTGGAATGCGTTACCTAGGGAGGTGGTGGAATCTCCTTCCTTGGAGGTTTTTAAGGCCCGGCTTGACAAAGCCCTGGCTGGGATGATTTAGTTGGGAATTGGTCCTGCTTTGAGCATGGGGTTGGACTAGATGACCTCCTGAGGTCCCTTCCAACCCTGATATTCTATGATTCTATGGTTCTATGAGTATGAGCCTCAGCAAATAGAAAGCAAATTTGTTTCCTGTTATACCTTTGGCTGTCCCTCCAGGCTACTCTGTTCTTGTGAAGTACTCAAGATCCTTGCACTCTGAGCACATTAGAAAGCAGGATTTTTGTATATTTCAGTGTGCTGCCTGATCATAAGAATGAAATAGATGGGCAGAGCTAGGGGAGAACACACTCTGCATCTGAAGAAAAGTAGTTATCTGCTCACTAGGGAAAATGGAATTTTAGTACTGTTGCAGCACTCATATTAGAACGTTTATAGTTTCCTGGCTAAAGATGACAGTTTGGAAAATGGGTATTATAGAGGTGCCACTTGTAGCTTTGTAGTTAAGGCTAATTTGAGTTTTACACATAATTTATAAAACAGGTCAAATTTTGGATTCATCAACTTTTATAAATATCCCTTTTAAATATGCATAGGAAGCAAAGATAGTCAGGATTTTGGATAATCTCTAAATCCAACAGTGTTTTTTCTCTCACCATCCTGCTCTTTGTACACAGTACTGTACACTTTTGTCCCATGTGTTGTACCCCTTCTGAGCACGATGGGCGCACTTTACTGCAATAAACAAGAAGTAGTTTTAGAACAGTGTTTGAGGAAGTACAAGAATTGCCTTGAGAAGGAGGATGGAAATACTGTTTAATTTGTACCCTTCAGTGAGGCTCTTAGGAAAGAGATGAGGTGAGAGTACTATTTTAAAAAAAGAAATTAAATTAATTACCTCGGAGGAGGAACTGTGTGTGTGACTGCTTCATACTTACATCCCAAAACCCACTCTGATTTATTACATGGATATCTCTTATAAAGTACATGTTAGGCATTCCCTATATTCCCACTATTGAGGAACTAAGTAGCCCAATTTAGTTCACCAGGACCACTCAGACTCAGAAAAGTACCCTCAGTAGTAAATATTTGCAGGATCCAGAGGCCTTAAACTATAAGTAACTTACAGCAAGGCCTGTATCTCCTTGTGTATCTTCTGCAGTACACTGGTACTTCTTAACAGATAACATATGATGATGATAATAGGTGAAAGGTAGTATAATAGTTAACTTCTATAATGTTCTTATAATTAGCAAACTCAATTTGACCCACTGTTATTTTATTATTAGTCTTCTTTACATATAAAACAAACTATATTTAACCAGACTGTTTATTCTTATAGCCTGGCTTGTTTGTTTATGTGACCTAAAACATATCCTGCTTCCAATCCAAGTATTTCATGATTGACGGAAGTGGTGCAGCCTTGTCAGGGGGAAAAGAGTCCTGTACAGGAACTTTTAGGAAGGAAATGACATCACTGTGAGGGGGTTTTTAATGCCTTTTAAGATCTTGTAAACTGATTTAATGCTTGTGAAAGGTTCCAGAATGACAGCCCTGGAAGTTGAGTAGTTTCTTAAAGACCCAGTTTAACTTTTTGTTTGCTGGAAAGATATAATGCTTCCCACTCTTCCCCTTCTCAAACTGTATAACCAGTAGTGTATTGTATTGGTACGGTGTGAATGATGGCATACTTTTCTAAAAACTAAAAGATTATATATAAGAACACTGAAATCTTGTTTCTTACGGCTCAGACATTGAGATGTTTAGAAGTTAAAAGGTTTTTCAGATGATCTATTTTATATGATTATGATTTTCTGAAAAATGTTCCTGTAACATCAGTTGTACTTACTCTCTACAGAATTATTTTTCATCCCTTAAAATACCAATGACATTTAAATAGGTTTTCAATCTGATGTATTTGACTCATGCATGCAGATCTTTCTTAGATTATGGATGTATGAAACATTTTTATAGTTAATAGAGCAGATATTTGTAACTGATAAGCAATTGAGTACAGTATGTGATCATTTTATGCATTTATGTCATGTTACATTATTAATTAATTTGAAAGAAACATGAAAAGAACAGGTTTTGCTTCATTTTAATTTTTATAAACCATCTAGAAAATTAATATTAATAGATTTTGTAATAATATATAGCACTTGTATAATACAATACATTATTTAATAAAAATGTTCCCTGCATCCAAACACTGAACCATTAGTGCAGAAGAACATGGTGCCTATAGAAAGAGTCCTACTATTGGGCATCTAAGACTAATCCTCCTATCCAGCACCCTCACCTAACAAGCAGAGGAGATGGAAGCTAACAGTCTCAATTTCTGGCCTATCGCACTGAGACATGGTTTATTATTACTTCCAGCTCATGCCTCTCATGTAACCTAATAGTTGTAGTATATGGCATTGGGTATTATGTGCCATAAAGAAAACGCTACAAAACTGTCTGATTTTCTTTATCACTGGCATAATACATCTAGTATAAAAGTAGTAAAAGGGTTTCCTCTGTGTTGTTTTATGTATCCTCTTAAGTTGCACTTTGTCCATTTGCCTGAGATCAGTTACGTGCACAGTTCCTAAAATGGAGTCACATGAACCCACCCCTTCCCAAGGATAGCTAAATACCCCTCAAGGAAGGAAGGAATGCATCTGGTCTGATTTAATTAGCTAGGTGTGATTTAAAGGTTGCAGAAATCAAAAAGGCTTATTCATTTTCCCTCAATAATCATTTTCCTTAATATTTCATCAAAACCTGCTGATTCGGAGACCACCTTCTGGGCTTTGATTCATTATGACTGCAGACATAATTTAATTTTTCCCCTTTTTCTCATTCTGTGATATACTCTTTCATCTCTGAGACACTGTTAGAATGTTTCTAACATTCACAGATTACTAATTGATCTAACTTTTTTAAAACTGTACTTAAAGCTAAGATCTCTCTGCTGTAAAAGCAATTTTTCATGCATTTGCTTTTAATACGTTTTCTTTCATTCTGTGCATCTGATAATGTGAAAATTTTCTTACATGTGTACTGAAAATTAAGGACATTTCATTTTTTTATGCCCTAGTAATAGTAAATCACATTCCTCTGTAATTTGGAAACATTCTTGGGCTATAGACTGAAGATGATGCCAGAACATTGACTCAGAAACTTATTTGTTCTACAGTCATTTATTATTATCACTACTACAGCACTCAGATGTGTGCAAGGTGCTTCAGAGTACCAATAGAAAGAAATGACTTCAGCCCTGATGAGTTTACAATTTCAGTTTGGGTGTGATGCAATGGGTGAGGGTAACAAACATTAGGGAGGTCATGGGGGTGAGATTAGGAGTAGTCTTTAAAGCAATAAGGTCACACAGTTACTGAGTTAGGCATCTGCAGATATTTATGGTTCAATTGGAACTAATTTGGAATTAAAAAAAAAATTACTATTGAGTCACTTTGCATAAGCCCCACATCAGAAATGTGTCTCAAGGAATTTGAATGAAGAGAGGGGGTAGTAACTTGGAGCACCAGAATTGAAAGGGCATTTCAATGGAAGAAGCCCTAGTCAAAAGAGCTAGTTCCATTCTTCTGGCACAATGGAACTCTCAAAAATAAGAATCTAGCTCATCTCTGCAGGAGACAGAACCTTCTCTGGGGGTGAGGAGACTGTGGAATGAACTTCCCCAGGAACAAAGGCCTATCCCCAAACTCACCACTTTCCACTCCTAGTGCAATGAGTGTTTATTTGACCTGCTTTCTCTAGCATAAAGACATAGATAGCAATAGGTATATTAAACAAACAAAAAAAACCCCACAACACCAGCACCCTACCAAAACAAGACACTCCACTCCGCATGCTTCTCCCTTTGGGGAGAGGTTAGGAGAACAAACAACACATGATAGATCACGTTGCTTAATTCTCTACTAAAAGGTGCAAGAATATAAAAATCGATACTATATAGAATAGACTTCAGCAGGACTATTCACGTGAGTAAGGGTTGTGGGATTGGCACCTACATGACCATACTCTGAACACCGGTAACTTCTAGTTTAGAAAATGCATTAGTGCTGCTGTTTTCAATGGAGTTACACTGCTTGCTTCCTGATGGAAAATCTTACTACATATCAGAGTACAAGGAGCCTTAAATGCAGGTTTTAACTCTACCAATCACTGGTTACTTGCCGACAACAAAATTCAGTGGGACAGGAAAGATAAAACTACCAGGCAGACTGGGACTCTTACTGGTTTTGGTGGTGGTGGATCTGGAGGAGCCAGAATCGTCGTATTTTGACAGTTTACTTTACTCATCTCTCACTCATAAAAAGACTACACTTAGTGAACGCAGTTGATGTCCATACTAGGCATGTACATGATTTAGAGCAGGATCATGTTTTTCTTTTAATATGCATGATGATTTACCTCAATCCAGTCTAAATTGAATTTCAAAAAACGTTCTCTAGGTCTTGCTTAGATGGTCAGAGCTAAATTGTAGCCTGTCTTCTAAAGCCACATTGAATAATTTGAGTAGACTGAATTTCATTAGCTTTCATTAGTTGTACCATTTTTGATGGTGGGTAAAATTGTTGCAGCTTAGGACATCAGAATTGAATAGGACAATAGGTGGAACCTAGACAGCATTCAACATTAGAAATAATCGTGCTTCATTGGGCCTCAAATTTACATTTTTTAATACTCCTTACCATACTCACCGCTGCCTCCATCATGTATGTATATATATTGTGTGTGTATGTAATGTATACAAATGTATATAAAGTGTGTGTCTGTGTGTTTTGAGATAGAGACATAAATATGTACATTTGTTTAATATATCACTCTATAACATCAGAAACATGAAATTTAAGAATCAAGATTATACAGGATTTGAAGGATTGTGTAAATAACACAGGATAAGGGCCACCTTGCAAAATTATAATTCACTATTTACATGCAACATTTCTTGACATATTTGCTGATGTTCATAGTTCTTACTCGTATTGCATTTCCATAAAATAAATATGTTGTTCATACATATTTCATAGTTACACTTAGCCATGTGGCTTGTTTTGCCTGAATTATTTTAATAAATCCATTGTCTCTTTCATATAGTATGAAAGGGCAAACCATAACCCTTAATTTTTCTTTGTCATCCAGGAAGTATATGAAGCTACTTTTTCTTTTTTCAGAACATACACTGATAAATACTCATAAAAGTAACCTTTATGGTATTAATAAGAGAACTTTAAGAATACAGCTGTGCAATTTCTGTGCTGTTGGAGCTATGAAAATGTATACCAGCTGAGGATCTGTTCCTGTATTTGTTTACAGTTTATGCCTTTCAGTTTACTGCAAATTCTCCCACAGAAGTCATACTATGCTGGCACTGTTGCTATTATTGTGGCCCTGCTTTTACTATAGCACTGTTTCTGTTACACTTACAGAGGGCTTTTAGCTTTCTTATTTTAACATTTTAGGATTCTGTAGCTCATCTGTACACAGCCCTTAGCTGGAATTTAGTATAAAAAAATCATGGCCCACAGAGATTTGATATTGCATTATCAAGGGACTGTAATGAAAGCTTCCATCCAGACCACGACAACTGCTCACCTACTCTTGTTTTGTGAGCTAAAAATCACAGATAGTGAGTGCTGTGGCTTTGCCGGAGAAGAGGGTAAGGGCTCCACAGGAGAAGGTGATAGGGAGGAAATGGAGCATCTCCTCTGTAGAGATCAGGAGCTCTACAGGACAATGATCTGAGAGAGAAAGCTTACTGCTGAGCTCTGCTATGCTTCCATCCCCGTCCCAGCATGTGCTGGTGTGAGAAGGTTACATGTTCTGTGTAATGATCCACAAGTTGATCTATTATTTAGAGAGGGTTGTCTTTCATCTACACAACATATTGGAACACCCGTCAATGATCCCAAAGAACTTTATAAATTTAACTAATGCACATATCAGTATAAAGATCCATTCACCCCACTACTGAAACCTTCACCCAACGTGTAAAGTTCCCTCTACTGAAATGCAACTACCTCTGGAGTGAAATATAACAGCTGTGACAGGAAGTGAAGACTATTGAAGTCAGTTGAATCTTCAAGGGGAATTAGGTAGGCAAAGATAATTACCTGAGCTGGAATTTGGCCATGGCACCAAGGTTAACACCAGTACATGTATGAAAAGTGCCAGGTGACATTATTGTGTTGAATTCTAGAAAAGCACATTAATTAGAGATAGAAAAGACCCTATGGTCATCTGGTCCAGCCTCCTGCTTACACAGAATTGCATCTTACAGTATATTTTCTACCACCGTGTCCAGTCCAGTTTCAAATGTCTTTTGGGATGGGTTTTTTTCACCACTTTATGTTGGGACACTATTCTTCATCTTTATACATCACAGCTAGGAAGATTATTTCTTGAAATTTAACCTAAATTTTCCTTTTTTTAACATCATCCACTTATTCCTAAATGTACTATGCTCGGGTCCTGAGAGATGCTGAGCACCTGCATTTCCCAGCAATCCCTGAAGGGTATCTCTCAGGATCAGATCCTGAATCTTTTTCTCCTTAGCATCTGTACCCTTTGTATATTTGTAGATAGGTACCAGGTCTCTCTCTTGTAAACTTAGTTCATGTCAGTCCCATTAGACCCTTAATCAGTCTGTATCCTATTCATGTAGAATACAGCAGGAATACAGTTTAAGGTAATTGAGCAATTACATCATCTCTTTTGTGCTATCTGTAATTATTCAAGTTCCCTCTTTACTGCGGAGGACGGTGAAGACTGGGGCTTCAGGCACCTCCCATTTTGGAACTGCCCACTTATATAAGAATTCTGAAAGCTAGTTTTTCAGTTCTTCTGCCGCATGACATTTCTGTAGTCGGAAGTCTCACAATAACTGTATCTGCAGAAGGGTAACCCTTGATTTCATATCTATCTCAGTATCAGGAGGGGAAAAAAACCCTCCAATCTTGTTTTTGTATAACACCTTTCATCTCTATGGAACTCGATGAAAACTACTTCACAAAAATAACAAATATTCAGTTTTATTCTATTTTGATTTCATATTGTGCCTGTTGCTGGTAGCTGAGCACCTCTGAAGTGCAGCTGTGATGATTGCCATCTTAGCTGGTGCACTAGGGATTGAATCGGGGACCTCCAAAGCTAAAAGTATGAGCTGCATTAGCTGGGGCTGTTTAATTGGGGTGGTAATAAATTCAGATCCTCTGCAGATCAGGCACAGAGGGGATGCTCACCAGTGGGTCACACAGCCACCCTTACAACAGTTATTGGATGTGGTGGTTTGTTTTCTGTTACGAAGTTTTTCTTTCCTATTAATAACATGTCCAGCATAATACTTCATTGCCATTTTCAGTATTGGAGGGGCTTGTTTTAAAATGATTTTAAAAGATGGTAGGTTCATAAGGCAGAGGTGTGTTGAAATTTGCATACCATTCCAGAATTCATCACCCACTCCTACACCCCAATTTAAAAATGTGCTAGCAGCAACAAGAACAAGAATGAAGAGGAGCAAAAAAAAGATGAAAATCACAGAATTTTGAGCATGGTGGGAGTAGAGGTGAGGGGATCATTTTAGATGGTGACGAGATATGGGGCAGGAATTAGGAAAGGTGATCTCAGAGGATAAGTTGTTACGAGAAGAGACAGAGATGGTGGGGAGAAAATGAGACTTGGAAGAAGAGTGGTGGCGAATGAAGAGAGAGGAGCTGTGTGTCCAAGGGAAAAGGCAACTGGGAGCCTGGAGCCTGAGAAGGATGAAGAGTGGAGCTGGAGAGTGCAGGGGAAAGGAAACAGCCCCTAATCTGTGTCATTAAGCTACACAACTATACGAATACACACATTATTCACTAGAATAAAACAATTAAATGTTGCTGTTAAAATATTTTTTTCTTTTATGAGCCTTTTCTCCAGAATTCACCTAAGATTAACCTGGTCCATGACACCCAAACGGTGTTCATTCCCTCCCTGCAACATCAGCAACGCTACAGGAACAGAAATAAGGCCTGGCTGCAGGATCCCATTATCTAAATTCAGCCTTTCTCCGTGTCTCTATCAGATCAGAACAACTTGAATGGGCATGAAACAGCAGGAGAGGCAATGTATGTGCTCAGGTTCTTGCAGCTCAGTCACATTACCGTCTCATTGTGTCTGCAAGGGTGCTGCAGACTTGATTAAAAAAATTAATGACGAGAAACAAAAATGAGAGAGAGGAGAACAAAGGAAAAAAGTAAAGGGAGCATGGAGGAAGTTTACTGCATAAAAGTCATTCAGTTATCCCTCAGAGCCTAGATCCCTTGTCTAATTGTCTAAGTTGGTCCTTCAGGACTGAACTGCTTAAGTGAAATGGCAGTGCTGTGGTAAGGGAACGACGGGAGGCAGGTTGTGAACAGGATTGCACATATATGCATGAACAGTGAAGCAGAGATTCCATCTGTTCGTATTTGTCTCGTACCCCTGTTAGTAGCAGAGATGCAAAGACTGGCAAATAAAAAGACTAAATGCTAGCCAATAGTCCCTTCTGGTCAAGGTTGAGGCATTGGTGGTACAGTTTGAGGAAACGTGACCTGATCCTTTGTGTGCTGTGCTCTTTCTGTGACTAGTTTCCATCTCCAGGGCTGTAAATCTGTCAGTTTACACTGAATTAAATTTGTTTAGAAATCTGAAGGAAAAGAAAAACAGCATAAAAATATCTCATTGCAAAGTCATTGGATACTGAAGAACATCAGAACTGAGCTGGAGTAGAAATGAAAGAGCTTTAACCAGAATCAGTGTACCATTGCAGCTGTTTATGCCAACAAAATACCATGATTGGAGGGTCTCCTGAGTCCCAGGTTAGCACCATAGCGACTAGGCAATCTTTCCCATTGTTTGGAGGGGGAGGGTATGTTTGTCTCTGTCTCTCAGTGGACACGTAATATGATGACACCTGGACACATGATGACTAGTGTTCTGTCACATGCATTCATAAGAACTTGTGTGTAGTAAATAAAGTGTGTGTGTGTGTGTGTGTGTGTGTATAATATAAAAATACACACACACACACACACCCCACACACCTTTGCATTAATGTAGCATCATATATGTCCAATGCACAGCTCACATTGACTTCAGTTGCAGCTCTGCACTTCTGTAGTTCAAACCCCAGTGTCTCAAGTTGGGCATCCAGAAAATGAGGAACACACAATTAGTGCCCACCTGTGAACAGTTTGGTTTAAGTGACTTGTCCAGCATCACACAGGAAGTCTGTGGCAGAGGCAGGGAAAGAATCAAATTCTCCAGGGCAGCATTTGACTGCCTTAACCATGAGACTGTCCTTTCTCTTCCTGTGATTCCCTGCCCTATTCTCTACCCACCTTCCAACTTCAGCAGCAAATGAAGCAGGGATCCTAGAAAAACAGCCTCCTTCACTGTCCTGATTCATCCCTAGAGTGGGTCCATTCTCTGCACTGAATGAGGCATGGATCCTGTGGAAAAATAGTATGTGATCATATACTGTAATTAAAAATCATAGTGCAAATACCCAAGGCAGATTAATTAAGTTTGCAACCTTAATTCTGGCATTTCCTAACTTTTGAGTGCTTGACTTTGCAACCGACATGTTTTTAAGATAGCTTTTGGGTATAATTGCTAGGTTTTAAAAAAAAAAAACTTAAAAAAAAAAAATTGCATCATATTGACATGGCTCATTGCCTCTGACCTGTTCCTGTCTGACTTCTATCTTTTCACTGCCCTGGCTCCTTGCCCTAATCCCATTCACCTTGCCTATCCAGTCCCAGTTACCACTCCTCAGCCTTCTCATCCCAGTCCTAATCTCCTTGCCTAGCCAGTCCTCAGTGCCCCCCTACTGTTCCAACTGTTCCAGCCCTCCCAGCTTCTGCCTTCAATCTGCCTCTGCCCCACCCCAATTTGCTTCCAGTCCTAGTCTCCCTCCATGAGATCCTCATCCAATCTGTTTCCTCTTCCAATCCCTCCTCAGATCCTTTCCCCTGTTGACTCCTCCCTAACTTCTTGTCTCATTCTCTTTTCCCAGCCAGTCCCAATTTCCCCCTACCCCCAGCTTCTTGTCAGATCTATTTCCCCTCCTCTGCTCCCCTCACACTGATTCCTAATCCAAATGTGCTTGTCCAGCCAGTCCCAGTCTTCCCACATCCGCTCAGCTCCTTATCTGAACTCATTGTTTCCCTAGCCAACTTCCTAATCTGTCTCCCACCACCACCACCAGTTCCCTCCTCAGCTACTAGTCAGCCTGCTCTGGCTCCCAATTCTGTGCCTAACCAGTTCCAGTCTCTCCCCCCCGGCTCCTAGTCTCCTTGCTCAGCCAGACCCACCTTCCCCTCTCTCCACCTGGCTCCCAGTCCATTTCCTTGCCAAACTGCCCCAGCCCCTCTTAATTCAGCCCCCTTGCACCTGTGCATTATGCTCACTATTACATGATGACGTGCTATTTTTCCTTAGGATCTCTTTGTCATTCTGTACACAGTTTGGACAATGTTCAATATTTCCTTTTTATCTTCATCATTCAATGTAGCTCCAGGCCTTATTTACCTCACCCCATCAAATTCTGTACCAAATACAAAATTATGTGGATTGCTGTGTACCATTAAATGCCTGCCTGTCAATGGTGGGCAGGTATCATCAATGTATAGAATTCCCCACTCTTGCAAGATTCTGAACTCCTTGGTAGACCAGGGCCTAATTTTATAAACTATTTTGAGACCATGTAAGATGCTATATAAATAGAAATTCTTATTTTATCTGGACAGTATAGTTTGTGGTAGACTGGGGGAGACATTATTCAAAGAACATTTTGAACCAGCATGAGTTCCAATATCTGAGCAATTATAATATTGCTATAGAATTAATTGCATAATGCATTTGATCCCTTAAAAAGAAGTAAAGGACTATTTTGCATTTGTAACGTAATTTTCTCACTAGAAAAATATAATTGGCTCTGGAAATAACACATTTTAAATATTTTATATTGTTAGTAACACTAGCGTGACACAAGAATTAACATGACAGAAATGCAAATGGATTTTTGCCTGACTTCTTCAACCATAATTGCTATTGGAGAATTGGTTCATAATGATTTTCATTATACACCTCTCCTTGTAAATGCTAATAATTTTTAGTGTCTGACTACGAGATCCATGAAGTTGATGTCCTGCTCCTCTGTCAGTGAAGTCCACTCCACTATGGGCTTGATCCAGAGCCCAGTGAGGTCAATGGGATTCTTTTCATTGACATCTACAAGTTCTGGATTGGGTCATTTTTGGATGGAAAGTTTCCATTTGAACTATTCTGTGTTGCCTTTTTCTTTTACATAATGTTCGGTCTCTTTTTTTTTTTTTTTTTCACCAACCCTTTAGGTTTTGGTGATTGTTTATTGGATTTTTGATCTGGTAAAATGTTTACTCATGTTGTGCTAATACATTTAGCTACTGCTTTTTAGAGCGGTGTTTGTGTGTGTTTGTTTTTGTTTTGTTACAGTGGTTCTGCATCTATCTTGTAAATAAAACCTAGTCATTTTGTGGGTCTATAAGTCTCTTGGTTTATTTCTTTATCTCTTGTAAGAGATTCTTTCCCTTGACATTATGTCCATGTGTATGAACTTAGCAAATCAAAATAATAAATCTGGGTTTTGAGGGGTTTTTATTATTTGTTTTTTACAAAGTGCCTCAATCCAGAGACTAAATGTAGCCAAAGCTATTTTCTGAAAAAATGTCACTTTGTGATCTTGCACAAGAATAAAATTATTAGAAATATGTTAATTTTTATAAAGGTGGAAGTGGTGGGGGGTTTTATTTTCACTAAAGAGCTATTTTTCTGCTGAAATGCAAATTTTATATGAATTGTAATCCATATTTTTTCCTAAATTTACATGTGTAACTTGACTGATATGAGTAGCCCAATAATTTCCAAGGAACTACTTGCTGCATAAGAAAAGTAACACACATGATTCAGAGTTTGCAGCATTGGGGCCTTAGTTTTTGTATCTCTGAGAAGTAAATGCTGTAGCTATTGTATTAAGCTAATTATGATAATTTTTTAAAAAAGGAAATGTATTGCTTGGGGTTCTTTAAGAAACACCTCATTACTACAACAATAGTCTTCAGAGTGCTTTTCATCAGAAAATCATGTAAATAGTTAGACTGCTTGGCAGCTACTAGGCTACAAGCTTTGGATGAATTATGGTCTACTTACACAAGTAATAGGTATATTAAATCTGAGTATTTCATCATCAAATCTCTAATACAAGTGAGATGAATTAAAATAATAATACTTAGCACTTATAAAGTGTTTTACATTTCTAAAGCATTGTACAAATTGTTACTACAGCCCTGGGGAGCTAGATAAGTCTTTATCCCTTTCCTTAGAGAGGGGAAATGGAGGCAAAGAAAGCTCAGTTCACCAGTGTGAAGCCTGCAGGTTTCATGGGTTTAGCTGAAGGTAGGATATGCATCTCTGGTTATATCTACACTGCAATGTAAGCCCAAGGTTAGTGGGACTCGAATCAGCTAACACATGTTAGGAAACCCTGGGCTTGAGTGTCTACATTGTTTTTGAACCCTATGTTAAGATTATTCTAACTCGTTCTCGAACCTAGGGCTCTGCAGTGTGCAGACCCGAGTCAAAGTAACCATATCCCAGACTGCCTAGTGCTCTCCCCCCCACCTTCCAAAATGTGGCTGCTGTAGCCTTAGGACCGTGGTGCACTGTGGGATACTTCCAGCTGACTCCTGGGATCTAGTCAAAGGGGGTTGCATCTACACTGCAAAGCGATAGGGCCTGGACCCTGGGTCCCAGCTTACCTTGAGCTCAGATCCTTCAGCCTTGCAGAGTCCTGGGACCCTGGTCCAAGCCCTGGGCTAGTGCAATTGCAGTGTAGACACAAAGGGGGTTAGTCTTGAGCCGGGGCTGAAGCATAGGTTTACATTGCAAAATAGGCACACCCTCTGTGGTTCAATTTCTTCATCTGCAAAGTGGGATGCATATCTGTGTGTCAATTTCTACCTATTTATTATATGCTGTACAACAGCTTAATGCTCCTGCTTTTGAAATCATTGGCAAGATTCCTGTTGACTTCAGTGGTACAGGATTGAGCCCATGTTCTGCATCTCCCTTCCAGCCCTACATTTCTGTGATGTTGGTAGAGACCTCAAGAGGTCATCTAGTCTATTCTGTGCTGAGGTAGGACCAAGTATACCTGGACCATCCCTGACAGGTGTTTATCTAACCTGTTCTTAACCTGCAGTGCTTAGTGTCATATTGAATCAACTTGATCCCACTACTGCTCTGCATTTTATTAAAGCCAAAAATATGTCCTGCTCAGATGCCATTTAATCTTCTCTCCTCTTCCTCTTCCTACTCCAGATCAAGAACAGACATTGAAGAAAATTATTTTAAGCCTCACAAATTTGAGAAATATTTAACTTTGTCTTTAGTATCATGGGCTATTTGAAATTATTCACTTTTCAACTCACTGACTTCTCTCAGACTTTGTTCAGAGCTGTTCTGTTTAATTTTAGGAAAGGAATTTATAATTGTGGGTTTAGCATATGTTCTGTGTGCGAGTGTAAAATCTTCTTAGTGATTACATACTATGTTTTTAAGTGTGCTGATTTTTACCACTTTTAAATTAAAATTCATGTTTAGAGCACACTGTTACATAGTGTATTTTAAAGAAATCCCAATGCCCTATCAATGAAATATACACATCCTAATTAGTTTTTCACTGTCTCTATCCATTAGATTTCTTATGTTTTTATTTATTGCTCAGGGATCATTCTAGGGTTTTTAAAATAATCTATAACATCAGGCACTGTTGAGTTTTTTCTGTTCCCCTCATGAGCTTTGTTGGGTCCACCTACTTCCTTTTTGCCATGATGAATTTCCTTTGTAGTTGAGTATAGTGATTTTCTGGGCTGACATCCCTGAGGCTCTGCCTTCCAAATCAATATAGTTTTTCAATGAGTGTTATTTTATGTTGTGATATACTCCCTTGCCCCCTTTCAAGTGTATTTTAGAATAAGCCCAAGTGGAGATTTTTGATAATATGTCAATTTACTTTTTCTCCATGTGCTTGTTTCTCAGTCAAATCTAAATCAATTGTTGTCCAAAGGTTTCTCATTTTCTGTTCTTATAAATTGTCATGGTCAAATGGTTTTTCTAGGCTGACATTTATCTTTGTCATGTAGCTGTCTACATTTTGAAGTATACAAATACCATAGACCTCTGACATTCCTTCATTAAATATATTAGAAGGGTTGACCAGATTACAAAACCCATCAACTCCTTTTAGTTAGGTTTGAAGATATTAGGAATATGAAATGTACCCAGGCTTCTGAGAAAGAAGTGAACAAATTTTCTTTGTTTAATTACTCATTTGGGATACTACAATCTGTTGCCAAAACCAGTTATCATCAGCTTTGATTAGAAATCATGCAAGACAGCTGCTGAAATGTGGAGTGAAAGAGATTGTATTGGATTAGAAAGGAGTTCCTTTGAATTTGAAAGAGCAGAAGGGTATAACTGGGGAACATTAGAATATGCATTTATTTTAATATGGAGATGGCTAGGGGTACAATAACGTATGTTCTGGTTTCAAATGTTTTTCATTATTACATTAACTAGCTTTGCTGAGTTTCTCTGTGACCTGCACTCATTTTAATTTTAACTTAATTTCAATTCAGTGTTGCAGCCATACAGGTAGGTTGAAGCATTTCAGTGTTCATAAAACAAATCCATGAGTGAACCTTTTTTCCCAACCAAGTGAACCCATACCTTTGCTAGTTTGAATCTATCCCAACAGAAGGAAGCCTTGAGAATGTACAACCCCATCTCTCTTCTAAAATAGTACATTCCATTGCTAAACTTCAAAAGCATTGTTCTGCTTCCCATTCCTGTTTATCTGGTGGCTATTCCCTTTTTGTAACAGTGTCTGACTATCAGAGTAACTGTCTAATTCAAAATTACAGAAAACTTTAATAAATAAGTTAAATTTCATTTAAAGCTTCTTGCTACAAAGATTTGGGGGATATCCTTCGGTTTGTCATTTGTCTCAGTTCCTAAAGGGCATTATATGTGGGGTAGTGTTTGGCAGGGAGAAAGTGGCTGAATTTTCCCCTGGGGCTTTTACCCCCTTCTATAGGATGGGGGGAAATATCCTTCTAGAATATGAAGCTGATTTTCATTTGCCCTAAGGCATCTTTCCATGATGCTGTGCCTTTGCCCTTTGACGCAGCTGAAGTGGTATAAACAGATCTTAGTGTAAATGAGACGCAGATCCTGTGTGTTTGTTTCTGTCCTGATTCCTGAAGGGCCTATTCATGTTTTTTTTATATATATATAATTTATATATATATATAAATTTGTCATTAATCGAGATGCAGAGCACTAATGTTTCAAATCCTGCAAAATTATATACTTGGAGCTTTATGCCCCTTAGATAGGATATTAATTTTATACCATTACTGTAGTTCACAAAGCAGACACTCTATAAAATGAGTAGATTCTAAATTAAAATATCATTTCAGTATTTACTTTTAATAAGTCAACATTGAGGCCAACATTTTCCAATTGCAGTTAGGCTCCAACATCCATATTCAGGCACCTAAATAAGTGTCTGTCTTGATTTTCACATGTGCTGAGCACATGCAACTCTCAAACAGTGGGAATTGGTGGTACTCTGAATATCTGAAAATAAATCCACTTTGCTTTAGGTGCCTACTTTTAGGGACCAAATTGGAAAATGTTTCCCATACACTGCAGATACATCAGTGCAAATATTAATTGAAGCTATTATTTATATAGCACCACAAGTATGAATTATGTTGCTTTACAGTCACCGAGGAACTAAATTAGATATATTGCACCACTGTAAAGGATGATGGCAAACAAAGGGAAGGTGAAGGAGGCACAGAATGATGAGATATACAACAGTGATCAGTCACTAAAATGCTTATGGTTACAGATACATCTTTGTTCTTCATTAACTCTTTACTATAGTGAAATGAAGGCTAGTTTGAGAGTCAGCATTGGAAGAAGAACCCAAAGAAGGGTTTAAATGAGAGGGGAAAGGGTACTTGGTGCACAGGATTAGAGAGGGCAATCCTGGCAAAATCAGCACTATGAGGAAAAAGTTGAAGGACCATATGTGGTTGAAGATAGAAAGTGTCATGGAGAGCTGAAATGGCAGAGCATGCAGAGTGCAGGGAGGAATCAAGGAACAACTAGCGATGAGATGAAATATAGGCACAGCCTTTAAGTTAAGGATGATGAATATGAAAGGAAATAACAATACTTAATAGGGTCATGAGGTTTTTGGCACAATAGCTTGATATACTCATTTTTCTGTTTGAACCAAATATAACCAGGTATGTCCTTTTAAACAATGGAACTGCAGTCCCTTACATTCCATTTCACACTAATAGGAATGGGATTTATCTACTTGGCACCAATTTGTTGGGGTCTATTAATCTCCTATACAATCTAAAAGACAAGCTGTAATAGATGGATGAGACACACAAGTGGGTCTGGGGCAGCGGGCTGGGAGAGAAGTAGTAACAAAGATACTATAATGTGTGTAATTCTTAGGGTTCAGGATTGGAAGGGACCTCAGGAGGTCATCTAGTCCAACCCCCTGCTCAAAGCAGAACCAATCCCCAACTAAATCGTCCCAGCCAGGGCTTTGTCAAGCCTGACCTTCAAAACCTCTAAGGAAGGAGATTCCACCACGTCCCTAGGTAACCCATTCCAGTGCTTCACCACCCTCCTAGTGAAAAAGTTTTTCCTAATATCCAACCTAAACCTCCCCCACTGCAACTTGAGACCATTACTCCTTGTTTTGTCATCTGTTACCACTGAGAGCAGTCTAGATCCATCCTCTTTGGATCCCCCTTTCAGGTAGTTGAAAGCAGCTATCAAATCCCCCCTTATTCTTCTCCAGACTAAACAATCCCAGTTCCCTCAGCCTGTCCTCATAAGTCATGTGTTCCAGCCCCCTAATCATTTTTGTTGCCCTCCGCTGGACTCTTTCAAATTTTTCCACATCCTTCTTGTAGTGTGGGCCCAAAACCGGACACAGTACTCCAGATGAGGCCTCACCAATGTCGAATAGAGGGGAATGATCACGTCTCTCACTCTGCTGGCAATGCCCCTACTTATACAGCCCAAAATGCCATTAGCCTTCTTTGCAACAAGGGCATACTGTTGACTCATATCCAGCTTCTCGTCCACTGTAACCCCTAGGTCCTTCTCTGCAGAACTGCTGCCTAGCCATTCGGTCCCTAGTTTATAGCAATGCATGGGATTCTTCTGTCCTAAGTGCAGGACTCTGCACTTGTCCTTGTTGAACCTCATCAGATTTCTTTTGGCCCAATCCTCTAATTTGTCTAGGTCCCTCTGTATCCTATCCCTTCCCTCCAGCATATCTACCACTCCTCCCAGTTTAGTGTCATCTGCAAACTTGCTGAGGGTGCAGTCCACGCCATCCTCCAGATCATTAATGAAGATATTGAACAAAACCAGCCCCAGGACCGACCCTTGGGGCACTCCGCTTGATACCGGCTGCCAATTAGACATGGAGCCATTGATCACTACCCATTGAGCCCAACGATCTAGCCTGCTTTCTATCCACCTTATAGTCCATTTGTCCAGCCCATACTTCTTTAACTTGCTGGCAAGAATACTGTGGGAGACTCCGAAGAAGTGGGTTGTAGCCCACGAAAGCTTATGCTCTAATAAATTTGTTAGTCTCTAAGGTGCCACAAGTACTCCTGTTATTTTTGCGGATACAGACTAACACGGCTGCTACTCTGAAACCTGTGGGAGACCGTATCAAAAGCTTTGCTAAAGTCAAGGAATAACATGTCCACTGCTTTCCCCTCATCCACAGAGCCAGTTATCTTGTCAGAGAAGGCAATTACGTCAGTCAGGCATGACTTGCTCTTGGTGAATCCATGCTGACTGTTCCTGATCTCTTTCCTCTCCTCTAAATGCTTCAGAATTGATTCCTTGAGGACCTGCTCCATAATTTTTCCAGGGACTGAGGTGAGGCTGACTGGCCTGTAGTTCCCCGGATCCTCCTCCTTCCCTTTTTTAAAGATGGGCACTACATTAGCCTTTTTCCAGTCATCCAGGTTATAATGGTACAGTCCTTTATAAAATCTCTGTACAGAGATAAGTGAAGGGCATATATAAAATCTACTGTATAGAGTCTCCTATACACAGATATATGAAGCATTAAATTATTTCCCAGTAATGGTCCAAAATATTACATTAAAGCTGTAGTTTTGGTTGATAATTGTAACAGTTTTAAAAATAAGGGCTGAGTAAGAGCTTAATGTATACATAATATATTCTTACCTTAAGCATAAAAAGCTATTGTTTTCTTTTTTGTAGCTCCTCATTTAAAAATTTAAAACTTCAAATAGTCTCTTCTACTAATTACTGCAGTGAGCTGTGACATTTAAACAAAACAAAGATAACATTCTCTGAATGAACAATGGATCACACAAAATGCTTTCCTTCATCCTCACTTCTGACCATCTGTTTAAAAAAACCAACAACACCTAAATAACCACACAGGAAGCAAGACTTTAATCTATGGTTAAGAGTTAAAAACACATGCATATTTTCACAACACAGATATGTGTACAAAGTGCTGTAATAGGTTTGTGTTAGCTGTAAAGGTTGGGTGATTTGACCTCAGCATCTGTCAGATATGCCTGCGCTATTCTTCACAAAAAAGTGGGTTTCTGTTCTTTGAAGTGTGTGTGTGAGAGAGAGAGAGAGAGCGAGAGAGAGATTTCATTTCACTTTAAACTAACTTTTTGGTGTATTATGCATAACGTAGTTTACATTGTGAAGTTGTTTTCTGATTATATCTCCCAAATACATGTATTTTTAAAACTCATTTTCTTTTTTGATAAAGCCAACACACAACATATTTGTAAAATATTTGTGCATACTGTTTTCTGTCTGAGGGCTTGTCTATACAGTGAGCTAATATGTACTTACGGGAGTGCACATTAATTAGTCTGTGTAGACCCTATTGGTGTTCACTAAATGTTTCCTATTGTGTTTTAACATAGTGCTGAGTTACTTTGATCTGATAACTTAGGATTTTGCCACCCATCTCACATTAATGTCAAAAATTAGTGAGTATTTTTTTTTAAAATTATTAATTGGGTACCGAAATTTGGGCTGAAGCTGATTTGACAGAGCCATTTGTAATGAAAACCTTAAGCAAACAAAGCAGCAGGTAGAGGAAAATCTATGTCCAGCACTAGATTGCACAAAACCTTTAAAAAATTGTCAAAGGTTTATATTTGCTTCTGCGGAAGACAGAATTTTTCACAGACATATAGAATTCAGAATTAAAAAGGCCTCTTATGTCACCTAGTTCATGTTCCTGCCAGTGAAGCATTGTTCCCTATAATGTAATGAATATTGTATCCAGTCTAACTTTAGAGGTCTCAAACAATGGAACTTCTCCTTCCCTTGGAACTGTTTTCCATAGTGAAATAAATCTCACTAATAGGCAGTTCCCTTTTAATATACAGTCTGACTTCACCCATTTTCTGGCTTCTTGTATATGCTGAGGAAAATTGCTCATATTGAGGATATGAGAATCACCATCAAGACCCAATGTGGTTATTTTCAACGTTAAATAGTTTCGTCTTTTGATTCAGTTCAGTACATCTCTGACCATTTTGGCTACATTGTTTTACAATAGCTATTTCATATAACTAGTGCGATACATATGCAAGGCATATTCCAGACAATTTAACAATATAACCTTGATCCTGAAGAACTTATATTTGGAATCTCCGCTTTTTTAACTGTTTTCTTGTAACTGTTTTTATTTAAAAGAATGATTTCTTTCTCTGGGAATAGATCAGGTTCTTGTATAAATTCTCTTGCAAGATTGTACAGTGACCCAGAAGTCCACAGATGGACTTTTTATATACAGTCATTTGATAAAATAAATGCATTTAATTCCTGGCAAACTTTTAAAGAAATTTCTAAAAGCACGTATTAAAAGGGAGAAGTCTAATGAATAGTACAATTTTTATAGAGACTATATCACCAATGGGAGATATTGGCATGTTTAATAGTGTGTGGAAGAATAAAACTCTTAATACTAGCAGTGATATATGAAGCATAAAATACTTTTTTTGCTTTGTAAATGTGCAGTCCATAGCTATAACAAATAAATACCACAGTCACATTTTACAGCACTGTTATTGTGTTGCTGCAATCACTATAAAAATTGAATTTATAGTAATTCTCAGTGGTTAGATTTCACCAATCTTCTGTTAGGGTTAGCCTTCTAACACATCCTTAGAGTGAGAATGCACATCAATTTCCTGTTTACTAAAATGAATCATTGAAATTTGTAGCCCTGCTGTCAACTATGTGAATTGCATTAAGAATTAGAGTTTTAAAATGTGTGTGATTGTATTTTGAGTTTCCCCGTTCTTTTCACATCAGTTATCTCAGGAATTGCATACTTAGCTATAGTTTGCCACAATTATTAAGACAAAAATCGTATTTCTTGGTCAAGGGCTATTTTTATATTTGAACAAAACATGTATTGTTTTACTCTGCTTATCAACAAGCACTACTGTTTTCTATTACGGTTACATTTGTTAATTAGGTTTTCTAGGGCCAAAAGTCAACTATATCTTTAATGAGTTCAGTGACATCACTAAGAGTGCTTATATTCCTTAGCAATGGTCTGCATTGTTTGAGTATATCACATTAGCTTTAGGAGGAGTAGCACAGATGCCAAGGTCAGGGCATTGGCAAGTAAGAGATCTTTGAGTAAAATAAAGTCTTAAAGCTAAGTCTGACCAAGTCAAGGGGAACAATGAACTGCTGTTCAGGGAGTATGGTAGAGAACCTCTAAGCAGTCGACCCTGTCCCCTCCTCCCTGCCCTCTTCCCAACATAAAAGTTTCCTGCATGTCCCATCCTTATAAAAGTTATATAAGTAAACAATAATCCAGAATGTGGATCCATTTTTAAATCTTCAGCTAAGTCATGATAAAAGTATTAAGGTGTTGCATCAAAATTGTGGCCTCTGCCATTTTTAATTGTCAAACCTTTTAAATATGTCCCCAATAGCACTACCATTCCATAAAGTTATTGAAATGGTGACCCTCATAATCAGCTAGAAATGCACTATTTGCAGAAGAATGTTTCGAAACCAAATCAGCAAAAGCAAAACAAGTTACTTTGCCAACTGTGTTAGGGCTTTCATTCATTTTGTTGCTGTTCTGTGTGTCAGCCAAAATATATGTCAGGTGTAATGGGAAGAGAGCTGTTAATTTAGCTGCATCTGGAAGGTGATACCTCCAAATTCACTCTCTTACCCACTCCCACTCCTCAATGCAGATATCATCCACACTGGGAGAGTCAGCACGACCAGTTCCCCTACCCTGATTCCAAGAGACCCGAGGGGTTGAGAAATGTCGAGGAGATATTTTGTCAGAGGGGTTAGGAGTGCCAGTTGGGAAGAGGACTGAAAGGGTGGAGGGGAAAGGAGTAGAAATGGGGTATGGAAGAAAAAAGTCAAGGGAAGTAAAATCAGAGGGGTCAAAGGCAGTGGTGAAGAACGGAGGATAGACTGGGAGAGAAAGCACTGGTGGAAAAATAGTGGATGAAAGCCCACATTAAAACAGAAAAAAGATGGATAAGCAGAGGATGTGGGGGAGGTAGGAATTAAAATGAAACATTTTAAATAAGATTTTGAAAATTGCAGAAAACATGGCTGCTGGAAATGTGAAAGATACAAACATTAAGGTATGCTGTAAAGGTGCAAGTGGAGAAAAAGGGAAGAAGGATGAAAATTACAAAGGAGACAGGTTTTATTACACATTTTTAGAAAGTTGGCTTTATAAAACATCTTCATTCTATGATTTAATGGTGGTTTGGCTGCTTTTAGTCCACAAAATATATAGGAGTTAGAAATGCTGCCAACTTTGGATGCACTCTCCAGCCCCAACACTTTGGGACACTAGTCTATAGATCACCTCGTTTGGGTTTGGAAAAGTTGACAAGTATGTAGGGAGCCAAGCATTATTGCGTCTGGTTAAGTACCTGTATGTGGAAGCCATTTGGATTTGGAACAGGAATTAATGTACTTTCGCCTGAATGTTACTCATCCGACCAAAGAGAATGAGGGAGTTAAACCAGTTGAAGGAAAACGCACTCCCAAAGCATCAGAGAACAGATGTACATCTGAAACATTTGTTTATTGGTGCTGAAGTTAAGCTTTCATTCAAATCCCCATACATATCATTCTCTCAGATTACAAACAAAACCTTTACTGGTTCTGTTAAATCCAACTGAGAAACAAAAAATCTAATTGTTGAATCAAATCAGAGGAAGAGGGGCTGTACCTTGTGCCCTGGGGAAGGATAGAGGAGATTCCTTTCCTCAAATGGACTTGAACAAATAACAGTGTACGTTAACTATGTGTGCAAAGTGCTGTGCAAACCTTAAGCCTCACAACATCCTTGATGGGGGGGAGGGGAGGCATTATCCCCATTATATAGATAAATGAGCTACAGAGAGCCTAAGATTATAACTCCTGACTCCCAACCTCATGCTCATTTCTTCCTGTCATGCTGCCTTTCAGATGCAGTAAGGAGAGCAATAGACTTTCCATGGAGTGGGGGAGGGCATTGTAGGGAAGGTGCTTTTTCCTGAGCAGGCTGGAGTGGGAGCAAGTTTGTAGGAGATACCTTTCTTTGATTGATAGTAAGAGCAGCATAGCAAAGAGCAACACAAAGATGAAAAAGGGAGAGGAGGGAGAAATTGTGATCCAAGAATACAACTTATACAATAATGTAAAAGCTGCCAGTGCTGCTTCACTCTGACACTACTTGGTCTAATTTGCACAAGAAAAACATGCCTTATTGCTTTCTGTAGAAAACAGCAATGCTGATTTTAGTACAAATCCATCAACACGGAGTGACTGGTTCAATATATGCAATATTCTGTTGTTTGTATTGGGGGAGGGGGGAAATGGGAAAACCAAAGACTTGATCCTAGAATGGCCCAAATGCAAACAGGTCTCTTGTAGTCTTTACACTAGGAACTTTGATCATTTCAATCCTTCTCCTCAATCACTCTGCTATGGGTTGATATCACCTTGTGTCAATCACAGAGATGCGTGCCCTCCCACAGGAAATATGTTCTTGGCACTTTCCTCTTCAAAAGCCTTTTCAGCCAGATAGAATTCTAGATACTATGTGACTGAACATATTCTTGATGGAGTCATTGCATGCATCATGTACAGTGTTACTAGGAAGAACCTTATTCTTCATTTTGACCAATCAATGGAGAACACTGACAAAATCTGTTCCAAACTGTAATAATCCCATTGTACAACACACTGATACTATGGTGTTCAAATACTAAGGGTGATGGGCAATCTCAAAACCTAGACAGACAGTGCTGCCCCTTTAAAAAGGAACCCAACACTTCTTCTGTACCTCCTGCTTTCGAGGTGAAATTTGAAAGTGCTGGGAGACAGTAAAGAGTATTGGAGCAGTAGGAGAGTCCCTCTGGAGAGTTTGCTCACCTTTTAAGCCTGAGTTCTGGCTGAACCCCAGTAACACCCCATGGGGCAAAAGTCTCTTATCCCTCCTAGGATGCGATTTGATCTGTGTAGAGCTAACCTTTTGTGCTAACCTATGTAGACTGTAAGTAAGCTGTATCCATGCAATTTAGTGGAAGCTGAAACTGCAAACTCAGCTACCACTATTTCTCTTTTTTTGGAGTGTTGCTCAGGGCTCACCCGTTCATTGAAATATCTCAGTAACTTGATAGACACCTCCCCCCTACCCCCCATTTAATCTAGAGCTGAAAAAGTAATATTAAGAAAAGTTATCTGCCCACTTCTTCAGAAAAAAATATTTAAAACAAATGCATATCTCAGCTGGGACAGGCACTACATTTAAAAAAAATGCAAATTAATGTATGGCTACCCTCTAGATAGTGTTCATCACAGCTTTATAGTTTTGTTTAGTTCCAGGAAGCACTCAGGTTTGGGCATGTGTGGAGTTTCCTTACAGCTCTTGATAGTGGCTCAGCACAGATCTTATTTCAAGTTTACATTGTAACAACCCACATGTTATTTAATGATCTCATCAAACCTGTGGATTGTTCATATTTGAGCTAAGGGGGGAAAAAACATTTTATCTAATGTATTTTGTCACGATTAGTTCTGTGTCATAACATATGTGAAGTATGACACACCAAATGCAGTCACGCAGCAGAAAAATATTAGAGTTGTTTTAAAGGTTTCTAAAGGTGAGACTCCTTTTTGTTACTCATGAAGATGAAAGTGCTCAATTTTCACAACACAAAAATAAGAGGTCTGATGTTTCAAATGTAGAAACTGCATTATGTGGCTTCCCGTCATATCTGCAGTTTTCCTGTGGATGAAAATTTTAATCAGATGTTTTTGTACTTCAAAGATTTTCATTTGATTTACAACTTGTAGGAGTGGAGCTGCAGTAAGTAATCAGGGAGAATGCCATGCGGAGGACAAAAGGAAGGTGAAACGTAACGTTAATAATTTAGTTTCAATAACCTTAAAAGGTTTACTAGTCACTTTTAACCTTGTATCCAAAAAAAAGCCAGCTACTGCAGTGAATCATAAAAACGATTCTTTTAATTTGCAAGTCATTTATCTAAGTCCAGTTACAAAGGGTCTCACTTTCTCGCGTATGGTGTCTGAGGAACAACATTCGGTAGACGCAGTTGTAGGTTCATAAGCCATTTCAAGGCTTTCTCTGTGACCCTGTGAGTATCATCCATTTCACTTTGAATCCATATTTGGGGCACTGTATTATGATGTGTTCAATGGTTAGGATAGTCTCACCACAGTCCATAGGTGCTGGAACTGGGGGTGTGGCAGGACACCCCCCTCCTCCCCTGGCTTGACGTGATTTCCATCATATACAGTTTACAGTTTGGTTCAGTGAATTTATGCAGTTCCACTATACAGATTGTTCCAGCACCCCTGCCGCAGTCACACAAAGGGGAGTCTTTGATATTCCATTTGTGCATCAAGTAGTCGCATCTTACATGGTTTGTTCGGATGCAATTCAGTGTGGCCCAAAGTCTGCGTGGCAAGTCAAAACTGGGAGGGTGGCTTGTTGGGACAGTCATAATGTGCTTGTTTGGAATGGTGACGAGGTCCAGACACTTTGCCCTTCCCTGGCCTGATCCAGAGACATGAGGTGGTCGAATGTGGTCCATAGTGGTTTTCACAATTTCAGGCGTTTGGGGGGTATGTTGTCCATAACGTGCCAGATGGAAAGTTCTGGGTAGTCTTTGGTGGTTTAAGTTCTTGTGCTGTGGCTATACTTTTACAGATAGCTGGAGGTTCAATGTTTGCTAATTCAGAAAGCCATGGTAGAGGCATTGCTTTTAAGTTCCTGTGATACACTTGTTAAACAAAAAAGTTAAAAAGATTGCCACTGTTCAATTTGACTCTGACCTTTTGATGGGCTTCCTACATGCCTTCTCTGGACAAAAAAGCCCTTGAGTTAGAAATCATTAAAAATGTAATAGGAATTGTTTTTTTTCCCCAAATGTATAAATAGCAGTAGTATAAATTGTAGCCAAAGCATTTAACAAAACATTGCACAGTATGGATCATCACATGCCTAATATGCACACCATCATTGATAACACATATCTATTATAGCACCTTTCATCTGAGGATGGCAAAGAACTTTTTAAACTTGTTAATTACACCTCACAACACCCAGTTAGATAGGTAAATTGGCTTGTATCCATTTTATAGGGCGATAAAATGAGCACAGAGGGCCAGATTTCCAAAGGTATTTAGGTGCCCAAACTATCCACTACATGCCTATCTGCATATTTAGGTTCCTAAATACGTTTAGAAATCTGTCCCAGAGAGATGAAGGGCCTGATTTTCATAGGAAATGTGCACGCAGAGCTTCCACTGGACTTGTGAGTGCTTAGCCCCTGTGAAAATCACAGTGACAGATCCAAAATCACATGAGTGACCAAATGTAGAAGTGAACCCAGGACTCTTGGCTCCTAGACCCAAGCTCTGTTTCAATTAATTTATTTTACGCAAAGTGTTTAACATTTTGAAAGTAGACAAGATCAGGAAATTTATTTAAAAATAAAAATTGGGCAATGTTTATGTGGTAACATAACTTTTCAACAAGGGAACTCTATGTTTTTGATTGTGAATATTGTGATTTGCTTTAAATCCATCACCATAATTTTCTGTCATCATGGCCTAGGCAGTTCGTTCAGCATTGGCTAATGAAGCTAAAAGTGCATAACCTGGAAATCCTAAATAAAGTGATCAAATGAATGAGATTTGAGACAGGAAACTAGAGCTTTGGATTCAGTTGCTAAGATCCAGTGTCATAATAATGATTTAATGCTTCAATTGTAAACACCTAAAGCACCTGGTATATCTATTATGCGCCAGCAGGCTTTTTTTTTTTTTTTTTTTTTTTTGCATGTTTATGCTATGAACAACAAAAGAAAAAGTATTTTTCCAGTTGTAGACCACTCCTATACTACATAAAAGCTTTAAGTACACAGTGTTTATTAGTGCATGTGTATATTTCATATTCTGCTTTACAGGTTTATTTCAACCCTTTAAACCAGTGGTTCTCAACCAGGGGCACATGTACTGTTGGGAGTATGCCAAGTTCTTCCAGCAGGTACTAAACTCGTCTAGATCAGTGTTTCTCAACCTGGGGATTGCAGGATGGGTTTAGGGAGGTCACAAGTGCAGGGTGGCTAGCAGGGTAGTTCCCCCAGGACCCCACAGCACAGAGGGCCCTGTGAAGCTAAGTTACATGCTTCAGCCCCGGATGGTGGGCTCGGGCTTCAGACAAGGCTCATAAGTAAAAAACAGGTTCAAGTGTCACACTGAAATGTAAGTACAATATTTATATTCCAAGCGATTTATTTTATAATTATATGGTAAAAATGAGAAACTAAGCAATTTTTCAGTGATTGTGTGATGTGACACCTTTGTGTTTTTATGTCTGATTTTGTAAGCAAGTAGTTTTTAAGTGAGGTGAAACTTGGGGTATGCAAGACAAATCAGACTCCTGAAAGGGGTACAGTAGTCTGGAAAGGTTGAGAATCGCTGTTTTAAATGGATCAAATTTATAATCCTTGCAGAATTAGTTACCTCATTCAAAAATGCATCACATACTCTCAAATTTATGTAGAGGTTTTATTCGTAGGCAACAAAATGCTTTCTGCTCTTTTTTTAGTAGTTCCTGATGCAGAGACTCTCATAAGTCCGCATTTACTTTCTGTACCCCAGATCAGAAGTGTAGCTATGGTTGTTGTTATTATTTGTACTGTGGAAGTGACCAAAGATTCCAGTCAGGATCAGGGGCCCATTGTTCTAATCACAATACAAACATGCAGGAATACTCAGTCCCTGCCCTGAAAAGATTACAATCTAATTCAACTCAAGAAGCAGCAAGCGAGACAGTCAATTAAGAGGGTGTGGGTACTGATAATATCATAGAGTTCTATCGATTAGCTATTGCACAACCTGATAATTCCAAAGCATCTGAACTTTTTTTGTATTGTTTATAAACAAATAAAATCAGCTATCCTCAGACTGCCTCACAATCTAACTATCAGTGGTTGGCTGATTATTTGGTGACACCAAAGAGAAATGTGTCCTGAGGAGGGATTTGAAAAAAGGTGAGACTAGTGGTTTCACAGCTTAATTCAGAAATGGTGAATTTGGCATTAAAAAGACATTAAAGCTGAATAGCATACCAATGTAAGCAGTGAAGTTCTGAGGAACCCCATCTTAATGATCTGCATTGGGTCTAATTGTTTTAGAACATCTGGAATAAAAGATTGTCCACTGAGATCCTTAAATGAAGGGCTGTGTACGCATCACCATAGGTTTTATTGTGATGATGAATGTTTTACATACTGTAGCTGCACTTTAGTATAGCCATTTTGATGAGATTCAGAAGTTTACTTGCTCTCGTATTGTTTTGTGAGGGCTTGAGGAAGGGTCCTCCTGATTTTTGTGTTATGATTAAGGCTACGATTTAGTCATGGGTATTTCTAATAAAAGTCATGGACAGGTCATGGGCAATAAACAAAAATTCACGGCCTCGTGACCTATAAATATCCCTGACTAAATCTTAGCTGGGGGGTCCGCGGGGGGGGAGCTGCTGGGGGGCAGGAGCTGCTGCTCTGGGGGAGGCCAGGGGACTGCTGCTCTGGGGGGAAGCCTTGGCCAGCAGCACCAGCTGCTGGAGGCCACTAAGCAGCAGCTGCTCCGGCCACACCTGAGACCACTGCTCAGGCAGTCCCTGGGGCCAGCCGCACCAGTTGTTGCTCAGGTGGTCGCCAGGACCTCTGCTGGGAGCTGCCAAGCTGCAACTGCTCCCACCACCCCCGGGACCACTGCTCACCTGAGTGGCTGGCTGCGGAGCCGCTCTAGCAGTGGCTGGTGTGGCTGTCCCCAGGGCCACTTGAGCAGCTGCTTGGGCAGCCGTGGGGTCAGCCACACTGATCGCCGCGGAAGTCACAGGCGTAGCGGACAGTCACGGAATCCATGACTTCCGCCGCCTCCATGACAGACATGGAGCCCTAGTTATATGAAAATGCAAGTTCCTGAATTCATCTAAAATCGCGATCTGTGAACAAACTTTGACTTTTACTCTTTTTACTAACTTATTTGAAACTGTACAGCCATTTTATGTAATTATAGTTCAGTCCATGGATTGTTCACAAATGAATTACCTCCACTGTCGCTTTGACTGTTGCTTATTCATGGTGTGCTATTGGTAATCAGAATCACATAGTATAGTTTCAGTTTCTTGATTGAAGGACTGAAACTTTTATAGATAAGAAGAGAGAAAATCAAAGATTTCAGGATGGCTATGCAGACACATCCAGTATGAAACTTTGTCAAGCATGGATATCCACAAGAGTTTGTTCACAATACATGAATAAACAGGATCACAGATATTTCCAAAATGAATTTGCAGTTTTTACTGCAGCGAATGTTTGTGAATACCTTTTACAGAATTTCCCCATAACTATCATTTTGTGTGTGGGAACACTCAAGTTCAGTATCTTATTTTTTATTGCCATTTTATAATTCTTCCTTCAATTTCATTATTCACTGCACTCTTTCTTTGCTGAATTAGTTTTCATGGGTCTGATCTCCATAAGCCCAAGATTCGGGTTCAAATGGGCTTCCATAACTCTTATTTTATTTATTGAATTTGTTTATGACGTTTCTGTAATGCTCATCACTGTAGTGTCTGAGTACCTCACAAGCACTTTTATGCATGTAGCATTTCAGCACTCCTGTGAGATAGGAAAGTTTTATTTTACATGGCCCAAAGTAATATATCGGTGAGGAAAGAATCTCCTAATTCCTAGTCAGGTGCCTTAAGCATAAGACCATCTTTCTTCTCTAAACAAGTTTACACTTGTTTCCCAGGGATAAACTGACTGTCAGAGCATTTTAAAGGTCTATCATGGTTCGAAGCTATTAATTGAGATTCCAAAGTAAACCATGAGCTAAAATGTTCTCTCTCTGTTGGCAATGGCAATTGCCTTCTGAATTGTTTGGTACCATGAAACCCTGAGGGACCCAACATGATTTGGTCTTACTCCAGATGAAATTGAAAACCCCAGGCATTTTGAGACCTGGAACAGTTGCCAGTGAACTGTGAACAATATTATTTTTTTGCTGTAACATCATTGACAAATGCTTACATTGTGACAGGGCCATGGCTCAAGGGGTGCAAGGGATGATATGGAATAAAACCCATGTGTGTGAGAGTGTTGTTCCAGTATGCCCAGACACTCAGCTGAGTCATTTTCATGGGGAGCAAATGGGAAAAAAATTCTCCTTAACCCTAGCACACTGAAATTTTGGGCAAAGTTTTTTTTGTTTGTTTTTTTTTAATTTTATTTTGGAAAGGAAAAGCTAGTTATACTGTCAATAGGGTATGAAAATGAGTGAGGAAAATGTCATTGGTTTAATTTCCACCTCTTCTGATCGCCAAAAGAGGACCTTGTATCTGATTTTCCAGTCACCTGATCTGACTTCTTATTTGTCATAAACTACATTATAATAGTCTTGATGCTAAAGATATTTACAAAGGAGGGCATTCCTGTCACTTGCGTTAAAGTTAGAGATAAGACAAATATAATTGCCAAGGCAAAAGTGTTTCTATGTCGGAATAATACCATTAGAGGGGAAGTGAAGGGGAAAAAATATTTTGATCTTCAAAGTTTATTTTAGTTCCGTACATCTGTACAAATGCAAGTTACTTTTAAGTGTATTTGGCTGTAGTGTTAAACTCCCTGTCCACTGCCAAGGAAATCGCTGTTATAGCTTTCATCTGTGAAGGAACTCAGAAGTGCCTTGTTTACATTGCTGCCATTTATAAAACATTTAAAGCAGCTATTCTGCTGAATAAACATTAAAGGGCCTGAAGGATAAGCATATCGCTTAAACTTCTTAAGACTAAACTTTCCAAACCATTTCCTGCCACAGGGACCTAGCAGTAAAATTGCAAACTCTGTGCTCCAAGATGAGATAGGCAGAATTAGATTAAGCAGCTTACTGTTGACATGTCTATTGATCTGGGTTCAGTGCAGTTTCCTGTCTCTGCTAGCAGTCAGATTGCTGTATACAATAACATAGTGGCCTGGTTTATGTGAAATTGGGGACTCCAAGCATCAATTACTCCAGGAAGGCAGTGGCACTGGGAGATAAGGTTAAGCTGCTCACAGTGTTTAAGACTGCTGAAACCCAAGCAACATATTTGCTGTCTAAATGGCTGCTTATAAATTTGACAGTGTTCCATTTATACGTGAGGTTTTTTCTTCCCAAAGAGATCATCCTGTATTATTCTTCACAGGTAGCAACTCAATGCAAATTCTAAATACCAATTGTAGTCTTCCTCCTCTCTCCCTCCTCCCACTTTTGTTAAAAGTACCTGAACTTCACTTGAACATTCTATATAGAAATATATTTAACTTGGGGGACAAAGCATGAAATATTGTAGGAACTACCTATGGTAATCAAGCCAACAAGGTTATCATTACAGATAGATAACTGGTCTCAAGAACAGCACAAAACAAAGATCCACTTTTTTCCTTTGGTCCTGTGTTCAAGTGATGCTGTTTGGTGGAATGGGTCACTTACTGTATAATAGTTCCAAGAGGAAAGGAAAGTGATACCCTTGAAATTGTTTTCTTCATAATCAGTTCTTTTATACCATGATACGCCCTTTTTATCTTTTCACAAAGAATGTTAACAGAGTCAGTTGAAAGAAAACAGCTTTTTTTCACATTTTAGAGGAGCCTGGGGAGCATTGTTGCAGCAGCCTTGTATTGAGCCAGAAACTCAACCCCACAGTATTTTTCAAAAGAAGTTCACACAGAAGAATTTTTCTCCAGGGGGAGTATCTTTTAAACTACTTTGCAAGTGGCTATCTCAGTACCATGCCACGCGCATTGCAGCCAAGTTGCCATTGTCTTTAATTCAACCTTCAGAAGGAAATTCCCTGTTCCCATAGAAGTATTGCAGAGTGGAGTCAGTTCTTCTGGCATTCCAATGAGAGATCTGTGCTGTAAAACTGATGAAAGGAGATATTTTAATAGTGACATTTGAGTTCGTTTATCATGACATTTTAGGGGCTTCACAGTACATATTTTTATCTTTGAACAATCTCGCAGCAGTCTATAACTGTTAAAAGGGGTGGGGGGAACCCTCTTCACATAAAATACAACACTATTAAAGTCCAAAATGATGAAGCATTTGACTGCGGAACAGAACCTGGGTCTATTGGATATGCTTTAAATTTGAAATTAAAGCACATTGTATTCATTTATTTTATTTTTATAGTTTATCTTGCTGTAATTAGCATTAAAACTACACAACATCTGAACTGCTGCATACCTTGAGACTAACTGAATGTTAGCATACCATCATGCTGACTGAATGTGTTTAAAATATGTTTTAGCATTTTATTGGCATGGTTTTGAGTTTTATCTTTTAATGAGATGTTAATTGATTTTACTGCTGGTTTTTATGTAAGGGGACTAGAATGCCAGTGGCAGATGGGTACCTAATAAACTCCATTATTAATAATAAATACAAGTACAGAAATGCAAAAGCTATGTTAGAATATTATTAGAAGGCTTAACACACAAAGTCCATTGTCAGTTAAGATTTCTCATTCCATCCTTGTCCTATTCTACTGTCCAGGTACTGAGAACAGTGTGTGAGATGTTTATGGAGAAGAAGCAATTGCTTAGACTGCAGTACTTGGACATGACAGGATTGTGGCATTTAGTGCTTTAAATCACATCCTTTTAGTCTGTTAACTCCTTTAATAAGTGTTTCAAACTACCACCTTCCTCTCTTCCTTTCTTTCCTGGCAGAATATCCTTCAGGCTTGCCAATTCTTAGGAACTTTCCTGACACCTTTACTGTCCTTCCTTCAGTGTGCAGTTAATCAAGGGGACCAATCAGAATACAGGGATTAGCATAGAGAAGAGTTAATCTTGTCTGTTCTGCAGTTGATTGTGTCTATTGTTATGAGGGAAATAAGCGCATAGTGCAGGAGCAATGTGTTCCAGATTATTTGCAAGGCTCAGCTAGTAATTTGATACACAATAATGTGTACCCTGGAGTCACTTACAATAATTAGGAAATAGTTCTAATAACTTTTAGTCTTAAAAATACATAAAAATAATAGTTTTTAAGCAGATAATCTTCCATTATGAAAAGGGCAATTTATGGCAGATGAATGTCACCTAGAAGCAGGTCTCAGGATTAAATAAAGACTGGGAATGGCTGAGCCATTACAAACATTGAATCTATCTCCCCTTGTAAGTATTTTCACACTTGCTTCTTATCAAACTGTCTGTACTGAGCTATCTTGATTATCACTTCAAAAGTTTTTTTTCTCTTACTTAATTGGCCTCTCAGAGTTGGTAAGACAACTCCCACGTGTTCATGCTCTCTGTATGTGTGTATATATATCTCCTCAATATATGTTTCACTCTATATGCATCCGAAGAAGTGGGTTGTAGCCCACGAAAGCTTATGCTCTAATAAATTTGTTAGTCTCTAAGGTGCCACAAGTACTCCTGTTCTTTTAGAAGCAGGTCGTATTTTTGGACTGATAAAAATGTATTAAATATGGCATGATTAAATCATATGCATATGATTACAAATACATACCCTGTCACATATGCATACTTTAAGAAGGCACTAATAGGAAAGTGGCTTGGATCTAGTTAAAGCAATGTTTGAAGCCACAGAATAGAAATCAGATTGCTATCAATATAACTTTAATTGTGATATAGTGACACTGGCTTGGATCTAGTTAAAGCAATGTTTGAAGCCACAGAATAGAAATCAGATTGCTATCAATATAACTTTAATTGTGATATAGTGACACTGCTTTTAAGTGGTTTGGTTTGGTTTGTTTGTTGAGGACAAATAAAAAGTAAATCAAAATGAAAGGAATGTAAACGCTACTACATTGCTCAAAAAATTGATTTTGATATGATTAGCCATTTGCCAGTGCCAAATACACATTTAGCTCTGCTCTATTTTCCAGCCATGTCTGTATGAAAACATGGCATAATCCTGTCACCCTGCCCTGTCACAGCCAGCAACAAAAGGGTTAAATACAGTGGTCAAATGTGTTAGCAAAGTAAGGGCCTGATCCTGCAAACACTCCCAAATGTGCACTGATGACTATTTGTATAATATTAGGAAACTGTTAGTATCCCCAAAGGCCATTCCACGCTCATATCATGTTTTCTTCAAACATAGCTATAACAATACGAGATCATGCCAGATCACACCATTTCCAGTTAAATACGTTCTCTGCATACCTGGAATGGTAATGATGTGATAAATGGCTTCCATATGTCCCAGGACTGATGCACTTTTCCTTTTCATACATGAGGCATCTCCATTGGTAGCATTTCTGGATAGTAAATACCCATTGACCAATTCAAGGCATTGACATTATTTCCAGTTTTATAATGTTTTTTTCTTACTCATTGCAAAGGGATGAAATTGTTTAAGCTCCTCCAGACGAGAAATTCACAAAATGCATCATATCTCCCAACAGTAAAAGAAATGACCTCACTGCACATTAAGTGTGTGTGGGGGGAGGGCTGTTGTCTGGCTCGTTGGAAACGGTGTATGCCTCATTAAGGGCTACAGAACTGCGGGCGGGGGGGGGGAGGTGACTTTCTGCTGCAGCTGGAAGTGGGGGTACTATACAGGTCCATGCCAGTGCAGGAAAAGCCCTCTTTTACCTGGACCAGACAGAGCAGCGCCCACCCTCCCTCTCATGGAAGTGGTGAAATATCGAGTTTTGTCAGGATCCACTGGGTAAGTTGCTCCTTTCTTATGGGGGTGGGAAGGAACTTTTCCCTCATTGCCAGCTTGGCCAAGGTGAAGTGAGGTTTTTTTCACCCTTCCTACAGCGGGTTAGGGCGAGCTAACTTCGGGCAAACATGAAATGGCAATTAGGCTATGATGTTGTAACTCATTATGTAAATGTGGGTCGGATGTCCAGTGCAGGTACTCAGTATGGAAGGGATGGAGTGATCAGGTAAAATGGATAGGTAAAGGATTTAAAGGAGGTATTCCTTAAAGGAGTGGAAATGGGGGTTTGGGGGCTTCTGTGACTGGTATGGCAAGGAGCCAGCGCCTCTTTATAGCTCCCCCTTAGCCCTCATTCAAGGGATGGAGTGAGCAGGTTGGCTGGGGACCAGGATAGGTAAGGGGGAGGATTCTCAGAAGCCCCTGGGTATATATTGAAATGATTATGGAATTACCTATGCTGTACACCTTTATCTGCCAGGTACTCCTAAACATTTAAGAATAAAGTTGTGGCCTAATTAAACCCCATCCTGTGTTTCCTGTCCTTTTTCCAGCATAGCCGGACAATGTACTGCAAGGAAGTAAATACCACCCTAGTAAACTTCTGGATCTCATCAAATGCGTCATTCTAAAATGCAGCTACAGTTTATGTGGACACTTCCCATATGGAATGCAAAAACACTCCCATGGGTTGTTTTACATTTCTGCCATATTGGTGATATTTGAGCATAGCTGACCTGAAAATGGAAATAAAAATTTAGTTTTTCCTCTTAAATATCCCTTTTATGTTTCTGTATAGAGTTTTTCTGTTTTACATGAGATATGAATAACTTCAGTACTTATTTTTCTAGTCTTGTATACTACCATGAACATTCTCAAAATATTCTGCAGATATTTAACTCTGTATATTTGATTATTTTTCCATTCGATAGTGAATTATTTTGCCAAGGAAGGTTTTAACTATGTTAGGAATATAATGGCATATCTGGAAGAACACCAAAGGCAAGACTTCCATTGGTACTAGGTTTGCACATGAAACTCTTGATAATTTAGACATTGATAAATTCACTTCATTGTCAATAAAGGATTGATTACATGGTCACAGACGGAATTTGTACTCCCAGTATTTATAGCCACGGTTTTACTGCACAATTGCCACAGAACAGTAGCATTAAAGAACACCATAACATATTCCAGCTGCTGTCCTTTATTTCCACAGTTCCTCTCCTTTACACAATGTGACCTTTCACATCATTTCTTTGTAACATAATAAAGTGGAGAGGAAGAAAAAAAAGGGGGGGGTTGTATTTACCAATTAACTGACCAATATTTTATTTTAAAGTCATTGTTTTTTAAATCCCACTTTGTAAAAGGTACAATTCCTTTATCTTAAATTTTCTAAGACAGCTGAGCGCATCACAAGGCCCATTTAAAACTGCAGTTGCAGATTTGGTTGCCATTTTGCTGAACCTCTGGTTAAAGAGTCGCATTACATCTCTGTAATTTTATCCCTATCATTTTCAGGTCATCTTAATTTATGTATCATCCTTACTGTTGATGACTTTATTTCCTTTTAAAGACACTTGATTTAGCACTTTCACTTTAGAGCATGACTCATTTATTACTTGCTTATTATAGGATAAACAGTGAAGTTCAAAAAGCATAATCTAACCAGGAAAAAAGTGAAAATCTTGTGTATGTGTATTTGTATTATTTGATTAATACTGTTCTATTTACAAATAAATGAGTGCCTGAGCATGCACAAACTCACCAGTAAAGAGCAGAAGTCATTAGTATTAACAAAGGGGAAAAAAAGCAATCTTTGCAGATTTGGCATGGCATGTAACTTTATGGTAGGTCGGAGAACATTAGATCTAGTGAGAATGATTCTAGTGAGCTGTTTACATTCATCTCTCTTCCAGAATGTTAACAAACTATATTGTCCTTTTCAAAGTACCAGTAATACTTTTTGTTTTTAGAAGCTGAGCAAGTTTCATTCAGAGAAAATGAAGCAGGCTTTTTTTTAAAGTAAAATTTCTGGTTCCCCACTTCTTTATAAGAAAGATCCACTATTGTAAAATACGTACAGAAGTCTATGTGCTATATATGCCATTGATTTTTAAGTAAGGACTTATCAATAAAATAATTGAGCTCTACTTATTAACTGATACACACACAGCCTTATATTTTTAAATTTGTTTTTGTTACTTTGGTGGGCTAACATTTGAAATTTTTGATAAGTCTTTTAAATATAACAAGTTGTTATGGCTAGTTTTTGGCTCAAAAGATGAACAAATGCATTTATTTCTTTATTTTCCTTTTTTTATTTTAGGATAATGAGAAATAAAAGGAAGTATTTCACATTGTTATGCAAAGCTGAGTTTGAACTTAACTCTTCCCATACAAGAATTGGTTATGTTTTAAATATTATTGAAGTATTATCCATGATTACGCACTATGCTATGCCCTGTAACGCACCATCAGATATTGGGTAGACAGTTGTTCCCAATGTGTCAGGTTTCTCCATGCACAATTGGAAAGGCTATTAGCCAGTTACTCCAGGGCACCGTTTTCACTTTTTCTCTGTCTTGGCTTGTTTATGTTAAATTAGACTGCAGGAGGTCTGTTACATCTCTCTGGCAGTTAGTGCAAGGCGTGCTGTTGCAAATGCTAGCTACGATACTTATTGTATCTTAGGCACAAATGTTTACATAGTTCAAATAAAAATAAACCCTGACAGGCAGAATCTTTACTAATCCAAAATTCCTCCTACTCTTATAATTGTAGAACATAATATCTCAGTAATGGTGTGATCGTAGTGACTCACTAACACGGACCTAAGTTCAAATACTGAGGAACCTAGACATATTCCAATTGCTGGCGTGACATTTGAAGTATTTGCTCGACTGCTGGATGTAAAATATTAATCTGAAACACCTTCTGCTTTTGCTAATGTCTGTTCAAATGGAAGCTAAAGATCCTATGGCAGTATTCCAAAAGGGTAGGATAATAGACAGAGTCTAGACAATATTTTACTCAGGTACTAAGATTCAATGTATTAGTAATAATCATATCTCTCTAGAGTAACATATCTAAATGCTACATGTATGTATTTAAATATTATAGTTGTTCTCCATGGTGCATACAGTGCCAAGCATATTGTTGGTACTCAGCAAATGACCAGCAATAATAAGTGATGAGGAGATTTAAGATTACATTATAATTCTGTACTAGTGTAAAAATTAATGAAATCCATGAGATTTAGAAACCCATGAAAAGTATAAAATTGGCCATAGTCACAAATGCAAACTGTTCACAGATGTGTACAAACTGAATCACTGAGTTGTAATTTTTTTGTTTTGTTTTTTTCAATGACTTAAGGTTAAAGCATTTTTTAAAAACATTACAGTTGTGTTCATTTGTTTGGTTTGCACTGTAGAGATTTGTAGATGGACTACAGATAAGCCAAATGCAACAAATGAAATTACTACCATGAAACAAGAGAATTGAGCTAATCAAATTGCTTTCTGGTATTTTAGGTCTCTGTGTTCTCCTTGACATATCTAATGGTTTGGTCTGGGAAGAAATCCCCCACATTATCTGTCTTTGCAAGAGGGGACTGAGAAGGGGTGTGGAACTAGTAGCCTGGGTGAAATTCACTCCTGTGTAGAGGGCTATCAGCAGTTGTAATTCGCATGTGAGTTTCCATATGTAATTCGCATGGGAGTTCTCAAAATAAGAATTTATTGAGACTTTGTGGTGGCCAAGGCTTGCGTTCGGCCTCTGTTTGAGGAGCTAAAACCACATGTGGCCTGCTGAATGTGTGGAGTTTGAAGATGCATGGGATAAACTGGACAAACAAATCTCTGGATAACGCCACATAGCATCTGCCCTTGGGCATAGCCCTCAAGCCAAGCTCCAGTGCTGGCAGTACCTGTGTTGCCATTGGCTCCTGCACAATGGCCAAACATGTGCTCCTTCAGCTGTGTGTGGAAGCTATGGGAGCCTGCTGCATAGAGTAATTTCTTCCTAGCTCCTCTCTTTCTGTGCCAGATCATACTCCAAATTCTCATGGAGTTTCACTTGCCTGTTGTTGGCACAGAGTAGTCGACAGCTGCTGTGTAGTGGTGGTTGAAATGTACTCTGAGCAACATTTTTCTTCCCTGCAGCCCCCTATAACTTTTGATTCATGTGATTTTGCTTCCTTTAACACTGTGCAGAGAAGAGTAATAGGAACTTTACAGGTGAGGAATTTGCTTTGGTGCACTGGAAAGGTTTTCCCTTGTCATAATAGGGTTTAGCAGTCTCGTGGATTTATTGTTAAACCCAAAAACCAGTTATGGTTATCTGGTATTTTGGAATATTTATTATATTTGGAGAAATTAATAAAACATTATAAATATAAGCAAAAGAAAATGGTACCAATACTAATATTTGAATCTGAAACTGGTATTATAAGACTGGCCAGGCAAGTGTTGCAGAACTCACTTGGTTCCCAACTCCAGGCACCAATGACTTCAGTAACAAATACACCTCTACCTCTATATAACGCTGTCCTCGGGAGCCAAAAAATCTTACTGCATTATAGGTGAAACCGCGTTATATCGAACTTGCTTTGATCCACCGGAGTGCGCAGCCCCGCCCCCCCCGGAGCACTGCTTTACCGCGTTATATCCGAATTCGTGTTATATCGGGTCATGTTATATCGAGGTAGCGGTGTACTCTCAAATCTGAAATACAAACTGTATGTGAATCACGTTTGTTTCCATTGTAAGTAAATAGCACAGGATGCAAATGTACATTGTGAGTGGTTGTTGGGGGTTTTTTCTGTTTTTTTCCTCCTGAACTGCTTGTCCCTAGATTCAAGTTACTCTTAACATTTGCTGTAATGATGCAGGTACAGTAGTTTTGCTTAATTATCGCTTGCTGTCTCAAACAATCTTTCCCTTGAGTCATTGAAAGTTTTACTGCAGCTCTAATACAATTATGAAAATTAACGGTCTTGCACTGTTGAATTTACAAGAGTAAGTGAGGAAAAATGTATATTCCCCATATTCTTCCATTTCAACCACGTTAAAAAATATATTGTGGGGAAGATTGAGAATTTGAAGGCCCAAAAGTCTTGATATTCTTGGCAAGTCACATGCCACGGAGGCAGCAAGCTATTACAAATCTGAATTAAATAAAAACAAAATATATTTCTCTAATGCACAGGCTCTGAATTAATTTTATATAAAAGCCAGAAAACTCAAGCCTTGATACGGTAAATAAAGACCTACGTGTGTGTTTATCTTTGCGCTCTGTGAGCCATCCCACTGAAGTCAGTGGGACTGTTCGCAATGCATGAAGTGAAGCACCGTTATTTCAGAGGGACTATTCACATTTCAGAAAGATAAACACATGCATAAGTCATTGCAGGATCAGGGATGCTGACAACCCAGGCTTTATTTGTGCAGTTGCTGGGATGGGAAAGAAATATACTATGGGCAAAAACCAGGAAATGCACACTTTAGTTCCTATCTCCTTGACATGATGTGATTTTGATGTATTATCTTCAGGGGGAGTATACTGGAAACAAGTATCTAGTACCTAAGCAGATGAAAAATTTCTTTTGGCTTAGACAAAACAGAACCTGCCAGAGTGTTTCCATTTTAAAGCCTAGCTCAGGGAACCTCAGTTGTGGGACACCAACAGCCTTACCAACAATTTGCCTGCCAAGCATGCACCTACTTTGCATACGAGTTCGCATAGTGTTTAATTCACAAAATAAATCCACACAACTGTTTCGACCATTATCTTTATAGCCGAATACCACTGACGCTATGAGTTCTCCAGCAATAAAAACTAACACCTGATTAGCTGTATCTTCACACAGCAGTTGCAAGGGGCAAGGGTGACCATGGGCTGCATTTAAGACTAGATTCTGCTGTTTTTATTCATGTATGTAGTTCCGCTGAATTCCCTTAGTCACGAAGGCATCCCAGACAACAACTATTGAGTAATACACAGCAAAAATATAGTGAAATGGAGACAAATTATCTTCCATGTTTTTTTTTTTTTAAAATCATCATTTTGGCAGATTGTAGGAAATGTTAGTGCTTATTTTAACAAAATACACCTACAGCTATTTCCTGGAGACCACTTTTGCAGTTCACAATTTTTTAATTTATTTGCTTAGAAAGCTCAACTCTAGCATAGCATCTGTTCTGGTGTTTGTAATGAGTTCCTGGTTTGACATCTGGATTATTGAGGCACGGGAAGTAATAGAAAACATTCTGAAAGTCAATTTCTGTAATCAGTCGATACTCAGAAAACACTTTTGCATATAATGGCAACTTTGAATTTGAATCCATTGCCGGATTTAATTCATAATTGAATCCAGGGTTCTCCTGCTTTACTAGTTTGCTCAAACTACTCATCAATAGTTATAGCCCAAATTTGACTAACTCAAACTACTCATCACTAATTATACCTCAAAATTGACCCAAATAATTAAAGTCCTGACAGTGAAACTCACCTGGGTTTGTAGTTTACTACTTTTACAGTAGAACCTCAGAGTTATGAACACCTCGGGAATGGAGGTTGTTCGTAACGCTGAAATGTTTGTAACTCTGAACAAAACATTATGGTTGTTCTTTCAAAAGTTTACAACTGAACATTGATTTAATGCAGCTTTGAAACTTTACTATGCAGAAGAAAAATGCTGCTTTCCCTTTATTTTTTTTTAGTAGTTTGGGGGTCTTTGCTGCTGCCTGATTGTGTACTTCCAGTTCCAAATAAGGTGTGTGGTTGACTGATCAAGTCGTAACTCTGGTGTTCGTAACTTTGAGGTTCTACTGTAAATGGAAAACAATCTACAGCTTTATTACAACGAAATCAAACAAAATAATCTAAAAGGATAATTTAGGGCAAGTAGTTTTGGAGGAAATTTTGAGGTGGTGCAAAGAAGTAAATGTGGAGGATTAAATAAAAGCCACATGGGCTCTCAAAAAGGAGAAAGTGAAAGCAATCTCAATTTAGAGGACTGGTGGTTGGGTGCATTATGAAAACAGCAAATTAAAGGTAAAGCTAGTGGCGTGAAAAAGTCAAGACAGTTCATTTTGACCATTTCATAATGAAACATTTTGACTTTTCATTTTGAAACAGTTTAATTTAAAATTTAACTATATTTATTTAAAAAGTTGAAAACACCCAAAACCTAAACAAATAAACAAAAATTGTTACTTTTTATTTATTTTTTTAATTTCACGTGTTTTTAGAGCTGAAATAAATTGTTTGGTTTATGTATTTGTTTTTCATTTCATCAAGGGGAAAACATCAATTTCATTCAAAATGAGCCTTCACACACACCCTTGCTCCCCGGTTCAGCCTCAAATATCTGTTATTTGGTCAGTTCTAATCATAATACATTCTGCCAAGAGGATAAAATTCTAAACTAAAGAGAGGGATCTAGACTCTAAAGATATTTGATACAATTTATTTGAGTATACTTATTTTCATGTATGGAATAATCCTACAAAAGTCTGTCAAGGAAACAATGGCCATGATTCTGAAAACATTGAAGTACATATTTAATTTACACCTGTGAGTAGTCCCATTGATATGAATGGAATTACTCATTAGAATTGAGAACTCTTTTCATATTCATTGACATTGGGCCTGTAAACATGCACATGCTCCATTTTTTGCAGGATTGGGGCTAATGAATGTAAGAAATTAAGCAGGGCCAATCAGTTGCAGGATGATGGACTTAATTTTTCAAGAGCAGACATCTTCCAACTTGATATGGCATATGTTTCTGTGTAGAAAAGGACTGGCAAGTTGTGTGTTGCATCTGTGTATGTAACAAGCATATTTTTATTAAAGAAATTACTAAATGGAGAAAAATGTGTAGTTTTCAATAAGTGCTGTTCTGTATTTATGCAAATATTATAAGTGATCTTGTAAGGTAATCAGAGGAACATGATGTTTCTCACAGAGATTATAGTTTTTCCTTCAAATTGTACGCAAATGAATGTAAATAAGCAGGCCTCACTGCCAAGGTGCTTAGAAGTATAAAAATGCATAGAATTAAGATACTCAGAGGGCAGTGTGCATCTAATTAAGGTAATGTAAAGAAATGTTTGAATTCAAATTAGGTACTTGAGTTGAAAGAATTACTGACTCAATTCATAAAGTGTTTTCGTATATTTCATAGAAGGTTTATTTCTTCAGTGGTGTTTCCATTATTCATTGAAGACCCTTTAGATCTGACGTCATCCCAGTTAAATTTAAAAGAGAATCTACATAGTAACTAAAAAGCTAGCACTGCAATTGTGGACATATACTGAATGTGCAGAATGAGGTTTACCTGTTTATTACACATGTGCTCCATAATCTGTACTGACGTCCAGTACATTTCCAAATGCAGTTCATATTGTTGGTTTTACTCTATAAACTCCTGTATGGCTTAGCTCCTGGCTTCCTTAGCAAACTGTATTTGTGTCCCAACCAGGCAGTTGAGGTCAGCTGAAGTACTAACATCATCCAGTGTGGAAGCTATAGACAGCATTCTCACTGAGCAGCGCTCTGTGGCCACTGTTCCTGTTGGCTGAAACAGTGACAACTGCCCTCCGGTACTCCTCCTGTAGGTTCTTAGCCTCTGGGCCCACAGATGTCCAGATCCCATAGCCCCTCCTAAATCCACCACCACTGTCTACTTTTGTTTGTCTTTTCATGGCTAGAATAGCAAGTCACACCTCTTGCCCTATCTCCACATAGAGTAGGTGTGGGGCACAGAAATCTTACCCAACCACACAGCTCCAATTGTGATTGATGGTGTGGAGAATCAGGCATGGGACCCGCCACCCCTTGGTGAATTCCACCCAAGGGGAGGCTGTGCTTAGTCTGAACTGTAATTCTGGTTTTCAAAGACCTCCTCAAAATGTAAATGTATTAAATCTGATTCCTCCTCCCCCTTATGAGTGCTTCCTGTCTGTCTGTCCCATCCCAGGACAAATTTAAAAATCCATTGACAGACCAGAAAATCATAACTACTGGCAATTCCTCTACACTTCAGATGGAATGTTTTAAAAAACGTATTCGTTTCATAATAACGCAAACCACAAAATTTACCTTTATTAAACAACGAAAACGGTCAGCAACAGCAAAGGCAGTTCCTCCTGTAGATATACACAATGTGTTCCTCAGAGGGGCAACATTTTTAAAGAGCCATACTATAGAGACTGTGGCAGGAGGGTTATAATCTCCTTAATGACCACCCCACAGGTAGGCAAGTCTACTTCATTGACAAGGACTGGGTAATTGAGTAAAAGGCATATTCTTACAGTTTGTGTTTATCCACAGTGTTTACTTGAACCACAGTCCCAGATATCAGTTGGTGGTTATTATATAGAACAGTGTCTTTTTGATACCTGAGACTGGCTTTCTGCCTTCCTAAACTGTGTCAGGGAGATCTCAGGGACAAGTGCCGGTCCACGGTCCAGATGTTGAGAAACACTGGTATAGAATACCTACTTATACTTCTGTTGTTATAGATATTGTTTCTCTTCTTGTGTCAGCAGGACAGGGGCAAGGGAGAGAGTAACTCCCTGGCACGTTAGCTTAATGTAATTATTTCTAACATGTATTTAGGTGCATAGGTGAAATACGTTAGTAAGGGTTGTTATAAACGTTTTGTTGGACCGAGTTTTCAAATCAGTTTGCAAATCCATCTTGACAGTTTTTGATTTGACATGTTGTTCTTCTGTTGTGGGAAGGGAAAGCTGCAGCTCAGTCCTCACCCTTCTGGAACATCACTCTTCAGATCTTCCAAAGAGACTGTTGGGATCCTACAGCAAATAAAGGAAAATAAATACCTAGTATTTCTAATGTGGAAAAAAAAACAGTAAAGTAAAGTGCAGACACATTTTCTTACAAAATTAGGGACAAATTCCTCTTGTTTTCTCTTTGCAGTTCACTTTTAAGTTTGAAAAGTTATGACTCTCTTTTCTCCAAAAAATGCCTTCACTCACTATTAGTGTCAGTCAGAAGTGAGTACACTAGCATGTAATGTGTAGAATGCAATGACGCTTGCCAATTTGCAGTATTTTGGGTTGAGTAAACGTGACACTCAAGGGGTATGAAACCATGAAAACAATAGCTACTGAAATAATCTGGTTGGTTAAAACCTGTGTGAGCCAAAACCAGCAAGTTCCCCACAGTTCTAATTGTACAATATATTATTAGAAAGGAAAATCCCCTTTGATTTTCAATAAATTCTCATGCTAGACTTGTGACTTTGATGTCACAAGGGATTAATGATCTCCATACCAGTAATAACCAGGCAAACGAATGTACATTTTTTAAAAGATTTGCTAGGATTTTATTATGTTTCTTGGATAAATCCAATTAATAGGACTCATTAGTTTCTAAGACTTAGCTAATTTACTCTGAATATACCCGTTCTTTGAATGACTATCTCCATGTATATAATCTATTTTGGTCATTAGTTTAGGCTCAGTCTGCACTCCCTTGCTGCGTTAGCATGAGCATGAAATACAAAGTGAATTTTCTTGGCATAGGTATGCTATCACACATCATACTGTATGTGGAAAACATTTGCTTTCCATGGAAACCATACATGTAATTCAAGGTAGGGGAGTCATATTGCAAAGTTAAAATATCTAGGTGGTAATTGGTATTTAAAATAGGTCTCCTGTCACTTCAGAAACAGGAAGCCCAGGTGCCATTGGAGTTCCTGTGTGCTGCCACTTTGACGGGCACTTCTAAAACACTGGGAGAAATATAGAGCATCTTTTAGAGTAGCAGCCGTGTTAGTCTGTATCCGCCAAAAGAACAGGAGTACTTGTGGCACCTAAGAGACTAACAAATTTATTAGAACATAAGCTTTCGTGGGCTACAGCCCACTTCTTCGGATGCATATAGAATGGAACATATATTGAGGAGATATATATGTACACACATACAGAGAGCATGAACAGGTGGGAGTTGTCTTACCAACTCTGAGAGGCCAATTAAGTAAGAGAAAAAAAACACTTTTGAAGTGATAATCAAGATAGCCCAGTACAGACAGTTTGATAAGAAGTGTGAGAATACTTACAAGGGGAGATAGATTCAATGTTTGTAGTTTTAAGAATGCTTGATAGAGATCTTGTAGGTGCTTGTCTCTGATTTTTTTATAATCAAAACAAACTGAAGAAAGTGTTGAAAAGAAGAGACAGAGACAAGCACCTACAAGATCTCTATCAAGCATTCTTAAAACTACAATACCCACCTGCTGAAGTGAAATAACAGATTGACAGAGCCAGACGAGTACCCAGAAGTCACCTCCTACAAGACAGGCCCAACAAAGAAAATAACAGAACACTACTAGCTGTCACCTTCAGCCCACAACTAAACCTCTCCAGCGCATCATCAAAGATCTACAACCTATCCTGAAAGATGATCCCTCACTCTCACAGATCTTGGGAGACAGACCTGTCCTCGCTTACAGACAACCCCCCAACCTAAAGCAAATACTCACCAGCAACCACACATCACTGAACAAAAACACTGACCCAGGAACCTATCCTTGTAACAAAGCCCGATGCCAACTCTGTCCACATATCTATTCAAGTGACATCATCATAGGACCTAATCACATCAGCCATACCATCAGGGGCTCGTTCACCTGCACATCTACCAATGTGATATATGCCATCATGTGCCAGCAATGCCCCTCTGCCATGTACATTGGCCAAACCGGACAGTCTCTACGCAAAAGAATTAATGGACACAAATCTGACATCAGGAATCATAATACTCAAAAACCAGTGGGAGAACACTTTAACCTGTCTGGTCATTCAATGACAGTGGCTATTTTACAACAGAAAAACTTCAAAAACAGACTCCAACGAGAGACTGCTGAGCTGGAATTGATATGCAAACTAGATACAATCAGTTTAGGATTGAATAAGGACTGGGAATGGCTGAGCCATTACAAACATTGAATCTATCTCCCCTTGTAAGTATTCTCACACTTCTTATCAAACTGTCTGTACTGGGCTATCTTGATTATCACTTCAAAAGTGTTTTTTTTCTCTTACTTAATTGGCCTCTCAGAGTTGGTAAGACAACTCCCACGTGTTCATGCTCTCTGTATGTGTGTATATATATCTCCTCAATATATGTTCCATTCTATATGTATCCGAAGAAGTGGGCTGTAGCCCACGAAAGCTTATGCTCTAATAAATTTGTTAGTCTCTAAGGTGCCACAAGTACTCCTGTTCTTTTTTTAGAGCATCTTTTAACTCTGTTGATTCCATTGTGATTGATCTCACAGATTTTTGAGATAATTGATGGTATTGTCTTAGTTGAGTCTGTTAGTGCAAATAATTATTAATCAATATGCACTCAGCTCTTACTTTAGAAGATAATTTTAACACATGATTTATTCTGAACATTTCAATTGAGCTACCTTTACAAGGAGAAAATCAATTTGCTAGTGGGCTAAAGCACTTTAATTATCTGAAGAGCTGTGTTCTTTTTCTAGGCATTTTTGCCTTGGTAACTTATTGTGTCCCATAGTGAATAAAGCCCTTGACACTGACGACAGGAAGTTTTTCATTGCTATATTAGAGAAGTAAAAATAATGCCTTTTCTATTGATTGGTTTTGTTTTAAAGATGTTTGGTTTAAGACCCTAAGAACGCTATCTTAAGCACTGACTTTGGAAACTAATTAATATTATAAAAAAGGAGAAAAAATAGCACTTCTTCCGAACATAAAGACAGCTAATTTTTTGATGAATATGTCCATAGACCTGTAATTTTTTCTTTAACATTTGCTCATGTATAGCAAGTGCAGCAGTGGACAATTGCAGTTAATTTGAAGGGACACTCTCATACCAGAACTGAGACATAGGTGTGAAGCATTATAGTACAGAGGTGAAATCACTTGCAATGTGTGTTAAAGTCATTTGTATTTTGTATCTTTTAAGCAACACTTTTGGCAGTTTCCATGAAAATATTAGTAATACTGCCTTTTCATGTGATTTCCACTGGCATTAAGGTACAAGGTTATGGAACCATCCACCATCATGGACAATCATTTGAGTGAAAGAGGTATTCATGCAACTGTTTATCCGTGTTATTATTTTAACTATAGCATCACATATACTGCTGTCAGCTATACAAAGGTACCTCCAACAATGATATTTAAATATCATTTCCCTGCTTTATCATCCAGAATCCAATACGTTTGCACTTGAATCACACCTTAGTTTACAAACAGTCCCATTGAATTCATGGAGTAAGGTACTATTCAATGAGAGTAAGGATATCAGAATCTGACCTTGTGTTAGTAATTAGTACATTATTAAAGTGGATACATTTTAAATATCTAGTTTAGTTTTCATTTCTAATGCTGCTCTATTTTTTGCATTTCTCTCAACTTGGTCAATGAATGCAAACTAGTAAGTTTCCAGTTTTGTATCCACTCAGTTTCTACTCTATTTCAGTTTTAGGGTCTGATCAGGGCCGGCTCCAGGCACCAGCTTAACAAGCAGGTGCTTGGGGCAGCCAAGGGAGAGGGGCGGCACGTGCGGCAATTCGGGGGCGGCAGGTCCCTCACTCCCTCTAGGAGCAAAGGACCTGCCGCTGAACTGCCCCCACCGATCGCGGCTTTTTTTCTTTTTTTTTTGCTTGCGGCGGCAGAAATGCTGAAGCCGGCCCTGGGTCTGATGCATTACCATAGTTCTGCAGTAGATGAGTTGCAGAACTTGCATGTATATATTTCTGTTTGTTATACACTCTGTCTCTCTCTCTCTGTGTTAGGAAACAATTGTCCTGACAGTGTTCCTTTAAGAAAATAACGGAAAATAACATCAGTGGTTATGGCATTTTACATCATACTTGCAGGATCTGACTTTAGACTAGGAGAGGTTTTGTTGTAAGGAACAAATATATATATATATATTTAATCTTAGTTCCTACAGCTGACTAAAAGAAGAGACTTGAAAGACATGAGAGAGGATTTCCTGGAAGAGTGTGTTATGGCTGCCTATGTTTTCCTGCCAAATGCAGAGGTTACCTCTGACCGATGATCATACTTAATATTTTTGGGGTAAGATAGAAGTAAGCAAGCATCTGAATATTGGTCCTGGTCCCACTGAAATCATTTTGAGTTTTATCAGTGACTTCAGTTGGGATCAAGATTTCTGCAGGAGCTCTTTGGAAGTGCATATTAGTCTTTAGATATGTTTACTTTCCGATCCAGATCTCTGAATTTCACTGCATAGAATTTTGCCCTTCTCTTAATCTACTGCTTTCCTGATATATATGTAACTAAAATTATTTAGTTAAATTCAGGCCCCGTTGAAATCAATGAAAATTTTGCTGATGAGTTCAGTGGAACCATAATTTCACCCACTGTATGGATTACTATCACAGGTTATGTTACTCCCTCCAATGATGTGAGTGGAGTTTGCAAAAAATGTAGCAACTTCCTTTTATAGAATAAAATAATTGCTGAGTTGAACTGTCTGAATGGAATTGGTTACCTAGGGAAGTGGTGGAATCTCCTTCCTTAGAGGTTTTTAAGGTCAGGCTTGACAAAGCCCTGGCTGGGATGATTTAGTTGGGAATTGGTCCTGCTTTGAGCAGGGGGTTGGACTAGATGACCTCCTGAGGTCCCTTCCAACCCTGATATTCTATGATTCTAAGTGGCTCAAGAGTGTGAGTACCAATCTCAGGGCAGACTGTTAAGAAGCAGAGCACAAACCCTACATTGGTTTTGTGTTCTACACTTAGATTTCACCAACCAAGTATCAAGTGTGACCCATCAGACACTATAACTGCCTTAACATGGAGTCACAGACAGTCCCCTTGGGTACTCTGATCTATCTTGCAATCCAGGTAAGCTTGCCTTTGTGATCAGTGGTCCCTTACACCAACAATATTCAGGTTACTCCCAGTCCCAAAGAACCAGTCACTCTCCCCAGGTCAGTTGTACCTTAGATCTTACACCAAAGACCATGCTTGTAGCCAGTCCTATAATACACTATCTAAAGATTTATTAAGTAAGAGAGAGAAATATTTACACAGTTAAAGCAGGTAAACATATGCACACAAATGAGTTATAGTCTTAGGTTCCAAAAGGTAATTGAAGCTTCTGTAGTAAGCAAGCACTATATGTAGGTCTAATTCAGGCCAAACACTGGGGATCTTTTGCTTATGCTTTGTAATCCTTGCCTCCCCCTGCCCCCCCCTCCCCCCCGAGTCCAAGCAGCATGGAGACCCAGTTTCTTCTTGTCAGGGATTTTTATTCCCTTTCTCCCAGAGTTCAAGCTGATGGGATAAGTTCCTGTGCACATTCTCCTCTTCATGGGGGTGGGGAGCATTCAGCCAAGTCTTTTGTCCTGTGATGTTCCACAGTGGTTTGTCTGGTGTTTATGGGCCTTTTTTTGTTGGGCAGGAGAAAACATGTTCTGTGGCAAACTAATATTTCACACGTGGTAATGTTTCTCTCCTGACTCTTGGTTTACAGTTACAGAGCAAACACTTAAATCTTACCTTATAACATGAGATACAGATATTATAAGAGATTTATGCATGCAGCAACTTACAAGCATTTCACAAAGTCTAAACATATTTTTGTAAATCGAATACCTAGTTTAACACTACTAACACACACGTGAGCCAGACTGGTTTCAGCTATGCATTTGTTCATTGAGGCCTATGGGCCTTGGCATGAGCTGGTACCTGATCTGCCAGCATCACACTGATACATAGGCAACATTTAAGCACATGGGGTCAAAATTTAGACTTGTTATAAGCAGGTGCAATATCAGTGCAGCAGCACTCACAGCATATTTGTATTTGGTCCCAAGTATATTTGTGTGTAATGAGTGGGGTATGAAAGGAGTGTGTGTGTGTGTGTGTGTGTGAATATAATGTTTGTATAACTCATACCTCAGTAGTTCAGGAGCCAAATTAGCGATCAACATTACCCAAAAGAGCCATAGTAGTGTGAATTCATTGTTTCATTTACACTATATATATTATTATTATTATATTAGTCTCATGGCCAAATGACTGACCAAGTATTATTATTTTATCAACTGCAGTTGGTTAATAACATCATAAAAGCATCCTGATTGGTAGGATGACCAGATGTCCTGTTTTTAAAGGGACAGTCCCAGTTTTGGGGACTCTTTCTTATATAGGCACCTATTACCCCCCCCCCCCCGCCTTTTTTTCCACAGTTACTATCTGGTAACCCTACTGATTGGTTAATAACTTAGATTGGTTAATAATTAAATCACACAGTGTTTTAATATCATGTGCTGCCAAGAGCCGCAGGAGGCACATTAAAGAGCCAATTGCTGCTCGCGAGCCTCAGTCTGAGAAACACTGGTATAACTAGTCATTGCTTACTACTTTGCTGGTGTGACTGTCTTTTTTGGAGACAATTATCCCCATCTCAAGATAAAACTTCATAATGCAAAAGATAAAGGTTAGCTCGTCTATATGTTTGTTTCATGTTGCTTCCAACTGAAATGATCTGTGCAGGAAGGTCCCATTTTTAAAAGACAACGTTGTTTCTTTCAAGTGCTCTAACTTTAGAACAAAAGAGATTATGGAGTTCCAAGGGAACTTCCATGCAGTCTGAAAGCAGGTACCTCTGACGGTGTGGAAGAGCTTTCGAAATACAGGAAAATCTGTTTGGTGTGTGTGAAAGATCAAAAAGGTTAACTTATGGGATTTTGCCCATTGAATTATTCTCTTCCATTAAGTCTGTTGCCTGTTGGCTTCACAATGCAGTAGCATTGCAGCTTTCCAGATTAAAAACATCTGGCTTTCTATCTATTGAGTGCGTCAAAAAAGATAGCCCTGAAGAGTTAACAGAGTCACAACATTCTTATCTTATGTATTTTGTTGACATTATTTGGAGTTGATCTCCTCACCAAAGCTTAAGGCTGAGCAGGTGTGTCTGTTTTCTACAATTTGGCCACCCACTATTAATCTTTTTTTCTTTTAACAGAAATTTTATTGCCGTTGTAGTAAAATTCCATTCCTGGGTGGTGGTTAAGCCTGATTTAGATTAGGAACCAAAATGATATTTGCACACTAGATCAAATTTAATATTTCCTCCAGCAATTGCTTTCTTGTGATTCGTGAAAGTAGTTTCAGACTTGTAACTTCAAACACACTGCTATGTAGGAAGAGATCATAGTTTATTACCTCTTGATATTAAAATTGAAATATGAAGGTGAAGGAGCTAGACTAATGTATTTTATTGAAAAGAATTTGGAAACATACTTTTATATCACAATAACACTTCTACATGGGAGGAGATTTGGTTTGTTTGGCTCCGTGAAGAGATGACGATTGTTGAAGAGCTGAAAATTGTTGTGCACTTACAGTCATATGAAGAAGCTATTTATTAAAACCAGATCTTATGAAGAAATGATAAAGTTTATGTTTTTAGGTTATTCAGGGCAAACATAATTTTAATGCCTTTATTAATACTTGCCGTGGACTTCAGCTTTCAGGTTTGAACTCACATAAAACTGTCTTAATTTATGAGCTGTCATGTGTGTATTGGATAACTAGCTACAAGATAAATCTCTACTTAGTACAAATCTGACTGAGTTGATGATGTTCAGTATAATTTATATAGAAAGTGTAGTTTGGTTATGAGAAAAGTGCAGTTTTATGTGACAACTTTAGGTGTATGGATGCGTATTAATCTTGGATCATAGCATATATTCTCAGGAATATTTTAATATTTTGTATCTTCAGTATTTGAGGGGAATTTTATACATTTTGGTTTGATTTATAGCAAAACTGGCTTGTTCTGATGAATATTGGCTTTTTCTAGTGTCTATAAGGCAATAGAAGCAACTTTTACTTTACACGTGTGCATTATGAGACAGATTCTGCCCTTCTGAACAGATGTATAAACTGGAAAATCCTGGCAGATCTCAGATCTCTGTGCAATAGCACGTACACTGCCCTTTGATTTTCATGTGTCTGACTGTACAGAATTTGGGGGAGGGGTTTCAAGCTCCCCATTTCTAGCACACATGACGGCTTGTTTTAACTCCTATGCTGTAAATAGCCAGTTATGGATGGCTTCTCTATTTTGGGAGTGGAAGGACAGAAAGGTTGTGGCTGCTCTGTGCCTTGTTTTTGCTTTCCAATTCAGAAAAGACTTCTTAGTTATTTACTAGATGTACCATAAACCAGCTTCATAACTGACTAGCATGATATGAATAATAAACAATGTTCAGATGAAATGTCAGGATCCAAACAGCTTAGACAACATCTGTTTGATCAAGACATGCAATACACAGCACACCCCTATTTTACAGAGCTCTGCTTAACCAAAATTCTTGGTTAACCAAAGTTCGCTTATGTCCCCCAGGGTTGTACTGGATAAGGATATGCTCAGCATAGCCTCTTTAAAGCTGGCTTTTTGAAAGCCAGCTGGCATCTCTGTCACTGTACTCTGGGATTGGGGACATGGAATGCAGCCTGTTCAAAGGAAGAGGAGGCCAGCAGGCTTTGGAAAGACTGAATGTCTTTTCCTTTCAGAGACAATAAATGGGATTGCAGCTGAAGGTTTTGATGTCCCTCAAGGCCATTGGATAAATTGGGAAGGGACATGGAGAGAGGCAGAAATGTGTGTAATACAACATACATATATTGAGGATTGAGTCATGTGGATTACAAAATCCCATGTGGGTTTTGCTAAGGATATATCTCCTAAAATGGCTAATGGTTAGAATAGTATAGCCTTGGTTTTGGGAAGGCCTTGGTCTTTGGATTTATTTTAAAGGTCAGTTTGCCATTTCAGAGGGTTGTGATCCTATTTGCGCCTGTCAGCTTTCACAGTAGAAATGGGCCTGATCACATAATTCAGTTCCAGATTCGGATTTCAACCCTCCTTTCCATCCAAAATTTGATGTTCAAATTCAGTTTTTTATTCAGCCCATTATTGTTGAGAGGCAGTAGCCACTCCATAGTTGGTAAACTAATTAGCTTCCATTACAAAGAATGTTTTCAAACTGCTTTTGAGTTACAAATTAAACATTTAAAGAATTTTCAATGTTGACTTTTGTCTTTCTCTCCATCTGTCTCAAACATGGCTTTATCACATCTTTCAACTTTCAATCTTCTTGAAAATGAATGTATTTTCTACTTTGCGGACAATAGGTTGTAATTAAGCAGGGTTTTTAACAACTTTCATAGACTTCAGTTGATGTTACGAGCCTGATCTGATCTTGTTGGGGTTACGCTATCCTAAAACTGGCATAACAGAGCAGAGAATCATACCCAGTATGTTTGTTCATTATGTGAGAAGTATAAGATTTATGATATCCTTAAATATTTATTTCTTTGCTTATAACAGCTTCGGTTCTCTAAATGATGAGCTAGATAAGTGCTTTGCTGTCACTTAACTTTAACAGATTTATTAAATGAATTTTATTTATTCATTTAGAATAGCAATAAATGCAGCTATGTGATGAGGATCTGACTTTGGATTCCAAGTCCTGCTACCACAAAGTTCACAGGTGTTTGCATCCAGAGCTTTGGTTAAGACCCATTTCTCTTGAGTAGAGCACATTTGCTCATAAATATCAATGTCAGAAAAAGAACTTTATGGATCATCTAGTCCTCCCCATTGCCCGGCTGCGTTCTTAAGAACTAAGCTGTTAACATTGGATTTCTGAATAAACTCAACACAATTTGATCTAGCATTTTGTTCTGTTCAAGTTTTGTTCTTTAGTTCTTGTACAGTAGAGCCTATTAAATCTAAAAATAGTTTATTTTATTATCCTTGTTGATTTATTACATACTTATTATTAAACTTTATTTTTATTGAATTTAATACATGTAACTCGGTACAACATTTGTTTTTGCCAGTCTTTTTGCATCTTTCCAGTTATCCTGTGATTTTAAAAAACAAACAAAAACCACACAAATATTAGTTCATCAACTAATTCCCTAAATTTCCCAGCAAGTGGAGTTACTGTACATTGTTATTGCACATTGAAATGTCAATTATTGCTTTCTGAATCTTATCAGACTTAAATGTCTTTGTATTGAACTATAAAACTGAATAATATGTAGGAAAAAAAGTTTCAACAGTTAAGATGGAAGGTCCTGTAAAAATAATTATTGGTAAGAGAGTATTTGGAAATTTGTATGTATACCTACTAACTGGTCAAGATGCTAGGCAACTTACAGTACGAAGAGAATTAGCTCATCAGCCACTATTGTTTTTACTATTCATTGATGATTAGTAGTATAACCAGAATGCTGAAGGAAAAATTAAAAGTATCAATTTTATTTTTTTGAAAGGAGAGAAGATTGATCCTGGCATTTACTTTCCTATTAATCTAACTTTGATCCCTAGAAAAGAAAAGGGGGAAAAAGGGTGAAATGAAGAAGAAGAAGAAGAAGAAGAAAAATTGTTAACCATCTAGAGAGTACAGAACCATGAGTATGAGTTGGGGGAGGTATTTGCTGGAGTATGGTAGTGATTGGCATCCCATCTTGTTTAACATCAGAAGTAATGATCCATAAAATGATGGGGTGATTGAGGACAGTAACTCAGACATGAGTTTGCAATGCAATAAACTGACAAAAAATGCTAATGCAAGTGAGCTTACATATACAAAGACATCATTTCGCAGAGCAGAAAGGTAACAATGATTCTGTCAGTGATGCAATGGCAAATTGAATATTGTACTCAGATGTGGGTATAGGGTTATTTGAAAACAACTGACAAACTGGAAGGAGTTCAGAGAAAAGCAAAAAAAAAAAAAAAAAGATCAGAGTCTGGAAGGGTTGACTTAGGAAAGACGAAAAGAGCATGTATAGTCTGGCTAACTGATGACTGAGGATTTAACAATGTACAGATATTTGAAGGGTGTAAATGTGGTGAGGAATTATTTAGTGGGGTGAATAGGGAATAGCTAGGAGTAACTGGCTGAAATTAAAAGAAATAAAATATTAGCTGTATGTCAAACATCAAATATCTGGCTATGGAATAACCTTTGATGGGGAAAGCTGCTCAATCACTGTGGACTTCGCCACCATCCTGCCTGTCATTCAGGCCTGTGACCTGGGCATCATCTTCAACTTCTCTCTCTAGGTCATCATATGCAGGCTAGGTTGTAGATTCTTTCTGCAGAACCTCTCTAAGACAAGGACTTTCCTATCTATCCACACAGCAAATATTCTCATCCAACCATATCATCTTGTGGTTTGCTTACTGCGACATGCATCTCTCTGGCCTTGACAAATGCAATCTTGCCGCACTCTTATTCATTCAGAATGCTGTTGCCCAGCTCATTTGCCTAGCCCATTGCTTTGACCTTGTCACCTGCCTCTTTGCTGCCCTCCACTGGGTCCCTCTTCTCTATCACATCAAACATTAGCTTCTTGGATTCATTTTCAAAGCCTAGTCAGTCCCCTCCATACTCATAATCTCTCATTCACTATTAGGGTGACCAGACAGCAAATGTGAAAAATCGGGACCGGGGTGGGGAGTAATAGGAACCTATATAAGAAAAAGACCCAAAAATCGAGACTGTCCCTATAAAATCGGGACATCTGGTCACCCTATTCACTATCGAGCTGTTGATGCTCATCTCTGATTAGCCCATAATGCCAGTCTCCTCTACCCACTTGTTGCATTTTTCAAACACAAAACTTTGTGCTTTCTCCCATGCTGTGATGCCTACAAAAAACTTTACAAGAGTTAGGCTGCTGGTGTGGTAAGATCCACTGCCTATCGTGCTGAATGATATTGTTTCCTTGTACTCCCATGTCTGCCTGTATCTTGTTTTATACTTAGATTGTAAGTCCCTTGGGGCAGGTTCTGAGTTTGTACAGCACCTACCACAATGGGGTCATGGTCTATGACAAGAGACCCTAGGCATTACAGTAATGCTCATAAAAACGATGATAATAATTGGTCATGATAAAACTCAACTAAAACAAAACACTAGATAATGTTCTGCAGGAAACAATCCTGCACTGAAAGAGTGATGAACTGAATACTCTAAAGGGTCTTTCTTTGCTGATCTTTTCCAAGATCAGAGATCAACAAAGTTATTTTATTTTCATGCATTATCTGACAGCTTATTCTGGAAACAGAATGGATTCAGAGACATTTTCAGCAATGAACTCGGTTTCTGAAATTACATTCAGCATGCTTTTGATGGGCAGCAGAACTCTTCAAAAAAAATTATTCTTATCTATTTTAATTTCTACTTTTTTCAAGCTGTCATAAGAATTCCCTCCTTACCTTGGTTAACACTGAGAATAGCAACTGCGGTACTTCTAGCAGCACGTTTTCTATTTGCTGCACAGACCTTATTTTACCAGGATCTTTTTTAATCCCAGTAGTCTCTCTTGCTATTTTTTTCTCTTGCCTTTTCAACATGTTTCATATGAGCCTTCAGATCTTCCAATTTAGTGGCCACTATAAAAGGCTTAAGTGGTAAGGTTTCTACTTTGGAAAATAAGGACTTGAAAACAATTGTCTTTATCTGTTTTCCATTCCAGTATCTCCAGTGCTTATCTGATGGATAGCTCACTTGGAGCTGAGGCAGTGGCTGGTGAAGTGAGGTGTTTCATTGTCTATACTGAGTGGAGCAGCAGCACAAAGGCCCCTAAAACTTCAAAGTAAACAAGCCTGAACTCCTGGTATTTAGGCTTTCCCTTTGTTCCAGTTGACCAAAGCCATTGGGAGTACTGTACTTTTGGGAATGGCTCCCAACACACCATGGACCCATGCCTTTGAGAAGGTGCTCGAATTGTAATTACTGCCTCATCTAAGTACTGTCTCTTGGTTTCCTTCTCTTGGGAACAGGGAGTAACCCCACTTTAAGTAATCACATTCCTGTTCAGTTTCTTTTTAATTAATGCAGGCTTATATAATACAATCGAGGGTCAAATGCACATTAAAACACCTCAGTCTAATGTCACTGAGAAGTCTTGTTAAGTACGGATAGTGGGATAGTGCTCCAGGTTGACCAAACGGCTTGTACAAAGCTGGAGGTGGGGGAGGGTCTCAGCCCAACTTTGCAGCCGCTGATTTCAGTTGGTTCAGCAGTAGGTGACACCCCCAACAGCTTCTCTAAACCGTGCTGGCTGCTAATGGCTGCCAGGGGCTGTTCCAGCAGGTGGGAATCCTTGGGGTACAGAGAGACCCTGGGCGTTCCCCCACTACTCCAGGAAGGAGGTGGGGTCAGAGTAGCTCTACACCACCTGAGAATTCCTCTGTGCACGGGCTGATGCGGCATTGCCTTAATCGACCAGAGAATCTCACCTAGTTACCTGCAGCATAGACAAAAGGTGCCATCTCTGATCCCTTGGCTGAGCAAAACTGCCTTATGCTCAGTGATCTTTCATGATGTTTTTCTCACCCTGCTGCGGCCAGATCTTTTGTTCCCATTCATATTTCACTTCACTCTGGCCTCATGACTCTGTCTTCGTTAACACTAGGCAACATCCCTCTTTCTGGTTGTGAGGTTTTTAGCTCCTAGTCACATTAACATTTGGGCAGTGTAGCAACATTGCCATTTGATAGATGGCTCCATTTCTCGCCCATTCCCAACATGTATGTACCATCATCTTCCGTTTTTATATCCCAGAGGGCTTGTCTACATTGGCAACATTAAAGTGCTGCCTCACAGCAGCGCTTTAACATGGCTTGTGTAGTCGCGGCAGAGCGCTGGGAGAGAGCGAGGCATCACAGAAACTTGGTGGAATGAGGATAATCAATGGGATACAGTAATACACCTGTACCCCGAAATAATGCTGTCCTCGGGAGCCAAAAATTTTTACTGCATTATAGGTGAAACCGCGTTATATCGAACTTGCTTTGATCCGCCGGAGTGCGCAGCCCCGCCCCCCCCGGAGCGCTGCTTTATCACATTCTATCCGAATTCGTGTTATATCGGGTCACGTTATATCGGGGTAGAGGTGTACCAGGGTAGAATCAAATGAAGTAAAAATCGTAAATGAATCAAACTGTACCATAGAGTCTCTGTGGATAGAAATTCCATGCTCTAATAATAAGAATATAGTGGTAGGGATACATTACTGACCACCTGACCAGGATGGTGATAGTGACTGTGAAATGCTCAGGGAGATTAGAGAGGCTATTAAAATAAAAAAACTCAATAATATTAATAATAATGGGGGATTTCAATTATCCCCATATTGACTGCGTATGTGTCACCTCAGGACGGGATGCAGAGATAAAGTTTCTTGACACCTTAAATGACTGCTTCTTGGAGCAGCTGGTCCTGGAACCCACCAGAGGAGGCAATTCTTGATTTAATCCTAAGTGGAGCACAGGATCTGGTCCAAGAGGTGAATATAGCTGGACCGCTTGGTAATAGTGACCATAATATAATTAAATTTAATATCCCTGTGGCAGGAAAAACACCACAGCAGCCCAGCACTGTAGCATTTAATTTCAGAAAGGAGAACTACACAAAAAATGAGGAGGTTAGTTAAACAGAAATTAAAGGGTACAGTGCCAGAAGTGAAATATCTGCAAGCTGCATGGAAACTTTTTTAAAGACACCATAATAGAGTCTCAACTTAAATGTATACCCCAATTTAAAAAACATATTAAGAGAACCAAACACGAGCCACTGTAGCTAAACAACAATGTAAAAGAAGCGGTGAGAGGCAAAAAGGCATCCTTTAAAAAGTGGAAGTTAAATCCTAGTGAGGAAAATAGAAAGGAGCATAAACACTGGCAAATGAAGTGTAAGAATACAATTAGGAAGGCCAAAAAAGAATTTGAGGAACAGTTAGCCAAAGACTCAAAAAGTAGTAGCAATTTTTTTTAAGTACATCAGAAGTAGGAAACCTGCTAAACAGCTAGTGGGGCCACTTGACGGTCGAGGTGCTAAAGGAGCACTCAAGGACAATAAGGCCATTGTGGAGAAACTAAATGAATTCTTTGCATTGGTCTTCACAGCTGAGGATGTGAGGAAGATTCCCAAACCTGAGCATTCTTTTTAGGTGACAGATCTGAGGAACTGTCCCAGATTGAGGTATCATTAGAGGAGGTTTTGGAACAAATTAATAGATTAAACAGCAATAAATCACCAGGATCAAATGGTATTCAGCCAAAAGTTCTGAAAGAACTCAAATGTGAAATTGCAGATCTACTAACTGTAGTCTGTAACCTATCATTTAAATCAGCTTCTGTACCAGATGACTGGAGGATAGCTAATGTGCCGCCAATTTTTAAAAAGGGCTCCAGAGGTGATCTCGGCAATTACAGGCCTGTAAGCCTGACTTCAGTACCGGGCAAACTGATTGAAACTATAATAAAGAACAATATTGTCAGACATATAGATGAACATAATTTGTTGAGGAAGAGTCAACATGGTTTTAGTAAAGGGAAATCATGCCTCACTAATCTACTAGAATTTGAGGGGGTCAACAAGCATGTGGACCAAGGAGATCCAGTGGATATAGTGTACTCAGATTTTCAGAAAGCCTTTGACAAGGTCCCTCACCAAAGGCGCTTATGCAAAGTAAGCTGCCACAGGATAAGAGGGAAGGTCATCTCATGGATTGGTAACTGGTTAAAAGATAGGAAACAAAGGGTAGGTATAAATGGTCAGTTTTCAGAATGGAGAGAGGTAAATACTGGTGTCCCCCAGAGGTCTGTTCTGGGACCAGTCCTATTCAACATATTCATAAATGATCTGGAAAAAGGAGTAAACAGTGAGGTGGCAAAATTTACAGATGATACAAAATTACTAAAGATAGTTAAGACCCCGGCAGACTGTGAAGAGCTACAAAAGGATCTCTCAAAACTGGGTGACTGGGTAACAAAATGGCAGATGAAATTTAATGTTGATAAATGCAAAGTAATGCACATTGGAAAGCATAATCCCAACTATACATATAAAATGATGGGGTCTAAATTAGATGTTACCACTCAAGAAAGAGATCTTGTAGTCAATGTGGGTAGTTCTGTGAAAACATCCACTCAATGTGCAGCGGTAGTCAAAAAAGCCAACAGAATGCTGGGAATAATTAAGAAAAGGGTAGATAATAGGACAGAAAATATAATGTTGCCTCTATATAAATCCATGGTATGCCCACCTCTTGAATACTATGTGCAGATATGGTCACCCCATCTCAAAAAAGATATATTGGAATTGGAAAAGGTTCAGAAAAGGAAAACAAAAATTATTAGGGGTATGGAACGGCTTCCGTATGAGGAAAGATTAATAAGACTGGGACTTTTCAGCTTGGAAAAGAGACAGCTAAGTGGAGATATGATTGAGGTCTATAAAATCGTGACTGGTATAGAGAAAGTAGATAAGGAAGTATTGTTTGCTACTTCTCATAACACAAGAACTAGGGGTCACCAAATGAAATTAATAGGCAACAGATTTAAAACAAATAAAAGGAAGTATTTCTTCACACAATGTACAGTCAACCTATGGAACTCCTTGCCAGAGGATGTTGTGAAGGCCAAGACCATAGCAGCGTTCAAAAAGAGCTAGATAAGTTCTTGGAGGATAGGTCCATCAATGGCTATTAGCCAGGATGGTGTCCCTAGCCTCTGTTTGCCAGAAGCTGGGAATGAGCTACAGGAGGTGGATCACTTGATGATTACCTGTTCTGTTTATTCCCTCTGGGGCACCTAGCACTGCCACTGTCGGAAGACAGGATACTGGGCTAGATGGACCTTTGGTTTGACCCAGTAGGGCCATTCTTATGTTCTTAAAATTAGTTTCTAAATTTCTAGAAAAAATTCTAAATCTAGTCTACTGGATAAGGAGACAACTTTGTGTAAAGGTAAAATTAGTAAGAGCTCAACCATGAGATGGCCTATGTCTGTGCTGCAGAGAAAGGGAATCTAAGGCATGCGCATCTATGTTCATAATCAGGGCCAGCTCCAGGCACCAGCCCAGCAAGCAGGTGCTTGGAGCGGCCAAAGGAGAGGGGCGGCACGTAGGGCTATTTGGCGGCAATTCCGCGGCGGGTCCCTCACTCTCTCTCGGAGCGAAGGACCAGCCACTGAATTGCCGCCGAAGACTGAAGCAGGGGCGGTAGAGCTGATCGCGATTGTGGCTTTTTTTTTTTTTTTTTTTTTTCCCCTGCTTCTGCTTGGGGCGGCAAAAACCCTGGAGCCAGCCCTGTTCATAATGCAGGTGGAAAGCAATAGCTTCTGGCTACTAGTCCCCTTCCTGTATAGGTGGGCATATAATTAATGGGGCTAGCCTTGGCTTCACACCCTCTCCCTCAACTCCAATGTGCTGAGCCACAAAAAATGTTAGTGCTGCACACTTCGCCTATGCACATTGCTAGCCTGGCCCTAAGCAAGCTAGTAAGGGAAATAAGAACAAACTCTTCAGTGCTATTGCTACGATAAATATAAGGGTGTTCTGAGGTAGATTATTAAAGCAGCTATGATGTTAAAATGTGAAAAGGTTTAAAGGGATCACCTTGATTGTGTCATTCTATTCAGAAAGAGATGGTTGGAGTACTATGCTTTGGGTCAGTTTAATTGCCCACTGGACTAGGGCTTGAAAACAATAAATGGGCATTAGAGAAAAAGGTCAGCAGTAAGGAAGGAGAGAGATACTGTTGTAGCTTCGAATCACTTTACCGAAGTTAAATTCAATTATTTTAAAATTTTTGAGCTGCGTGAGATGAAAAGAATCAGTTTCTACTTTCAAGAATGCATTTTCCAATGCAATGGCCCATAGGCCTGTATTCAATTATTTATAATGATGCATCAGTAGATATCGAGGTTCGGATCAAGTATGCTAATGGAAGTATTCAAACAATATGGGAACTTAAAAAATGAGGTGGAATGAAACATTATTAAATAGTGTTTTATTCTCTCAACTCAATTAACTCTCAGTAGTTTTCAAGCATCCCATGTTGATATATTTGTAAAAATATTTGACTATGTCTATTGCATTGACATTTGCCTTCCAAGTTACTTCCTCGGGGTCAAATTCATGAAAACAGCAAAATTGCCTTGTCATACAGTTGCATGTAAACACTGCAAAAGCAGCATTAACCAGAGCCCATGTCCTATCTGCCTCATGCAAAGCTTTCTCAGCAAGATATCTCCTGTCATTTGCACTGGACGGGGGTCTGATAGGCCAGGGTAGGGCACGTACACACTAAACTGTTCAGGCCCTCCCCTCAAGCCCTGTACCTTGCTCTTTGCTGCTCCAGCTGTGGTGGCCTGGCAGGTGTGGATGGGAGTTCTTTTCCTGATTCTTGCTTTTCAGTATATCCCTAGCTCAGAACAGAATGTGGCTCAGATGTTGTCTTAATGTAGCCTGTTACAGTAATGTCAACCTCAAGCATCCAGAAATCATGTGTTCTTTTTATTTGGTTTCTTATTTTCGAAACCTTTAGGGTCCACTTGGTTTATGTTTTCAGGCCTCTCTGTGCAGCCATGACGGCTACCAACCTACTTTTTAAAAAAATTAAAGGTGAGACTGGTGATGAAATCACAAGAGTTAGCAACATTGTTGTTATATACCACTGTCTTAAAAATGAGCAATTGGTCCAAAACATTAGAGGTTGAATGGGGTACATTATCTTAAAAACACTCGAATTTACTAAAACAAACAGATAACAGGAGGAAGTAAATCTGACTTATTACATAGGCATCCTGTAATTATGACAAATAGGTGGAAGGTGAGGTAGAAATCTCAGACCTAGGGTTTCATTAAGAGAATAACCACCTCTATTCTCTGCCAGCATTGCTAATCACTTCCTATTGACTATTTTATAACCACAGAAAGCTTTGTGACTTTAATTGCTGGAAGTTGATTTTTTTTCAGTGCCTGATGTTCATGTTAAGGGGCATCAGTAAACCCAAACTGTAGAGGTGTACCTCTCTTTTTGTTCTGAGTTAGCCCTTGATGGTGTGTTTTTTATTTTATTTTATTGTTAATCTCCTTCCACTTGACTGTGTGTGCAACACCTTTATCCTCTTGGTGAGGTTAACACACAAAGCCTCCTCTGAGATCACTGTCAAAGCTGCTGTGTTGATTGGCAAGCCTGGGTTGCTGAAAAGTTGTGCAGGTGGCAAGCTTTGCCCCAGAGACTAAGCACATCACCTCTGTGCCTATTATTTTGGTTGGAAATACGTAACAGAAGTGGCAGCAATAAACAAATTACACCATGTCCAGCGTCAGCAATTCTAAATGCTAATTGTTCCTGTTTATAGATAAACAGGTGGATTTCCTTCTAACAAGCCTGTAATTCATCTTTTTTTTTTTTATCACAAGGTCCATGGGTACTTTAATTATGAGTTTACTGTAGTATATGGTTCCTTCATGTAGTAAATTTTTAGCAATACCTTGCCCATGTTGCTGATTCTTCTTTATTGTCAAGCCAGAGTCATGCTATTTTGTAGGAAGACTTAATATTGCTTTTTGCCCATAAAAATAAAGATAGAGCTAGATCAACTTTTTATAAAATGTTCTTAGCCATAACAAAAAAGTGGCAGCTACTGTAGCTTCTCCAAGTCAAACCACGACCTAATCTGACAGCATCATTCACTATTCACTATTACTGAAGTAGATGAAATTATTGTGTGAGAGTCTCTTTATTTATAATAACATTTGTTTTAAATCATGTCAGGCTGGAAGATTTAATTTTCAGTAGAGAGCTGTTATTAAGTAAAGGTGTAAATAAAGTGATTTGTTACTGTATTGAATTATATATGATTTATTGAGTGTTTGCCAGAAACACTGACTTATTAGTCCATTTTCATACATCTATAAAAGTATTTTTATGAAGGGTATTCTTCATTGCTGAGCTAACTATGGTCACATTTGTATTAGCGTTTAAATTCAATAGGACAAAAAAAGAAGTTATGAGTATGACAGATGTACTATAAGAGCTTAAACACCTGTTTTCTGTTAAATGATTTAAAGGATTTTGAAAGAATCAGCACAGGGCAGACTTAACACTTATGTTACAAATATAATTCTACTTTAGAATTCTCAATCATCCCATAAAGCTGATTGTTTAAAACCTTTTTGTTTTTACTCCAACTTTTCTTTTTTCTACTGAGAAATTGGTAGTTTTTATTAGCCTTCTTAAAATTCTGGAACATTCACACCCATTTATTGTAAATAATCTTGGACTGCATATGTTGTTCCCCCGCTGAAAATACAATTTGTTGTTATGATTGCTCACTGCACCCTCCAAGGAGAAAAAATCTTCTAGGCCCCTTTGAAAGTGTGAATCTGTGATAATGCCTCAGAGGTCTCTGTCTTTCCAGATGGAAGCATATTTCAGTTTACTTTTCATCCTTGTGGCTGTCATAGTTTCTTCTTGATCTATGAGAAATGATAGCAGGAAGTATTAAGTTGGAAAGAAGCAACAATTTTTATAGGGTTACTGCTTTTTCAGTAAATTGTAATGTGTGTTGTATGTTATAAACATAATACCATATGAGTGCTAAAATGCATTCAAACTAGTTTGTAATATAACTTAATCATATATTTTTCAGTCTTCTGCTAGGCAGTTAACCTCATTGGTATGGCACAAATGTTCGAGACAAATATCCAGAAAGATAAATAATTGTGGGCCAGATTCTCACTTTGCTAAGTGTACACTAAGCAGAGCAGAAAGCGGGATTGTCAGGGAGCTGCTCCAAACTGTGCTAGCTGGAAACAGTCCCAAAGGTGCAGTCCCCCTATTGAAGTAGCCAACAGCACAGCATGCTCTATTCCGAATTACTGTACATCACATTGAACACCACCATCCCCCTTTCCTCCCTTTCAGGGAGAGTGCCCTAGGAGCCAGGTACACCCGCTATGTGCCTGCAGAGGACTCTCCCATGCTGGGAAAAATCCCCAGTTTGGAGGATCTAGAGCAAATGGAGTGAACCAGAGATGTTAACTGTAAATGAGATTTTAAAACATAACTTAAATGTACTGTACTTGTGCAATACAGTAGAATCTCAGAATTACAAACACCTGGGGAATGGAGGTTGTTTGTAACTCTGAATGTTCGTAACTCTGAACCAAACATTATGGCTGTTCTTTCAAAAGTTTACATCTGAACATTGACTTAATACAGCTTTGAAACTTTACTATGCAGAAGAAACTTTCCCTTTGCTTTTTTTTTTTTGGTCTCTGCTGCCTGATTGTTCCGGTTCTAAATGAGATGTGTGGTTGACCAATCAGTTCGTAATTCACGTGTTCATAACTCTGAGGTTATACTGTAGTATAAATTTGTACATACCATGTTATAAATAATATTTTAAATAAAATTAACATAAGGAAAAGTATTAATAACAGTTTTTAAATAGCTGATGTTAGTGAATAATTTATTTCTTCACCTATATGATTCATTTATTCATATACAATAAAGAATATATTTCTTCTAGTAACCAGTGAATATTATTATGCAAATATCACAGCAATTAGCAAATTCTTCAGCCAGCAGGAAAATTTAACTCTTATTTAAGTTTACTACAACTTTTGGTTGGTCCATAGATAATAACACTAAACAAAAATAGATCACACAAGTTTAGTGGACAATAACTCCAGAAATGGGTTAGTCCAATCCACTTTTGCAGTTGGTAACTGAAATCAGCAATGTTTTTACAAAATATTCCAGTCACCAGATGGTAAGGGTCAAATTTTCCAAGTTAAATATGCACATATCTAACTTGCGTCACAAACATCATTTGCATTTATTTATTTGTATTGCAGTATCACGAGACCCCACTCTGGGTTGGGGGCCTCACTGTGATAGACACCATACAAACACAATCTAATCTAAAACAAGACACAACACATTGATTGGGATTGAAGGAGTAATAAGGAAAACAAATAAGATTGAGGATTTACATTTGTTTATTCATTTATATCCTTTTCTGTGGCACTCATCACCATAGTGCCTCACAAAAAATGAATTTCAGCTTCAAAACACCCTTTTGAAGTAGGTAAGTAGTAGTATTTCCATTTTCAGATGGTAGGCTGTATATATGTGTCTATATATATAAAGGCAATCTCTATATAAAAGTAAATCCTACTGGCCTCTACCCAGAATCTACACTCAGCTGTTTGTACAAATGCATGGCTAGTTAGACTTAACTGTTTGCTTGTGCAAATAGCTGATTGGTATGTAAACACAATATTTGCCTATACAAATTATAAATGCAGAAATTATTACCTATTGCCTAACTTCCAAAAATCTGGCTCTGTGGCACTCAACACATTCATTTTATCATTATTTTAAAATAAATGACAATGAATTCACCATGTCCCTATGTAAGTTGTTTCAAAGGGGAGGGGGATAGCTCAGTGGTTTGAGCATTGGCCTGCTAACTCCAGGGTTGTGAGTTTAATCCTTGAGGGGGCCATTTAGGGATCTGGGGCAAAAATCTGTCTGGGGATTGGTCCTGCTTTGAGCAGGGGGTTGGACTAGATGACCTCCTGAGGTCCCTTCTAACCCTGATATTCTATGATTCTATGAATGGTTAATTATCCTTATTTAAAAACATGTGCCTTATTTCTACTTTGAATTTGTCTAAGCTTCATCTTCCAGCCATTGGATCTTGTTATGCCTTTGTCTGCTTGATTAAAAGAGACCTGTAGTATCAGAAATCTTGTCCTTTATTTAGGTACTTATAAACCATGATCAAGTCTCTGCTTAACCTTCTTTGGATGAACGAAATAGATGGAGTTTCTTTAGTAAGACAGCTTTTGCAATCCTCAAATCAATCTTTTTTTAAGCCCTTTACAATTTGTCAGGATCCACTTTGAAGTGTAGAGACAAGAAATGGACACAGCATTCTAGTAACGCTCACACCAATGCCATATGTAGAAGTAATACCCCCCTACTCCCTACTTGATATTCCCCTGCTTATACATTCAAGGACTGCTAAGAGCTCTGAACCTCCATTGGCCTGGAAACTCATTTTCAGTTGGTAATCCCGTGTGATCCCCAAGGCCCTTTCAAGGTCACTGCTTTCCAGGACACAGCCCTCTTCCTGTAAGTGTGATCTACACTTTTTGCTTCTAAGTACCTGACCTTGCATTTGGCTATACTGAAATCTATGTGATTCAAATGAGTCCAGTTTACCAAGCAATTCAGATAGGTCTGCAGAACTGACCGATCATTAATATATCATCACTAGAAACAACACCATTCCTTTTTGAGATTTGTCGCTTAGCCAGTTTTTAATCCATTTAATATGAGCTGCATTGATTTTTGTAGAATGCTAATTTTGGTTCAGAATATCATGAGGTAATCTTACTACTAATGTTCCCTAGCTCTTTTATATGGAGGACTAAGAATATTATGTCAAGATTTTTGTTATCATCCAAAATTTGTAATCTCATCATAACATGCGATCATGTTCGTTTGGCAAGATCTATTTTCCATAAAGCCATGTTGATTGTAATTAATTATGCTACCATTCTATAATGCTTTATTGATTACATCCCTTATAATCTTTTCCATGATTTTCCCCAGATTTTAATGTTGGACTAACTAGTCAGTAGCTACCTGGGTCATCCCATTTGCCCCTTTTAAATATTGGCACAGTATTTTCTTGTTTTCCAGCATTCTAGAATTTCCCCCGTGTTCCACGATAATGTAAATTTCAACATCATGGGCTCAGGGGGCCCCTGCCAGTTCTTTTAAAATTCTTTGGTGCATGTTATCTTGGTCGTGCAGAATTTAAAATGTTTAACTTTAGTAGTTGCTGTTTAGTTTAGTAGTTACTTTGGGGATAGAAAGTATTTTATTATCACTATAAGATGTGACTACATTGTACAGTTTCTTTCCAAACAAAGGGGAAAAAATTTATTGAATACTTCTGCCTTTTCTGTGTCATTACTGGTGATTTTACCATCCATATCTAGTAAAGGACCTATTCCATTGCTAGGATTTCATTTGTTCCTGATGTATTTTAAAAATTATTTTTGTTGGGTTGATTTTGCTTGTAACACCTTCTTTAAAACAAAATTTTAAAAAATCCACAATATGAAAACCATAGAAGCCTCATTTCTTGGACTGTGATAGATGTTTTCTTACTTTAGGCCTACTTTAACAGTAAAGAAACCCTTTTTAGTGTGGTTTTTTTCTTCTGGGGATATAAGCTAATGCTAGCCCTTTGTTGCAACACATGTATGTAGTGTACATAACTTAAAATAGTATTACTACCCACCTTATTCAAAATGTTGGTGTTTGCCACCTTGAAGAAGCATATACACTTATTAGGATAATGTTTCAAACCAGGTTATAAAACTGAAGTTGTAGTAGCAATGGTATCTTGTTTATTTCTGAGCACATAAATATTTGACTGTGTTTTTAACTTTGACAGTATTTCTGTATATTAATTATTTTCGTATGTTCCTTTATACTGTTCTTTAAAATTTTATTTTGACATTTGCAAACTGAATATACAAATGCCAACAAAATTCCCATATTGTGTTGAGAAGCTTTCCAATAGCCTAAACAACTGTATATCAAGAGCTTGAATTGCCGCTGGCTCTCTTTTGTACTATCCCATAGGAACGCTACTTGCAAAAATCAGAACATTTTTCTTGCCTAGTTTTAAATAATAATCTAACAAGCTTTAAAAGTTTACATCATGAATTTCATTTTCTTCTCTCTCTGGTCAAATAATACAGTGTTATGAATCAGTATGGAAATGCTTTTAGTTTTATTATCTACATTAGAAAAGAGTAAATTACCCAATGCTTATTTTTTTTAAAAACTTATCTAATTTAAAGAATATACCTCTTCCTTTTTGCCTGGTTTGAAACGTAGGGTTGGTAGCACCAAACATCATTATAGTTCCTGGATTTGTTACTTTTGTAAAAAGAATTGTATGTGTACTTGGCAACATTTTGCAAGTTTCCTTAAGGCTTTTTACTACATACACCTCTACCTTGATATACCGCTGTCCTTGGGAGCCAAAAAATCTTACCGCGTTATAGGTGAAATCGCGTTATATCGAACTTGCTTTGATCCACCGGAGTGCGCAGCCCTGCCCCCCCGGAGCACTGCTTTACCGCATTATATCCGAATTCGTCTTATATCGGGTCACGTTATATTGGGGTAGAGGTGTATATTGTTGCTACTAACTGAAAAAATAATAGTCACATGCATGCACCTTGTATTGTATAGCCATGTGCTATCATTAACATAAGGGCTGCCCTTTGACCCTAACTGCTCCTAGGAATCAGAATATAGTGTTATATTGGAATGCAGTATTTCATAACAAAGTTCCTAATGTAAGAATAACTTGAGGGTTGGTTGGTTGGTTTTAATTTAAAAAGGATATAGGATATTGAGAAAAAGTGTGACCTGTTAACTATATTTATCATACACCTTCTGTAACTGTTGACAAAATAGAGAGTCCTGATATGTGCTGTGTAAATATTTTATGAAGGAAGCTTCTCCAGCAGAGATGTAAATAATTTAAAATATGTTGTACTACATACAGAGTTTTAGACATGGACATTTGGTAATAAATTTGTATTTTGTATGAAAGCCTAGTAAATGACTCCCTTGCCACATATTTAGTGTAAACATTGAGTTTGAATACCTTTCTTCACAAATTATGCCCACGTAAAACATGTCATAATGAACTTAATTGTTTTTAAAAAATTGTGTTCCAGGGTGCACCCAGAAATGCCTAAATGTTTGTTTTACAGAAAGATGAAGTGTATGTATTATAATACTGTAAAACTATTTGAACCCTGCAAATTGTGTCCAAGTAATGTTCTGATCGGGGTGAAAATACAATTGAACTCTTACCGGTACAGGGGCTGACTCCCCCCTTCCCCTGGAAGGGGAAGGGCCTCGGGCTGAAGGGGTGGGGCTGGGTGGTCAGCATCCCCCAGCCAGCCCATCCATGCTGCCTGGCCCATGCCGCCCGCGGCTCCAGCGGCGATTTAAGGGGCCTGGGGCTCTGGCTGCTGCTGCGGTAGCAGTAGCGGTGGCCGGAGCCCCAGGCTCTTCTAAATCGCTGGCCCCGGGGCAGCTGCTCCTTTTGCCCTCCCTCCCCCAAAGTCAGCTGTACGAGCTGCTACTGGCAGCCACTTTTCACCGGTACGCTGTACAGTCCCGTACTGCCTTTCTTTCACCCCTGGTTCTGATGCTAGATATTCACAGTATAATAATCATACTAGGTCAGCAGATTTGATAAACCAGCTAATGTTAAAGAAATACATAACTGGGCTAGTCAGCTTGTCAAAATACATTTTAAAAATTTGTTTTTAAGTCTTCTTTGCCAACTCTGATGTTTTTGCCACCATCACATGTACTTCTCTTGTAACTTCTTGTCCTTATATGCATTCATTGTCCCATGGATCTTTTAAATGGGGACATGAGTTTCCTAGACTGTGTGGAATTAACCAGAAAGAGCATCCAAAATAAGTAGCTATGTCCCAGTATGTCCGTATACTTTAGCCAATTCATATATATGGAATATGGTGTTCAGTGCACGAGTGCATAAAAAATATGTAACGTTCAGATTTAAATCTTTTCTGTACTGAGATTCAGGATGCTGTGCCATTAGGTTAGCACTAGTTCAGTCTCTCTGCATTAGACAATGCTCTCCATTTTGTTAATGAGTGCAGACATTCATATTTTAGTACCTGATACAGATGAAAGAGACAAAATATAGATTTTTCCCCTAAATTAGAAAACTCTCTGAACTAAAGTTGATTAATAATCATTCTAAATAAAAGTGCTGTCAGAAACTACCATACAGAACTGAAAATTAACTCACTTTTAAAAAAAAAACCTCTTTCAAAGCTGCCATTTTCATACATAAGAACATAAGAACGGCCGTATCGGGTCAGACCAAAGGTCCATCTAGCCCAGTATCCTGTCTACTGACAGTGGCCAATGCCAGGTGCTCCAGAGGGAGTGGACCAACAGGCAATGATCAAGTGATCTCTCTCCTGCCATCCATCTCCATCCTCTGACAAACAGAGGCTAGGGACACCATTCCTTACCCATCCTGGCTAATAGCCATTTATGGACTTAACCACCATGAATTTATCCCGTTCTCTTTTAAACGCTGTTATAGTCCTAGCCTTCACAACCTCCTCAGGTAAGGAGTTCCACAAGTTGACTGTGCGCTGCGTGAATAAGAACTTCCTTGTATTTGTTTTAAACCTGCTGCCTATTAATTTCATTTGGTGACCCCTAGTTCTTGTATTATGGGAATAAGTAAATAACTTTTCCTTATCCACTTTCTCCACATCACTCATGATTTTATATACCTCTATCATATCCTCCCTTAGTCTCCTCTTTTCCAAGCTGAAGAGTCCTAGCCTCTTTAATCTCTCCTCATAGTTTAATAAAGCAATTGTTTGGGGGTTAGGACAATATTTGTCCAGTTTTGTTGCTTACGAAACTGGAAAAAAATCACCCAGCTAATTTACAGTATTGCAACACAGAGTAAATTGATCAATCTTTTCAAGTATTTCTAGTGCCTATTGTTGTGATATCTGTGCTCTGTATTGTGTTGAACAGCACAATACTAGAAGGCAATAGGAAATATAGCAGTATGACTCTTACAACTCTACTTTTGCTGTATTGTATTATTTAAATCAAAGGCAATGTGGTCCAGAAGATTAAGACCCCAATACTGCAATGTGCTCTGTGTGCAGGAGGACTTGTGAGCCTGTATGGGGCCCCATAGGTGTGTCTACACTGCAGTGACTGGCCCATGTCAGCTGATTCAGGCTTACGGGGGTTGGGCTCAGGGTCTGATTAATTGAAATGTGGATTCAGGCTGGAGCCGGAGCTTTGGGACCCTCCCCCCTCATGGGGTCCTAGAGCCTGGGCTCCAGCCCGAGCTCAAATATCTACACCTCAGTTAATCAACCCCTTAGCGCAAACTCCTCTAGCCCGAGACAGCTGACATGGGCCAGGCATGGATGTTTAATTGCAGTATAGACATACCCTTTGATGTCAGTGAAGCTGTGAGCATGCTCAGGAATTCACCCTGTGGAGCTCACAGTAGAGTTGAGGCCTTATGTATGGGGCTGGGAGCCAGGAACTTCTCAGTTCTGATCATGACTCTACCATGTGACCTTGAGCGAATCATTTAACCTTTCTGCCTCAGTTTCACTGACTTATTACCTACTTCCAGGGTGCTGTGAGGCTTAATTGGATAATGTATGTATAGCTTCTGGAAAGCGTTGAGTATTCTTATTATTAAAGCTCACAAAACCTTTATTTTAGACTGTAAAGGTGAATCAAACAAGAAAGGTACCAGAAGTTCCATCCATTTTAACTCATAGCCATTTACTGTTCCTGAGTAAAACAATATCCTATCTAAAGTGTAGCATCCCCCAAATAATCCTGTTCCAGGTTTTGCATGAGACCTAGTGCGATTCTGAATCAAGAATTTGGGAGTTTTTCACAGTTGTGCTGCAGGTAAACCTCCTCCTGCCAGAATGGATGTGTTCAATAAAGCTACCAATTATTGAATCTTAATACCAAGTCTTAGTTTTCAGGGTAATTCTAGGCTCTCGGGAATCTGAGACTCACCAATTACGATTTTTAACTTGTTAATAAATTATAAATTCATGTGTTGTACACCTGAAGAACTGACTCAAGGGTATAGGGTTTGGATACATTGTGTCTCCTCTTTATGGAAAACAGTAAACAGACCACAGGGGGTGTTTCAGTTCAGCAGCTTTGCTCTCTGTTACCTTCTTGCTCTGCAGTATCTGTTTCTGCCTTTAGACATTCCATAAACAAACACCAATCACTCTCATAGATCGCATTAACTCACACAGACCGCCCAGCAGTCCTCAAAGTCTTACAAAGGTTGTAACATTTATTTAATCATAACTAGCTTAATTTGCCTGTGGCTGCCCAGTTTCCATGCAGTTGTCTAGTAAGATGCTCACTTCATGGCACAGTGCCACAACTACCTTTTCCGAATGAAAATGAGGGTGCCATCCAATATGTAATCCAAAATCGGCTAGGCCCAGGGTTAAGGTATCACCTATCTAATAATCAGAAAAATCTTGTTATTTTACTGTGTATTCAAAAGTTGAATGAAACAACAATTGCTACGTATCTGTTTACCCACCTTCCTCTGTTCTCCTCCAATTTTGTTAAAGCTCTTCATGCAACTTTTCTCTTTCTTCAAGACTTTTCTCTTCCAATCACTGTTCTCTCTCACTTTACCCTCTTTCCACTCTATTTCCTTCCTCCACCTTACCCGCTGAATTCCTATCCTCATCCATTTCCCACACTCCACTTGTCCTAGTCCTCCTATTCTCCTTCTAGTACTTAATACATTCCGTGGGTGGCGTACCCGAGCCCACTGACACTTATCCACTGACACTTTAAAAACTCCCGCACCCCAATCTGGGTCTATGCTGGTTATGTGATATGTATGTATCTGTAATCCCTCATAACTCAAGCCTGACCCCAGATGTGCAGTACCTTCCCTCTTAACTTGTGTATATTTAATTTTAAACATTAACTTTAATAAAAAAATTAAATGTTATTTCCCAAGACTCTTGCTTGCTCCCCTGGATACACTTTGTTCACTCACAGATTGCCTAAACCCCTCATCCTCTTGCTGCCTCACCCCATTTGCAGAATTTCTCCATTGAATCAATCAAATCCCTTATTGCTCTAATCGCTATTACCCCTGCAAACATATCCCTTACCTCTCAAATCTTCTGAATACTCGGTTAAGCTTATTCGTACTTCCTCAGAAAAAAACATCCCCTGACTCATCTGTTCACCTTGGCCCCATTCCATTCCCCTGACTCCCTCTTGAGCTCTCCACATCTTTACACTCCTTCTCGCGGCTCCTCTCCTAGCTGCAGGGAAGAAGGGGGGAGAGGAAAACAAGACAGTAGAGTTATAATAAGTAATCTCCCTCCCTCCCATAGCACCACCTATGGCATAGGTGCAGAAAGGCTCTACCTGGATTCATTGCTGTAATTTCTCTCTCTCTCTCTCTCCCTCTCCCTTCCTCTCCCTTCAACCCCCCCAGCAGCCTGCAGTGCTGAAGGGAAATGACTGGCCCCATTGCATCTCTTTCCCTCCAAAATGCAGGTGATCAAATGGCCTTGGAAGGTGAGAAGGGGAAGATGTGGGTCTAACCCACAAAGTGCAAGTGTGCTGATAGGTCTGCACTGGCAGCCTAATAAAAGCTTCGTAATCTTTTCCCTCTTCTCACCAATTGTTACTTCATACTACTGCCGCTAACATTTTCCTCCCACGATTGCCTATTGTTGTTTAAATCCTCTGACACTGAAAACCAAACTATTTATGTGATAGAGAGAGTGAGCCGGGCAGAAGTATTCATTCAGCTCTGTGAATTTGCTCTGTTACTGTTTGTTCATACTCTGCAGCTTCTTTGCTGACTTTGAGCCCTGCTGTAGTAGAAACAGCACCACCTGCCTATTGTGTGGCCTCCCAGGAGAACTCTTAATCAGTTCTGACCCAAGCTCTCTCTATATCTGACTGCCCTTAACTTATTGGTGGGGCATTTCTTTCTTGTTTCTCATCTCCCTTACATACATTTTACTTACACTAAACTCACACCTTATCGGGGCACAGGGGTGAAAATTCCTTGTTAGATGATCAAACCTTATACAGGTTTCTTCTTCAAAGCTGCATACCAGACACAGGTCTCAATGGCCTTTCATGCAGTTTAAGATGAGGGGGATAGTAAGTTAATCATTGCACTGTCCTTTTACCAACCAGGTCAGTAACTGAATATGAAAGGTCAGGGTTTACAAACTACTGGGAACTCTGGTCCTGGATGCCCTTGTTCTCGCACTTGCTTTTCCCATTGAAAAGTAATTGCTTTCAACTCCAAAAATGATTACAGAAGATTATACCTTTTAAAGGCAATCTGAGACTCTTGTTCAGTGGAAGAACATAGTTTGTAAAACGTAGTATGACTTGCACAGCAATTACTTACCTTGTTGTAGCTAATTTCAGAAAGCATAAATTGCCCATTATTTCTTCAGTCTTTTTATAAGCCCAATAATAATGTTGAAAATAGCTGCTATTTTACAGATTTTTATACAGGTTGTGCACATTCAGTATAAAGGGAGGATAATACATTTTCCCCCTATTCCTCTCCTATTTTTGTTAGATTTTCATTATTGTTTGAATGTTTCATTTAGATGATGTGGTTAAAGCTTTTACCATTAGGCAAAGCTTAATAAAATCAGTAGTGCTGGTCAGGAGTTTTTCTGCCATTTTTTAATTTATTTTTCCATTGGGAATATCTAAACAAAATATTCTGTTTCAGGTTGGTCAGCTCAGAATGAAATATTTTGATTTGTCAAGCTGAGTTGAAACATTTTGTTTCAAGCCAGTTCAGTATTTATCTCTCTCTCCCTTAGCTGGTACAGTGCCTCATGCTCCCATTCTCTTCTATGAGCTGGGCATCTTGGCTGGACTACATCTCCCATGATGCAATGCGTTCTCCACTGTGGTTGAACTACTCTGGTGCATCATTGTAGTAGAGCAGAAGGGAGGTATGAGGCACCTGAGTTACAACTCCCACAAGGCACTGTATCAGTTCAGAGGACAGAGATTAACGTCAGACTGACCCAAAATGAAATCTCTTGATTCAGTTTGACAAATTGAACTAAACACTTTAGTTTTGGAGAATGTCAAACCATTTCATTTTGAGTGAAAATGTCAAAATGAAATGTTTCCATATTTCTAAATCATACTTTGTTGGAATCCTCTGTTCTCTGAAAGATTTCAATATTTTGACTTTTCAATTCAATTTGGGACGAAAACAAATGTCAAAATATTGGAATTTCGCACAGGACTGAAATTCCAACTTTCAGCCAGCTCTAAAAATCAATCCCTCTTCAGAAGTAGCAGGAGTCAGAGTAATGGGTTGAAGAAAGTGTGTGCACATGTGTGTATTTGTGGGTATATATATATATATGTGTGTGTGTGTGTGTATATATATATATAATTAAATGCAGAGGGTTTTTTTAAAAAAACTAATCAAATTAACAACAAATAACTTATTTGAAATAATTACAATAGAAGTCTGGCTAGAATGAGAAGACTGAGTTTACCTCAAATATACAGCACACTCCTGTCCTATGTGCCCATGCAGGGGAGCAAAGAGTTTCCTGGCCTGTTTCTGGGGCAGTACTACCCTATTTGCAGGGCTCATGGCAAAGTGATGCCTGAGCCCACAGTAAGTGATTTGGTAGATATATTTTTTATAAATAAAATACATTATTTCAGCAATCTAATTGAGTCTATTTTCAATCTGAATTGAAATTGAATCATTACCACCATGAAATAACAAAATTTTATTTTATGTTTGAAACTTGCATCATCAAGATTGTCTGTTTTCCAAAAATGGTTTACACCAATAATACATATGAGATTATTTCATCACTTCTGTAAGCTTGTGTATCAGGACTGAAAAGAGAATGCTGCACAATCAGATCTTGTTCCTGGTACCTTAATGTTCCAGAAAATTAAATTGTAACCAATCCTAAGGAGCTGGGTTGTTAATCTGAAATCTTAATACTGAAAAACCGAGTCTGAAAATTGAACTGGAATAAGAAAATATACTATGATTGAATAAGTGAGAAGTATAGCATATTACCACCAGACCTATTCTATAATCATAGAATCATAGAATATCAGGGTTGGAAGGGACCTCAGGAGGTCATCTAGTCCAATCCCCTGCTCAAAGCAGGACCTAATCCCAACTAAATCATCCCAGCTAGGGCTTTGTCAAGCCTGACCTTAAAATCACACACCCCACAGTTTAATTTTATTTTAGATAGGGTGACCAGATGTCCCGATTTTATAGGGACAGTCCCTATTTTGGGTCTTTTTCTCACATAGGCACCTATTACCCCCCACCTCCTGTCCCGATTTTTGACACTTGCTATCTCGTCAGCCTAATTTTAGAGTAGAGGCTGCATCTTTATTTAATGTTCACTTTTTGCAAATTCTAACACTAATTATTAAAGGAGGTCTGTCATTAAATATATTCAGTTCTTGAAGTCATCACTTAATCTATAAAGAAAATGGGCAGACTCCAGCACAATAAAGTGGAGTGGTAATGTGAGTCCTGAGGGGAAATGTAAGCAAGAGAAATTTGCTTTTCAAGGCATAAAAATAAACCTCCCTCAGCCCACATGTTTTCCATAGCAATCATTATTTGGAACTGGCTGATCTTCAGTGCTTCCTACCTACACCTGCCATTGAATTTCCCGGTAGAAACATCTTTTCCATCACCCTGGGAACGTGTGTGTCCAAGGGGTAAATCTTACTCCATTAGTACTCTATTCAATATAGTGACTTTCTCTGCTGTCCTGCTACTAAAAGCTGGAGCTGATATGGAATTTTAAAAATACATTTCACATAGGAAATAACTGAAAAAAAACTTAATATTCAGTTCTGCACAGAATAATTCAGCTTCCCAGCCAGTTAAAATATAGAAGCAGAGCATGGGAAGGCAAGCAGGGATTGATCATTACAGAGTTCTATATACTCCAGTGACTTGTATGAAATTCAAGAGATTGGTGTCCAGTTTTCAATTGACAACTTAAAGATGCCAGCTAATTGATCAAAGCAGGGTATATTTGACAGATGCTTCAACCAATTAGGGGAACAATGAGAAGTTCCCTCCTGAGCTACAGCAGTCTGGAAGGGGACGTGAACGTAATAAAATAGCTATATGTGCTTCTAAGGATAGGTGAAGGTGGAATGCAACTTTTATCCTCATTCCCTGAAATAGATTGTGAATGAGGAAAGGAACTACTATAACCCATGAAAGGTGAAACCTCGTGAATTACTATCCTTCTTATGAACCAGTGAGATTAATGTTAGTCTCCAACAGACAACAATGTTTTGTTTGCTGTCTTGGTCCCAGGGTAGGAGACAGACAAGTTGGGTGAGGTAATATTTTTTATTGGATCCTCTTCTGTTGGTGGAAGGAACAAGCTTTCAGGTGCTCACAGTTCTTCTTCAGGTCTGGGGAAGGAAACTAGAGCATCCAAGCTAAATACTTCTTTATATGACATTGTCTTTTGCTGGTGTTTTTTGCAGCTTTTTGGCTATCTGTGGGCCTTATCCTGCTACTTGCTGAGCACTCCTAAGTCCCATTGACTGCAGGGGGTATTGAGGAGGTTACTTAGCACCCCTTAAAAGGCACTCCTCTAAAAATGCAAACGCCAGGGTGTGAATGTTGGTTTCTTTATGCTACCTAAAGTCGACTTCTAGCTATGTTGGTTACCTAGGAAACAGCTGTAGAATATAATTTGGTTGTAATGTCAGCTTTGTGGGAAGAATGTATTTTGTGCTATAGATGTATGCATGTGGATTCACATTACACACACACGCACAAAGAAGGAAAGAAAATTGCTTGATAGTTTAGCTTTTTTATTTTCATCATGAAAGAAACATTAGGCAGGCTACACTTTGTTTAAAGATTTTTTGGAAATGAATTGTACACTGAGATGAGTTAGCTGAAATGGAGGAAATGGTTTAAATTATTGGGGGGGGGTATTTATAGGTGATTTAAGCATAAGTGTTAGGTTAAATTTATTTCTAGCAACAAACTGAAAATAACGTAATTCATGTACTAATTATTTCCAATTACTGTGCTAAAAATACAATAGTTATAAATGATAGTATTTAATTTGTATAACAATTTCTATCCTCAGAGTTCTTTTACGAACACTAATCTTTATAGCACCCTGTGAAGTAGATAAGTGGTGGTGGTATCTCCGTTTTATAGTTGGAAAAGCTGAGACACAGAAAGGCTAAGTGGCTTGCCCATGTTCACAGAGGGAGTCATTGTCAGAGCTGGGATTAGCTCTTAAGCGTTCTTGGTTCTCCCTACTGTGCTCAAATCCACCAACCTGTGGTACATCTCAAAAACAGAGAAGGATAAAGAAGTGATATGATATAAGGCTGTCAAGGAGTTCTCATGACCTAATGATAACTACAAGATCAAAGCTCACGTGGTTTACTGTATCTCTATATCCTTATTTGACGTTTCACTATGTTGGTTCAACAAAGAAAGACATGATATATAAATAATGTGAGTAAATAATGTGTGTCTGACCTCCTGTTGGGTTAAATTTTCTTGGGTAAAGAGAGAGAAATAACCTTTTTTTTTTAACTATTGGATTTCAAAATAGTTGTGAGCAGCTCTTATTGATTTGTCATCATTATGCCATTAACTTCGGTTCCACAATTTCCTATTGACTAAAGTGCTAGAATAATTTTCTTAGCTTTCTCTTGCACTTTATGGCTGGTTTTTCAAAGGTGCCTAAGGCTATGTCTACACTACCGCGGTAAGTCGACCTGTGCTACGCAACTCCAGCTACATGAATACCGTAGCTGGAGTCGACATATCTTAGGTCGAGTTACCGCGGGATCTACACCGCGGGGGGTCACTTACCTTACTCTTCTCATCAGGGGGAGAGTACGGGGTCAACTGGAGAGCGATCTGCTGTTGATTTGGTGGGTCTTCACTAGACCTGCTAAATCAACCGCCGGTGGATCGATCTCAGAGCGTCGATCCCAGCTGTAGTATAGACATAGCCTAAGAGAGTTAGGCTGACAACTCTTATTGAAATTCAGTGGGAGTTGAACACCTAACTCCCTTGTGCTCTCTTGAAAATCCCAGCCCAAAAACTAATGCCAGAATTTCATAACAATAATCTAACAGTCATGAGATATTATCCTCTTATTACACCACTCATGTGAGAAATTATTCCTCACTGGTGGTGTTACTTGTACCATATACAGTGCAATTCCAATTTAGTGAAACTCCCAGTTAAAAAGCTACCCACATATTGACAGAGATGGAGTATAGAGGTATCGATCAATATATGATATGTAGGTATTTATCAGCCTACATTCACATAGGGGCATGGAGATATAAAGTATTTATTGATGAGTATGGGACAGCCTGTGTTATTCACAAGTAGGGAAGCCTCTAGTGAGTTTTCTGTCTCATCACATATATCTTCCAATAAAACCTTTTGCACCTCCACACATCAGGTACTCTGAAATTATTTTAAAATGTTCTTTAGAGCAGGGTTCTCAACCTTTTTGAGCTCAAGACCCATTTGAAAACCTTGATGGCCTGCTGTGACGCAGAAGATACACCCAGACTCAGTGCCTCCCCACAGGAGTCCATTGGGGGTGGAAAGTCTTGGAGCTAAGATTCCAGATGGTCTGACCAGAGGTGAACAGTTAGGGAATCCCCCCTGCTGCACTTGCAATTGGGGGCAGAGGCAGTGAGCTGAGACAACCCCTCTCCAAAAAAACACAGCCCATCCCATTGACCATGGGGGGCAGAGGGCAAGGGGGGATTTGGTGACCTGGGGGTGAAGTGGGAGAGTTGGGGGGGGCCTTTGGGTGTAATGAGAAAGCAGTGAGTGGCTGGGAGAAGGAAATGGGGGAAGAGCGGTTTGGGGGAGGGGTGGGGAGCTGATAGCTCCCCCCAAAAACATGCAGTCCCCTCCCCCAGGCATGGGGAGCAGAGGATAAAGGGGTGGGGTGGGTGTAGGGTCCCGGGGGATAAAGTGGGAAGACTGGGGGAAGGAGTTGGAGGGCAGGAGAGTTGGGGGGCGTAGAGGGAGAAGATCTGGTGGGGGGCAGGATGGGTGGTATGAGAGGGGGGGAACCACCTGGCTGTGGGGGAGGGATATGTGGGAGTTATTCTGAGGGGAGAACAGGGGATATGGAAGATGAGGTGCTGCCCTGCTGCAGGGTGGGAGGTACATTGGGGCGGCTGATACTTATTGGAGCACGTGTTATCAGCGAACCATAGCAGGAGGTTGCTCTTCCCCAACCCGTGGGAAGAAGTAGAAGATTAGAGGGAGCAGCCAGGACCCCCAAAATTCCTACACTCCCAACCAACCCTCCCCACACCATATCCCAGAGGGACCTTGTGTTCAGCGGAAACAGGCACCAAATGCTCCCTCCCCATTCCTGTCCCATGGGGTGAGCTGGGCTCAGCTCCCACTCCAAGCGTTGCTATCTCCGGGGCTGCAGTGCCACTCAGATTTCGCCTGGCCCCCCCGATGCAGGGCTGGCTGGGACATATTTGTGTGGGTGGTGGTGTGATCATGGGGCCACAGTGCCACTCAAATTTGGCCCAGCTGTCCCCCTCCCCCCGTTCATGACACGGGGCAGCTAGGCCAAACTGGAGCTGCACTGCGACCTTGTGCACCAGGTTGCAACGCCTAGAGTGGGGAGCCATTCCTGCGATCCTTTGACACATTATGGCAACCCAGTTTTGGGTTGTGACCTATGGGATGAGGCACTCTGCTTTAGAAACTTACATTTGTTTTTATTGATACTAATTATTTAGCCTTCCAACTGGAAAACAAAATAGCCTAGTTGCCAATGTGTTTTCATTTCAAGGTCTAAAATCTCACCAACTCCTTGGGCTAGAAGACATGCTTTGTACATTAGCCCAGATTCCCAGCTCTCCAGTGGGATACAGTATCTCTTTCTAACCTGCATGGTTCAAGAGGCATCAGACATTTAAAACGCTCCTTAATCAACAACTAGAATGTATCAACCCTTAACCTAGGATAAGTGTAATTTTTTTGTGAAGAGGGAGGAAAGAAAAAACATTTAATGCAAGGCCTATTTTGTTTAAAATGGCAGCTGTTTGAAGGGTACTCAACTTGACAGAGTAGGTGGTGAGGGGAAAAGGTGCAAAATTAATTCAGTTCATTTTATGGGTTTGTAGTTTATGATTACAGAAATAAAGGAGTTTATCATGACCACAGTGGATGGGTGGGTGGGTATGTGCAAAAAAATAAGTATGTATCATTACCTCCTTAGTTTTTTTTAAACAGTCTGATGACCAGGGATCCTAGAAATCCATTTGCCATGGAAAAATGCAGAATTTGCATTTTTACAGAGAATCTTTAGTTTTTACATTTTGTGAAAAAATTAAAACATATACAGTTGGCACCCCAATTATCTGATCTAACTGGGACCAGGGCCACATTGGATAATCAAAAAAAAATTGTAAACATATCAGTAAAACATTGTGTTCAACAGATACCTATATATATGGTGGCTAGGGAAACTAAAGTTCAGCATTTCATTTTAATTGTGGAAAAACACTTTTAAAACAGAAGTCTCTAAGAGTACAAAGACTCAACGCCTAAAGATTTCTAAACTGCAGAAGGGGGAAATTTCACGTGTGTGTGTATGTATAAATAAATAAGAACATATATAGTGTTGTAATTTTGGTTTTGAGAAGAGAGTATTATAGTACAAAATAAACACAATCAATCTTACATATGCTGCTGCTGGAGTTGCATACTGCTATATGCTACCCCTTACACTTAGCAAGTCTGTTTGTCAGAAGGCTCTAATTGCTGTGTGTGAGAACATTAAGCTGCAATAAATTTATATACACAGCTGTTCCATTACTGCAGAACAAGTTTTATCTTCTAATAAATTGATGTTTCTTTTTAGTGTCAACTCAAACCAAAATTTACACTCAAGTAGGTGAACCCTTAACATCCTATAATTAGTTCGATGCCACTAGTGGTAATAGAGGGGACACATTGCACACTGTACATCCCTTAAATGTATCAAGGAAGAAAAGTTTTGACTTCTGTTAATTGTTTCTTGAAAGCTTAATTGTGATTAAGAGCAGCTTTAATTGGAACAGGGAAAGAAATTATGACCTTTAAAACACATACTGCAAATAGCAGCTCTGCATTTGCTATGAGTTGCACCATAAAGGAAAAGACTAAAAGCTGCCTTTTAAATATATATATAAATATAGATATATTATTGCATTGGTAGTTCTGTATGGAGTCACATGTAGGTTAATGGAACAGAAGCTGAGATTGCTCTGGACTTTGATTAATATTTAATTCATTCTTGGTAGAAGCCTCTGATTTTAAATTAAACTGGGTACTAATAAAAGAACCAATTCACCAGAGAGGTCACATAAATTTGACCTGCCATTATGAGGATTTAAATGAAACTGGCCCAAGTTTTGTTTTCTGCTTATTTTATATATGCTGTACATCAAGCGCAAGTAATTTACTAGGGATGATAGAGCTGGGGAAAATGTCGCCTGAATTTGGCGGTAGTAATCGAGCCATAGCTGTCATATAATACATGCCATTTGGTTTCTTTAAAATAAATAGGATAGCCTAGTGAGTTGTATTGTTCTCTCAGTACACACCTTTAACTCATAATAACAAGGAAAGGGAATTACCTGTATGCGTCAAGGGTAGAATATAGTCCTATATTTGTAATCAGTTAAATAGACATGTCTTAGTGCTTAGTTGGATAGACTGCTGATGATTTGGAATTGGGAAGGGGATACTATATAAGGAGTATGGATCAAGGTTACTTTTATTTGTAGTTATTGTTTAAAATGAGAATTTTACGATTATTTTATTTTCTATCTTAAAAATTAAGGACCTTGTTCTCCTTCCCTTTGCATCCATGTGCAGAATCCCCAGTGCCTACAGAAGTGGGAAGGTCTCCTGCTGTCACACGTTCCGTTCTTTTCTCCCCAGACTGTGGGAGCACCTCCAGTTAGGCTCTGTAGGATTCCAGCCCTGTGGACTTTGAGGGGCTGATGCCTGGGGAGCTAGTTGGGCTTCTGGAGTCTCTCACTCCAAAGCCCACCTTGGAAAGCAGTGTAAGAGCTGTTCAGTCCAATACTATATAGACTCATGAAGTCTCTCCTTCTGTACCATGGAACCACCTACGGGTAACTTCAGACAGTGGAGCCCCTGGGAACAGAGGTCCTGCAAAGGCCGTGTTCTCCAAGGGACCAGGGAATCTGAAGGGGCTGGATAGTAAAGGGGGAGGTAAAGGGTAGTTTATGGATCCCCAGTGTTTCTGGGTTAAGTGACCATAAACCCTGGCTTTTTCCCTGAGAAGCAAACCAGTCCTAATGGAAAAATTCAAAGGAAAGGGGGGTCACTCAGTGCCAATCAGGATCAAGCGCACAATTTTTCATAAAATGGAGCCAGTTCCACAGCATGGCCTTACAATAACTACAGGCTCTAGGATGAAATCCTTCATCTTGGCCTTGTGCATCAAGACAAAGTAATTTATGTTTCAGATCCCTGAGATCTGTTGGTTAATAGTCTGCACATTTCCACTGGGGGCAGCCCCTTCTTGACAGAAGAAACCAGAGGAAACTCCATAAGAGTCTGATGAAGTGGGTATTCACCCACGAAAGCTTATGCTCCAATACATCTGTTAGTCTATAAGGTGCCACAGGACTCTTTGTTGCTTTTCACAGATCCAGACTAACACTGCTACCCCTCTGATACATAAGAGTATACTGGCTCCTGTATATGTATTGGTATGTTGGGGTACAATTTGGTCCTCTGTTATTTATTTAATAACTATACTGCCTCTTGTGGTGTAGATTCTTTTTTCCTCCCACAGGTAGTTTCATAATATATTTATAAAGACTGCCTTAGCTGTCTTTTAGGAATTATAAAATGCTTCCAAGAACTGTTTGAATAATTCCAAGTTCTTCTCATCTGTGTTACTGTCAGCCACAAAGCTCCTGAGAACACTTCATAATTCCAAAACAAGAGAGGTAGTAAAAGTCTCTTAAACATATGAATATTGGTGGTAGCGAAAATATGATATTTTGGAGTTTTTTCTTTTCATAGAAACAACTTTACTGGATGGATCAAATGTGTAGACTATCCTTTTCCCAAGGCCAGTACATTAAGTAACATTGATCTTTATTCATGAAATGGGATCAGACGATTGTCTCAAATAAACCTTTCTGGACTCTCTAAAATAAGATAAAACAGGAAATTTCTACTAAATATGACGACTTCGGGAGGATGGGGGGAAAGGGGGAAAATTCTATAATCTGTTTGATCAGATTTAAGCACAAGAAGAGTTCTATGCAGTAATGTTAAAAATTAGAGATTTTATCAGTGAGCATTTGTAAATAGGATGTGGACTATACTACAGAGTAAATATACTTTTTAATACATTAAATGCGCTGGGTTCTGAAAAGCTGCTGTTTGATTTTCTATAAGAAAATTCAAGAACTAGAAAATAATTAAAATAAGTTGTTGAGTGATATAGCTCTAAATGGTTAAACATGGTATAATATGTAATTTCCTAATAGTCCAGATAAAGCTGTTAGCTGTAGTGCACCCATTCCAGAATCAATCTCTTTAATTTTGTGTTTATCACAGGAGAACATAAGCTCACAATTTATACTTTAACACTGGCTTCTATAGTGGATATACCCTGATTTACACCAGCTGATGGTCTGGCCAAGTATTGAATTTTATAGAACTGCACTTGTACTGTGGATACTATTTTTCATTCAGAATAACATGTCTAATAGTTTCCATTTTAGGGAAGATGATGAATCATCAATAGGTATAATTTTTTAAAATATTCAGAAAATAATTTCTGTTCAGTATACATGGAAACAAAAACTCATCTTTTTAATGCTATTCAGAAGAAACTTTCTGGTTAGTACACATAGAAGCATGAAGCATGCAGTTTAGACATTCTGAAAACAACTGATTTGCAAGGATATTTTTGCTGTTGGAGCTCCTGTGTGAATTTCTGAAATGGGAGAATAAATCCAGACACATTTTTACCAAACTCTCGAACAAAAGACATTTTGCCTTCTCTTAGGAGCAGATCGTCATATGGAGTGAATTGTCATAGACCCATTGACAGAGCTATGACACTTGATACCAGCTGAAGATCAGCCCCATACAGAGCCAATTCCTTACTGTATTTTGAATATGCAAGTTTCAACAGCAGCAGCAACAAAACCCAACAACAACTATGCAGAACATTTTCATAACTTTGTTAGTAATTGTCCTATTTTACCACCCATTTTAATGGGCTGAAAATCCTCCTTACAAAGGATATCAAAATAAAATAATATCATGCAAATCCAATAGAGACAATATTATGGTGACAATGACGTGATATTTTTTTAACATGATGTCAAAACACAATGTCACCCTGAATCCATGGAGACACTATTATGATGTCAAAATGAAACATTATCAACACAAATTGATGAAGACTATAAGAAAGGCAAAATGAAATGATATTAGTGCAAGCCTATAAGATTATAATGTCAACATCATGGTAAGGGCATTTGACACATTAAGTGGTATTATTTATTATACATTTTTCATTTCTGTTCGTAGCAAAAATCCTGCAATTTAATAGCATTTGTTGAAATACCATTAAAGTTGAAAAACAAATGAACAAAGCTAAAGAGGTTTTAACTACAGAACAGCTGAGTTGCTAAGTTTCGCATATAGTAGATGTAGTTGTACTATATTATATGGTTTTTCTGTAAGTGAGTATCATATGTTATATGGCGTAGTCTGTAAAAGAACCACTTACGATTTAATAATTAAAATAAATTAGTACTTTTTATATAGCACCTACTTTGAATCGCAAAGCACCTTATAAAGGTGGGCATTACTTCTTTTGCAGGTGAGTAGACTGAAGCATGAAGAGTATCAGTGACTTGGCCAAGAGGAGTGGTAGGGACAAATCTTGACTTGTAAATCTGCCTCCTGCTGTGTTGCTCAAGTGTTAGACAATGCTGCCACTCTCTTCAGGTAGCTATCCTCACCAAGCACCATTACAAAACCTCAGGCTTTGTTTCCTGTTGAAAAAGGAAAACCCCTTCGCTTTTCCATAGCTTCCTCCAGGCTAGACATCTTGGTGCCAGCTTTACCTCATGTCTTAGTAACTCAGGTTGTCCTGGATCATTCTTATTCCTGCTGTGGTCTGCTGTGATAAGAGGAATATGTGTACATTGAAGTATCTGAAGTCCGTTTCTTGTTAGAAACTTAAAGAAAAGTAACATAACGCAAAAATAAAGTAGATTTGTAACCGTTTCTAATCCAGTTTTCTTAAACATGCCAAAATCACCAATTCTCCTTCAGGACTGTGTCCTTCACTGTACATGCCAAATAGGAATTTAAAAAGAAAAGTAACATTTAAGGTATCCAAACACAGAAATAATTTGCAGTCATCTTAACTGGCAAAACATGCTTTTCAGCTCAAAAAAGAAACTAGACGAATTAATTCTATTGAAGGTAACCCTTTTGACTGTAACATTTATGACAATTTGTAGTTGTAAATTATATGAGGCAAAAGTGGTTATAATAAAGGATAAAAAAAAGTAAAGGAAAAGTGTCACAGTTTCAGGGAAACTGCACCTGTATGCATAGGTGCCGAATTCCCCACTTTCCCATGGGTGCTCGACCGCCCCCCGCCCCACTCCGTCCCCCAGCCCTGCCCCCACTCCTGCCCCCAGGCCTTCCATAAGGCCCCGCCTCTTCCCATCCCTTCCCTACCACCATTTCAACCCCTTCCCCAAAGTCTCCGCCCCCTCCCTGCCCCTATTCCACCCCTTCCCCAAATCCCCGGCCCCACCTCCTCCCCTGAGTGTGCCACATTCCTGCTCCTCCCACCCCCCTCCCGGAGCATGCTAACGCTGCCAAACAGCTGTTTGGCGATGGCCAGGCGGGAAGCTCTGGGAAGTAGGCGGAGGAGCGGGGATGCGGCACACTCAGGGTGGAAAGAGGAGGTGGGGCGGGGGGTGAGGGGAGCTTGGCTGCTGGTGGATGCAGAGCACCCACTAATTTTTCCCCGTGGGTGCTCCAGCCCCGGAGCACCCATGGAGTCGGCGCCTATGCCTGTATTCCCCCTTTATGATCCCTCAAGGGTACCCCTCTAGCCTCCAAGCTCCCAGCTGTCATCTCCCTTGGGAACATTTCACTCCCTCCTGACAGGAGCTTCTTTAAAGCTGCACAGTTCCCTGCCTACATTGTGATATCCCCAGCAAGACAGAGTGCCTAAAATGCAGGCTCTGTGCTTTGCTCTCTCTCTAGAAGCTATGACCAGTGTATTACCCACAGTTGTAAGTTACCACACAGCTCTTTCTAAGCACGCACATTTATTCTTAAGGTGAAAGCATAACAGAGAAAATAATGAAAACAACATTTCTATATGCCTGCTAATAGCTTACCAGAGGTCACTCATCAGTTGTAGGGGGCTCAGTAGGCCAAAGTCTGAGTTGGGACCCTCGTTGGACTGGAAATCCTATCTGTTTGCTGGATCAGAAAGAAGGCCCTGAGTCAGTTTAAACTCAAGCTATTCATTAGGGCTGTCGATTAATCACAGTTAACACACGTGATTAACTCAAAAAAATTAATCGTAGTTTTAATCGCACTGTTAAATAATAGAATACCAATTTAAATTTATTAAATATTTGTGGATGTTTTTCTACATTTTCAAATATATCAATTTCAGTTACAACACAGAATAAAACGTGTACAGTGCTCACTTTATATTATTATTTTTATTACAAATATTTGCACTGTAAAAATGATAAACAAAAGAAATAGTATTTTTCAATTCACCTCATACAAGTACCGTAATGCAATCTCTTTAGCGTGAAAGCGCAACTTACAAATGTAGATTTTTCTTTGTTACATAACTGCACTCCAAACCCCTCAATCCCAGCCTGGAGCAACCTCCAAACCCCTCATCCCCAGCCCCACCCCAGAGCACACACCCCCCAGCTGGAGCCTGGACCCCATCCCGCACCCCAACCCCCTGTCCCAGCCCTGATCCCCCTTCTGCTCTCTGAACCCATCGGTCCCAGCCCAGAGCATTCTCCTACACCCCAAACTCCTCATCCCCAGCCCCACCCCATAGCCCGCACCCCCAGCTGGAGTCCTCATCCCCCTGCACCCCATTTCCCCGTCCCAGCCCGGAGCCCCCTCCCGCACCCTGAACTCCTCATTTCTGGCCCCACCCTGGAGCCCCTCCCACACCCCAACCCCAATTTTGTGAGCATTCATGGTCCGCCATACAATTTTCATTCCCAGATGTGGCCCTCGGGCCAAAAAGTTTGCCCACCCCTGCTTTAGAGCCTACAAGTCCACTCAGTGCTACTTCTTGTTCAGCCAATCGCTAAGACAAACAAGATTGTTTACATTTACAGGAGATAATGCTGCCTGCTTCTTATTTACAATGTCACTTGAAAGTGAGAACAGGTGTTCGCGTGGCACTTTTGTAGTCGGCATTGCAAGGTATTTACATGCCAGATATGCTAAACATTCGTATGTCCCTTCGTGTTTCGGCCACCATTCCAGAAGACATGCTTCCATGCTGATGACACTCGTTAAAAAAAAATGCTTTAATTAAATTTTGACTGAGCTCCTTGGGGGAGAACAGTATGTCTCCTACTCTGTTTTACCCACATTCTGCCATATATTTCATGTTATAGCAGTCTTGGATGATGACCCAGCACATGTTGTTCGTTTTAAGAACATTTTCACTGCAGATTTGACAAAGCAAAGAAGGTATCAATCTGCGATTGCTAAAGGTAGGTGCAGCACTCAACCCAAGGTTTAAGAATCTGAAGTGCCTTCCAAAATCTGAGATGTGTGCAACATGCTTTCAGAAGTCTTAAAAGAGCAACACTACAATGCGGAAACTACAGAACCCGAACCACCAAAAAAGAAAATCAACCTTCTGCTGGTGGCATCTGGTGAACATGATGATGAAAATGAACATGCGTCATTCTGCACTTCTTTGGATCGTTGTCGAGCAGAACCCGTCAGCAGCATGGACGCATGTCCTCTGGAATGATGGTTGAAGCATGAAGGGACATATGAATCTTCAGTGCATCTGGCACGTAAATATCTTGCGACACTGGCTACAACAATGCCATGCGAATGCTTGTTCTCGCTTTCAGGTGACATTGTAAACCAGAAGTGGGCAGCATTATCTCCCACAAATGTAAACAAACATGTTGGTCTCAGTGACAGGCTGAACAAGAAGTAGGAGTGAATGGACTTGTAGGCTCTAAAGTTTTACATTGTTTTATTTTTGAATGCAGTTATTTTTTGTACATAATTCTACATTTGTAAATTCAACTTTCATGATAAAGACATTATATTACAGTACTTATATGAGGTGAATTGAAAAATACTATTTTTTTTGCAGCACAAATATTTGTGATCAGAAATAAATATAAAATGAGCCCTGTACTCTTTGTGTTCTGTGTTGTAATTGAAATTAATATATTTGAAAATGTAGAAAAATCCAAAAATATTTCAATAAATGGTATTCTATTATTATTTAACAGTGTGATTAATCGTAATCACGATTAATTTTTTTAATCGCTTGCTAGCCCTACTATTTATCCAAAAGTCCTTTCTTTGTCTATTGGCCTCTGGAGAATCCAATTTGAACTCATGTATCGGGGTGGCCAACCTGAGCCTAGAGAAGGAGCTAGAATTTACCAATGTACATTGCCAAAGAGCCACAGTAATACGTCAGCAGCCCCCCATCAGTTTCCCCCATCCTGCTCCCAGCTCCCCCACCCACCGGCAGCCCCACCGATCAGTGCCTCCCCCTCCCTCCCCGCACCTCCCGATCAGCTGTTTTGTGGCGTGCAGGAGGCTATGGGGGTGGAGTGGGGAGGAGCGAGGGCACTGCAGGCTCAGGGGAGGGGGCGGGAAGGGTGGAGTGGGGGCAGGGCCTGTGGCAGAGCCAGGGGTTGAGCAGTGAGCACCCCCCGGCACATTGGAAAGTTGGCGCCTGTAGCTCCAGCCCCAGAGTCGGTGCCTATACAAGGAGCCACATATTCACTTCTGAAGAGCCGCATGTGGCTCCGGAGCCACAGGTTGGCCACCCCTGTTGTATTTACAAGACTCTGATGTTAATTCTCTGGAGGTGTTGCAACTTGAGTGAATTTGCCTAATCATCCCCCACTGTTCTTGATTCCTGTATGGACTTCCCCATGGAAGTCCATACAGTTCTAGGCCCACAAATGATACATAAACTGAATACAGTAAGTTCTCCTAAAGATATTGCAGGAACCTACCATATCAGTCACAAAAAGTATTTTAGTAAATATGTTACAGGCCCAATGTGATTTTATGCAGAAATAAAGGTGTTTTGATTAAAAAGTTGGTTTAAGATTTTTAAGAAGTCTTCATATGCAAATATTTATATATTTTAACCTTAATTAGTTATTCTTCTAATCGGTATTCAAAACAAGGAGGTTAATTTCATAAGAAAGCAACATCCATAGGAAATGCATTTAGGCACAAATTCAATACAGTAATCAGACTTACCTTTGATTTCCATTTTTTTTCCTGGTTGATTCAAATGGAGTACTGCTGGTTTCATGAGATAGCTGGTGAAAGTTTTCGAGATAGTCCCAACCAAAGCCTTGATAGCAAATGTCCCCAGACTTTAGAAAAATGTAGGTATGATCATGAATCTTAACTCGGGCTCCCTTCTGATACTGCACCCTCTGAAGTTTATGCCAACACTACCCCGGATTTTAGTGGGAGTGGGATCAATACCCATAATGGCAACTGGATCTGAGTGCTCCTGAAGTTTGGATTGGCCTCTGAAATGCTTGGGCCCATGTCAGTTTTTTAAAATGGACTGTTTCCCATCTGGTATATGGAAATTAATCTGTCATTAGTGAGAAAGGGAGAAGGTAAAAACCATGAAAATATTAGTTTGGGATTTATATGTAAATATCCCACAGTTAAAGAATTAAAATAATTGTACTGGAATTTGATTATAGAGTGGTAAGGAGGTGGGGGACCATCTCTAATATGACCATGTGAACACTGTGCAATGTTGTATCATCACTTAAACTGTTCAGGTCTTTCAATTAAATTTGTATTGCTATATTACTTTACTAATTAATAGATTCCAAGGTAAAAAGGGACCACTATGATCATCTAGTCTGACCTCCTGTATAACACAGGTCATAGGACTTCCTGAAAATAATTCCTAGAGCATATCTTTTAGAAAAACATCCAATCTTGATTTTTAAAATTGCCAGTGATGGAGAATCCACAATGACCTTTGGCAAATTGTTCCAATGGTCAATTACTCTCACTGTTAAAAATGTATGCCTTATTTCCAGTATGAATTTGTCTAGCTTCAACTTCCAGCCAGTGATATGGTCCTTGACATTGTGGTTTTATTACTTTTCTTTTTTTAAACAAAGATTTCATTTTTACTGAAAGCAAATGTGCATTACAGTCTAGAGAAAATGCTATTTGTTTTTCATACACACAACACCAAGATATAGAATTTTTTATGGATCATTTCAGTGGTTAAGAGAAAAAACAATCTAAAAATGCTTTTCCATTCTCTAATATAATTTCTAGCAGTTCGCTAAGCATGACATAGAACCCCTCATGACCTTTTAAAGAAAATAAGCTTGTTGATGTTAAAAGAGAACTAAAGGGTGCAGTTCAGATATGTAAATAAAAGTATGCACTAAAATTTTGTGTTGAAATTTGCTGATGACTTTAAAATCAATTGTATAATGAGAATCATTTGCTCTGTGAACATAATTTATTTGTAAGTATTTAGGCCCCCATCCTGCAAAGACTTAGGCCTGGTCTACATTAACAGTTGTACTACTATTGCTATGTCAGGCTACGTCTTCACTGAGGGGGAGGGGGAGGTCGATTTAAGATACGCAAATTCAGCTACGCAAATAGCGTAGCTGAATTCGATGTATCCGAGCCGACTTATCCCGCTGTGAGGACAGTGGCAAATCGACCTCAGCGGCTCCCCCGTCGATGGCGCTTACTCCTACCTGCGCTGGTGGAGTACAAGCGTTGATTCGGGGATCGATTGTCGCGTCCCGATGAGATGCGATAATTCGATCCCCGAGAGATCGATTTCTACCCGCCGATTCAGGCGGATAGTGAAGACGTAGCCTCAGTTAATGGTGTGATTTTTTTTACCTACATAGCTATGCCAGTATAAGACCTACTGTGGACGCAGTTAGACTAGTGGGTCAACCGGCATCAACTATAGTGGTATAAGCATAGTTACACTGGAATTACTATGTCCAGCTAGGAGTGTTTCATCAGTTAAATATACCGGTATAACTAAAACAGCAAAACCCTCCTAGAGGAGACAAGGCCTTCCACACAGCATTCTATGGGGATTAATCATATGTGCAGTTACCTGCATGAGACTTTGCAGGACTAGATCCATCATCAAAAATATATTGATTTCAATGTTGGTGTAGGAAAATATTTTGAAGTTCACAGACTGCCTCTCACCCCTTCTCTAGCATATTTTTTATGCTTCAACTGTGGTCAAGAAGACTAATCTCTCCTATGCCTCATCCACTGATCTCCTGTATTTTACACCATCGAGGGATTTGTTGATTCTTATTATGGGTTCATCTACCTCCTCCTTAATATTTTGAAAAGGCCTTCCCCGAGTCAAATGATTTACATTCTCTTTTCTATTAGTTTTTTTAAAATAGTAAATCATAATAGTATGTTAAAAAATTAAAAATAAACAAGTGGTTTTTTTACTCTTGCATTTTAAACAAAATTATCTATGGCCATGACTGCACCAGGTTTTACAGTAGTTTGTGGTTTGAAATTGTCTTGGATTGTTTCTGTACAACCTCACAGCTCTAAAGTAAGGATTAGACTTCGAAATAGCCCAGTAGCTTAATATCTGAGTTCACATGTTTATTGCAGGCTTCTAAAATATTCGCTCTTCTTTTTAGTCAAAGAATTCCCCTGAAATGCAAAACAGAATTTCTGTCTCCCACATGTGAGCTCTGACAGGCTAATAAGGAAGAAAGATGGTCGCAATAAAAGGGGTCTTGGGTGCATTCCTCAGATTTCACTGGTTGTAAAATGATGGCCGGGCTACAAAATGACCACATAGGGTTTGGAAGTGAAATCTAGTCTTGAGAGTTTGAAGAGTCTGCTGTAGTGAAGTGACCTCCCTATCAGCCATAAAATATCCAGAGGACTAGAATTATCACATCAAAAGCAAGTGCCATATTAACAGCTTTGGAGACCAACATTTTAACCCAGAGAATAGAGCTGTGTATTTTTAATTTGTGATGATTTACTACATTGAAATTGGTGTGAAATGGACAACAAATCACAGTGTCAAAATCTGGAAATGAATTTTATCAGCTGAAGGAAGTTGTGTCTTTGGGGATTTGCATAACTTTCTCATAATACTTTTCATATTAGAGATGATGCTTAAAACTGAAAGAAAACTGGAAAAGCCATCAAACTTCCTAAGTAGCTGATTTCACACATACACACTGACATATATCCTAGTTTCTATAGCCTTGTTTTGGTGGGAATTAATATGCCATTGTGTGTGTGTGTGTATATATATATATGACCGGGGTAAAATGCAAAGAGATCTTGCTTGTCATATTAAGCTGCTCCCTGAGTTTAGCTACATTTTAAAAAGTACAAACATTAAAGGAGATATCATTCTCTGTATTCACTTTGCAAAGATGAAATGGCAGAAAGGGGCTTTTGTAACTCTGTACATGATAGAAATAAGCTAAGATTGAAAAAGATCTGTAAAAGAAAATTTAGTTGGGAGGTATACCCTTCAACATGCAAGAAGCTGTCCCTGTTAGAAACTAACTTTGCATACATAATTAATTTGAGCAACACATTCAGTCTCTACAGCTACAAGAGAAATTGAATTCAGGTGTTTGCTGAACATATGGGGGATTTACTGTGAATTTATGACCTGTGGTTTGAGTGTAAAACCCCAAGATACTAGCTGATAAAAGTTAATGAAGCTTGTGCAGAGAAGCTATTTTTATTTGCATTTTAGTAATTGATACATTTTCTTCTTTAAACACCTTCCGCCTTGCCCCATTTCTCATAAATTCTTTGGAACTTGAGGAAAACAGGAGCAATAAAAGACCCACCTTCCTAAGTTCCCTTCCATAGTACCTTTACAACTGTTGGTATTTAAACCAGTTTGTGACATACTCATCTGACCCTATTATAACACACACTGTTGAGCTGTGACCACACAGTTACTCCTTTATACAATGCAACCCTATGTTAGCCCCATTTGCACATCCAGAACTATGCTGCCTAGCCATGTAAGTGCACTCTGGGAAAATCTGTGCCTATATTTCATAATGCCTCTGAAAGTGAGAGTGTGGAGAACACGCACACAAAATGGCACCAGTAGCATGTGGGACTATGCATTCTGGATGCCTACAGCACCGACAGCTAGACAGAAGAAGGGCTGACCAAACTGGTAACGCAGGCATGCTTAGGGTGTTCCAGCTAGATTGATGGAAGACAGAAGGATTATTAACTATCTAGCCACCAAGTATTAACCATATTGGGTCTGGATACATCCATCCATGTCACTAGCTGTTTATAAACTCACTTAGAACTTGTAGAGTAGTGGACTGCATGGTCTAGTGTAGCATTAACCTTAAAGTTAAATCCAGGGATATTTTTCATGCCATTTTACCATATGTCCACATCTTTTTTTGCAACAACGTGACAGTTGCTGTTTAGTCACCTGTTTGAGTGATTTGAGACAAGCCCATCTGCTTTGAATGAGCACGGCGGGGGAAAAGGTATTCTAATTCCATTAAATTTAGCGGAAGCTTTTATAGTGGATTAACACTGCCCTAGCACTGTTCCTCTATTTTATCCTGCCCTAGCAATGAAGACAGGTCCAATTTAATACACACTCAGCTAGTTCTGAACTTTGGCAAGCATATATTCTGCAGGCTAATGCATTGCCCCAAGAGTGATAACATCATTAATAACCAATGAGGCAACCTTTTAAAATTCCTGGGAACACATTTTCTACTTGCTTCTACCTGTGGATAGAGGGATATCCAACTCTTGATTTTTAAAGTAACATAAGAAAGTTTAAATGATGTGAATATTCTGTCTAAACTTAAGGAAATGTAATTAGTACAACAAGTAGGCAATGTTCGCTCACTAGCTTGCCGTGATTGAGAACCCAGTTATTACATTTGTGTTTTATAACTGCAATCAAGAGATCTAAGCAGCTAGCTAGATCATGGAATACCAGGCAGCTCCAATCCATGTTAAAAAATGTCAAGGTGTAGGAAACATTGTTCATTTACTAACCTTTTGGTTATTCTAGCCGGGTTGGTACTGTGGTGTTAGGACCCTTTTTCCTCCTTTTTCAGGCCAATGAATTTTTCCAAAGCTTTAGTCATCCCTGTTCAGAAGCTTGTTTATATCCACTTTATCACACTGACAATCTGTCTGTTTTGAAAGGATTACAACTCTGTACATCAATGCATGACATCACGGTGAGACATTGCTTAATGATCTGAGACTCCTATGGTCATTGCTGTGGCTGCTTGTTACTGAAAATATGTGACAGGTCTGGTCTATGAGCTTTCCTTACAGTTGCTTTTTTTTGCCCACGCGGGTGACTGTTTTAAGTAGCATTCGTGAAATAGCCATCTGTTAAATGTACTATCTGTAGGCAGAAGATAACTAAGGTCCACATGCAGAACTGGTGTAAATAGGCCCAACTCCATTGCAGCAAATGGAATTGTGCTGGCTTACACCAGGGCTGAGTTTGGCCCTGAAAACTTTCCTCTTGATTTTGTTCAAGAACTGTTAGTAATTGGAGCAAGAGGAAATGTAATTTGTCTTCACAAAAAACTGGGTTCTCACAAGTACCTGATCCTGGGAGGTGCTGATTGTCTTCTGCGAAGTTGCGGGCACCCTCCCTTGAAGTAAATTGCAGCTGAGTTAAAGGTTTGTAACAAAAGCACAAACTAGGCAATAGCTGGTTTACTATACAAAGCTGAAACTCAGTCCAGCTTGATTTATACCAAATTTAAAATAAACCAAGGCTAAGTTTCAAGTTAAACTCCTTCCTCCCCATAGATAATTCTGGACAGTTTGGATTGAGTTGGCTTTTAAATTTTGGGTTCACGTGAATGCAAAACACAAACAAAAATGTAATATAGTGCTTATAAGTAAGCCTGGCTATTACCCATCCCCAACCAGTACTGGTTCTGTACAAGTCCCCTCCAGCAGAGGAGAATTTTAAGCAGCCTGGAACAAAGCCTCTCTCCTAGTGCACTTTATGTGGCTAAAGTCCTGCATCCAAGTGACATACTTACCAAGTCAAAACTGGTATTGTCATAGACTGAGAACTTGCTAGGTTATTTATTATTCATTAAGTGCTCTACAAGACTAACATAAAGACAGTCCTTGCCCCAAGGAGCTTGAGGTCTAAAAGGCAGCCATAGATTAGACAACACACACTGGGAGACGCAGGAGAGAAGTAATCTTAGAACAGTTGTTTTGTGTGTGTGGTTTTATGTTTTCGTTTCATTTATCTAATTTCCTTCTCGTTTTTTCACTTCCTTGTGGAAGAAATGAATGAATTTTCAAGAAGGCTTTTGTTGAGGATAGGGTGTTCTAATGGCCTACTGGTCATTTTATGCATAGAAGCATGCAAAGATGGGAGTGGGTGAAGGAAACAAAAGAGCTGGTGGTGGAATTAAGAACGAGAGGGGAAAGGTGGAAAGAAACAAGAGCTCAGGTGGCAGGCCAGGGTAGAGTTGTGCAGGGCCTTGAAGACAAGAATGAGAAGTTTAAACCTGATATGACGGGCAAGGAGATCACTGGAGTGATTCAAGAAAGGGGCATAGTGCAGGGCTGAGAATGAAAACAATTAATAAAATAAAAGAGAGGCAACATGTGCTCCTCTTCAACCTCCCCCTCCCCCAAATAATCTGTCCTCCCTTAAAGGTTTCTTAAGGCCATCTCCCTATTTTATCCTAACATCCCCTCCAACTCCCCACCTTCTCTCTTAATATTTTTAAAGTTTTTTTTAATAATATATGGTCACTTGATCTCACTTATTCTATATCTTTGTGACTCTTTGAGCACAAGGAATTTTGGGTGGCAATTGTGCTGGGAGACTGAAGTGATTTTGTTCTTTAATGATCTATTTTTCAGTGAAATAGCCCTATAGCTCCATTCCCCACCGCTCTCCATTTTCTAATTTTAGATTTTGTCCCTTACTTTTTCAGTTAGGGGGTAAAATATGGAAGGTTTTTCTTGTCTATCTGTGTCAAACCCATTAGTAGCTTGAATGCTTCCCTTAAGTCAGCTTGACATTTTCTTTGTGCAATTCTGAATAAATTCATCCTTTTTAGAGTTTTTGGAGAAGTTATTCATAAATCCTGGGGTCGTCCTCCGTTGCTCCAGCTCATTCCACTGAAAAGATGACCAACCTGCTGAGCATACAGTTCCGGAGGAGGCTTACCCATTATGCCTTACAATATCTTTATTGATTATTTTGTGTAATATTCAACTGTTGATGGAACTATTTTTAACAGCATCCATAGAATGAGCAAAAGTCTTTTACAATATGTTTTCTACAATAACCCCTTCACCCATTTTGTGGTCACTAAGAATGCATCAATTCCATTTAATCTGTGGACTCTATTTTGGCTTATTGTCTCAACATTTTAGCACAAGCTGCCTTACTGCAGTACTTTTTCTTACCATTAAACAGAGGCAACTCTTTATTGTCATGCCCTCTTTCCTGCTGTGCCTCCAACAGGCTAATCCCTTCAGCTCATTCAGTGGCTCTTTTACGCTGTTATCTCTTCTGAGTTTGAAATGAACCACATCCCCTGACTGATGAGCCCCCTCATATTCATTGATCATTTTAAGTACATCAAGTGGCCTAACTAGAGCTATTTGCTAATCTCTTTTTACCACACTAAATGGTATTGCAAACAAAAAAAATATTCTTACCTCTTAAAGCCTAAAAATTAAAAACATGTCAGCAAGTCTGCATGTATTTTGCATTACATTTTATACATACTCTACTACTATATTGCTTGTTTGTTATGGTAACAATCTCTAGTTTTGAAAATCAGTAAACTATACCAAAAAAATGTTTGTACTTGTATTGAACTGTGCCAATTACGAAAGTCAAAGTGCATGGTATCACTACAGATTAACCTAGACAAGAGCTGTACAGCTCCAACAGGATTAGGGGGTGACATGACCTGAGAAATCTATAGTCTTCAAGTCCCTCCCACCAGAGGGGATAGAGGGGGAAAACTCCGTAAGTGAGACTTCAGAATTTCTTCCCCCTCTGATTTTTTTCCTAAGGGAGGGGATGATCTGGGATTTGCATGCATTATGCTGTTTCTATGTACAGTGTCTAAATCTACAAATCTATGGAATTATTCTCCACTGTTTCTCTTTAGCTTTCTCATTTGAAACAATGTAATAATACCTGAACATATTTTCATCAGCACTTTTAACAGAAGGCAATAAATGCAGGGTTTAAGAGCCCCAGAATAAGAGATTAAAATGGAGAAAGAATTGCTTCTGGTTAGCCTTTAATATAAGAGATTTGTCTGTCAGGCATCCTACAATTCCCCCATCAAAAACTCTGAAGTATGCCAGAAGTTAGGGGGACAAGGAGGCAGACCGGAGAAGCTGGAAAAATGGCAATGAGATTAATGAATATCCACTTTTCTATCTGCCTTATGAAACTAGCCATTCCTGTGCATATTTCATGATGGTTTCACATAAATCAAGTTTAAAATGTACTATGGAGAGGGGATTACCTGTTACTGCCATTATGGTAAATTTATGGTTTTAAATAGTTCAAGTCTGCGTATGACTGTACATAAAAAAAACTATAATGTTATTCAATCTTCCACAGAATACTGGAATGTCACAGGATGTCAACAAGCCTGTAACCTGAATGTGTTCTTGTGAGCCTCTGGCCCAGTTATGTTCTTGAATATTGTACTGTCAAATAGATTTAATTTTACATTTCCATTAGCCTTTTAATGATATCAAAATATCAGTTTAAAAGACTTGTTAGAAACAGAACTAAGGGATGACAGGTTCTTATTGATTGGAAGAAAATAATCAAATTGTTTATAGACAGGATTTCCAAACATCATAAATTAATTTGATGGAACTAAAGATCTGACATCAGTACCATAGATTAAATGATGAATGAGTATCTCCCATGTTTATTAAATATTAGCGGTCAGTTTTTCTATATGTTCCTAATTTTTAATCTAAAAGTTTGTCTGATCCTAATGAATATATTCTTTGTACTTTATAATCCCTATGGTAACATTAACTGTAGAAGTGCCAATTTGCTTTGATGAGTTTAGAAATTGCATTTTAAAATAGCCTCACTATTCTCATTCTGTTTGAAATTTCTTTTAAAGCTGCAAACAGTATTAATAATAAGAGCAAACTGAAGAACATTTTATTTAATGCCTGCAACTTGTTTTAAAATTCTTTCATTACTTCTAAAATACTGTCACTTCACAAGAAGCTGCCATTTTCCTAATAACCAAATTTCACAGATTATGGTTCAAAAGTTTGTTCATCCTTTACCTCCTCTTTCTTTTAGCATCCGATCAACTCCTAGCAATCATGACCGGATACAGCGTCTGAGGCAAGAATTTCAGCAAGCAAAGCAAGATGAAGATGTGGAAGACCGCAGACGTACCTATAGTTTTGAACAACCATGGGTGAGTGTTTAGATGCTCCATATACTGGACAATGCCTCCCTCCCCAAGTGTACATTAAGTACAGCCATTTCAGCTGTGGTCCTTAATCCTGCATGCAACAAAGCAATGTAGATCCAAGCTCCTCTGACCTTTTAACTCCTGACCTTTCTCTTATCTCCATCTGTGGTCCATTATTGCTAATTTCATTTTATATCATACTCCGCCATCTGTCCATTATGTAAATGGTATCATTTGCTCTGTGACAAAACATACCTCAGTCTCTCATCACTGTGGACTAATTTATAGTTCAATTGGTACCTAAAGGAGTGGGAGTTGTCTGGACGTTTTCTATAAATAGGTAATTTTTCACTTCTCAAACTAGAGAGATTCCATCGCAATATGGATATATTCATGAAATACAAGCTGGACTGGACGGAAAGACTGTGTATATATCAAATTAATGCCTAAAAATATTGAGGTCCTTGTGAGGCATTATCACGGGTTGAGATTAATTTTTTTCTTAAGAAAAATTACATGTATTTTCCCACTAAAAAGAAGAGGTACATATCCCAATTGATCTTTTAAATATTGTTCATGCTGATGTAGCAAGGGGATACAATTATGTAAATCTACATGCTTTCCTTGTTTACCATAACTGAATCAGTCAATTTGTTTTTGAATCAGATATGGTTCTTAAATTAGGATTCTTTAAATATCTGTGGCAAATATTTTTATCTAGTTTATTTTTTGTTAAAAATGTCACAATAAAGAATATGAGCTTGCTGCCAACCTATTCCAGGAAAGAACAACTGTATCTTGAAGCCAATAAAATACGTCACAATTCAAAAAATCTTGTACATTGGGTTGTATTCTTGTTGTTAGGCTTGGAAAGATTAGAATATTAGAAGGTAAATGTTGGTAAACATCAATTTCACCATACGCGCACACATTGATAAAAAAATTCCATTGATGATGATAGAAATTTACAGATAGGCAAAGTAAGAAAAGTGTTCCTTGAGAACTTATTAGAGTTTAATTTCTAAGGCTGTTAACTTTTTATATTTTGACATTTGCTGTTGACAGTTTGTGTTTTAATGCATATAAAACTTTAACTTGTTGAATCTTAACATCTACTGTCATTAAATAATTATGGTCTGACTGCCCCCTCCCATAATTTCCTGCAACTGGGAACATTTACATAGATAAAAATGGGGGGGGGGAGAAAATAGAAGAAAAGAGAGAGAATAGAAAAAATGCTTAAAATCCATATTTTTGCTCAATTATCTATATTTAAGTAGATAAAAATAAACATCAATATTATTTGTTGAAATTGTAAAAAAATGAAAATTGAATTCTGCCAAACCTATTTAGTAGTATTATAATGTACACTAGGCTGATGTGGAAATACCCAGAGATAAATTTCACTGAGTATGATAGTTATTTGGGATAACATAGGTAAAATCATAGATGTGCACATCATCTCTATTTGTCTGTGATGGCAAATATAGAACTGACATGTTTACACACAGTTTAACCTTTGTGCCCTCATCCTTCTTTAATGCATCCATTTGAAATTTTAACATGCAGCATGGAAAGGAACAAAGGTAAATGTGTCCTTAAATGACCTAAAACTGCTGAGAATACTGTATAGGCTTTTCTTTCCCACGTTGGAAAAAGAGAATAAATAAAATGCACGTTTTATTTTTTTCATTACCAGATGTTTTTAATATGAAGTGGTGAAGATAATCTGATACCCCATTTCTGTTGTACTGTAAGATTTTTGGGAGATAGAAGGTTGGAAATGGGGAGTATTTGTCCATAATGAATATCCACTGTTTCTTAGTCTCAGAATGAGAGATCGAGCAGAGTTCTTGGGAAAAGTGTTTTATGAGAAAAACTTGCACTCTTGAAGACTTGGGAACTTAACTACTGAAGGTCATCGGCCAAATTGTTGTATATCTAAATGCCATAGCAACTTTAGACAGACAACTTGGCTTGTATTATAGTTTCCAGTAATGAGTGAGTAGGGAATTATTTGGATGACAGGCTGATTACCTTAGGAATGGAATAATTTCCTAAATTGTGGGTCAGAACATTGACCTTTCCTTTTTTTCTCTTTCAAACAATTGGGATCTCTCCATTTACTCCCCATTCTACTGATCATGCAAATGAGCTCAAAGTGACTGTAATTCTGCTTAATGTATTAATTTTAATTCTGAAGCTTATTGTTACTTTTGTCGGAGCTGCTCTGTTGTTAAAGCTGTAACTAGCTGCATGATTTTTATTATATCTGTACTTTTAAAAAAATTGGTCCAGAGTAACTTGGAATTATTTTTTCGTTTTGTGTACTTCAGCCTTCTAAGATCACAGTGCTTGGAAAAGATAAAACAGTGATCTCATCCATTTCTGTAGTTTACAATCATTTTAGTGTCAGGAACCATAAACTCCTCTCTTAAGCAGTGTGTATATCTTCAACATATTAGTCTAAGATTATGGAGTTTGTAAGGGCACCCTCTCAAAATGCATCCAGATGTGTTATTAAATACCAATGACTTCAAAAATGTGCAAGTAGTTTACTATACATATAGAGGAGGAGACTTAGATGCATTTGTCAAACTCCTTTTTAGTCTTCGTGTCTGTAAGCTGTTAACTATAAACTATAGTAGTGAAAAGTGCACCTGTGCAAGGGCTATTGTTAAAAAAAAAATGTTTTTGCCTGAGGGAGCTAGTTTGTGACACAAATGGGGCTTCCATGGACAAAAGGCTTTAAATCCAGAAAAGTGCCTTAGCCATATGATTGAAGTAAACTTTGCCCTGATTTGGATAGAAAGAGGAAAAAACCAATCTTATCATCTGCAGAGTCATGTGCACTATAAAGTGATAAGTAGTTTGCATTTTTCATTAACATGATGATGGGAGACTGGAGGATAGGGAGCAAAGTGATGATATGATATGGGACTGCTGCTTACTTTAAAATAGTAAATGAAAATGTGTTTTGGAGTGTGTGCAATGTGTACTGATAGAACTCCTGTGGCTATTAGGATATTCAAAGGGCTTGATGGCTAGTATGACAGGCCTTGTCTACACTAAAGGAAAAAGTCAATCTAAGCTACGCAATTTGAGTTATGCGAATAGCATAACTCAAATCAACGTAGCTTAGATCTACTTACTGCGGGGTCCACACTATGCGACGTCGATGGGAGACGCTCTCCCGTCGACTCCCCTTACTCTTCTCGATCAGGTGGAGAACAGGAGTTGATGGGAGAGTGATCGCCGCAGCATCGATCCTCCATTAAGTGTAGACAAAGGCGTCAAGCCTTCTGACATCTATTCCAATCTGCCCTGGGTTGATAGTAACCAAAGATACTACAATTCAGTTACCTATGTCAAATGAGTTTAATCTCAGCCAGAGCTTAGTGGAAAAGTGTCCCTATTACAAAAAGCTGCATCAAATTGGCACAGAATTATACCCTTGGCAAAGCAGGGCCGCCCAGAGGATTCCGGGGGCCTGGGGTCTTCGGTGGCGGGTCCCGGGGCAGAAGGACCCCCCGCCGCGGGTCTTCGGGGCACTTCAGCGGCGGGTCCCGGAGCGGAGGGACCCCCCGCCACCGAATTGCCGCCGAAAACCCGGAGCGGAAGAAGCTCCGGAGGCCCGGGCCCCACGAGAGTTTTCCGGGGCCCCCGGAGCGAGTGAAGGACCCCGCTCCAGGGGGCCCGAAAAACTCTCGTGGGGGCCCCTGTGGCGCCCGGGGTCTGGGGCAAATTGCCCCACTTGCCTCCCCCCTCTGGGTGGCAAAGAGTCTAGTGACTGCCTGGGTATGGCGTCTGAACTATCCCTTTCACTGAAAGTTCCCATCAGGTCATATTTACTGCTCTATAGCTGGGAAGTGCCCAACCAGTACCTGTTATGTTTATAACAAAGGACTTGACTCTCTAAGGCTGTCAGTCCAGCCCCTTTCATGGACACTAAATTCACATTAAAATGTTTTTTAAAATACTGAAAATGCTAGTGTGTGAAAGATGAGATGAGGACGTATATTAAAATAGCAAGGTGCAATTATAAAAATTTGCTCAAGGTCATTTGAATGATGTATTGATTTTTTTCAACCATTCTCACTTCATTAACAATGATTAAGCTTTCTTTTTTCTTTTCTTTTCTTTTTTTTTTTACATCCAGAGTCCACTAAAGTCCAAAGTAATTTTTCTATCAGCTCATAGTTTTGTTGAAGGGATTTAAAACAGTAAAATTTCTAATGGCCTGCCTTTTTTTTTTTTTTTTTTTTTCTGTCCCTAACCATTTATTTGTGTTTGAGAGAGAGAATGAGAGAGAGAGAGAGAGAATTACCAGGAGATTCACAATTGCATTAGGTGCACAACATGTACGTGACACTACACAGCTAAAGTGGAAAAGTAACACAGGGATATGAACAAGCCATTGTTACCCTGTTGGCAAAAAATCAAGCCAGTATTTGGTGTAATAAAGGTGTAATTTATATTTGTAAATAAATAGCAGTGGACATGCAGAGGAACCAGTCTACATTCTGAGTCTGGTGTGGCATCATTCTATATCAGTTAAAATTTAAGATATTTGGTGGTGCTAGGTTATATTTTCCCTCAAAAGCTGGAGTCATTTTGTATTGATATTTCAGTTCAGTGCCAGCGTCGTGTGACTGGGTTTTTGTTGTTGTTGTTCTTTTCCATGTTGTGAGTATTAGGTCTGCTGAGACTCATCTTTCTTTGAACCAATGCTGGGGTTGTGGGATTTGGGCTATAATTTCTTCTATATCTTGTATTTAATGTATTTTTGTCTAGTCACATCTTAATTAACTGATCCCCACCTTCAATAACAAAAACACAGCAACTAAGTATTATAGCCTTAAATGTCAGGGGATTGAACCACCCAATTAAAAGAAAAAAGGATATTGAATCAATTGAAAACAGTGCACTGCTTCCCAGCCCTGCTCCAAGAAACACACCTACCACCCAAAAAGCATTAAAAACTCCTTTTCACACAAAAACTGATGCTAAAAAAAAAAGAGCATTGCATTTTCCATTCACAAAAACATTCCCTTCCAGTCACTCATAATCTAATTGGATTATTCAGTCTGCAGAATATTGGTATCATGAGAGATTGCAGTTAGACAGAATTTAGTCCTAAATATTTATGCACCAAATAAAGATCCTTTATTTTTTAAAGCAACAGTTAATTTGGTCAAAACTAAATATATCACCACTGTTCTGGGTATGGGATTTTAATTGTACACTGAATTTTGCAACAGACAAATCACTGCATAGTTTCCATAAAGTAAATGCTGAAAAACATTTAACAACCTAATGAAGTATAGATTGGTATAACAGGTCTTTGGAAGTTCTCACTACAAAATCAGGGACTATACTCTCTTCTCTGTTGCTTTATTCCAACACAGGCCTTTTCCCTGTTTCTAAAGCAGACACAATGGAAACCTTATCCTTTCTGT